>NC_079489.1:54375591-56775591 GCF_020520425.1 Spinacia oleracea | reverse complement strand
TGTCGCAGCCCGATGAACGGGCCGATTGGACATCGGACGGTTGGGTGTGCTTTTATGACTACCCCTTCATAATTGGGTACACTTACCCTTTCTCGCCACTGGTGCGGGGAGTTTTAAAGGCTTTGGCGATGCCGCCGGCGCAGTTAATGCCGCAAGTTTGGAGAGTGATGCGCCTGGTCGACCATTTGGCCGGCCAACTGAACATGGAGTTCCGGGTTGAAGACCTGGCTTACACCTACAAAGTCCAGAACTACGGTGCTGGAAGGTACTTGCTACATGTCAAGGATGAAAGGGAGGCTCTTCTTGGTGTGGAAAAGTCGAACAACCGCGGGTGGATGGGTCGGTTCTTTTTTGTGGAGTTGGCTATATTAGGGCCCGACTCCGACTTCTTGACGGGGGAGTGGATGGCTAGAGGTATTTTGTTTGTTTTTGTGTTTTTTGGGCTTGTTGATTTGACTTTGTCTCACTTTCTTGTTTTTGTAGGTGCATCCTTCGACACGGTTGGAGTCGGTGCCGAGGCTGTAGAAAAAACTACCGTGTTGTTGGGAGTCCCTCTAAAGGACATAACTTTTATTGGCACCAAGTTCGAACGTGAGGAACCTTCTCAAGAAGAAGAGATCTCTGAACCTGCGAATATGTCGACATCAACAGGTAAACATGTGTTAGGGTTAGTTTACAACTTCGGGTTCGCTGCCCTTTTCAAAACAAACATATAAATTACAACTTTTGTGACGAGATTGTGTCGTCGGCAATGCTTTCTACAGGAACTGGCCCGTCGACACGCTCTGGCAAGGCTCCCTCTGCGGATGCGTTGCTGAGGAAGAGGTTGGAGGCACTAGGGAGTGTGTCTCGACCTAAACCCATCACTGTGTTGTCACCTTCGAGGCCGCCAAAGGCTTCAATCGACGCCACGATGACCGGGGAGACTGGTTCGTCCCTACCTGCTGAGAAAAAGCTACCGCCTCCTTCTCGGAAGAGGAAGCTTGCAGTGGAGTTTCCCGACGACTATGGGTCGGCAGATGCGCCACGAGTCCAGCTTTGGCTTGAGGTCGACCGCCTGTGGATGCCGTCCAGCCGAGAGCGTGAAGAGTCCCTGTCCCCAGTTGCTGCAACTGTCGAGAGCGTCTCGGATGCATGGAGGGTATGTTTTTGCTTGTCTCCTTATGTTGTTGTATGCCATCATCGTCTCGTCATTCAATGACTTAGACTGTTTTCTTTTCCTGTTTAAATAGTCCCTGGAATCTGCTTTAGCTACACGCCATCATGTCATAATGTTAAAGGATCAAATAGTAAAACTAAAAAACGAAATGAAGAAAGCAAAGCAGGAAGCTGGCCGCCTTGGCGGCGTGGCCAAGGAGGCGACGGCCAGGGCTGAGGCGCTGCAGGTGGTGCAAGAAAAGGGGGCTGCTGAGATTGCAACGCTGAATGCCGAGAAGGAGACGCTGGTTGCTGAGGTTGATGAGCTGAAGACGTCTCTCTCCATAGTCAAGGCGAGGATTTCGAGTGTGCTGGTTACTACACTTGGAAAATGAAGGCCGAGATGATGGAGGAATTCAAGGCGGGCAAACATGTGAGCTGGACTCCTGACGAAGATATTGCTCAGTTCAACGCTGCATTCCCCGAGGACTATATCCCCCCTGGTGCCATTAACGATGAAGAAGACGTTGAGGAGGGTGCAACAGCAACCAGCCCCAATGCGGCACCAGGCGATGGCGAACAAGGGGAGAAGGCAGGTCCAGCAGATCCTCAGGAGTAGCTCTGTCCCCCCTCCTTAAAAATTTAAAAATTTCAATGGTATTTGCTTTAAACAATGGTTTGTTTTAAACAATATTTGTGTGTTTGGCCTTTGAGGAGGTCAGAAAGATATTGTGGTTGTGTTTCGCCTTAATGGCGGCAGTCTTTTGGGTGGTTTTTGGGCTTGTCTAAGGGGACAAGTCAAGTAGATATTTGTGGACTTTTAATTTCCAATTTGGGTTTGTGTGAATGCTTGTGTTTTGGAAAAAATGTGTTTGGTTTTGTGTTTTGTTTTGCAGGTTGGGCACATACCTCGAATTTTGACTTTGGCGACGCCTCCAGCCTGTCAGAGGAGATGCTGCAAAATGTGTACTGTAGCAAAATGTAGATATGTATTCCACTGTGTATGTAATGTACATTGTAGTGTACCAGGCGTTTTTGTAATGGCCTAAATTGTGTTTTGTAGTTTGTAAAATTGTAATATGTAATGTGTACAAGCATGTTTGAATAAAATTTGACAATGTTTCCTTGCACTTTGTTTCCTTGAACATGTGTGTACAATTTCGAGTTTTTGCTTTCCTGTATTCTGTGCTATATACATCAACCCATCCATCCTCTCCTTGTCGAATCCATCATCATGTGGGCGTCATACTGTCAACATAGCAGTGCGTGAGGGTTGGCCGTTAGTGGAGCCAACGGCCCTCCGATGCTTAAGTCAGTATAGAGCGACATGAAAATGAAATGAAATTACGACAAGGAGAGGAAATGAAAGAAAGGTCAAGGAGAAATACTAGACGAAGTCCAGTTGTATGTTTATGTCTGCTACTCCTTCTAGATGTGCGTTCATATTGGCACAGTGTTGTAACCTGCAAAACGAAATGATGGCGTGAAGGTTGGACGCCAACGGCCCTCCGATGCCTAAGTCAGTAATGATAATAATATAGTTCAAAAGGAAAAGAAGTAGAAAAGACAGAGATGAGGGACTTAACTTCTTTTGTCACTTGTAAGTGCGTTTCGTCATAGTAATGTCCGAGATGTTCTCAGGTTCTTAAGATGTCATGCCCGCACTGTTTCGTTGGGGTGTCGACATAGCGGCGACGGATGCCTAAGTTCCTGTGTGTTAGGAAAAAACTGGAAAAAGAAAAGATTCAAGGGTTCAGAAATGGTACAATTTTAGGTGTGTTGCGTTCCAACTTCTTGGGATAGGTGTGCCGTCTCTGTCAACCAACTCGTACGCGCCATGACCTGTTCGTCTTACAATCTGGTAAGGACCTTCCCATGTTGGAGCCAACTTGCCATGTCGAGGATCTTTCTTGTTTGTAAAGACTTTGCGCAGAACCCAATCTCCTTGCTGAAATACTCGAGCTCTCACGTTCTTGTTGTAGCTATTCGTGACTTCTTGTTGGTAGGATGCCATCCTGATCAATGTCTCTTCTCTGAGTTCGTCGATGGTATCATTGTCGTAGGCCAGGACTGAGTCGTTCATTCCTGGTGCCATGAAACTACTTCTTGCTGTGGGGAGCTCGACTTCGGGAGGGATGACTGCCTCACAACCGAAGACTAGGGAGAAATGGGTATGATTGGTCGCCGTCTTGGGTGTTGTCCTGTCGGCCCAAAGGATCAAAGGTAATTCGTCTGCCCATCTTCCTTTGGCGTCGTCGAGGCGCTTTTTGAGGTTGTTGAAGATGATTTTGTTGCTTGACACGGCTTAGCCGTTTGCTTGAGGGTATCTTGGTGTTGAGGTATGCAAGGTGATGTTGTACCTGCTGCAAAACTCCTTGGTTTTGTTGCTGATGAACTGAGAACAATTGTCGCAGACGATCTCGGAAGGGATACCGAACCGACTAAGGACATTTCGTTTGATGAACGAGATGACCTTGGTATCTCGAACTCGTTTAAATGCTTCTGCTTCGATCCATTTGGAGAAATAATAAGTCATTGTCAACATGAAGACGCGATGTCCTGATGCTTGTGGTAAGGGTCCCACTATGTCCATCCCCCACTTCATGAAGGGCTAAGGGGACAGGATGGGGTGGAGCACTTCACAAGGTTGGTGAGAGATGGATGCGAACCGCTGGCAAGAGTCGTATTTCCTGACAAAGGCTATTGCGTCTTTGTTCATGGTGGGCCAATAATATCCCATGGTAAGAATTTTGTGGACTAAGCTTCTTCCTCCGGCGTGGTTTCCACATTCGTCATCATGTATGTTGCACAATGTCGACTCGATCTCGTCATGATCTAGGCATCTCAGGTACGGTCCTGCAACTGATTTTCTGAACAATATCCCATGGATCAAAATGAATCTGGAGGCTTTCATGAGGAAGGAATTTTCGTGGGTGACTCCAGGTGGGATGGTGTTGTATTTGAGCCAGTGTATGTAGGGGTCGCGCCATGAAGGCACTTGAGTAGGTGGAAATTGTTCGGTGATGGGTAGGTTATCTTTGGTGATGGCTGGGTACATTAAGTGGACTACAGGGATGGAAGTGAGTTTAGGTTTGATATTTGAGCCGAGGTTGGCTAAGGCGTCAGCCTAGGTGTTCTGATCTCTTGGTATTTGTTGTAGGGTGCATGAGTCGAACTTGTTGACGAGCCTTTTTGCTATTTCCAAGTAAGCCTGCATCTTTGAGTCCTTTGCTGCATACGAACCGTTAATCTGACTGATAATAAATAATGAATCACAACGTACCTCGAGTCGGTGGATACTCATGTCGAGTGCTAGTGATAATCCCAGGATCAAGGCTTCGTATTCCGCCTCATTGTTGGTAGCTTTGAACTCGCAACAGACAGACTGTACTATGGTGTCCCCTTGTGGCGACTTTAGCACAATGCCTAGGCTTGTCCCCCGTATGTTGGAGGAGCCGTCAATATGTAGGGTCCATGTCGATGAGGATCCATCATCGGTCAGTATGTTGATTTCTTGGTCGGCTTCGTGTTGTAGGTTTGAGCTGAAGTCAGCCACAAAATTTGCCAGAGCTTGCGACTTGATGGCTGTGCGAGGTTCGTACTTGATGTCGTAACAACCTAGTTGTATTGCCCATTTGGACATCCTGCCAGACAACTCGGGTTTCCTCAGGATTGACTTCATGGGATAGTTAGTTCTAACAGTTATAGGATGACATTCGAAATAAGGGCGTAATTTAACGGAAGCAACCACTAATGCAAGGACAAGTTTTTCAAGATGGGAGTACCTCGTTTCGGCGCTAAGTAGAGACTTACTGACGTAATAAACAGGTAACTGTCTGCCCTCTTCTTCTCGTGCTAGCACTGCGCTGATGGTCGACTCCGTGACCACAAGGTATATCTGTAACTCCTCGTTATCTTTTGGTTTGGATAGTAGCGGAGGGTTCGACAGGTACTGTTTGAGTTGCTGTAATGCAGCTTCATGTCGATCGGTCCAACTGAACTTCTCGTTCTTCCTGAGGATGTCGTAGAACAATTTGCACTTATCGGACGACCTGGAGATGAAGCGATTGAGGGCGGCCACTCTGACTGCTAATTTTTGTATGTCCTTTTGATTTCGAGGTGATTGTAGGATGATGATTGCGCGGATCTGGTCAGGGCTGTCTTCGATGCCTCTTTGAGTAACCATATAACCTAAGAACTTCCCAGAGGAGACTCCGAACGAGCACTTAGTGGGGTTGAGCTTCATGTTGTATTCTCGCAAGACGTCGAAGGCTTGTTGGAGATGCGAAATGTGGTCTGAGGCTTTCTTGGACTTTACCAACATGTCGTCGATGTAGACTTCCATTGTGTCGCCTAACTGTTTTCTGAACATTTTGTTGACTAGGCGTTGGTAGGTGGCACCTGCATTCCTCAAACCGAATGGCATGACTTTGTAACAATAAGTTCCCCGCTCCGTGATAAAGGCGGTTTTTTCCTGATCTTCCGGGTGCATCAGAATCTAGTTGTATCCACTAAATGCATCCATAAATGTGAGCATTTCATGCCCTGCAGTAGCATCAACCATGGCGTCAATGTGGGGTAAGGGAAAAGAATCTTTGGGGCATGCTTTGTTGATGTCGGTGAAGTCTATGCAAACACGCCATTTCCCGTTTTTCTTTCTAACCACGACGACATTGGCTAACCAATCTGGATATTTGACTTCTCTGATTTTTCCCGTATCTAACAGTTGCTGAACCTCGTCGTTGATGATTTGGTTACGTTCTGGGGCGAACTTCCGCCATTTCTGCTTGACGGGTTTGTGATGCGGGTCAACACTTAATTTGTGAGTGATGACGTCTGGGCTGATACCTGGCATGTCTTCATAGGACCATGCGAAGCAATCTCCGTTGGGCTTGAGAAATGTGATGAGCTCCGACCTGATGTCGTCAGGCATGTCGCACCCGATGAAAACGACTTGTTCTGGTTTCGCAGGATCTAAGATGACTTCGTCGAGTCGCTCAGACTTGGGTTCTTTGTAGCCTGGTGGGTCGGAACTGGACTGTAGTTGCTATAAAGAAGATTTATTGGTGGCTAAGGGTTTTAGTGCTGCCTTGTAACACTCTTTGGATTCTTGTTGATCTCCTTTGATTTCCTGAACCCCCCATCGAGTTGGGAATTTGATGGTTTGATGGTATGTCGATGGGATGGCCTTCATGTCGTGGATCCAGGGCCTGCCCAAGATAATGTTGTAAGATGAAGGGCAATCAATAACACAGAATTTTACCTGTTGGTTGATTCCTTGAGCGTAAACAGGTAAGGGACTTCTCCGAAGGTGGTCTTTGCCTCGCCGCTAAACCCGATCAGCACGGTGGATTTCTTAATGACATCTATATCCGGGTTGAGCCCCATCTCTTTGAGGGCGTCGAGCATCATCACATTAGTTGAGCTGTCGTTGTCGACTAGGACTCGTTTAATCATGCAGTTTCCAACAGGAAAGGATATCACCAGGTCGTCGTGATGTTTGTCCGAGATGTCCCCTGCATCAGATTCATCAAAAGATATAGGAGTTAGATACTTCGAGGCTACGGCTCGGGCCAGTGTGTCTATCTCGTTTTCTCGAGCATGCCTCTTCGCTGCAGAATAAGTTAAACCACAGATATCAGAACCTCCAGCAATAAAATTTACAGTTTTAGTATGAGGGGGAGGTGGAGGAGGTCGAGATGGAGAGTTAGAGTTGTCTTTGTTGACGACGCCACGGGCTTTATCTGACATGACGTCTTTGAGGTATCCGTTCTTCAATAGGTAAGCTACTTCTCTCCTTAATGCAACGCAGTCGTTGGTGGTATGACCGATGTCGGCATGGAAATCACACCATTTTGAGGGGTCCTTCTTTGATTCGGGTTTACTGGACTTCGGTGGCCATTGCACCGCCTTCCCCATCTTCGAGAGGTGGTTCATTAGACCTACAGTGTCAACATAAAAAGAATATTCGTTAATTTTTGGAGGTAGGTCCGGGCTATTCTTCAAGTCGGAGTCGTCGTCATCTTCCACCACTGCTACGTGTTGAGGTCGGGAATAAGGGGCAGGACGATCACTGTTTCTCTTGGGGTAGGGAAATCACCTCTCTGTCTTGGTGATAGCTTCCTGGTGTGTCGTTGATTTTGAGTATTGGTTTGCAACTATTAGTAATATTTTATGACTCATATACATGCACATTGTGAAGGACGAAGGCATTTTTCTATTTAGGTAGCCTTCAGATGAAATTAGATACATTTGTTCCCTCTTTTTTCTACCCATGTTGTGCTTGTGCCCTTTATTCGGTGACTAACCACATTACAAGCCCGTAAATTCCCCATTGGTTACTAGTCCCAAGCCTAGCTTGGGGGAGCTAATAGTAGTGAGGTGAGGGAGTTGTAGTGTGGTACATTTTGAGCATATTGAGTATTGAAAAGGGAAGTCCTTCTTATCATGATTGTTATTGAAAAAAATGAGCTGAAAAATGAATGAGATGAGGAGAATAAAAAAATGTGAAGGTTCCAAAAGAAGAAAAAAAAAAATTTGAGATTGAGCAAGAAAAAAAAAAGGGAAGAAAAAATCGTTATTCTCAAGTTGATTCAAGCTTTTGTCACTCCGGTATTACAATTTTTTATCTTCATGAGTGATTGGTTACAATTATGAAATCAAGGCAAGAAAGTATAGTGTGGTTGTTTGTTATTTTTATTCATGTGTTGAGTGGGAGATTATGGTCATTGTGTTGATTGATCGCGGTTGTTTTTAGGATTTATGCTCCCCAAAGCCAAGGCTTTAAGCTCACATTTTACCCAAACTTACCACACCCTTACCTAAGCCTATCATTACAAGCTTGAAAGACCTTCCGACCTTTGTGCATAGAGTTGTATTAATGTGAAAGTAGTTGTTTATCAATGCAAGTTATGACATGACACATTCCGAGTCGACTACTAGGTTGAGTGTATGTTTTTCTAGACACACGAGTGTGTAAGTTTGGGAGGGCATTGTTCACTTATATGTTGGGAGGGGAGCGAACGGGTACATCTTTTATTTGCCACATAAATGAGTGACGAGTGTGTGAGCACTAGTCTTGAATTCCAATGTGCATTTGTGGTTCGCTTTGCGTGACGATTGTTAAGGAGGATTAGCAATTGAATGGACTTGATTGGTTGACATTGATGCATACTTGTTAGATTTTACCTTGGATTATGTTTTCATTTTGAAATATGTTGGGGGTGAAGTTGGTTTTGTGTTCATCGATGATTTCCTTGCTTAGGGACAAGCAAGGATCTAGCTTGGGGAGGTTTGATATGTGCGTTTTATATATTGTTTTCACCCCCGTCCCTTAGTACTTTTATGCGTCAAATGAGCTCCTAGGAGCCATTTTAGTACTAATCTGTGTATTTTAGTGTGCCTTGAGTTTCAGGAATACTTAGTGAGAAATTGGTCTTTTTAGGCCCGTTTCTTGATGATTTAGGCCACTACATGATCCCGAGGGAGTTCGGGACGACTTTTGTCGACTTACGGGAGCCCTAGATGTTCATGATCGAGCCCCGGAAGTTAGACTCGGTGTTGTGGACGAAGGGCGGATCACTTAGCCCTCCGCCCGGTGGATTGCCCCTCGCCCATCGGGCGAGCAAGCAGAGGATCAGGTCGTCAGAGGGCGCCCGACGGGCGGAGTCTCGCCCGGTGCCCACCGGGCGCCCATCAGAAGCAGCAGCAGCAGAAATCGCCCTCCGCCCGACGGGTGAGAGCCGCCCGACCGGGCGCGCGGAGAAGATTTCCAGAAGTCTCCCTCCGCCCGGCGGGCAGACCTGCGCCCGACGGGCGGGTTACGAGCTGGTCGCCCGACGGGCGGAAGGCCGCCCGACCGGGCGACGACAACCTAGGAGCGTTTTGTGCGCGCGGTTTACTTAGTTTTTCCGGTTTTTCTTAATGCTTTTTGGGCAAAACTATAAATATAGCCCTTAGTTAATTTAGTAGGGGACCTTATTATCTCATACTCTAGTATTAAACACTTAGTTTTATTTCTCTAAGCTTAGTTTTTCTCTCTAATTTGTTCTAAACGCTTAGTTTATCTTCAATAAAAAATTCAAGCTTTCATTTGCCATTGTTCTTCAATTAGGTATTATTCTTTATTTCAATTCTTTGTTTAAGCTTTAATTATGTTTTCAATCATGCCAATTGCTTTGTTTATTGTTAATATGCTTGAGTAGTCTAATTTCTAGGGTTTGGGAATCCATGAATAATATGAAGGGACATTGAATAATTGTGATTGTTGGCATTGTAATTAATTCCTATTGATTGGTTATTATTACTATACAATTAGATTTGCGCAGGTTTAATTGTGGTAGTTTGGCAATATCAAGTTAAGATTCGAGAGATGCAATTTGATGTTTAGGCTTGTGTCAATAGGTGGAATTAGAGTTAATACGTAGCGAGAGCCCGTTAATTCTAAGTCTATGATTAGTATCGATTCGAGAGAGCATGCTAATCTAATTAATTGCTTTGTTGATTATTGTGATTGTTTATCGTCCTGGATTGTTATTTGTTGGTGAACCTATGCCCTAGATCCTTTAATTCCTGAATTCTTAATTGTTTAATTATCGTTCGTAGTCTTAGCATACAAACCAACCAATTCTTGTTTCCCAATAGTCTAGTTTAGTTGATTAATAGTAGAAAGAACACTGTTTCCCTGTGGATTCGATCCTGACTTCCCTTGCTACCTAGCTAGTGGACCTTAGGTTATTTTTGATTAGGTAATACGACTTTAGCCTGTCAAAATTTGGCGTCGTTGCCGGGGAAACGGTTTTATTTTCTGTTGTTGATTGCTTATCCTAGATTATTGTTTGTTACTACTCAAGGAACTCACGTTCCTTGAGACCGGATCTCACATTGTTTTGTAGTCTTTGTCTATGCCCAGGACCGTAGGTACTAGTAATCTTACTCCATTCGATCCTGAGCCCGAAAGAACCTTTCGTAGACGAAGAACTTTCATTGCACAGTGTGGGAATTACTCTGATTCTGATCATAATATTGGCGATCTTTTTCCTTCAAATACAGATTCAGTTTCAGAGATAGAGATGGGTGACGAAAATCTGATACCGCCACCTACCCCGCGGCTTACAAACTATTCTAAGCCAAGTCTGTCCGTGCTACCAAAGGCGATCATGCCTTCTATTGCAGCTGAGACCTTCAAGATTGAGCCTGCATTGATTAACATGATCCGAATCTTCACATTCAGTCCTTTATCCAATATTGCTCCACTATCAAGCAAAAGGGATTGACTCCGGAGGAGACTATGGAGATACTTTTCCCGTTCTCTTTGAGTGGGAAAGCTAAACTGTGGATTAATGGGTTGAATCGGGCGGCTTTGAAAATCAATAATTGGGAATCCTTGGCTCTTGCTTTTTATGTTAAATATTTTCCACCTGAGATAACGGCTCGTCTGAGGGGTCAGATATTAGGTATCTCACAACAAGCGGATGAGAGTTTGTTCGAGGTCTGGGAGAGATTCAAGGATTTGCAAAGAGAATGCCCGCACCATGGTTTGGAAGATTGGTTCTTGATTCAGCAGTTTTATAATGGTCTGGGTAATGAATCTAGATGTTTGTTGGATTCAGCTGCCAGTGGGAGGTTCATGCAACTTGAGGTTCCTAGAGCTATGGAGGTGATTGAGGAGATAGCCATTCACAATGCCCAGTATGGAAATCCCAGAGGTCTATCTAACAGGGGTGGTAAGCATGATTTAAATTCTATTGAACAATTAACTGCCCAATTGACTGCTTTACACTATAAGTTTGATAATATGCAAGCAGCCAATACTCAATCTGCCCAACCTGCTAGTGTAGCTGCTATGAGTGCCCAACCTGCTACTGTTTGTGAAAGTTGTGGAATGTCTGGTCATTATGCACCGGAATGTAGGAGCTCTGTTGAACAATGTCACGCATTTCAATCCTACAAATAAAATAATCCATTCTCCAACTCTTACAATGAGGGCTACAAAAATAACCCTCTACTATCCTACAGGAGCAACAATATCCAGAACCCTCACCAAGTCCAACATCCACCACAACAACCATACCAACCCTACCAACCACGGAACAACTACAACCAACAGTCTAGTGGACCACCTGGGTTCCCTAGACAACACACATCACCTCCACGACCACCACCTCAAACCACACAGCCTGACCCTATGCTAGTAGAGATGAGAAACATGATGCTACAAATGCAAAAATCTCTAAGTGAAAAGGATGCAAAAATCGATGCTCTTACTGCTCACAACAAGATCATTGATACACAGTTGGCACAGATGGCTACTACTATTGCAGGGAGGCCACCAGGCCAACTTCCTTCACAGCCCGAAAATAGGGAGACTGCTAATGCAATTACATTGAGGAGTGGTAGGGATTATGATGGTCCTTCTATGCCGGTTGAGGTTGATTCCGGGGTGTCTTCTAGTGATCTGGTCAGTGAGGAAATCCCGAAGATAGTTATGGGTGAAAAGGAAGCTGAAAAGGTAGTCAATGAGAATGAGGCTACAACTGAAGTTAAGAAGGGGGCGGATATTCAAGTACCACCTATTACACTCCCCTTCCCGAACCGACAACTCAAGAATAAGCTGGACAAGCAGTTTGGCAGATTCTTGGAAGTGGTCAAAAATTTGCAGGTAACGGTTGCTTTTACTGAATTAATTTTACAGGTTCCTGCTTATGCTAAATTCATGAAAGATATTTTGACCAGGAAACGTGCTTTTTGTGAGGTAGAGACTGTAGCTTTCACTGGAGAATGTAGTGCTTATTTGCAAAACAAGTCTCCACCTAAACTTAAAGACCCCGGGAGTTTTTCCATCCCATGTAACATTGGCACCGTATTTATTGATAAAGCTTTATGTGATCTAGGTGCTAGTGTGTCTGTCATGCCCTTGTCTGTCTGTACTAAACTGAATATGGGTGAGCTTAAGGTTACCAATATCACTCTACAAATGGCCGATCGTTCTGTCAAATACCCCTTAGGTGTTTTAGAGGACGTCCCTGTTAGAGTAGGTAAATTCTATATACCTGTAGACTTTGTAGTATTAGACATGCAGGAGGATTCTCAAATTCCCATAATCTTAGGTAGACCCTTCCTTCACACGGCGGGGGCGGTAATCGATGTTAAAAGTGGGAAATTGACATTGTCTGTTGGGGATGATAAGGTGACTTTTAATCTGAATAGTGCCTTAAAAAGTCCCATGCTAGAGGAGGAACAATGCTATCGCATAGATGTAGTTGATTTTATTACTCGTGATAACGTCTCCCAAGTTCTCGAAAGAGACCCTTTGGAGGCAGTGCTTTGTTGTGAGTCTTCTGCAGGTGATAGCAGTTCTTGGAGTGCTGAAGTGGATGCTCTGGAATTGGCTCTTAATGGTGGAGAATCTGAGCCGGAGAGCACCAAATTGAAGACGTTAGTTCGGCCGGTTTGTTCTGTTAAAGAGGTAAAGAAACCCGAACTTAAGCCTCTTCTTGCTAACCTCAAATATGCATTTTTAGATAATGAACAACTTTGCCCTGTGATCGTCAGTACTGCACTTGATGCAGACCAGTTATCCCAACTTCTTATTGTGTTGAAAAGGCACAAAAAGGCCATTGGGTACAGTATTGATGATTTAAAGGGTATTAGCCCTGACTTTTGTATGCATAGGATACATCTAGATGAAAATCATAAACCATGCATCCAACCCCAGCGTCGTTTGAACCCTGTCATGCAAGATGTTGTAAAAGCTGAAGTTATGAAATTGCTTGATGCGGGTATTGTGTATGCTGTGTCTGATTCTAAGTGGGTGAGTCCTGTTCAGGTAGTGCCTAAGAAAGGGGGGACAACTGTGGTGAGAAATGAAAAAAATGAGTTGATACTAACTAGGGTAGTCACAGGTTGGCGCATGTGCATTGATTATAGGCGTCTTAATGTTGCTACTAAAAAGGACCATTTTCCCCTTCCCTTCATTGATCAAATGTTAGAAAGGCTAGCCTGTCACAAGTTTTTCTGTTATCTGGATGGCTATTCTGGTTTCTTTCAAATCCCCATACATCCAGACGACCAGGAAAAGACCACCTTCACCTGTCCCTATGGTACCTTTGCATATCGTAGGATGCCTTTTGGTCTGTGTAATGCACCTGCTGCTTTTCAACGTTGCATGATGAGTATTTTTTCTGATTTTATTGAGTCTATCATGGAAGTGTTTATGAATGATTTTAGCGTCTATGGTACTTCTTTTGATTCTTGCTTGCTAAATCTGACTAAAGTCTTGAAAAGATGTGAAGAATGCAATTTAGTCTTGAACTGGGAAAAGTGTCATTTCATGGTTACTGAAGGGGTGGTTTTGGGACATTTGATATCTGATAAGGGCATTCAGGTGGATCGAGCTAAGGTCCAAGTGATTGAACAATTACCCCCTCCAGTTAATGTGAAGGGTGTTAGAAGTTTTCTTGGTCATGCGGGGTTTTATCGCCGCTTTATCAAGGATTTTTCTAAAATTGTTAAACCACTTACCCAGCTCCTCCTCAAGGATGCCCCGTTTGTGTTTACTGATGCTTGTCTTGAAGCCTTTGACAGGATTAAACAGGCACTGATTTCGGCTCCCATCATTCGTTCTCCCGAATGGGATCTTCCGTTTGAGATAATGTGTGATGCAAGTGATTATGCAGTTGGGGCAGTTCTGGGTCAGAGAAAGGAGAAGGTTTTACATGCCATCTATTATGCAAGTAAGACCTTAGATGAAGCTCAAGTTAATTATGCTACTACTGAGAAGGAGCTTCTAGCTATAGTCTATGCCTTGGATAAATTCCGCACCTATCTGATTGGATCCAAGGTGATAGTCTATACTGACCATGCGGCCCTTAAGTATCTGCTCTCTAAGAAGGAAGCCAAGCCTAGGCTTATTCGATGGATACTACTGCTATAGGAGTTCGATCTAGAGATCCGCGACAAGAAAGGGGCTGAGAATATGGTTGCAGATCACTTGTCTAGATTGAGGTATGACGATGGTAAGGGATCTACACCGATTGATGATTCATTTCCGGATGATCATTTACTTGCACTTGCCAGTCAGTCACCATGGTTCGCAGATTTTGCTAACTACATTGTAGGGAGAATTCTTCCGCCCGATCTTTCATATCAACAGCAGAAGAAATTCCTACATGATGTCCGGTTTTACTTTTGGGACGACCCTTATTTGTTTCGTGAGACTGCTGAAGGGTTGTACAAGCGTTGTATTCCAGAATGAGAAGTTCAAGGTGTTATCAGTAGGTTTCATTCTTCACCTTATGGTGGTCACCATGGACCGTCTAAAACAAACGCTAAGTTGTCACAATGTGGTTTTTACTGGCCTACTATGTTCAAGGATGCACAGGCTTTTATTATGGCTTGTGATGCGTGCCAGAGGGCCGGCACTGTTTCGAGGAGGTATGAGATGCCACAGAACGGGATCCTTGAGGTTGAGATCTTTGATGTGTGGGGAATTGATTACATGGGACCATTCCCATCGTCCAAGGGTAACTTGTATATCCTTGTTGCTGTAGATTATGTGTCAAAGTAGGTGGAAGTCGTTGCCTCACCTACTAACGATGCTAAGACAGTCATCTCCCTGTTCAAGAAGATCATTTTTCCTAGATTTAGGGTTCTGCGCGCTTTGATCAGTGATGGAGGGTCACACTTCCATGAGAGGCATCTGGATGCGCTCCTGCGCAAGTATGGGGTTTATCACCGCACTGGGCTAGCCTACCACCCTCAGACGAGTGGTCAAGTTGAGGTCTCCAACCGAGAGATCAAATCTATCCTTGAGAAAGTGGTGGCGAAGTCTAGGAAGGATTGGAGCGATAAGCTAGATGATACTCTGTGGGCATACAGAACCGCCTTTAAGACACCTATTGGTACCTCCCCGTATCAGTTGGTGTACGGCAAGGCGTGTCACTTACCAGTAGAAATGGAGTACAAGGCTTATTGGGCAATCAAACAGCTCAACATGGATGCAAAGCTAGCCGGTGAGAAGCGGTTACTTCAATTGGGTGAGCTCGATGAATTCCGACTACAAGCCTATGATAGTGCCCGGATTTACAAGGAAAAGACCAAGAAGTGGCACGACAATCACATTTTGCATAGAGAGTTCGCGGTGGGCGACAAGGTTCTACTTTTTAACTCTAGGCTTAAGTTATTTCCTGGAAAATTTAAGTCTAGGTGGTCTGGGCCGTTCACCGTGACTATGGTAAGCAAGTTTGGGTCTATTGAAGTAGAGAATGAGAATGGTGAACGATTCAAGATCAACAGGCAACGTCTGAAGTTGTACCATGATGGGGCTACTGTAGGAGTGGTTGAGGTCCATCACCTCAACCCCTCCGCCTCATAGACTGCATATTCAAGGTAACAAGGTCGAGCGGGACCTATGAATAAACCAGCGCTTTGCGGGAGGCAACCCGTATTTTATTGCTTTCGATAGTTTAGTTTTGTTTTGTGTGTTTTGTAGTCTAGTTTCTTTGTTCATGAGTGGTGAGGAGAGAGCATTTTACGGTCCTTGGGTGTTTAATGATGTACAAGTTCAGCTCCTAAGCACGAAAAGATAGAAAAAAATCCATAGGAGCAAAATCGCAAACCGCCCGACGGGCGATAGCTGCCCGACCGGGCGCGTGTCGAAAGAATCAGCAAGATCTCTTTTCGCCCGACGGGCAGCCAAGCGCCCGACAGGCGGCTCATTACGGAGCTGCTGGAAGTGTCGCCATACGCCCGACGGGCGAGGAGCGCCCGACCGGGCGCGTGCGCAGAGGTTTGGAAGTGTCGCCATACGCACGACGGGCGAGGAGCGCCCGACCGGGCGCGCGCGGAAAAATTCACAAGTGTCGCCCTTCGCCCGACGGGCGGACCTGTGCCCGTCGGGAGGCTTACGAGCTGCTGGCCCGTCGGGCGGGTGTTGGCCCGGCGGGCGAAAGGAGAAAAATCAAATTAAAACACACGGGTTCTTCTTTTCCCTTCACTTCACATCTCAATCATCTTCTTCATTCTCTCACATACTCCATTAAACCCCAAACCCTAAGAACTTCAACTCTCCATATCTCCCTCATCTCTCACTCAAATTCATCAAGCTACACACCAAATTCATCCTCATCACATCCTCTTCAACCTCCACCAAACGATTTTCACTCTTCCTCACTCTCCACAAAAAACCCAATTTCACTAAAAATTTTTTCAAAACTCAAAATCATCTTCAACAATGGGTTCAAGGCCAAAAAGAACTTGCACGGTAGCAACAAGGAGACAAGAGGAGGCTTCCACAAGCCTTCCACCACCACCACCTCAATTTGCACCGGATTCGGCTTTCCCGAACATGGTTCTCACTAGTGAGGAGCAACAAACCCGCCTTGCACACCTCAAGCTACGGAAGGTAGTCCCTACTCGATTTATTTGTCAGAAAACTTGAATGATATGGGTATTGAGAGGGATGTTAGGAGATTATTTCATGGGGTGGGCATGAAACATATGTTTTCCATGACTAGGTTGACATTTAGGGATCTTACTCTTGAATTCCTTAGCTCGTTTAATGTCAGAAAGAATGGTTACAAAGATGTCACTAGAGTTTCTTTTAGATTGTTGAATAATGATTATGATATGCCTATCAAGGATTTTGGTGCCATTTTTGGTTTGAATGTGGAGTATAACAGGTTCCCCGGGGAGGGGCATAACAATAGTGAGGTATGGGGGTAATTGACTAGGGATTTTAATCCCGGTAGCATGCAACATTTGCACGCCTCTAGCGTGCAACACCCCGTCCCCTTTGTTTGGTTCAGATTTATGGCTTTTACAATCTTTGGGAGGGACCAAAAGGAGAATGTGAGGAGCACGGAGTTGGAGGTGCTCGGGGGGTATTTGTTGGATGGTGATGACAGTTACAAGATGAATTTGGCCCATCACTTGGCCATGCAGCTGCTTACTACCGCCACCCACCGCTACTCGACCGATATTGCTTTGGGTGGTCTGATCACCCACATTGCCATAGCGGTGGCAAACTTTGTTGAGAGGGACCATGCTGCGGTCCGGGGAAATAATCTGTTGGATATTGAGTATTTTGGGAGCCTTTACAGGGTGCACTCTGAGTACGGGGGACTTCTCCCCGGTCAGATGTCATGGATGTTCCAAAGGAACGCTCTCTTTACTCTCCCGGACACCACCAGGCTCACCAGTTTTACTAGGGGTCAGCCCCATTACATATATGTAGGTGAGCAGGCAGCACCCTTAGCCCAGCCCCAGCCACAGCCCGAGGCCGCGCCTCGCACCCACCACAGGAGGGGAGGGCGTAGAGAGAGGGGGTCGGGACAGAGAGGTAGTCCGGCTCCATAGGAGGAGCATGGGTCTTCAGAGGAGTTAGGGGCCATTCATGAGAGGCTGGGCAGACTTGAGCTCGGTTTCCACGAGTTTGCCGCGGATCACCAGAGGACTATGTTCCCTTTCTATGATCAGTACGCCAGGCAGGGCTACATTGCCCCAGATCATCAGCACCCTTCCTGGTTTACTTACCCCACAGAGGGGTACGGAGCCCCCGGTTCCATGGGCACCTTCACGCCTACCCACTACGGGGGGTTTGGAGCGGGCAGCAGCGGCTATGATGGCCAAGGTGGCCGTGGTGATGATGGTGATGATGGTGATGCTGTTGATGATGATGATGGTTCGGTACCCCTTGAGCCAATGAGGACATTGTCTGATTTGGTTTGGGGGGGTTCACATTACCTGTATATATATTAGGTATGTTTTTCTTTTCTTTTCGTATTTTTTTATTTTGGTATATTTCTTTGGTGTGTTTAATGCTTTCTAGATTAGTTTATTGCTTTGGAAAAAAAAATACAAAAATACGTTCCGATGAATACAATATCATGCTTCCCTGTGCCCCTTGAGCGGAAATTGTTTTGATTCTTGGTATTTGATGATGGGCAATGTAGATGTGTTAGCCATGATTTGATATTCGATTGCTTTGATGCCTAAACATGAGTCAACTCCGACTAACTGCTTGTGAACTTGGTGCTTGACTAGTTGACTTGGTTAGGATGTGTGATAGCTTCCTGGTGTGTCGTTGATTTTGAGTATTGGTTTGCAACTATTAGTAATATTTCATGACTCATATACATGCACATTGTGAAGGACGAAGGCATTTTTCTATTTAGGTAGCCTTCAGATGAAATTAGATACATTTGTTCCCTCTTTTTTCTACCCATGTTGTGCTTGTGCCCTTTATTCGGTGACTAACCACATTACAAGCCCGTAAATTCCCCATTGGTTACTAGTCCCAAGCCTAGCTTGGGGGAGCTAATAGTAGTGAGGTGAGGGAGTTGTAGTGTGGTACATTTTGAGCATATTGAGTATTGAAAAGGGAAGTTCTTCTTATCATGATTGTTGTTGAAAAAAATGAGCTGAAAAATGAATGAGATGAGGAGAATAAAAAAATGTGAAGGTTCCAAAAGAAGAAAAAAAAATTTGAGATTGAGCAAGAAAAAAAAAAGGGAAGAAAAAATCGTTATTCTCAAGTTGATTCAAGCTTTTGTCACTCCGGTATTACAATTTCTTATCTTCATGAGTGATTGGTTACAATTGTGAAATCAAGGCAAGAAAGTATAGTGTGGTTGTTTGTTATTTTTATTCATGTGTTGAGTGGGAGATTATGGTCATTGTGTTGATTGATCGCGGTTGTTTTTAGGATTTATGCTCCCCAAAGCCAAGGCTTTAAGCTCACATTTTACCCAAACTTACCACACCCTTACCTAAGCCTATCATTACAAGCTTGAAAGACCTTCCGACCTTTGTGCATAGAGTTGTATTAATGTGAAAGTAGTTGTTTATCAATGCAAGTTATGACATGACACATTCCGAGTCGACTACTAGGTTGAGTGTATGTTTTTCTAGACACACGAGTGTGTAAGTTTGGGAGGGCATTGTTCACTTATATGTTGGGAGGGGAGCGAACGGGTACATCTTTTATTTGCCACATAAATGAGTGACGAGTGTGTGAGCACTAGTCTTGAATTCCAATGTGCATTTGTGGTTCGCTTTGCGTGACGATTGTTAAGGAGGATTAGCAATTGAATGGACTTGATTGGTTGACATTGATGCATACTTGTTAGATTTTACCTTGGATTATGTTTTCATTTTGAAATATGTTGGGGGTGAAGTTTGTTTTGTGTTCATCGATGATTTCCTTGCTTAGGGACAAGCAAGGATCTAGCTTGGGGAGGTTTGATATGTGCGTTTTATATATTGTTTTCACCCCCGTCCCTTAGTACTTTTATGCGTCAAATGAGCTCCTAGGAGCCATTTTAGTACTAATCTGTGTATTTTAGTGTGCCTTGAGTTTCAGGAATACTTAGTGAGAAATTGGTCTTTTTAGGCCCGTTTCTTGATGATTTAGGCCACTACATGATCCCGAGGGAGTTCGGGACGACTTTTGTCGACTTACGGGAGCCCTAGATGTTCATGATCGAGCCCCGGAAGTTAGACTCGGTGTTGTGGACGAAGGGCGGATCACTTAGCCCTCCGCCCGGTGGATTGCCCCTCGCCCATCGGGCGAGCAAGCAGAGGATCAGGTCGTCAGAGGGCGCCCGACGGGCGGAGTCTCGCCCGGTGCCCACCGGGCGCCCATCAGAAGCAGCAGCAGCAGAAATCGCCCTCCGCCCGACGGGTGAGAGCCGCCCGACCGGGCGCGCGGAGAAGATTTCCAGAAGTCTCCCTCCGCCCGGCGGGCAGACCTGCGCCCGACGGGCGGGTTACGAGCTGGTCGCCCGACGGGCGGAAGGCCGCCCGACCGGGCGACGACAACCTAGGAGCGTTTTGTGCGCGCGGTTTACTTAGTTTTTCCGGTTTTTCTTAATGCTTTTTGGGCAAAACTATAAATATAGCCCTTAGTTAATTTAGTAGGGGACCTTATTATCTCATACTCTAGTATTAAACACTTAGTTTTATTTCTCTAAGCTTAGTTTTTCTCTCTAATTTGTTCTAAACACTTAGTTTATCTTCAATCAAAAATTCAAGCTTTCATTTGCCATTGTTCTTCAATTAGGTATTATTCTTTATTTCAATTCTTTGTTTAAGCTTTAATTATGTTTTCAATCATGCCAATTGCTTTGTTTATTGTTAATATGCTTGAGTAGTCTAATTTCTAGGGTTTGGGAATCCATGAATAATATGAAGGGACATTGAATAATTGTGATTGTTGGCATTGTAATTAATTCCTATTGATTGGTTATTATTACTATACAATTAGATTTGCGCAGGTTTAATTGTGGTAGTTTGGCAATATCAAGTTAAGATTCGAGAGATGCAATTTGATGTTTAGGCTTGTGTCAATAGGTGGAATTAGAGTTAATACGTAGCGAGAGCCCGTTAATTCTAAGTCTATGATTAGTATCGATTCGAGAGAGCATGCTAATCTAATTAATTGCTTTGTTGATTATTGTGATTGTTTATCGTCCTGGATTGTTATTTGTTGGTGAACCTATGCCCTAGATCCTTTAATTCCTGAATTCTTAATTGTTTAATTATCGTTCGTAGTCTTAGCATACAAACCAACCAATTCTTGTTTCCCAATAGTCTAGTTTAGTTGATTAATAGTAGAAAGAACACTGTTTCCCTGTGGATTCGATCCTGACTTCCCTTGCTACCTAGCTAGTGGACCTTAGGTTATTTTTGATTAGGTAATACGACTTTAGCCTGTCAGTACTCCTGGGATTTTGTTTATCATGGTCATAATTTGTTGGAGTTGATGATTGGTGTTTTCACAGATGCTGTTGAGCACTGGGACGAGGGGACTAAATGTTTCGGGAAGGCTGGCTTGGAGGTGTTGGTAGTAAGTATTTTGTGGGTATACTCCGTGAGGTTGGTGAGGAGTGAACTGCGGCACCACTTGTTGCATGTAAGGGGGCGTTCCTTGGGTAGCGTGGGTACTTGCAACATAAGGGAAAGGAGTTACGAAACCGTGACTGACTGGAACGATTGACCTGTTAAGAGGAGTATATGGAGAATAGTTTCGAGAAGAGTCATGAGGGTGCTTGGGAACACTGCTTGCGGCGCCTGACTGGCTAAAGGGAGCGCCATCAACTGGGGGGGTGGTCCTGGTGCTGAAGTGGCTAGGTTGACAACAAGCTGAACGATTTGCTGAGAAAAGAATTGATCCCATGGCATTTGAATCGCCGATGTCGGTCCTTGTGCCGGGACTGTGACGGGCAGGGGCATCGACATGGTTACCATTGGGGGTGGTAACGGACGAGATGCCAGAGCGGAGGTGGGGACCGACATCATGGGGGATGTCGTCATGCCGACCTGAGATGGGGTGACCCGAGAAGCTGTTGCGGCGATGGCGGCCGTCGATGTACCTGCAGAAGACAGTTGAGTTGGTGGCGGGGGAAGCCAACTCGGGTTAGAGCGGGGCTGACTTGGCAGCGGGTCGAACTCGCGGATCTGTTCGAGGATTGGGCCTCCTGGTTCGCCAAAAAGTATATGGAGGGGATGGTCTGGAGCAGCGTCGAGATCTAAACGGCGGTTTAGACCGGAGGTGTCTCGCCGGTACTGGAACCTTGACCCGGTGGCGATGGAGGCGGTGGATCTGACTTGGGAGTGCAACGCTTCGTTTTCCTTTTGGAGGATGCTGATGCGCTGCTCCATGGCTTCGAAGCGACGAGTGATATCATCGGATGAGCTAGCATTTCCGTCCATGGTGACTGGAATGGTATTATCAAGCTGCTTTTGATTGTCAGCCCCACGGTGGGCGCCAAATTGTTTTGGGCAAATTCTACTTAGAGACGAACTTGCCTTGATGATGGTGCTAACAATCGATCGAGCTAGATAATTTAGAGTAACGAGAGCAAGTTGTAATATCATGGAATGATAGTATGGTTTATTGCTTAGAATTCGTATATACAAACTGACAAAGATAAGCCATTTTATAGGCCTTTGTAACAAGAACGTAACTTTCGTGCTTAATTGCACATAATTGTATAATAAATGCGTAATGAAAGTCGGCTCCATCAACGGTTTGTAACGGCTGTTATTGATCCCAACCGTTGAGGGTGAGCCTGAAAGGTGTTACCATGCGCCTTGCTGGCAGCCACATAGGCATTGCTTGCAACATCTGTCCACGTCACCAAGAGGGTATTTTCCTCCCTAACATAGCGCTAGAAAATTCCAGCGCTTGGATCAGGAGCGCTGGTTATTTCTAGCGCTTGCAATTCGAGTGCCAGAATTATTCTGGTGACAGCTAGATTAATTCTACGGATATTTCATGAAATACCCCCGAGGTTTAAGTTAATTCACCAGGTACCCTCGTTGTTTCAGTAATCTACCAGGTACCCCTCAGGTTTCATTTTCTCGCATGACTTAACCCTGCCGTTAAGTAGCCGTTAGAAACTTTTTTTCACCAGGTACCCTCGTAATTTATTTCACCAGGTACCCCTGAGATTTTTTAGATTTTCACCAGGTGCCCTTGTGCTTTATGGTAATTTCACCAGATACCTCTGCTCACCAACGGCTAGTTTCACCAGGTTTTGTTCTGTAACAGTTGCTGGGGGAGGGGAATATGAAGTGAAAGAGGGGGCTGTCAAATACCCTATTAAGTTTGATGCAAGGACTTGTGGTTGTGGAGTATGACAAATATCTGGCATACCTTGCAGACATGGCCTTAGGGTTATTTACCACCAAAGACTTGAGGCTACTGATTTTGTGTCTCACTACTTCAAAGGGCAAGCATACAAGTTAACTTACTCAGAGCACATACACCCCATGCCTAACCCAACCCAATGGCCTTCTTTTGACCTTCCTATTATCCTCCCACCACCCATGAAGAGAGCATCAGGTAGACCCCCTAACCTGAGAAAAAGAGGTAAACATGATCCAAAAAGGGGAAAGAGAAATAGCACTGTGAGGTGTGGTAAGTGCAAGGAGGTGGGACACAATGCAAGGACATGCAGAGGTGGGGCCACTGCAAAGCAAAAGAAGGCTGCTGCTGCTGCTGCTGCTGCTGGTGCTTTTGGTTCTACTGGTGCAGCTGGTGCAGCTGGTTCTGGTGCAGCTGGTTCACAGCAAGGGGGAGATCAAGGTGCTTCCAGTTCACAGCAACAACGTAATGCATCAAGTAAGGGAAAAATGAAGCGTACTTGATTTTGTGATTTATGCATAACTTTTTGCTAAACTTATCATGTATATCTTTTGCCAATGGGAGCAAGTTTTTGTAGAGCTACACTTAAAGTTTTTGCGTGTCGGGGGCACACTTTTGTAAAGCTACTTAATTCGGAAATGAAATATCATATTATTGATGAAATGTCATCATTCACTTTCTCATTACAAATACTAGAATAAAAAACATTACAATGCCAATTTTGATAGTTCCATGCATTAATTTCTTTTGCTGCTTGAGTTTCTTCTTCATGGTGAATTTCTTCATCCAAGCTTCTGTTTTCTTCAATTTCTCCTTCCTTTGTGCTACCTCTGTTGTTTCTGATTGGCAGTGGTTGCTCAATGCTTCCCTTGCACCACTTGAAGTTGTCACATAAGTCACACTTGTAATATAGTCTTTGAGGATTTTTCATTGTTTCAGAACTTCTTATTGCAAATTTTTTCCCACATATGTTGCATGTTTTGTTTGGAACTACAACGTATGAGGATTCATACGTTGTAGAAGAAGATTGGGATTGAGAATATGAGCTCATTTGAAGGTGAGTTGGGAATTAGGGAAAATATGAGTTGGTTAAGGGGAAGAACAGAAATTTGTAGTGAAGAGTTGCAGCGGCTCCCCCTTTAAATAGAGAAGGCTTACCAACGGCTAGTTTTTTTTAAAAAAACTAGCCGTTGGTGAGCAGGGGTATCTGGTGAAATTACCATAAAGCACAAGGACACCTGGTGAAAATCTAAAAAACCTCAGGGGTACCTGGTGAAATAAATTACGAGGGTACCTGGTGAAAAAAAGTTTCTAACGGCCACTTAACGGCAGGGTTAAGTCATGCGAGAAAATGAAACCTGAGGGGTACCTGGTAGATTACTGAAACAACGAGGGTACCTGGTGAATTAACTTAAACCTCGGGGGTATTTCATGAAATATCCGATATTCCGTTAATTCTATCTTTTGCGTGATTGTGTAAGGGAAAAATTTTAGCGCTGGAATATAACAGCGCTCATGGTTTGAGCGCTGGAAAATAGTGACCCTTGGAATGCCAGAGCTGGAATTTTCTTTATCGGTTCTTTACCGAATCTTACTCACGTTTTCTATCCTTAGGGTACGAGTTGGGATGCAACTCTTAGCCTCTATCCAACGATTAATCTTAATGCGATTTAAACACTTAGATATTTTATCTTATACGGTTGCTATTCTGGGCAGTGTTCAAGCATAGCAGTTACTATAAATAGTAGCTTCTAAAAAGGGAAATATGGTTTATGGGACATTAGTCAGTCATGGATCGTTCGTAGCATATTTAAGAAATCTTAATCAATCGGTGTTTGGTTTCATCATCGAACACACTGTGTCGGGCCTATGACAAATGTAGGTGTCTACACCTGGTTAAAATCCAAGTCCGAACGAGGGTCTCACGAGCCCCCGAGTGGCAACATTTGACTGAAGGGTCATCATTGGGAATGCCAATAGCTCCCTCACGAGTCATCGGGGATCTACTGACTTGAACTGACTTCTCATAGAGTCATTGAAGATGTTTAACTGGTGGAGCAGGGTTTTTTTTTAAAACAGCTACGTAACTTGATTTTTTTCGAGAACAGAATACAGGAAATGGAATGATGACAGGATACCAGACGATGACATAACACGGAATGCGGAATGACAACGAAATACTGACAGAATACGGGATATAGAATACAAAACGTAGAATACCAAATACGGAATATGGAATACAGAATCCGGAATACGGATTACATAACCGCGACATTTTGAAGCAAGGAATGAATAAACCTAAACGGAATCCGCAATACGGATTACAAAACCGCGATATTTTAAGCTAGGAATGAATAAACCTAAGCGGAATCCAAATTACGGATTACAAAACCGCGATATTTTTAAGCAAGGAATGAATAAACCTAAATGGAATCCGGAATATGGATTACAAAACCGTGACATTTTGAAGCAAGGAATGAATAAACCTAAACGGAATCCAGAATACGTATTACAAAGCCGCGATATTTTTAAGCAAGGAATGAATAAACCTAAACGGAATCCGGAACACGGTTTACAAAACCGCGACATTTTTAAGGAAGGAATAAATAAATCTAAACGGAATCCGGAATACGGATTACAAAACCGCGACATTTTTAATCAAGGAATGAATAAACCTCGAAACGGAATCCAGAATACAAAAATTTTCAGAATACAGATTTTTTGAATGCAGATAAGTTTCGAAATATTCTTTGTGTTGTTTTTTTTTCTTTTTTTTAAAATAAAAATAAAATAACTGTCACCTAAATGGGTTACGGCGATTCGGGAACGCAGTTGCCTGTTATTGGGACGCCAGAATATAAATTTTTTGAAATACCGTTACTTTTTCGCGGGAAGCAAAACGGAACAAGGTTAGGCGGTTATTTGGTTAGAAATGGGCTAGGTGGCCCAACATATTATCGGAGTGGAACAATTGTGCGCTGGAAAATTCCAGCGCTTGAGTTTGAGCCCGCACGACGGTGAGGGAGTCGCCACTGTGAGGGGGTCGAAAAACACGACGGGGGGCCTCTAGAAAGATTATACAGCCCGCGCAACTTTTCCCCTCTCTCACTCGTTCTTCATCATTTCTGCTCGGTTTTGCACGATTTCTTCACCAAAATTGCTCCCAAGTTGATCTAAATCACATATATGTAAGTAATTTCGAGTTTAACTTGCATTTTGGCTTAATTTTGAGTAGAAATTCGTATGATATTTCATGCCCAAATTGAATTGGGTTTTTTTACAATTGTCCCAATTTCTTGCAATTGTTTGATTGCATGCGATGTTTACAACATGTATAAGTATCTTGAATGTTGATTTTCACAAGTTCGTTGATTTTGGGTAATTTTGGGCTTGCTCAAAATTAGCCCCCAAGTGTGCCTATGAATTGATGTTGTTACACATTGTAGGTGTTCTTGGCTTGTTGCTTGCGGTTTACATGGTCTATGCATGAATTTTTGCTTTGGAGTTGTTTTGATCACTTTGCAGGTACTTGTTTCGCTACCGATTTGAACTTAGCAGCATGTTCGTACTCAGGGAACAAAATTGTTTGACTTGAAAAACCAACTTGTTATGAATTTGAATGCTTGGAACTTAAAAATAGTGTGTGCTAAACGGTTGAGGTGTGATGCCTCCCTACTTTTAGAAATGCTAATCTGTAGAATGTTCTTTCCGGCCTTAGTTGCGGGAGATGTTTGGGACTACGAGTCCTACTCAGGTAAGTGTATGGATTTTCTTACTTTGTATCGTCTCGTTTCATGCGAGATTTTAACTGTTCTTTTTGTCTTTTGTTCAATGTCATAGATGCGAAGGGCGTCTGTAAGATGCGGCGCTATGAGGGGTATACCTCATGGGTACTTGGGGTTTGCAGAGAGGATTTTCCGCGTGTGCCCCATTCTTGTAGAGGGAACCGGGGTTCCAGCCCCCGAGTTTTTACCTTTGTTTTCTTTGCTTGCGTTCGAAATTTTCTTATGGCTCTTCATTATCCTCTAAAGAAATGTTTGAACTATACGAACAAATATCTGTAGAGTAATTATCATGCATGTTCGATGCAGCTAGATGACCGGAGTTCTCATGAACTCGCGATGTTTATTGCCCTATTAGTCTGGAGAAACTTTTAAGTTCTAAGTAGTTAACCTTGTTTAGAGTTGAGCTAAGGGCTTAGAAAATTAAGGTTCATTTTATGCGAATGAACACTAGGATTTTCTCCCTATGACATATGTGTAGCATTAGCATCAAGAATTTGCGATAAAGTCGGCAATCAGAGCAGTTTTGAGGTGTTTCTCCGAGTCCCCAAACATAGCTTCGGGATTAGCTTCGTGCTATGACGCTTGGCATATGTTTTGCATGTTCGTGATGTCCAGGATGAACATAAATTGTCGGGCTACTAATAGTGCATGAACAGTTTGAAGCATACTTGTTTAATGCAAGGTATGTTCAAAGAACGAGTAGTAATTTCTACTCGTCGTTTTTCTTTGTAGGTGTCGTGTTAGGCGACAAAACCATGGTCAAGGTGGTCAATAAGTTGAAGTTTTCCCGGACCAAGGCTCGAGTGACTCTTTTTTAGCCAGAGTGAGGCTCCAACCTGTACTTGTAGAAACAGACATAAAATGACAGCATGCACAGTTTAGGTTTAAGGTCAACAACGTCTTTTTTGCGGCTTTAGCGGTTTTACGTCTGTAGAAAGATAAAGATTGCGGATTCGGTACCAAATTACTCGCAATGAGGAAGTCTTGTATGTTCAATCAGTTGTTAAGGAAGAGGTCGGATGTGTTGGCTAAGCTAGCCCCCAGTAAAAAGCAGAGCAACATTTTTTGCCTCTTTTGAACTAGACATGGGAAGGTTCATCCAGACTCGATTTCTTAACAGGAGAATGAACAGACATACTAAGATAGAAGACATATCCAAATAGTTTTCGAAAACATGAGATTTTGAAAACAGGAAGGAAGAGGTAGGGGCCTTATTTAAAAACACGTTTGTGAATGTTTAAGAAAGTTATTTGACAGTGCGGTCACATATATGGTTTAGCATAGTCTGAAATCAAACAGTCTCTTTTTCATTGTATTGGATTCGAAAGCTTTCACTTGGGTTGTTGGCTTTAGTGCTTGCAGATTACTTATAAGAAATATCGGTTTCTCGATTCAGGATGAAGTATAGATGCTCAAAGTCCAAAAAGGTGAAGGACATTCTTGCATGAAGAGATGTTAAGGGATGATAAGGATAGTAAGTGCTATCCTGTTCTGTATACGAAAGAGGTTTGATTGTCTTACTTAGTTTTTGTTGCCAATGTTTAAGAAGACGTAGATGCGTCTTTCATTTAAGGAAATTATTTATGTATTCGAATGGCAGGAAATAAGTTATTTTAGGAAGTGAATGCTTCCTTTTGGAAGTTATGCCTAAAGCGGCGAGTTGCTTCTATTTTTGGAAAAGTAATTAGGTCGATAATAGAATTGTGTTCCTAATTAACAAGACTTTTTCATTTAATGACTTAAGTCGAATGTTATGGATCCGTGTTTTAGTCACTTTTAGCCGACGTTGTCTGAGTTCGTTTTGTTCATAATAGATGTCCATGATGAATTTGGACTAAAGTAGCTGCGCCTTTAGGGGTTGCATACGTATCCAGGTTGGAATCAGGCCTTACGTAGTTCTGGTTTTTTATTATGAGTCTTTTTATTATAAATTCACCTTGATTTGCGCAAAATTGTATAAAAATAATCGGATTGTGCACGGATGTACCCCCCAAGTGTTCGGATTTTTCTGTGAAAGTGCAGGAAAAATTCCGAACACTTAAGCATAAGCGTTGGAAAAACTCCAGGGCACAGATTGCATGCGCTATAATTTATTAGCACTTACATGGTAAGCGCTGGTAATTTCTAGCGCTAGGTGGTTGGTACTAGGGGTGTTCAAAAATACCCGGCCAGCATTACCCGACCCGCTGACCCGGCACAAATTATGCGGGTAATTGGCTGATTTTTCTGAAATAAATGGGTCGGGTACCCGACCCGGTAAATACTCCGGGTACCGGGTCTGGGAATGGGCCGCTCTTTTACTTAAATGGGTACCTGCATACCCGTTAAAAACAAAACAAAAAAAATTAAAACATATTTTTTATGCGTCAGCTTTAGACTTTAAGAGTTTAGGACTTTAGGGTTTCCGAAACACTCAAACAATCTCCGCCGTTTCGCCTTTCATTCCCTGGCTCTCCCACTCTACCCCCTCTGGATCTCTCGTAGTCTCGCTCACTCTCTCAGGCCGGCATACCAGCAAGCAGCTGCTAGCTGTTCACCGACAGTCCACCGCCAGTACACCGTTGCAACAGTTCCCAACTAATAATCAAGATTCAAGGTAATGTTATGGATTATTTTATCCTTTAAAAACACGTATGTTACTCCAATTCATTGATGATGAATTTAAATAAGATAATGTGTTCAAATTAGAAAAATAATGTGCTGCGGTTGCTGTTTTCGGTGGTGTACGAGTGAAGGCTGCCAAATTGCCAATGGGGTTGAGGCGGGACCGCTGGAGTGGCGAATTTGGCTATTAAGGATGTTTAGTTTATTGCTCCGTACTTGTTTTATCAGAAATGTACTAAAAGGGCAGTTTTGTTGCTCACTCTTCAAATTTGGTCAACTTGATTTCTATGTTTACTAAATTAATCTACCACTTAATTTGGATTTCACATATGAGATTTTTTAATAATAAAATAAGTCGGGTACCCATTACCCGACCCCGGATAACCGGGTACCCGTTTAACGGGTACCCGGTTATCCCGGGTCGGGTCATGGGCCGGAAAAATAACTACCCGCAATTCCGGGTACCCACATTTTTGGGTACACGTTTAGCCGGGTACCCGGTAATGAACACCCCTAGTTGGTACGCGTGTTTTCCACAGGATTCGGTTTATTTTCACATTTTTCTGGTTAATTTGCAGAGTTGATTAACGTCTTACTACCGAGTAATTGTTGCTCGGTTTTCAGGTATTCTCGAGAGGGGATTTCTTTTTTTTCTTTTGCGATTTGAGAAAGACTTATGTTTATTATTTCACCTCAAGGAGGGCTTTTCCGGGGTTGCAACGTGGTTAAGCTTTCGGTGGAAAAAACGGTTAAGGCTCAAAATTTCCCACTATACCCTGAGTTAAATTGACAACTGGACTTAGCGTTTAACCTTGCTTGATCTTGGCAGAACTCCATCACTGTTTACTCTTCGCATTTCATTTTTTTGGACTTTTGACTTGACCAGTTATTTCGCAACATTCTTGGATTCTTTATTTTCAAAATGGTCCTTGATGTGTAGTCCTTTTTACTTGATTAGTTGCTTGTTATTGTCCATATTATTGTCATGGTGCGTTCCATCCCCAGGTCCGTATTAGTGTGGGATGAATAGAAAGGCTCTTTCACACGAGGTTCAACATGGCTAACAATAAAGTGGTGCATTGTTTCTTGGTCAAGGGGAAGGACATTTTTAAAGGTTGCAAGTTGCCTCTTGTGTTGGTGAATTATATCTTTCAGAAATCGTTAAGGTAGACCGAGAGAGTCCCCATCTTGTTGGTCCTGAGATGATCTTTTATTTTTGAAGTTAATGGGCTATGTTGTGCCCAGGTGAGTTACTATTTGCGAACTCTTTTAAATAATGTGTAGAATAAGTTTTTCCATTTGTTTCGTGCATCGAATAATTTGCCTTTTGTTTGTTTATTGCTTTTTAAAACTGTTATGGTAAGACAATAAATAATGTACTTTAAAGAGAAACTTTATTGATCTTTGGGTAAAAGTACATGATAAGATGGCTTGACAGCAATTTAGCCTTTTATTCTATTTTAGGAAAGAAATGGAAGGGATAATGACATAGAGTTAGTTTGTAGTGCTAGATTCTAAGTCTAAGCATCTTTGAACTTTGAGTCTGAATCTTCGAGCTTTGAATAATCTTTAATCTTCGGTGCAACCAATAGTCTAGTTTGTAGCGTCGCGTTTGCAATCCGGGAGAGGTTCGTTCATGAGTCTGTTATTCGAAACAGTCTGGTGGTGGAATGTTTAGTTAAGACTGAGGGTCATGATTTTACCGACTTTGAACGTTCTGGTGTGGAACGTTCGATCCGACATAGGGCAGGTGTTCCATGGTTGTCCCAAATGTTGCTCTGTACCAAAGGAGTGTTTTTGAGAAGTTAATTAATTTTTAAACATTAAAAAGTAGATGTTTAATCTTAATTGGAGTGTAGTGCTCCTAACTTCATATCTTTGCACGGGGAGGGTCAAAACCCTTTCCTTAATTAGATAATGTACTTAGTTCCTTATGTTTCAACAATTTTTGGGTGGAATGGCCTTTTCCCTATTTGGACTGGAAGTGGAAGAGAGCAGATTTGATACACTTTGTTGGACTTTATGTTGCAGAGTGACCGTTCCTTGAATTATGCTTAAATTAGTCAGGACCATTTGATGAATGGTTTTTGAAAACTAGAAAGGAGAAAACTGATTTTTTTTTTTTTTTTTTTTTTTGAAAGTTGGGTAGATCACCTAGTTTTGATTAATGTTGACAGCTTAACCCTACCAGAAAGTTCAGATGATAAGGAATGCTTGATAAATCTAAATGGAAAACTGAGTATTTAGATTGTCATGATCATCTTAAGATTCGATTAAAATGATAAATTGAGTATATGTCAAGTGAGAGTTATATGTTAGGTTATGATACATATGACAATTCATAAATCATGCGGAAAAACCATAAAGCCAGGAAAGCATATTATTTACACATAATCATTTAGCATAGAATAGATGCATACATGTTGTAGCGTGCCTTCCCTAGCTGCGCCCGAACCGAACAAGAACAAGTCTTTAGGACTCCAAATGTCGTCCCTCCGTAGATAGTCCATAGTACGTCCGGATCCGCCTCAAGTTAGACCAACTAGAATCGCCCTTAAGGTGCTTAGGATTTTCGGCCCTTATTGCAAGTGTATGGCTGATTTATATTTCAAAAACTTACCCTTTGAATACTTCAATCGTTCGTATAAATTATGACCCTAGGCCCTTATTTATAGAGGTTTGGAAAGGGAACTGGAATCCTAGTAGGATACGATTTAATTAAACTTAGAATCCTACAAGGACTCTATTTAATTAAATAATCCTAATAGGAATAGGAATTTAATCATACATCAAATCCTAATAGTTTTAGGAATTATGCATGGACACAAACACACACACGAGCATGACCCGCAAGCATGCAGGCCATGCCCGCGCACAGCCCACACGCCCACGAAGCCCATGCGAGCTACCGCAGCCCACGAGGCTGCCATGGCCTAAGCTGCGCGCTGGGCCTGCCTTGCGGTAGGCCTGCCGCAGCCTTGGGCTGTGTTGTGGCGTGCCATTGCTTGCTGGGCGATGGCCTGGCTTCGTGCTGGGCCTTCGTCCGGCAGGCCTCGTCCGATGCTTATTCGTACGATACGCTTCCGATAAAATTCGCGGTTTTCGGAATTCATTTCCGATACGAACAATATTTAATATTTCCGATTCCGGAATTAATTTCCGTTTCGAACAAATATTTAATATTTCCGTTTCCGAAATTATTTTCCGATTCCGATAATATTTCCGATTCTGACAATATTTCCGTTTCCGGCAATATTTTCGATTCCGGCAATATTTCCATTTCCGATAATATTTTCCGATACGTACCATGTTTCCGTTTCCGGCAACATCTACGACTTGGATAATATTTATATTTCCGATACGATCCATATTTCCGTTTCTGGCAATATCATCGTTTCCGGAGTATTCATTTCTTGCTTGTGACGATCTCAGCTCCCACTGAAACCAAGATCCGTCGATTCCGAATATCCATAGATAGAGTATTTAATGCCATTAAATACTTGATCCGTTTACGTACTATTTGTGTGACCCTACGGGTTCAGTCAAGAGTAAGCTGTGGATTAATATCATTAATTCCACTTGAACTGAAGCGGCCTCTAGCTAGGCATTCAGCTCACTTGATCTCACTGAATTATTAACTTGTTAATTAATATTGAACCGCATTTATTAGACTTAACATAGAATGCATACTTGGACCAAGGGCATTATTTCCTTCAGTCTCCCACTTGTCCTTAGGGACAAGTGTGCATTTCCTAATTCCTTTGTCACTCGATGCTTGCTCTTGAACATAAGGTAAGAGTTGTCATCCTTATTATGTCCAGAGGTGTTTCTCGGTTTCAGAGTTCAACTGATCAAATAAACAGATAATCATAGCCTATGATTCATCCGAGCACGGCCATGCATTTCACAGTTTCTAGCTCTCCGAGTGGCCTTGTACAACTTTTAAGCATCTCATCCCGATTTATGGGAGGACAATCCCAATCTTGCGATCTTGAGATTAGACTTCGTTTGATAGGTGATTACCTGAGCGTTGCCTTTATAGCCTCCTTTTACGGTGCGACGGTTGGTCAACGTCAAAGTAACCAGTTCTCAAACAAGTAATCTCAAATCACTCAGGTATTGAGGATTTAGTGTCTAAAAATTTTAATGAAATTTACTTATGACAGATTTTCATCTCTTACAGTAAAGTTTCATAGGTCTTGTCCGATACTAGTCTTCCCAAAGTAAGTATCTATGCAAATGATTATGACATTGCCATGTCCACATAGTTCAAGAAACAGAACTACTAGTCATCTTGCATTCTAGTCGTCTAACGTTTTCTTTGCGTCCAATTTTATAGAAAACTCCGACTAGGGACCATTTTCAACCTTTGACATTCAAGTTCACTTGATAGACATTTCTTAGTCACAGGACTGGTCCTGACAGTCTATCTTGAATATTTCGTCAAAATTGAAGGGACTCATCATTTAATACTAAACCAAGATTAAATGGAATATGAAAATACATTTCATATATGATAAATGTTCAACCCCAATGTTTTACAACCATGGGCCTCAAACCCATCTTTAAAACAGTTCATGGAATTTCAAAGCTATGCTTGATTTCCAGTGCTACAACGTGAGTGTTGCTTCTCACTTGTTGCATAGGTTTAGTTATCATGCTTTGCCAATCTTAATATCTTTTTTATCGAATGTTCTTCGAGATATGATGATAAGATCTTTTGAGTATGTTTATTTTGTGATCTAGTCTTTTCTTGCTTCAAGAGTGGTTCTACGCATTTTTTCAATGAAGAACCATCAAGCCAGCAGACATGTGATCTACCCAAGTTCAGTGAAGAACTCTTTAACATAAACAACCCTGTTTTATTGCTTCTTAGGCAATAAGTACTTTTACTTCAACTTTATAGGTTGCTAGTGATGCTTTGTTTGGAATTACTTATCCAAGCAGTTCACAGATATGTGGAATACTTTCCAGCTGTATCTTAGAACATAGAAATTAATATTTTAATATCCCACGCAACAACTCATGGTCTCCAACCCATGTTGCCATTTCAAAACACGATGCTCTATAGCTCGTCCTTATCAATGGTTAACTCCAAGGGAATCTTGCTTGATCCTTTGCCAGTGTTTATGCGTGTAACATCAATATTTAGCATATCTTTATTTCCTTGAATCAAGAACTATTCCTATGTACCTTTTCAAGTACCATAAGTATTCTTGATCTCAATCTAATTGATCTTCACTTAGATCAATAGAGATTGGTATATGTTCGTCATGCCTAAAGTCATACGATACGTTTTTGGCGATCCTCATATTATATCATACATGATAAATTCTTTTGCAGAATAATTCCCAATTGAATTCTATTCATGTAACTTTAGCTCATTCAATTTCAGTAGATACTGAATCCAGCTAAATTCTTTGACATATAATATAGGTTAAGAATCTCATTTAGACTCTTTGACGTTTAACTTAGTAAATGCTTATACATAGTTCAAACATCCTTTACTTAGATTTATTCACATGGGTCGAATATCTCCAATGGAGACTTTCGTGTTTGATTTAGTAAATGCCATTACTTAATCCAAAACAATATCATAAGATCTTTGTAAATAGATCTTAATACCCAGTATGTACTAAGTTTCGCCATGGTCCATCATTGATGAATAATTTCAAACCTAACTTATTAGCATTTGAATGTTATTTCACAATAGAGAGATATGTGTGTGATACACATAGGACCAATTAAGTTTTTATGTACTCCCACTAAACTTCTTATACATCTATAAGAATCATGCATATTTTATGAAACTAAAATGCTTATTAGCTTCACTTAAAATACAGTTCCAATTCCCAATTGCTTGCTTAAATCTGTACTTAGATTTTATAAGCTAGCTTTCCTTTTCAAGCATTTATTTGGATCCACAAATTCTATGACATATCATGTACATATTTTATTCCAACATTTGATTGAGGAATACGTTTTGTCATCCAATTGCTATATGTACCAATATGCAATCATTGCTTGAATATAGACTTGAGCATTACGATTATGCATGAGGTTTCAACACAATCCACACCGTGAATTTGCTTGTAACTTTTAGCAACTAATCTAGCTTTGTGTGTGAACACAATTCAATGTTTGATGGTTTTTATCCTTTAAAACAAACTTGCAACCAATAGGTGTGAAACTATTCTTGCAAATCAACAAAATTTCAATTTTGTCATCAAAACATTGAGTATGTTTTATGGCCTCTAACCATTTAAAACATTTGAGTCTATATATGGCCTCTAACCATTTTCGGGAATCTGGGTTTCGTCATAGCTGTCTTACAGGTCACAAACTCATTAATCTACATGATAATAGTTTGACTGCAAGTTGTAGGTTTCTTCACTATCTAATAGAAGAATTGCATAGTTTTAGTGATTTGAACTCTATGCCTACTTGGGTATAGAACATCAACCAATAGAATATCAATAGCCACTTGAAAGTCCTTTGAATATTTTGTTCTCCTTGAAGCACTTGTAAAGTCTTCTAAGAGATGTCTATTCTTTAAAGCCACTTCTAAAGTCCTTAAAGAATAAGTTCGGATTTTCTGAAGCACTTCGAAAAGCCTTCGGAATGTCCGTTTATGTTTGTTGTTCGCCTCGAAAACTTTCGAGGTCTATTTTCTCCCACTTGTCATTTTGGAAACGAATCTCCAAAAGGACATTATTTCGAGCAAACAAACATTATGTTCTCAAAAATTCGTGGTAGAAACAATACCCTTGTGTCTCATTTGAATAAATCACTATGAAACATATATCTATACTTGGGCCTTAGTTTGTCGAATGACAAACACTAAGCTCCCACTGAGTTTAGCAACTCTTTAGATATATATAATTGAAAAGATATCCTGAAATTACTTTTCAATAGCTTTGACGAATTTGGTTTAGTTTGGTGGTAGTTGAGCATTTTGTTTTAGAAATTATAGGAAAAGTCTTTATGATTCATCATTAATCGAATCAAGTACTAATTGACTTCGATTATTCCAACTAAGATATGCCATATCTTATGGACCTAGATTGTGAAATTACAACACACAATCATTGATGATCATATTTGGTCTCAAGTAATCATCAACATGATCTAACCTAGATCTTTATGATTTCTTGCCAAGTGGATTTTATACTTCTGAATCTTTGAACTAGCCAAACAGATTCAACTTATATCACATTTGAGTAAATAAACCTATATTCACTCAAATCCATGTGAAATAATAAAGTCATAAAATCTTTCTTTAGCTTTGAACTCTATTGTCTAGGCGTTCTAACAATAGTTCATATCTTTTGTTACTTTCAACAAGTAATACTAGTTGTCTTAAAATGATCTAGAAATCAATCAACTTTCAAAAGTCCATCAAAATAGAGCTTTTGAATGTTAACTTGTTGATATGGTCTAAGAAACAATGCCAAAGATTAGTGGAACTCAAATCAAGGGGTTGATTTGAACCTAGTAAAGTTTTTTAAAGAGTTGTTTGTTTTAATCAAGCATATTGACTCAACCTGTAATTGACCATTTCATTCAAATAAACAAACAAACATTGTTTTTGTTTTTCTTGAATGTGAGTCTTTCTGTGTTTGAAAACAGAAATTTAGGTATGTTGATTATGGAACAAAATAGCCATTAAGTTCCAGCCTTTGAAAGGACTTAAAACAAACTAGATGAACCTACAACTAATGTAGCATTGCCATGCTTCATTTCCCACTTGTAGGTCATTAGTGTATCCTAGCTTCCATTGTTTGAGTTATTACCGAAGTAAGAACCTCAAGCGGTATATGATACCAAGGAAGTTTGATTGCTAGGTCACTTCTCTTTAAACATAATCTTATAGGTAGAAACGGAATCGTAAACTCCTTTCATTTGTTCCCCGTTTTCCTATTTCTTGTACCCTTTCTTATAGTTTTAAGAATTGAATTCTCTAGTGTTGACTTTTATACTTTGTTAGACATGTCCAATGTCACTCCAACAAAGTTCTTACCATTTATGTTGAATATTCTGTTTCAACTAGATGATCTTACCAGAAGCTTCTAAAGTTCTCTAAGCATCGATCTATTCGAATGTCTAGGGTCTAGACTCATTCGAGAATTAAATGGAAAAAGATATTAGGTTGTTAACCATTGGTAAAGCTGAGCGTTTAAGCTCAATGCTTTATGATCTCAAAACTACAGTGTATTTTGAATTCACAAGCACCAATTGGTTTGCCATTCGATTTTGATACTCGAAAACAACCATAAAAGTTGCTATAAGAAATGTACATTTTAAATTGCTCACTTTCTCTCATTTCCGTGAATCATTCTTGGATTCACTACCAATCGAGGAAATTTACTGTTACCTTTCTAAAAGGATTTATTGCAGTGCAAGATATTTAATTATAAACAATAATTAAAACATACATTGAAGCGTGCAAAGTCTAAACATTTATCATGAATAATAACTTGAAAATGAAAGCAATCATGCAATTTAAACAAGTCATTAGCATTTTATTCGAATTATGTGTTCCGGCAGGTGTGAATAAAATGATTCCAAGATCCTAAAATCATTGAAGAACTAAGCACAGTTTGTCGACTTAATCCTAAAACATCTTAGGTAAGCAAAAGCCTTTTGCTAATAGTCTAGAAACTATTCTTGGTTGATAGGTACGTCTAAGAACTTATTAGGTAAACCTATCGATTTTGCCACGACATAAAAGGACTCCTTACTTATATCGTTGAGTTTCACCAAAACTAACATGTACTCACAATTATTTGTGTACCTTACCCCTTTAGGACCAATAAGTAACACCTCGCTGAGCGAAAACTATTACTAGATTGATGTAAAGGATATCCAAGCAAGTGTATATTTTGGCATGGCACCTTTTAACTCAATTTTTAAGTTTGGAACTTAAGGCTCTTACTATGTTGGTTCGATTTTAAGTGAACTAAAATCCTTAATCATGCAACATAATCAAGCTTTGATCTCATGCATATTTAAGACATATTTAAAGCAATAAATAACTTAAAACATGCATAAGATAAATGTGATCTAGTATGGCCCGACTTCATCTTGAAGCTTTAACTTCAAAGTCCGTCTTGAAAATCTCCGTGGGAGGCACCATTTTCTTCAAATAGGATAAGCTATAATTAAAACTAATTACAACTATTTGATGGTACGCAGACCATATTTGAATTGAAAAACAACTTTTGGTACTTTAGACCAATTACATTCAAATTAATGGTTCGTAGACCATATTTTCTATCCTATTTGGGCCATACTAGTCACTTCATAACCTGCAAAACAGTACATATACAATATATACCATTCACCCATTCATTAACATGAATGGCCCACATAGCTGGTTAGTAAAACACATTATGCATCACATAAACATTTGCAGCAATTAATCAAGGGCACCAATAATCTACAAATTATTCAGTCCTTATTAATTCTAATCAAGTTGTTTTAACCTTAAGGATTTGTAGACCTAATCAAGAGCATATGACTAAAAGGGCTCCCACTTAAACCAATAAATTCATATGCTTTACTAATTTTAAACATAAAAATGTATTTCTAGTCTAACCGGAAACATACAAATTTAATTAAAATTTAAAGCTCATATAAATTTATAATTGAATCCATAAATTTAATTTAATTTCAGTCGTATTTAAATTAATTCATGATTTTAATTTTAGTAAAATAATTAGAATAAATAAAATTTATTATAATTACAATATTCAAAATTAAAATCCAAGAAAATAATTTAAATTATTAATTTTAAAATTAATTAAAATTACGTAAACTAAAAATTTCAAATTAAAATTTCAAAACGATCTAATCGCAACGCAACAACCCCACGCAACGCACGCCCATGGGCCACACGCACACAACCATCGCTGGCCATGTGCGCGCAGCCCATGCGCTGCGTCGCATCGCTGCTGCTCCCCATCGCAAGGCATCAATCGAACACGCGAGCTGGTGCTCGCTGCGCGCGCCAGCGCTCGATGCACGCGAGCCAGCGCTCGATCCATGCGAGCCATCGCTCGCTGCGCGCCTGCCTTTCCCGCACGCGAGCTTGCGCTCATCCCACGAGGCAGCAGTATGCGAGCTGGCGCTCGCTGCGCGCGAGCCATCGACGCTGTGCGTAGCGCTCGTGGCACGCGAGCTTGCGCTCGCTGCGCGCGAGGCTCCGCATGCTTGCGCGAGGTAGTGCGCGCTGTGGCGCAGCACGCTTGCTGCCCACACGCGACTGCTCGTGCCTTGCTCTCGCCCCTGCCCACACGCCCATTGCTCACAGCCCACGACACAAGGCAGGGCTACTGCCTTGTGCTCGTGCACCATGCCCTTGCTCGCTGCATTCGTACCGCATGGGCGACGAGCTCCCTTGCTCGTCGTCGCATGCCCGCACTATACAACACCCCTTAAGGGTTACACGTAGCGTCCATTGCTTTGTGCGTGCAAGTTATATGAGCGAGTCGCATAAAAATTAAAAATTTATATTCAAAATTAATGACAAATTAATAAATAATATTAATTTCATAATTTTAGGGCGAAAAATCGAAAATTTATTATTTAATTGATTTCCGATTAACATGGATTCAAGTCTAGGTCATAAAAATTTAAAATTTAACATAAATTTACAATTTTTATGGTGGTTTTTAATCATAGGCTTCTAATTAAATTATAACTAATTATGAAAATCAAATTAATTCTAAATTATTCCAATTTTCAACAAATTAATCATAATTACAAATTAGATTGCATAATTAACAAGGCTAGGCATTCAAACTTGTTAAACATATACAGTAGGTCAATCAAAAATTCAAGATTTATCAACAAGAATCGCAAATATTTAATTTAACATCTTAAATTTACGAAATTTTGCATTCGAAAAACTAAAACCTCCGAAAAGTCATAGTTAGGCTTCGAATTTGAGAATTCTGGGTTCGGCCGAAAATTATTATTTTTGTCAAAATTTTAGAATACCTTTTACATGCGGAATTGACACAAAAATCACTCGATTTGGATGAGTAACGAAGAAATTGCCGAAAAACTGCGTACGTATAATTAAATAAACGCAATTTGCAATTAATTAACAATTACGAAAATTAATCACCCCTTTTAATTCTTGCAAATTTGTAATATTTAACCATGTTCATGCAATTTAGATTATGAAAATAATAAGAGGCTCGTGATACCACTGTTAGGTTATGATACATATGACAATTCATAAATCATGCGGAAAAACCATAAAGCCAGGAAAGCATATTATTTACACATAATCATTTAGCATAGAATAGATGCATACATGTTGTAGCGTGCCTTCCCTAGCTACGCCCGAACCGAACAAGAACAAGTCTTTAGGACTCCAAATGTCGTCCCTCCGTAGATAGTCCACAGTACGTCCGGATCCGCCTCAAGTTAGATCAACTAGAATCGCCCTTAAGGTGCTTAGGATTTTCGGCCCTTATTGCAAGTGTATGGCTGATTTATATTTCAAAAACTTACCCTTTGAATACTTCAATCGTTCGTATAAATTATGACCCTAGGCCCTTATTTATAGAGGTTTGGAAAGGGAACTGGAATCCTAGTAGGATACGATTTAATTAAACTTAGAATCCTACAAGGACTCTATTTAATTAAATAATCCTAATAGGAATAGGAATTTAATCATACATCAAATCCTAATAGTTTTAGGAATTATGCATGGACACAAACACACACACGAGCATGACCCGCAAGCATGCAGGCCATGCCCGCGCACAGCCCACACGCCCACGAAGCCCATGCGAGCTACCGCAGCCCACGAGGCTGCCATGGCCTAAGCTGCGCGCTGGGCCTGCCTTGCGGTAGGCCTGCCGCAGCCTTGGGCTGTGTTGTGGCGCGCCATTGCTTGCTGGGCGATGGCCTGGCTTCGTGCTGGGCCTTCGTCCGGCAGGCCTCGTCCGATGCTTATTCGTACGATACGCTTCCGATAAAATTCCCGGTTTTCGGAATTCATTTCCGATACGAACAATATTTAATATTTCCGATTCCGGAATTAATTTCCGTTTCGAACAAATATTTAATATTTCCGTTTCCGGAATTATTTTCCGATTCCGATAATATTTCCGATTCTGACAATATTTCCGTTTCCGGCAATATTTCCGATTCCGGCAATATTTCCATTTCCGATAATATTTTCCGATACGTACCATGTTTCCGTTTCCGGCAACATCTACGACTTGAATAATATTTATATTTCCGATACGATCCATATTTCCGTTTCTGGCAATATCATCGTTTCCGGAGTATTCATTTCTTGCTTGTGACGATCTCAGCTCCCACTGAAACCAAGATCCGTCGATTCCGAATATCCATAGATACAGTATTTAATGCCATTAAATACTTGATCTGTTTACGTACTATTTGTGTGACCCTACGGGTTCAGTCAAGAGTAAGCTGTGGATTAATATCATTAATTCCACTTGAACTGAAGCGGCCTCTAGCTAGGCATTCAGCTCACTTGATCTCACTGAATTATTAACTTGTTAATTAATACTGAACCGCATTTATTAGACTTAACATAGAATGCATACTTGGACCAAGGGCATTATTTCCTTCATTATAGTGCTCTCATGTCTATACTTTTAAGATCTAGGTGATTTGAACGGAATGCAATAATCGCTTATAAATTAAGAGTGTTAATTTATTAACTTCGAGGTATGGAATGACTTTTATAATCCTTTTAGATGTTGAATGCCATATATAATAAACGCACTAATTATTTGGGATATGTTAGCACGATATTTCGGACGACTCGGACTCAAAGGTTGGGCATGGGTTTGACTCGAAACACAATAACGAATTTTGACAAAACTGCTGGACTGCAACAGTTTTAACTTTTGATCTGCTAACTTTTTTGGGCTGAAACTAACTCTGGATGATGGACTAAGATTAGACCTACGGATTGATAGGTTACGGGCCTCATAGTTCTTAGTAAAACTCTTTTTATGACCGTTTTAGTGTTTTTACTTTTGGCTATACAGGTTTGACTTTAAGTTACGAGATGGGGATTGAGGGGAGTATCATTGGTGTAAGTGGATTCTGGGGGAAGGACTCTAAGTGCGTGAAGACTCTATGGAAGGTAATTCTAGATGGATGATGACTCTAACGGTAGACCTTTACTTGGTTTAGACCCTTAAAAAATAATTTTGGTTTAGACTAGGCGAATGATGGACTCAAGGGAAGACTCACATAAATGATGACAGACTTGGTTAGGGTTTTTGACTCGACTTGACTCATCCTTTGCCCAAATATTATTAAGCAATTACAACGAGCAATTTAGTATAAATCCGACTTTATTAACTGATTTTAGAAGACAGACTCTCTTCCTTTTTTTTAGAAATCTTTGCTTTTAGTGAATGTCAAAGGTTATTTTAGCATGAACGATATTATGCCGAGCATTAGCGTCATTAGAGGACTAATAACTACTTTACGAATCGTTTTTATTTTAAGCCAAGGGAACACGAAAATTTGTCGAGAGTGAAGCCAGTGGCTCCAGAAAATTCCAGCGCTTAAAAATGTAGCTTTGGAATTTTCTAACGTCGGCCTGTTGTGCGCTGGAATTTTCTGGCGCCTGTAGGTATTTGTGCAGTTTACCTCTTTTAGTCAGTCCTGCTCCGTGGCTTGAATTTTACCAAACTCTACCCTTTGTTTGAGCGTTCGTGCACTCAAACATTCAGCATTCCGACACAAATGACAAGTAATTGGAATTCGATAAGCATTGTTGACCTTAAACTAAGTGTCTGGTTGATTAGTTTCACATAGCACATAAAAATCTACATTAAACTAAGAACGAGCATGACTTCAAGTATAATGCGCATTTAGTTTATGCTAGTCTCTAAGGTTCAAAAGGCTTGGGTATCAAAGGGTACCAAACCTATCGCCAATTCCCCAACAGGCCCTTGTCAAAGTAGTCGGGTTCATGACGAATTTTATCAAGGCCTATCCTGTACGTGCTGGAGTGACATATACCGTGAATGGACCTAGGAGATAAGCGGCTCGGTTTTGGTGGATGTGCTACATTGCGAATGCATCGAGTGGATAACATCTGAAGCGCGTGCACCCACGGGGTGATAGGTGTCCTTAGTCTGGACTTCTGAGATGAAACATGCCAAGGAAGCCGAGATTCGGTTATGCGGTTCTATCGCGATCATTCGTCACACTGAATATTTAGGTCGTCCCAACTTAATATGGAAATAATTGTGGCGTAGAGTTTGATTTCTGCTATATGACTTCCTCATTTACACACTACATGCACCAATTATTTCAATGTTGTCCCCAGTGGAGTCGCCAATGTGAGGGTGTCGAAAAACACAACGGGGTGCCTCTAGAAAGAGTATACGGCCCGCACGACTTTTCCCCTCTGGATGTGGCAAGAATATTAAATAAATAGGAATTAACTGTGGGCGTTTGCCTCTTTTTACTAGTCTATAGGAGTCGCCATTCAGTTTTAGAAAACTGACAAAACCCGGTTATCGTGATATGTCTGGAGTGCAAACATATTTGAATCACAACGGCCATAGGTTCCCTTGTGATCTATGATGTGGAGATCTCTCAACCTACATCCAGCGGAGTAGAGATTGAGAGTTCAGGGGACGTTTACTAATAAAGGGAGTGCTCAACATTAGCCCATGCTGCGCGGTCCTTACTAGTTCAATTGTGACGATGACGGGACATGCGTTATGCTACATTACTACGCTTGATTGATTTTAATGCACAGATATTACTAAACAGATGTCAAAACGCTGATTTAGATTGATTTAAGGTGCTTAACAATAAACCGATTTGTCCAACTATTATCTGATTTAGGCGTGAGTAATATAACAGATAAACGTTAGCAGATTTATATGGTGAGGAAAGCAATAAAAATATAGATTCAAGTTACAGCAAAGCGTAGGCTTTACTACGGTTTTTAGGAACACCTACCACTTGACTTTGCTAGCTTTCCGTTTGGCTTTAGAACTTTCCGATGACTGACTAAGTATGGGACAGGATTCTTCCAGAGTTTAGAGTATTTTAGGCTTAGGGATTGTGTTTAGGTTTCAGCGGCACTTCGACAGTATTCAGGCTATCAAGCGTTCGTGCGGGCAGGGTCTGCTTAACAGTGTGTTAAATGCGGCAGACACACGAATACGGGACAGAGAAAAGCTTCGGTCAATACTTAAGCTTAAGGGTTTAGGGTTAGGAATGTGTGTTATTTTCTGGTTTTCAAAGGCCCTATTTATAGTAAAATAGGCCTGAATAAGATAAATCTTCGAAATGGGAATTTTCCAACTTAGATTTGTGCAGCGCTAGAAATTCCAGCGCTTGGATCAGGAGCGATGGTTATTTCTAGCGCTTGCAATTCGAGCGCCAGAATTGTTCTGGTGACAGCTAGACCAATTCCATCTTTTGCGTGATTGTGTAAGGGACAAAATGTAGCGCTGGAATATAACAGCGCTCATGGTTTAAGCGCTGGAAAATAGTGACCCTTGGAATGCCAGCGCTGGAATTTTCCAGCGTTGGTGTTTTTAGTTCACTTTTCCAGCCTTATCGGTTCTTTACCGAATCTTACTGACGCTTTCTATCCTTAGGAATACGAGTTGGGATGCAACTCTTACCCCTTATCCAACGATAAATCGTAATGCGATTTAAACACTTAGATATTTTATCTTATACGGTTGCTATTCTAGGCAGCGTTCAAGCATAACAGTTGCTATAGATAGTAGTTTTTAGAAATGAAAATATGGTTTATGAGACATCAGTCAGTCATGGATCATTGGTAGCATATTTAAGAAAGCTTAGTCATGCGTGTAGGGGAATATAGTTAAAACATATTAACATGTGCGGAACAATCCACAAAGCCAGGAAACATGTTTAAAGCACAGGTTAAGCAAACTTACATTCGTAGTGTGTTTTCCCGAGTTTATTATTCACAAACATGAACAAAGAACTCCAATCGTCGTTCCTCTTTTTGGTTCACCGACACGTTCAGATCCGTCTTGAGATTCGTAGCTTAGACAATGCTCAAGAGTTTTTTGCTTCTCGGGAAGAACAGTTTAGAGCTGAGGCAAAAACTGAACGTACGTAATTTCAGAATTAGGTTAGGGTTGGAAAAACATAAGTTGGGGTGTGGATTATAACCCTTAGGTTATATTGTGTAACCGGCCAAGGAAAAAGGCCTCAACCGGTCACACATGCCCACACTCACCGAAGCCCAGCAGCAGCCCAGCATCGTAGCCGTGGGTCGTGGGCCTCGCTGCTTTGCTCGCTGCACTGCTGCCCATGCTACACGCACACGCCTTGCCTGCGGCTGGCTGCTTGCTACACGCGAGCTGCTGGCTCGTTGGGAGTTGCGCGCATGCGCGCTTGGCTCGATGGGCCGGCAGCTCCGTTGCGGCTCATATTCGCGACCAACGCCTTACGGCTATTATTTATCGTATCGTACACGACGAATCACCGTCGTACGATACGATTATTCGTTTCGCCCAGGTTACGAATATTCGCGATACGATGTACGATTCCGATCCAACGACATATCGTATATTATGTTTTTCCGAACTAATTCCCGAAAATCTATTAAATGAATTTCCATTTCATTTAATCTGGTGATCTGTTACATGTCATTGGTGTGACCTTATAGGTTCAGTCAAGAGTAAGCTGTAAGCCTAATATAGATTAGAACTCACTGATCGGAAGCATTGCTCCAGCTAGCTGTTCCGATCACTTGATCTCACTGAATTAATTGTTCATAATATTAATCTGAACCTTGGTATTAGACTAACACACCTTGGGTGAAGGACACATTTCCTTCAGTCTCCCACTTGTAATTCAGACAAGTGTGCATTGGCATTCCTTTGTCGCTTAGTGTTACTTGCTGAACATAAGGTAAGATCCAAGCCATCCTTATTAGGTCCAGAAGTGTTTCTCGGATTATTGAGTTCAACTGTTAAATTGTTACAGAAGGTTAAGCCTTAACCATTCTGAGCACGACCATGCATTTTCACAGTATTTAACTCTCCGATAGGCCTTGTTACACAACAACACCATATCCTATCAAAGATAGGAGGACCATCCATTCTTGCAATATATGAATACTCACTTTGATTCGTAGTACGCCCAATAACTGCTAGTATTGCCTCCTTTTACGGTGCGACGTTTTGCGAGCATTCGAGCGAACTAATTCTCAAACGAGCAATCATAATTACTCATGTTCTGAGGAATGGTTCTAATCACCATTATTGAGAACTTCTTATGACATGAATTTAATCTCTTAAAGTGTTCTCATGGTCAATCCGATACAAGATCCAATAAGTATCTATGGAAAAGATTCTGACATCCAGTCAATCTAGTTCAAGAAACCGAACTACAAATCTACTTGAAATCTAATCTTCATTAGTCATTGGTCGTCCACCTTTCAATGACCTGGATTACGGATCCTTTGTGACTTCAATATTCAAGTTCACTTATGGGTGTTTCTTTGTCGAAGAATCCATCTTGACATCCCATTTGAATGTTTTGAATCACATGGACTTTTCATTTAATACTACACCAAATTAAATGAATATGAAATAAAGAATTTCATAAATATGAAATGGTCAAACCAATTGTTTTAAACACAGATCTAACAGATGTTCTAAAACAAAACTTAGAAAATCAAAGCCATTCTCCAACTTGCTTGATTCCCATTCATGGTTGCTACATGTGCGTTGTGCTTCACTTGTGGCAACGGTTTAGTCAATGGATCCGCGACGTTGTCGTCGGTTCCAACCTTGCGAATCTTGATTTCTTTCCGTTCAACGATTTCTCAAAGTATGTGAAATCGCCGCAGTACGTGCTTGGACTTATGGTGGCTCCTATGCTCCTTTGCCTAGGCAATGGCTCCACTATTGTCGCAATATAAAGCCATTTGTCCTTTTATGGAGGGGACAAAACCAAGTTCTTCGATGAACTTTCGAATCCAAACAGCTTCCTTTTCTGCTTCTGAGGCAGCAATGTACTCGGCTTCAGTTGTAGAATCCGAAATAGTGCTTTACTTAGCACTTTTCCAGCTTACTGCTCCACCATTAAGGCCGAACACAAAACCAGAATGTGATCTGAAATCATATATGTCAGTTTGAAAGATTGCGTCCTTATAGCCTTTAACAATCAACTCATCTGTACCACCATAGACCAGAAATTTGTCCTTTGTCCTTTTTAGATTTTCTTGGCAGTAGTCCAATGCGCCTCACCTGGGTCTGACTGGTACCTGCTCGTTGCACTAAGTGCGAACGAAACATCCGTCCTTGTACAAATCATAGCATACATGATGGATCCAATAGCCGAAGCGTATGGAATTCCACTCATCTTTCTACGTTCATCAGATGTCGTGGGACACTGAGTCTTGCTTAGATATGTGCCATGTGTCATGGGTAGATGGCCTCTTTTGGCTTCCATCATATTGAACCTAGCTAGCACTTTGTCAATGTAAGTGCTCTGGCTTAGTCCAATCGTCCTTTTAGATCTATCCCTATAGATCTTGATGCCCAATATGTATTGTGCCTCTCCTACGTCTTTCATTGAGAAACACTTTCCAAGCCAAGTCTTTACAAACTCCAGCATAGGAATGTCATTTCCAATAAGTAGTATGTCATCTACATACAAGACTAGGAATGAAATTTTACTCCCACTGACTTTCTTGTATACAGAAGATTCATACCGATTCTTGATAAAGCCAAACTTATTGACTGCTTCATCAAATCGTTTATTCCTGCTCCTTGATGCATGCTTTAATCCATAATTGAATTTCTTAAGCTTGCATACCTTTCCTTGATTCTTTTGATCAACAAAACCCTCCGACTGTGTCATAAACACAGTATCTTCGAGAACACCATTGAAGAAGGCAGTTTTGACATCCATTTGCCATATTTCATAGTCATGAAACGCGGCAATCGCAAGGATTTTCCGAATAGACTTAAGCATAGCGACTGGAGAAAAGGTTTCATCATAGTCAACGCCGTGAACTTGCCTGTAACCTTTTGCTACTAATCTAGCCTTGTATATGTATACAATTCCATCTTTGTCTTTCTTCAATTTGAAGACCCATTTGCATCCGATAGGTGTAAACCCATCCGGCAAATCTACCGAATCCCAGAATTGATTTTCAGACATGGAGTCTATCTTAGATTTCATGGCCTCTAACCATTTAGTGGAGCTTGGGCTTGTCATAGCTAGCTTGTAGGTCATAGGTTCATCACTATCTAATATGAGAACATCTAAGTTTTCAATCTAGAGGACGCATGCCCATCTGTCTGGATGAACCTTAGTTCTATGTGACCTACGAGGGGAAACAACGTCTTGAGGAACTACTCCCACTGGCTCATCTAAAGGCATTGGAGTTTCTTCACCTTGAACTGCTCCTAAAGAGTTCTTGGTTCGTTGTTCGTCTCGAATCTCATCGAGGTCTTTTATTCTTCCACTTGTCAATTTGGAAATATGATTTCTTTCCAAAAAGACACCGTCACGAGGAACGAATACTTTATTCTCTGAGTTGTTGTAGAAGGAATACCCCTTTGTTTCTTTTGGATACCCAACGAAGAAACATTTGTCAGATTTTGGTTCGAGCTTGTCCGAAATTAATCGCTTGACATATGCTCGCAACCCCAAATCTTTATAAAAGACAACTTTGGAAGTTTACCAGTCCATAATTCGTATGGAGTCTTTTCAACAGCTTTTGACGGAGCACGATTCAGCGTGAGTACTACTGTTTGCAACGCATGTCCCCAAAATTGTAAAGAAAGTTCGACTTTACCCATCATTGACCTGACCATATCGAGTAAGGTCCTATTTCTCCGTTCCAATACTCCATTCCTTTGAGGTGTCCCCGGAGCAGTCAATTAAGAAAGAATACCGCATTCTTTTAGATGGTCATCAAACTCGTGGATAAGATATTCACCTCCTTGATCTGATCTTAGAGCTTTGATTTTCTTGCCATGTTGATTCTCTACTTCATTTTGAAATTCTCGGAATTTCTTAATCGATTCAGACTTGTGTTTCATTAAGTAAATATAGCCATATCTACTGAAATAGTCCGTAAACATTATGAAATAGCAGAAATCACCTCTAGCTTTCGTACTTATAGGCCCACATACGTCTGTATGTATTAGCCCTAGTAGTTCTCTTCCTCTTTCTCCCACCTTTGAGAAAGGTAGCTTTGTCATTTTTCCAAGTGAACAAGATTCGCATTGATCAATCTTCTCTAAGTCAAATGACTCTAGAATGCCCTTCCTTTGAAGTCCTTCCATGCGTTTTGTGTTTATATGGCCTAATCGACAATGCCACAGATATATGAGATCGGAATCACAGTTTTAGCCTTTTTGGTATTTATGTTATAAATGTGTTTGCTCGTATCTAGCACATATAGACCATTTTCTTGTTGTGCTAACCCATAAAACATTATATTTAAAGAAAAAGAACAACTATTGTCTTTAAATTGAAAACTAAAACCTTTAGAATCCAAACTTGAAACGAAAATGATGTTTCTGGTGATACTAGGAACATAGTAACAATTTTCTAGTTCCAAAACAAAACCACTAGGAAAAGAAATAAAATAAGATCCTATGGCTAATGCAGCAATCCGTGCTTCATTTCCCACGTGTAGATCCATCTCGCCTTTACCAAGCTTTCTACTTCTCCTTAGTCCCTGCGAATTGGAACATAAGTGTGAGCCACAACAAGTATCTAATACCCAAGAAGTAGAAATTGCAAGATTACAATGTATAACATAAATACCTGAAGTAAAAGCAACGTTCCCGTTCTTCTCGTCTTCCTTTCTCTTCAAGCAATCCCTCTTCCAATGCCCCTTCTTCTTGTAGTAGAAGCATTCAGAGTCGGCAGGAGAACGAGTCACCCTTTTCTGTTTACCAGAACTGGTGCTGTTGGACTTAGGTGCGGGTGTAGCCTTGCCCTTACCCTTCTTGCCCTTTCCCTTGCCTGATTTCATGAAGCCTTTGTGAAGGAAATATGTCCTTCACCCAAGGTGCATTAAGCCTAATACCAAGGTTCAGATTAATTGCGAACAATTAATTCAGTGAGATCAAGTGATCGGAACAGCTAGCTGGAGCAATGCTTCCGATCAGTGAGTTCTAATGGATATTGAACTCACAACTTACTCTTGACTGAACCTACAAGGTCACACCAATGACACGTAACATATCACCGGATTAAATGAATCGGAAATTCATTCAATAGCTTTTCGGGAATTAGTTGGAAACGTATTATACGATACGACCTTTGTCGGAATCGTATATCGTATCGCGAATATTCGTAAGCTGGGCAACACGAATAAATCGTATCGTGCGACGGTGATTCGTCGTATACGAAACGATAAATAATATATCGGAAATAAATTAAATCGCGAATACGAAGGGCATCGGAGTTGCCGGCCCGTCGAGCCAAGCACATAAGCGTGCAAGGCCCAACGAGCCAGCAAGCTCGCGAGTAAAAGGCGAGCAAGGCCAGCCCATTGGGCGAGCATGCATAAGCACGCACAGCAAGCACAGCAGCGACGAGCGAGCAAGGCCTGTAGTGTGTGTCGTTGGGCGAGGCGTGCAGTGCGAGTGCTTGCGTGATGTGGCCGGTCAAGGGCCCTTGGTTCTTGGCCGGTTACATCATTAATACAATAGGCATATTGTATTTTCCAAAACACACAATTCATATTACTCAAACCCTAGAGACACAGAGAACCCTAATTCTCTCTGTGCCTCCAAAGTGAGTTCTTCCCAAAAGCTGAGTATCTTGATCGATTGTCTAAGCTACGATAATCAAGACGAATCTGAACGTGTCGGTGAACCAAGTAGAGGAACGACAAGTGGAGTTCTTTGTTCGTGTTCGTTGACATATTATTGTGGAAAACACGCTTCGAATGTAAGTTTGCTTAATCTGTGCTTTATACATGTTTCCTGGCTTTGGGGATTGTTCCGCACATGTTATTATGTTTAATTGTATTCCCCTACAATGGTATCATGAGCCTTATGTATTCAAAGCATGAATTAGCATGATTATTATTGTTTTTGCATCTGTCGAAAATTTGGGATTTTTGTTGATTTTTCGGAATTTTTACGAATTATTGGATGAATTGCGTAATAATCAGGTCCGAAATCAAAAATGTTCGTTTTTTCAAGTTTTAAAACCCTAATTTGATTGAAAACGATTTTCTAAGATCAACTCATGAGACCGGAATTGCAAAAACAGGCCTTGAAGTGTCGTTTCTTGGGCGTTTTTGTTAATTTTTCATTAAAAATTAAAAGTGTCGAACAGTAATTCAATTAAAAGGTCGAACTATACAACTCGGAATTTCTTGAAATTTTGACAGAATCCTTCTGGGTATATTCTTGATCTATGGTAAAATTTCAGATTTTTCCGATAAGTATAAACCCTAATTTTGCCTTTCCCCAATTCGTAAAATTTGAAACCCTAATTGACTTTTAATTAATTTTGGTTTAATAATTCGGTTAATTGGGAAAGGGGATATAATTTCATGGGTCAGTGGATAATTTTAAAAATTATTGGATTAAAATTTTGAATGGTTTCGTTAATTTTAATCGCACTTAAACCAAATTATTAAAAATCTGAAATTTAATTGTTTATGAACGATTTAAAGCTTCGTATTTTGTTAATTAAAAGTTCAAACTTTAATGTTGATTCGTTCGTTCATAGAAGTTTGAATATTGTTAGCCCTTGATTTAATAATTTTACGAAATTGGATTATCGTTGAAATTTATTAAATCGTTAAAAATCGTTGTTTTTCGAAAATAAAAATCGTAACTTTTTGAAAAATAAAATTAATGCAAGTTCGTGAAATTAAATTTAATTTTAATTAAATTGGTCTGTATCATGAACCAAGCACGAACACAAGTATGGTGGACATATGGCTTGTCGAGCCATACTGGCTGCTGTGCTTAGGCCGAGCCGCATGCGACACGGGCAGCAGCAGGTACGCTGCGTGCCTCGTGCGCGCTGGGCGAGGAAGGGGCAGGCGGCATTGCTTGCGGGGCTGCGACGAATCAAGGCGCGAGCCATGCGACGTCCAGCACACACACGACGCACAACACGCAGCGCAGGGGCAGCATAGCTGCGGGGACGCGATGCGCGCGCGCGGGGCTGGGGGTGTGCGAGCCTTGCTCGTGCGCTCTTGGGCCTCACGCAAGGCATGGGGCTGGGCGCAAGCCTAGCCCGACTACGTAATCGGACTTTTTTCGTTGAAATTTGTTTATTTCGTTGGGCTTCGTATATTTGCATTAATTTGGGATAACGGGATATTTAATTTTAATATTTTATTTACTTGGGTCGGGCCGCGAGTTTTAATTTAATATTTCAAATTTAATTATCCGGAATAATTATTGGTTTGAGTGGGAGCCACTAAATGAAATTAAAATGAAATAATTATTTTTAATTATTTTCGTAGGTCGCATTATTTTAATTAAATTCAATTTTAATTAGAATAAAGTCTAAGGATTAATAATTTGGAAATTGATTAATCTTTTAGGACGCGTTTATGTGAACGTGAATTTTAATTAATTCACGTAAGTACTTGCATATTAATATGGGTCATTCGTTTTAGCACACGAATGGGTGAATGCATAGAATATATATTTTATGTAATGCAGGTACTCCAAGTGACTAGTATGGCCAATTTAGGATAGTTAAATACGGTTTGCGTACCGTTCTATCTTTGAATGTAAAGTTTCAAATATGGTCTGCGTACCATGAAAATTTTGATGTAATTTTATTATTTTCAAGTATTTCTAAGTTTAGAACTTTAAGTTAGCATTTGAACGAAGATTCAAGACGATGTCAAGCTAACAAGGAGGTGATAAAGATTGGATGCTTCAAGACAAGATGTTTTGGGTCATACTAGATCACCATTTATTTATGCACTTCTATATATATATATTATGCATGAATGTATGTATTCTTTGCATGAACAGGTTGTTTCCTATGAATCGATTAGTTTTAAGTTCACTAAATAATCGAACCCACATAGAAACAACTAGGTCCAAGTAATATTGAGTTTAAAAATTGCCTTCCAAATCAACACTTACAAAAATCTAGGGATCTAAGATAGTAGGTTTACGCTAAAGCGAGGTGCTATTTTAGTTGACTTAGGTGGTAAGGCGTCCTAAAGGAGCACGTTGATTGTGGTTACAACTCAAACGACAATGGAATTAAGTTGTGGCAATGGGATAAATTATGGCATTAATTTATTAACCAAGAGTAATTTGGAGATTACTAGCAATAGGTTTTGCTTACCTAAAATCTTAAACTACTTAAGACATGCTAAAGCTGCTTAAGGATTTAGGACTTTTGGGGTCTTGGAATCGTTTCATTCATTTTGGACCATGTTTTTGCTTTTGCATGAATGAAATGTTTTAATAGCTTTAATGATTGCATGTTTTTGCTTTTATTTCAAAGTTATTGAATTGTATGAATGGTTATTTATTGCAAATTCTTTTCGATTGTAGTAATCAAAATGGCCGCAAACAATAACACTTTCAATCTGCGTTCAATTCTCGACAAGGAAAAGTTGAATGGCAACAATTTCCTTGACTGGAAAAGGAACTTACAAATAGTTCTTATGCATGAGGAAAAATAATATGTCCTTGAGGAAGAGTTACCGGAAGAGGCTGGGCCGGAGGTAACTCAAGTTGCCCTTAATCGTTGGATTCAGGCCAACGGGGATGTCCAATGTGTGATGCTTGCATCCATGAGTCCTGAACTTCAGAAAACGTTCATTAACTCGGATGCTTACCAAATCATCTCGGAGTTGAAGAACATGTTTCAGGACCAAGCCAGAATCGAAAGATTCGAGACTCAGAGGTTGATCCTTGAGACAAAGCTCAAGAAAGGAGAACCAGTGAGCCCACATGTTCTTAAAATGATTGGACACTTTGAGAACATGAGAGCTCTAGATTCTGACGTCTCAAATGAAATGGCTATTGACATCATTCTCCATTCGCTTCATAATGGCTATGATCAGTTCAAGTTGAATTACAACATGAACAGCATCGAGAAATCTCTTACTGAGCTTCATATGCTGAAAACCGCTGAAAAGACGCTCAAGCAAGAGAACAAGCACGATATGCTTATGGTGCGTAAGGGCAAGAACTTCAAGAAATCAGGCAAGAATAAGGGCAAGAAGGGTAAGGGCAAGGCTTCGCCCTCATCCAAGTCCAACAGCGCCAGTTCTGGTAAACAGAAAAGGGCGACTCGTTCTCCTGCCGACTCTGAATGCTTCTACTACAAGAAGAAGGGGCTTTGGAAGAGGGATTGCTTGAAGAAGAAGGAAGATGAGAAGAACGGGAACGTTGCTTCTCCTTCAGGTATGTATGTTATACATTGTAATCTTGCTAATTCTACTTCTTGGGTATTAGATACTGGTTGTGGCTCACACTTATGTTCTAATTCGCAGGGACTAAGGAGAAGTAGAAAGCTTGATAAAGGCGAGATGGATCTACGCGTGGGAAATGGAGCATGAATTGCTGCATTAGCCGTAGGATCTTATTTTATTTCTTTGCCTAGTGGGTTTGTTACGGAACTAGAAAACTGTTACTATGTTCCTAGTATCACCAGAAACATCATTTCCGTTTCAAGTTTGGATTCTAAAGGTTTTAGTTTTCAATTTAAAGACAATAGTTGTTCTTTTTCTTTGAATGGAATATTTTATGGTTCAGCACAACAAGAAAACGGTCTTTATGTGCTAGATACGAGCAAACACATTTATAACATAAATACCAAAAAGGCTAAAACTGATGATTCGGATCTCACATTTCTGTGGCATTGTCGATTAAGCCATATAAACATAAAACGCATGAAATTACTTCAACGGAAAGGAATTCTAGAATCATTCGACTTAGAGAAGATTGATCAATGCGAATCTTGTTTACTTGGCAAAATGACAAAGCAACCTTTCTCAAAGGTGGGATAAAGAGCAAGCGAACTACTAGGGCTAATACATACGGACGTATGTGGGCCTATGAGTACGAAAGCTAGAGGTGAGTTCAGATATTTCATAACATTTACGGACGACTTCAGTAGATATGGCTATATATACTTAATGAAGCACAAGTCTGAATCGTTCGAGAAATCCAGAGAATTTCAAAATGAAGTAGAGAATCAACATGGCAAGAAAATCAAAGCTCTAAGATCGGATCGAGGAGGTGAATATCTTAGCCACGAGTTTGATGACCATCTAAAAAATGCGGTATTCTTTCTGAATTGACTGCTCCGGGGACACCTCAATGGAATGGAGTGTCGGAACGGAGAAACAGGACCTTACTCGATATGGTCAGGTCAATGATGGGTCAGGCCAAACTTCCTTTACAGTTTTGGGGACATGCGTTGCAAACTGCAGCATTCACACTGAATCGTGCTCCGTCAAAAGCTGTTGAAAAGACTCCATACGAATTATGGACTGGGAAACTTCCAAAGTTGTCTTTTCTGAAGATTTGGGGTTGCGAAGCATATGTCAAGCGATTAATTTCGGACAAGCTACAACCTAAATCTGACAAATGTTTCTTCGTTGGGTATCCAAAAGAAACTATGGGGTATTACTTCTACAACAAGTCAGACAAAAAGGTTTTCGTTGCTCGTGACGGTGTCTTTTTGGAAAGAAATCATATTTCCAAATTGACAAGTGGGAGAATAATAGACCTCGAAGAGATTCGAGACGAACAACGAACTCATAACTCTTTTGAAGCAGTTCAGGTTGATGAACCTCCAAGGTCTTTAGAAGAGCCAGTGGGAGTAGTTCCTCAAAACGTTGTTGCCCCTCGTAGGTCAAATAGAACTATTTTTCAACCGGGCAGATGGACAGGCGTCCTCTTGACTGAAAACTTAGACGTTCTCATATTGGATAGTGATGAACCTATGACTTACAAACAAGCTATGACGAGCCCAAGCTCCACTAAATGGTTAGAGGCCATGCAATCTGAAATAGACTCCATGTCTGAAAATCAAGTCTGGGATTTGGTTGATTTGCCGGATGGGTTCACACCTATCGGATGCAAATGGGTCTTCAAATTGAAGAAAGACAAAGATGGAATTGTATACATATACAAGGCTAGATTGGTAGCAAAAGGTTACAGGCAAGTTCACGACGTTGACTACGATGAAACCTTTTCTCCAGTCGCGATGCTTAAGTCTATTCGGATAATCCTTGCGATTGCCGCTTTTCATGACTATGAAATATGGCAAATGGATGTCAAAACTGCCTTCTTGAACGGTGTTCTTGAAGAGACTGTGTTCATGACACAGTCAGAGGGTTTTGTCGATCAAAAGAACCAAGGAAAGGTATGCAAGCTTAAGAAGTCCATCTACGGACAAAAGCAGGCATCAAGGAGTTGGAATAAACGATTTGATGAAGCAGTCAATAAGTTTGGCTTCATCAAGAATCAGGACGAATCTTGTGTATACAAGAAGGTCAGTGGGAGTAAAATTGCATTCCTAGTCTTGTATGTTGACGACATACTGCTTATTGGAAACAACATTCCTATGTTAGAGTCTGTAAAGACTTGGCTCGGGAAGTGTTTCTCAATGAAGGACTTAGGAGAGGCACAGTACATATTGGGCATCAAGATCTATAGGGATAGATCTAAGAGGATGATTGGACTAAGCCAAAGCACTTACATTGACAAAGTGCTAGCTAGGTTCAATATGATGGAAGCCAAGAGAGGCCATCTACCCATGTCACATGGCATATATCTAAGCAAGAATCAGTGTCCCAAAACATCTGATGAGCGTAGAAAGATGAGTGGAATTCCATACGCTTTGGCTATTGGATCCATAATGTATGCTATGATTTGTACAAGGCCGGATGTTTCGTTCGCACTCAGTGCAACGAGCAGTTACCAGTCAGAACCAGCTGAGGCGCATTGGACTGCTGCCAAGAACATCCTAAAGTACCTGAAAAAGACTAAAGATCAGTTTTTGGTTTATGGTGGTACAGATGAGTTGATTGTTAAGGGATATACGGACGCAAGCTTTCAAACCGACAGAGATGATTTCAGATCACAGTCTGGGTTTGTGTTCTGCCTCAACGGCGGAGCAGTAAGCTGGAAAAGTGCTAAGCAAAGCACTATTGCGGATTCTACAACTGAAGCCGAGTACATTGCTACCTCAGAAGCAGCAAAGGAAGCTGTTTGGATTCGGAAGTTCATCGAAGAACTTGGTGTTGTCCCCTCCATTAAAGGACCAGTGGCTTTGTATTGCGATAATAGCGGAGCCATTGCCCAGGCAAAGGAGCCTAGGAGCCACCAGAAGTCCAAGCACGTACTGCGGCGATTTCATATACTTCGAGAGATCGTTGAAAGAAAGGAAATCGAGATTTGCAAGGTTGGAACTGACGACAACATCGCGGATCCATTGACTAAACCGTTGCGACAAGTGAAACACAACGCACATGTAGCAACCATGGGAATCAAGCATGTTGGAGAATGGCTTTGATTTTCTAAGTATTGTTTTAGAACATCTGTTAGATCTATGTTTAAAACAATTGGTTTAACCATTTCATATTTATGAAATTTATTTATTTCATATTCATTTAATTGTGGTTTAGAATTAAATGATAAGTCCATGTGATTCAAATCATTCAAATGGGATGTCAAGATGGATTCTTTGACAAAGAAACACCCATAAGTGAACTTGAATATTGAAGTCACAAAGGATCCCTAATCCAGGTCATTGAAAGGTGGACGACCAATAACTAATGAAGATTAGATTGCAAGTAGATTACTTAGTTCTGTTTCTTGAACTAGAGTGACTGGATGTCAGAATCTTTTGCATAGATACTTATTGGATCTTGTATCGGATTGACCATGAGAACGCTTTAAGAGATTAAAGTCATGTCATAGGTAGTTCTCATTAATGGTGATTAGAAACCGTTCCTCAGAACATGAGCGATTATGTCTGCTCGTTTGAGAATTAGTTCGCTTTGATACTAGCTAAACGTCGCACCGTAAAAGGAGGCTATAAAAGCAGTTATTGGGCGTATTATGAATCAAAGTGAGTGTCATAGATTTCAAGAATGGATTGTCCTCCTATCTTTGATAGGATATGGTGTTGTTGTGTAACAAGGCCTCTCGGAGAGTTAGATACTGTAAAATGCATGGCCGTGCTCAGAATGGTTAGGCTTAATCTTCTGCAAAAGTTTGACAGTTGAACTCTGTAATCCGAGAAACACTTCTGGGCCTAATAAGGATGGCCTAGATCTTACCTTATGTTCAGTAAGTAACACTAAGTGACAAAGGAATGTGGATGCACACTTGTCTGAATGACAAGGGGGAGATTGAAGGAAATATGTCCTTCACCCAAGGTGCATTAAGTCTAATACCAAGGTTCAGATTAATTGCGAACAATTAATTCAGTGAGATCAAGTGATCGGAACAACTAGCTTGAGCAATGCTTCCGATCAGTGAGTTCTAATGGATATTGAACTCACAACTTACTCTTGACTGAACCTACAAGGTCACACCAATGACACGTAACAGATCACCGGATTAAATTAATCGGAAATTCATTCAATAGCTTTTCGGAAATTAGTTGGAAACGTATTATACGATACGACCTTTGTCGGAATGGTATATCGTATCGCGAATATTCGTAATCTGGGCGACACGAATAAATCGTATCGTACGATGGTGATTCGTCGTATACGAAACGATAAATAATATATCGGAAATATATTAAATCGCGAATACGAAGGGCGTCGGAGTTTCCGGCCCGTCGAACCAAGCACGTAAGCGTGCAAGGCCCAACGAGCCAGCAAGCTCGCGAGCAAAAGGCGAGCAAGGCCAGCCCATTGGGCGAGCACGCATAAGCACGCACAGCAAGCACAGCAGCGACGAGCGAGCAAGGCCCACGGCCCAGCTGCTCGGCGCGCGCGCGCTGTGGGCTTCGGCCTGCAGTGTGTGTCGCTGGGCGGGGCGTGCGGTGCGAGTGCTTGCGTGATGTGGCCATTCAAGGGCCCTTGGTTCTTGGCCGGTTACATCATTAATACAATAGGCATATTGTATTTTCCAAAACACATAATTCATATTACTCAAACCCTAGAGACACAGAGAACCCTAATTCTCTCTATGCCTCCAAAGTGAGTTCTTCCCAAAAGCAAAGTATCTTGATCGATTGTCTAAGCTACGATAATCAAGACGGATCTGAACGTGTCGGTGAACCAAGTAGAGGAACGACAAGTGGAGTTCTTTGTTCGTGTTCGTTGACATATTATTGTGGAAAACACGCTTCGAATGTAAGTTTTCTTAATTTGTGTTTTATACATGTTTCCTGGCTTTGGGGATTGTTCCGCACATGTTATTATGTTTAACTGTATTCCCCTACACTTTGTCCTTACGCACCATAAGAACGTCGTGCTTATTCTCTTGCTTGAGCGTCTTTTCAACGGTTTTCAGCATACCCTGAAACTTAGTAAGAGTTTTCTCCATGCTGTTCATGTTGTAATTCAACTTGAACTGATCATATCCACTATGAAGAGAATGGAGAATGATGTCAATAGCCATTTAATTTGAGACGTCAGAATCTAGAGCTCTTATGTTCTCAAACAATCCAATCATCTTAAGAACATGCGGGCTCACTGGTTCTCCTTTCTTGAGCTTAGTCTCAAGGATCAACCTCTAAGTCTCGAATCTTTCGATTCAGTCCTGATCCTGAAACATGTTCTTCAACTCCGAGATGATTTGGTAAGCATCCGAGTTAATGAACGTTTTCTGAAGTTCAGGATTCATGGACGCAAGCATCACACATTTGACATCCCTGTTGGCCTGGATCCAACGGTTAATGGCAACTTAAGTCACCTCCGGCCCGGCGGCCTCTGGTAACTCTTCCTCAAGGACATATTCCTTTTCCTCAAGCATTAGAACTATTTGCAAGTTCCTTTTCCAGTCAAGGAAATTGTTGTCGTTCAACTTCTCTTTGTCGAGAATTGAACGTAGGTTGAACGAGTTGTTATTGTTTGCGGCCATTTTATTATTAAATTTGAAAAGAATTTGCAATAAATAACCATTAATAACCTTAATGAAATCATTAAAGTTATTAAACATTTCATTCATGCAAAAGCAAAACATGGTCCAAAAATTGAATGAAACGATTCCAAGACCCTAAAAGTACTAAATCCTTAAGCAGCTTTGGCATGTCTTAAGTCTTTTAAGATTCTAGGTAAGCAAAACCTATTGCTAATAATCTCCAAATTACTCTTGGTTAATAAATTAATACCATAATTTATCCCATTTCCACAACATATGTCATTGTTGTTTGAGTTAAAACCACAATCAACGTGTTCCTTTGGGATACCTTACCATCTAAGTCAATTAAAATAGCACCTCGCTTTGGCGGAAACCTACTACGTTAGATCCTTAGATTTTTGTAAGTGCTTGATTTGGAAGGCAATTTTAAAAATCAATATTACTTTGGACCTAGTTGTTTCTATGTTGGTTCGATTATCTAGTGAACTAAATCTAATCGAGCATACAAACAACATTCATGCATAATATACATTCATTCACAGTATATAGTGCATAAATAAACTTGGTGAACTAGTATGGCCCAAAACTTTTGTCTTGAAGCATCCAATCTTCTTCACCACCTTGTCAGCCTAGCATCGTCTTGAACTTTATTCAATGCTAACTTAAAGTTCTAAACTAGAAGTACTTGAAATAATTAAAAATTACATCAAAATTTCAATGGTGCGCAGACCATATTTAAAACTTTGCATTCAAAGATAAAACGATTCGCAGACCGTATTTAACTATCCTAGATTGGTCATACTAGTCACTTGAGTACCTGCATTACATAAAATATACATTATATGCACTCATCCATTCGTATCCTAAAACGAATGGCCCAATTAAATATGCAAGTATTTACGTGATTTATTTAAAAATCACGTTCACATAAAACGCGTCCTAAAAGATTAATCAATTCCGAATTATTAATCCTTAGATAATCAAAATTTAACTTAATTAAAATAAAGTGCCCTGCGAAAATAATTAAAATAATTATTTCATTTTAATTTCATTAAGCGGCTCCCACTCAAACCAATATTTTATTTCGGATAATTTAATATTAAATATTTAATTAAACTCACGGCCCGACCCAAGTTAAATAAAATAATTAATTAGATATCCCCGTTAGCCATTTTAATGCAAATATTAATTTTAAAGCCCAACGAACAAAAATGCCATGTTTTGTGCAATGCGGGCTAGGCTTGCGCCCAGCCAAAAAAAGGGGATCCTATTGTTCCGACCTAGGATAATAAGCCCAGTGAAGTCTGCTTCAGAGTTCGGGAAAGTGGCAAGCCACCAGCACTGCCAAGTACGATGTGGCCGTACGAGGCCACGAGGAGCAAAGCCCCTCACTCGCAAGGCCCCATCGCACATACCCCAGCCATCGCTGCTCGCTGGCCTTGTCGCTGTGCTCGTGCTGCTCATCGCTGCGCGCAAGGCAAGGCAGTGATGCCCCTTTCTTGCTCGTTGCTGGCCAGCGCGCGCTGGCACGCCCAGCTCGTCGCTGGTTGCCCGCGTTGCTGCGCCAACCTTGCGAGGAGGCAGTGCGCATGGGCTACGCCGAGCCACACACACCGCACACCACTCGTCTCGTGCCTTTGGTTCGTGCTATACGAACCAACTAATTAAAAAAAAAATCAATTTCACGAAACCATATTTGCATTAATTATTATTCATAAAATTAACAAAACTAATCGTTTTTATTTTCGAAAAATAACAAGTTGGTGATTTAATTAATTTTTACAACAATCCAATTTTGCAAAATTTATTAAATCTAGGGTAACAATATTCAAATTTAACGAACGAACAGTGTCAACAAAAATTTGAACATTTTGATAATTGAATCCAAAATTTTAAATCGTTCTAAACATTTAAATTTCATATTTTTACCTATTTGGTTTAAGTGACGATTAAAATTAACGAATCTAATAAAAATTTTAATCCAATAATTTTTAAAAACTGCCACTTTATATGAAATTATATTCCCTTTCCCAATTAACCAAATTTCCAGATCTAAATTATTTTAAAAAATCAATTTGCGATCTAAAAATTACAAATTCGGGGAAAGTAAAATTAGGGTTTATACTTAACATTTATGGCCGAAAATTTTACCATAATTTTAAAATATACCCAAGAATAGTAGGGAAAAATTTAATCAATTCCGAGTAATTTAGGTCGTGCAATTAATTGAAATACTTTTTGAAATTGTTAATTTTAATTCGTTAATTAACAAAAACGCCCAAAAACTCATACTTCGAGGCCTGTTTTTGCGATTCTGTTCGCATGAGTTGATCTAAGAAAATTGTTTTCAATCAGATTAGGGTCAGAAAAATCGAAATTTTGACACTTTTTTTTAATTCATAACATATTACGCGATTCATCCAATAATCCAAATATTTCGTAAATTCAACAAAAAATCCGAAAAATTTCGACAGCAAACAAAAACATATAATTCATGCTAAAAAGTACTTTAATATATAAGGCTCTGATACCACTGTAGGGGAATACAGTTAAAACATATTAACATGTGCGGAACAATCCCCAAAGCCAGGAAACAAGTATAAAGCACAGATTAAGCAAACTTACATTTGAAGCGTGTTTTCCCGAGTTTATGACTCACAAACACGAACAAAGAACTCCAAACGTCGTTCCTCTATTTGGTTCACCACACGTTCAGATCTGTCTTGAGATTCATAGCTTAGACAATCCTCGAGAGTGTTTTTCTTTTTGGGAAGAACAATTTAGAGTGGAGGCAAAAACTAAACGTACGTAATTTCAGAATTAGGTTAGGGTTGGAAAAACATAAGTTCGGGTGTGCAACCCTTAGGTTATATTGTGTAACCGGCCAAGGCACAAGGCCTCAACCGGCCACACATGCCCACACTCAGCGAAGCCCAACAGCAGCCGAGCATCGCAGCCGTGGGCCTCGCTGCTTTGCTCGCTGCACTGCTGCCCATGCTGCGCGCATATGCCGTGCCTGCGGGCTGGCTGCTCGCTACACGCGAGCTGCTGGCTCGTTGGGCCTTGCGCGCATGCGCGCTTGGCTCGATGGGCCGGCAGCTCAGTTGCGGCTCGTATTCGCGACCAACGCCTTACGGCTATTATTTATCATATCGTACACGACGAATCACCATCGTACGATACGATTATGTGTTTCGCCCAACTTATGAATATTCAGGATACGATATACGATTCCGATCCAACGTCATATCGTATATTATATTTTTCCGAACTAATTCCCGAAAAGCTATTAAATGAATTTCCGATTCATTTAATCCGGTGATCTGTTACATGTCATTGGTGTGACCTTATAGGTTCAGTCAAGAGTAAGCTGTGAGCCTAATATAGATTAGAACTCACTGATCGGAAGCATTGCTCCAGCTAGCTGTTCCGATCACTTGATCTCACTAAATTAATTGTTCGTAATTAATCTAAACCTTGGTATTAGACTAATGCACTTTGGGTGTAGGACACATTTCCTTCAATGCGGTGTTTGGTTTCATCATCGAACACACCGTGTCTGGCCTAGGGACAAATGTAGGCGTCGGTTAAAAGCCAAGTCCGAACGATGGTCTCACGAGCTCCCGAGTGACAACATTTGACTGAAGGGTGGTCATCACTGGGAATGCCAATAGCTCCCTCACGAGTCATCGGGAATCTACTGACTTGAACTGACTTCTCACAGAGCCATTGAAGATGTTCAACTGGTGGAGCAGAGTTTTTTTTTCAAAACAGCTACTTAACTTGATTTTTTTCGAGAACAGAATACAGGAAATGGAATGATGACAGGATGCAGGACGATGACAGAACACGGAATTCAGAATGACAACGGAATACGAACCATAGAATATAGAATACGGGATGCAGAATACAGAACATAGAATACCGAATACGGAATACGAAATACGGAATAATGACATTTTTAGTGACGAGGAATGAATAAACCTCGAAACGGAATACGGAATGACATAATACGGAATAATGAAATTTTTATTAACGAGGAATGAAAAACCTCAAAACGGAATACAGAATACGGAATAATGGCATTATTATTAACGAGAAATGAATAAACCTTGAAACGGAATACGGAATAATGACATTCTTATTAACAAGGAATAAATAAACCTAGAAACGGAATACGGAATTTTTCAGAATACATTATTTCTAGAATAAGGGACACGAGATATTTCAGAATACAATTTTATTTTATTTTGTAAACGAGTTTCGAAGTTTTTTTTCTTTTTTTTAAAAAATAAAATAACCGTCACTTGAATGGGTTACGGTGGTTCCGGAACGCAGCTGCCTGTTAGTGGGCCGCCAGAATAATTTATTATTATAATAATAAATATTTTAAAATACCGTTATTTTTCCGCCGGAAGAAAAACGGAACAAGGTTAGGCGGTTATTTGGTAAGAAATGGGGAGAAGTGGCCAAAATTTAATCGAAATGGAAAAATTATGCGCTGGAAAATTCCAGCGCGTGAAACTGAGCGCTGAAATTTTTCAGCGCTTGATTTTGAGCGCAGGAAAATTCCAGCGCACATCTTTAAATGCGAACAGCGCAGTGGCAGTTCGCCATTTCTGCTGCTGCTTGTTCGATTTTTTCGTACTCTCTCTCAACCGCTCTTCATCAATTCAGCTCGGTTGTGCACGCTTTCTTCACCAAAATTGTTCCCAAGTCAATCTAGATCACGTATATGTAAGTAATTTCGAGTTTAGCTTGAGTTTTGGCTTAATTTTGAGTAGAAATTCGTATGACATTTCAAGCCCAAACTGAATTGGGGGTTTTGATTCTTGCCCCAATTTCTTGCAATTGTTTGCTTGTATTTGATGTTTGTAACATGTATGAGTGCCTAGGCATTTTAATTTCTGCAAGTATGTTGATCTTGGACAATTAGCCCCCAAGTGTGCCTACAAATTGATATTGGGGATACAATGTAGGTGTTTTTGGTGAATTGCTTACTGTTTACATAGTCTATGGATGATAGAAAATGCATGATTTTGATGTTCGGAGTAGTTTGTGGTCGATTTCGTATGTATGAACCTTATCACTAATTGTGAACTTAGCAACATGCTCATACTAAGGGAACGAAATTGTTTGATGCCACTAGGTTGTTGTGTTTGGAATTTCAGAATGTAATTGCTTGCATTACTGGGCTCAAGGTGTGATTCCTTATGCTTTTTCGTACTTTTGCGAAATGTAGTATGTCAGGTGGCAATTCACCCTCCACTGAGGGGGAGGCTTTGGATTATGTTATGTAGCCACGGGTGATCCCTTCTCTTTGGTAATTAAAATATATTTTAATCTTAGTTTCCTAAAAAAACGTAATGTAATTTATTTATTTTAAAGTAAACAATAAAAATATTTTGGCGGGAAAAAATCGCACCAGGAAATGACACGTGTCATTCCTGGTGTCTCTTTTAGTATATAGTACGAACTAATAGATAGATAATAGATAAATAGACAGGAATACGATTTAGCCTGTTCGAACTCGATTTTTTTTAATCTAGACCATACAGCCAAATATTCGGCTCTGGCTCTTGGTCGTTGACATCCCTACGTATGGGTAATTTCAAATTCCGATCAAACCCGCAATTTGGATTATACACCCGGGTGAACAATGCTCATTGTGCACCCTTTTGAACATTTATTGAAAATCTAATGAACATTGTGAATGATTTCAATGTACATGTACTAGTGAAATATTTAACTATATGTTTTATGAATTTGAACTATATGTTCACCCGGTGCATAAACCATATTTTGGATCAAACCAAAAGAAAAAACTCAAAAAACTCAAGTTGGAGAGAGAATGGGTGAAGAAAGAGCATCGTCATTGTCATCAATGGCGGCCATGGCCATGGAAGAGGAGATCACTCTGACAGTGAAATGGAGTGGGAAGGAGTACACTGTTCGAGTGTGCGGCGACGACACTGTCGGCGAGCTCAAGCGTCGCATTTGCCAAGCTACCGAAGTCCTTCCAAAGCGTCAGAAGCTTCTCTATCCCAAAATTGTTGGTCCGAAGCTCTCCGATGATTCCACTCTTCTCTCTCTCCTCCCTCTCAAATCATCCGTCAAGATGACCATGATCGGGTAATTGAATTACCCTTTCAATTGTAAATTCTTCATTTATTTGTTATTGTTTTTGTTTTTCCTCCAACTTTTTGTGAATTTTTATTTGGGGAAATTATGAAAGTAATGAACTTGTATTAAGCTTGGATAAACTAAGCAATTTAATTAAAAATCTAGCTTTATCTTGCATTTTACCTAGAGATAAACTTTTCTCCCCAAGCTTTAATAACTTGAATCTCCTTTAAGGTTATTACTTGATTGTTGGGATATGAAACTATGAGTTGATTATCTCATGTACGTAATTAGTACTGCCTCCGTCCTGTTTTGTTCCTTGAACAATTCATCCTTGCTAATTCTATTTTCTACAAACTTGTTTTAAATATCCCAGACCCTAGTTTGATTTTCACATTGTGAGGGTAATTGTACTACATCATCCTATACATCGAGTGAATAGTGCTGGGCTAATTTAAAGCTTAAGGCTGTCAATATAATGGCGGCGACTATGCGGAGTGCTTTTATGCGAAAGTACGCTCTATTCAAATGGAATAATATGATTAATTTCTGTAACAACCAACTTATAGGGCTGCTTGCTTGACATTTGAGATGAACAATTTGCACGTTTTTTCTGATACGGGCTGCTGAGGAAGACTAAATATACTTTAGAACTCCTAGATAGAGGGTATACCCGTGACAGTTGCTTTGGGGATGATGACGGCTCAATCCTGAAGTCCAAGAGGAAAGTTAATGAAGTGAGGGGAAAAAACACTTTAGGAAATGAAGGTGAAGAGTTAGATAGTTTAACATGGTAATCAGTGTTGATGTGAATATGTGAGGCGGAGAAAGAATATTTTAGATTTACAGGACTTGTGACTATCATGGCGGAGAAAGTTTTTTGGCAAAGGCAAGAGAACTTGGTCTAACGATCCTGAAAAAGGATCTTTAGATGAAATCGGCTCATGCATGAGACACTGATTGGTTTTGCTGTTCTTTTGTTTGTTTTGTTTTGATTCTTTTAACATCATGAGCTAAGTAGAAATCAATAGTGTTATATCTTTTATATTCATGTAGATTTATAGTACCTAACTGATTCTTTCCTCCAATCTCTACTTCTTTTGGTCCCCTTTCCAGTCGGCATAATTTTATGCAGTTGGGACAAATATGTTACTAATAAACTAGCATTGCCTCTGCATTCAGGAGATTATGGTGAGCGCTGAACTAAAGGACGTTGAGGGTTTCTCAAGATATGAGCGAATATGTTCTTTCCTATAAAAAATATTATCACAACTCTGGCAAGTAGATAACTGTGTGAATGTGATATCCGTTTCTAATCCACATAATGAGCTGTTACAGTATTGTATTGATTTTGCAATTTGTCACTAAAGCAGTTAGTCAGGCAGTTACACCTATGAAGATGATTACACTCCACAATTAGGAAGATACTCGACTCCTCTTTATTCTTTAGGTGTTTACCAAATTTTACAATATCTTCATTAAACAAGGTAAGTAAGAAAATTTATGTTTCAAGTGCAACTTAGATGGCTGACATTGGAGTTGAAAATTACATATTGGTTAGTTCTTGCTACGAGGGATTGTTTCAGAACTCCTGAAAGATGGCAGTTCCTGAAATCTACAATCCTTCCTCACTAGCAATCTTGACTATAGTTTATATTTTGGTTAGATGGGGAGGATCAAATGTGCGTCATTTCTGCCAATGATTGCCGAACCCTGTCTTTTGAAATCCAGCTATATTTAGTTTTTCTCCCCCCCCCCCCTTTTGTGCTGTTTATGAAGAGAAAAGGCATACATGATTCTGCGTCAATTTTTGCACATGCTGCCATTTTTTAATTTGACAAATAATGTTATCCTCATCCCTGACTGATAAGTAATGGTAGTTTATAGTATTTGATAGCAATCACCATTATGACTGCGTTGATTTAAGGTCATGTTAAATTGTTAATTATGCAGGACTGTTGAAGATGATATTATTATTGATCCTGTTGATTCTCCGGAAATTGTTGATGATTTTGAACTTGGACAAGATGAAGCTATCGACATAAAGGATAAAGAGGTTAACAAGCAGAAGTTAAGGAGACGCATTGACCAATACAAGGTTGGTGATTCTTCCTGCAATACGAAATGCTTAAACCCTTTTTCTCTTTATCTCATTGGGTATCGTTAGGCCTTTGATGGAACTTTCTGAAAAAAATAATTCTTGGAAGATTATGTTGGTGTTGAATTGTTGATACTAGGATAATAACAACAAAGAGATATGGAGTTTAGTTAACTCGATAAGATTATAAATTAAATAATGCCCGGAGCTCAAAATTCAATTACTAAGTTATGCAAATCCAGCCTAATGATTCACTAAGACATATTGAGTGGTTCGACAAAGTCACTAAGTTCAACGAAGAACAAACTTTTGGCTTCACAAAGAGAATCGGAATTTGTCACAAAGACCGTAAGTATTCTAGTCACCCATCTCCATCAAATGTTTATGCAAGGGATCTTTATATAGGAATAGGACCTGTGACTAGCATGACTCCGGGTCAAATTAAGTTCTCAAACTAAATAAACTACTAAACCTATAAACTTACAAAGCAACTAATCCTAATCCTAATGGACACATTCATGCTGAAATCTGCCAGTTGTGAAACGGTAAACAAAGTGAAATACAAAGCATAAAAGAGCTGAAATCTTATTCATTTATACGCTAATCTGGACAAAATAAAGCTTAAGACTGTAATGAACTCAATCACACAAACTCACAGTTTAGGGAAACATTATAATTTGTATTGATAAAAGCCCATGGCTTGCAAAACAAAGTACTGCTTCAGAACTTTTGAGAGGTTCTCTTCTCTCCCGGTTACACCCAATATATATTCAAGATGCCCTCCATTCTCATTCCCCCCCCCCCCTCCTTTAATTGCGAATTGCTAGCATAGGACAAACAACATAAAGGAAAGCAGAAAAAAGACAAGCTTTGTCTCCTTATTGACTTCTCAGTTCTCACGCCTTTGTTTGGTTAGTTCCCTACTTGCCAAGGTGGCTGCCGCTCCTAAAAGGCCCACCGCCATGCAAGGAACCAACTAGTTCTCCACAGATCACTGCCACAACAATATTAAGAGAAGGTTGTTTGTTGTATTGCAATAAAGAAGGTTGTAAGCTTGAAGCTTTTACAAATCAAAATAGCCAAGAAACTTTCGAGAGGTCTCTACTCTCCCACATAACCCAAAACTCTCCAGATGCTTCTTTCTGCTTCTCCCCTTCCCTTTTATTTACAAACTCCGAATAAGACAAAAGTAATTAAGAACATAAAGCACAAACAAGTGCAGCTAGAATAAGACAAGAGTCTTCATGAATTACAAGCACTGCTTCCACTAAGGGGTGTGGTGCCTTGCCACTGCCATGTTGTCTGCTGCTACTGTTGCTGCTGCCACAGTGGGTTCCTTTGCTCTCTTGGTGCCTTGTTGCTTGCGTGGTCTCCTTGTGTATGTACGGAAGATCCTGGGCCTTGGTGGTTGCATTGCAATACTCCTCCGCCCTCCTTCTTAATCGTCCGTATCATGGCCTTCAGCGAGATTCTAGTTCTGGCCAAGGACGGATCCCCCTGTAGTGTAGTGTTATTGCCCGTCCGTCCAACTGAAAACGCATAGTTTGAGTCTTCCAATTGCTGCTTATCGTGCCCAACTTCTCAAGCCACTCAATTCCCAATATTAAATCAGAGTTTCCCAGATTAAGGGTAAGGAGATTTTCCTTAATTACCAACTCCTCGTTAAGAGCCAGTACCACCCGTTCGCATACTCCGGTGCCTCTTACCGATTCTCCATTCCCTAATGAAACCCCAAAATTGCCCGATTCCCTCACTGGAATGTTGAGTTCCTCAATTGTTTTGATGGAGATGAAGTTGTGTGTGGCTCCCGGATCTATCATCACTACTACTTCCTTACCCTCAATCACCCCTAGTAATTTCATCGTTTTCGGATTGGACAACCCCACAACTGAATTTAAGGTTACCTCGGCGGCGACTTCACCCAAATCAGGGAACTGCTCCTCCTCTTCTTCGCCTCCACCAGCTTTATCTTCGTCAATAAAATCACGCTCAACTCCCTTCGCCGCTAGCTGTGGCGGATCTCCCATTTTCCGTCACATTTAAAGCAAAGACCCTTAGCTTTTTTCTCCTGTAATTCTCTCTCTGTGAGGCATCGGAACCCGCCGGTAGGTCGTGTGTGGGTGCTTGCCGGTTTGTTATAGTTAACTGAGATTTGGTATCCCACTGATGATGGGGCTGGATTGATTTTGTTTTGGGTTTGGTGGTGGTTAATAGGCTGACTAGACGGTCCAGAATAAGAAGAGCCTCCTCCATAAGGCATGGTTTCATTTCCAGACCCGACAGTAAAAGATCCACCCATGGTGGTCCCTCGCCCGACATTTGAGTATGAACCGGGTCGAGTCTGGTTGTTGGGTGGGTTGCTGGTTCTCTTGAGCCCATGAATCCGATTTCGCTCCTCGACCCGCGCCGCTGCATCCATGGTCTCTTCTAGGGTAAACGGATTTAGCACTCTCACCTCCGCCTTAATCTCATCTTTCAACCCATTAATAAACTGACCCATCAGCAGGCTATCAGGTACATCTTTCAATGGCGCCGACATTTCTATGAAGCTTTTTCTATTCTCCAGCACTGTGGTGGTTTGAACGGTGGCCAACCACTGCTCGTGTAGCGACCCAAGATTCATCGGCCTGAATTGTTGGAGTATTCTAGCTGTCAAATCGTCCCACGTGATCGCCGGTGTGCGGCCACTCACCCATTGAAACCATCTCAGGGCGTCACCACCCTCCATTGCCACAATCGCCGCGTCCACCTTCTCCTCCTCTGTGAGGCGGCAAACCTTGAAGTATTTCTCGCTCCTTAAAATCCATCCATCCGGGTCTCTCCTTCGAACAGGGGCATTTCTATCTTCCTGTACCTCCGGTTTCCTCCTCCTTTTCCCTTCTCAAAATTTCGCCATGGTCCCTCCTCATTCTCCTGGTACTGGTTCTCGCCTTCACCATTCTTCTTTGACGAGGTGTCTCCTTCTTCCTCAATGTGCACGTTCTCTGTATTTTTCTTCTTGCTACCAGTTATGAGTTCCCTCATTTCTTTTTGGAATTTCTCTTGGTCTGCTCTCATCGCTGCAAGTTGTGCGGTTTGGTCATGCCTGAAACGATCTAGCCTCCCTTCTAGTCGGGTGGTTGTAGTCTCCACCGTGGCTTGGTTCTTTTCGGCCTCCTTATCGCTCTGGGCTTGGAACTTCTCAGCCAGGCTGTTAGAAAGTCGTTAACCTCTCCATCACCATTTGTTGAATGGTGTTTTCCATGCCTCCCAGCCTTGCCTCTATGCCCGTCACCTTCTGTCCCACACTTCTGCCAGGGAGCCTTCCATCATATCCATCCTTTGTGAGTTTGAGGTCAGCATGATTGTCTCTGTTGTCTTACTGGGAACGAAACTGCTGTGATACCTCTTGCAAGGAACCAACTAGTTCTCTACAGATCACTGCCACAATAATATTAAGAGAAGGTTGTTTGTTATATTGCAATAAAGAAGGTTGTAAGCTTGAAGCTTTTACAAATCAAAATTGCCATGAGACTTTCGAGAGGTCTCTACTCTCCCACTTAACCCAAAACTCTCTAGATGCTTCTCTCTGCTTCTCCCCTTCCCTTTTATTTACAAACTCCGAATAAGACAAAAGTAATTAAGAACATAAAGCACAAAAAGGTGTAGCTAGAATAAGACAAGAGTCTTAATGAATTACAAGCATCCCTTCCACTAAGGGGTGTGGTGCCTTGCCACTGCCATGTTGTCTGTGGCTACTGTTCCACAGTGGGTTCCGTTGCTCTCTTGGTGCCTTGTTGCTTGCGTGGTCTCCTTATGTATGTACGGAAGATCCTAGGCCTTGGTGGGTGCATTGCACGCCATCTGCTTGCTTCCCCTGATTTGCTTATTTCCTCCTCGCATGTGTGTTTAGGATTGGCTGCCTTGATGGATTAGGTGAGTGTATTGCAAAGAATTGACATCACATGCCATATAAATAAGTTTCGCAATATATTAAGGCACTATTTGGCCAAACAGCTGGAAAACAAATTATGTTTCTTAAAATTAATTTTATAGAAACAGTTTTGAGAAACAAAAGTGTTCCATGAAAGTTAAAACGTACCTTTTAGAAAAAAGTAGTTTTACAATTGTGTTCAATTTGAAATTTAGATAAGTAAAAGGGAAACTAAAAACCACCACCAAACTGTTAATTCATCTAGCAGATGAGACTAGCTACACCCGACGAAACTGGAGACACCACTACTTGTCCAGTTCACCTTCCCTTTTTTTTTTTTTACCTTAACAGGCTTTAACCAATTGATTCATCTAATACGTACACTACCTCCTTTTCCGGGTTCCAATTCACTAAAGACACCATCACCATGTAATGGACCAACACAATCGTGACACACGCCTACAGCAGGGCAGGCACCACAACAACACCACCAACACATCAGAGGAAGTGGAAACACTAGCAAGGGCTGTTGGAGCTAACTGACAAAAGGAGGATGACAAAAGGAGGATAGCAGAGCATCAAATGTGTAGTAATCTGGTTAGTAGGTGTAAGAACATGGACAAATCTAGGGTTGGGGTGGAACTTCCTCTTGTAGTGGGGCTGGTGACCTGGATGAGGAAGGATTCGCGAAAGGGGGATCAGCAGTAAGTGGATCTAGTGGCGGCCCAGGTACCTCCGCAGACAATAAACTTGGTGGAGAAAAATACTTGTCGCCTCATAAAGCTCTAGAGACGGTGGAGTATGGCAGAAGCTCCATTGAAAATTTTCATGCAAAAGTTCCATTGAAAATTTTGTTGCCTTGGAGAAGAAGCCTATTCCAGAGGAAGGCATTTCGAAATTGCCATAAAAGATGAGACACAAGTAAGGCATGTTCCTTCTTGCTTTAATCAACCCAATAGTGGCTCATTAAAGGAGAGCAATCCCTTTCCTGGGCTTACTAAAATAAGGCCCACTTCATATTCCCATGTTTTAATACCCAACATTTTTTCCCCACTATCCACTTTACAACCCAATACCTCTCTAGATAACCCAAACCCACCTTTGAAACACACCCTTTATTTTTACTCCAACCATCCATTCATGACCCAACCCAACTCACCCAACTTCAATCCTGCCAGTTTTTAGGCCCGAATTCTCCACCTCACAACTCAACCATCCACATAGCCTAATTCTTAACAAAACCACCCATCATTTTATTTTTAAACCAAACATCTTTTCTAATTTCCCCAACCCAAAACCTGTCAATCACATATTAGAACCATCTCACCACTTGACCACTCTCACCTTAGTTTCCCACACGACCATCTTCTACTCTTCCATAAAAGCTTGATCAATGTGTCTACAACATCCAACAAAGAGGAGCTGGTACATACAGGCTGTTTTGAAGATAACATTGACCTGAGTTGCCGAGGTTGAGAATCCATTGGCGACTACTATCCACCTTGAGGAGAAGGTGGAAGTTTAGGGGGCTGGTGTTGTAATGGGCCAACACAATCTTGAAACACCCCTACAGCAGGGAGCTAACTGACAAAAGGAGGACAAAAGGAGGACAACAGAGCATTGAATGTGTAGTAATCTGGTAGTATAAATAAAGAAGAGAGGAAAGAGAAAGGGGTTAGGAATAGAGATTTGTAGCCTAAAGCCACTGACTTGGAGATTTGTAGCTTCAAGCTACTACTTTTATAACCCTAAACTCCGTTCTGTGTTCTTCCCTTAATCAAAGCAAGCAACTTTTCTTCCTGAGTTTATTTGTATCGGTTAGCAAGCAGGTGTTGAGTTCATCTCACACCACTGCTTTCACTAACCAAGATAGTGACATCTCCGCCACGCCTCTTCGGTCACCACCACCAAAATCCACCCTCATACGCAACTGAAATAGACCATACCACCAACCACCAAATCCCCATAGCATAGCATGCCAAGTATGCATACAACTATCATCATTAAAATCCAGCAGCTCATGGACACGCCATTGTATAAAAAGGCGCTCCTAGGCTCTAAGGCGCTAGGCGTTTGGAGCCATCGCCTTTTATTGTATGAGCGAGGCGATTTTGATGAGGCGCACCTTGAGGCGCAGTAGGCACACACCATTTTTTCACATTTTTTTAACTTTTTATTGGGGCGCCTCACTTCAATGAGGCGCACCGAGGCGCGCCTAAGCGCTGGGAACTCCAAATCGCCTTGGTGCGCCTTTGAGCCTTTTAATACTTTGGGACACGCACACAAAAACAGCCACCAAAAACACTAATTGACAGGAAAAGAGAGAAAAATGTGAGATGAGGAGAGAGAGAATATGGTGAAGATCATACTGGGTGAGTAAGTTAGGGCTAGACTAGGGTAGGATGTGGTGGTGGTGGTGGTCATAGCTCATGGTGGGATGTCGTGATGGCTTGAAGGTCAATTTTCGTAGGCCTAGAAAGTGGTGAAGTGAAGGTGGGCGTTAGGCAACATTCTTGTCCAATGGTTCTCCATTTGTTTTCTTTACTGATACGAGTCTGATGAGAGATGCTACAAACTGATACATGGGGCAGTGGCGTTCAGGAAATACCTTTATATGTCAGTATGGGTATCTTGGGGAATAAGTTAGGGGAGAAGTACTATGTACTCCCTCTGTCCCAATTTAAGTCGCAATAGATATGCACTAAGTTATTGTAAGCTTATCTATTATAGTTTAATAGAAAGTATGTATGATGAGAGATAGTGGAAGAATTTTTTAATTGAATGGGAGAGGATGTGAGGTCATAACTTTTGGTAGTGGGAAGAGAGAGGTAATAAAATATTAGTGGGTCCATGTCATAAAAGGAAGTATGACAATTAAATGGGGACGGGCATAAAAGGAAATTGCAACGATTAAATCGGGACATAGGGAGTATATAGAGTTTATTTAGGAGGGAAAGTTATTTTGAATATTATGGAAAAGTTGTTTGTTAGTTTTATTGGGAGAGTGCCATTCCTCTCTCGAGAGTGGCTAGGTTGGAATCGGTGATTTAATCATCAATTCAATCATATCATCAGTTCATCACTTTTTCTTCCCTAATCATCTTTCTCACTCCATTTATCTGTCTTTTCTGCCGTTAATCTACTGTTTTTGGTCTGTTATCTTTGCTAATTCATAGCAGAGAAGGGGTATAGTAAATAATGTTTTGGATGGGATATGAGGGAAATTGTTATTCACATTAGGGTCTTTAGGGGCATCGACGTCCATTAAATGTTCGTTAACGAGGAGGAAAAAGCACCCCAGAGAAACATATTTTAGAAGCTGCATTTTGTAGCTTCTGTGTCAATGACCTCCTAGAAGCTCTTTTGGGCTTCTTGAGAATATGAAGTCACTTTCATAGTTTTATCCAATCCTCTTTTCGCCTACTTATTGTTTCTCAAAATCATGAACACTTTTAGAAGCTTGACTAAACAACATCTAAAGCTCGCATTGGTAGGGTTAGAGTTGCTTGCTTCATCAACACGAGCTCCCATGCATTAGCCTCAAACCATAACATCATCTTCATCATACTCTATATGATCATGTAAATAATGCCAAGATAATCATTTTTTGCTCACTGTATTATAGTATTTACAGCCACATATTATCATCAAATATATCCAAGTCTATGACACGTTAGGGCTCAAAAGACGCTGTCCTAAGATTGGACATGTGTTCGTGGACACGAGTCACATGACATTCATATTCCTCATTCTGAGAGACTTTATAGCATGTGCTTTTCGATATTCATGTTACTAATGCACATGTAGACATTTCAGGTTGAGTTGTTTGCTAGTTGTTGGTTACATTCTAATCTAAAACTGATCAATGAAAAATAATGCATAGTTTTCTCTTTTATTACCCCCAGTCTATGCTTTTTCTTAACAAATGCGTGGTTTAAAATAAATTAAGTGTTGGAGGAGGAATCCATACCCTTCTTAGATTATCTGAATGTCTTACATGGGTATGTAATGTAAGAGAAAATGAAGAGCTGAAGTAATAAAGTTTATGAGAAAGATATGCTTATTATTAAAGTATAAGTACTATAAATCTTGCTATTGGGACATGACCATTAGAATATGAATTCAGTAACATTGTGTCCTTTATTATACCTTGGTAGTTATCTTCCATGTATCCTACTCTTGTATCTGGTTGTCACATGAATTCCCTAGAAGACCCTTTATAATAGTTGCGCTATTTCCCTACTCTCCCATCACTCAACTTAAGTATAGAGATACTGTGAAGTCCAATTATAAGCTACTACTTTCTCGGAATGGTGGACGATTTCCAAACAGTCCAAAATAGTTTAAAGCTTCTTTAAAGAAAAATTGAGGAAGTAGAAAAATTCTGGACATTGGCTATGTGTTTATTTACACATCAAAAGAAAATTAGAAACCAGACTTTAAAAGAAGTTGCGCTTTTAGGACAAATTAACAAGAATATCCCAACTTTCACTGCCCATCTATTTTTCATTATCTTAGAATAATCGCATGTTGGTGGTTTGCCTTCTCAAATTAGTCTCTACTCTCAAAGTGACCAGTAACTTGATTTGAGGTAAAAAAAAGAGTAACCCTTGATGGTGGCTTCTCGGCTGGGTTGGGAGTTAATATGGGTTGTGGAGAGGGGAGGGAGATGGGTTTTTTTCCTTTTTTCAGCGTGAAGAAACTAGTTACTGGTTACTTGAGAGTAATTTGAGAAGGTAAACCACTAATCTGGGATTATACTAGTCAATCAACCATTGAAATTATTTTCAAAAGACCATTTAAAGTTAGGATTTATTCTTTTTAATTTTCTTATCCGAATCTGCTTTTTTGCTTAGGTGATTAACCTTACATTGTGAGCCCTGCATTGTCACATTTAAACTAATAAATAAAACCTTTGTTATGATCTATTAATCAATGTCTACAGGTTGCATTCATATGTTCCTCGCATGGGTCATTAAATATAGAAATTTATATTCCTTAATCCTGAATATATGCTTTTGGTTGCTTGTATACCAAAATGCTTGTCTTATTCTGATATTCTCTCTTTGAACGTTTGGGTTCATTGCAGATTGAAGTACTGAATCCCTGCCGAAAAGGAAAGAAACTACTTGTTCTTGATATTGACTATACTCTTTTTGACCACCGTTCACCAGCAGAAAACCCTCTGCAACTCATGCGACCGTGTAAGTGGCTGTTTTTGGGTGATTGGTTGATTATCCGAACCATGTAAGTAACATGAAATGTATTCTGCAGATCTCCATGAATTCCTCTCTGCCGCTTATGCTGAGTATGATATAATGATATGGTCTGCAACCAGGCAAGCTTTTCTTTCGCCTATAGAACTAAACCTCCATTAAGAAAAACATTATATAGTTTTCGAAAATACATTGGATCATGTTCAGTTGGCTAAAACTTTGCATTGTGTACATACCTCATGGTTACTTGCCTACCATATGGATGTTGTATCGTCATCTATACCTAGGAAGATTTAGAGCAATGAGCCCAACTATTGATGGTCTTTTTAGAATTGTCACCACTATGCTACTGAGTATTAATAAATAATTAACTTGCAACCCTTTTTCCACCCCTTCTGGTTCAGTGGGTTGTGGCAGGTGGGAGAGGATTAAATGAGACTCAGATAGGAGTAAAAGAAGGGTGCTTAGGAAAGAGGTGGTGCTTGGGCAAGAGATGGTGCTCGGTGCTTGTGATTGGGTATGGGAGGCAGGGATGATTGAGAGGGATATGTGGGTAGTTTTAGTGGCTAATTAGGCACTGAAGGGTTGGGAGGTAGGCTGAGGACGGGGGACGGGGGGGGGGGGGGAAGGCGGTTTTCAGGGGTAGAGTTAAAATAATAAAGAACTCATAGGTCACATCGCATCAATTTGGGTAGACAATTCCCGTAGTTTGCATTAATATTAGAAAGATGATTTTTTCTAATAACCAACCTTTCGACTATTTTCCATTAATAATCCAACCTTTGCACCCAACCGGTCACGTACCTGATACAACAAGTAACCTATACATGTGTCATGCAACTATTTGTTTTATATTCTTTTTCAAAAAGACAATATATTTTTTTACTTTCTTTTCCTTCCTTCTTCCTTTTTTTCTCCTCCCTCTTTGTTTCCTTCCTCCTTCCCCCTTCCTCTACCGCTAACAAATACGGGTTCAATCCAATTCTGCGGTGTTAATAAAATAAAAATAAAAAACATTGATGGCTTCTTCCTCCTCTGCTATGGCGCACGATTAGTGTGCTGCCATTGATGTCTAAGAAGAAGAAACCAATAACTTAAAACACATAGCAAGTGTAGTAATCCCTCCCGAGACTTCAAAAACCCATGATTTAGGCAATGATGTGGTTTGCGCTGGGGTTCCGACAATACCCATTTCTTAATATTCTCCAATGACCCAATAACTCCAAATCCGATCACCGTTGGTCAATTCGAGTGTCGGTTCGAATCCGGTGGAGCTTCATGTAAACATATTGGCGTTGAATCGAACAATTGGGATTCAGGTCCGAATTTGAGTGGTGCCACCGATGGAACAATAATTATGCAATCAAATTTGAGGGAAAATGGTAGAAACTTGCAATTGAGCAATTCTGGAGCTCAGAGGTAAGAGGTTGAATGATGAGAATATTAGTGCTAAAATGGCTGATCTAGTTGCTAGTATTGTTTAGGCTTTGTGTATGAGGGACCCACCATTCCCGTAAACTGCTGGTGTTGGTCATAATGAAACCATTACTGCTCAGAGAAGATTGGATGCCTATTTCATTACCTGAAAACCCCTGGTCAGGTCTTTCAAATTCTTCTCTAACACATAAAGGTGCAACCCTTCAGTTTCTTGCTCCTTCGGTTAAGGAAGGGGAAAAAGAAGCCCAGCTACAAAGTCGATGCAATGACTGAGAAACGGATTTCTTACAATCGCTTTGATTAAAAGGTACATTGCTGCTAATTGGAGTCATGTTAGTATGCTTACTGTGTTCCTACATGACGATGGTTATATTTTGGTTCATTTCAATTCCATTAGCGATAGAGATGACATGCTATCTGGAGGTCCTTGCACGTTCTTTAGCAGACCGGACATAATTAAACCATGGTCTTCTGACTTCAATTTTTATGAAGAGGTGTTGAAGGTTATCCCATTGTGGATTAAGTTGCCAAATTTGCCTTCAAATTGCTGGAGTAGTGACTTATTAAGCAGGATTGCTAGCTTATTAGGAGTTCCCTTGTTTGCCGATGATTGTACAACTAAGCAATTAAGAATTTCCTTCGCAAGAATACTGGGCGAGATGGATATTATTACTGAACCTATACCACGTTAGGATAGTGACAGGCTTAAGTCGTATCACCTTATCAAAGATAAACCTAAAATCACTAGCTAGGTAGCAAGGGAAGTCAGGATCGAATCCACAGGGAAACAACGTTCTTTCTATTACTAAGAATAAAATCTAGACTATTGGGAAACAAGAATTTTGTTGATTTGTGTACTAAGACTACGACAATAATTAAACAAATAAGAATCCAGATATTAAAAGATCTAGGGCATAGGTTCACCAACGAATAACAATCCAGGATGATAAACAATCGACAATAATCAATAAAGCAATTAATTAGACTAGCATGCTCTCTCGAATCGATACTAATCATAGACTTAGAATTAACGGGCTCTTGCTACGTATTAATCCCAATTCTACCTATTGACACGAGCCTAAACATCAAATTGCATCTCTCAAATCTTAACTTGATATTGCTTGACTAATAAAATTAAACCTGAGCAAGTCTAATTACATAGTAAATGAAACCAATCAATAGGAATTAATCACAATACCAACAATCAACAACATTCAATCATCCCTTCATATTAATTCATGGATCCCCAAACCCTAGAAAATAGACTACTCACACATATTATCAATGAACAAAACAATTAATACTATTGAAATCATGATTAAATCAAAATAATAAATCAAAGTAAGAAGCAATACCTAAATGAAGAACAATGAATAATGAAAGCTTGAATTTTTGATTGAAAATAAAAACTAAGTCTTGGAACAAATTTAGAGAGAATAACTAAGCTAAGGAAAATAAACTAAGTGTTTTTGAAACTAAGGAATAAGATGTCACTAAAAATAAAAGGGGCTAGTATTTATAGTTTGCCTAAAATATAGCCCAAAACCGGAAATAAAAACTCGCGAAAAAGTAGCATGGGTTGGCGTCGCCCGATCGGGCATTCTGCTCGACAAGCGGCCCGGTCGGGCGAAATTCCTCCCAATCGGGCGGTTGCGAAATGCCCAGAACATCGCCCAGAATGACCGCCTGATCCGGATCGGGCGAAGCGCGCCCGATCGGGCGCGTGTTGAAATTGCACGATCCTCTATCTTCAAAACGCCATATCTCCTTCATTATTCGTCGGAATTAGGCGAGTGACCACTTGTTGGAAAGATATTGAAGTCTAGAATCCAACCCAGTGGAATTACTTCATTTGGAGTTGTAGAACTTGAGTTATGATTAAAATAGTGGACTATAGTCATTTTTCTACTTCATTCGTTATTCGCTTTGCTTCAAAACTCTTCCAACTTAATGTTTGTGCTCTCAAAAGTACATAATCTCTTGTATTGATTCAAATGAGTAGGAAATGCACAAAAATATGCTAATTCCTACAATGATGAACCTGAAACTACACACACACTACAAGGAGCACATTAGTAATAAAAATCGCTCCGAAGAGCTCATTTGAGATAAAAAAGTACTAAGGGACGGGGGTAAAAACACTATAAAATATGAACATATCAAACTCCCCCAAGCTAGATCTTTGCTTGTCCCTAAGCAAAGAAATTATCGATGAATACATAAATCAACTTCACCCCAAACACATCTCAAAACAATGGATACGATTCAAGGTAAAATTCAACAAGCATGCATCAATGCTAACCAATCAAATACATTCGACCACAAATCCTCCCTAACAATCGTCACGCAGAGCGAACCACAAGTGCACAATGGAATTCAAGACTAGTGCTCACAAACTCTTCACTCATTTATGTGGCCGGTAAGAGATGTACCCGTTCGCTCTCCTCCTAATATATTTGTGAACAATTCCCTCCCAAACTCACAACACTCTTGTGTTTAAAAGAACATGCACTCAACCTAGTAGTCGACTCGAAATATGTCATGTCATAACTTGCATTGATAAAAAACTACTTTCAAATTAATATGGCTCTATGCACAAAGGTCGGAAGGTCTTCAAAGCTTGTAATGTTAGGCTTAGGTAAGGATGTGGTAAATTTGGGTAAAATGTGAGCTTAAAGTCTTGGCTTTGGGGAGCATAAATCCTAGCAAAACCCATGATCGATCACAAGTGATGATCACAACTCTCCCACTCAACACATGATGAACAACAAATGAACTACACCATACTTTCTTGCCCTTTTCATCTATAAAACCAATCCCTCATAATAATAAGGAATTGCAATACTTGAATGACACAATGCTTTGAATTTTTCTGAAACTAATGAATTTCTCTTTTTTGCTCAATTTCGATTTTTTTTCTTTTTCTTTTGGAAACCTTCACATTTTCTACTCTTCTCATCTCTTTCACTCTTCATTATTTTTTTCTCCTTTTTCAAACAACAAACAGGATAAGAAGAACTCCCTTATTTCCCTTTCAACACTCACTTTATGCTGAAAATGTAGCACACTACAACTCCCTCACCTCACTTACTATTAGCTCCCCCAAGCTAGGCTTGGGACTAGTAATCAATGGGGATTTCATGGGCTTGTAATATGGCTAGTCACCGAATAAAGGGGCACAAGCAACAACATGGGCAGAAAAGAGGGAACAAATGTGTCTAATTTCATCTGAAGGCTACCTAAATAGAAAACGCATTCGTCCTCCTCAATGTGCATGTATACGAGTCATAAAACATTACTAACAGTTGCAAATCAATACTCAAAATCAATGACACCAGGAAGCTATCACACATTCCTAACCAAATCAACTAGCCAAGCACCAAGTTCACAAATAGTTGGTCAAAATTGACTCATGCAAAGGCACCAAAATAGTCGAATATTAAATCATGGCCAACATATCAACAGTGCTCGTCATCAAAAACCAAGAATCAAAACATTTCATTCAAGGGGCACAGGGAAGCATGATTTTGTATTCATCGGAACGTTTAATTTTTTTTCTTTTTCAAAAGCGATAAACTACTCTAGAAAGCAATAACACATACCTCCCCCAAGCCAAGCTCAGCAATGTCCTCAATGCTTGAAGGAGTGGAGATCGAGGGTCTCAATCTTCATTTAACCCCTCCGGCTCCAACTCTTATGTGCCTCTCGCAAAGCGATTGGTTAGTAAATAACCAACCAACGAGCGTAGAAGCTTGTCATGCGCACTCGCACATCTTTCGTGCAACAAGACATGCACGATAATCAACAACAACATTTGCATAAAGTCCGAATGAGCTCTATGCCAGTAAGGAGTAGGATGCCTAAAGGAAGAAGAACAAAAAGAAAAAACAATAATAAAAGAAGAATAAGAAAAGGAAGGAAAAGAGAAAGTAGGCATACTCTCCTTATGGAAGTTGTTTTTGCGGACTATTGATTCTTCAACCTCAATGATCAATAAAATAACTCTCTCTGTGTTTTGGGATTCATGGTGGATAGGCTCTTCACCATATAGAGCTCTCTGCAAAGCATCCACCTCTTCTTTGTAAGTACTGTAAGTACCTGCAAAAGATTCACAACGAGGAACATACTCTATTGGGTCATTGGGCTTTTGATTTTCGTGGGGAGGAGGAAGATACTCAAGCAAAGGTTTTATGGGGAAAGAGAAGGGGAGTGAGACGGTGTAAATGGGGTTAAGAATAACCCTTCTTGGACTTGGAATATGAGGGGTAGAGGTTGATACAACAACAAGGGTTTTATCAACTTCAACTTCCTCATGGACTTGCTCTATAACATATGGCTTTTCAGTTTCAACAAATCCTTCATCCATAGATCCAACAGTCACATCATCATCATCCAACTCATCCTCAACCTCTGTTATAAGTTCCTCCCACTCTTGGTTGCCTATGGGTTCACTCAGTTGACCCCCATCCCCAACACAACTCGAATAATTATTTTCAATAATTTCTTGAACTTTTCTAAATCTCTCAAGAGTAGCCTTAGTACCTTTAATAATTTCATTAGTAGCTTCTTGAGATCTAGTACACTGAATCGCAATCTCAGAGTTTAATCTTCTTAATTCCTCTAAGAAGCTATCTCTGCTTTCTGATTCGGGTTGAACAGGATTGGGCAAGGGTTCACAATAATACACGGGAGAAGCAACAGAGGAATCATGATGCAAAATATTGATATCCATGCAAGGGTTAGACAAGTCATTAGAATAGACGTGATTATCATAAACATTAGAATGTACCTCATTATAACAAGCATTCAAGGGAGAGGGGGTAGAAACATGTAGATTATGCTCATAATTTGGATTAGCACATGTAACATGAATGGTCATTTCACGCTCATACAAATCCCTTGCAAACCACATATAGTAATCCCACATATCATCCAAAGACAAGGCTCGAAAATCACCATTAAATCTACTTTCTATCACATTCCTTGTATACTCATTTAAACCACCATAAGCAAAACCACAAGAATCCCAAAGATTAATATTGTGGTAACCAATAAAATCATTTAGCCTATCGAAATACACCCAAAAGGGCTCATTTACGAATTGAAGGAAAGAATAATAATCCATTTTTTCAGAGGAAAAAAAATAAAAAAAAAAATAAAAATAAAAAATAAAAAAAATAAGCTAAAGAAAATAAAATATATATATATATGGTCTCAAAGAACTGGAAGTTCTATGAGACTCAAGAAAATAATCTAGATCATAAAATTAATAGCAGAAAATTAAACCGTTTCCCCGGCAACGGCGTCAAAATTTGACAGGCTTAAGTCGTATCACCTTATCAAAGATAAACCTAAAATCACTAGCTAGGTAGCAAGGGAAGTCAGGATCGAATCCACAGGGAAACAACGTTCTTTCTATTACTAAGAATAAAATCTAGACTATTGGGAAACAAGAATTTTGTTGATTTGTGTACTAAGACTACGACAATAATTAAACAAATAAGAATCCAGATATTAAAAGATCTAGGGCATAGGTTCACCAACGAATAACAATCCAGGATGATAAACAATCGACAATAATCAATAAAGCAATTAATTAGACTAGCATGCTCTCTCGAATCGATACTAATCATAGACTTAGAATTAACGGGCTCTTGCTACGTATTAATCCCAATTCTACCTATTGACACGAGCCTAAACATCAAATTGCATCTCTCAAATCTTAACTTGATATTGCTTGACTAATAAAATTAAACCTGAGCAAGTCTAATTACATAGTAAATGAAACCAATCAATAGGAATTAATCACAATACCAACAATCAACAACATTCAATCATCCCTTCATATTAATTCATGGATCCCCAAACCCTAGAAAATAGACTACTCACACATATTATCAATGAACAAAACAATTAATACTATTGAAATCATGATTAAATCAAAATAATAAATCAAAGTAAGAAGCAATACCTAAATGAAGAACAATGAATAATGAAAGCTTGAATTTTTGATTGAAAATAAAAACTAAGTCTTGGAACAAATTTAGAGAGAATAACTAAGCTAAGGAAAATAAACTAAGTGTTTTTGAAACTAAGGAATAAGATGTCACTAAAAATAAAAGGGGCTAGTATTTATAGTTTGCCCAAAATATAGCCCAAAACCGGAAATAAAAACTCGCGAAAAAGTAGCAGGGGTTGGCGTCGCCCGATCGGGCAGACGGCCGCCCGATCGGGCATTCTGCTCGACAAGCGGCCCGATCGGGCGAAATTCCTCCCAATCGTGCGGTTGCGAAATGCCCAGAACATCGCCCAGAATGACCGCCTGATCCGGATCGGGCGAAGCGCGCCCGATCGGGCGCGTGTTGAAATTGCACGATCCTCTATCTTCAAAACGCCATATCTCCTTCATTATTCGTCGGAATTAGGCGAGTGACCACTTGTTGGAAAGATATTGAAGTCTAGAATCCAACCCAGTGGAATTACTTCATTTGGAGTTGTAGAACTTGAGTTATGATTAAAATAGTGGACTATAGTCATTTTTCTACTTCATTCGTTATTCGCTTTGCTTCAAAACTCTTCCAACTTAATGTTTGTGCTCTCAAAAGTACATAATCTCTTGTATTAATTCAAATGAGTAGGAAATGCACAAAAATATGCTAATTCCTACAATGATGAACCTGAAACTACACACACACTACAAGGAGCACATTAGTAATAAAAATCGCTCCGAAGAGCTCATTTGAGATCAAAAAGTACTAAGGGACGGGGGTAAAAACACTATAAAGTATGAACATATCAGATAGAGGATACTGAAGGAAAATAATTCAAGCAAAAAGTTGGGTATGATTAGAAACCAACGTACTGTAAGAAGTGTATGATGCCAGGACATGACTGTGATGCTCCCGTGTCTGGTGTAAGAGTCTCATCAGTTCAGAAGAAGCAACCCTTCCCTGCAATAGAGAATATTTGGGTTCTTAAAAGCAGCAACAACTCGTCCCAGTGGTAGTAACTCCTGCAGTTACTCCCATAAATCAAGCCATGCTAGGAACTCGGTCAGGTGCTGATGAAGGATGGAGATTGGATACAAAGAAGGCTAGGAGTAAGGGTGTTCCTGTAACTACAAGTAATCACTTTTATGCCCTAAATGAAGAGGAGGCAGGTGATGCATAATGGGAGGCTGATGAGTTATTGAACGAAGATGATCCTGTGCAGGAAGGATCTCGACCACCACCAGATATCTGATGTTAAGCCTTTGTACATGGAACATTAGACGGCTAAATGATCCCTCTAAGATTAGGCATTAAAATCATTGCTATTTTAGAAACTAGAGTGAGCCCATAAATATCAAGTAATGACTAGAAAAAGTGGTGCTCATTGGTGTTGGGAGAACATTTTTTTTTTCCTTTTTGCAATAGAGGTAGAATCTGGTTAGGGTGGCAACCCAGTTTCGTTGATCTGAAATTGCAACTTATGCATTGTGAAATTATTGATAAGCAAGGACAACAGTGCTTCTTGTTCTCTGCCGTTATGGTTTACAGTTTACACACCATAGAGGATAGGAAAAGTTTGTTGACTTGTGGTGTGGCTTAGGTGATATAAGTAGAAGGATGGGGAATGAACCATGTTTGATATCAGGGGATTTCAATGCGATTATAGATGTAAATGACAGGGTTAATGGTGCAACTGTTACCTTAACAAAAATTAAGGACTTCATAGAGTTCACTGAGAAGTATACCCTGTTTGAGCTTAAAAGCATAGGCCAATATTCTTTTGGCATAAAGGTGGAAATACAAATACAGCTGCTAGCAGAATCGATAGATGTTTTGGTAATGGTACTTGGATGCAGTTAAGGGTGATGTCACAGCTGAGTAGTTGAATACCTCCATTTCAGAATTCAGATAATAGTCCTTTCCTTGTTAATTGTATCCCTGCAGCAGCTGGTGGCGAAGGCTTTTTAGATTTTTTTACTTCCTAGCAGACCATGATGATTTCGAGCATATTTTGGCAGATTGTTGGAAGTATGAATACAGGGGCACTAATATGTTTAACAGTTTGGACAAAACTGAAAAGAATCAAGTGTAAACTGAAAGATATGCATCAGAAAGACTTCAAAGGCATAAATGATAGAATTGATTCAGCAAAACAGTTGGATCTTGTTCAAACTCAACTTCAGACTCACAACACTGACACTTCTCTTTTACATCAAGAACACCTTTGTTTTGCTAATCTGAGGAAATGGCTTAAGGCGGACGAGATAGCAATGATACAGAAATCAAGGCTTCAGTGGCTGACAAATGGTGATTCAAATCACAAGTTTTTCTATTCTGCTGTTAAGGAAAGGAATAGAATTAACAGAATTTCCTTGCTTTATAATGATAATAATGATAAACTGGTGAAACCTTTAGTCTGAACTTCTCAAGTTCTATATTGGTCTTTTGGGCTCTCGTGGTAGTCAACTTCCCATGATTGATATTCCCACTACGAGGGCAGGGGCTACCTCATTCCTCTGCAGTCTAGTTACAGAGGCGGATATTGATTTGGCCTTAATGCGTATTAATGACTGTAAGGCTCTTCATATTGATGGATCGAACTCAGTTTTCTTTCTTCAAGAAAAGTGGGTCTCCACCTAAATTAATTACAGCCTACTTAGAAAAGATAACTGATTTACCTTCACCTAATCCTTTTTTTTGCCATTAAAATTACTTGATTACCAAAGGGAGGGAACCAGTTAAAAACAAAAAGCCTACCACCAAGCCTCAAAAAGGCCAAGCTCAACTTGAGCAGCCCACACCAAGACCAAAAAACCTAACTAAATCTCTGCTAAAGAGCTGCTCTACAAAAAAAGAAAAAATAGACCATTGACAAAGCATGATCCGACTCTCTACACCTAATAGCAACTCTGGAAATGATATCTTTGAAAACTTGATCACCAAAAACCTTAGCATATCGTTGCAACCAAATTCCATAAACAGCTTTAGTCATAGCCATAAGCTTGCCAACAACACCTCTTTTCTTATCTATTCTGATTGCTCTGATTATTTCCTGACCACAAGAAGTAGGGCACACTATTACACTGCAGCACCCTCAGAACCTTGTGCCATACCTCAGAAACAGGCAAAAAACAAATGTGGAATATTCTCAGGTTCCACTTCATAGAGGGGACATTGAGGCTCACATTGAACTCCCCATGTTCCAATTCTATCTCTACTAGGTAGCCTATTTAGTAAAGCCATGGACAAGCTTTGTTGTTTAGCCTAAACCAACTGACTTTTTCATAAGAGCCATGAATGGCTTTGTACATCTTCCTGATGCTGAAAACTTTCTGATTAACAGCGTGACTCCAGGCACCGATATAAAGAAATTAACTCCCTGCAAACCCAATTTTTCTCAAGTGACCAAGAAGCATAAGGACAAATATCCATACTCATGACATCTCTTCCTTTTACGAGTAGATATGCACCCATTTCACCAATAATTCATCCTTTTTATGAGCTAAGGACCATAATAACTTGGACAGAGCAGCTTTATTCCAAGTTTGAAAATTCGTGAGGTTCCATCCCCCTGCCACTTTAGGCTTGCACATTGACTCTCAGGCCATTGCAGCCTTTCTAGAACAAACAGAAAATTAAGTTAGCTGAATGACAATTCTTTGGGAAATTCGAAACCAAGAAAAAGCCCCAATGTATTAACAAATCCATAGATTTAAAATTATACACCCTAGCTACCAGATAATGAATTATAATCTCAATTAACCAAAAAATCCCACACCAGAATTCCAAAACTGGGGTTAATCCAATTCTGCAGTGCGATTGCTAACCCAGACTTCGGAATGAAAAATTGGTAATCATTCTCCTTGATTGACGAAATATGCCAATCAAGTGGCATTGTCGTAGATATAAGGAAATAATATACAATTGGAAAATTACATATACAGTCTAATTGAATTATTTTTAAAAGAAAGTAATTTATATCATAAAAGAGACTGTATTATATTTTGTCGATGATTTAGAAAAATGATCCTTGATATAGTTTGCTCAATCTGCGAGATTAACTGGGCGGAGCTCTCTGGGAATCTTTAGTTGAAGAAGTTTGATAAATAAGCAAAGAATTCTTCTTGATTGTGGTTTAATCGCATTATTTGATTGTGATTTTTGATCTTTGGTTTAGGAATTATACGATTAATAAGTTGGCAAATAGTTGAAATTCAGAGCAGATGGGTAAGGGAGGCAGTTGGGAATTGGGCAGAGGTCTTTGGCATTGCTGGGCGGAGGAGAGGTGAGGTAGAGATGGTGGTTGGGTTGATATGGTCATGGAGGTTTTGATGTGTGGTTGATTGCGGAGAGGTGTTGCAGGAGTGTTAAGGAGGGTGTGGCTTGGTGTTGGTTGTTGTGGATGGTGTGGTTGTTGGAGCTGGAGTTTGGTGAGGTGGAGGATTATGCGGTGTTGGAGGAAGGAACAAGGAGGGAAGACGCGGGTTAGGGAAGACTGTATAGAATAATAATAAAAGAAAATAAATATATGAGTTGACATTCATACCCAGTTGCTAGTCAAATGGGTGCAAAAAAAAATTAAAAATGGGGTGCAAAGGTTGGATTACTAGATAATCCAAAAGTTTGATTATTAAATGGAAATCGTCGAAATGTTGGATTAGTAGAAACAAAATTTCCTCTTAGAACATGCGTAGTGGTAATTGAGATTTTTCATGCTAATGTTCCTTGTGCTTACTGTTTGGGATATTTTGCAGTATGAAGTGGGTTGAATTAAAGATGGGGCAGCTTGGAGTACTCAACAATCCCAACTACAAAATCACTGCTCTGTTGGACCATTTAGCTATGATCACGGTTCAGTCAGAATCACGTGGTGTGTTTGACTGCAAGCCTCTGGGTTTAATTTGGGCAAAATTTTCCGAGGTTCGAAATAGTTCTCTTTCTTCCTAGTCTCATTCTTTTATCTATATTCTTTATTCTTCAGTGTATCTTAGTTTGTAAAACTGCTGTATGATTTACTTAGAAGCACAAAAGCTGCATGATTTTTGAGCGAGCATGTCTGTCTGCTTGATAAATTTCTCAGATGGAGGCCGTAGGGACGTATACCAATAAATGTTTTTTTATTTTTTTGGTCTGATCAGCAAGAATATGGATTCATCCAAGGGATTTAATTAGTTGTGTTTTGGACAGATTTCAGTCCTATGTTACTTGGTGAGATACTTGTTTTATGTTAAATGCCTAATGTTCATTTCATTTGACAGTATTATGATTCAACAAACACCATAATGTTCGACGATTTGAGAAGAAATTTCGTGATGAACCCGCAGAATGGATTGATAATAAGGCCTTTCAGGAAAGCTCATGCTAACCGAGATAGTGATACGGAACTAGTAAATCTCACACAGTATTTGCTTTCTGTGGCAGAACTTGATGACCTCAGTGCCCTTGATCACCGTAGATGGGAATCGTATATTGAGGATAATTCCAAGAGGCGTCGTCGTGTATGATGTACCTTGTAATATCATAGTGTAACATTGAAGTTTAACTTTGCTTTCTGGTTAATATTTTTGTTTAATTATGATATAGTTCCCGGAGATTCATGGATTTACCTGTCAAATTTCATTAAGGCATTATTAAGTTTTGATATCCTAAATATATGGATTTGATAATTAACCCCGTTGAATGCAGAACAAAGCCCCTGAAATCAATGTATTTAGGTCAAATGAGCCGGAGTAGAATTCAAGAGGCGAGACTCTACTTGATCCAATTGAAATTAATGTATTTCCCATAACAACATTATAAAGTCGTTTTAAGAGATCATAACATGCAATACATAGGAATCTATTAAAAAGGTGGATTTAGGTACACTTATTAAAATAAACACATAATTGGTTGATTTAAACTAGTTACTGGGAATCTATATCCAATTGTTCAAAATTGTCTTCTTAATTTTAGGTCTGGAATTAGCGATCAATAGAAAAATAGAAGTGGTATTACTCTAAGAACAACAAATGCAAGTAATGTGAAACGAGTAGAACAGAGGCCAAATCGACAAATAATTAATAACAATAAGGATTTTTGGTATTTATTATCTTAAAAATATACCACTTTTGCATTGGCTAACTTCTGGAAATTTTATTGTTATTTACTACTTTAAGGTCTGTTTTAATTTTCGAATACTATCCCACTTGCATGGACCAGGTCCACGCTATTATTAGTGTGGACCAGAGTATTTTAGGTATTTGCAGCATTTAAAGATGTTATGAACCAGCAATGTTCACGTGAGTCAAAAAACACATGACCCTTATAGTAACTATTACGTTGATAGAGTTGTACTTATATGTAATATAGTTACTCTATTAGTCATACTAGTAGACACTTAATTCATGTCTCCCCTAATGAGATGATGACGAAACTATTATCCTTGCTAGGTGGTTGGTGCAATTCCGTGCGAAAGTCCCAATTGCTAAGACATATTCCAAATTCCAATATCCAAAGTCTAACTTCCGAGCCCGTTCCCATTTCGGAACTCGATACAAAATTCAATTTCCAAAATTCAAGTTCAAAATCCAAACACAATCTCACCAATGGACCTCTCCATTGGTTTTACAAGGCCATTTCCAATCAAAATGCCAATAAGCAATCCAAAAACGAGCGCCGATCCACAAATCCGAGCATGCCGGTCCCCGTCCCGTAAACCCGAGTCCAAATTCAAATCCTGAATTCAAAAAGGTGGTTTTTTAGCCGCAAACCTTTGCCTTAATCTCCAAGCAAAGCGCTAAAAGCCAAATCGTACAAAAGGTACACCAACTATCAAAAGGACGGTATCATCGTCCTTCTTTTGTCGGCATCTGCCACGTGCCATTAGCGTTGGGCGCTGGCTTTGCTCTGACCTTCTTTGTCCTGTAGCAGGTTAATATCCTATATAAACCCCTCATTTTCACCGGAAAAAGAGGAGAGATTTTTAATACAAGGTCGTAATCCAGAAATTTCCTCACAACACAAATCAATACAAAATACAATTCAATCTTCAAAACTTCAAGAATCCTACAATTTTCCTAATATCAAGAGAAATTGGGAGTACAAATCGGAGGCATAACCTAACCCTAACAAGGTAATCTGAATCCCTATTCTAAATTAATATGATCTATTCTAATCTTCTACCTTTCTAATCCAAGATCCAAACTCCAATGATGTTTGTGTTTGAGTTCATACTCATGACAAACTAGGAAAAATATACAAAGGTGCAATCTTTGGGAGAATTTCATTCTTGAAATCTCCCTCAAATGATTTTCCAAGCACCATTTCAATTTTCAAATGCAAGTTTCAAGCTTTGTTTTAAAAAATGATTGGTAACATGAGGAACTTTCACTCTTGAAAGATTTTCTCTTTAGAACAATCATCATACAATCTTACAAAATTCAGACCTTTTCAAAAGTTCAAGGATGTTTATGAAAAGTGCAATCCCTTTACTAAACTAGAACATATGAACATTCAAGTTCATAATACAAAATTCAATGTTCAAGTTCAATGATGTTTAAATGAGAGGAAACTCTCTTTAAACTAGAACATTTCAAATCATGGAGTATGTTAAAGATGAGATTTTCCTAGCATGAAATCTCTTAATCTTTGATGTTGAACCTCCCTTTTCAAGTTCAAGTTCAAGTTCCATTTCAAGTTCTATTTCAATGTTCAAAATCAATGACACTTTAAGATGAGCAAGTCATCTAAAGTTAAGATTTTTAGAGAATTGAATCCATGTCGGGCACACTTATTATTAAGAATTTGATTGGCGTTCGTATTTCAAATACAATAGTGCTATTTCAATATTGCAATTTCAATAACACTTATTTATCCGCTTAATTTGCTTAAGTGATGATTGCTATTATTATTTCTCTTATTATTACTATGATTGCAACTTCAATATCGCACCCTTTACTCGCCACTTTTAAGGCGAAGTGTTTTTGCACCTAAACGGTGTTGTATGCATTTCAATAATTCCTTTTCTACATGTGATGATACTTTACTTGTTTATTGCATTCATCACCTAACATGCTAAATACAACAAAATACAAAAGGTTACATCACGTTTAACGAAGATAATTTTTGGACAAACCGGCCTTAGGTTCTCTAAATTAACTTTAAAGCAAAGTGACAACGTACAAGTAGCAATTTCAATGATTATAAAATTCATAATTCAACCAACCTAGTGCCATGATTAGGATTTTGCAAAACAATCCCTGTCTTGTATTCGAATGTATTTCTAAAGCCTACCAAAATAAGCGGTTTGTTCTCGTACCCGAATCTCACACATTAGGTTTCAACATTCAATGCGTTGTCCAAAAAAGAGTCAACTTTGGTCCTTCCAAACGGGACCCTTAATATGTTTGGTGGCTACTCCGTCAAAGTTCAATATTTGAAAGTCGTGTGTTACACCCCGATAAAACTCTCTTTCCTAAAATAATCTTTTAATATAAAACGTAGAGAATTATCAAGGCATTATCGCCCGTGTGAAAACGTAACGGCTTATTCAGAATTTTGCAGCGGAAAACATAAAACTAACTTTAAATTTATAAATAGTCAACTACGGAATTAACTCCGAAAACCAAACCACGAAAAGCAAAGTCAGCAAACTAATTCAACAAGTTTAAAGTCTATTTAAACAAACCAAATCCAACTTAGAAATTTACATCAAACTACAAGATCTCCAATCCCAAACCCAATGATGCATCATCTTCAAACCTGTAGATGGACAATGCTTATTGATCCATAGAGACTGCTCACCAAAATGGGTCATCAAAAGATCAATAAGGCATAGCCATGATCAACACACACAAACAAAGCACGTAATCAGCAACGTTGAGTACTACATACTAAATCAGTGAATAAATATTCCTAACATGATACTAATAAAACATAAGTAAGGACAACCAAAACATATTAACTTGAAGACCACGTTTGGCTGGACTAGACTAGACTAGCCATGACTTTTATAACATTAATATTATTTTAATTGAAATAGTCAATGGACCGGGTTGTCTAACCAGAAGCCTTCACTAAGGAAGACGAGGTACGGGCACGACTCCGTAACCTCAGTGACCTGCGATATCGAGGAACTTTTGAAGAAAATAGAACACGGTGATCAATCCGGTCCCAGAAAAAGCCATGGGCTACCACCAAGAACCCCAACTCCTGATTGTCCGTCACTACAGACGTGCACAATCTAAAGATATGTAGGGTTATGAATAATACAAACAATATCATTCATGCGGAAAAACCATAAAGCCAGGAATCCAAATTAATTGCCACATAGTCAATTAGCATAATTTAGGCTACATACAATATGATGCGTGCCTTCCCTAGCTGCTCCTGAACCGAACATTAACAAGTCCTTAGAGCTCCAAGTATCTCCCCTCCGTAGAAAGTCCACAGCACGTTCGGATCCGTCTTAGGCTCAACCAACTAGGATATAACTTAAAGTTTTATGCACTCGGGTTAGGCTATAAACTATGCTCCTGAACGCAATATATGTAAAGAATATGTTTTTGATGTATGTAAATTATGAGGGCTAGCCTCATATTTATAGTGTAGGAAATAAGGAATTTGAGTCTTACTAGGAAAAGAATAACCAATCCCGTTAGGATTGAAATTCTTAACCAATTAGAATTGTAGCAATAATTAAACACTTAATTAATTCAATTCAGCAGGACTAGGAAAACTAATACTTAAGGCCAAAGTTACTTGGCGACTAAGTAAACGTACTTTTCTCGAAGCCCAAGACGAAGCAACCAACGCAGCCACGCTGGCGCGCGTGCCTGCCCTGGCCCAAATGCAGCCGCAGCTGGCCCAAGGCCCAACGCGCTGCAGTTTGGCCCTTGGCGGGCTGCTGCTGCCTTGGCTTGCTGCTCGTGCCTTGGTGTGCTCGCGGCCCACAGCGCTCCAGGCCCATCGCCTATGGCTGGGCGCTGGCGCTGGGCTTCGTGCTCGGTTCTATGCGCTCGGCCTCGTGCTTGTCGAGCGATGAGCCGGCTCGCTTGCCGGCTTGTCGCTCGTCGAGCTTCCGATTCGTATTTCGATTCCGGAATCTATTTCCGTTCCAAACAAATATTTACGTTTCCGTTAATATTACCGATTCTGGAAATAATTTCCTATTCCGACAATATATCCGATTCCGATAATATTTCCGATTCCGGCAATATTTCGGATTCCTGTAATAATTCCGTTTCCTGCAACATCTACGACTTGGATAATATTTATATTTCCGTCATGAACCATATTTCCGTTTCCGGCAATATCTTCATTTCTGGAATATTCTTTACTTTGCCTTTTGACGATTTCAGCTCCTATTGGAACCGAGATCCGTCATTTCCGAATGATCATAAATAGAGTACTTAATGAATAATATATTCACTTAAATACTTGATCCGTTCACATACTATTTCTGTGACCCTATGGGTTCAGTCAAGAGTAAGTTGTGGATTAATATTATTAATTCCACTTTAACTGAAGCGACCCCTAGCTAGGCATTCAGTTCACTTGATCTCACTGAATTATTAACTTGTTATTTAATACTGAACCGCATTGACTAGAATTAGCATTAAATGCAAACTTGGACCAAGGACATTATTTCCTTCAGTCTCCCACTTGTCCCTAGGGACAAGTGTGCATTTCCTAATTCCTTTGTCGCTTGATGCCTGCTCATGAACATAAGGTAAGAGTAGTCATCCTTATTATGTCCAGAGATATTTCTCGGTTTCAGAGTTCAACTGATCAAATAAACAGATAATCATAGCCTATGATTCATCTAGGCACGACCATGCATTTTTCAGTTTCTAGCTCTCCGAGTGGCCTTGTACACCTTTCGACATCTCATCCCGATTTATAGGAGGACAATCCCAATCTTGTGATCTTGAGGTTAGAATTTGTTTGATAGGTGATTACCTAAGTGTTTCCGTTATAGACTCCTTTTACGGTGCGACACTTGACAACGTCAAAGTAACTAGTTATCAAACAAGTAATCTCAAATCACTCATGTATTGAGGATTAGTGTCTAATAATGTAATGAAATTTACTTATGACAGATTTTCATCTCGTACAGTAAAGTTCCATAGGTCTGTTCGGTACTAATCTTATCAAGTAAGTATCTATGCAAATGATTGTTACATTGCCATATCCACATAGTTCAAGAAACAGAACTACTAGTCATCTTGCATTCTAGTCGTCTAGCGTTTTCTATGCGTCCACCTTTATAGAAAACTTTCGATCAGGGACCAATTTCAACTTTTGATATCCAAGTTCACTTGATAGACATTTCTTAGTCACAGGATTGGTCCTGACAGTCTATCTTGAATATATTGTCAAATTGAAAGGACTCATCATTTAATAAACCACAAAATTAAATGTAAAAATGAATTATATTCATTTCTATGAATGGTTAACCAAAAATGTTTTACAAAGTATTAAACTCTAAAACTTTAAAACATTATTAAGGACATCAAAGCCATTCTCCAACATGCTTGATTCCCATAGCTGCAGTGTGCGAGTTGTGCTTCGCTTGCGGCAGAGGTTTAGTTAATGGATCTGAGATGTTGTCGTCAATTCCAATCATGCTTATCTCGATTTCTTTTCTCTCCACGAACTCTTGTAGAAGGTGAAATCTACGAAGTACATGCTTGACTCTCTGGTGGTGTCTAGGCTCCTTTGCTTGTGCAATAGCTCCATTATTGTCACAATATAGAGCTATTGGTCCTTTAATGGAGGGGACTACACCAAGTTCACCTATGAACTTCCTTAGCCAAATAGCTTCCTTTTCTGCTTCATGTGCAACAATGTACTCTGATTCAGTTGTAGAATCCGCAATGGTGCTCTATTTAGCACTTTTCCAGCTTATTGCACCTCCGTTGAGGCAGAAGACAAACCCATACTGTGATATGCATCTTTGTCGGTTCGGAAACTTGCATCCGTATAGCCTTATAACAATTAATTCATCATTTCCACCATAGACTAGGAAATCATCTTTGTGCCTTTTCAGGTACTTCGGAATATTCTTGGCAGTAGTCCAATGTGTCCCTCCTGGGTCTGACTGGTATCTGCTCGTAGCAGTGAGTGTGTACGCAACATCCGGACATGTACATATCATAGCATAAATGATTGAACCAATCAATGATGCATATGGAATTCCATTCATTCATCTTCGCTCATCTAGTGTTTTTGGGCACTAAGTCTTGCTTAGAGTCATTCCATGAAACATAGGTGGGTAGCCTCGCTTGGAGTCATCCATTTTGAACCTTTCAAGCACCTTACTGATATAAGTGCTTTGACTAAGTCCAATCATCTTTTTAGATCTATCTCTGTAGATCATGATGCCCAATATGTACTGTGCTTCTCCTAGATCCTTCATCGAAAAACATTTCCCAAGCCAAATCTTTATAGAGTTCAACATAGGAATATAATTTCCGATAGGTAATATGTCGTCGACATACAATACTAGAAAAGAAATTTTTCTCCCAGTGACTTTCTTGTATACACAAGATTCGTCTGCGTTCTTGACGAAGCCAAAGTCACTGACTGCTTCATCAAAACGTATATTCCAGCTCCTTGATTCTTGCTTCAATCCATAAATGGATTTTTTAAGCTTGCATACCTTTTTAGCATTCTTTGGATCCTCAAAACCCTCAGGCCATGTCATAAACACAGTTTCTTTTAAAACGCCATTTAAAAAGCGGTTTTGACATCCATCTGCCATATTTCGTAATCGTAATATGCAACGATTGCTAACATTATCCGTATATACTTTAGCATTGCAACTGGTGAAAAGGTTTCATCATAATCCACACCGTGAGCTTGCCTGTATCCTTTTGTAACCAATCTAGCTTTGAAAACTTCTAGTATTCCATACTTTTCCTTTTTTAGTTTGAAAACCCATTTGCTTCCTATGGCTTGGTAGCCATCAGGCAAATCGACCAAATCCCAAACTTGGTTTTCAGACATGGAGTCTAATTCAGATTGCATGGCTTCTTGCCACTGCTTGGAGCTAGGGCTCGTCATAGCTTGTTTGTAAGTCGCAGGCTCATCGCTTTCCAACAATAGTATTTCATGGCTCTCATTCGTCAAAATACCTAGCTATGTATATTTCTGGTTGAGACCTATATCTCTGCGATCTACGCGGGGTTACATTTCTAGCCGGTTCTTGATTCTTACCAGATACTTCTATAGATCTCCGAGTTTCAAACTGTATGTCATCTTGAGCATTCTCTAGAGTTTGTTGTTCGACTCAAATTTCTTTGAGGTCTATTTTTCTCCCACTTGTCATTTTGGAAATGTGATTTCTTTCCAAAAATATACCATCTCGAGAAACAAACACCTTGTTCTCTGATGTATTTTAGAAGTAATACCCCTTTGTTTCCTTTGGGTAGCCCACAAGGATACATTTGTCAGATTTTGGTTGAAGTTTGTCTGAAATTAATCGTTTGATGTATACTTCACCACCCCAAATCTTAAGAAAAGAAACTTTTGGAGGCTTTCCAAACCATAACTCATATGGAGTCTTTTCGACAGCTTTAGACGGAGCTCTATTTAGTGTGAGTGCAACTGTGTTTAGTGCATGTTCCCAAAATTTTAATGGAAGTTCGGCCTGACCCATCATTGATCGAACCATGTCTAGAAAGGTGTTGTTCCTCCTTTCTAACACACCGTTCCATTGAGGTGTTCCGGGAGGAATCAATTATGACAAAGTTACTTGGCGACTAAGTAAACAGACTTTGCTCGAAGCCCAAGACGAAGCAACCAACGCAGCCACAATGGGCCACGCTGGCGCGCGTGCCTGCCTACGCCAAATGCAGCCGCAGCTGGCCCAAGGCCCAGTGCGCTGCAGTTTGGCCCTTGGCGGGCTGCTGCTGTCTTGGCTTGCTGCTCGTGCCTTGGTGTGCTCGCCGCCCACAGCGCTCCAGGCCCATCGCCTATGGCTGGGCGCTGGCGCTGGGCTTCGTGCGTAGTGCTATGAGCTCGGCCTCGTGCTTGTCGAGCGATGGGCCGGCTCGCTTGCCGGCTTGTCGCTCGTCGAGCTTCCGATTCGTATTCCGATTCCGGAATCTATTTCCGTTCCGAACAAATATTTAGGTTTCCGTTAATATTTCCGATTCTGGAAATAATTTCATATTCCGACAATATTTCCGATTCCGGCAATATTTCCGATTTCGGCAATATTTCTATTTCCGATAATATTTTCCGATACGATCCATGTTTCCGTTTCCGGCAACATCTACGACTTGGATAATATTTATATTTCCGTCATTAACCATATTTTCGTTTCCGGCAATATCTTCATTTCCGGAATATTCTTTACTTTGCCTTTTGACGATTTCAGCTCCCACTGGAACCGAGATCCGTCATTTTCGAATGATCATAAATAGAGTACTTAATATATCCACTTAAATACTTGATCCGTTCACGTACTATTTGTGTGACCCTACGGGTTCATCCAAGAGTAAGTTGTGGATTAATATTATTAATTCCACTTGAACTGAAGTGACCTCTAGCTAGACATTCAGTTCACTTGATCTCACTGAATTATTAACTTGTTAATTAATACTGAACCGCATTTATTAGACTTAGCATTAAATGGAAACTTGGACCAAAGACATTATTTCCTTCAAGCTATTGCTATTTAGTTTCACTTTACATGATTTACCAATTAATACTTTGTTATGACTCATCAATCACATAAATCAGATAATCAACAAGTATTCACAACTGTTTTTATCTTAGAATTAAGTAAGCGATCACAAAGTTATCAATCAAGAACTCATTCCAATTAATTCAACCTTTCCTTTAACAATGGTTAACCACCTTTATATAGGTGTAAATATCAACTTACTAAACAAGGTCCTCGGCCCTCATAAAGTAATGAAATGCTAAAAGGGAACAACGATCAATCGATCTAAACCAATATATATAAAATAATATAAAGTTCCCAACTGACATGCTTGCACCAATCATCCATGCTAACATGTTATAATTCTTATAATAATGTTCTATGCTCAACGCATTCATGCAACGACATTGAACATGATACATAAACCAATTTATAGATACATTCAACATAGTTTCAACAATAGCATACATCCACAGACACACAGGTATGTACGTACCTTGTGTAAACAAATTGATAGGCCACTTTAACGATTTCAAAAGTCGCCTACAGAAAATTCTCCGCCTAAAACAACCAATAAAGATTCCCAATGAAATTCCAATAATTCACAGCAATAATAAAGTATTCTAAATACATCCTAAACATATTAAAAACCTTCCCCAATATAAAAACTTGGATATTTAACCTCCTAACATAATAATTATTATATTAACGATTAGAAATTCATTAATAACTCTATTAAACATCATTCTTTAAATTTCCAGCAATATGAAATCGTTTAAAGCTTTCCCAAAACCAAATTAACATGCTTAAAACATAAAAATAATAGTTTTAACAATTCATAACCATTTTATCATGATCTAAGAGCTATTAAAAACTTAAAAATTCATGCTTTAATAATTAAAACCCTTATTTCAATCACATTATATAATCTGAAAATTAATAATTTAATTATGCGAAACATATAATTTGAAATTCATAATTAAATTATAAAAATTATAAATTTAATTCAAGAAAACATAAATTAAATTAATAAAACATAATTAAAACATAAATTATTTTAAGGGTTTAAGAATTAACCAAAAAAGAGAGAGAAGGGCGCCGACCGGATGAAGGACGGCGACGGCAGAGTCGCGGTTGCCGGCGGTTGTGCAGCAGGGTTGCAGCACAGGTGGTCGTCGCGGCTGGTTATGGTAGATGGGCGACATGTGTGGAGCAAGTAAGAAACAAAGAGGAGGAGCAAGAAAGCGACAGCCTGACTGAGAAGCTGCGGCGGCTAGTGCCGCGACACGACTGGTGGTGTGCGGTGGTAACTGTCGATGGTGATAGCGGTGGTTGCGCGGGTCGCTTCCGTGAGCAAGAAGGGACACGAAGTGAGGAGGAGAACAACAAGAAAGAACGAAGGAAAGAAGAAAGAACAAAGAGAAGGAGGAGGAGTTACCAACCGGGGGAGGAACGACGGTGGTCGGGTGGCGGTTGGTCGGCGACGCTGAAACAACCAAGGAGTGGCTGTTGACGTGCGTAGGTAGTGAAGAGAGAGAGGCTTAAAGTGTAGGGGAATATAGTTAAATACATATTAACATGTGCGGAACAATCCCCAAAGTCAGGAAGCATGTATAAAGCACATATTAAGCAAACTTACATTCAAAGCATGTTTTCCCTAGTTTATCGATTCACGAACATGAACAAAGAACTCCAATTGTCGTTCCTCTATTTGGTTCACCGACACGTTGAGATTCATCTTGAGATTCGTAGCTTAGACAACACTCAAGAGTTTTTAGCTTTTGGGAAGAACAATATGAACAGAGGCAAAGAGAGAATTAGGGTTCTCTTTGATTTACGTTAAACTGAACTTACGTAGAATTAGAATGCAGTAGGGTTGAAAAAACATAAGTTAATGGTGGTGTGTTATGACCCTAAGGTTATAAGATGACCGGCCAAGGCACATCCCCTCAACCGGCCACACACACGCACCACAAGCCCACGAGCAGCACACGGGCATCGCAGCCGTGGGCCTTGGCCCTCGCTGCTTTGCCTGCTGCCTTGCTGCTCTCCGCGTGCGCACACGACCAAGCCTTGCGGGATGACTCCATGCTGTAGGTGAGCTCCTGGCTCATTGGGCCTTGCGCGCATGAGCGCTTGGCTCGATGGGCCGGCAGCCTCGTCTCGGCTCGTATTCGCAACCAAAGACTTACGTCTATTGTTTATCGTATCGCACTTGATGAATCACCGTTATACGATACGATTATTCATTTCGCCTAGCTTACGAATATTCACGATACGATATACGATTCCGATCCAACGTCGTATCGTATACTTATGTTTTTCCGAACTAATTCCCGAAAAGCTATTAAATGAATTTCCGATTCATTTAATCCGGTGATTTGTTACATGCCATTGGTGTGACCTTATAGGTTCAGTCAAGAGTAAGTTGTGAGCCTAATATAGATTAGAACTCACTGATCGAAAGCATTGCTCCAGCTAGCTGTTCCGATCACTTGATCTCACTAAATTAATTGTTCGTAATTAATCTGAACCTTGGTATTAGACTAATGCACCTTGGGTGAAGGAAACATTTCCTTCAGTCTCCCACTTGTCATTCAGACAAGTGTGCATTCACATTACTTTGTTTCTTAGTGTTACTTGTTTAATATAAGGTAAGATCCAAGCCATCCTTTTAGGTCCAGAAGTGTTTCTCGGATTACTGAGTTCAACTGTTAAACTTTTACAGAAGGTTAAGCCTTAACCATTCTGAACACGGCCATGCATTTTCACAGTATCTAACTCTCCGAGAGGCCTTGTAACACAAGAACACCATATCCTATCAAATACAGGAGGACAATCAATTCTTGTAATCTATGAATACTCACTTTTGTTCATAGTACACCCAATAACTGCTTTTATAGCCTCCTTTTACGATGCGACGTTTTGCAAGCATTAGAGCGAACTAATCTTCAAACGAGCAATCGTAATTATTCATGTTCTGAGGAATGGTTCTAATCACCATTAATGAGATGACATGACTTTAATCTCTTAAAGTGTTCTCATGGTCAATCCGATACAAGATCCAATAAGTATCTATGCAAAAGATTCCGACATCCAGTTAATCTAGTTCAAAGAAACCGAACTACTAATCTACTTGCAATCTAATCTTCATTAGTGATTGGTCGTCCACCTTTCAATGACCTGGATTAGGGATCCTTTTGTGACTTCAATATTCAAGTTCACTTATGGGTGTTTCTTTGTTGAAGAATTCATCTTGACATCCCATTTGAATGTTTTGAATCACTTGGACTTTTCATTTAATACTAAACCAAATTAAATGAATATGAAATAAAGAATTTCATAAATATGAAATGGGTAAACCAATTGTTTTAAACACAGATCCAACAAATTTTCTAAAATAAAACTTAGAAAATCAAAGCCATTCTCCAACATGCTTGATTCCCATGGTCGCTACATGTGCGGTGTGCTTCACTTGTGTCAATGATTTAGTCAATGGATCTGTGACGTTGTCGTCAGTTCCAACCTTGTAAATATCGATTTCTTTCCTTTCAACGATTTCTCGAAGTATATGAAATCGTCGCAATATGTGTTTGGACTTCTGGTGGATCCTAGGCTCCTTTGCCTGGGAAATGGCTCCGCTATTGTTGCAAGACAAAGCCATTGGCCTTTTAATGGAGGGGAAAACCCCAGGTTCTTCGATGAACTTCCAAATCCAAACAGCTTCCTTTGCTGCTTCTGAGGTAGCAATGTACTCGGCTTCAGTTGTAGAATCCGCAATAGTGCTTTGCTTAGCACTTTTCCAGCTTACTGCTCCGCCATTGAGGAGGAACACAAAACCAGACTATGATCTGAAATCATCTCTGTCGGTTTGAAAGCTTGCGTCCGTATAGCCTCTAACAATCAACTCATCTCTACCACCATAGACCAGAAACTGATCCTTAGTCCTTTTCAGGTACTTTAGGATATTCTTGGCAGCAGTCCAATGCGCCTCACCTGGGTCTGACTAGTACCTGCTCGTTGCACTAAGTGCGAACGAAACTTCCGGCCTTGTACAAATCATAGCATACATAATGGATCCAATAGCCGAAACATATGGAATTCCACTCATCTTTCTATGCTCATTAGATGTCTTGGACACAAAGTCTTGCTTAGATATGTGCCATGTGTCATGGGTAGATGGCCTCTCTTGGCTTCCATCATATTGAACCTAGCTAGTACTTTGTCAATGTAAGTGCTCTGGCTTAGTCCAATCATACTTTTAGATCTATCCCTATAGATCTTGATGCCCAATATGTACTGTACCTCTCCTAAGTCCTTCATTGAAAAACACTTTCCAAGCCAAGTCTTTACAGACTCCAGCATAGGAATGTTGTTTCCAATAAGCAGTATGTCGTCTACATACAAGACTAGGAATGAAATTTTACTCCCACTGAAGTTATTGTATACACAAGATTCGTCCTGATTCTTGATGAAGCCAAACTTATTGACTGCTTCATCAAATCGTTTATTCCAGCTCCTTGATGCCTGCTTTGATCCATAGATGGATTTCATAAGCTTGCATACCTTTCCTTGATTCTTTTGATCGACAAAACCCTCCGGCTGTGTCATAAATACAGTCTCTTTAAGAACACCATTCAAGAAGGCAGTTTTGACATCCATTTGCCATATTTCATAGTCATGAAATGCGGCAATCGCAAGGATTATCCGAATAGACTTAAGCATAGCGTCTGGAGAAAAGGTTTCATCGTAGTCAACGTCGTGAACTTGCCTGTAACCTTTTTCTACCAATCTAGCCTTGTATATGTATACAATTCCATCCTTGTCTTTCTTCAATTTGAAGACCCATTTGCATCCGATAGGTGTAAACCCATCCGGCAAATCTACCAAATCCAAGACTTGATTTTCAGACATGGAGTCTATCTCAGATTTCATGGAATCTAACCATTTAGTGGAGCTTGGGCTCATCATAGCTTGCTTGTAGGTCATAGGTTCATCACTATCTAATATGAGAACATCTAAGTTTTCAGTCAAGAGGACGCCTGTCCATATGTCCGGCCGAACCTTAGTTCTACGTGACCTACGAGGGGCTACATGCAAAGTCTTGAGGAACTACTCCCACTGGCTCTTCTAAAGGCCTTGGAGGTTCTTCACCTTGAACTGCTTCTAAAGAGTTCTTGGTTCATTGTTCGTCTCGAATCTCTTCGAGGTCTATTATTCTCCCACTTGTCATTTTGGAAATGTGATTTCTTTCCAAAAAGACACCGTCACGAGCAACGAATACTTTGTTCTCTGACTTATTGTAGAAGTAATACCCCTTTGTTTCTTTTGGATACCCAACGAAGAAACATTTGTCAGATTTTGGTTCGAGCTTGTACGAAATTAATCGCTTGACATATGCTTCGCAATCCCAAATCTTTTGAAAAGACAACTTTGGAAGTTTCCCAGTCCATAATTCGTATGGAGTATTTTCAACAGCTTTTGACGGAGCACGATTCAATGTGAGGACTGCAGTTTGCAACACATGTCCCAGAACTGTAAAGGAAGTTCGGCCTGACCCATCATTGACCTGACCATATCGAGTAAGGTCCTGTTTCTCCGTTCCGACACTTTATTCTATTGAGGTGTCCCCGGAGCAGTCAATTCAGAAAGAATACCGCATTCTTTTAGATGGTCATCAAACTCGTGGATAAGATATTCACCTCCTCGATCTGATGTTAGAGCTTTGATTTTCTTGCCATGTTGATTCTCTACTTCATTTTGAAATTCTCGGAATTTCTCAAACGAGTTAGACTTGTGTTTCTTTAAGTAAATATAGCCATATCTACTGAAATCGTCCGTAAACGTTATAAAATAGCTGAAATCACCTCTAGCTTTCGTACTCATAGGCCCACATATGTCTGTATGTATTAGCCCTAGTAGTTCGCTTGCTCTTTCTCCCACCTTTTAGAAAGGTCGCTTTGTCATTTTGCCAAGTAAACAAGATTCGCATTGATCAATCTTCTCTAAGTCGAATGATTCTAGAATGCCCTTCCTTTGAAGTCTTTCCATGCGTTTTGTGTTTATATGGCCTAATCGACAATGCCATAGATATGTGAGATCGGAATCACCAGTTTTAGCCTTTTTGGTATTTATGTTATAAATGTGTTTGCTCGTATCTAGCACATATAGACCATTTTCTTGTTGTGCTGAACCATAAAACATTCCATTCAAAGAAAAAGAACAACTATTGTCTTTAAATTGAAAACTAAAACCTTTAGAATCCAAACTTGAAACGGAAATAATGTTTCTGGTGATACTAGGAACATAGTAACAATTTTCTAGTTCCAAAACAAAACCACTACAAAAAGATATAAAATAAGATCCTACGGCTAATGCGGCAATCCGTGCTCCATTTCCCACCCGTAGATCCATCTCGCCTTTATCAAGCTTTCTACTTCTCCTTAGTCCCTTCGAATTGGAACATAAGTGTGAGCCACAACAAGTATCTAATACCCAAGTGTCAGGTTATGATACATATGACATTACATAGATCATGCGGAAACAACCATAAACCCAGGACAACATATTATTTACACATAATCATATAGCATAATTTAGATGCATACTCTTTGTTGCGTGCCTTCCCTAGCTGCGCCCGAACCGAACAAGAACAAGTCTTTAGGACTCCAAGTGTCGTCCCTCCGTAGATAGTCCACAGCACGTCCGGATCCGCCTTAAGATTGACCAACTAGAATCGCCCTTAAGGTACTATTATTTTCGGCACTTTATAGGCAAATGTGTGACTGAATTTTTCTCTCAAAAACTCACTTTGAATACTTTTAAACTTGTTATAAATTGTGAGCCCTAGCCTCATATTTATAGGGGTATGGAAAGGGAATTGGAATCCTATTCAGATACAAATTAATTAAACCTAGAATTCTACAAGAACTCTAATTTAATTAATTTATCAATTAGAATTAGGAATTTAATCATTAACCGAACTCTGCATGTTTTAGGAAACGTGCACGAACACAAACACTTGCACACACACGCACGGCAGCCACGATGGGCCCCATGCGTGCGCGCGAGCAGCAGCCCACGCAGCGCCCGCGCGCGCTGCGCGCTGCGCGTGCTTGCGTGCTGCGCGCGCTGTGCGCGCTGCGCAGCCTGCTGGGCCTGGCCTTGCGCTGGGCCTGGCGTGGCTGTTTGTGCGGCGCGCTTGGCTTGCTGGGCGATGGCCTGGCTTCGTGCTGGGCCTCGTCCGGCAGGCCTCGTCCGATGCTTATTCGTACGATGCGCTTCCGATTAAATTTTCCGATTCCGGAATTCATTTCCGATACGAACAATATTTAATATTTCCGATTCCGGAATTAATTTCCGTTTCGAACAAATATTTAATATTTCCGTTTCCGGAATTATTTTCCGATTCCGGTAATATTTCCGATTCTGACAATATTTCCGTTTCCGGCAATATTTCCGATTCTGGCAATATTTCCATTTCCGATAATATTTTCCGATACGTACCATGTTTCCGTTTCCGGCAACATCTACGACTTGGATAATATTTATATTTCCGATACGATCCATATTTCCGTTTCCGGCAATATCATCGTTTCCGGAGTATTCATTTCTTGCCTGTGACGATCTCAGCTCCCACTGAAACCAAGATCCGTCGATTCCGAATATTCATAGATAGAGTATTTAATGCCATTAAATACTTGATCCGTTTACGTACTATTTGTGTGACCCTACGGGTTCAGTCAAGAGTAAGCTGTGGATTAATATCATTAATTCCACTTGAACTGAAGCGGCCTCTAGCTAGGCATTCAGCTCACTTGATCTCACTGAATTATTAACTTGTTAATTAATACTGAACCGCATTTATTAGACTTAACATACAATGCATACTTGGACCAAGGGCATTATTTCCTTCACCAAGAAGTAGAATTAGCAAGATTACAATGTATAACATACATACCTGAAGTAGAAGCAACGTTCCCGTTCTTCTCATCTTCCTTTCTCTTCAAGCAATCCCTCTTCCATTGCCCCTTCTTCTTGCAGTAGAAGCATTCAGATTCGGGAGAAGAATGAGTCACCCTCTTCTGTTTACCAGAACTGGTGCTGTTGGAGTTAGGTGTGGGCGCAGCCTTTCTCTTACCCTTCTTGCCCTTTCCCTTGCCAGATTTCTCGAAGCCTTTGCCCTTACGCACCATAAGCATGTCATGCTTATTCTCTTGCTTGAGCGTCTTTTCAGCGGTTTTCAGCATACCGTGAAGCTCAGTAAGAGTTTTCTCCATACTGTTCATGTTGTAATTCAACTTGAACTGATCATATCCACTATGAAGAGAATGGAGAATGATGTCAATGGCAATTTCATTTGAGACGTCAGAATCTAGTCCTCTCATGTTCTCAGTCAGTCCAATCATCTTAAGAACATGCGGGCTCACTGGTTCTCCTTTCTTGAGCTTAGTCTCAAGGATCAACCTCTGAGTCTCGAATCTTTCGATTCTGGCCTGATCCTGAACATGTTCTTAAATTCCGAGATGATTTAATAAGAATCCGAGTTAATGAACGTTTTCTGAAGTTCATGATTCATGGATGCAAGCATCACACATTTGACATCCCTGTTGGCCCGGATCCAACGGTTAAGGGCAGCTTGAGTCACCTCCAACCCGACGGCCTCTGGTAACTCTTCCTCTAGGACATATTCTTTTTCCTCATGCATTAGAACTATTTGCAAGTTCCTTTTCCAGTCGAGGAAATTGTTGCCGTTCAACTTTTCTTTGTCGAGAATTGAACGTAAGTTGAACGAATTGTTATTGTTTGCGGCCATTTGATTACTACATTTGAAAAGAATTTGCGTTAAATAACCATTCATAATCTTTAATAACTTTGAAACAAATGCGAACATGCAATCATTAAAGCTATTAAACATTTCATTCATGCAAAAGCAGAACATGGTCCAAAATGAATGAAACGATTCCAAGACCCTAAAAGTCCTAAATGCTTAAGCATCTTTGGCATGTCTTAAGTCTTTTAAGATTCTAGGTAAGCAAAACCTATTGCTAGTAATCTCCAAATTACTCTTGGTTAATAAATTAATACCCTAATTTATCCCATTGCCACAACATATGCCATTGTTGTTTGAGTTAAAACCACAAACGTGTTCATTTGGGATACCTTACCATCTAAGTCAACTAAAATAGCACCTCGCTTTGGCGGAAACCTACTACCTTAGATCCCTAGATTTTTGTAAGTGCTTGATTTGGAAGGCAATTTTAAACTCAATGTTACTTTGGACCTAGTTGTTTCTATGTTGGTTCGATTATTTATTGAACTAAATCTAATCGAGCATACAAACAACATTCATGCATAATATACATTCAATCACAATATATATATAGTGCATAAATAAACTTTGGTGAACTAGTATGGCCCAAAACTTTGTCTTGAAGCATCCAATCTTCTTCACCTTGTTAGCTTGACATCGTCTTAAACTTCATTCAATATGCTAACTTAAAGTTCAAAACTAAGAATACTTGAAATAATTAAAAATTACATCAAAATTTCAATGGTACGCAGACCATATTTAAAACTTTACATTCAAAGATAAAACGGTTCGCAGACCGTATTTAACTATCCTAGATTGGCCATACTAGTCACTTGAGTACCTGCATTACATAAAATATACATTCTATGAATTCATCCATTCGTATCCTAAAACGAATGGCCCAAATAAATATGCAAGTATTTACATGATTTATTTAAAAATCACGTTCACATAAAACACGTCCTAAAATATTAATCAACTCCGAATAATTAATCCTTAGAATTTATTCTAATCAAAATTTAATTTAATTAAAATAATAGCCTCCAACGAAAATAATTAAAATAATTATTTTATTTTAATTTCATTAAGCGGCTCCCACTCAAACCAATTTTTTATTTTGGATAATTTAATTTAAATATTTACTTAAAATCACGGCACGGCCCAAGTTAAATAAAATAATTAAATAAATATCCCGTTAGCCATTTCATGCAAAATAAAATTTAAAGACCAAACGAACAAAATTGCCAATTTCGTGCAACCCGGGCTAGGCTTGCACCCAACCCAACATTGTGTAGTGCATTGTGGCCGTACGAGGCCTCGAGGCCCAATGCCCCTTGCCTCTCAAAGCCTACCGCACATCACCGCAGCCCACACGCTGCTGCTGGCTCGCTCGTCGCTGCTCGCAAGCCAAGGCATCGATGCTGCCTTGCTTGCGCATCGACTGCCTTGCTCGCTGCTGTGGCCAGCACGCCCAGCTCGCTGCTGGCTGCCTCGCGTTGCTGCGCCAAGCTGCGGGGAGGCAGCGCGCATGGGCTACGCCGAGCCACACGCACCGCACACCCCTCGTTCCGCGCCTTTGGCTCGTGCCATACAAGCCAATTAATTAAAAATAAAATTATTTTTAATTTCACGAAACTTTATTTGCATGAGTTATTTTTCTTGAAATTAACAAAATTAATCGTTTTTATTTTCGAAAAATAACAAAGTGGGTGATTTAATTTTTTATTTATTTATTTATTAATTTTTTTTTTTGGCAAATAATAAGGGATATTATTACCAAAGTGGTGAAAACACCAACACCATTACACCAAGTAGTTCCAGCCAATAGGAAGGGGAACCACATCAACAAAGCTCAAAGAGTACACTACTTACTCACATCTACAAGCCACTATGAAAAGAATTCTCCTAATAATACAATCAACATAATCAGTTTTGTTCTTGAAAATCTTGGCATTCCTCTGAAGCCACAAAGCATAAACAGTTTCAGCAAAGGCAATGCTTCTCCTAGTATCAGCTGGTTTGGTGCTTCTGCTCTTGACTGAACACCACTGCACCTCCAAATCCCACTGCATTACTGACCTATTTACCTCCATATGCATCAAAACACCACCCCAAACCTCCTTGGAGAAAGAACAGTAAAAAAATAAGTGCTCAAGGCTCTCATCAGCAGCCTGACATAGCTCACAGAGTCCAGCTATGTTAATCCCCCACCCTCTCAATCTATCTTTTGTAGGAAGTCTTTTATGCAATGCCAAGCACACAATGAAGGCAGCTTTAGGGGTAGCATGACTATTGCAGATGATTCTCTTCCAGGCCACATGCCCTCCAGTATCAAGCAAGCATTTATACATTTTGTTGATCTTGAACTTGCCAGCATAAGTAAACTGGTCAAAGTTACCATCTTGCATCACCATGTCCCTACTGTGCCATATCTTCCTAAGAGACCAAGTAAGACCATTGGGAACAGGCATATTCCAGAAATTCTGGTTTTTCACAAGTGGGTGATTTAATTAATTTTCCAACAATCCAATTTTGCAAAATTTATTAAATCTTAGATATCAACATTCAAATTTAACGAACGAACAATGTCAACAAAAATTTGATCATTTTTGATAATCCAATCCAAAATTTCAAATCGTTCTAAACATTTAAATTTCAGATTTTTATCAATTTGGTTTAAGTGAAGATTAAATTTAACAAATCTAATCAAAATTTTAATCCAATATTTTTTATAAATTTCCACTTATCATGAAATTATATTCCCTTTCCCAATTAACCAAATTTCCAGATCTAAATTATTTTACAAATCAATTTACGATCTAAAAATTACAAGTTTTGGAAAATAAAATTAGGGTTTATACTTAACATTTATGGCCGAAAATTTGCCATAATTTTAAAATATACCCAAGAACAGTAGGGAAAATTTTCAATCAATTCCGAGTAGTTTAGGTCGTGCAATTAATTGAAAAACTTTCCAAAATTGTTAATTTAATTCGTTAATTAACAAAAACGCCCAAAAACTCGAACTCCGAGGCCTGTTTTTGCGATTCTGTTAGGGTCAGAAAAATCGAAATTCCGACACTTTTTGAATTCAGAACATATTATGCGATTCATCCAATAATCCAAAATATTTCGCAAATTCAATAAAAAATTCATAAAATTTCGACAGCATACAAAAACATATTAATCATACTAAAAAGTACTTTAATACATAAGGCTCATGATACCACTGTAGGGGAATACAGTTAAACACAAAATAACATGTGCGGAACAATCCCCAAAGCCAGGAAGCATGAATAAAGCATAGATTAAGCGAACTTACATTCAAAGTGTGTTTTCCCTAGTTTATCGATTCACGAACATGAACAAACTCCAATTGTCGTTCCTACCGACACGTTGAGATCCGTCATGAGATTAGTAGCTTAGACAACACTCAAGAGTTTTTAACTTTTGGGAAGAACATTATGAATGGAGGCAAAGAGAGAATTAGGGTTCTCTTTGATTTAGGTTAAACTGAACTTACGTAGAATTAGAATGCAGTAGGTTTGGAAAAAAACAAGTTAATGGTGGTGCGTTATAACCCTAAGGTTATAACATGACCGGCCAAGGCACAAGGCCTCAACCGGCCACACACACGCACCACAAGCCCACGAGCAGCACACGGGCATCAGAGCCGTGGGCCTTGGGCCTCGCTGCTTTGCCTGCTGCCTTGCTGCTCTCCGCGCGCATACACGGCCAAGCCTTCCGGGCTGGCTCCTCGCTGTAGGCGAGCAGCTGGCTCGTTGGGCCTTGCGCACATGCGCGCTTGGCTCGATGGGCCGGCAGCCTCATCTCAGCTCGTATTCGCGACCAACGCCTTATGACTATTGTTAATCGTATCGTACTTGACAAATCACACTCATACGATACAATTATTCGTTTCGCCTAGCTTAAGAATATTCGTGATACGATATACGATTCCAATCCAACGTCATATCGTATATTTATGTTTTCCGAACTAATTCCCGAAAAGCTATTAAATGAATTTCTGATTCATTTAATCGGTGATCTGTTATATGCCATTGGTGTGACCTTATAGGTTCAGTCAAGAGTAAGCTGTGAGCCTAATATAGATTAGAACTCACTTATCGAAAGCAACACTCCGGCTAGCTGTTCCAATCACTTGATCTCACTGAATTAATTGTTCGTAATTAATCTGAACCTTGGTATTAGACTAATGCACCTTGGGTGAAGGACACATTTCCTTCATAAAGTGTTTCACGTGAAAGAGAGGAAGAGGGTTACGAGATTTATTTTTGTTTTTGTGGGTTTGTGAGTTGAGTGGAGAGAGAATAATTGTGAGTAACTTTGGGGTTTGGGGTTTATTTACTTGTGGGCTTTACTAATTGGGCTACGATTAGAATTTATTTTAGTGTTTGAATAAAAAACCTATTAGAAGTACTTTTCCAAAACCGAAGTGTTTCTATGTTTCAAATCGTTTTAGAATTATAATTCTAAAATTATTTGATTTCATAAATCATTAAAATATTTAAAATGTATTTAAATAAAATAAATATACATTAAATATATATATGTATTACTAAAATTCACCAATTTATTTTAAATATAAATAATTACACGTATAATATATTAATAAACATTATAAATTCACGTGGGATTACAATCTTCCCCTCTTAAAAGAAGTTTCGTCCCGAAACTTTACAAGAAAGTTCCCACATTTTTTAAAAGTCTTTAACTCATTCTTACCAGAGAAGTACTTGTGCCACTCATGTGCACTCTTTTTCCAACTTAAAGTTGCTCGTGTTACTCATGAACACCTTTTTCTTATCCCGAGAATCTATTTACTTTGCATCGACATGTATAATTTGCTAAAATGAGCATAAATGCATAAAAATGCCACAAATATAGGTAAAAAGCGCGAATTTCTATTGCATTCTACTCCCCTTAAAGAAAACGAGTTACGCCCTCGTAACTCTTCTCAGGGAATATCTTTGGATATTTCTCCTTCAACGAATTGTGTCCCCAATACAATATTTTCACGAAAATCATTCCAGTAAGTGGGACTTCTACGCTTCTTTCCATACATTGCCTCAAAGGGTGTCATCTTAATGCTCGCATGGTAACTATTGTTGTAAGGACATTAAATCAAATCTTGGTGGTCACCCCAACTACCTTTAAAGTCAATCGCACAGGCTCTCAACACATATTCCATTATTTGGTTAGTCCTCTCAGTCTGTCCATCGGTCGCAGGGTGGAAAGCATCACTCATTTTCAATGTTATTCCAAAGATTAAACTGGACCTTTTTGCCAAAATTTTAGACTTTTAGGTCGGTAAAGATCTTACATGTTGCCCCATAAAGGTAATGTCTCCAAATCTTTCAAAGTGAACACAATAACAGCTAGCTCCAGGTCATGGGTAGGGTAATTAGCCTCATAAGGTTTTAATTGACGCGACGCATATGCAATCACCTTCCCATTCTGCTACAACACACATCCCAAACCATTTTTCGAAGCATCTCTATACACCTCAAACCCCTCATTTCACCAGGCAGTGTCAAAACAGGTGCGGAGGTTAAACGCTCTTTTAAAATCTGGAAAGTTTCCTCACATTTCTCGCTCCACTCGAATTGATTCCTTTTTCATCAGATTGGTCATTGGTTTTTCTCTCTTCGAAAAGTCTCTCACAAACCTCTTATAATAGCCAGCTAGGCCTAGAAAACTTTGGATACCAGGCACGTTCTTTGGAGTAGGTTACTCACTCACAACTTGGGTCTTAGCAGGATCTACAGAGACTCCTTCTGTTCAACTTTCCCTTTTTACCGAACCTCATTACGCCTTTCATGGATGTATAACTTTTGGGCTTAACTCTTAACTCTTTAACCAATTTCATATATTTCCTTCCATCTTTTCAAGACAACAAATGATTTCTAACGATCCTGGACCATTCGAATCTTCTCTTAAATTTATTCCCTTACGTAACACAGTTTTCAATCAACTTAGTCCTAAAACCCCTTTTCTTCGGTGTCACTTCTACACACATGACTTGAAGATTTATATACTTCATTTACATAAAACTAGATTCTTCCTAAGCGTCTCCAATATAATCCTCAAGTGTTTGTCATGCTCTTTATCATTCTTTGAATAGATCAGGATACCATCAATGAATACAACAACGAACTTATCTAGGAATTCGTAGAAAATCCTATTTATCAAATCCATAACTATGGAAGGTGCATTGGTTAACCCAAAAGGCATTACTGTAAACCATTATGATCATATCGAGTCCTAAATGCAGTCTTAGGTATGTCCTTATCAGCTATCCTCAATTGGTGATACTCTGAACCGCAAATCGATCTCCAAGAACACACTTGCCCCATTCAGTTGATCAAGTAGGTCATCTATCCTAGGTGAAGGATACTTTTCTTGATGGTTACCTTGTTTAGCTACCTAAAATTGATGCACAATCCCATGCTCCCATCTTTTTTTTTTATTAACAAACAACACTGGAGCTCCCCACGGTGATGCACTAGGCCTAAATTAACCCTTATCGAACAACTCTTGCAACCGTGTCTTCAATTCGTTCATTTCAGGAGGTGTCATTCTATATGGTGCTTTAGATATAGGTGTCGTGTCAGGATTTAACTCTATAGTGAACTCAAGGGCTCTATCAGGTGACATACTCGCAATTTCACTTGGAAATACATCAATGAATTTATTCACAATGGGTACATACTCAATCTTCACTCCAACTTCTTTACTCACATCTAGCACACTACAAAAAAATAGCTCACACCCCTTCTTAATCGATTTCCTCACTTGCATTGTAGAAATAACACCAAGGTTCTTGGACTTTTCAAAACGTCTATATGAGGTCAACTTCCCAATAGGGTTACTTAAACTTAGTTTATGAATTTCACAGTCTAACTTGGCCTTGTACAAACTTAGCCTATCCATCCCCAGAATTACATCTAGGTCCCCAAACTAAATTCTAGCAGATTAGAAGGAAAAGTGCAGTCTTTTATCTTCAAAGGCAAGTTCTTAAATAATCTGGTAAACCTTATGGTTACACCTGTAGGCATGCTAACAGGTAAATCAATCACCTCAAAATCTACTAACTTCATGAAGGAAATAATTCCCTTGGTCCAAGTATGCATTTAATACTAAGTCTAAATAAATGCGGTTCAGTATTAATTATACAAGTTAATAATTCAGTGAGATCAAGTGAACTGTATGCCTAGCTAGAGGCCGCTTCAGTTCAAGTGGAATTAATAATATTAATCCACAACTTACTCTTGACTGAACCCGTAGGGTCACACAAATAGTACGTGAACGGATCAAGTATTTAAAGGAATTTAAACTCCATTTATGGATATTTGGAATCGACGGATCTCGGTTCCAGTGGGAGCTGAAATCGTCAAAGGCAAATTATGAATACTCCGGAAACGATGATATTGCCGGAAACGGAAATATGGATTGTATCGGAAATATAACTATTATCCAAGTCTTAGATATTTCCGGAAATGGAAACATGGTACGTATCGGAAAATATTATCGGAAATGGAAATATTGCCGGAATCGGAAATATTATCGGAATCGGAAAATAATTCCGGAATCGGAAATATTAAATATTTGTTCGAAACGGAAATTAATTCCGGAATCGGAAATATTAAATATTGTTCGAATCGGAAATAAATTCCGGAATCGGAAAATTAATCGGAAGCGCGTCGTACGAAATAAACATCGGACGAGCTTGCTAGACGAAGGCCCAGCACGAAGCCAGACCCACGCCTAGCAAGCCCAGCGCGTAAGGCATGAGAAGCAACATCCAAAGGCACGCAAGGCCCAGCGTAAGGCCAGGCCCAGCGCGCCCTTGGGCTGCGAGCAACACGCGGGTTGCGAGTAAGCCACGGGCTGCGAGCACTCGTGGGCTGCGAGCCAGCCATGGGCTTCTCCGCGCGCGCCGGCATGGCCTGCACTCTTGTGGGTCGTGCTCGTGTGTATGTTGAAGTTCGTGCATGCATCGAATCCTTAAGCAATTAGGATTAGATTAAAAAGATTAATTTCCTAAAGTTACTAGTTTCAACTAAAGTCTAATTCTAATAGATTTAGATTACTTGAATCCTAGTAGACTTCTAATTCCATTATTCCTACCCTATAAATATGTGATGGCTTTCACAATTTATGAACACATAATTTCAAGTATTCACCTAGTTTTAAGGATTAAAACTAACTTAGTATTGCCTCAAATATTCGAATATTCGTAATACCTTAGGTGCAATTCTAGTTAATTAAATCTAAGGCGGATCCGAACGTGTTGTGGACTATCTACGGAGGGACGACATTTGGAGTCCTAAAATTGTTCTTGTTCGGTTCGGGAGCAGCTAGGGAGGGCACGTTACAAAGAGTATGCATCCTAAATTATGCTAATTGTTATGTGGCAATTAATTTGGATTCCTGGCTTTATGGTTTTTCCGCATGAAATATATATGATTTATATGTATCATAACCTAATAGTGGTATCATAGCCTCTAATTAATTCCATAATAATTAGTTAACAAGGTTAAATTTTATACATTTGCAATGAATTAAAGGGGTGATTAATTCGAAATTTTCAATTTTTGGTAATTAATTGCAAATTCGTGCGATTATTTAATTATATGTTCGCAGAATTTTCGGCAGTTTAGTCAATAATGGTCGGAATCGTATAATTTTATAGTGTATTTCGCATGTAAACGGGGTTTTAAAAATTTGACTAAAATCATAGATTTGATGCCGAACCCAGAATTCCCAAATTCGAAGCCTAACTATGACTTATTGTAGGTTTTAGTTTTTCGAACGCAAAATTTGTAATTTTTAAGATGTTAAATTAAATATTTGCGATACTTGTTTGTAAATCTTGAACTTTTAATTGAACTACTGTATATATTTAACAAATTTATATGCCTAAGCTTGTTAATTATACAACCTAATTTGTAATTGTAATTAATTTGTTGAAATTCGAATAATTTAGAATTTGATTTGATTTTCATAATTAATTGACAATTTAATTAGGTATCCATGATTAAAACCACCATTAAAGTTGTTAAATTTGATAAATTTTAAATTTTTATGACCTAAATTTGAATCCATGATAATCGGAAATTAATTGAATAATAAATTTTCGATTTTTCGCCCTAAATTTATGAAATTAATATGATTTATTAATTTGTCTATAAATTTGAATTAAAAAGTTTTAACTTTTATATAATCCGCTCATGAATTTTGCACGCACAAAGCAATGGACGCTACGTGTTACCCTTAAGGGGTGTTGTATAGTGCGGGCATGCGACGACGAGCAAGGGAGCTCGTCGCCCATGCGGTTCGAATGCAGCGAGCAACGAGCGTGGCATGCGCGCAAGGCAGTGGGCTGCTTGGCCGTGTGTGCTGCGAGCATGGGCGATCGGCGAAGAGGCAAGGCACAAGCCGAGCAGGCAGGCGCGAGTGGGCAGCGAGGGATGCTGCGCCACAGCGAGCGCTGCCTCGCCCAGCGAGCGCTGCCTCGCCCAGCGAGCGCTGCTGCGCCACAGCGAGCGAGCTGCTGCTGCGCCTAGGAGTGGCTCGGCTTGCTGCGTCTAGGCGTGGCTGCTGCTCGTGCCTTGCTATGCGATCAGTCGAGGGGCGTTTCTGCCTCGTGCACTCGACGGGGCATGGGCGCAAGCCCACGGCCTCGTCTTGATCCGATTGATGCGCTTTGAATTTAATTTTAAATTTTCAGTTCAGAAACCGATTTTAATTAATTTTAAAATTCGTAATTTAATTTTTTCTCGGAATTTAATTTTGAATAATCTAATTATTATAAATTTTATTTATACTAATTATTTTATTAAAATTAAAACCTTGAATAAATTTTAGTTCATTAATTTAATAAACTGAAAATAAATTAAAGGATTCAAATATTAATTTATATGAGCTTTAAATTTAATTAAATTTGTATGTTTCCGGTTAGACTAAGAAATAAAATTTTATGTTTAAAATTCGTAAAGCATGTAAATTTATTGGTTTAAGTGGGAGCTTTTAGTCATAAACTCTTGATCAGGTCTACATTCCTTTAAGGTTAAAACAACTTGATTAGAATTAATAAAGATTGAATAATTGATAGATTATTGGAACCCTTGATTAATTGCTGCAAATATTTATGTGATGCATAATATGTTCTACTAACCAGCTATTTGGGCCATTCATTGATAAATGAATGGGTGAATGGTATATATTGTATATGTACTGTTTTGCAGGTTATTGAAAGTGACTAGTATGGCCCAAATAGGATAGAAAATATGGTATGCGTACCATTAATTTGAATGTAATATTGGTCTAAAGTACCAAATTTTATTGCTTTAAATATGGTCTGTGTACCATCAAATAGTTGTAATTAGTTTAAATTATAGCTTATCCTATTTGAAGAAAATGGCGCCTCCCATGGTGAAATTCATGACGGAGTTTCCAATCCATTTTCAAGACGGAGTTTGAAGTTGAAGCTTCAAGATGAAGTCGGGCCATACTAGATCACATTTATATCTTATGCATGTTTTAAGTTATTTATTGCTTTAAATATGTCTTAATTATGCATGAGATTGTGGCTTGATTATGTTGCATGATTAAGGATTTTAGTTCACTTAAAATCTAACCAACATAGTAAGAGCCTTAAGTTCCAAACTTTAAAAATTGAGTTAAAAGGGGCCATGCCAAAATAACACTTACTTGGATAAACCTTTACATCAATCTTACTAATAGTTTTCCGCCTAAGCGAGGTGTTACTTATTGATCCTAAAGGGGTAAGGTACACAAATAATTTTGAGTACATGTTAGTTTGGTGAAACTCAACGATATAAGTAAGGAGTCCTTTTATGTCGTGGCAAATGAGATAGGTGTACCTAATAAGTTCTTAGACGTACAAATCAACCAAGAGTAGTTTCTAGACTATTAGCAAAGGCTTTGCTTACCTAAAATATTTTAGAATTGAGTCTAATACATAATGTGCTTAATTCTTCAATGATTTAAGGATCTTGGAATCATTTTATTCACACCTGCCGGAACAATAAATTCGAATAAAATGCTAATGACTTGTTTAAATTGCATGATTGCTTTAATTTTCAAGTTATTACTCATGATAAATGTTTAGACTTTGCATGCTTCAATGTATGTTTTAATTATTGTTTATAATTAAATATCTTGCAGTGCAGTAAATCCTTTTAGAAAGGTAACAGTAAATTTCCTCGATTGGTAGTGAATCCAAGAACAATTCACGGAAATGAGAGAAAAATGAGCAATTTAAATGTACTTTTCTTATATAGACTTTTATGGTTGTTTTCGAGTATCAAAGTCGAATGCCAAACCGATTGGTGCTTGTGAATTCAAAATACAATGTAGTTTTGAGATCATAAAGCATTGAGTTTAAACGCTCAGCTTTACCAATGGTTAACAACCTAATATCTTTGTCCATTTTATTCTCGAATGAGTCTAGTCCCTAGACATTCGAATAGATCGATGCTAAGAGAACTTTAGAAGCTTCTAGTAAGATCATCTAGTTGAAAAGAATATTCAACATAAATAAAATGGTAAGAACTTTGTTGGAGTAACATTGGACATGTCTAGCAAAGTATAAAAGTCAACACTAGAGAAGTCAATTCTTAAGACTATAAGAAAGAATACAAGAAATAGGAAAACAAGGAACAAATGAAAGGAATTTACGATTCCGTTTCTACCTAAAAGTTTATGTTTAAAGAGAAGTGACCTAGCAATCAAACTTCCTTGGTATCATATACCGGTTGAGGTTCTTACTTCGGTAATAACTCAAACAATGGAAGCTAGGCTACACTAATGGCTACACTAATGACCTACAAGTGGGAAATGAAGCATGGCAATGCTACATTAATTGTAGGGTCATCTAGTTTTTTCTAAGTCCTTTAAAGGCTGGAACTTAATGGCTATTTTGTTCCATAATCAGCATACCTAAATTTCTGTTTCAAATGCAGAAAGACTCACATTCATGAAAAACAAAAACAATGTTTGTTTGTTTATTTGGATGAAATGGTCATTTACGGGTTGAGTCAATATGCTTGATTAAAACAAACAAATCTTTAACAATAAGAACTTTACTAGGTTCAAATCAATCTCTTGATTTGAGTTCAACAAACCTTTAGCATTGTTGCTTAGAACATGTCAACAAGTTAACATTCAAAAGCTCTATTTTGATGGACTTTTGAAAGTTGGTTGATTTCTAGATCAATTCAAGACAAGCTAGTCTTACTTGTTGAAAGTAACAAAGGATATGAACTATTGTTAGAACGCCTAGACAATAGTGTTCAAAGCTAAAGAAAGATTTTATGACTTTATTATTTCACATGGACTTGAGTGAATATAGGCTTATTTACTCAAATGTGGTATAAGTTTGAATCTGTTTGGCTAGTTCAAAGATTCAGAAGTATAAAATCCACTTGGCAAGAAATCATAAAGATCTAGGTTAGATCATGTTGATGATTACTTAAGTCAAGAATGATCATCAATGATTGTGTATTGTAATTTCACGATCTAGCTCCATAAGATATGGCATATCTACGTTGGAATGATCGAAGTCAATTAGTACTTCATTCGATCAATGATGAATCATAAAGACTTTTCCTATAATTTCTAAAAAAAAAATTCTCAACTACCACCAAACTAAACCAAATTCGTCAAAGCTATTGAAATTATTTCAGAATATCTTTTCAATAATATATAATATATCTAAAGAGTTGCTAAACTCAGTGGGAGCTTAGTGTTTGTTATTCAACAAACTAAGGCCTAAGTATAGATATATGTTTCATTGTGATTTATTCAAATGAGACACAAGGGTATTGTTTCTACCACGAATTTTGAGAACATAATGTTTGTTTGCTCGAAATAATGTCCTTTTGGAGATTCGTTTCCAAAATGACAAGTGGGAGAAAATAGACCTCGAAAGTATTCGAGGCGAACAACAAACATAAAAGGACATTCCGGAGGATTTTCGAAGTTCTTTAGAAAATCCGAACACGTATTCTTTAAGGACTTTAGAAGTGGCTTTAAAGAATAGACATCTCTTAGAAGACTTTACAAGTGCTTCAAGGAGAACAGAATATTCAAAGGACTCTCAAAGTGCCTGTTGATATTCTATTGTTTGATGTTCTATACCCAAGTAGATATAGAGTTCAAGTCACTGAAACTATGAGATTCTTCTATTAGATAGTGAAGAAACATAGAGTTCAAGTCACTGAAACTATAGATTCTTCTATTAGATAGTGAAGAAACCTACAACTTGCACTCAAACTATTATCATGTAGCTTAATGAGTTTGTGACTTGTAAGAAAGCTATGACGAAACCCAGATTCCCTAAAATGGTTAGAGGCCATATATAGACTTAATGTTTAATTGGTTAAAGGCCATAAAAACATACTCAATGTTCTGATAACAAAATTGAAATTTTGTTAATTTGCAAGAATGATTTACACCTATTGGTTGCAAATTGGTTTTAAGGATAAAAACCATCAAACATGGAATTGTGTTCACACACAAAGCTAGATTAGTTGCTAAAAGTTACAAGCAAATTCACGACGTGGATTGTGTTGATACCTCATGCATAATCGTAATGCTCAAGTCTATAAATCAAGCAATGATTGCATATTGGTACATATGGCAACTGGATGACAAAACATCTTCCTCAATCAAATGTTGGAAGAAACTATGTACATGGCATGTCATAGGATTTGTGGATCCAAATAAAATACTTGAAAAGGAAAGCTAGCTTATAAATTCTAAGTACATATTTAAGCAAGCAATTGGGAATTGGAACTGTATTTTAGTGAAGCTAATAAGTATTTTAGTTTAATAAAATGTACATGATTCTTATAGATATATAAGAAGTTTAGTGGGAGTACGTAAAACTTAATTGGTCCTATGTGTATCACACACATATCTCTCTATTGTGAAATAACATTCAAATTCTAATGACTTAAGATTTGAAATTATTTATCAATGATGGACCAAGGCGAAACTTAGTACATACTGGGTATTAAGATCTATTTACAAAAGATCTTATAATATTGTTTTGGATCAAGTAATGACATTTACTAAATCAAACACGAAAGACTCCATTGGAGATATTTGACCCATATGAATAAATCTAAGTAATGAATGTTTGAACTATGTATAAGCATTTACTAAGTTAAACATAAAAGAATCTAATGAGATTCTTCACCTATATTATATGTCAAAGAATTTAGCTGGATTTAGTATCTACTGAAATTGGATAGCTAAAGTTACATGAATAGAATTCAAATGGGAATTATTCTGCAAAAGAATTTATCATGTATGATATAATATGAGGATCGCCAAAAATATATTGTATGGCTTTAGGCATAACGAACATATACCAATCTCTATTGGTCTAAGTAAAGAATAAGTAGATTGAAATCAAGAAAAACTTATGGTACTTGAAAAGGTACATAGGAATAGTTCTTGATTCAAGGAAATAAAGATATGCTAAATATTTATGCTACACGCATAAACACTGGAAAAGGATCAAGCAAGATCCCTTTGGAGTTAACCATTGGCAAAGACGAGCTATAGAGCATCGTGTTTTGAAATGGCAACATGGATTAAAGACCATGAGTTGTTGCGTGGGAAATTAAATATTAATTTCTATGTTCTGAGATACAGATGGAAAGTCTTCCACATTATATGAACTGCTAGGATAGGTAAATCCAAACAAAGCATCACTAGCAACCTATACAGTTGAAGTAAAAGTACTTATTGCCTAAGAAGAAATGAAACAGGGTTGTTTACGTTCAAGAGTTCTTCTCTGAACTTGGGTGGATCACATGTCTGCTGACTTGATGGTTCTTCATTGCAAAATGCGTAGAACCGCTATTATAGTAAGAAAGACTAGATCACACAATAAACATACTCAAAAGATCTTATCATCTATCTCGAAGAACATTCGATAAAAAGGATATTAAGATTGGCAAAGCATGATAACTAAACCTATGCAACAAGTGAGAAACAACACTCACATTGTGGCACTGGAAATCAAGCATAGCTTTGAATTCCATTAATTGTTTTAAAGATGGGTTTGAGGCCCATGGTTGTAAAACATTAGGGTTGAACATTTATCATATATGAAATGTATTTTCATATTCCATTTAATCTTGGTTTAGTATTAAATGCTGAGTCCCTTCAATTTGACGATATATTCAAGATAGACTCTTAGGACCAGTCATGCGACTAAGAAATGTCTATCAAGTGAACTTGAATGTCAAAAGTTGAAAAAGGTCCATGGTCGGAGTTTTCTATAAAGATGGACGCATAGAAAACGCTAGGCGACTAGAATGCAAGATGACTAGTAGTTCTGTTTCTTGAACTATGTGGACATGGCAATGTCCAATCATTTGCATAGATACTTACTTTGGGAAGACTAGTATCGGGCAGGCCTATGAAACTTTACTGTAAGAGATGAAAATATGTCATAAGTAAATTTCATTAAAATTATTAGACACTAATCCTCAATACCTGAGTGATTTGAGATTACTTGTTTGAAAACTGGTTACTTTGACGTTGTCAACCGTTGCAACATAAAAGGAGGCTATAAAGGCAACGCTTGAGTAATCACCTATCAAACGAAGTCTAATCTCAAGATCGCAAGATTGGGATTGTCCTCCCATAAATCGGGATGAGATGCTGAAAGTTGTACAAGGCCACTCGGAGAGCTAGAAACTGTAAATGCATGGCCGTGCTCAGATGAATCATAGGCTATGATTATCTGTTTTTTTGATCAGTTGAACTCTGAAACCGAGAAACACCTCTGGACATAATAAGGATGATAACTCTTACCTTATGTTCAAGAGCAAACATCAAGCGACAAAGGAATTAGGAAATGCACGCTTGTCCCTAAGGACAAGTGGGAGACTGAAGGAAATAATGCCCTTGGTCCAAGTATGCATTTAATGCTAAGTCTAAATAAATGCGGTTCAGTATTAATTATACAAGTTAATAATTCAGTGAGATCAAGTGAACTGTATGCCTAGCTAGAGGCCGCTTCAGTTCAAGTGGAATTAATAATATTAATCCACAGCTTACTCTTGACTGAACCCGTAGGGTCACACAAATAGTACGTGAACGGATCAAGTATTTAAAGTTATTAAATACTCCATTTATGGATATTCAGAATCGACGGATCTCGGTTCCAGTGGGAGCTGAAATCGTCAAAGGCAAATTATGAATACTCCGGAAACGATGATATTGCCGGAAACTGAAATATTGATCGTATCGGAAATATAAATATTATCAAGTCGTAGATGTTGCCGGAAACGGAAACATGGTACGTATCGGAAAATATTATCGGAAATATTGCCGGAATCGGAAATATTGCTGGAAACGGAAATATTATCGGAATCGGAAAATAATTCCGGAATCGGAAATATAAAATATTTGTTCGAAACGGAAATTAATTTCGGAATCGGAAATATTAAATATTGTTCGAATCGGAAATGAATTCCGGAATCGGAAAATTATTCGGAAGCGCGTCGTACGAAATAAACGTCGGACGAGCTTGCTAGACGAAGGCCCAGCACGAAGCCAGGCCCACGCCTAGCAAGCCCAGCGCGCAAGGCATGAGCAGCAACAGCCAAAGGCACGCAAGGCCCAGCGCGCTCTTGGGCTGCGAGCAACACGCGGGCTGCGAGCAAGTCATGGGCTCCGAGCACTCGTGGGCTGCGAGCCAGCCATGGGCTTCTCCGCGCGCGCGGGCATGGCCTGCACTCTTGTGGGCCGTGCTCGTGTGTATGTTGAAGTTCGTGCATGCATCGAATCCTTAAGCAATTAGGATTAGATTAAAAAGATTAATTTCCTAAAGTTACTAGTTTCAACTAAAGTCTAATTCTAATAGATTTAGATTACTTGAATCCTAGTAGACTTCTAATTCCATTATTCCTACCCTATAAATATGTGATGGCTTTCACAATTTATGAACACATAATTTCAAGTATTCACCTAGTTTTAAGGATTAAAACTAACGTTAATATTGCCTCAAATATTCGTATATTCATAATACCTTAGGTGCAATTCTAGTTAATTAAATCTAAGGCGGATCCGAACGTGCTGTGGACTATCTACGAAGAGACGACATTTGGAGTCCTAAACTTGTTCTTGTTCGGTTCGGGAGCATCTAGGGAGGGCACGCTACAAAGAGTATGCATCCTAAATTATGCTAATTGTTATGTGGCAATTAATTTGGATTCCTGGCTTTATGGTTTTTCCGCATGAAATATATATGATTTATATGTATCATAACCTAACACTTCAAACTTTTAACAACAGAGGATGAAACAAAAGAATAAGTTGCCCTCTAATCAAATAATGTTTTAACTAGCACGAAGTTAATAGAAAAATTACCATAAACTACGTCTGCAAAACGTTCAGCTTCATTTCTACTCATCACAAACAGTTTACCCGGAACCTTATTATGGTTGTCGTTCTCATTGGCAGACTTATTTGAAGGAAATAATTCCCTTGGTCCAAGTATGCATTCAATGCTAAGTCTAATAAATGCGGTTCAGTATTAATTATACAAGTTAATAATTCAGTGAGATCAAGTGAACTGTATGCCTAGCTAGAGGCCGCTTCAGTTCAACTGAAATTAATAATATTAATCCACAGCTTACTCTTGACTGAACCCGTAGGGTCACACAAATAGTACGTGAATGGATCATGTATTTAAAGGATTTAAATACTCCATTTATGAATATTCGGAACGGCGGATCTCGGTTCCAGTGGGAGCTGAAATCGTCAAAAGGCAAATTATGGATACTCCGGAAACGATGATATTGCCGGAAACGGAAATATGGATCGTATCGGAAATATAAATATTATCCAAGCCGTATATGTTGCCGGAAACAGAACCATGGTGCGTATCGGAAAATATTATCGGAAATGGAAATATTGCCGGAATCAGAAATATTGCCGGAAACGGAAATATTGTCAGAATCGGAAATATTATCGGAATCGAAAATATTAAATATTTGTTCGAAACGGAAATTAATTCCGGAATCGAAAATGTTAAATATTGTTCGCATCGGAAATGAATTCCGGAATCGGAAAATTAATCGGAAGCGCGTCGTACGAAATAAGCATCGGACGAGTTTGCTAGACGAAGGCCCAGCACGAAGCCAGGCCCACGTCCTGCAAGCCCAGCGCGCACAACAACAATCCAAAGGCACGTCAGGCCCAACGCAAGGCCAGGCCCAGCGCGCCAAGGCTGCGAGCAACGTGGGGTGCGAAGCAACGCTTGGGCTGCGACACAGCACACGGGCTGCGAGCTCGTGTGGGCTGCGAAGCCTGCGATGGGCTTCTTGCGCACGCGCGGGCATGGCCTGCTCGCTTGTGAGCGGTGCTCGTGTGCGTGTTGGAGTTTGTGCATGCATCGAATCCTAAAGCGATTAGGATTAGATTAATTTTCTGAATTACTAGTTTTATGGAAACTCTAATTCTAATAGAGTTAGAATTCTTGAATCCTAGTGGACTTCCAATTCCATATTCCTACTCTATAAATATGTGATGGCATTCACAAATTTATAAACACATAATTAACAATCATACACCTAGTTTTAAGGATTAAAACTAAGTATAATATTTGCCAAAATATTCGAATATATTCATAATACCTTTGGTGAAATTCTAGTTAATTAAATCTAAGTCGGATCCGAACGTGCTGTGGACTATCTACGGAGGGACGACATTTGGAGTCCTAAACTTATTCTTGTTCGGTTCGGGCGCAGCTAGGGAGGGCACGCTACAAAGTGTATGTGTCCTAAATTATGCTAATTGTTATGTGGCAATTAATTTGGATTCCTGGCTGTATGGTTTTTCTGCATGAAATATATATGATTTATATGTATCATAACCTAACAGTGGTATCATAGCCTCTAATTAATTCCATAATAATTAGTTAACATGGTTAAATTTTATACATTTGCAATGAATTAAAGGGGTGATTAATTCGAAAGTTTCAATTTTTGGTAATTAATTGCAAATTCGTGCGATTATTTAATTATATGTTCGTAGAATTGTCGGCAGTTTAGTCAATAATGGTCGGAATCGTATAATTTTATAGTGTATTTCGCATGTAAACGACGTTTTTAAATTTTGACTAAAATCATAGATTTGATGCCGAACCCAGAATTCCCAAATTCGAAGCCTAACTATGACTTTTCAGAGGTTTTAGTTTTTCGAACGCAAAATTTGTACTTTTTAAGATGTTAAATTAAATATTTACGATTCTTGTTTGTAAATCATGAATTTTTTATTGACCTACTGTATATGTTTAACAAATTTATATGCCTAAGCTTGTTAATTATACAACCTAATTTGTAATTGTAATTAATTTGTTGAAATTCGAATAATTAAGAATTTGATTTAATTTTCATAATTAATTGACAATTTAATTAGGTATCCATGATTAAAAACCACCACAAAAATTGTTAATTTTGATAAATTTTAAATTTTTATTACCTAGATTTGAATCCATGATAATCGGAAATTATTTGAATAATAAATTTTCGATTTTTCACCCTAAATTTATGAAATTAATATGATTTTTAATTTGTCTATAAATTTGAATTAAAAAGTTTTAATTTTTATATAATTCGCTCATGGATTTTGCACGCACAAAGCAATGGACGCTACGTGTTACCCTTAAGGGGTGTTGTATAGTGCAGGCATGCAACGACGAGCAAGGGACCTCCTCGCCCATGCGGTACGAATGCATCGAGCAACAAGCGTGGTATGCGCGCAAGGCAAAGGCTGCCTGGGCGTGTGTGCTGCGAGCTATGGGCGATGGGGCGATGAGGCAAGGCATAGCGAGCGAGCAGGCGCGCGTGGGCAGCGAGGGATGCTGCGCCACAGCGCGCGCTGCCTCGCCCAGCGAGCAGACCAGAACGCGTCGAGCAAGCGGCTGCGCGCATGCGTGGCTGGGCTGGCTGCGTATGCGTGTGGCCTGCTCGTGCATTGCTATACGATCAGTCGAGGGGCGCTGCTGCCTCGTGCACTCGACGGGGCATGGGCGCAAGCCCATGGCCTCGTCTTGATCCGATTGATGCGCTTTGAATTTAATTTTAAATTTTCAGTTCGGAAACCGATTTTAATTAATTTTAAAATTCGTAATTTAATTTTTTCTCGGAATTTAATTTTGAATAATCTAATTATTATAAATTTTATTTATACTAATTATTTTACTAAAATTAAAACCTTGAATAAATTTAAATTTATTAATTTAATAAACTGAAAATAAATTAAATGATTTAAATATTAATTTATATGAGCTTTAAATTTTAATTAAATTTGTATTTTTCCGGTAGACTAGGAAATACAATTTTATGTTTAAAATTAGTAAAGCATGTAAATTTATTGGTTTAAGTGGGAGCTTTTAGTCATAAACTCTTGATTAGGTCTACATTCCTTTAAGGTTAAACCAACTTGATTAGAATTAATAAGGATTGAATAATTGGTAGATTATTGGAACCCTTGATTAATTGCTGAAATATTTATGTGATGCATAATATGTTCTACTAACCAGCTATGTGGGCCATTCATTGATAAATGAATGGGTGAATGGTATATATTGTATATGTACTGTTTTGCAGGTTATTGAAAGTGAATAGTATGGCCCAACTAGGATAGAAAATATGGTATGCGTACCATTAATTTGAATGTAATATTGGTCTAAAGTACCAAATTTTATTGCTTTAAATATGGTATGTGTACCATCAAATAGTTGTAATTAGTTTAAATTATAGCTTATCCTATTTGAAGAAAATGGAGCCTCCCATGGTGAAATTCAAGACGGAGTTTCCAATCCATTTTCAAGACGGAGTTGGAAGTTGAAGCTTCAAGAAGAAGTCGGGCCATACTAGATCACATTTATATCTTATGCATGTTTTAAGTTATTTATTGCTTTAAATATGTCTTAATTATGCTTGAGATTGTGGCTTGATTATGTTGCATGATTAAGGATTTTAGTTCACTTAAAATCTAACCAACATAGTAAGAGCCTTAAGTTCCAAACTTTAAAATTGAGTGAAAAGGTGCCATATATGCCAAAATAACACTTACTTGGATAAACCTTTACATCAATCTTAGTAATAGTTTTCCTCCTAAGCGAGGTGTTACTTATTGATCCTAAAGGGGTAAGGTACACAAATAATTGTGAGTACATGTTAGTTTTGGTAAAACTTAACTATACATGTAAGGAGTCCTTTTATGTCGTGGAAAATGAGATAGGTTTACCCAATAAGTTCTTAGACGTACCTATCAACCAAGAGTAGTTTATAGACTATTAGCAAAGGCTTTGCATACCCAAAATATTTTAGAATTGAGTCTAAATACATAATGTGCTTAATTCTTCAATGATTTATGGATCTTGGAATCATTTTATTCACACCTGCCGGAACACATAACTTGAATAAAATGCTTAATAAATGATAAATTATGCATGTATGCTAGAATTTAACTTTATTAAGAGAAACTGTGAATGGTTATTTATTTGTTTATTCTTTTTCAATTGTAGTTTTTACTATGGCAAACAACAATCAAAACATCGTCATGGGTTCTGAGCTTATGGTCAAGCTGAACCCAACAAAGTTTCTTGAATGGGAAGCTAAGCTAGTTGAAGTAGTCAGACTCAATGGATTTGAGTATGTACTGTTCCATCCCATGCCAAGCTACTATGCCAGAGACATGACCCCTGAAAGATATGCCGCCTGGGATGCGGACCTCAAAAAGGTTATGAGTCTCATGCTGAACAATATCCCTGATGAATGGGCTAGAAGTTTTGTAGCTTACGAACCTCTTACGCTCATCAAGAATCTGAGGGATATCTGTCGTGGAAACACGGAGGACAGGGACCTAAACGTCCATGAGTTGATTGAATCAATGTCTGGTCTAAAGGTTAGTTCTCATAACATGTGTTTTAGGATGGAGGTCCAAGAAACACATGTTCATCTCCTTCGCACTAAACAAAGAATTGTTGTCCCACTAAGGTTCCATGTAGAGCTTATGCTTTCATATTTTGATCGCCTAAGTCTGCTAGGAACACCAATAAGAGAAAGGATTGCAGTCTCTATCTTGCTCAATTCACTGCACAAGTGGGTTTGGTCGCTTTAAGCAACTATACATAAGTGAACCAAGAGAAGAAACAGTTGCTGAGTTTGTTCACCTTGTCAGGAAGGATGAGATAGTACTTGACTGTGAAGCCAAAGATTTACTCAAGGCTAAAGGGAGACCCTTCAAGAAAGGTGGAAAGTCCAAGGGAAATGCTGAGTCAAAGAAGAAAAAGACAAAGCAGGACAAGTCCACATTAAGCTGTCTTTATTGTGATGGAATTGACCATTACAAGAGAGAGTGTCCAAAGCTTAAGGAAGATCAGAAGAACGGAACAATCGTTCCATCTTTAAGTATTTTCGTTATAGACTCTATACTTTCTAATTCAACTTATTGGGTATTAGATACAGGTTGTGGCTCACACTTATGTTCCAATTTGCAGGGACTAAGAATAAGTAGAAGGTTAAGCAAGGGTGAAGTCGACCTACGAGTGGGACATGGAGCGCGAATTGCTGCATTAGCTGTAGGAACTTATTATTTGTCGTTGCCCTCTGGGCTAGTTTTGGAACTGGAAGATTGTTTCCATGATTCCAAGTCTTACTAAAAACATCATTTATGTTTCTTGCTTAGATGCTAAGGGATTTTCCTTTTTAATAAAAGACAATAGTTGCTCGTTTTATTTTAAAGAGATGTTTTATGGATCTGTTAGATTAGTCTATGGACTTTATTTATTAGATCACGACAAACAAGTTTATAACATAAATACCAAAAAGGCCAAAAGGAATGATTCAGATCTCACCTATCTGTGGCATTGTCGATTAGGCCATATAAACATAAAGCGCATAGAAAGACTTCAAAAGGAAGGAATTCTAGAACCATTTGACTTAGAGGATTATGGTAAGTGCGAATCATGTTTACTTGGAAAAATGACAAAGCAACCTTTATCTAAAGTTGGAGAAAGAGCAACTGAACTATTGGGTTTAATCCATACAGATGTATGTGAACCAATGAGTACAAATACTAGAGGTGGTTTCAGCTACTTTATCACTTTCACTGTTGACTTCAGTAGATATGGGTATGTCTACCTAATGAAGCATAAGTCTGAATCCTTTGACAAATTCAAGGAATTTCAGAGTGAAGTAGAGAATCAATTAGGCAAGAAGATTAAGGCACTGCAGTCTGATAGAGGCGGTGAATATCTGAGCTATGAATTTGATGACCATCTGAAAGAATGTGGAATTCTATCAGAATTGACTCCTCCTAGAACACCTCAATGGAATGGTGTGTCAGGACGTAGGAATAGAACCTTGCTAGACATGGTTAGATCAATGATGGGTCAGGCCCAACTTCCAATAGAATTTTGGGGACATGCACTAAACACAACTGCACTCACTATAAATAGAGCTCCGTCTAAAGTTGTTGAAAAGACTCCATATGAGTTATGGTTTGGAAAGCCTCCAAAAGTGTCTTTTCATAAGATTTGGGGTTGTGAAGTATACGTCAAACGATTAATTTCAGACAAACTTCAACCAAAATCTGACAAATGTATCCTTGTGGGTTATCCAAAGGAAACAAAGTGGTATTACTTCTACAATACATCTGAGAACAAGGTGTTTGTTGCTCGATATGGTATCTTTTTGGAAAGAGATCACATTTCCAAAATGACAAGTGGGAGAAAAGTAGACCTCAAAGAAATTCGAGTCAAACAACAAACTCTAGAGAATGCTCAAGATGACATTCAGGATGAAACTCAGAGATCTTTAGAAGAATCTAATGAGAATTAAGGACCATTTAGAAATGTAACCCCGCGTAGATCGCAGAGATATAGATCTCAACTGGAAAGGTACTTAGGTATTTTGACGAACGAGAGCTATGAAGTTCTATTACTTGAAAGTGATGAACCTGCGACTTACAAACAAGCTATGACGAGCCCTAGCTCCAAGCAATGGCAAGAAGCCATGCAATCTGAATTAGACTCCATGTTTGAAAACCAAGTTTGGGATATGGTCGATTTGCCAGATGGCTACCAAGCCATAGGAAGAAAATGGGTTTTCAAACTGAAAAAGGACAAGGATGGGAAACTAGAAGTTTTTAAAGCTAGATTGGTTGCAAAAGGTTACAGGCAAGTCCACGGTGTGGATTATGATGAAACCTTTTCACCAGTTGCAATGCTAAAGTCTATTCGGATAATGTTAGCAATCGCTGCATATTACGATTACGAAATATGGCAGATGGATGTCAAAACCGCTTTCTTAAACGACGTTTTAACAGAAACTTTGTTTATGACACAGCCTGAGGGTTTTGAGGATCCAAAGAATGCTAAAAAGGTATGCAAGCTTAAGAAATCAATCTACGGATTGAAGCAAGCATCAAGGAGCTGGAATATACATTTTGATGAAGCAGTCAGTGACTTTGGTTTCATCAAGAACGCAGACGAATCTTGTGTATACAAGAAGGTCAGTGGGAGAAAAATTTCTTTTCTGGTATTATATGTCGAAGACATATTACTTATCGGAAATGACATTCCTATGTTAAACTCTGTCAAGATTTGGTTTGGGAAATGTTTTTCGATGAAGGATCTAGGAGAAGCACAGTACATACTAGGCATCAAGATTTACAGAGATAGATCTAAAAAGATGATTGGACTCAGTCAAAGCAATTATATCAATAAGGTGCTTGAAAGGATCAATATGGCAGACTCCAAACGAGGCTACCTACCCATGTCTCATGGAATGACTCTAAGCAAGACTCAGTGCCCAAAAACACTGGATGAGCGTAGAAGAATTAGTGGGATTCCATATGCATCATTGATTGGTTCAATAATGTATGCTATGATATGTACACGCCCGGATGTTGTGTACGCACTCAGTGCTACGAGCAGATACCAGTCAGACCCAGGAGAGGCACATTGGACTGCTGCCAAGAATATTCTGAAGTACCTGAAAAGGCACAAAGATGATTTCCTGGTCTATGGTGGAGATGATAAATTAATTGTTAAAGGTGGTAAGGTGTTTTTCCGTCGTTGAAAAGAAAACCACCCGACCAAACAAAATTTATAAACTCCTAACTAACCGGCTATATTGACTATAGCGGCAAGCATAGGGATCGTCCCAAGAGAATGAATATGTTTGACGTTTCAATCTAATGCGTTCAAATGCTAGTTCGGATAGAAAATGAGTTTTTGAATTAATCTAATGAATTAATCTGCACCTGCAGTTGATTCGATCACGAAATGCAACCAAATAAAGAGATTCTAGAGATTTCGGGAATCGGCAATGGAAATTGAATCAAAGGAAAAACAAGGTCAAAACAATCATGATTATGCAACGACTTGGTGTATAGGGGAATATAATCTAATGACGTGCTCGCCACCTCTCGGATGGAGCACGCGAAGCATCTAATATATGGAAGAGCTTTCGCCTAATCCTAAACTAGACAACTTGCATATAATAGGAACTACTATTCACTTGCATAAAATAGGCTCACAATGTCTTGCCAAACCTAAACTATGCATTCCAATCAAATCCTACTCAATTAGTATTTGCAACTACTACTCAATTAGTGATGGATATCCTATCACCAAATCACATTTAATCACAACATCAATCATGAATTTCCCTATAATTTCCCAAATTCATTCCCAAGGCTTCAACCCTAACCTCTAGACTAAGACTACTCAATTAGCATGATTAACATCAAAATTAAACTAAAATTAATCATAATCATGAAACTAATTTAATTAATGAAACTAATTGAATCAACAAAATTAAGAAAATTCAAATATCAAAATTGGGGGAAAATTCAAGAAAATTCAAAATATGAAACTAATTCTAGAATTCAACAATGAAAACAAAGCATAAACGAAATTAATGAAGCAATTAAAGAATGAAAGAACAAATCAAAAAGAAAAGTAGAATTATACCTTGAATTGTTGAAATTGCATCAAACTTGAAGAACAAAAATGAAGAACAATGCTCAAATGAAAGAGAAAAGAAATCTGAAATTTGATGTTTGAATCGACTAAGAATTAAGAATTTGAAGCTAAGAATCCTAATCCTAACCACTAATCTAAGCCCAGATCTAATTCTCTCTCTAGAATTCTAAGCTAATCCTAAGAAATGAAAATTACGTAAAAACTAATTGTCGAAACACTGCTGCGATTTTCTATTTATATTAGCAATCCGCGTAGCCGTGTGTTCGCACAAAGGAAGCCGTGCGCTCGCACAAAACACCACTGAGCCACTGCATCAATTTCAGAGATTTGTGTGTTCGCACAGAAGCTGTGTGCTCGCACAGAATAGCTGTGCGCTCGCACAGCTACAACCCTTGCTGTTTTTGCGTGTTGCTTTGGCTGCTATTTTTCTTGCTCGCTGCTTCTACTCTTTTTGCTATAAGGCTGCTGTAACACTTGCTTATTGCTGCTGTTGTGTAGCTACAAGGTTGCTATCAAGGCACTCAAATGGGCAGCAACGAAGCTCAAACAACTGCTTAGCAACTATTCGTGTGCACAGCTCGAGTGTACCACTTGGGCTGTTGATCGTGAGGTAGCTCGAGTGTTGCTGGCCTGCTTGCATATAGCTGCTGTTGTGTTGGTCGTGTGGGCAGTAGCTAAGTTAATTACTTCGTCGCTACACATAAAAATCGTAAAGCATTTTATTAATAATCGAAAATCAAAATATTAATTTGTTAATCATTTTTACAAATCGTAAAACATATAACTCGTCGACAAGCATAATGACACAATATTAACACGTCAATACTCAAAACGACCCTTACGCAATGAGAATGCGTACAAAAGGCACGTTTTAAGCAAAAACGACAAAAATCTACGCAAGACGAGAAAATATTACGATTAATGCAAAAATGCGATAAACGAACTAAAAACGATGAAACTAAGAAAAAATAATAATAAAATGAACTAAAATCCTAAGCTAAGAGCGACATAAATGTCGCTCATCAAACTCCCCCAAGCTAAACCTTTGCTTGTCCTCAAGCAAAGCTAGAATGAGAAACGGGGAGGAGAATGAGCTTAATTATTAAAAATCAAAATTACGAAAATAAGAACTACAAGAATGCACACTAACTCACTTTCGTAGGAATCACGGTTGCATTTAAGCACATGCAACAAGTTCTTTAAACCCCACAATCTCTCGTGAGGGCGAGTGGGATCTCGCAAGGGTTTCCAAAGAGAAACACCCATATCTCTTCCAAAAATTTGAATCAAGGCAAGATCTAAAAATGAAAAACAAGCCAAGAAAAAGGAAGAAAAGAAAAAGGAAGAAAAGAAAAAGAAAGAAAAGAAAAAGAAATAAAGGAAAAGAAAATAGAAAAGAAAGAAAAATTAAACTACAAAATTCAAGAAAAGGGTCTTTATTATGGAACGAGCACAAAAGAATGCTAATATTACTAACCAAATAAACAAATGCACGCTAACCAATGTCCTAAGTCGAGTGAAGGATTCAAGTGCCAAGCAAAGAGAACTAAGGGTTCGCACTTATCAATTCCCCTTCAACCGAGCATACCACGTCAAATCTCTAGATCCCATCCACCTTAAGAATAGCTTCTCATGACGCCGCGAAGGCGCCGGAAGACAAGAATTGCAAGGGACAAGAGATGGTTACCCGACATCTTAGCATGACAATCTCATTCCATAAATTTGACCAAATCCTCCCTCTACCGACAAAGACTCAACTCAAAAGGGTCAAGAGGACTTTTTAGGGTGTAACGTAGGCTAGGGGTAAGGTGTGGAACAAATTTGGTAATTGGTGCTCATACCTAAAGTGAAGCGCAATGAATGAACTCAACTCAAGCAAATCGAACCAAAACAAACTCATACCACTTATTTGGGGTACCCCCAAGCTTATTCAACAACAAAACTAAACTAAAACTCTTTTTTTTTTTAACTTTTCTTGATTTGTTTTTCTCTTTTTATTTGTGTTTCAAATGAAACTTTTCTCATTGCCTTGTTTTTTCTCTATTTTTGGCTTTTTCAAAACTTTCCTTTCTCTTTTTGCTTTTGCTTATTTAATCACTATATACAACATAATTCCCAAACTTTGCCATTCTAACCAATATCAATCATTCCTCAACATTGCATAATCATTCATAACCATCAAGCATCATAACACAAAGCTTCACTCTTCTAAGGGTGAAAATAAAACAAAGGCTATTAGGTTTGTAATGTGCTCATAAGAAATGAAGGGAAAAGGCTCAAATGGCTAGTAAAGGGGCAAATGCAAACAAAAATATATGGAAAATAGAAAATAAAGTCCTAACTAAAAAGAAAAATAGTCACCGAAAGAAATGCCTCTATCGTCCCCTAAAGTAGTTCGGTCGCGGTCTCGGGAAGGAAATAGTCAAACTCGGGAGATAAGAAAGTCAATGCCAAGGATCCATGCCACTCAATATGTGTAAACAATGTGTTTGGGCTAATGTGAACATGATCCTCACATGGGAGCGAATACTACTTTCTCCGGTTTCAAGTCACTGGAGAGATCGACACCATCTTACCACAAGCCAAGGGTTCAAGACACATGCTACCCAAAGTTCTAACCAACTTTCTTAACACCTAAATCCTAGATTCGACCAAAGACATTGAAAACCGTGCAAACATCTACCAATTAGAAATAAAAGCATTCTAACCTACAAGTTCCAATTTTATTTGCCCAAATCAAGAATAAATCCTAAAAACTAGAAAAACTTTCCTTGACAAAGATCGAAAAGGAAAAAGAAATAAAAGAAATGAAAAAGAAAATAAGGAAAAGAAAAGGAAATAAAAAGAAAATGAAAATGAAAAAAATCAAGAAAATCAATGAAACTAATCAAGAAATATGCACAAAAATATTCACAAAATCAAGCAATCCATCACATGGAGATCAAAGTAGCAATCCAAACAATAAAATCTCCCCCCAAGCTTGAATTAGGCCATGTCCTCAAGACCTAAAATGAAACTAGGAGGGGCACAACTACCCATCCAACCAATGCCCCACATAAATGATGCCCGACCCCAAAGAATGCAAGAGAGTTAGAATGATATTACCGTAAATGTCGTGGGAGCAAGTCCCGCAAAGGACCGTAATAACGAACGAACTCACCAAAAGGAATAGCCGCACATGGCAAAGATGGATGCAAAGATTTCCACATCAAGAAAGCTTGAGGCACAAAAACTTCAAAAATCAAGAAAAATTAGTATACATGGGCCTAATGGCCAACACCCACGGGTTGCCTCCCGAGAAGCACTCTTTTTACGTCATTAGCTTGACGCCTTTTACCTCTAGTAAGTACCCCGACAACGATCGCAATAGTTTGTCATATGCAATGAAAAACATATCCAATAGTAACAAGTAGACAAGAGTCAAATGAGAAGCACGCACAAAGTAAAATGCAACTCTATGCCTATAGGGGGTGGGGGGCCAAGAGTAAGGAGAATCAAAAGGAAAAATAATAAAATAAGAAGAAGAATCAAAAGGGGAAAGAGAAGCCTCATGCTCCTCAACGAACTTCTTTTGGGTGGCAAGAGAGCCAATTTCCTCAATATTGTTCAAACAAGGCAATGGGGAATGAATAGGGGGTGGAAAATCCTCAAGTGGTGGGCTTCGGAGAAAATAAGAAAGTGAGGTGGGAAAGGATGGATAAATCTCGAGTTTCTTGATTTGGAAAGGGGTATAAGGGAAGGGAGTGGCAACACAAGTTTCACAAACAACTTCACTCACATCACAAGGAGCACAAGAAATCTCAACAAGGGATTTTTCAACCAAATTCACATCATCAACTTCATTACAAATCTCGGAATCATCCAAAACCACCAAATTAGGTGCTTCACACTCTATGACATCCCAAATGAACCAAATCTTTCTCAATATTCAATGGGAAATCATCAATGGGGTGAGGGTCACTTTCGCTCAATGGAGGGGAGGTGGGAGAAAGAGGAACAACCTCTAAGTTCAATACCTCACCATTTTTAACATCATTCCCATCACTAGATTGATTATCATCCTTAGCATACCATGAATCATAATCATAATCATAATCATCATCATCAATATAATTGCGACACGGACAAGATTTTGAAAATTCACAATGCAAGGAGTTTTGAGAATCATCATGGGGAGAATGGTTGTCATCAAGCTCATGAGCATTAACATTAGAAACATGAGGGAAATCATTGACATTCATGCAAGGATGCGAAAGATCACGAGAATAAGCATGAGAGTCAAAATATTGAATTCTAGCAAACCACGTAAAGAAAGGCATGTCATCTCTCCAATGCATGTGTTGAAGCTCTCCATTACAATTGGATTGAAGAATCTCAAATGTTTCCCTATTCACTCCACAATAAATGGCATTACAAATGTCCCATCCCGTTAAAACATTAAGAGTTCCATGGGTGCGACGATATTCAATCACCGCACTTACTCTATTATAATACATCCAAAATGGTTCATGAGAAACTTGAGGAATATATAACACTCTTGACATTTTTATTTATTTTTAATGGAAATGAAAAGAAAAGAAAACGAACTAGACTAATGAACTAGAGAGAAAAATCAAACAATGATGCCATTCCCCGGCAACGGCGCTATTTTGATAAGGTGTTTTTCCGTCGTTGAAAAGAAAACCACCCGACCAAACAAAATTTATAAACTCCTAACTAACCGGCTATATTGACTATAGAGGCAAGCATAGGGATCGTCCCAAGAGAATGAATATGTTTGAAGTTTCAATCTAATGCGTTCAAAAGCTAGTTCGGATGGAAAATGAGTTTTTGAATTAATCTAATGAAAGGATGAAAAGCACGAAATGCAAACAAATAAAGAGATTCTAGAGATTTCGGGAATCGGCAATGGAAATTTAATCAAAGGAAGAACAAGGTCAAAACAATCATGATTATGCAACGACTTGGTGTATAGGGGAATAGAATCGAATGACGTGCTCGACACCTCTCGGATGGAGCAAGCGAAGCATCTAATCTATGGAAGAGCTTTCGCCTAATCCTAAACTAGACAACTTGCATATAATAGGAACTACTATTCACTTGCATAAAATAGGCTCACAATGTCTTGCCAAACCTAAACTATGCGTTCCAATCAAATCCTACTCAATTAGTATTTGCAACTACTACTCAATTAGTGATGGATATCCTATCACCAAATCACATTTAATCACAACATCAATCATGAATTTCCCTATAATTTCCCAAATTCATTCCCAAGGCTTCAACCCTAACCTCTAGACTAAGACTACTCAATTAGCATGATTAACATCAAAATTAAACTAAAATTAATCCTAATCATGAAACTAATTGAATTAATGAAACTAATTGAATCAACAAAATTCAGAAAATTCAAATATCAAAATTGGGGGAAAATTCAAGAAAATTCAAAATATGAACCTAATTCTATAATTCAACAATGAAATCAAATCATAAACGAAATTAATGAAGCAATTAAAGAATGAAAGAACAAATCAAAAAGAAAAGTAGAATTATACCTTGAATTGTTGAAATTGCATCAAACTTGAAGAACAAAAATGAAGAACAAAGCTCAAATGAAAGAGAAAAGAAATCTGAAATTTGATGTTTGAATCGACTAAGAATTAAGAATTTGAAGCTAAGAATCCTAATCCTAACCACTAATCTAAGCCTTAATCTAATTCTCTCTCTAGAATTCTAAGCTAATCCTAAGAAATGAAAATTACGTAAAAACTAATTGTCGAAACAATGCTGCGATTTTCTATTTATATTAGCAATCCGCGTAGCCGTGTTTTCGCACAAAACACCACTGAGCCACTGCATCAATTTCGCGGATTTGTGTGCTCGCATGGGCAGAGCTGTGTGCTCGCACAGAATAGCTCTGTGCTCGCACAGCTACAGCCCTTGCTGTTTTTGCGTGTTGCTTTGGTTGCTATACTTCTTGCTCGTTGCTTCTACTCTTCTTGCTATAAGGCTGCTGTAACACTTGCTTCTTGCTGCTGTTGTGTAGCTACAAGGTTGCTATCAAGGCACTCAAATGGGCAACAACGAAGCTCAAACAACAGCATAGCAACTGTTCTTGTGCACAGCTTGAGTGTACCACTTGGGCTGTTGATCGTGAGGTAGCTCGAGTGTTGCTGGCCTGCTTGCATATAGCTGCTGTTATGTTGGTCGTGTGGGCAACAGCTAAGTTAATTACTTTGTCGCTACACATAGAAATCGTAAAGCATTTTATTAATAATCGAAAATCAAAATATTAATTCGTTAATCATTTTTACAAATCGTAAAACATATAACTCGTCGACAAGCATAATGACACAATATTAACACGCCAATACTCAAAACGACCCTTACGCAATGAGAATGCGCACAAAAGGCACGTTTTAAGCAAAAACGACTAAAATCTACGCAAGACGAGAAAATATTACGATTAATGCAAAAATGCGATAAACGAACTAAAAACGATGAAACTAAGAAAAAATAATAATAACATGCTAATAAAATGAACTAAAATCCTAAGCTAAGAGCGACATAAATGTCGCTCATCAAAAGGCTATACGGATGCAAGTTTCCAAACCGACAAAGATGAATCATCAAAAGGCTATACGGAGGTGTAGTAAGCTGGAAAAGTGCTAAGCAAAGCACCAATGCGGATTCTACAACTGAAGCGGAGTACATTGTTGCACATGAAGCAGCAAAGGAAGCTATTTGGCTAAGGAAGTTCATAGGTGAACTTGGTGTAGTCCCCTCCATTAAAGGACCAATAGCTCTATATTGTGATAATAACGGAGCTATTGCACAGACAAAGGAGCCTAGACACCACCAGATAGTCAAGCATGTACTTCATAGATTTCACCTTCTACGAGAGTTCGTTGAAAGAAAAGTAGTCGAGATAAGCAAAATTGGAACTGACAATAACATCTCAGATCCATTAACTAAACCTCTGCCGCAAGCAAAGCACAACTCGCACGCTGCAGCTATGGGAATCAAGCATGTTGGAGAATGGCTTTGATGTCCTTATTTAATGTTTTAAAGTTTTAGAGTTTAATACTTTGTAAAACGTTATTGGTTATCCATTCACATAAATGAATAGAATCCATTTTTCCATTTAATTTGTGGTTTATTAAATGATGAGTCCCTTCAATTTGACGATATATTCAAGATAGACTGTCAGGACCAGTCCTGTGACTAAGAAATGTCTATCAAGTGAACTTGAATGTCAAAAGTTGAAAGTGGTCCCTGGTCGGAGTTTTCTATAAAGATGGACGCATAGAAAACATTAGACGACTAGAATGCAAGATGACTAGTAGTTCTGTTTCTTGAACTACGTGGACATGGCAATGTCGTAATCATTTGCATAGATACTTACTTTGGGAAGACTAGTATCGGACAGACCTATGAAACTTTACTGTAAGAGATGAAAATCTGTCATAAGTAAATTTAATTAAAATTATTAGACACTAATCCTCAATACCTGAGTGATTTGAGATTACTTGTTTGAGAATTGGTTACTTTGACGTTGTCAACCGTCGCACCGTAAAAGGAGGCTATAAAGGCAATGCTCGGGTAATCACCTATCAAACGAAGTCTAATCTCAAGATCGCAAGATTGGGATTGTCCTCCCATAAATCGGGATGAGATGCTGAAAGTTGTACAAGCCCACTCGGAGAGCTAGAAACTGTAAAATGCATGGCCGTGTTCAGATGAATCATAGGCTATGATTATCTGTTTATTTGATCAGTTGAACTCTTAAACCGAGAAACACCTCTGGACATAATAAGGATGACAACTCTTACCTTATGTTCAAGAGCAAGCATCGAGCGATAAAGGAATTAGGAAATGCACACTTGTCCCTAAGGACAAGTGGGAGACTGAAGGAAATAATGCCCTTGGTCCAAGTATGCATTCAATGCTAAGTCTAATAAATGCGGTTCAGTATTAATTATACAAGTTAATAATTCAGTGAGATCAAGTGAACTGTATGCCTAGCTAGAGGCCGCTTCAGTTCAACTGAAATTAATAATATTAATCCACAGTTTACTCTTGACTGAACCCGTAGGGTCACACAAATAGTACGTGAATAGATCAAGTATTTAAAGGATTTAAATACTCCATTTATGAATATTCGGAATCGACGGATCTCGGTTCCAGTGGGAGCTGAAATCGTCAAAAGGCAAATTATGGATACTCCGGAAACGATGATATTGCCGGAAACGGAAATATGGATCGTATCAAAAATATAAATATTATCCAATTCGTAGATGTTGCCGGAAACGGAAACATGGTACGTATCGGAAAATATTATCGGAAATGGAAATATTGCCGGAATCGGAAATATTGCCGGAAACGGAAATATTGTCAGAATCGGAAATATTATCGTAATCGGAAAATAATTCCGGAATCGGAAATATTAAATATTTGTTCGAAACGGAAAATAAATCCGGAATCGAAAATGTTAAATATTGTTCGTATCGGAAATGAATTCCGGAATCGGAAAATTAATCGGAAGCGCGTCATACGAAATAAGCATTGGACGAGCTTGCTAGACGAAGGCCCAGTACGAAGCCAGGCCCACGTCCAGCAAGCCCAGCGCGCACAACAGCAAGCCAAAGGCACGCCAGGCCCAGCGCAAGGCCAGGCCCAGCGCGCCAAGGCTGCAAGCAACGTGGGCTGCGAAGCAGCGCTTGGGCTGCTACACAGCACGCGGGCTGCGAGAAAGGCAGCGAGCTCATGTGGGCTGCGAGCAACGTGGGCTGCGAAGCAGCGCTTGGGCTGCGACACAGCACGCGGGCTGCGAGCAAGGCAGCGAGCTCATGTGGGCTGTGAAGCCTGCGATGGGCTTCTTGCGCGCGCGCGGGCATGGCCTGCTCGCTTGTGGGTCGTGCTCGTGTGCGTGTTGGATTTTGTGCATGCATCGAATCCTAAAGAGATTAGGATTAGATTAATTTTCTGAATTACTAGTTTTAATGAAACTCTAATTCTAATAGAGTTAGAATTCTTGATTCCTAGTGGACTTCCAATTCCATATTCCTACTTTTTAAATATGTGATGGCATTCACAAATTTATAAACACATAATTTTCAATAATACACCTTGTTTTAAGGATTAAAACTAAGTATAATATTTGCCAAAATATTCGAATATATTCATAATACCTTAGGTGCAATTCTAGTTAATTAAATCTAAGGCGGATCCGAACGTGCTGTGGACTATCTACAGAGGGACGACATTTGGAGTCCTAAACTTGTTCTTGTTCGGTTCGGGCGCAGCTAGGGAGGGCACGCTACAAAGTGTATGTGTCCTAAATTATGCTAATTGTTATGTGGCAATTAATTTGGATTCCTGGCTGTATGGTTTTTCCGCATGATTTATATTCAATTATATGTATCATAACCTAACATTATTGTGGTTTCCCTGGTTATTCTGCGCCCCTACAGGCTTCGAACTCTGATTTCCTGACGGGTTATACTATGAATTCCCCTGGTTACCACTCTCATTACCATTCTGATCTTTCTTCTTCTTAGTGAAGCACTCATACTCCCTATGGCTCTTCTTTCGACAGTAGTTAAAGGTCACTAAGTCTCCCTTGCAGTCTTTACCAAGATGGTTATTGTTGCACCTCTTGCAGTGGTACACTCTCTCAGACTAGTTCCTATTGTTGTGCCCCTGATTGTTCCTTCCTTGAAAATTTCCATTTCCATTCTCATTCCTATTCTTATTCATATTCCTCTTGAAATTCCCTTAGTTTTCCCCAGCATTAAACTATTTTCTTTTCTCCCCAACAACAACATTTTTTTCTTGTCCCTTCTGGACTGCAAACCATAAATATGGGCAGCTCTCCCATACACAATATCTAAAGATGTAAAGGTTTTCTCACCTAATCCCAGCTGGATCTCATCGGTCAATCATTGCTCAAACCTCTGAGCCTTTAGATCCTCCGTGGCTACAACCTCAGGTGCAAACCTCCACAGCGCTATAAATTTACTATAGTAATCAGCGATTGTCATACTCCCATCCCAAGGTTTATGAATTCCTGCTCTTTTTTCTTTCTCATAAAAGGAGGATAAAACTTCCCCTTCAATGCAACAACAAACGAGTCCCAATTAAACCCCTCAGCAGCACTTAGCATAGTTCCATTCTATCTCCACCACAGATCGGCCTCATCTTTTAGGTAAAGGACATCTTGACCTACTTTCATGTTTTCAGGACAGTTTATCTCCCTAAAGAGTTTTTCATACTCCCTAATCCATTTTTCTAGGAAGGTCGGATCTTCTTGTCCCTTGAAGTATGGTGGCTTAACCTTAGCAAGTCTTTCAAACATGTTCCCTGCAGAATCGGGGCGCTCAGTTCTTTCCTGGGTCAGCTTTTTCGCCAAGAGGCGAATAGCGGCAGCTAGGTCATTATTGTTGGCCATTCTAGAGCGCGACCTGAAATTCATGACTCTACTTGAGGTTCGATACACAACTTATATGCTATCCTCTATGAAGGAAATTTTGATTTGACCATGGAGATCGCATCAACAAGCACTTATTCAAGACGGTACAACAATATTAGAGTAATCATCGTCACTGATCCATAAAGAATATCCACATACTGCACATAAGGCATAACATTTTGAACTATATCAGTCATAAGGGTCTAGATTGCCCCTCATTTCCTTTATGCACTCAAATCACTTACTATTTTTGTGGCAATTAAATTGATACACAATTCACATTGAGTATGCAACAATAAAATAATTAATCCCTTGCGTGCTACTTAGAGCTTGGAGTATTATGGAATTCTAAAAATTAAAAGAATAATTTAACTTTTATTGCTAACTCTATAAAAGTTTATTACATCCTTGAAAAGAATAAAGAATAACTCAAACTCCTATTGCTTTAACTTTAAACTGATGTAACCTTTGCTACTTATTCTTTAAAACATAAAAGAAATTAACTAACTATTACAACTTCAAATGCTTGCGGCATCTTGCCTATCCGTTCTTTCCTTGTAAACTTGTGGAGTGAAATCTAGATCTTCAGGATCGTCAAACTCTTCCTCCGGGTCTGAGTCTTCTTCCATGTCTTTATCTTGATGAGGCTCGCTTGCCACCTCACCATCACCTTCAGGCTCCACATCAGAATCACTAGAGATCTCAATGGTAGGCTCATAGGCCTCCGGGTTAGGGTTTTCTGCCTCAACCACTACGCTCTCACCCTCCACGGCTGCATAATTTCCCTCTAGATCATTATTACATCAACTCCCATAGGTTCCTCTATAACTGCATCCCAAGCATGACTCCCTATGTCTTTACCCTCCTTGAATAGTTAGCCAAATTTGGTGTTCCATCATCGGAATGCATGTCTTTACACCTATTTTTGAGTTCTAGATATGGCATTTTGTTAGGTAAACAACGAACAATAGTGGATGCTATGATATCCTCTCTCATTAATATGGGTTGGTCTTGTATCCTAGCAAAATACTCACATCCAAACACGACTTTCTTCACAAAGAGGTGAGGGGTCTCTTCGTCGATCTTTTCAAGGGATCCTATGTTGGTGTATTTCGAAAGAAACATTATTTTCCTGAAAGAAACAACCTAAGGTCTTACTAATGATTTCCCAACCAAACAATAATCAAAATTCAATAAAACAATAAGTTCAGTGGAATCAAACGATCTCTCTTATGCACATTTAAATTCAACACTTAAACATTTAACACATGCACATAACAATTAACTTCTTATGCTAGAATTAACTAGTTACTAATGCACACATAATTATATCCTATATGCCCTTCTTATACTACCCATCATCTCTCATAATATAATTAGAATAACTAAAGCATTGAAGTAATTTAAATAATAAAACAAGAATGATTAGTAAGAAAAGAAAATTTTATTAAACGAATAAATAATAAACGAATGAATTAAAAAAAATTAAAATTTCGAATATATTAATTTAAATTCGAAAAGAAAACGCACTTAATTCATATAAACGAAAAAATTTCGAATCACATAATCATAGAATTTGAACTTCCCCCCTTTTTGTTTTTTGAAAATAAATTCGGACCCCTTTTTAAATAATAGGAAAATGTTTCAATCTATTTAATTTAATATTTGCAGCTTAATTCAACGAAATTCGTTTTAATTAAGTAAATAATTGGTTAGTTAGGCGCCTAAAACTTAAAAATAGACACGAAAAGTCAATAAAACCTATAGCTCAAAAATACCACTTTGTAACACTCAGATAAAACTCTATTTTCTAAAATAATCTTTTAATATAAAACATAGAGAATTATCAAGGCATTATCGCCCGTGTGAAAACGTAACAGCTTATTCAGAATTTTGCAGCGGAAAACATAAAACTAACTTTAAATTTATATATAGTCAACTACGGAATTAACTCCGAAAACCAAACCACGAAAAGCAAAGTCAACGAACTAATTCAACAAGTTTAAAGTCTATTTAAACAAACCAAATCCAACTTAGAAAGGGGTCCGAACCCAATGATGCATCATCTTCAAACTTGTAGATGGACAATGCTTATTGATCCTTAGAGACTGCTCATCAAAATGGGTCATCACAGGATCAATAAGGCATAGCCATGATCAATACACACAAACAAAGCACGTAATCAGCAAAGCTGAGTACTACATACTAAATCAGTGAATAAATATTCCTAACATGATACTAATAAAACATAAGTAAGGACAACCAAAACATATTAACTTGAAGACCACGTTTGACTGGACTAGACTAGACTAGACTAGACTAGACTTTTATAACATTACTATTATTTTAATTGAAATAGTCAATGGACCGAGTTATCTAACCAGAAGCCTTCACTAAGGAAGACGAGGTACGGGCGCGATGTATCCTCAATGACCTGCGATATCGAGGAACTTTTGAAGAAAATAGAACACGGTGATCAATCCGGTCCCAGAAAAAGTCATGGGCTACCACCATGAACCTCAAATCCTGATTGTCCGTCACTTCAGTCGTGCACAGTCTAAAGCTATTTCTATTCAATTTCACTTTACATGATTTACCAATTAATACTTTGTTATGACTTGTCAATAAAATAAATCAGATAATCTACAAGTATTCACAACTGTTTTTATCTTGGAATTAAGTAAGCGATCACAAAGTTATCAAAACTCATTCCAATTAATTCAACATTTCCTTTAACAATGGTTAACCACCTTTATATAGGTGTAAAGTATCAACTTACTAAACAAGGTCCTCGTCCCTCATAAAGTAGTGAAATTCTAAAAGGGAACAACGATTTATCAATCTAAACCAATATATATAAAATAATATAAAGTTCCCTACTGACATGCTTGCACCAATCATCCATACTAACATGTTATAATTATAATAATAAAGTTCTATGCTCAACGCATTCATGCAACGACATTGAACATGAAATTTCAACATAAACCAGTTCATACATACATTCAACATAGTTTCAACAATAGCACACATCCACAAACACTCAGGTATGTACGTACCTTGTGTAAACAAATTGATAGGCCACTTTAACGATTTCAAAAGTCGCCTACAGAGAATTCTCCGCCTAAAACAAACAATAAAGATTCCCAATGAAATTCCAATAATTCACAGCAATAATAAAGTATTCTAAATACATCCTAAACATATTTAAAACCTTCCCCAATATCAAAACTTGGATATTTAATCTCCTAGCATAATAATTATTATATTAATGATTAGAAATTCATTAAAAACTCTATAAAACATCATTCTTTAAATTTCCAGCAATATGAAATCGTTTTAACCTTTCCCAAAACCAAATTTTCATGCTTAGAACATAAAAATAATAGTTTTAATAATTCATAACCGTTCTATCATGATTTTAAAACTATTAAAATCATAAAATTCATGCTTTAATAATTAAAACCTTATTTCAATCACATTATATAATATGAAAATTAATAATTTAATGGTAATTTTGGTATTTACTACCTTTAAAATACACCAATTTTGTATTTACTACCTTATGGAATTTTCTTTTTTAAATTACTACCTTAAACTTTCAATTTTTTGTATTTACTACCACTTTACAGTTTTCTCATTTTAAAATTAAGATATCTCTTTCGTTTCTTAATCGTTTAAAGTGATTCAAAGTTCATTATTTTCCTATTTTATAAGGATTTCATTGAGAACGTCATTTCAAAAAAATTCGTTTGACAATTTATATATATTTTAAAATTTTACAAATAATATTTAATTTGTTTAACCTCTTACAAAATTCTAAAAGCAAGATCCCTATGGAATCCTTACACATAAATGAGAAGAATGAGTTTTGAATCACTTAAAATTATTAAGAAACGAGAGAGATATCTCAATTTTAAAATGAGAAAACCGTAAAATGGTAGTGAATACAAAAAAAACGGAACTTTAAGGTAGTAATTTAAAATAAAATTTTCATAAGGTAGTAAATACAAACGTGGTGTATTTTTAAGGTAGTAAATACCAAAAAAAATCCTAATTTAATTATGCGAAATATATAATCTTAAATTCATAATTAAATTCAAGAAAACATAAATTAAATTAATAAAACATAATTAAAACATAAAATAGTTTAAGGGTTTAAGAATTAACCAAAAAGAGAGAGAGATAAGAGCGTCGGCCGGAAGAGGGACGGCAGCGGCAGGGTCGCGGTTGCTGGCGGTTGTGCTGCAGGGGTACAGCACCAGTGGTCATCGCGGCTGATTACGGTGGTTGGGTGATGAGGCTTTTTCCGTGTCGTTGAAGACGGAATCTACCTATCAAACAATATTTGTAAAAATCCCTAAACTGGCACACTATATGAATTATAGTGGTAAGTTCAAGTATCGTCCCAAGCGAACGGTTCGTTTTTGAGTTTAAGATCAAGCTAGTTTAGAAGACTAAGTTTAGGAATTATAGAGACACAACTACGGAAATCAAAATAATTATGTAATCAATTATAAAGGAGCTAGGGTATCGGGGGTCAAATCGGGTTTATCGGGGAATAAAAAGATGCTATGCAATCATGGCAATGCAAGGACATGCAAAATTTGGGAGAAACTAACTAATATGGTCCGGCACCCCTTTCGGTTAGCGGACCTTGCCAAATACAATCCTAAAATACGCTCTCGCGTCACCCTAGATTTAGCATGGGAATTCAGATCACCTAGTTACTTCAAATCCAACATAAATCCTCAATGTCTTGACAAATTCATGAAGGAAGCCCCAATTCTAAAGACTAGCCTAGCATTTGTAACTACCAAGCTATTCAAACATGGAATCCCAAAAATTGCATATCAAGCTTTAATTGCTCAATAATTCTACACAATACCTCTATATTCCCCAATTAATCCCTAATTATTACCCCTAACCCTAACTAAAAATCTACTCACTACTCATTATGCTAATGAATGAAATCAAAGAGTTGCATTTAGCCATGGAATTGGAAAATCAAGATGAAAAGAAAGCTAGCAATTAGAATTGAGTAGAAGAAGAGAATCAAAGGCAAAATCAATCAACACACTCAACAAACAATCAACAATTTCAAGAATTCAAAGCAAGCAATAAGGAATCAATTAAAAGAAGTAAAGAGATTAAGAGGAAAAGAGATTACAATGAAACTTCAACAAAATTCTGAAATTATCTTCAAATTTGAATGGATTCTTTAGTTTCTCTCTCTAAAATCAAAGCATAAAACTAAGAACTCACTTCTAAAATCTGAAAAACTAATTATGAAAAATTACTCCAAAAATAAAATATGAAAATGTATTTATGTGTTTCCCGAAATAGATTTTTAAAACTCGAAAAGTGCCTAGCCCACGTTGGTGTGCGATCGCACACCAGGGGCGAACGAACCGGTGTGGGCGCACAGATATTTTGTGCGAACGGGTAGAGCGGCGATTTTCTTCGTGTCGTGCGAGCGCACGAATATTTCGTGCGATTGCACACACCTGAGTTAGCCAAATTCTTCAAATTTCCTCGTGTGGTCGCATGGCATTTCTGTGACATGTGCGCACAAGAATTTCGTGCGAGCGCACAAAGATCCTGTGCGATCGCACGTAAAGGGGAAGAGTTCCTGGAAGGTTTTTGCTTTTTTGTGCGATCGCACACATCAGAAGCTCAATCGCACAGCTCTGCTTGCTTCAATATCTTTTCTTCTTCCCTGTGTGAACACACAAAAATCCTGTGCAATCGCACAGGGTTGCTTCATGCCCATTTCTACTCGGTTTTCCACCTTCCTTCAATATTTTCCTACAAAGCACAAGAGTGAAATAAGAACATATAAATGCCATAAAAACTACCTAAAATCACAAAAAATCATAAGAAAATAATAAAAAAACCTAAGCGTAGAGCGACATAAATGTCGTTCATCAAACTCCCCCAAGCTAAGCGTTTTCTAGTCTCTAGCAAACTAAGCATGAAAATAGGGAAGAATGAGCGCATTATTCAGATTCTAAAAATTATGAAAACAAGAACTACAAGAATATACAACCTAACTCACTTTCGTAGGAATCACGGTTGCATTTAAGCGCATGCAACAAGCTCTTAAAACCCCACAATCGCTCATGAGGGCGAGTGGGATCTCGCAAGGTTTCCAAAGAGTTCAACCCATAACTCTTCCAAAAATTAAATCAAGGCAAGGCCTAAAAGGAAAATAAACCAAGAAAAAGAAAGAAAAGAAAAGAAAGGAAAAGAAAAGAAAAGAAAAAGAAAAGAAAATAAAATAAAATAAAACTACAAAATTCAAGAACCGGGCCTTTATTATGGAACGAGCACAAAAGAATGCCAACATTACTAAATCAATAAAAGAATGCACGCTAATCAATGTCCTAAGTCGAGTGGAGGATTCAAGGGTGAAGCATAGAGAACTAAGGATTTGCACTTATCTATCCCCCTTCAACCGATCTTACCGTGTTAACTCTCTAGATCCTATTCACCCTCAAAGATAGCTTCTTGTGACGCCGCGAAGGCGCCGAAAAAGACAAGAATCGCAAGAGAGGACAGAAGGCTACTCGACATCTAGGCATGACAATCCCGCTCCATAAATTTGACCAATTCCTCCCTCCACCGACAATGACTCAACTCAAAAGGGTCAAGAGGGCTTTTATGGTGAAACGTATAGGCTAGGGGTAAGGTGTAGACACCTACTTTTGTCCCCATTCCCGAAAGGGAAGGTTCGATGATGAATACGTAAATCTCCACTTGACAACGCATCTCCTATAAAATAACGAATCTCAATTCCCCTTATCATTTCACCCGAAACCTGATATTTATAGAAACCTTCTATTTATGGAAACCTGCTAAAAATAGTAACTGCCGTAATGGGTAATTGTTAAAAGTGGCAAGTCATAAAAGATAGAAACCTGTCAGAATTAGGTGTTGCACTCCAACATAAATCCTAAATGAGATAGAGATTATGAGAGAATCCTATTCCTAATATGATTCGAAAATAAGAGTCACGTATTAATTAAAATCCTAACGAGCCTAGAGTTCGTAACGGGCCCAGACGCATCCCGTCACAAGGTTAATACGCACTAAAAGACTCAATTAAATCTCAAATACTCCGGATTCTAGGAATCCGAATCTGACTAAGAAGAACAGCCCAGATCCTATTTTCAACGCCTGGCTCTGGGCGCTGAAAATACCTGGTACGTGTTTTTTCCTAATTCTTCGTGGATTAGAGTTCTACAATTCTATCTTTCCACGAACTCTTTTCTATAAATAGGGCCTTAAGTTCGACGTGAAAACACAATACAATTATTATTCTGAGTATTGACTCTAAACCCCTAAACCTAAGCCTCACGCTGCAAAACTGATCACGCGTTCTGTCGCAATCGATCCATAAATCGAACAGAACGTATCCCGTCCCATAATTTGAGATTCGTTAAATAAAAGGAGAAATAGCAAAGTCAAAGTGGTTAGTCTTCTGAGAACTGTGACGCACCTCTCAAGGGTGCGTCGTAATGTGTCCCTTTTCTATGGTTTAATTGCTTTCCTCGCCCTTTTATGAACAGTTAAACTAACTAAAATCTGATTGTTCGATCACGCCTAATAAATATGATATTTTTGGGAAATTGGATTATCATGCTAGGTCCCTTAAAACAATCTAAATCAGATAATCGCGCTCGATCTAGTACTATATGTTGCATATTGTTAAAATCAACTCAGATTAGTTTAATAGTTAACGCATGTCCCTTCAATTATTTATGCTGAGCTAGTAAGGATATCCTGCCTCTGGAGTTATCGAAGAGCGTACAGTCCCCCGAACCCTCAATCTCTACCCTGCGGGTGTACGTTGAGCGATCCCCACCACCAGGGATCACAAGGGAACCTACGGTCGTCGTGGTCAAACATAATTGCACTCCCTTTATGTCACGATAACCGGGTTTTGTCAGTTTTTCTCATTGTCGTTAAAAACTGAATGGCGACTCCTATATTACTAGTCAATTGGGTGTAAACTCACAGGAAATCCAATTACACTTGATTTGACAAAAAGAAGCGTCACACCCACGAGGGACGAGGTCACGCATTAGCCTCGTGCTTTTTCGACCCCCTCACAGTGGCGACTCCACTGGGGATAGTGAAGGAAATACTCGTGCTTGTAGGTAATAAAAATAGCCGAAGGGTGAAACGATCCTACCCCGCGTTTATTTCCCCATCAAGTTGGGACGACCTGAAAATCAGCATATTAATGTGAACGGACAGAACCGCATAACGAATCTTGGCTCCCTTGGTGTTTCATCTCGGGAGTTGGGACTAAGGATACCCATCGCCAACCGGGGGGTGCATACGCTTCGAATGTTGTCCACTCGGCACTTTCGCTAGTAGTACACCCGTCCCAAACCCAATCGCTCGCCCACTAGGTCCCTCTCGCCTGCATGCCCCCTTGGCTTGCACTTGCGGGTTGGCCTTCTGGGACGAAATTCGTCTGTTGAAAGCACTACCCCGACCGGGGCATGTGGTGGATCTGCGATAGAAGCGGTACCAAGCCAGGTGCAAATAACTACCCATAGAAGCCTATCATAAACTACATGACATATTATCATTGCCTCATGATGAAATGTTAGTTATGTGTAGAGAAATATATGATTGCGTGTGACAAACTATCCTAGAAAAACCAACGACCTTAAAAATTTCCCAAACATTCATAAACCAATTTGCCAAAGAGTTATACCGAAATACGTGTTCCGCAAACCCGAACGATCGCCACAAAAATAAGCGACGCTCGGGATGGCCTGTAACGAATCCCACAAACGCTGCACAACGCGTAAAGGACGTTATTAGGCAAGCACGCAAAATTGAAGTCGCATAAACACAAGTAGACGCAAACAGAAAACGAGAACCAGCCAGGGACGCATTCAACGCCCCTGGCTGGGCGCCAGAATTTCTCACGCCCTACGCTGGGCGCTGAAGTTGCTGCTTGGCCTTCTGGTCAGGCGCAGCAACTTTGGTGCCCGCGCAAAAGGAAAATACGTAGCACAAAAAAAACCGTTCGTAAAAAGAATTGCTACGAGGGCGTAAGAAAAGCACTCGATTCTAAAAGCGACTCATAAAAAAGAATAACTCTTTGCGTCGTTGTTAGGCCTCCTACGAAGACAATGCTCGGCACCAAAACCGAACATGCTAATAATTATGAATGTCACACGGGCAAGTGTTTCGAAAATCCAAAGAAGGACCAAAAGAAAGAACTAAAAAGTGTACCAACAAAAGAAAGAGTGAAAAACCAATAGAGAGAGTCGAAGTCTAGACTAAGTAATATATGCTTGAAACTTTGGGGCCTAAACTTTAGCTTATCTTATGCATAGGACTGGTGCTGCCACTTGGTGCCGATCAGGAAATCAACGGTTAGTGCGCCTCGAAGATACATCGCCAACACCAGGTTTAGTGACTCCAAGCTCCGTCCGTCATCCCTCATTTCAAGGATCTCCGCTTCCCAACCTCGATTCGCACCCTCAAACATGTCCATCGAAGAATTGCGAGACCAGATGGCTCAAATGACCCAACTCATGGGCCAACTGAAAATGGAAAACGAAGCCTTAGCGGCTGCATAAGCCAAAAATGACCTCGATAACGAGAAGAGGATTGAAAAAATGGTCCTAGAGCAAACCATGGGGAGCAAGTACTTTTCCCTCGATACTGAACCTTTCCTGGCAAACTACCAAAAAAGTTTAGTTCATCTGACTTACCAAAGTTTAAAGCCACGGACAATCCCCGTGATCATCTATTGAGCTTTGTGAATGCCATGAACTTGAAAGGCGTGGACAAGTTCATGTACTTACCTGCCTTTTCTTTGTCCTTGGAACCTGTGCCTCTCAAATGGTACTATCACCAGGACCCTAAGCTCTTCCCCACTTGGGAAGACTTTGTCAATGTCTTCATCAAGCAATACTCGTCGAACATGGATTTTCAAGTCACCATGCGCGAACTGGAAGTTCTCTTCCAAAAGAAAAATGAGGGTTTCACAACCTACTTTGCTAGATGGAGGGACCAGGCGGCCCAACTAATCAATAGGCCTCCCAAAACAGAATTGGTCCAAAAATTCATTGACAACCTGGACCCGGCTTACAGACAACACCTTAGGTACCTGGGACTTGACACTTTCAAAAGAGTTTATGATGTGGGAATAAAGATCGAGGATGATCTCGCAAAAACAATACAAAGTAAACCCGCATACGAAAGCAACACCTACAACAGGGGCAACACATCCCAAGCCCAAGAAGTCCATGCCGTAGAGGAGACTCCCGCCCGAAGAAGCCCTGGAAGATGGGTCCGAGACCGAAAGTTTGCCCCACTCGGGTCGACTTTGGTACAAGCCTTCGAAAGACTAACCAATCAACGAAAGTTGAGACCTATAGGCCCCACCCGTGACCCTCCTGTCAAGAGAAAATATTGGGTCGAAGGTACTTATTGCAAGTTCCATCAAGGAAATGGGCATGACACCGAAAACTGCTGGAACCTAAAAAATACAATCCAGGACATGATAGAGGATGAAGTGATACCTCTCCCTAACGTTGGCAAACCCAACAACAACAAGAGCCCACTCGGCTCTTGTCACATCTCTCTCGACCAACCAGAAAATGAGAACTTCGACCCTACGGTGTACATTACGCCTCAAGGTGCACCACTCGCTGTGGTCCCTATGGATCGAATCGAGAGAGAAGTGTGCGGTGTGTGGGATGATGATGCTGAAGATATTTACCTATCTCAAGTGTCGGGCCAGGACCTCTTTACTGAAACTTGGCCCGGGTATGCTCACATTGACACCACCCCTCAGGAGCCCGAGGTCGACAACCTCACCCGATCCGGAAGGATATACCAACCGGATATTCGCCCACCTCCTATGGACGATATATATCCCAGTCAGACAAACTCCTGAGAATGGACGGCACACCACCGTCGCGGAAGTCATTGAAAATCCTCTCTTGAAACAACTAAAAAGAACTAAAGCCGAAATTACCATCTGGGATCTCATGTGTACTTCAAAGGAACATCGCGAAAAGCTTATTCTCTCACTCGACCTCATCTCAGTACCTACAGACATCACACCTGACTCATTGGTTAGCCATGTCACGAGAGATGCCGGAGAAAAGGCCATAGTTTTCACTGACAAAGACTTGCTCAAAGAGAGGGGGGCTCACAATAAAGCCCTCTATCTAGTAGTCGGATGCAAAGGACAAAACATCCCCCTAGCGCTCGTAGATAATGGTTCGGCGGTTAATGTCTGCCCATTGCGAACCGCCCACTGCTTGGGGCTAGGAAACGATGACTTCCGAACCTCCACGCAAGGGGTACAAGCTTATGATAACTCCCGAAGGCCTGTATTGGGAAAAAACAACCTTACCATACAAACCGGGCCTGTGGCACGCACCACGGAGTTTCAAATAATCGACATCAAGCCCACTTTCAACCTCCTCTTGGGGCGACCTTGGCTCCATGACTTAGGAGGTGTGGCTTCTACCTTGCACCAAATGGTTAAACTTAACCATAACGGGGTAATACTAGAAATCCGCGCCCCTCCTCTCGACGTCAGTTGTACTGTGGTTGGAACAGCCGAAACTGCAGACGACCTTTACGGATTTCAAATGGAAGAAGCAATCCAGTTCATCGAAGATTATGATCCAGCATTCCTAGACCCGCACGCATCCCGAGTCATCCCTAGAATGCTGTTAGCTCAAGGTTATTTCCCTGGAACCCCATTGGGCATAAAGAAGAAGTAATGCACATTCCATCCTTTACCCAACAAATCTACTCCCTTTGGCTTAGGCTATGAACCAACGGAGGAAGATATTGCTGACCGCCTGTCTAGGCTACGCCTTAACAAGGCCAAACAAACCACCCTCCTTCCCCCGTATCAAAGAACTCTTAACGGGATGTTCGTTCGGGAAGGAGAAGGACACCCATGCTGTGATTTCCCTGAACCCTTCGTTCAGGATGGCTTGCTAAAACCAGGATTTGAAATCTTCCATGACTGCCACACCTTGGATGAGGCACCCCACCTCACCAAGACTAAAACAGCTGAAATATTGGACAACCAGGCTTTATGGACATTGTTTAACGAATCGAGGCCTATGGAGGAAGAAACTGTGATGACTGCCCTAGCTTTACAAGATGAAGGTTTCGATCCAACCCGGTTAATCGCTCCCGCATCAACACTAGAAGAGATCGAGAACGGATGGGTGAAGACATATCAGTGGGTCAATGCAAAAGGAATAGAATTCAAGATGAGTACCGGTGAAGGACCAAAGTTTTACTAGACTAAACCCAAGGCTTGAGCCACGTAGAGCACCTTAGTAAAAAGGGCCTAGTAGTTCTTTAGATTGGTAGAAAAAAATAATAAAGACTTTAGATGGTCCTAAGACCCCTTAGAATATAGGTCAAGTTTATTTCAGTGTGTTTTCCTTACTTTCCAAATTAATAAAGGCGTAATATTTCTCCTAAAATTTTATTCTAACACTAAGTAAGCACCAAATGTACTTGCAAAAATACAAAAATAAAGAGGCGGCCCACTCTAGGCCCAACAAACGAGGCCCATTCGGTCTTGAAATTGTGCCATGGGAACCAACTCCCGAAACCCACAAAATAAACCGCACCATCCCCTTCATATCCCCAAAACATAAAAAGTCAACCAGTGTCATCATAAAAGTCAATCCATGCAACCCAAAGAAATCAAAGGAAATCAAAATCCAAAACAAATGCAAATGTTGCTTCAAAAGGGAATTAATAAAATGTAACCCCATCATATCCTTCAAAAGCGACACGCACCTCAACCCACCCAAAAGCCTACACAAAGATCTTCATATCTTCCACACCCTAACTCCATTTTCAAAGCCGTTTCGTGTCACGGATAGAAAAAATTAATCCGGACAAAAATGCATCTCACGCTAACAGTCGAAAAAGCCTCTGAAGTAGCCTCAAAATTGATTTTAAATACGAGCAAAAATCAAAGCACTAAAGAGAAGAAAAAAAAAAGGAAATGCAAGAACACGTGAAGCAAAGCGTCAAAAACGACCGCCCAAATCATTTTCAGCGCCCAGGGCTGGGCGCCGAAATCTTTGACGCCCCAGCCTGGGCGTTGAAACTCTCTGTCTGCCTAATTTTTAGAAGTGCTCGTCATTTTATCCGCACATAACGGAAAAATAACGAACACTTGGGGGGTACAGCACGTATCCAAACAGGCTTATCAAAAAATATAACCATACAAAAATAGTCGAATTTCATTTTTACATAATACTTACGGCAAAAACGGTAGACGAGGCGAAAATAATGATAATACTTCACTCATTTGACCGATTAAGTAATATGCTACCACCTCAGGGCATATCTATTAAAATCCGGCATCCTAGAACTCATTCTAGCTAGAACTACGCGCGACCTGATTCTGACAAGATACGTAGGCAATCCTTACCAAGGATTCGGTCCAATAAAAAAAAACATATATAAATTGTGCAAAAAGTGTTAGACATATAAAAATATAAAAAAGAGGAGAAACAAAAAAATGAAAAATAAAATACGCCTTTATTGAAAAATAATAAGAAGAAAAACAAAGTGCTAAGAAATGAAAAAACAAACACAACTGAAATAAATAAAGGGCACCTACACCCTAGCAAGAACTACACTACTCTAGTTCTTCCGGATCATCAAATAAAGTCTTGTAGAGGGCAATGTTCGTAGGATCCACCCCCACAGTCTTCTGCGCTGCCCCTATATCAATCTCCATAAGAATCGGCTCCTGGACACTAACTTCCAAAGATGCCAAGACTTCAGAAACATTCTCAGTTATAGCTCACTCAGCCTCAAGGGCACAGACAATGGTGGGAGAAGGATTATTATCATCAACTAGACTAGTCACTGTTTCTACAGGCGGCTGAGCCTTCCTAACCCATACATTGTTCCGGCGACGATCTCCGCGAGAGCTTGCATTTCTTTTAACAACAGCAGGCCCCTTCATGTTAGGCATCTTTTTAGGCCTGGAACTGGAACAGGGAGGAACTTCCTTTCGCTTTCGATCAGGACGAGCTTTCACGGTCTTAATACCATGGGTACGAGGTTTGGCAGAATCAGGACCCTCATACTTAACACGAATACGAGGTATCAAAAGCTCATCCGGCTCCCCATTTCGAGCCTCGGTCCTCACAGTTTTATCATCGGAGCTCATCCACAACTTGTAGTTTTCAGAAAGACCCACAAAGCCATTTGTAGCTACGGCCCAACGCGGGAGACCATCATAATACTTAGCCCACGCTTGAACCCGTGCTTGTGAAAAGGCCGCTAATTTATGTGGTACCGTATCGGAAAAGGGGATAGTCTGCCTTAAACCGTATTGACGCATGACTCGGTAAGGGAAAATATAAGTGGGCCGAGATAGCCCCAACAAGGAAACATAAACCGATACATCAGAACCCCCCGTCATAGTAGTCAAACCCCACCACGGTACCACCCACTTGATAGAACAGATACCATGAGTAAAAAAGGAGGCCCACTCGGCCTCGTCCTGGCCTCGGTGCAAATATTTTCGGTTACCCAAGGCTATAGGGCGATAATGTTTAGGATCGGCAGGAGTTTCCAAGAGCCTAAGCCGTTCCACGAGCCAAATCTGCAAAAAACGGGTACGATCAAAAAAAATAATAATAAAAAGAAAACGGTTCCTGGGGCGCAGTTTCAACGCCCAGGACCAGGCGCCGAAAATTCTAGCGCCCAGCCCTGGGCGCTGAAACTCAGCCCCAAGGCAGGACGAATAAAAATATATATGCGAAAAAAAAACGTATACGTGCGCGAAGAAAAAAATCGATTACCTGCAGTAATAGGGGGCTTCCCTTAAAATATTCAGATTTGGCATCCTTCTTCAGCTCATCCGCACTCAGCAAAGTCTCGGCAACAACCAACGGCATAATAGAATAGCAACTTTCCACCTGGCTAATCAAGGGGACCAACCTTATGTCACCGAACTCACCATTGTGATTCGACAGCAAATAATGATTCAACAAGCAAAATACAAGGGCTCGAATATTCAATTTCTGTTCGGTCATATTCTTACTAGGCCTAAAGTGGTGTTTTACAAGCTTTGCCAAATTAACCTCATCACCTACAACAACTTCAGCAAGCATGCTAGCATCTAGTCCTAGGAAAGCCCCTATGGTTGTTTTACTCTCTTCAATAGTGCCAGGAGTGGCAGGGGTAGCATTAGTAGGATAACCAAGGATCGCAGCAAATTCATCTGGCAAAGGTCATATTTCGTTTCCCCGAAAGACAAAAACATGATGATCGGAATCCCAAAAGCTTAGGGCTGCGTGCAGAAAATTATAGTCAATGTTAATTTGTTGTAAGCCTAAAAGTGCCTCTAAGTGGTATTCTTTCAACAAAGCCTTTTCTGTAGGATTAAGGGCCCGTAGCCAACGCTTGACAGCCCGTTGGAGTGAGAAAGTAGGAATCGACATGACGAAAGCAAGGAGTAACTAAGACACAGCAAAGAAAGAAGGAAATTAAGGGTAATGGAAAATAGGGACGTATCTAGCCCCTATATATAGCTGAACGCATCAAGTGACATCCTGATCCCATTCGGAAACGCGTTAAGAAATCCGAAAGTCAAAATTCGCCAGGAAAGGACTTTCAGCGCCCGAAGCTGGGCGCCGAAATAATTAACGCCCAGCCTTGGGCGCCGAAAATGCAGCCCAAGGCCCGGATTTCACAAAACGCGGAACACGAAAAGACTTAAAACCGTGTTGCTAGACACGAGGCCCTATGTACAATTAAGATCAAGCCCAAAAGCACCTTTAAGCTCCCAAATAGCAAAAATGAATAGTAAAACTTGGTCGAAACTTAGACTTGTCTCCAGGAACATATATGTACACTTTTCAAAACAAATGTGAAATGTCAAGGTCATTCTTCGAAACACCAAAAAATGTTGTTAAGTCGTTGGTTTCTCAAATAAAAAATGTTTGTCTGTCAAAAGATTAATCCGGGCCAAAATAAACCGGATGATATTAAACCTTGTCGCCCAAAGACTGAAGTTGCACCCCACGACTTTGCCAAAGTAGCACACCACTATGAAAGGTCGCTCGCACATACGAGCTCGACCCCAAACATGATTAAAAGACGTTATGAAGTATGCGAAAAATGACTAACAAAGCCCAAGTGCTTGAGGGCTCGCGGAAAGTATACTCCAACAAAAAGCGCGCAATCGAAATCACATTCCCAGTCTGCGCTATACGCCGTCCCATGTTTGGATATCTCAAAAGAACAGGTTCGACCGCAGAAAAGGGTCGTCACGGACACTTGTACATAGTCCTCTAATCAAAGGCCAAGTAGTGGCAAAAATCGAGCCGAAAAGACTAGCTCAAAACCACGAAAGCAGACGGTCGCAAGACAAAGGTCCGTCTAAACCCGTTTTCAACCCACGTCCAGGTCACAACTAAATTCGAGCATCCCTCGAAAGAATTCGCTCTTGCAAGAATGAACAAAAGAAAATCTTAAAAGAAATCACAATGAACAAAAAATAGAGACTTGCCCACCTCAATCAGGCAAGATCGCGCCGCGAGCCACGCAAGTTCCAAACCAAGAAAAAACGAATTCAGGGACGTCCACCCTTAGCGGACAGGGTTCGCCCACCCTCAGCGGGCGGGGTCTGCGTCACTAGCCGTGCAGGTCCTCAGTTTTCGAAAAATAGAATCTTCAAAAAAACAAAAAATGAAACAGGCTCGCCATCTTCGGCCGGCGGGATCTACGGCGCAAACCACGTAGGTCCTTATTTTCAGAGAAATGAGCACAAAACAAATTTCAAAATAGATTCGTCCACTTCTATCGGACGGGGTGTCCACCCTTAGCGGACAGGTTCGCCATCTTTAGCCGGCGGGGTCTACGTCACAAACCGCGTAGGTCCTTATTTTCAAAATTTCAAAAATAGATTCGTCCACTTCTATCGGACGGGGTGTCCACCCTTAGCGGACAGGCTCGCCATCTTTAGCCGGCGGGGTCTGCGTCACTAACCGCGCAGGTCCTTAGTCGCTGCAGCGATAACTTTTTCTGGTTTTCCGTTTTTCCAAAAAAGAACGATGTGAGTAGCTTTCCCTTTTTTCCAAAGATTGGTTTTCCGTTTTTTTCCAAAAAAAGAGCGATGTGCTGGATTTTCCTTCGTTTTACGTCTCATAAAAACAAGGGGGTTTTCTCGTTTAGCTAACCCTGAAAATGAGAATCTTTAAAAACATTTTTACCTCGTGATTGGGCTTGGCCATGCCCAATTACACTTTATAGCTTTGATTTCGAAAACATCTGTAGCTACTCCCAATGACAAAGTGAGGGAGTTTCTACACTTCTTTAGATACTTCCAATGACAAAGTGAGGAAGTTTCTATACTATCCGTTGACAAATCCCAATGACACGTGAGGGGTATGTCGACACTTCAAGTGATGACCCTTAAGTCAAATGTTATCACTCGGGGGCTCGTGAGACCCTCGCCAAAACAGGTCACCATAGCTTGTGCGGCGCACTCCGTCTAATACTTTAACCATCGTCTTACTCCAAGACTCAGTCAAAGTGGGGGCTAACTGTAGACACCTACTTTTGTCCCCATTCCCGAAAGGGAAGGTTCGATGATGAAAACGTAAATCTCCACTTGACAACGCATCTCCTATAAAATAACGAATCTCAATTCCCCTTTTCATTTCACCCGAAACCTGATATTTATAGAAACCTGCTATTTATGGAAACCTGCTAAAAATAGTAAATGTCGTAATGGGTAGTTGTTAAAAGTGGCAAGTCATAAAAGATAGAAACCTGTCAGAATTAGGTGTTGCACTCCAACATAAATCCTAAATGAGATAGAGATTATGAGAGAATCCTATTCCTAATATGATTCGAAAATAAGAGTCACGTATTAATTAAAATCCTAACGAGCCTAGAGTTCGTAACGGGCCCAGACGCATCCCGTCACAAGGTTAATACGCAGTAAAAGACTCAATTAAATCTCAAATACTCCGGATTCTAGGAATCCGAATCTGATTAAGAAGAACAGCCCAGATCCTATTTTCAACGCCTGGCTCTAGGCGCCGAAATCTTCGGCGCCCAGGCCTAGGCGCTGAAAATACCTGGTACGTGTTTTTTCATAATTCTTCGTGGATTAGAGTTCTACAATTCTATCTTTCCACGAACTCTTTTCTATGAATAGGGCCTTAAGTTCGACGTGAAAACACAATACAATTATTATTCTGAGTGTTGACTCTAAACCCCTAAGCCTAAGCCTCACGCTGCAAAACTGATCACGCGTTCTGTCGCAATCGATCCATAAATCGAACGGAACGTATCCCGTCCCATAATTTGAGATTCGTTAAATAAAAGGAGAAATAGCAAAGTCAAAGTGGTTAGTCTTCTGAGAACCGTGAAGCACCTCTCAAGGGTGCGTCGTAATGTGTCCCTTTTCTATGGTTTAATTGCTTTCCTCGCCCTTTTATGAACTGTTAAACTAACTAAAATCTGATTGTTCGATCACGCCTAATAAATATGATATTTTTGGGAAATTGGTTTATCATGCTAGGTCCCTTAAAACAATCTAAATCAGATAATCGCGCTCGATCTAGTACTATATGTTGCATATTGTTAAAATCAACTCAGATTAGTTTAATAGTTAACGCATGTCCCTTCAATTATTTATGCTGAGCTAGTAAGGATATCCTGCCTCTGGAGTTATCGAAGAGCAAGTACTCCTCTCGGTAGTTACAGTCCCCCGAACCCTCAATCTCTACCCTGCAGGTGTACGTTGAGCGATCCCCACCACCAGGGATCACAAGGGAACCTACGGCCGTCGTGGTCAAACATAATTGCACTCCCTTTATGTCACGATAACCGGGTTTTGTCAGTTTTTCTCATTGTCGTTAAAAACTGAATGGCGACTCCTATATTACTAGTCAATTGGGTGTAAACTCACAGGAAATCCAATTACACTTGATTTGACAAAAAGAAGCGTCACACCCACGAGGGACGAGGTCACGCATTAGCCTCGTGCTTTTTCGACCCCCTCACATAAGGGCGTGGAATAAATTTGGAAATTGGTGCTCAATCCTAAAGTGAAGCGCGAAATGAACTTTATACAAGCAAATAGAACCAAAACAAATTCACACCACTTATTTGGGGTACCCCCAAGATTATTCAACAACAAAACTAAACTATACTCTTTTTGAACTTTTCTTGATTTGATTTTCTCCCTTTTTTTATGTTTCAAACGAAACTTTTCTCATTGCCTTGTTTTTCTCTTTTTTTGGCTTTTTCAAAACATTCCTTCTTCTTTTTTCTTTTGCTTATTTCTTCACTATATACAACATATTTCCCAAACTTTCCATTCTAACCAACAACCATAATTTCTCATCATTGCATAAACATTCAAAACCACAAAGCACAATTACTCAAGCTTCACTATCACTTCTAAGGGTGAAAATAAAACAAGGGCTAATAGGCTTGTAATGATCTTATAAGCAATGAAGGGAAAAGGCTCAAATGGATAGCAAGGGGGTAAATGCAAACAAAAATATGAAAGAGAAATAAAAAATGATATCCTAATCTAAAAAGAAAAAATAGTCACGGAAAGAAATGCCTCTATCGTCCCCTAAAGTAGTTCGGTCGCGGTCTCGGGAAGGAAAAAGTCCAATTCGGGATATAGGAAAGTCAAGCCAAGGATCTATGCCACTCAATATTTGTAAACTTGTGTTTGGGCTAAAATGAACATGATCCTCACAAATGGGAGCAAATACCATCCTTTCCAATTTCAAGTCACTAGAGAGAACGACACCGTCTTACCACAAACCAAGGGTTCAAGACTCATGCTATCCAAAGTTCTAACCGACTACCTTAACACCCAAATCCTAGACTCGAACCAAGACATTCAAAACCGTGCACACATCTACCAATTAGAAATAAAAGAATTCTAACCTACATGTTCCAATTTTATTATGCCCGAATCAAGAATGAATCCTAAAAACTAGAAAAACTTGTCTTGAAAAAAAGAAAGAAAAAAGAATTAAAAAGAAAAGAAAAGGAAAAAGGAAAGAAAAGAATGAAAAATGAAAGAAAAAGGAAAGAAAAAGAAAGAAAAGAAAAGAAAGAAAGGAAAAGGAAAAGAAAAGAAAGCAAAAGAACCTAAAATCAAAGAAACTAAGCAAGAAAGTATATACAAAAGCACACAAATGCACGTAATCAATGGCATGAATATCACAAAGGTAACCACACAATAAAATCTCCCCCAAGCTCGAATTAGGCCATGTCCTCAAGGCCTAAAACGAAACAAGGAGGGGCACAGCTACTCATCCAACCAATGCCCCACAAGAATAATGCCCGATCCCAAAGAATGCATGTGCTTAGAAGGATATTACCGGAGATGCCGTGGGAGCAAATCCCGCAAAGAACCGCAATAAACGAACAAACTCACCAAAAGAACATCGGACATGGCAATGGTGGATGACATGAATCCACACCACGAGAACGCACCAAAAAGAAAAACTAAAAAAGAATCAAGAAAAAGTTAGTAGACAAGGGCCAAATGGCCAAAACAAACATAAATCATCAATAGATCATCATGTATAGACAACCACACAAAGTGGCAAAAGGAACCAACAAACCACCAACAAAGACCAACTCCCCAAAGCTAACTCCCACGGCTCACTTCTCCCCCCAAGCTAAATAAAAGCATACCATCACAACAAAAGATGGGGGAGAAGTGGAGTAGCTCCTAAGAGTGACTCGGGCCAGTGCCCTTCCCCTTTCGATCATACTCTCTCCAATGTTCATCTCGGCTACGATGATAGGGAAGGGCTTGCTCATCGGAGAAGGGGGTGAAATTGAAGTTTGGGTCCACATCGGACCCGACGCATCGGGATGAGGGGGCCAAGAATAGTTGGGCTCAAGGGGGTAGTTGCCTTGGGGAGGCTTTCCTCTAGGACCATCCCAGCCGCCTATGTAACCCTCGGGCCAACCGGTGTATCCCACGGGCCAATCACTAGGCCTCTCATCCGACATAGGTGTGGGGTACATCGGGTCGCCGCAATAGTCACTCCCTCCCATTTTGGAGTAATCATAAGGGGGGTAGGAGGGGGGAGTGACATTGGGTTGGGACGGTTCGGTCCAATAAGGGTAGGTAGGTGTATTATCATCATTCCAACTAGGGGTGGGACCTTGTTGGGGTGGATGATAAGGATAGTTGACATAGGGATCAAAATCCCCTTTGTCCACGTGAAAATCATACACCCGCCTACCATAGTAGGACGAGTCAAAATCACCATAAGAACCCACCTCGCAGCTCTCTTGAGGGGCAAGAGAAGCTAAGGTACGCGCTTGCTCCGTTTTCTCTTGTAAGATAGCCGCAAGGGTGGATTGCAAGCCATTGAAATCAAATAGAGGAGAGGAGAAGGACATACCACCCTCTTTGAGGGGAGGCTCCATGGCCGGTGAGGTAGGCCGAGGAGGAGGCTTCATGGCCGTAGGGCGAGGAGGAGGCATAGAATCACGGGCGGTGATGAATTGGAAAGCACGGGAAGCAAGTAACGAACATTGGGGGTCCATGAAGTAATGGATCGATCGGGGACGAAGCACCAATCGGAGGTTTTGAGGCACCAAATATAGTGATCTTCCCTTGGTGTGTACTTGATCCACTTGGCGTTGAATAAAGCCCGATGTTAGGTTATGATACATATGACAATTCATAAATCATGCGGAAAAACCATAAAGCCAGGAAAGCATATTATTTACACATAATCATTTAGCATATTTTAGATGAATACTCTTTGTTCCGTGCCTTCCCTAGCTGCGCCCGAACCGAACAAGAACAAGTCTTTAGGACTCCAAGTGTCGTCCCTCCGTAGATAGTCCACAGCACGTCCGGATCCGCCTTAAGATTGACCAACTAGAATCGCCCTTAAGGTACTACTTATTTTCGGCTAAATGGGCAAGAGTTATGGCTGATTTTTCTGCTTAAAAATCCTAGCTTTGAATACTTGAAAAACTTGTATATAAATAATGACCCTAGGCCCTTATTTATAGAGGTATGGAAAAGGAATTGTAATCCTACTAGGATGTGGATTTGTTAATTAGAACTTTATTAGGACTCTAAATAACAAAGCAAATCTAATAAGATTAGGATTTTAATCTTCGCACGAATCCTAATAGAATTAGGATTTCCCGCACACGCATCGTACAAGCCGTGCACCCGCGCAGGCCTTGCGGCCCACGACAAGCGCACAGCCCATGTGCGGTGCTGCGTGCGCGCGCGCCCTTGGCTGGGCCTGGCCTTGCGCTGGGCCTGGTTGAGGCGTGCGTTGCTGCGTGCGGCTCGCTGGGCGATGGCCTGGCTTCGTGCTGGGCCTTCGTCTAGCGGGCCTCGTCCGATGCTAATTCGTACGATACGCTTCCGATTAAATTCCCGATTCCGGAATTCATTTCCGATACGAACAACATTTAATATTTCCGATTCCGGAATTAATTTTCCGTTTCGAACAAATATTTAATATTTCCGTTTCCGGAATTATTTTCCGATTCCGATAATATTTCCGATTCTGACAATATTTCCGTTTCCGGCAATATTTCCGATTCCGGCAATATTTCCATTTCCGATAATATTTTCCGATACGTACCATGTTTCCGTTTCCGGCAACATCTACGACTTGGATAATATTTATATTTCCGATACGATCCATATTTCCGTTTCCGGCAATATCATCGTTTCCGGAGTATTCATTTCTTTCCTGTGACGATCTCAGCTCCCACTGAAACCAAGATCCGTCGATTCCGAATATCCATAGATGGAGTATTTAATGCCATTAAATACTTGATCCGTTTACGTACTATTTGTGTGACCCTACGGGTTCAGTCAAGAGTAAGCTGTGGATTAATATCATTAGTTCCACTTGAACTGAAGCGGCCTCTAGCTAGGCATTCAGCTCACTTGATCTCACTGAATTATTAACTTGTTAATTAATACTGAACCTCATTTATTAGACTTAACATAGAATGCATACTTGGACCAAGGGCATTATTTCCTTCAGTCTCCCACTTGTCCTTAGGGACAAGTGTGCATTTCCTAATTCCTTTGTCGCTCGATGCTTGCTCTTGAACATAAGGTAAGAGTTTTCATCCTTATTATGTCCAGAGGTGTTCCTCGGTTTCAGAGTTCAACTGATCAAATAAACAGATAATCATAGCCTATGATTCATCCGAGCACGGCCATGCATTTCACAGTTTCTAGCTCTCCGAGTGGCCTTGTACAACTTTTAAGCATCTCATCCCGATTTATGGGAGGACAATCCCAATCTTGCGATCTTGAGATTAGACTTCGTTTGATAGGTGATTACCTGAGCGTTGCCTTTATAGCCTCCTTTTACGGTGCGACGGTTGGTCAACGTCAAAGCAACCAGTTCTCAAACAAGTAATCTCAAATCACTCAGGTATTGAGGATTTAGTGTCTAATAATTTTAATGAAATTTACTTATGACAGATTTTCATCTCTTACAGTAAAGTTTCATAGGTCTTGTCCGATACTAGTCTTCCCAAAGTAAGTATCTATGCAAATGATTATGACATTGCCATGTCCACATAGTTCAAGAAACAGAACTACTAGTCATCTTGCATTCTAGTCGTCTAACGTTTTCTATGCGTCCAATTTTATAGAAAACTCCGACTAGGGACCATTTTCAACCTTTGACATTCAAGTTCACTTGATAGACATTTCTTAGTCACAGGACTAATCCTGACAGTCTATCTTGAATATATTGTCAAATTGAAGGGACTCATCATTTAATACTAAACCAAGATTAAATGGAATATGAAAATACATTTCATATATGATAAATGTTCAACCCCAATGTATTACAACCATGGGCCTTAAACCCATCTTTAAAACAGTTCATGGAATTTCAAAGCTATGTTTGATTTCCAGTGCTACAATGTGAGTGTTGCTTCTCACTTGTTGCATAGGTTTAGTTATCATGCTTTGCCAATCTTAATATCCTTTTCATCGAATGATTTTCGAGATATGATGATAAGATCTTTTGAGTTTGTTTATTATGTGATCTAGTCTTTCTTACTTAAATAGTGGTTCTACGCATTTTGCAATGAAGAACCATCAAGTCAGCAGACATGTGATCCAGCCAAGTTCAGTGAAGAACTTTTTAATGTAAACAACTCAGTTTTATTGCTTCTTAGGCAATAAGTACTTTCACTTCAACTGTATAGCTTGCTAGTGATGCTTTGTTTGGATTTACTTATCCAAGCAGTTCACAGATATGTGGAAGACTTTCCAGCTGTATCTTTGAACATAGAAATTAATATTTAATTTCCCACGCAACAACTCATGGTCTCCAATCCATGTTGCCATTTTAAAACACGATGCTCTATAGCTCGTCCTTGCCAATGGTTAACTCCAAAGGGATCTTTCTTGATCCTTTACCAGTGTTTATGCGTGTGGCATCAATATTTAGCATATCTTTATTTCCTTGAATCAAGAAGTAATCCTATGTACCTTTTCAAGTACCATAAGTTTTTCTTGATCTCAATCTAATTGGTCTTCACTTAGATCAATAGAGATTGGTATATGTTCGTCATGCCTAAAGTCATACGATACGTTTTTGGCGATCCTCATATTATATCATACATGATAAATTCTTTTGCAGAATAATTCCCAATTGAATTCTATTCATGTAACTTTAGCTCATTCAATTTCAGTAGATACTGAATCCAGCTAAATTCTTTGACATATAATATAGGTGAAGAATCTCATTAGATTCTTTGATGTTAACTTAGTAAATGCTTATACATAGTTCAAACATTCTTTTACTTAGATTTATTCATATGGATCGAATATCTCCAATGGAGTCTTTCGTGTTTGATTTAGTAAATGCCATTACTAAACAATATCATAAGATCTTTGTAAATAGATCTTAATACCCAGTATGTACTAAGTTTCGCCTTGGTCCATCATTGATGAATAATTTCAAACCTAACTTATTAGCATTTGAATGTTATTTCACAATAGAGAGATATGTGTGTGATACACATAAGACCAATTAAGTTATTATGTACTCCCACTAAACTTCTTATATATCAATAAGAATCATGTACATTTTATGAAACTAAAATACTTATTAGCTTCACTAAAATACAATTTCAATTCCCAATTGCTTGCTTAAATCTGTACATAGATTCTATAAGCTAGCTTTCTTTTTCGAGCATTTATTTGGATCCACAAATCCTATGACATACCATGTACATAGTTTATTCCAAAATTTGATTGAGGAATACGTTTTGTCATCCAATTGCCATATTTACCAATATGCAATCATTGCTTGAATTATAGACTTGAGCATTACGATTATGCATGAGGTTTCAACACAATCCATGCCATGAATTTGCTTGTAACCTTTAGCAACTAATCTAGCTTTGTGTGTGAACACAATTCCATGTTTGGTGGTTTTTATCCTTAAAACAAACTTGCAACCAATAGGTGTGAAACTATTCTTGCAAATCAACAAAATTTCAATTTTGTCATCAAAACATTGGTTATGTTTTATGGCCTTTAACCATCTAAAACATTTGAGTCTATATATGGCCTCTAACCATTTTAGGGAATCTGGGTTTCGTCATAGCTTTCTTACAAGTCACAAACTCATTAATCTATATGATAATAGTTTGACTGCAAGTTGTAGGTTTCTTCACTATTTAATAGAAGAATCTCATAGTTTCATTGACCTGGTCTCTATGTTTCTTCACTATCTAATAGAAGAATCTCATAGTTTCAGTGACTTGAATTCTATGCCTACTTGGGTATAGAACATCAAACAATAGAATATCAATAGCCACTTGAAAGTCCTTTGAATATTCTGTTCTCCTTGAAGCACTTGTAAAGTCTTCTAAGAGATGTCTATTCTTTAAAGCCACTTCTAAAGTCCTTAAAGAATAAGTTCGGATTTTCTGAAGCACTTCGAAAAGCCTCCGGAATGTCCGTTTATGTTTGTTGTTCGCCTCGAAAACTTTCGAGGTCTATTTTCTCCCACTTGTCATTTTGGAAACGAATCTCCAAAAGGACATTATTTCGAGCAAACAAACATTATGTTCTCAAAAATTCGTGGTAGAAACAATACCCTTGTGTCTCATTTAAATAAATCACAATGAAACATATATCTATACTTGGGCCTTAGTTTGTTGAATAACAAACACTAAGCTCCCACTGAGTTTAGGAACTCTTTAGATATATTATGAAAAGATATTCTGAAATTACTTTTCAATAGCTTTGACGAATTTGGTTTAGTTTGGTGGTAGTTGAGCATTTTGTTTTAGAAATTATAGGAAAAGTCTTTATGATCCATCATTGATCGAATCAAGTACTAATTGACTTCGATTATTCCAACTAAGATATGCCATATCTTATGGACCTAGATTGTGAAATTACAACACACAATCATTGATGATCATATTTGGTCTCAAGTAATCATCAACATGATCTAACCTAGATCTTTATGATTTCTTGCCAAGTGGATTTTATACTTCTGAATCTTTGAACTAGTCAAACAGATTCAAACTTATATCACTTTGAGTAAATAAACCTATATTCACTCAAATCCATGTGAAATAATAAAGTCATAAAATCTTTCTTTAGCTTTGAACTCTATTGTTTAGGCGTTCTAACAATAGTTCATATCTTTTGTTACTTTCAACAAGTAAGACTAGTTGTCTTAAATTGATTTAGAAATCAATGAACTTTCAAAAGTCCATCAAAATAGAGCTTTTGAATGTTAACTTATTGATATGGTCTAAGCAACAATGCCAAAGATTAGTGGAACTCAAATCAAGGGTTTGATTTGAACCTAGTAAAGTTTTTATTGTTAAAGAGTTGTTTGTTTTAATCAAGCATATTGACTCATCCCGTAAATGACCATTTCATTCAAATAAACAAACAAACAAGCATTGTTTTTGTTCTTCTGAATGTGAGTCTTTCTGTGTTTGAAGCAGAAATTTAGGTATGCTGATTATGGAACAAAATAGCCATTAAGTTCCAGCCTTGAAAGGACTTAAAATAAACTAGATGACCCTACAACTAATGTAGCATTGCCATGCTTCATTTCCCACTTGTAGGCCATTAGTGTAGCCTAGCTTCCATTGTTTGAGTTATTACCGAAGTAAGAACCTCAAGCGGTATATGATACCAAGGAAGTTTGATTGCTAGGTTACTTCTCTTTAAACATAAACTTATAGGTAGAAACGGAATCGTAAATTCCTTTCATTTGTTCCTTGTTTTCCTATTTCTTGTACCCTTTCTTATAGTCTTAAGAATTGAATTCTTTAGTGTTGACTTTTATACTTTGTTAGACATGTCCAATGTCACCCCAACAAGGTTCTTACCATTTAATTTATGTTGAATATTAAGTTTCAACTAGATGATCTTACCAGAAGCTTCTAAAGTTCTCTAAGCATCGATCTATTCGAATGTACTAGACTCATTCGAGAATTAAATGGACAAAGATATTAGGTTGTTAACCATTGGTAAAGCTGAGCGTATTAAACTCAATGCTTTATGATCTCAAAACTACAGTGTATTTTGAATTCACAAGCACCAATTGGTTTGCCATTCGACTTTGATGTTCGAAAACAACCATAAAAGTCTCTATAAGAAACGTACATTTTAAATTGCTCATTTTCTCTCATTTCCGTGAATCGTTCTTGGATTCACTACCAATCGAGGAAATTTACTGTTACCTTTCTAAAAGGATTTATTGCAGTGCAAGATATTTAAGTATAAACAATAATTAAAACATTCATTGAAGCATGCAAAGTCTAAACATTTATCATGAATAATAACTTGAAAATGAAAGCAATCATGCAATTTAAACAAGTCATTAGCATTTTATTCGAATTATGTGTTCCGGCAGGTGTGAATAAAATGATTCCAAGATCCTAAAATCATTGAAGAATTAAGCACAGTTTGTCGACTTAATTCTAAAACATCTTAGGTAAGCAAAAACCTTTTGCTAATAGTCTAGAAACTATTCTTGGTTGATAGGCACGTCTAAGAACTTATTAGGTAAACCTATCGATTTTGCCACGACATAAAAGGACTCCTTACTTATATCGTTGAGTTTCACCAAAACTAACATGTACTCACAATTATTTCTGTACCTTGCCCCTTTAGGACCAATAAGTAACACCTCGCTGAGCGAAAACTATTACTAGATTGATGTAAAGGATATCCAAGCAAGTGTATATTTTGGCATGGCACCTTTTAACTCAATTTTTAAGTTTGGAACTTAAGGCTCTTACTATGTTGGTTAGATTTTAAGTGAACTAAAATCCTTAATCATGCAACATAATCAAGCTTTTGATCTCATGCATTTTAAGACATATTTAAAGGCAATAAATAACTTAAAACATGCATAAGATAAATGTGATCTAGTATGGCCCGACTTCATCTTGAAGCTTTAACTTCAAAGTCCGTCTTGAAAATCTCCGTGGGAGGCACCATTTTCTTCAAATAGGATAAGCTATAATTAAAACTAATTACAACTATTTGATGGTACGCAGACCATATTTGAATTGAAAAACAACTTTGGTACGTTAGACCAATTACATTCAAATTAATGGTACGCAGACCATATTTTCTATCCTATTTGGGCCATACTAGTCACTTCATAACCTGCAAAACAGTACATATACAATATATACCATTCACCCATTCATTAACATGAATGGCCCACATAGCTGGTTAGTAAAACACATTATGCATCACGTAAACATTTGCAGCAATTAATCAAGGGCACCAATAATCTACCAATTATTCAGTCCTTATTAATTCTAATCAAGTTGTTTTAACCTTAAGGATTTGTAGACCTAATCAAGAGTATATGACTAAAAAGGGCTCCCACTTAAACCAATAAATTCATATGCTTTACTAATTTTAAACATAAAAATGTATTTCTAGTCTAACCGGAAACATACAAATTTAATTAAAATTTAAAGCTCATATAAATTTATAATTGAATCCAAAAAGTTTTATTTAATTTCAGTCGTATTTAAATTAATTCATGATTTTAATTTTAGTAAAATAATTAGAATAAATAAAAATTTATTATAATTACAATATTCAAAATTAAAATCCAAGAAAATAATTTAAATTATTAATTTTAAAATTAATTAAAATTACGTAAACTGAAAATTTCAAATTAAAATTTCAAAACGATCTAATCGCAACGCAACAACTCCACGCATCGCACGCCCATGGGCCACACGCACACAGCCATGCTGGCCATGTGCGCGCACCCCATGCGCTGCCTCGCATCGCTACTGCTCACCATCGCAAGGCATCACACGATCTGGTGCTCGCTGCGCGCGCCAGCGCTCGATGCACGCGAGCCATCGCTCGCTGCGCGCCCCAGCGCTCGATTCATGCGAGCCATCGCTCGCTGCGCGCCTGCCTTTCTCGCACGCGAACTTGCGCTCATCGCACGAGGCAGTGGCATGCGAGCTGGCGCTCGCTGCGCGCGAGCGATCGACGCTGGGCGTAGCACTCGTGGCAAGCGAGCTTGCGCTCGCTGCGCACGAGGCTCCGCACGCTTGCGCGAGGCAGTGCGCGCTGTGGCGCAGCTTGCTTGCTGCCCACACGCGACTGCTCGTGCCTTGCTATCGCCCTCGCCCATTCGCCCATTGCACATAGCCCACGACACAAGGCAGGGCTGCTGCCTTGTGCTCGTGCACCATTGCCTTGCTCATTGCATTCGTACCGCATAGGCGACGAGCTCCCTTGCTCGTCGTCACATGCCAGCACTATACAACACCCCTTAAGGGTAACACGTAGCGTCCATTGCTTTGTGCGTGCAAGTCATATGAGCGAATCGCATAAAAATTTAAAATTTATATTCAAAATTAATGACAAATTAATAAATAATATTAATTTCATAATTTTAGGGCGAAAAATCGAAAATTTATTATTCAATTGATTTCCGATTAACATGGATTCAAGTCTAGGTCATAAAAATTTAAAATTTAACATAAATTTACAATTTTTATGGTGGTTTTTAATCATAGGTGTCTAATTAAATTATAACTAATTATGAAAATCAAATTAATTTTAAATTATTCCAATTTTCAACAAATTAATCATAATTACAAATTAGATTGTATAATTAACAAGGCTAGGCATTCAAACTTGTTAAACATATACAGTAGGTCAATCAAAAATTCAAGATTTATCAACAAGAATCGCAAATATTTAATTTAACATCTTAAATTTACGAAATTTTGCATTCGAAAAACTAAAACCTCCGAAAAGTCATAGTTAGGCTTCGAATTTGAGAATTCTGGGTTCGGCCGAAAAGTATTATTTTTGTCAAAATTTTAGAATGCCTTTTACATGCGGAATTGACACAAAAATCACTCGATTTGGATGAGTAACGAAGAAACTGCCGAAAAACTGCGTACGTATAATTAAATAAACGCAATTTGCAATTAATTAACAATTACGAAAATTAATCACCCCTTTTAATTCTTGCAAATTTGTAATATTTAACCATGTTCATGCAATTTAGATTATGAAAATAATAAGAGGCTCGTGATACCACTGTTAGGTTATGATACATATGACAATTCATAAATCATGCGGAAAAACCATAAAGCCAGGAAAGCATATTATTTACACATAATCATTTAGCATAGTTTAGATGCATACTCTTTGTTGCGTGCCTTCCCTAGCTGCGCCCGAACCGAACAAGAACAAGTCTTTAGGACTCCAAGGGTCGTCCCTCCGTAGATAGTCCACAGCACGTCTGGATCCGCCTTAAGATTGACCAACTAGAATCGCCCTTAAGGTACTACTTATTTTCGGCTAAATGGGCAAGAGTTATGGCTGATTTTTCTGCTTAAAAATCCTAGCTTTGAATACTTGAAAAACTTGTATATAAATAATGACCCTAGGCCCTTATTTATAGAGGTATGGAAAAGGAATTGTAATCCTACTAGGATGTGGATTTGTTAATTAGAACTTTATTAGGACTCTAAATAACAAAGCAAATCTAATAAGATTAGGATTTTAATCTTCGCACGAATCCTAATAGAATTAGGATTTCCCGCACACGCATCGTACAAGCCGTGCACCCGCGCAGGCCTTGCGGCCCACGACAAGCGCACAGCCCATGTGCGGTGCTGCGTGCGCGCGCGCCCTTGGCTGGGCCTGGCCTTGCGCTGGGCCTGGTCGAGGCGTGCGTTGCTGCGTGCGGCTCGCTGGGCGATGGCCTGGCTTCGTGCTGGGCCTTCGTCTAGCGGGCCTCGTCCGATGCTAATTCGTACGATACGCTTCCGATTAAATTCCCGATTCCGGAATTCATTTCCGATACGAACAACATTTAATATTTCCGATTCCGGAATTAATTTTCCGTTTCGAACAAATATTTAATATTTCCGTTTCCGGAATTATTTTCCGATTCCGATAATATTTCCGATTCTGACAATATTTCCGTTTCCGGCAATATTTCCGATTCCGGCAATATTTCCATTTCCGATAATATTTTCCGATACGTACCATGTTTCCGTTTCCGGCAACATCTACGACTTGGATAATATTTATATTTCCGATACGATCCATATTTCCGTTTCCGGCAATATCATCGTTTCCGGAGTATTCATTTCTTGCCTGTGACGATCTCAGCTCCCACTGAAACCAAGATCCGTCGATTCCGAATATCCATAGATGGAGTATTTAATGCCATTAAATACTTGATCCGTTTACGTACTATTTGTGTGACCCTACGGGTTCAGTCAAGAGTAAGCTGTGGATTAATATCATTAGTTCCACTTGAACTGAAGCGGCCTCTAGCTAGGCATTCAGCTCACTTGATCTCACTGAATTATTAACTTGTTAATTAATACTGAACCGCATTTATTAGACTTAACATAGAATGCATACTTGGACCAAGGGCATTATTTCCTTCACCCGGATGTCTAGGAACTCGCCACAAGGAACCGGACTCAAGTCCTCGAGGGCATCCTTATAAGGATCATTGGGAAGCGCCCTCAAGAGAAGAGTGAGCATCCCCCCAATAAGTATGTCCCCACTAACTGTAGGGGAATAGGGTTAAACATAATAACATGTGCGGAAACAATCCCCAAAACCAGGAAGCATGTATAAAGCACAGATTAAGCATACCTACGTTTGAAGCGTGTTTTCCACAAATCTGTCAACGAACACGAACTTAGTACTCCACTTGTCGTTCCTCTACTTGGTTCACCGACACGATCAGATCCGTCTTGATTATCGTAGCTTAGACAATTGATCAAGATAGTTTGCTTTTGGGAAGAACACACTTTGGAGGCACAGAGAGAGTTAGGGTTCTCTGAGTCTCTAGGGTTTTGAGTATGACTGAATTGTGTTGATGGAAAAAGGGTTAGAAGGTTATTTACATAACCTTACTAACCGGCCAAGCCACAAGGGCAAGACCGGCCAGCAAGCCCGCGCAAGCGCGCACGAGCACACACAACGTGCTGGGCCGTGGGCCGCGCTGTTGCTGCTGTGTCATGGCCTTGGCCCGCGCGCACACACGCGCAGCTCGCTCGGCCATGGTCCAGCGCTGCCGTGTTGTGGCCTTGCTTGCGTGTCGAGCGCCCATGAGCCTTGAGTGCTTCGCGCACTCGGCTCGTGGGCTACTCCTCGTAATCGCGACTTAATATCGTTCCGGATATTATTTATCATTTCGTATACGACGAATCACCGTCGTACGATACGATTTATTCGTTTCTCCTAGCTTACGAATATTCGCGATATGATATACGATTCCGATGCAAGGTCGTATCGTATAATACGTTTTCCAAAACTAATTCCCGAAAAGCTATTAAATGAATTTCTGATTCATTTAATCCGGTGATCTGTTACGTGTCATTGGTGTGACCTTGTAGGTTTAGTCAAGAGTAAGCTGTGAGTTTAATATTCATTAGAACTCACTGATCGGAAGCATTGCTCCAGCTAGCTGTTCCAATCACTTGATCTCACTGAATTAATTGTTCGCAATTAATCTGAACCTTGGTATTAGACTTAATGCACCTTGGGTGAAGGATATATTTCCTTCAGTCTCCCACTTGTCATTCAGACAAGTGTGCATTCACATTCCTTTGTCACTTAGTGTTACTTACTGAACATAAGGTAAGATCCAAGCCATCCTTATTAGGTCCAGAAGTGTTTCTCGGATTACAGAGCTCAACTGTTAAACTTTTGCAGAAGGTTAAGCATTAACCATTCTGAGCACGGCCATGAATTTTACAGTGTCTAACTCTCCGAGAGGCCTTGTTACACAACAACACCATATCCTATCAAAGATAGGAGGACAATCCATTCTTGCAATCTATGAACACTTACTGTGATTCATAGTACGCCCAATAACTGCTTTTATAGCCTCGTTTTACGGTGCGACGTTTAGCTAGCATCAAAGCGAACTAATTCTCAAACGAGCAGACATAATCGCTCATGTTCTGAGGAACGGTTTCTAATCACCATTAATTAGAACTACCTATGACATGACTTTAATCTCTTAAAGTCCAATAAGTATCTATGCAAAAGATTCTGACATCCAGTCTCTCTAGTTCAAGAAACAGAACTACGTAATCTACTTGCAATCTAATCTTCATTAGTCATTGGTTGTCCACCTTTCAATGACCTGGATTAGGGATCCTTTGTGACTTCAATATTCAAGTTCACTTATGGGTGTTTCTTTGTCGAAGAATCCATCTTGACATCCTTTTTGAATGATTTGAATAACATGGACTTATGATTTAATACTAAACCAAAATGAAATGAATATATATATATGAAATAATAAATTTCATAAATATGAAATGGTTAAACCAATTGTTTTAAACATAGATCTAACAGATGTTCTAAAACAATACTCCAACATGCTTGATTCCCATGGTTGCTACATGTGCGTTGTGTTTCACTTGTGGCAACGGTTTAGTCAATGGATCCGCGACGTTGTCGTCAGTTCCAACCTTGCAAATCTCGATTTCTTTTCTTTCAACGATCTCTCGAAGTATGTGAAATCGCCGCAGTACGTGCTTGGACTTCTAGTGGCTCCTAGGCTCCTTTGCCTAGGCAATGGCTCCACTATTGTCGCAATACAAAGCCACTGGTCCTTTAATGGAGGGGACAACCCCAAGTTCTTCGATGAACTTCCGAATCCAAACATCTTACTTTGCTGCTTCTGAGGCAGCAATGTACTCAGCTTCAGTTGCAGAATCCGCAATAGTGCTTTGCTTAGCACTTTTCCAGCTTACTGCTCCACCGTTGAGGCAGAACACAAACCCAGACTGTGATCTGAAATCATCTCTGTCGGTTTGAAAGCTTGCGTCCGGATAGCCCTTAACAATCAACTCATCTGTACCACCATAAACCAGAAACTGATCCTTAGTCCTTTTCAGGGACTTTAGGATGTTCTTGGCAGCAGTCCAATGTGCCTCACCTGGTTCTGACTGGTACCTGCTCGTTGCACTGAGTGCGAACGAAACATCCGGCCTTGTACAAATCATATCATAAATGATGGATCCAATAGCCGAATCGTATGGAATTCCACTCATCTTTCTACGGTCATCAGATGTTTTGAGACACTGATTCTTTCTTAGATATGTGCCATGTGACATGGGTAGATGGCCTCTCTTGGCTTCCATCATATTGAATCTAGCTAGCACTTTGTCAATGTAAGTGCTTTGGCTTAGTCCAATCATCCTCTTAGATCTATCCCTATAGATCTTGATGCCCAATATGTATTGTGCCTCTCCTAAGTCCTTCATTGAGAAACACTTTCCAAGCCAAGTCTTTACAGACTCCAACATAGGAATGTCGTTTCCAATAAGTAGTATGTCATCAACATACAAGACTAGGAATGCAATTTTACTACCACTGACCTTTTTGTATACACAAGATTCGTCCTGATTCTTGATGAAGCCAAACTTATTGACTGCTTCATCAAATCGTTTATTCCAACTCCTTGATGCCTGCTTTAGTCCGTAGATGGACTTCTTAAGCTTGCATACCTTTCCTTGGTTCTTTTGATCGATAAAACCCTCCGGCTGTGTCATAAACACAATCTCTTCAAGAACACCATTCAAGAAAGCAGTTTTGACATCCATTTGCCATATTTCATAGTCATGAAAAGCGGCAATCGCAAGGATTATCCGAATAGACTTAAGCATCGCGACTAGAGAAAAGGTTTCATCGTAGTCAACGCCGTAAACTTGCCTGTAACCTTTTGCTACCAATCTAGCCTTATATATGTATACAATTCCATCTTTGTCTTTCTTCAATTTGAAGACCCATTTGCATCCGATAGGTGTGAACCCATCCGGCAAATCAACCAAATCCCAGACTTGATTTTCAGACATGGAGTCTATTTCAGATTTAATGGCCTCTAACCATTTAGTGGAGCTTGGGCTCGTCATAGCTTGCTTGTAAGTCATAGGTTCGTCACTTTCCAATATGAGAACCTCTAGGTTTTCAGTCAAGAGGACGCCTGTCCATCTGTCCGACTGAAAAATAGTTCTACTTGACTTACGAGGGGCAACAACGTTTTGAGGAACTACTCCCACTGGCTCTTCTAAAGACCTTGGAGGTTCATCAACCTGAACTGCTTCTAAAGAGTTCTAAGTTCGTTGTTCGTCTCGAATCTCTTCGAGGTCTATTATTCTCCCACTTGTCAATTTGGAAATATGATTTCTTTCCAAAAAGACACTGTCACGAGCAACGAAAACCTTGTTGTCTGACTTGTTGTAGAAATAATACCCCTTTGTTTCTTTTGGATACCCAACGAAGAAACATTTGTCAGATTTTGGTTCGAGCTTGTCCGAAATTAATCGCTTGACATATGCTTCGCAACCCCAAATCTTCAGAAAAGACAACTTTGGAAGTTTCCCAATCCATAATTCGTATGGAGTCTTTTCAACAGCTTTTGACGGAGCACGATTCAGTGTGAGTGCTGCAGTTTGCAACACATGTCCCCAGAACTGTAAAGGAAGTTCGGCCTGACCCATCATTGACCTGACCATATCGAGTAAGGTCCTGTTTCTCCGTTCCGATCCTCCATTCCATTAAGGTGTCCCCGAAGCAGTCAATTCAAAAAGAATACCGCATTCTTTTAGATGGTCATTAAACTCGTGGCTAAGATATTCACCTCCTCGATCCGATCTTAGAGCTTTGATTTTCTTTCCATGTTGATTCTCTACTTCATTTTGAAATTCTCGGAATTTCTCAAACGATTCAGACTTGTGCTTCATTAAGTAAATATAGCCATATCTACTGAAGTCGTCCGTAAAGGTTATGAAATAGCTGAACTCACCTCTAGCTTTCGTACTCATAGGCCCACATACGTCCGTATGTATTAGCCCTAGTAGTTCGCTTGCTCTTTCTCCCACCTTTGAGAAAGGTTGCTTTGTCATTTTGCCAAGTAAACAAGATTCCCATTGATCAATCTTCTCTAAGTCGAAAGATTCTAGAATTCCTTTCCGTTGAAGTAATTCCATGCGCTTTGTGTTTATATGGCCTAATCGACAATGCCACAGAAATTTGAGATCCGAATCACCAGTTTTAGCCTTTTTGGTATTTATGTTATAAATGTGTTTGCTCGTATCTAGCACATATAGACCGTTTTCTTGTTGTGCTGAACCATAAAACATTCCATTCAAAGAAAAAGAACAACTATTGTCTTTAAATTGAAAACTAAAACCTTTAGAATCCAAACTTGAAACGGAAATAATGTTTCTGGTGATACTAGGAACATATTAACAGTTTTCTAGTTCCAGAACAAAACGACTAGGCAAAGAAATAAAATAATATCCTACGGCTAATGCAGCAATTCGTGCTCCATTTCCCACGCGTAGATCCATCTTGCCTTTATCAAGCTTTCTACTTCTCCTTAGTCCCTGCGAATTGGAACATAAGTGTGAGCCACAACCAGTATCTAATACCCGAGAAGTAGAATTAGCAAGATTACAATGTATAACATACATACCTGAAGGAGAAGCAACGTTTCCGTCCTTCTTCACTTCCTTTAGTTTGGGGAAATCTCGCTTGTAATGACCAATCTCATTACAATTGAAGCATTGCGATGTAGAAGGAGAAGCATTTTTCTTCATCTTGCTCTTGGGAGGCGCTAGTTTCCCTCCGGGAGTGGATGAAGATGCAGCCTTGCTTTTCTTCCCCTTGCCTACTTTCTTGAATTTGGTGCACCTCACATTCAAAGGGTCTTTTTTGAACTTAAGGATTCTCTCGAATTTCTCGAGTAATTCCACAAGTTCACAGAATGTGCTCTCTTTCTTGTTAAAGAGATAGTGCATCTTAAATCCCTCATAATCCTTATGAAGAGAATTCAGCACTAGTGCAATAACTATCGACTCTTTGACGGAACCACCAAGTCTCGCGATTGTGAAAAATAATCCAGACATCATATCCACATGAGACCGAATTGGTGTGTTTTTGTCCATCTTGACAGAGTAAATGCGCTTTTGTGCCTCTAGAAGTTCGATCTCTAGTCACGACTTGTGTGGGGTAATGAGCTTGAGATTGCTCATCGAATTAGCCAATTCATCAACCCTTTTGCCACCTGTTTGGCACATGGGTTGAAAACTCGCACAACATCTATCCTCGAGACTTCTTAGGAGAGCATGAGGCTCAAAAGTAATGAACCTCCCTCTCTAACCTTCGGGGATAGACTTAAGGATGAACTCCGTGACAAGGTACTTGTGAAGTGCCCAACTTCTGTACTTTTCAGGAGTCATGCCTTGCGCATCATAGCTAGGAAAAGGTTGTTCAATGACATAGTGTATGCCATTAACTTTCAAAACTTTGACAAGTTTCCCTTTCCATTCAAGAAAATTAGTCAAGTCTAACTCGACATCCAAAATTTCAGCTGATGTGATTGTTGTTATGTTTGCGACCATTTTGATTACTACAATCGAAAAGAATTTGAAATAAATAACCATTCATAAACTTTAATAACTTTGAAACAAAAGCTAGCATGCAATCATTAAATATATTAAGCATTTCATTCATGCAAAAAGAAAAACATGGTCCAAAAAGAATGAAACGATTCCAAGACCCCAAAAGTCCTAAATCCTTAAGCAGCTTTGGCATGTCTTAAGTAGTTTAATATTCTAGGTAAGAAAAACCTATTGCTAGTAATCTCCAAATTACTCTTGGTTAATAAATTAATACCATAATTTATCCCATTGCCACAACATAATGCCATTGTTGTTTGAGTTGAAACCACAATCAACGTGCTCCTTTGGGACGCTTTACCACCTAAGTCTACTAAAATAGCACCTCGCTTTGGCGGAAACCTACTATCTTAGATCCCTAGATTTTTGTAAGTGCTTGATTTGGAAGGCAATTTTTAAACTCAATATTACTTTGGACCTAGTTGTTTCTAAGTTGGTTCGATTATTTAGTGAACTTAATCTAATCGAGTCATACGAAACAACCTATTCATGTAAAGCATACATACATTCATACATCTAAGCATAATATATATATATATATATCAAAGTGCATAAATAAATGGTGATCTAGTATGACCCAAAACATCTTGTCTTGAAGCATCCAATCTTCATCACCTCCTTGTTAGCTTGGCATCGTCTTGAATCTTCGTTCAAATGCTAACTTAAAGTTCTAAACTTAGAAATACTTGAAAATAATAAAATTACATCAAAATTTCCATGGTACGCAGACCATATTTAAAACTTTACATTCAAAGATAGAACGGTTCGCAGACCGTATTTAACTATCCTAAATGGCCATACTAGTCATTTGGAGTAACTGCATTACATAAAATATATATTCTATGCATTCACCCATTCGTAGGCTAAAACGAATGGCCCATATAAATATGCAAGTATTTACGTGAATTAATAAAAATTCACGTTCACATAAACGCGTCCTAAAAGATTAATCAATTTCCAAATTATTAATCCTTAGACTTTATTCTAATTAAAATCGAATTTAATTAAAATAATGCGACCTACGAAAATAATTAAAATTAATTATTTCATTTTAATTTCATTTAGTGGCTCCCACTCAAACCAATAATTATTCCGGATAATTAATTATAAAGTATTAAATTAAAACTCGCAGCCTGGCCCAAGCAAATAAAATATTAAATTAAATATCCCGTTAGCCCAAATTAATGCAAATATGCGAAGCCCAACGAAATAAACAATTTCAACGAAAAAGTCCAAGTGCATGGTTGGGCTAGGCTTGCGCCCAGCCCATTGCGCCTTGTGTGTGGCCTACGAGTCATACGAGCAATGCTCGCACACCCCGCAGCCGAGCATGCGTGCCCACAGCGCTAGCTGCCCCTGCCCGCTCATCGTCGTGCCCATTGCAGCGCTGCACGTCGCAGGCCTTGTGCCTTGCTTCGTCGCAGCACTCGCAAGCCAAGGCACTTCCTTGCTTGCCCTTTCCTCGCCCAGCGCGCACGAGGCACGCAGCTCGCTTGCTGCTGCCCGTGTCGCTGCGGCTCGGTACTCGTACAGCAGCCCGCATGGCTCGTCGAGCCACACGTCCACCATACTCGTATGTTCGTTCCTTGCCTACGGACCAACTTAATTAAAAAAATTTAATTTCACGAACATTGCATTAATGTTATTTTTCATAAAAAAAGTTACGATTTTTATTTTCGAAAAACAACGATTTTTAACGATTTAATAAACTTTAACGACAATCCAATTTCGTAAAATATTAAATCAAGGATAACATTATTCAAATTTTTAAGAACGAACAAATCAACTTGAAAAATTTGAACTTTTTAAATAATAAAATCTAAAACATTAAATCGTTCTTTAACAATTAAATTTCAGATTTTAATAATTAGGTTTAAGTGCGATTAAAATTAACGAAACCATTCAAAATTTTAATCCAATAATTTTTAAAATTAGCCATTGACCCATGAAATTATATTCCCTTTCCCAATTAACCGAATTATTAGACCAAAATTATTTAAAAAATCAATTAGTGTTCTAAATTCTACGAATTGGGGAAAAGCAAAATTAGGGTTTATACTTATCGGAAAAATCTGAAAGTTTTACCATAGATCAAGAATATACCCAGTGACATCGTGCCAAAATTTCAAGAAATTCCGAGTAGTTTAGGTCGACCTTTTAAGTGAATCACTTTCCATCACTTTTAATTTTTATTAAAAAATTAATAAAAACGCCCAAAAACGACACTTCGAGGCCTGTTTTGCGATTTCGTTCACATGAGTTGATCTTAGAAAATCTTTTTCAATCATAGTAGGGTTTGAAAAATCGAAAAAGCGAATCTTTTTGAAATCAGACCTTATTACGCAATTCGTCCAAAAATTCATAATAAATCCGAAAAATTCCAAATTTTCGACAGATGCAAACACAAATAAAACATGCTAAAATATGCTTTGAATACTTAAGGCTCATGATACCACTGTAGGGGAATACAGTTAAACATAATAACATGTGCGGAAACAATCCCCAAAGCCAGGAAGCATGTATAAAGCACAGATTGAGCATACTTACGTTTGAAGCGTGTTTTCCACAAATCTGTCAACGAACACGAACTTAGAACTCCACTTGTCGTTCCTCTATTTGGTTCACCGACACGATCAGATCCGTCTTGATTATCGTAGCTTAGACAATTGATCAAGATAGTTTGCTTTTGGGAAGAACTCACTTTGGAGGCACAGAGAGAATTAGGGTTCTCTGAGTCTCTAAGGTTTTGAGTATGACTGAATTGTGTTGTTGGAAAAAGGGTTAGAAGGTTATTTACATAACCTTACTAACCGGCCAAGCCACAAGGGCAAGACCGGCCAGCAAGCCCGCGCAAGCGCACACGAGCACACACAGCGTGCTGGGCCGTGGGCCGCGCTGCTGCTCCTGTGTCGTGGCCTTGGCCCGCGCGCACACACGCGCAGCTCGCTCGGCCATGGGCCAGCGCTGCCGTGTTGTGGCCTTGCTTGCGTGCCGAGCGCCCATGGGCCTTGAGTGCTTCGCGCACTCGACTCGTGGGCTACTCCTCGTAGTCGCGACTTAATATCGTTCCGGATATTATTTATCGTTTCGTATACGACGAATCACCGTCGTACGATACGATTTATTCGTTTCGCCTAGCTTACGAATATTCGCGATACGATATACGATTCCGACGCTAGGTCGTATCGTATAATACGTTTTCCAAAACTAATTGCCGAAAAGCTATTAAATGAATTTCCGATTCATTTAATCCGGTGATCTGTTACGTGTCATTGGTGTGACCTTGTAGGTTTAGTCAAGAGTAAGTTGTGAGTTTAATATTCATTAGAACTCACTGATCGGAAGCATTGCTCCTGCTAGCTGTTCCGATCACTTGATCTCACTGAATTAATTGTTCGCAATTAATCTGAACCTTGGTATTAGACTTAATGCACCTTGGGTGAAGGACATATTTCCTTCACTAACCGGGTGGCCATCCCGGACTTCAATGATCCTAGTAATTAGGAGTTGGCCAAAATCCAAAATCCCCATGTCATTTCTTGTAGCCAACCATAAGGCTCCTAACTTCGTGCTTGACAAGGATCCGATAGCTCCCTTAGCAAATAAGGCATAGAGAAGGATTCGGCTCACGTACCGGATGGCCGGGTGGTGGAAAGAAGAACATTTAGCCGATAAAGAAACGAACCTTCCCGGTTCACCGGTGAGTGTGCGCCACCAACCATGCTCATCATAATCATCTGCATATTCCGCCACCGGGTTGGTGATAAGCGTCATGTCCGGAAAGATAGAAAAGAAGTCGTTGATCGCCTCATGCGTCAACGTGTGGTGGGTGTTGAAAACTTGGAAACTCAACTGAACCGAATCTTGCCCATCTTCATGAACCACGCTCCGCCGAGCCGAAGCTAGGAACTCTAGGGTCACCCGCTTGTAGGTCTTGGCATTCATTTTTACAAATTCCTCTAAATCAAGACCCGAAATCAATTTCTTTACCTCTTCTTCAATGCCCAAATCCTTTACGGTTTTCTCATGGTAGAACTTGGTTGGGCGGATAGTCCTTTTAGACAACTCCTCAAAGTATCTCCAAGGTCTTTGTTCCTGGAACTCAATGCCGTAAGTTTCAAAGCCCGGAGGGGTCGGAGCCTTCCTCTTGTTGGCCGATGCATTGGGACCCTTCTTTGATCTTTTAGACATCATGACAACCTAAAGAAGAAGAACACAAAACAACCAAAGAAAACCAACTATAAACCAAAAGAAAGAACTAAGTTAGTCTACAAACTACCACAATCATCCACCAAAACACTACTCAAGTACTCCAAGAAGTTCAAGTAGAACAAGTAGAGCAAGAACACTCCAAACACTACTCCACAACTAAGAACAACCAATCAAGCTAAAATTCCACCTAAATTTCACCAAGATTCTAGAATCACCAAGTATAAGCAACTAAGCATGCAAAACATATCTAGATTATCAAGGACTACACACATAAACAAACATGTATCACTAATTACCCAAAAATCAAAATTTCAGAAATTTCCAACAATAATATGAACATGGAGAAAAATTGGAATGAAAATGAAGAAGTAAGGGAAAGAAATCGTCACCACTAGTAAAGGAAGTAGCCAAGATCAATCCCAAGTATTCTCCAAAGCTCCAAATGCACCAATTGTTACAAAAATGAAATTTCTAGAAAAACCCTAACTTTTGGGGGTTTTTGAAAAATCTGAAATTTTTGGACTTAGGGTTTAGAATAGTGATGAATTTGTGAATGTGAAGAGGTTGAGAGTGAAATGAATGTGAGAAATCAAGCAAGAATGTTGTAGAAATGGAGTATGAGGAGTGAGAATGGAGAAGAGAGGAGAGAGGAGAGTGTGTGGAGTTTGAAGAAGATGGTGTTCGACAAAAGTGACAGAAGAAAAAGAAAGAGGGTCCGCGAATTTTATTACACTGCCAGCAGATTCTGAAAACCCGACCCGTGTGAACGCTCGAAAAATCCGTGCGATCGCACAAGATTTGGGTGCGAGCACACATATTCTAACTCGATCGCACGAAATTTTTGAGAGTTCCTGATCTGTTTTTCAGGTTTTGTGCGATCGCACACATGAGCTGTGCGATCGCACATGACCTGATTTTGCAGATTTTGCTCCCTTCACCTAAAAACAAAACAAAGCTCGAAAATAAAAGGTTAGTAGACAAAAACCAAATAAACCTAAGAGTTAGACAACCGGGTTGCCTCCCGGGCAGCGCTCGTTTAACGTCATTAGCTTGACGAATCCCCCCAAAACTCATGGGGGGACAAGAGAGAAAGTAACAATACACGGGTTGCCTCCCGATAGCGCTCGTTTAACGTCATTAGCTTGACGAATCCCCCCATTTTCATGGGGGTTCAAATGCAACCAATTTGGGATCGTCACAAGTCAAAAAGCTTATTTTTGCCTCCTTGGGCACAAACAACTTGCCAAAGCCACCACTCATTGAGGTGGGATCAAACCAACTTCCCCTAGGCTTATGTTTTCCTCTCTTGGGCTTCATGCCCGAGGAATGCTTACCATTGAAAGCCGAAGTTTATGCTCCATCATCATCTAGATCCATCCCGAATGTCCTGGGAATGGTTTTGACATCATCAAAGGCATCGCCCAACACCGTGGGACTCACAAGCATCTTCTTCTTATTGAAATCGTTCCTATCAAGCTTATCATCAAACTTAGAAGCACAAGAGTTGTTAGAAGAATTAGCATATAAGCAATGATGCTCAACACAAGAAATGGTATCTATCTTCATACAACTCTTCATTTTAGAACAACATCCATCATCATTAGTAATCTTGAAGCTAGCCTTGTCGTCTCCCTCCTTCAAGGTGATAAGACCACCTTGAACATCAATGAGAGCCCCCGCCGTGGCCAGAAATGGCCTCCCTAATATAATAGGGGTGTGGGCATCCTCATCAATGTCCATGACATAAATTCAACAAGAAAAGTTAACTTCCCTATCACAAGGGGAACATCATCAACCCTACCCAAAGGGAACATAACCGAGCGATCGGCTAGTTGCAAAGATATAGGGGTAGGGGTGAGGTCACCAAGATTAAGCTTCTCATAGATTTTGTATGGCAAAATACTCACGCTTGCCCCCAAATCACAAAGAGTGTTATCAAATTTCAGCTTTTGGATGCTACAAGGAATCGAGAAACTCCCGGGATCCTTGAGTTTTGGGGGAAAAGGGCTTAAGATCAAGGCACTACGATTCTCGTGAGATGCACGGTCTCCTTCGGACCACAAGTTCTTTTGCCACACAAAATGTCTCTCATGAACCGAGAATAATATGGCATTTTCTTAAGCGCCTCGGTAAAAGACAATGACACATAAAGCTTACTAATTGTATCAAGAAACTTAGAGAATTGATCATCCAACTTCTGTCCAACAAACTTTTGAGGATAGGGAAGTTTGGGAGTAGGGAGAGGTAGAAGAGTAGCCTCCGTTGGCTTCAAACCATCACTCACGTCATCAACGTGAGACTCTTCTCCGACCATATCATAGTCCGTAGACTCAACTCCCTTAGACTTTTCTCCCCTAGAACAAGGAGCTTCACTTAGCTCAACACCATCATCTAGAATCTTCCCACTCCTAGTCATAACCGCATACATTTGATTCGGAGGTGCTTGACCTTGGGGTGGGATACTAGTATGCACTTGATGCTCTTTGATGGTGCTAGCAAGTTGAGCTAATTGGGTTTCAATAAATTTAAGATGAGTATTGGATTGCTTGAATCCATCCTCAAATTCCACATTTTTCTTGGCTTGCGCCCCCACAAACGACTCCATGAGAGCCTCAAGGTTAGACTTGGTAGGGGGGAGCGGTGGAGGAGCATTGCCATAGTCGATTGGATTTGGGAATTAATTGCCATAGGTCCTAGGCCCATTGAATCCGGGAGGAGGAAATTGAGAACCACCATATTGGCTCCCCTGATTCAACGGATAGCCCCCACTAGAAGCGCCCTATATTGCCCATATGGATAGTTGTAACCCCCTCCACCTTGGTGGTTAGGGTTATAACTACCTTGATTGAATTGAGTTTGATTACCTATGCCATGAGGTTGACCATAGGAAGCTTGGCCTTGATAGCCTTGCGCCCTATAGTTACCCCGGCCTTGATTATCAAAACCTCCTCCTTGGCCATGGCCTTGGTAGGATCCACTTTGATAACTAGCATGCATAGGAGGGCCTCTAGGTTCTTGCCTATTAAAGTTTTGGTTCGGGGGACCATCATATCTAGGCCTCTCATTCATAGCATTTGCGTATTCCACGTCAAATTCTTGCTCATAAGGAGATCTATGTTCAACATATGAGACATTATGCAATAAATTGCACATGCTAGGGAAATGACTCACCAGAAATATCACAAAAAGATGTATCAAGTGGCATTGTGTTGTAGGAACTAACCTTGCCCTTCCCCTTAGTGAGAAGGGTAGCCGATGGTGGAGGAATTTTTGATGGAGATGGTGTTTGACTCGGAGCACTCTCCAGCTTCTCAAGCCTTGAGTTAAGCTTCTCAATTATATTTTCTTGCTCTATATCGAAATCCGAACCCTTGCCATCTTCATACTTCCCCTTTCTATCATAATTCCTAGTCCCCACATGCCATGCTTGAAATTTTCGCACGACATCTTCGATTATCTCCTTAATATGGTCCTCCGTCTTATTCATAATTGGACCACCCGCCCCCGCATCAAGACTTTTTTTGGAGGTTGGGTTGAGTCCCAAGTAGAAAGTTTGTAGGAGGAGCCACTTAGGAATTCCATGGTGAGGGAACTCCCTTTGGTATTCCTTGAATCGATCCCAAGCCTCAAATAGGGATTCATCACGCTTTTTCTCAAAGGATTGAATCTTGTGCCTATACTCCGTCGTCTTCCCATGCGAGTAGAACTTGCTAAGGAATGTACTTGTGACTTCGTTGCAAGTCCTTAGTGAATTTGGCTTGACCTCCTTTTCAAGACAATCACTAGCTCGCCCCAATAGAGAAAACCGGAATAGCTTCAACCTAACATATTTGGAAGTCACCCCGTTGTGTTTAATAGTATCGCAATAATGTACAAATTGTTTCAAGTGTTCATGAGGGGATTCACTACTTTTTCCACAAAACGGGTGACTTTGAACCAAGGTAATCAATGCGGGCCTTATCTCAAAGTTGTTGGGGGGCTTGTATGCCACAAGTTGCCTCAAAGGCTCCCGGTATGCCCAAGTTCTTAACCAGAAGAACCATTCTATCAATGGTTGGACTTGATGGATCTTGATCTGGAACTTCACTCAGAGGATCAAACCGATTGTAGCTCGATGAACGGGTTCGGATACGTCTCAAGCTCTGCAAAGTCCTCTCTAATTCTAGGTCGATAGGGTAGAGAGGCCTATAACGAGTTCGCCCCTTATCTTGTATACAAACTCAAACCAACCGTGAGCAATGAAAAATAAAACTAAAGCAATAACGAAATATTTTTGGTATTTTTGGTTAAACTAGACTCAATTAATACTAAACTCAAGAACAACAACTGTTCCCCGGCAACGGCGCCATTTTGATGAGGCTTTTTTCGTGTCGTTGAAGATGAAATCTACCTATCAAACAATATTTGTAAAAATCCCTAAACCGAAACACTATATGAATTATAGTGGTAAGTTCAAGTATCGTCCCAAGAGAACGGTTCATTTTCGAGTTTAAGATCAAGCTAGTTTAGAAGACTAAGTTTAGGAATTAGACACAACTACGAAAATCAAAAGAATTATGCAATAAATTATAAAGGAGCTAGGGTATCGGGAGTCAAATTGGGTTTATCGGGGAATAACAAGATGATATGCAATCATGGCAATGCAAGGACATGCAAAATTAGGGAGCAACTAACTAATATGGTCCGGCACCCCTTTCGGTTAGTGGACCTTTGCCAAATCCAATCCTAAAATACGCTCTCGCGTCACCCTAGAATTAGCATGGGAATTTAGATCACCTAGTTACCTCAAATCCAACATAAATCCTCAATGTCCTGACAAATTCATGAAGGAAGCCCCAATTCTAAAGACTAGTATAGCATTTGCAACTATAAAGCTATTCAAACATGGAATCCCAAAAATTGCATATCAAGCTTTAATTGCATCAACAATTCTACACAATACCTCTACATTACCCAATTAATCCCCAATTATTACCCCTAATCCTAACTAAAAATCTACTCACTACTCATTATGCTAATGAATGAAATCAAAGAGTTTCATTTAGCCATGGAATTGGAAAATCAAGATGAAAAGAAAGCTAGTAATTAGAATTGAGTAGAAGAAGAGAATCAAAGGCAAAATCAATCAACAATCAACAAACAATCAACAATTTCAAGAATTCAAAGCAAGCAATAAGGAATTAATTAAAAGAAGTAAACAGATTATGAGGAAAAGAGATTACAATGAAGCTTCAACAAAATTCTGCAATTATCTTCAAAATTGAATGGATTCTTGAGTTTCTCTCTCTAAAATCAAAGCATAAAACTAATAACTCACATCTAAAATCTAAAAAACTAATTATGAAAAACTTACTCCTAAAAATAAAATAAGAAAATGTATTTATATGTTTCCCGAAATAGATTTTTAAAACTCGAAAAGTGCCCAGCCCGCATTGGTGTACGATCGCACAGACCCAGGTGCGAACGAACCGGCGTGGGCGCACATATATTTTGTGCGAACGGGTAGAGCGACGATTTCTTTCTTTGTGACGTGCGAGCGCACGAGTATTTGGTGCGATCGCACACACCTGAGTTAGCCAAATTCTTCAAATTTCGTCGTGTGGTCGCATGGCATTTCTGTGTGTGCGCACAAGAATTTCGTGCGAGCGCACAAAAATCTTGTGTGATCACACGCAAAGTGGAAGAGTTCCTGTAAGGTTTTTGCGTTTTTGTGCGATCGCACACATCAGCAGCTCGATCGCACAGCTTTGCTTGCTTCAATATCTTTTCTTCTTCCATGTGCGAATACACAAAAATCCTGTGCGATCGCACATGGGCTGCTTCATGCCCATTTCTACTCGGTTTTCCACCTTCCTTCAATATTTTACTACAAAGCACAAGAGTGAAATAGGAACATATAAATGCCAAAAACACTACCTAAAATCACCAAAAATCATAAGAAAATAATAAGAAAATCGAAGCTTAGAGCGACATAAATGCCGCTCATCATTGGGAGACGTGTGTGGAGCAAGGAATAAACAAAGAGGAGGAGCAGGAAAGCGACAACATGAATGGGAAGCTGCGACGGCTAGTGCCGCGACGTGACTGGGTTGTGCGGTTGTGGCTGTCGATGGTGACATCGGTGGTTGTGCGGGTCGCTGCCTTGAGTAAGAAGGGACACGAAGTGAGGAGGAGAACGGCAAGAAAGAGCGAAGGAAAGAACAAAGAGAAGGAGGAGGAGTTACCAACTGGAGGTGGAACGATGGTGGTCGGGTGGCGGTTGGTCGGCGACGCTGAAACAACCAAGGACTGGCTGCTAACGTGCGTAGGTACACGTGAAAGAGAGGAAGAGGGTTACGTGATTTATTTTTTGTTTTTGTGGGTTTGTGAGTTGGGAGGAGAGAGAATAATTGTGAGTAACTTTGGGGTTTGGGGTTTATTTACTTGTGAGCTTTACTAATTGGGCTAGGATAAGAATTGATTTTTGTGTTTGAATCCAAAAGCGATTAGAAGTACTTTTCCAAAACTGAAGTGTTTCTATGTTTCAAATCGTTTTCGAATTATGATTCTAAAATTATTTGATTTCATAAATCATTAAAATATTTAAAATGTATTTAAATAAAATAAATATACATTAAATATATATATTTATTACTAAAATTCACCAATTTTATTTAAATATAAATAACTATACGTATAATATATTAATAAACTTTATAAATTCACGGGGGATTACATCGTAGGGTCTTTAAGTTGACTTTTATGTATTGAGTTTTCATATTTCATATATTCAAAACCGGTTAACGTCATTAGGACAACTCTAGATTTTGGCTCCCTTTGATCGGGTGGGATTGTAAAACCAAGTCAAAACTACGAGTTTTCCTCTTCGATAAACCAGAAAAAGTTTAGGTCTTTGATGAGTCCTAATTGGGGTTCATAAAATTCCCTTAACTTGCATTTCGAAATTCAAAAATACAACATATACAATTTTACCAAAAGCAAAGTATAAATGTACGGAAAAAAAAAAACCCTACAATCTGGCGGCTCCGCTGGAGAGTCCTAAACTTCAGATTTGAACAACAAACAAATTTGGGCAAACTGCCACTGCTACACTCAAGCGTTGGGCGCTGGCAGGGGCGTTGGGCACTGGTACAACACCTGGTGCTGCTGTCTGCACTTGGCGTAGTGGCCCATAGTGGCCCTTTGCCCAATCTGCCGAAAGTTCGAATGGGAGTTTAGCTCAAATATTGAACTTCGAAAGAGAGCTCCCAAACTTCGAGAATGAACGCCGAAAGGTAGGCTTTTCAAAACAAAATTCAAATACAATTATGATTCTAGGCATCTCATGCATATTTTGGAAAATACTATTTGTGCAAAATGAATTTCTACCTTCGCCCATACTAATGTGTTCTACATTCGGGCTAGCCCCGGGGGTAAAGGAGTGGTCACTCTCCATACGTTTTCCGACCAAATTGTTTGACCACTTTCGAGCCCACCGAACCTTGACATTTGTGTGATGTTCCTGACATCTTGCATGGAGGTCGTCCTCTAACAAGCACATCCCTTAGGTGGAGGTGCTTTATTACCGGATCCGCCTCTCAATCAAGGACCTTTTTTCCTCCTAAGCCGACCACTTGCATCACACAAAACTTAGACCGACCTTAGGGTGAGAACTTTGCATGTCGCATTCATATTCATGCTAGTGTGAAAACGTGCTATTTGTGCATTGTGTGGGTGTCTTTGCACGCGTGAATGGCTAACTCTGAGTTCTAGCTTTGCTAAAACCATTAGCCTCCAACTAGGAAACCTAACCCCTAGGAGCATCATTCAAACCTCATGCATCTGAAATCGCCGATTTAAGGTCTTCTAGGAGTGCCACTCCATTTGATTCAAAACCCCTAAACACGCCTCATGCACAAATCCCAAATTTAAAAATCCAATCCAACGACGTTATAATGCCGGATTTACGAGTCAAATGCCAAAAAATCCAACGGCGTCCTAATGCCGGATTTTCGAGTCAAATTTCCAAATTTAAGTTTCAAAAAATTCCAAACGGCGTTGCAATGTCGAATTTTCAAATCAAGCTTTAAAGCCCAAATTCTATGTTCAAAATCCCAAGTTCAAATGTCCAAATCATGATGGCGTAATGCCGGATTTTTAAATTCCAAATTTTTATTCAAAACCCTTCAAAAATCAAGCTCCAATCCCAACTTCAAATGCCCTAAACCCATGGCAGCATAAATCCGGGTTTTCAAGTTCAAAAATTCAAAAACCTTCAAATTTCAAATTCAAATCTTTATGGTCTTATCTTCTATACATAAAACACTTCCCTTTTCGAATTCCAAATTCAAATTCCAAATCAAACTCATGTTTCAAATTCAATTTCAACTTACAAAGATCCTCACCTACCATTACTCTCAAATACAAATCCCAAAAATACTACCATTGCACTTCTTCAAACATCATTTAACTTTCATAAAGTTGAGGTTTTCTGAAGATTTGTATGATGATTGTTGTAAGGAAAACTTTTAATAAGTATGAAAGCCTCAACATACTAATCATGTTTTATTGAAAACAAAGCTTAAAGATTGAAACTTGAAACTTAAAATGGAGTATGGAAGACCTTTTAAGGGGGATTCAAGTATGAACCCCCTTAAAGGTTACTCCTTTTGTACAAATCCTAGCTTACATGAGTTATGAACCCACTAAACATCATTGGGTTATTGAAAACGCTTGAAGATTAAAACATAGAAATTAGAAATAATGATATGGACTCGGATTACCTAGTTTTTCTAGGTTGATGCTTCAAAGGTGTTTTCCAAATTGCTTAAGTATTTAGAAATTATAGATTTTAGGAAGTTTGGATTTTGGAGAGATTTGTATTTAGAGGTGAAATTTGTGAATTACAACGTTATGGTTACTGTTTTCTGATTTCTCCTCCCTCATTTGTGTAAAATTGGGGGTTTTATAGGAACATGGCTGGAAATCGCCATACTAGCATGCGCCTGGCGCAGGAGGCCTGGAACACCTGGCGTTGCGTTGGCTGTCAAATGAAGGACGATGACACCGTCCTTTTTAGGCGCGTTGGCAATTTGTACGATTGTACTTTGGCCTTTAGCAAAATATGATTTTCTTGGAGAATAAGGATTGGATTTTTGACGACTTGAATGCATCGCTTTCGAAGTTTTATACATTTTGAACTCGGTTTTTAATGGTCGGGGCCCGGGATACTCGGTTTTGTGGGTCGGCGCCCGAATTTGGATTACTTAATGGCATTTTGATTGGAAATAGGCTTCGGAGACCAATGGTGGTATCCGTTATGAGAGTTTGTGTTTGGATTTCGGAATTTGTATTTTGGAATTTGAATTTTGTACCAAGTTCCAGGATGGGAACGGACTTGGGAATTGGATTTTGGACGATTGGACTTGGAATAAATTCATTTTAGTTTAGCAATTGGGGTTTCTACTCGGTGTTGCACCAATCTTTGAAACTAGGCAAATGGTTTCGTCATCGGTACTAAGGGGATACACAAATTAGGTGTCTACAATAGTATAGAGGTATGTGTTGTATTCAAACCGTTTTTTGTCAACATGGCGCTCTCTCTTTTGTCCTTGTGCCGCCGATTTCTTATTTAGTTCTCTGTTGATTGCCCATATGCCATTTGACCGAGGTCAACAGTCTTGTGATCCTTTGGGACACTGCATATTTCAATGGCATGTATAAATGCCTTACCCTCGTCCAACACATCTGCCATTGTTCTAGTGTTCTTCTTGACCAGGTTAAATTTGAAGGATCCTTTGTTTAATCCCCTGGCGAAGTTATCAAAAGCTACCCCATCGGGTAAGTGTGGGATTTGGTCGGCCTCCAAATTAAAACACTTTACATAGCTTCTCAAAGACTCGTCGCTTCCTTGTTGTATGCGTCCTAAATGCATGCTTATTTTCTTTTCTTCTTTGTGAGCCATAAACCAAGAGGAAAAGAGAAACTCCAATTCCCCAAATGAAGTAATAGATCCAGATGGCAGTCTTTCAAAAGCCACCCCTTTGAGTGTGGTCGGGAAGTACTTGCACCAAGTTGCCTCATGTAACACCTCGACAATTCTCTCTTTTCTAAAATAACCTTTTAATATAAAACATAGAGAATTATCAAGGCATTATCGCCCGTGTGAAAACGTAACGGCTTATTCAGAATTTTGCAGCGGAAAACATAAAACTAACTTTAGGTTTATAAATAATCGATTACAGGTTTAGTCCCAAAAATCAACCAACGAAAATAAGGAAATATAAATAGTATGACAAGTTTAAAGTCCATTTAAACAAACCCAAGTCAACTTAGCAAATCAAAACTAAATACAAGCTCTCTATTCCCGATCCCAATGATGCAACATCTTCAAACCTGCAGATGGACAATGCTTATTGATCCTTAGAGACTGCTCACCAAAGATTGGGTCATCACAGGATCAATAAGGCATAGCCATGATCAACATGCACAAGCAAAAGCACGTAATCAGCAAAGCTGAGTACTACATACTAAATCAATAATAATCCTAACATGATTTTATTAAACGAACAACCCTAACATGATACTAATGAACACAAACAAGGGCAGACAAAACATGATAGTTTGACGACCATACTTGACCAGACTAGACTAGGCTAGACTTTTAGCAATAATATTATTTTAGTTGAAATAGACAATGGACCGAGTTGACCGTCCAGAAGACTTCACTAAGGAAGACGAGGTACGGGCGCGACTCCGTAACCTCAGTGACCTGCGATATCGAGGAACGTTTTAATAAAAATAGAACACGGTGATCAATCCGGTCCCAGAAAAGGCCATGGGCTACCACCATGAACCCCAACTCCTGTTTGTCCGTCACTTTAGACGTGCACAGTCTAAAGCTATTGCTACTCAGTTTCACTTTACATGATTTACAAATTGAGACTCTGTTATGACTCAACAACCACATAAGGCATACAATCCACATTCGTTCACAACTGTTTTTATCTTGAAATTAGTAAGTGATCATAAAGGCATCAATCAAGACTCATTCCAATTTACCCAACCTTTCCTTTAACCATGATCAACCCTGTATATGGGTATAAAGTTTCAACTTACTAAACAAGGTCCACCGCCCTCATAAAGTAGTGAAAAGCTAAGAAGGGAACAATAATCAATCGATCCAAACCAACATATAGAATAATCTAGTGTTCCCAACCAACATGTTTGTATCAATCATCCATACTAACATGTTACAATTCTCATAATGCAATATAAGTTTAATATGTTCATCCCACAGTATCAAACATGCAATTTCAACCTGACTAAGTTCATCAACAACATTAACATAACCAAGTTCATCAACAATTCAACATGGTTTCAACAATTAGCACACATTCCAAGCACACAGGTATGTACGTACCTTGTGTAAACAAACTAATAGACCACTTTAACACTTTCAAAAGTCGCCTAAAGAGAATTCTTCGCCTAACACAACCAACAAATATTCCCAATCAATTTTCGCAACCATAATAAAGCATTCTAAATACATCCTAAACATATTCAGAACCTTCCCTAACGTTAAACTTGAACATCTGATTTCCTAGCATCATAATTATTGAATTAGTGATTGAAATTCGTTGAAAACTCTTTACAAACATCATACTTTAATTTCCAGCAATATAAACTAATTTCAAACTACTCTAAAACATAATTCATGTTTAAAATCATAAAAATCATAACTTTAATAAATTCATAAACATCATACCATGGTTTTCTAACTATTGAAACCTTAAAAATTCATGCTTTAACAATTTAAAATCCTTATTTAACATGATTAATAAATCTGAAAATTAAATAATTTATTATGCAAAATATAAAATCTGATTTCTATATTTACTTAATTAAAACCGTAAATTTAAGCATGAAAACATTAATTAGATTACTAATACAAAATTAAAGCACTAAATAGTTTTAGGGTTAAAGAAATAAACCAAAACAAGAGGAAGAGAAGGGTGCTGGCCGGCGGTCAGTGATGGCGGCAGCAGGGCAGGTGGTTGGCTGACGCAAGGTGGCCGGCGGCTGGTGTCTGCGACGATGGCCGCTTGTGTTGGTGGTAGTAGTTTGCGAGTGAAGAAACAAGGAGAGAGGATGAAGAACGATGGCCGGTAGGGCTACAGCGACGGTCGACGGGAGGTGCAGCAAGGTGGCGCGGCAAGGGCGGCGCAGCACCAGTGATTAGGTGGTGACGACGGTTGTGGTGGCTGTGCGAAACAGAACCCGCGATTAAGGGGGAATAAAAATGAAAGAAAGAGAAACGAAAGAGAAGAGGAAGGAGGAAGGAATTACCGTGCACAGGAGGAGGAGGAACGACGGTGGTCGGGTGGCGGTTGATCGACGGCGGCGGCTGAGATAAGAGAGGGCAGGGTTGTGCGTCGTGGATGTTGAAGCAAGAAGAAGGAGGTGTTTGAAGCTGTTTTACGTGAAGTGGAGTAGAGGGTTGAGATGGGTTTCACGTGAAGTTGAAGCAAGGGTAGGGAATTATGGGCTTACTTATTTTGGGCTTTATCAATTTGGGCTTGGCTTAGGATTAAGGTTGTTTGAATCCAAAATGATTAGGATTGTTTTCTAAATTCAATCGATCGTGTTTTCGTAATTCGAATTCGTTTTAACTTAAAATTCTAAAATCATTTTCAATTTCGTAAATCGTTGAAGATATTAAAATGTAATAAATAAGTATACGTGAATTATATATTTATTACTCAAAATTCCTAAATTCTATTTAAATATAAATAATATACGTTAAAATATATTAATAAAATTTATAAATTTACGGGGGATTACACCTCATTTGTTCCTTGTACATACATGTGGTGATGATATGCGACTAGGTGCATATTAGGGTTGGTGGTCCCATCATAGGCGTCCATTGTTGGTATTTTTTTACTTTAGGCTCCTTTGGTGCGGACAAGATGTCTCCACAAAAGGGAGTAGAGTGACCCAGTATTATAGAAATAGCGTCGTGCTGGATAAGATGAATTGATCCACGCTGACGGGCGTAGCTTCTTGTGTATCCTTCTTGTACATGAAGACTTAACGGCTCAAAAGGATGATCCGTCATCACTGGTGTTGATCACGTATCAGACATCTCAACTTTTTCTCCATATACCCGATATCTTGAGGGGGGTTTTAGGATTGCTCTCGCTCCAGCTGGTAATTGCATTTGGGCCGCGAGGGTCCTGAGAGCTGTAACTGGTTGCCATTTGGTATTCCGATAATTCTTCTGGTCGGCCTGGGTTCTATGCCAAGTTGGTCTTCTTCTATCCAGACAATGGATCCAAGCGGCATTTGCGTCAAATGTCTTGACTCTGGGTCGGCTTCGTGCTTTAAGGTTCTCGTTATTTCTTCCTAGAGGGAGTGTTTCATATGTGTCTACCATCCTGTATTGGTGTCTTGCTGATGTCCGGTTAGCATCTGATCGAGATGGGAAGGTCCGCTGTTGCGCCAACAAGTGGTGTAGTAGCTACTGAGTTCATGTTTCGTTGCTCAGCTTCTGCCTCAGGCTAGAAGTCTGTCATGCTACTGTACCTCCCTATAGACAACGCCAAATGACGTGGGGTTTTTCCGAGTGCTGACGTGAACACCCTTCAAATGAGGTATCTGGTACGCGCTGGACTGATCTTCTGACAACCTGCAAAACAAGAATATTCCCGTAGGAATATTCTTTCCGATGGTTAAGTAATTATTTGCTAGAAATAGAAAGTTTTAGAGAGAAGCTCGAGCAAAATCGGAGTTGTTAGGTGGGAATGAATTGATTGTGTCCTTTCACCTTGGGAATCAGACTATTTATAGGACTAGAGTTTTGGGAATTGTACCCAAACCTATATAGCTGATTGGTCAAGTTTTCTTATGAAGACATGTGTCCCTTCTTTTCATCATTTTGAGGACCTAATGGGCCACTATTGGCAATGGACTCATCATTTGGAGCTGCTCATGAGCTATGGCCAAGAAATAGTTATTACCATTTCATCCCTGATGTGCCACGTGTCATAGTCGGGCTGGTGTTAGATGGACAAGCATTTTATACCACGCCATCTACCATATTTTATGTAAATTTAAATTTAGATTATAAACCATGCTATCACATAGGTTCCAGTTGTTTTAGCTATTTACGGGAAATTGTTGTAATAAAACATTTAGATATCCAAAGCAAAATTATGTCAACTTGAAAATTATCCTAATATAAGCTTGTAAGATAAGAAGAAAGGAGTTAGATCAGTTAATGGCAAACATGACAAGAACAGCTGCAACTCCCATCTACCCATTTCTAAAATCTAACCCAAAAAATCATCAGTATAATAACTGTGATAACTACCTTTTATTCAGAAATTACGCGCCACTTCTGTCACCTCATCAACTAAAACCCTTTTCTCTTTCCACATCTTGGTTGTCATCTAGACTCAATTGCGGCGGCAGAGACGACGTCTGGGATGATGATAATGATAATGCTTCTCTCTCCACCGCGACTGCCGCCTACTCTGTCCTCGGCGTCGAAGCTCACTGCTCTACTGCCCAACTTAAGGCTGCTTTCAGAGCCAAAGTAGGTCATTTCCATCATTTTTTGTACTTGTATAATTAGCTAATTTTGTCTGAAATGGTTTATTTACTTTTCTGCTGATTAGTGATTACATATAGTTTGAAATATTTGGGATAGATGGATATGGATTAAGTAGCTAGTTTATTGAATTTTATGTTATTGGTGGTAAGAAATCCTGATAAATAAAAGTTTTAAGATGATTTACAAGTGAATGTATGACGAAGGATGTGTCAAACTGAGTTGGGTTTTGGTGGTAGGGTTTAATTGGCTAGATGATCGCTGGGCTTCGGCCATGGTTTTGATTGTAATTCGAATTCGTTTTAACTTAAAATTCTAAAATCATTTTCAATTTCGTAAATCGTTGAAGATATTAAAATGTAATAAATAAGTATACGTGAATTATATATTTATTACTCAAAATTCCTAAATTCTATTTAAATATAAATAATATACGTTAAAATATATTAATAAAATTTATAAATTTACGGGGGATTACAATCTACCCCTCTTAAAAGAAGTTTCGTCCCGAAACTTGACACGAAATTTACCACATTTTCCCCAAAAGATTTTAACTTATTCTTACTAAAGAAGTACTTGTGCCACCTATGTGCACTCTTTTGCCAACTCAAAGCTGCTTGTGTTACTCATGAACACATTTTTCTTATGCGGAGAATCTATTTACTTGCATCAACATGTATAATTTGCTAAAATAAGCATAAAAATGCATAAAAACACCATAAAAATAGGTAAAAAGCGCGAATTTATATCGCATTCTACCCCTCTTAAAGAAAACGAGTTACGCCCTCGTAACTCATCTCAGGGAATAACTTTGGATATTTCTCCTCAACGAATTATGTCCTCAATACAATATTCTCACTAAACTCATTCCAACAAGTAAGACTTCTACAATTCTTTCCATACAATGCCTCAACATGTGTCATCGTAATGCTTGCATGGTGACTATTGATGCACGAAAATTCAATCGAACCTAGGTGGCCTTCCCAATTACCCTTAAAATCCATAACACACGTTCTCAACATATATTCCGTTAGTAATCTTAGTCTGTCTATCGTTTGCAGGGTGGAAAGAAATACTCATTTTCAATGTTGTCCCCAAGATTCAACTGGACCTTATTGCCAAAATTTCGGACTTTTGTTCTCGGTAAGGATCTTACAAGTTGCCCTATAAAGGTAATGTCTCCAAATATTCGTAGATAACACCGTAACAGTTATCTCTAAGTCATGGGTTTGGTAATTAGCCTTATAAGGTTTCAATTGACGCGACAACAGCTAAATCTAGAAAGCTTCCTCACATTTCTCACTTCACTTGAAATTCGATTCCTTTTTCATCAAGTTGGTCATTGGTTTTGCTTACTTCGAAAAGTCTTTCACAACTTCCTATAATAGTCGTCTAGTCTCAGAGAACTTCAAATATCGGACACGTTCTTTGGAGTAGGTCACTCACTCACATCTTGAATCTTAGCAGGATCTACAGAGACTCTTTCTGGTCAACTTTTCCTTTTTACCAAACCTCCTTATGTCATAACTCTTGGTCTTAACTCTTAGCACTTCCACCAATTCATACATTCCCATCTTTTCAAGACAACAAATGATTTCTAACGATCCTGGACCACTCGAATCTTCTCTTAATTTTATTCCCTTAAGTAACGTAGTTTTCAATCAATTTAGTCTTCACTTTTCCGTCGATGTTACTTATACACACATGACTTCAAGATCCGTATACTTAATTCATATAAAATGAATTCTTTCTAAGCGTCTCCAATATAATTCCCAAGTGTTTGACATGCTCTTTCTCATTCCTTGAATAAATCAGGATATCATCAATATAATAACGAACTTAATTCGGAATTCGTGGAAAATCTTATTCATCACATCCATAATTATGGCAGGTGCATTGTTTAACCCAAAAGACATTATTCTAAACCCATAATGACAATAACGAGTCCTAATGAGGTCTTAGGCCCTTATCAGCTATCCTTAATTGGTGATACTTCGAACACAAATCAATCTTCGAGAACACACTCGCCCAATTCAATTGATCCAATATTTCATCTCTCCTATGCAAAGGATACATGTTCTTGATCGTGATTAATTTCCTAAAATCAATGCATAATTCGATACTCTTACTTTCTCCTTAACAAACAACGCAGGAGCTCCCCACGGTGATGCACTAGGCCTAATATACCCCTTAACGAAACAACTCTTGCAATTGTGTCTTAATTTGCTCATTTCGAGAGGTGTCATTCTATATGGTGCTTTAGTTATAGGTGTCGTTCCAGGAACTAAGTTTATAGTGGACTCAAAGGCTCCAACAGGTAACATACTTGCAATTTCACTCGGAAACACATCAATGAATCCACTCACAATGGCAACATCTTCGATTTTGACTCCAAGTTCTTTATTCACCTCTAACACACTACAGAAAAATAGTTCACGCTCCCTATTCATCAATTTTCCACTCGCATTACAGAAATAACCAAAGGTTCTTGGACTACCCAAAACATCTATACGAGGTCAATCTTCCAATATGGTTCCTTACATTTACTTTCTGAATTTCACAGTACGTCTATCTTAGCCTTGTACAAACTTAGTCAATTCCATCCTAAGGTTTATGAATTCTTGTGCCTTTTGCTTTCTCATAAAAGGAGTTTCCTTAAGGCAGTAACAAACGAATCCCAATTGAATCTCTCAACAATGCTAAGTCTAACCCCATTTTCTCTCCACCACAAATCAGCCTCATCTTCCAAGTACAGTACAACTTGACCCACTCTCCTGTTCTCAAGACAGTTCACATCCCCAAACAGTTTCTCAAACTCTCTAACCCAGTTCTCTAGAAAGGTAGGATCAGCTTGCTTCTTAAAGTATGGTGGCTTTACTTTGGTTAGTCACTCAAACATGTCCCCAGTAGAATCAGGGCGCTCAGTTCTCTCTTCAGCCAGTCTTCCCTCCAAAAGGCGAATAGCAGCAACTAACTCACTATTGCTTGACATTCTAGTGTGCGACCTAAAATTAATCACTCTACGATACATAATTCATATGTCCCCTCTACGAAAGAAATTTAGATTTGATCATAGAGATCGCATCAACAAACACTTATTCAAGAATGTACACCAATAATAAAGCAATCATCGTCACTCATTCAAGAAAATATCCCTATCAAGGACATACAATTTGAAAACCAATGAATGGAAGTTCAATCACAACAAATAAGTAATAATATTCCCATTCGCGTGCCCAAAATAAACTTTTGATCATTTGGATTATCAATAATCTAACTCTATTCCTCAAAAGAATGTTAATAACAATTTCTAAACCATAATAACGCACTTGTCCTCAAATTAACATAAAGGTTCTACGACACAAACATAAACTATTGTTGGCGAATAACGAACTCTCAAACTGGAAATGAATACTTTAACTTCTATTGCTAACTCTATAAAGGCTTATTATATCCTTGAAGAGAATAAAGAATAACTCAAACTCTTATTGCTTTAACTTTAAACCGTTGCTGATATGCCACTTATTCTTTAAAACATAAAAGAACTAACTAACTATTACAACTTCAAATGTTTAAGGCATCTTGCCTACCTATTCTTTCCTTGGAAACTTGTGGAGTAAGATCTAGATCTTCAATATTCGTCGAATTCTTCTTCCGAGTATGAGTCTTCTTTCATGTCTTCATCTTGATGAGACTCACTTGCCACCTCACCATCACCTTTAGGTTCCACATCCGACTCACTAGGAATCTCAATGGTAGGCTCATGGGCCACTGGGTTATGGTTATTTGCCTCAACCACTACATTCTCATTCTCCACGGTTACATCATTTCCCTCTAGATATTTACAACTCTAATAGGTTCATCTATAACTGCATCCCAAGCATGACTCCATGAGTTTCTACCCTCCTTGAACCCATTTTCTACGACCTCAATAATGGTGGTCAGGATCTCTAAGTCATATCTCTACCTACCATCCCTAGTCCCATACTTAATCAACTTTGGTGTTCCATCATCAGAATGCATGTCTTTAAACCTATATTTGAGTTCTAGGTATGGCATTTTGGTTAGGTAAGCAATGAACAATAGTGGATGCTATGATGGTCTCTCTTATTAAGATGGGTTGGTCTTGTATCTAGCAAAATACTCACATCCAAACACGACTTTCTTCATAAAGGGATATTTTATTCCTTAAAGAAACAACTTAAGGCCTCACTAACGATTTCCCAACCAAACCATAATCAAAGTTCAATAAAGCAATAAGTTCGATGGAATCAAACAATCTCTCTAATGCAGATTTAAATGCAACACTTAAACATTTAGTACACGCACGTTCATAACAATCAACTTCTTATCATTGACTAGCTACTAATGCACATATAATTCTATCTTATATGCCCTTCTTATACTACCCATCTCTCATAAACTAAAGCATTGAAATAATTTAATTAACAAAGTAAAATGACGATAATATAAGAAAATTATAACATAGAATAATAACATAAATAAAAATATAAAATAAATAAAGTGAAATAAATTAAGGAAATGCGTAGCGAATAAATTCGAAAATAAAGTTATTAATTCGAAAAAGTTTATATTTCCTAAATAACGAATTCTAAATCTTGAAACAACTAAAATTTTTTTTTTTTTTTTTTTTTTTTTGAACTTCTTTAAAAAAAATGTACTCATTTTTTGAATAATAAATAATTAGAAAAATAAAAATTTCGAAAGTATCGCTTTAACTTGAATAAATAATTTGATTTCGAACTTAAATAAAAAATATTATGTTCTTTCAAACAAGATAAAAGGAAATCGGCCCCCCAAAAAAAAGTACCAATTTTTGAACACTATAATACGTAGAAGCTCGATTTTTAAGAATTTTATTTTAAATAACTAGATAGTTAGGCGCCTAAAAATTTATTAAAGTAAAACCTTAGCTTCTAGATACCACTTTGTAACACCCCGACAATTCTCTCTTTTCTAAAATAACCTTTTAATATAAAACATAGAGAATTATCAAGGCATTATCGCCCGTGTGAAAACGTAACGGCTTATTCTGAATTTTGCAGCGGAAAACATAAAACTAACTTTAGGTTTATAAATAATCGATTACAGGTTTAGTCCCAAAAATCAACCAACGAAAATAAGGAAATATAAATAGTATGACAAGTTTAAAGTCCATTTAAACAAACCCAAGTCAACTTAGCAAATCAAAACTAAATACAAGCTCTCTATTCCCGATCCCAATGATGCAACATCTTCAAACCTGCAGATGGACAATGCTTATTGATCCTTAGAGACTGCTCACCAAAGATTGGGTCATCACAGGATCAATAAGGCATAGCCATGATCAACATGCACAAGCAAAAGCACGTAATCAGCAAAGCTGAGTACTACATACTAAATCAATAATAATCCTAACATGATTCTATTAAACGAACAACCTTAACATGATACTAATGAACACAAACAAGGGCAGACAAAACATGATAGTTTGACGACCATACTTGACCAGACTAGACTAGGCTAGACTTTTAGCAATAATATTATTTTAGTTGAAATAGACAATGGACCGAGTTGACCGTCCAGAAGTCTTCACTAAGGAAGACGAGGTACGGGCGCGACTCCGTAACCTCAGTGACCTGCGATATCGAGGAACGTTTTAATAAAAATAGAACACGGTGATCAATCCGGTCCCAGAAAAGGCCATGGGCTACCACCATGAACCCCAACTCCTGTTTGTCCGTCACTTTAGACGTGCACAGTCTAAAGCTATTGCTACTCAGTTTCACTTTACATGATTTACAAATTGAGACTCTGTTATGACTCAACAACCACATAAGGCATACAATCCACATTCGTTCACAACTGTTTTTATCTTGAAATTAAGTAAGTGATCATAAAGGCATCAATCAAAACTCATTCCAATTTACCCAACCTTTCCTTTAACCATGATCAACCCTGTATATGGGTATAAAGTTTCAACTTACTAAACAAGGTCCACCGCCCTCATAAAGTAGTGAAAAGCTAAGAAGGGAACAATAATCAATCGATCCAAACCAACATATAGAATAATCTAGTGTTCCCAACCAACATGTTTGTATCAATCATCCATACTAACATGTTACAATTCTCATAATGCAATATAAGTTTAATATGTTCATCCCACAGTATCAAACATGCAATTTCAACCTGACTAAGTTCATCAACAACATTAACATAACCAAGTTCATCAACAATTCAACATGGTTTCAACAATTAGCACACATTCCAAGCACACAGGTATGTACGTACCTTGTGTAAACAAACTGATAGACCACTTTAACACTTTCAAAAGTCGCCTAAAGAGAATTCTTCGCCTAACACAACCAACAAATATTCCCAATCAATTTTCGCAACCATAATAAAGCATTCTAAATACATCCTAAACATATTCAGAACCTTCCCTAACGTTAAACTTGAACATCTGATTTCCCAGCATCATAATTATTGAATTAGTGATTGAAATTCGTTGAAAACTCTTTACAAACATCATACTTTAATTTCCAGCAATATAAACTAATTTCAAACTACTCTAAAACATAATTCATGTTTAAAATCATAAAAATCATAACTTTAATAAATTCATAAACATCATACCATGGTTTTCTAACTATTGAAACCTTAAAAATTCATGCTTTAACAATTTAAAATCCTTATTTAACATGATTAATAAATCTGAAAATTAAATAATTTATTATGCAAAATATAAAATCTGATTTCTATATTTACTTAATTAAAACCGTAAATTTAAGCATGAAACATTAATTAGATTACTAATACAAAATTAAAGCACTAAATAGTTTTAGGGTTAAAGAAATAAACCAAAACAAGAGGAAGAGAAGGGTGCTGGCCGGCGGTCAGTGATGGCGGCAGCAGGGCAGGTGGTTGGCTGACGCAAGGTGGCCGGCGGCTGGTGTCTGCGACGATGGCCGCTTGTGTTGGTGGTAGTAGTTTGCGAGTGAAGAAACAAGGAGAGAGGATGAAGAACGATGGCCGGTAGGGCTACAGCGACGGTCGACGGGAGGTGCAGCAAGGTGGCGCGGCAAGGGCGGCGCAGCACCAGTGATTAGGTGGTGACGACGGTTGTGGTGGCTGTGCGAAACAGAACCCGCGATTAAGGGGGAATAAAAACGAAAGAAAGAGAAACGAAAGAGAAGAGGAAGGAGGAAGGAATTACCGTGCACAGGAGGAGGAGGAACGACGGTGGTCGGGTGGCGGTTGATCGACGGCGGCGGCTGAGACAAGAGAGGGCAGGGTTGTGCGTCGTGGATGTTGAAGCAAGAAGAAGGAGGTGTTTGAAGCTGTTTTACGTGAAGTGGAGTAGAGGGTTGAGATGGGTTTCACGTGAAGTTGAAGCAAGGGTAGGGAATTATGGGCTTACTTATTTTGGGCTTTATCAATTTGGGCTTGGCTTAGGATTAAGGTTGTTTGAATCCAAAATGATTAGGATTGTTTTCTAAATTCAATCGATCGTGTTTTCGTAATTCGAATTCGTTTTAACTTAAAATTCTAAAATCATTTTCAATTTCGTAAATCGTTGAAGATATTAAAATGTAATAAATAAGTATACGTGAATTATATATTTATTACTCAAAATTCCTAAATTCTATTTAAATATAAATAATATACGTTAAAATATATTAATAAAATTTATAAATTTACGGGGGATTACACCTCATTTGTTCCTTGTACATACATGTGGTGATGATATGCGACTAGGTGCATATTAGGGTTGGTGGTCCCATCATAGGCGTCCATTGTTGGTATTTTTTTACTTTAGGCTCCTTTGGTGCGGACAAGATGTCTCCACAAAAGGGAGTAGAGTGACCCAGTATTATAGAAATAGCGTCGTGCTGGATAAGATGAATTGATCCACGCTGACGGGCTTAGCTTCTTGTGTATCCTTCTTGTACATGAAGACTTAACGGCTCAAAAGGATGATCCGTCATCACTGGTGTTGATCACGTATCAGACATCTCAACTTTTTCGCCATATACCCGATATCTTGAGGGGGGGTTTTAAGATTGCTCTCGCTCCAGCTGGTAATTTCATTTGGGCCGCGAGGGTCCTGAGAGCTGTAACTGGTTGCCATTTGGTATTCCGATAATTCTTCTGGTCGGCCTGGGTTCTATGCCAAGTTGGTCTTCTTCTATCCAGACAATGGATCCAGGCGGCATTTGCGTCAAATGTCTTGACTCTGGGTCGGCTTCGTGCTTTAAGGTTCTCGCTATTTCTTCCTAGAGGGAGTGTTTCATATGTGTCTACCATCCTGTATTGGTGTCTTGCTGATGTCCGGTTAGCATCTGATCGAGATGGGAAGGTCCGCTGTTGCGCCAACAAGTGGTGTAGTAGCTACTGAGTTCATGTTTCGTTGCTCAGCTTCTGCCTCAGGCTAGAAGTCTGTCATGCTACTGTACCTCCCTATAGACAACGCCAAATGACGTGGGGTTTTTCCGAGTGCTGACGTGAACACCCTTCAAATGAGGTATCTGGTACGCGCTGGACTGATCTTCTGACAACCTGCAAAACAAGAATATTCCCGTAGGAATATTCTTTCCGATGGTTAAGTAATTATTTGCTAGAAATAGAAAGTTTTAGAGAGAAGCTCGAGCAAAATCGGAGTTGTTAGGTGGGAATGAATTGATTGTGTCCTTTCACCTTGGGAATCAGACTATTTATAGGACTAGAGTTTTGGGAATTGTACCCAAACCTATATAGCTGATTGGTCAAGTTTTCTTATGAAGACATGTGTCCCTTCTTTTCATCATTTTGAGGACCTAATGGGCCACTATTGGCAATGGACTCATCATTTGGAGCTGCTCATGAGCTATGGCCAAGAAATAGTTATTACCATTTCATCCCTGATGTGCCACGTGTCATAGTCGGGCTGGTGTTAGATGGACAAGCATTTTATACCACGCCATCTACCATATTTTATGTAAATTTAAATTTAGATTATAAACCATGCTATCACATAGGTTCCAGTTGTTTTAGCTATTTACGGGAAATTGTTGTAATAAAACATTTAGATATCCAAAGCAAAATTATGTCAACTTGAAAATTATCCTAATATAAGCTTGTAAGATAAGAAGAAAGGAGTTAGATCAGTTAATGGCAAACATGACAAGAACAGCTGCAACTCCCATCTACCCATTTCTAAAATCTAACCCAAAAAATCATCAGTATAATAACTGTGATAACTACCTTTTATTCAGAAATTACGCGCCACTTCTGTCACCTCATCAACTAAAACCCTTTTCTCTTTCCACATCTTGGTTGTCATCTAGACTCAATTGCGGCGGCAGAGACGACGTCTGGGATGATGATAATGATAATGCTTCTCTCTCCACCGCGACTGCCGCCTACTCTGTCCTCGGCGTCGAAGCTCACTGCTCTACTGCCCAACTTAAGGCTGCTTTCAGAGCCAAAGTAGGTCATTTCCATCATTTTTTGTACTTGTATAATTAGCTAATTTTGTCTGAAATGGTTTATTTACTTTTCTGCTGATTAGTGATTACATATAGTTTGAAATATTTGGGATAGATGGATATGGATTAAGTAGCTAGTTTATTGAATTTTATGTTATTGGTGGTAAGAAATCCTGATAAATAAAAGTTTTAAGATGATTTACGAGTGAATGTATGACGAAGGATGTGTCAAACTGAGTTGGGTTTTGGTGGTAGGGTTTAATTGGCTAGATGATCGCTGGGCTTCGGCCATGGTTTTGATTGTAATTCGAATTCGTTTTAACTTAAAATTCTAAAATCATTTTCAATTTCGTAAATCGTTGAAGATATTAAAATGTAATAAATAAGTATACGTGAATTATATATTTATTACTCAAAATTCCTAAATTCTATTTAAATATAAATAATATACGTTAAAATATATTAATAAAATTTATAAATTTACGGGGGATTACAATCTACCCCTCTTAAAAGAAGTTTCGTCCCGAAACTTGACACGAAATTTACCACATTTTCCCCAAAAGATTTTAACTTATTCTTACTAAAGAAGTACTTGTGCCACCTATGTGCACTCTTTTGCCAACTCAAAGCTGCTTGTGTTACTCATGAACACATTTTTCTTATGCGGAGAATCTATTTACTTGCATCAACATGTATAATTTGCTAAAATAAGCATAAAAATGCATAAAAACACCATAAAAATAGGTAAAAAGCGCGAATTTATATCGCATTCTACCCCTCTTAAAGAAAACGAGTTACGCCCTCGTAACTCATCTCAGGGAATAACTTTGGATATTTCTCCTCAACGAATTATGTCCTCAATACAATATTCTCACTAAACTCATTCCAACAAGTAAGACTTCTACAATTCTTTCCATACAATGCCTCAACATGTGTCATCGTAATGCTTGCATGGTGACTATTGATGCACGAAAATTCAATCGAACCTAGGTGGCCTTCCCAATTACCCTTAAAATCCATAACACACGTTCTCAACATATATTCCGTTAGTAATCTTAGTCTGTCTATCGTTTGCAGGGTGGAAAGAAATACTCATTTTCAATGTTGTCCCCAAGATTCAACTGGACCTTATTGCCAAAATTTCGGACTTTTGTTCTCGGTAAGGATCTTACAAGTTGCCCTATAAAGGTAATGTCTCCAAATATTCGTAGATAACACCGTAACAGTTATCTCTAAGTCATGGGTTTGGTAATTAGCCTTATAAGGTTTCAATTGACGCGACAACAGCTAAATCTAGAAAGCTTCCTCACATTTCTCACTTCACTTGAAATTCGATTCCTTTTTCATCAAGTTGGTCATTGGTTTTGCTTACTTCGAAAAGTCTTTCACAACTTCCTATAATAGTCGTCTAGTCTCAGAGAACTTCAAATATCGGACACGTTCTTTGGAGTAGGTCACTCACTCACATCTTGAATCTTAGCAGGATCTACAGAGACTCTTTCTGGTCAACTTTTCCTTTTTACCAAACCTCCTTATGTCATAACTCTTGGTCTTAACTCTTAGCACTTCCACCAATTCATACATTCCCATCTTTTCAAGACAACAAATGATTTCTAACGATCCTGGACCACTCGAATCTTCTCTTAATTTTATTCCCTTAAGTAACGTAGTTTTCAATCAATTTAGTCTTCACTTTTCCGTCGATGTTACTTATACACACATGACTTCAAGATCCGTATACTTAATTCATATAAAATGAATTCTTTCTAAGCGTCTCCAATATAATTCCCAAGTGTTTGACATGCTCTTTCTCATTCCTTGAATAAATCAGGATATCATCAATATAATAACGAACTTAATTCGGAATTCGTGGAAAATCTTATTCATCACATCCATAATTATGGCAGGTGCATTGTTTAACCCAAAAGACATTATTCTAAACCCATAATGACAATAACGAGTCCTAATGAGGTCTTAGGCCCTTATCAGCTATCCTTAATTGGTGATACTTCGAACACAAATCAATCTTCGAGAACACACTCGCCCAATTCAATTGATCCAATATTTCATCTCTCCTATGCAAAGGATACATGTTCTTGATCGTGATTAATTTCCTAAAATCAATGCATAATTCGATACTCTTACTTTCTCCTTAACAAACAACGCAGGAGCTCCCCACGGTGATGCACTAGGCCTAATATACCCCTTAACGAAACAACTCTTGCAATTGTGTCTTAATTTGCTCATTTCGAGAGGTGTCATTCTATATGGTGCTTTAGTTATAGGTGTCGTTCCAGGAACTAAGTTTATAGTGGACTCAAAGGCTCCAACAGGTAACATACTTGCAATTTCACTCGGAAACACATCAATGAATCCACTCACAATGGCAACATCTTCGATTTTGACTCCAAGTTCTTTATTCACCTCTAACACACTACAGAAAAATAGTTCACGCTCCCTATTCATCAATTTTCCACTCGCATTACAGAAATAACCAAAGGTTCTTGGACTACCCAAAACATCTATACGAGGTCAATCTTCCAATATGGTTCCTTACATTTACTTTCTGAATTTCACAGTACGTCTATCTTAGCCTTGTACAAACTTAGTCAATTCCATCCTAAGGTTTATGAATTCTTGTGCCTTTTGCTTTCTCATAAAAGGAGTTTCCTTAAGGCAGTAACAAACGAATCCCAATTGAATCTCTCAACAATGCTAAGTCTAACCCCATTTTCTCTCCACCACAAATCAGCCTCATCTTCCAAGTACAGTACAACTTGACCCACTCTCCTGTTCTCAAGACAGTTCACATCCCCAAACAGTTTCTCAAACTCTCTAACCCAGTTCTCTAGAAAGGTAGGATCAGCTTGCTTCTTAAAGTATGGTGGCTTTACTTTGGTTAGTCACTCAAACATGTCCCCAGTAGAATCAGGGCGCTCAGTTCTCTCTTCAGCCAGTCTTCCCTCCAAAAGGCGAATAGCAGCAACTAACTCACTATTGCTTGACATTCTAGTGTGCGACCTAAAATTAATCACTCTACGATACATAATTCATATGTCCCCTCTACGAAAGAAATTTAGATTTGATCATAGAGATCGCATCAACAAACACTTATTCAAGAATGTACACCAATAATAAAGCAATCATCGTCACTCATTCAAGAAAATATCCCTATCAAGGACATACAATTTGAAAACCAATGAATGGAAGTTCAATCACAACAAATAAGTAATAATATTCCCATTCGCGTGCCCAAAATAAACTTTTGATCATTTGGATTATCAATAATCTAACTCTATTCCTCAAAAGAATGTTAATAACAATTTCTAAACCATAATAACGCACTTGTCCTCAAATTAACATAAAGGTTCTACGACACAAACATAAACTATTGTTGGCGAATAACGAACTCTCAAACTGGAAATGAATACTTTAACTTCTATTGCTAACTCTATAAAGGCTTATTATATCCTTGAAGAGAATAAAGAATAACTCAAACTCTTATTGCTTTAACTTTAAACCGTTGCTGATATGCCACTTATTCTTTAAAACATAAAAGAACTAACTAACTATTACAACTTCAAATGTTTAAGGCATCTTGCCTACCTATTCTTTCCTTGGAAACTTGTGGAGTAAGATCTAGATCTTCAATATTCGTCGAATTCTTCTTCCGAGTATGAGTCTTCTTTCATGTCTTCATCTTGATGAGACTCACTTGCCACCTCACCATCACCTTTAGGTTCCACATCCGACTCACTAGGAATCTCAATGGTAGGCTCATGGGCCACTGGGTTATGGTTATTTGCCTCAACCACTACATTCTCATTCTCCACGGTTACATCATTTCCCTCTAGATATTTACAACTCTAATAGGTTCATCTATAACTGCATCCCAAGCATGACTCCATGAGTTTCTACCCTCCTTGAACCCATTTTCTACGACCTCAATAATGGTGGTCAGGATCTCTAAGTCATATCTCTACCTACCATCCCTAGTCCCATACTTAATCAACTTTGGTGTTCCATCATCAGAATGCATGTCTTTAAACCTATATTTGAGTTCTAGGTATGGCATTTTGGTTAGGTAAGCAATGAACAATAGTGGATGCTATGATGATCTCTCTTATTAAGATGGGTTGGTCTTGTATCTAGCAAAATACTCACATCCAAACACGACTTTCTTCATAAAGGGATATTTTATTCCTTAAAGAAACAACTTAAGGCATCACTAACGATTTCCCAACCAAACCATAATCAAAGTTCAATAAAGCAATAAGTTCGATGGAATCAAACAATCTCTCTAATGCAGATTTAAATGCAACACTTAAACATTTAGTACACGCACGTTCATAACAATCAACTTCTTATCATTGACTAGCTACTAATGCACATATAATTCTATCTTATATGCCCTTCTTATACTACCCATCTCTCATAAACTAAAGCATTGAAATAATTTAATTAACAAAGTAAAATGACGATAATATAAGAAAATTATAACATAGAATAATAACATAAATAAAAATATAAAATAAATAAAGTGAAATAAATTAAGGAAATGCGTAGCGAATAAATTCGAAAATAAAGTTATTAATTCGAAAAAGTTTATATTTCCTAAATAACGAATTCTAAATCTTGAAACAACTAAATTTTTTTTTTTTTTTTTTTTTTTTTTGAACTTCTTTAAAAAAAATGTACTCATTTTTTGAATAATAAATAATTAGAAAAATAAAAATTTCGAAAGTATCGCTTTAACTTGAATAAATAATTTGATTTCGAACTTAAATAAAAAATATTATGTTCTTTCAAACAAGATAAAAGGAAATCGGCCCCCCAAAAAAAAGTACCAATTTTTGAACACTATAATACGTAGAAGCTCGATTTTTAAGAATTTTATTTTAAATAACTAGATAGTTAGGCGCCTAAAAATTTATTAAAGTAAAACCTTAGCTTCTAGATACCACTTTGTAACACCCCGACAATTCTCTCTTTTCTAAAATAACCTTTTAATATAAAACATAGAGAATTATCAAGGCATTATCGCCCGTGTGAAAACGTAACGGCTTATTCTGAATTTTGCAGCGGAAAACATAAAACTAACTTTAGGTTTATAAATAATCGATTACAGGTTTAGTCCCAAAAATCAACCAACGAAAATAAGGAAATATAAATAGTATGACAAGTTTAAAGTCCATTTAAACAAACCCAAGTCAACTTAGCAAATCAAAACTAAATACAAGCTCTCTATTCCCGATCCCAATGATGCAACATCTTCAAACCTGCAGATGGACAATGCTTATTGATCCTTAGAGACTGCTCACCAAAGATTGGGTCATCACAGGATCAATAAGGCATAGCCATGATCAACATGCACAAGCAAAAGCACGTAATCAGCAAAGCTGAGTACTACATACTAAATCAATAATAATCCTAACATGATTCTATTAAACGAACAACCCTAACATGATACTAATGAACACAAACAAGGGCAGACAAAACATGATAGTTTGACGACCATACTTGACCAGACTAGACTAGGCTAGACTTTTAGCAATAATATTATTTTAGTTGAAATAGACAATGGACCGAGTTGACCGTCCAGAAGTCTTCACTAAGGAAGACGAGGTACGGGCGCGACTCCGTAACCTCAGTGACCTGCGATATCGAGGAACGTTTTAATAAAAATAGAACACGGTGATCAATCCGGTCCCAGAAAAGGCCATGGGCTACCACCATGAACCCCAACTCCTGTTTGTCCGTCACTTTAGACGTGCACAGTCTAAAGCTATTGCTACTCAGTTTCACTTTACATGATTTACAAATTGAGACTCTGTTATGACTCAACAACCACATAAGGCATACAATCCACATTCGTTCACAACTGTTTTTATCTTGAAATTAAGTAAGTGATCATAAAGGCATCAATCAAAACTCATTCCAATTTACCCAACCTTTCCTTTAACCATGATCAACCCTGTATATGGGTATAAAGTTTCAACTTACTAAACAAGGTCCACCGCCCTCATAAAGTAGTGAAAAGCTAAGAAGGGAACAATAATCAATCGATCCAAACCAACATATAGAATAATCTAGTGTTCCCAACCAACATGTTTGTATCAATCATCCATACTAACATGTTACAATTCTCATAATGCAATATAAGTTTAATATGTTCATCCCACAGTATCAAACATGCAATTTCAACCTGACTAAGTTCATCAACAACATTAACATAACCAAGTTCATCAACAATTCAACATGGTTTCAACAATTAGCACACATTCCAAGCACACAGGTATGTACGTACCTTGTGTAAACAAACTGATAGACCACTTTAACACTTTCAAAAGTCGCCTAAAGAGAATTCTTCGCCTAACACAACCAATAAATATTCCCAATCAATTTTCGCAACCATAATAAAGCATTCTAAATACATCCTAAACATATTCAGAACCTTCCCTAACGTTAAACTTGAACATCTGATTTCCTAGCATCATAATTATTGAATTAGTGATTGAAATTCGTTGAAAACTCTTTACAAACATCATACTTTAATTTCCAGCAATATAAACTAATTTCAAACTACTCTAAAACATAATTCATGTTTAAAATCATAAAAATCATAACTTTAATAAATTCATAAACATCATACCATGGTTTTCTAACTATTGAAACCTTAAAAATTCATGCTTTAACAATTTAAAATCCTTATTTAACATGATTAATAAATCTGAAAATTAAATAATTTATTATGCAAAATATAAAATCTGATTTCTATATTTACTTAATTAAAACCGTAAATTTAAGCATGAAAACATTAATTAGATTACTAATACAAAATTAAAGCACTAAATAGTTTTAGGGTTAAAGAAATAAACCAAAACAAGAGGAAGAGAAGGGTGCTGGCCGGCGGTCAGTGATGGCGGCAGCAGGGCAGGTGGTTGGCTGACGCAAGGTGGCCGGCGGCTGGTGTCTGCGACGATGGCCGCTTGTGTTGGTGGTAGTAGTTTGCGAGTGAAGAAACAAGGAGAGAGGATGAAGAACGATGGCCGGTAGGGCTACAGCGACGGTCGACGGGAGGTGCAGCAAGGTGGCGCGGCAAGGGCGGCGCAGCACCAGTGATTAGGTGGTGACGACGGTTGTGGTGGCTGTGCGAAACAGAACCCGCGATTAAGGGGGAATAAAAACGAAAGAAAGAGAAACGAAAGAGAAGAGGAAGGAGGAAGGAATTACCGTGCACAGGAGGAGGAGGAACGACGGTGGTCGGGTGGCGGTTGATCGACGGCGGCGGCTGAGACAAGAGAGGGCAGGGTTGTGCGTCGTGGATGTTGAAGCAAGAAGAAGGAGGTGTTTGAAGCTGTTTTACGTGAAGTGGAGTAGAGGGTTGAGATGGGTTTCACGTGAAGTTGAAGCAAGGGTAGGGAATTATGGGCTTACTTATTTTGGGCTTTATCAATTTGGGCTTGGCTTAGGATTAAGGTTGTTTGAATCCAAAATGATTAGGATTGTTTTCTAAATTCAATCGATCGTGTTTTCGTAATTCGAATTCGTTTTAACTTAAAATTCTAAAATCATTTTCAATTTCGTAAATCGTTGAAGATATTAAAATGTAATAAATAAGTATACGTGAATTATATATTTATTACTCAAAATTCCTAAATTCTATTTAAATATAAATAATATACGTTAAAATATATTAATAAAATTTATAAATTTACGGGGGATTACACCTCATTTGTTCCTTGTACATACATGTGGTGATGATATGCGACTAGGTGCATATTAGGGTTGGTGGTCCCATCATAGGCGTCCATTGTTGGTATTTTTTTACTTTAGGCTCCTTTGGTGCGGACAAGATGTCTCCACAAAAGGGAGTAGAGTGACCCAGTATTATAGAAATAGCGTCGTGCTGGATAAGATGAATTGATCTACGCTGACGGGCGTAGCTTCTTGTGTATCCTTCTTGTACATGAAGACTTAACGGCTCAAAAGGATGATCCGTCATCACTGGTGTTGATCACGTATCAGACATCTAAACTTTTTCGCCATATACCCGATATCTTGAGGGGGGGTTTTAGGATTGCTCTCGCTCCAGCTGGTAATTGCATTTGGGCCGCGAGGGTCCTGAGAGCTGTAACTGGTTGCCATTTGGTATTCCGATAATTCTTCTGGTCGGCCTGGGTTCTATGCCAAGTTGGTCTTCTTCTATCCAGACAATGGATCCAGGCGGCATTTGCGTCAAATGTCTTGACTCTGGGTCGGCTTCGTGCTTTAAGGTTCTCGCTATTTCTTCCTAGAGGGAGTGTTTCATATGTGTCTACCATCCTGTATTGGTGTCTTGCTGATGTCCGGTTAGCATCTGATCGAGATGGGAAGGTCCGCTGTTGCGCCAACAAGTGGTGTAGTAGCTACTGAGTTCATGTTTCGTTGCTCAGCTTCTGCCTCAGGCTAGAAGTCTGTCATGCTACTGTACCTCCCTATAGACAACGCCAAATGACGTGGGGTTTTTTCCGAGTGCTGACGTGAACACCCTTCAAATGAGGTATCTGGTACGCGCTGGACTGATCTTCTGACAACCTGCAAAACAAGAATATTCCCGTAGGAATATTCTTTCCGATGGTTAAGTAATTATTTGCTAGAAATAGAAAGTTTTAGAGAGAAGCTCGAGCAAAACGGAGTTGTTAGGTGGGAATGAATTGATTGTGTCCTTTCACCTTGGGAATCAGACTATTTATAGGACTAGAGTTTTGGGAATTGTACCCAAACCTATATAGCTGATTGGTCAAGTTTTCTTATGAAGACATGTGTCCCTTCTTTTCATCATTTTGAGGACCTAATGGGCCACTATTGGCAATGGACTCATCATTTGGAGCTGCTCATGAGCTATGGCCAAGAAATAGTTATTACCATTTCATCCCTGATGTGCCACGTGTCATAGTCGGGTTGGTGTTAGATGGACAAGCATTTTATACCACGCCATCTACCATATTTTATGTAAATTTAAATTTAGATTATAAACCATGCTATCACATAGGTTCCAGTTGTTTTAGCTATTTACGGGAAATTGTTGTAATAAAACATTTAGATATCCAAAGCAAAATTATGTCAACTTGAAAATTATCCTAATATAAGCTTGTAAGATAAGAAGAAAGGAGTTAGATCAGTTAATGGCAAACATGACAAGAACAGCTGCAACTCCCATCTACCCATTTCTAAAATCTAACCCAAAAAATCATCAGTATAATAACTGTGATAACTACCTTTTATTCAGAAATTACGCGCCACTTCTGTCACCTCATCAACTAAAACCCTTTTCTCTTTCCACATCTTGGTTGTCATCTAGACTCAATTGCGGCGGCAGAGACGACGTCTGGGATGATGATAATGATAATGCTTCTCTCTCCACCGCGACTGCCGCCTACTCTGTCCTCGGCGTCGAAGCTCACTGCTCTACTGCCCAACTTAAGGCTGCTTTCAGAGCCAAAGTAGGTCATTTCCATCATTTTTTGTACTTGTATAATTAGCTAATTTTGTCTGAAATGGTTTATTTACTTTTCTGCTGATTAGTGATTACATATAGTTTGAAATATTTGGGATAGATGGATATGGATTAAGTAGCTAGTTTATTGAATTTTATGTTATTGGTGGTAAGAAATCCTGATAAATAAAAGTTTTAAGATGATTTACGAGTGAATGTATGACGAAGGATGTGTCAAACTGAGTTGGGTTTTGGTGGTAGGGTTTAATTGGCTAGATGATCGCTGGGCTTCGGCCATGGTTTTGGTTGTCTTTTACCTATATAGGTAATAGGTTCTATGGTGGATGTAATGGCTAGGCTGGGCTTCAAGCCTGCAAGGGTGGGGTGGCTCCGCTAGAATGGGTGGTGGAAAGTCCGACAATATCTTCATTTAATCTGCTAACACGGTTGCTTAAGGTCACCAGAAGTACACCCTCGTAATTGGATTATAGTTGCCAAATTTTCCCTTTCGTGTTTAGTGTATTGTTGTAATTTTATGGGAAAACTGACATGGATAATCCTAAGCTTCACCTCAAAACTGGATACTATTTTCGATTAACTATACAAGTTTGGTGAAATTGATATGATTAATATCCATTTTTCTTTATTCCAATTTCCGATTAGTTAAATGTAGGATTTTTTTATTTAAACAACAAAATGAGCAAAAAGAATCAAGAAAGTAAAGTAAGCCATGTCAAAGCATTTATCTTGTAAAATAATTCATTTCTATTCTAAAATAAAAAATCTAATTTTTGAATAATTTGAGTGGCTTTATTTTTTGGGTCAGGTGAAGGAATTTCATCCTGATGTGAAGAGCAATCAACACAATTCTGATTTGATGATTCGCCGTGTGATTCAAGCGTATGAGGTACCCCAGCCTATATCTATTTAATGATCTCTTCTTATTCTGGAGAGAATAATAGCAAAAGTGTGTTAAGTTGGGTTATAAGAGTAATTAATTTTGCTTCCCTGTTTTTCCCTTGTGAATAAACAGGTCTTGTATGAGAATATTCTCAAGGATGCATATTTATTGTTTTTCTGTCGACTTACCTGTAGCATTAGTATTAAATTACATGGCTCTATCTGGTGTTAAATCTTTTCCTGTTTATTCGGATAAAATTCTGACTGCTAAAGCTTAATAATGATGCAGATGCTCTCAAATATTAGCAGGTCAGAGATAATTGAAAGGTAGTATTATCTTGTATGTTCTTAACTTGTTATATATGGTCATATGAATATGGCACATTGGCCTCTACTCTTGTGTTGCTTCGATTTTTGTCTTAATTGTGTTCTGATTTTGAAATCCCAAAAACTTGAAAAGTTGTAGCTGATTTTACAAATAAAAAGTTGAATAATGTTTTGAGACAAGGACTGAAAGGAGTTTTATCCTAGCAAATTTTTATGGACTGGGACTTTTGGCGCTTTTCATGTGTAATCTGACCAACATTAAAATTGTATGTTTTGGGCTTTTTCTTTTGCTTTTGCTTTAGAGGTTGGGGATTGGCTGCGGATTGAATTTCGGGGGTTTGGTGTACTCTTTGATGTTAAAAGTACATTCCACACGTGAGAATTAGACTAGTTATTCTACATTGAAGACATAGAAAGAGATCGACTAACATATAAGATTGGTGGGCTACTCCACCTATCACCAATTGATTTTAGGATGGAGTCCATCAGACTTATATGTGGCAAATCTCTTTCTCTTGTATGGACTTGTGTATGGCCCATTGGAGTTTATCTTTTGATGCGTCTGTCAAATAAGAACCCTGTGATTCATTTTGAGTGATAAAAGTTTGACTTGAGTTCTTCCTGTTTCCGGCATGTTCTTTGTAGACCAATTTCTCTAAACCAAATACATTTAGTTACTTTTCTCATCATTTGATGGTTAATTTTTCCCAATGCTGATTGTCCACACACGTGTTTGCAGCGAATGTTTAGATCCTTTTGACAATCCAGAATGTGAGGCATTTGATACTTTTGTCAATGAAGTTTTATGTGCTGGAAAAGGTACAAACTCCTTCCCTGTTCATTCTAATTGCCTCTATGATAGTATGATGTAGAGTTCAACTTGAAAGAGAATTTGGCACCAGCTTAAACAATAATCCGTCACTTGGGCATATTAATGTGGTAGTAATCATGAACACGTGCTTCTTTCCCCTAACCAAAACTTGAATTATTAATCGGAACCACAGTAATCGGAACTTGTCCACAGAGAGAACCATCATGCACTTTCAAAGTGAATTATTTGGATTTCAATTTCACTTGTCTGATAAAGTTGATATATCACAGGATGCCCATATTCTTGTGTCAAACAGGCCTCTCATGCTTTTACCTTTTCTTCTTTCGGAACTGCACGTGCAACTTATCAAGGTTTGTGAATTGTGAATCAGATAAACACATACTTCTTAATGTCAGAAATAGAAACACAATGTCTTGAATTATACAGATGCTCGATCAGTAGACAAAAGCTGGAATTTCTGTTACTGATCTGAAAACATAAATTATATTGGATAGGTGTAGGAAAAGCCGAAGACTACAGAATACAACTAGCTGTGGGTCAGTGCCCCCGAAGTTGTATTCACTATGTCACGCCTTCTCAGAGAATCATACTAGAGGAGCTCCTTGATTGGTAATCTACAATTCATGTGCATGCATTTTTTGATTTATTGTTCGTCTTTCAACCATTCTCCATGAACATGTTCCCTTCATGTGGCTATAGATTTACCAGTTCCTTGGGCATTATTTCATGACTTTAGATTCTCTGTGTTATATGGAAAATCCTACTTAAAACTATGTTGAAAATAATTACTGGTCTTACCCCTTACTCCTGCCATTCAACTCTTCTTATTGCTTCGTTTTAATTTTTAAAATCTGCTCATTGTTGTTAAAGTCTCAAACTTTTGACATTAGTAGGCTATGGCTAGAATGGTAGACATTCAAAACCCTTCATATCTCCATCCCTCTGATGGATACAACATTGTTAGTGGGATTGAGAGGCTTACAGGGGCCATACACTATAGGGAATAGAAAGAAAGTTGTTTTTTTGAAAAAATCAGTAAGCAAGAAATTCTATAGCTCCAAAGAAACAGTCATACAATGGTGAAAACACCCAAACAAACAGAAAGAACCCAGCAAGGCTTACCTTCTAGGAAGGGCCTCCTTAGCCTAGGAGCTCCTATCTCAAATTTTCTAACCACTCAGTCTCCCTAGAAGACACCTTTCTAGGCAAAACTGAAATAACTCTACACAATACATCTGTTTTAATTTTCTGAACTACATTACAAGGAGGAACAATAGCTAAATTCCAGACGGCATTATTCCTGTCTCCAAACATTGTAGATGAGAGAAGCCACCATCCATGCTTTTGTTTCAGAATCCACCTGTTGCAACTTATGAGGCATCTACAACCATTCACAAATAGCTGTACAACATCTTGCTGTAAAATGGCTGCCAAAAAAGATATGGTCAAGAGTCCACATAACGGACAAGAGTCCTCAGAGCATACACCAAACCGAGCCAATCGATGTATAGTGTTCAACCTCCCAAGCCAACAAATGAAATTTCCCCCATACCCATCTAGTCCAATCAACCTTTATATATGTAATGAGTAGACAACCAGGTCTACCCACTTGATACAGAGTATCCCTTTGCAGCTCCTGCATTCCACACGTTCCCAGAATAACCCCATCTTTCATCATATTATTATCCATATTACAAGCATGTGTAGCTACTTTCCCAGGACTAGCAGAAAGGCCAGAAGATCTGGAGAAACTTGCAAAAGCTCTCAACAGGTACATGATGGATTTAGGTTCACCAGCAAACGCTAGATGTGTAAGCTTTAGGGAATCATGTCTAGAATGAAATTTGAAGTCTCTTTTCTCACTAACAGAAGAGAGAATTCTTGAGAGGTGCTCCATACAAAGAATAAAGAGAAGCGGGGACAGAGCATCTCCTTGTCTGAGACCCTTCCCCCATTTGAAATAACCATGAAGGGAGCCATTAATAGAGAGAGAATAGCAAGGAGAAGACACACAACTCATCACCCACTCAACAAACTGATTTACCATTTCTTCTAAAAATTCCCAACTTACAGAGTCATAAGCTTTCTTCGTGTCTATACTAAGAAGACAATTAGAAGCTGACAACTTTTTATACATTTTGATCAATTTCCTGCACTATACAAACACTATGATAATCTCTCTCACATAAATGAAACCAGCCTGTATAGGGGAAACAATATAGGGGAGGACAGTTTTTAGTCTGGCACAAAGCATTTTATTAATACAGTTGTAAGGCGTATTACAACAGGCAATAGGTCTATATTCAGTGACTGGCCTAGAAAGCTGGACCTTCGGCTCCATAATAAGAGTAGTTGTTGCAATAATTTTCACAATGAGATTCCCAGATCTGAAGAAGTCCCGAACAACCTTAGAAACACTATCCCCCACGACCTCCAAAGCTGCCTTGTAGAACTCACTATTATACCCATCAGGCCCAGGAGCTTTCCCACTAGGTATGGAGAACATAGAAGACTTCACAAAAGCATCTGAAACTTCTTTGATCAGTATGCACATACCCCTGGATATCAATTATAGAGTGAATATTATTGTAGTAATGTCTCATCTTTATGGTTTTATGAAAGAAACTCGAATTGGAATCTCTACACTTAAGCCACTCAAATTGAAACTTCTTTGATCACCATCACATACCCCAGCTACATGTTTTTCAGCTGAAACAAGAGACGCTTGAGCTGCCATCAACTGGTTCTTAGCTACTATCCACTTTTGCTCAATATTGGAGAAACCCGTTCTATTCAAATTCTTTAGAGTAGGCTTCAGAGATTTCAATCGAGAAACCAACTGGAACATAGGTACTCCCCTCACCTCTAACCTCCAAGCATACTTCTCCAAGCATACTTCACCACTGATGAGGCTTTTTCCGTGTCGTTGAAGACGGAATCTACCTATCAAACAATATTTGTAAAAATGCCTAAACCGGCACACTATATGAATTATAGTGGTAAGTTCAAGTGTCGTCCCAAGAGAACGGTTCGTTTTTGAGTTTAAGATCAAGCTAGTTTAGAAGACTAAGTTTAGGAATTAGACACAACTACGGAAATCAAAAGAATTATGCAATCAATTATAAAGGAGCTAGGGTATCGGGGGTCAAATCGGGTTTATCGGGGAAAATCAAGATGCTATGCAATCATGGCGATGCAAGGACATGAAAAATTGGGGAGTAACTAACGGATATGGTCCGGCACCCCCTTTCAGTTAGCGGACCTTGCCAAAAGCAAGCCTAAAACACGCTTTCGCGCCACCCTAAGATTAGCATGGGAATTTAGATCACCTAGTTACTTCTACTCCAACATAAATCCTCAATGTCTTGACAAATTCATGAAGGAAGCCCCAATTCTAAAGACTAGCCTAGCATTTGCAACTACCAAGCTATTCAAACATGGAATCCCATAAATTGCATATCAAGCTTTAATTGCATCAACAATTCTACACAATACCCCTACATTCCTCAATTAATCCCCAATTATTACCCCTAACCCTAACTAAAAATCTACTCACTACTCATTATGCTAATGAATGAAATCAAAGAGTTGCATTTAGCCATGGAATTGGAAACTAAATTGAAAAGCAAGCTAGCAATTAGAATTGAATAGAAGAAGAGAATCAAAGGCAAAATCAATCAACAATCAACAAATTCAAGAATTCAAAGCAAGTAAATAAGGAATCAATTAAAAGAAGTAAAGAGATTAAGAGGAGAAGAGATTACAATGAAGCTTCAACAAAATTCTGCAATTATCTTCAAAATTGAAAGGATTCTTGAGTTTCTCTCTCTAAAATCAAAGCATAAAAGCTAAGAACTCACTTCTAAAATCTGAAATCTAATTATGAAAAACTTACTTCCTAAAAGAAAATAAGAAAATGTATTTATATGTATCCCGAAATAGATTTTTAAAACTCGAAAAGTGCCCAACCCGCTTTGGTATGCGATCGCACAAACCCAGGTGCGAACGAACCGATGTGGGCGCACAGATATTTTGTGCGAACGAGTAGAGCGACGATTGCTTTCTTCGTGCCGTGCGAGCGCACGAATATTTCGTGCGATCGCACGCACCTGAGTTAGCCAAATTCTTCAAATTCCCTCGTGTGGTCGCATGGCATTTCTGTGTGTGCACACAAGAATTTCGTGCGAGCGCACAAAAATCCTGTGCGATCGCACGCAAAGTGGAAGAGTTCCTGGAAGGTTTTTGCGTTTTGGTGCGATCGCACATATCAGCAGCTCAATCGCACAGCTCTGCTTGCTTCAACATCTTTTCTTCTTCCCTGTGCGATCGCACAGGGCTGCTTCAAGCCATTTCTACTCGGTTTTCCACCCTTCTTCAATATTTTCCTACAAAGCACAAGAGTGGAATAAGAACATATAAATGCCATAAAAACTACCTAAAATCACCAAAATTCATAATAATATAATAAGAAAACCTAAGCTTAGAGCGACATAAATGCCGCTCATCAACCACATTCATAAATGATTCTTGTTTAGTCCACATGTTGAAAAACTTAAAAGGTTTTTTCCACACCTGAGCATTTTGACTAAACTGAATAAGCCCAGGACAATGGTCATACAACCCTTCAGGGAGATAATTGACATCAGCCACAGGAAACTCATTAGCCAATGCCCCATTCACTATGGCCCTATCAATTCTGCTAAACACCCTATCAGGACCATCCTGATTCCAGGTGAAATAACATCCTTTGTTTTTCATATCAACAAGATCACAATATGTAACACAATCTCTAAAAGGAGCTATCTCTGATTGGAGCATAGGAGACCCTACCCTTTCATTAATGTCCAAACAAAGTTATAATCCCCAAACAAACAACCAGCCCCAGAAATAGAGCCCTCCCCATCTCTCAATATATTCCATAAGCTAACTCTATCACAACTCACTAGCGTTATTTGATGCATATACAAAGGAGAAAAAGAAACTTTTATTCATACTGAGGTGGAAAACTTTAGTATGAATGACCCGAGGATGAATCTGTAGCACATCCACATCGAAATTACTTTGCAGCCACCCCACTAAATCCTTCCCCTAGTACTAGAGGAAAAATTGTAAGTACAAAAATTTGGATACATTTCATCAAAATTTTGAGATTTTATCTTAGTTTCAACAAGAAAAAACATACCTATTTTATTTTCCAAAAGGAATCTATGAATATCTTTTTGTTTACACTTTACTAGGCCTATTCAAACCTCTAACATTCATACCATTCAAAAAGAAAGTTAGGATTTGTGAATGGCTACCCTTGAAAGGGATCTTGCTGATTCCACCAAAGCTGAGCAGTGTGACACCTTTAACAGCATGGTGCACTCTTGAATTATGGCATCTTTGTCTGTTACAATAAGAAAATCCATACTATTCATTACCGATTTTAGTGATGTGTGGAAACAACTTGAGTATATGTTTTCATAGAGTAGTGGCTCAAGAGTGACTATTACACCTCTATGAAATTCCCATGGCAAGAAATTGATGCTCTAAATGTCCTGCCTTCCCTTACTCGAATGTCAGGAAGTGACCGCATTTATAAAAACACTCAATAAACAAAAGGAGGAACAACAATTGTTCCAGTTTTCGAATGGTCTTGATGAAGACTATATTGCCATTAGAAGTCAGATATTGATAGGATGGCATGAGGTCTATTGCGCAAGAACCGCCACAAAGAGATATTCCAGGAATATCTAAAGAAGAAATGGATACCTATGCAATGTATAGGATACAATAGTGGTTGCACAGCATGTTTGGAATCAAAGGTCAGAATGTTGAAAAATGTTGGAAAGTCAATGGCTACCCAGAAGACCAAGAAAGTTTTCTCGGGAAACAAATCATAAAGGCATTTTTGAAAAATGTTGGAAAGTCAGTGGCTACCCCAAATGGCACCCTCAATACAAAAGAAAACAATAGCATAAGGCCAAGGGTGTTGGAAAACAAATGGGGTAAAGGCAAGCAAACTACAGATTGTTGTTGTGGCTCAACAACAAGATGATGTCTTTTCCATCACCATCAACCAAATTGCACAAACTTTTAATTACACCAAGTGTACAATGAAAATTGTAAGGCAGATGTAAAGTTACCCCAAAATGCTTAATAGTTACCTCGATTTTGTTGTGAATAAGGACCAAATGCTATTTTCCGGTGGTCAACGCCTATTTTTCGGCGTTGACCGGCACAAGTTCATTTTTTAACTATTTTTTCTTAAATCATTCCCTCCAATCCCCCCCATTTGACCCAACTACCCAGTAACCTTAAAAAAAATCGTATTTCTCTCTCCTCGATGCTCTGCTGCTTCTCCTTCCTCTACATCATTAATGGCAGTTCATTGCCCCTGTCAGAATTCAACGAACAAGGGTTGTTGAAATCGAATTTAAAGCATCTCATCAAGGTACGAATTATCTCTCCTCTGTCATTTTTGCTTGATTTTTACCCAAAATTGATTTGTCATTTTCAAGAACCCTAATTTCAAGAGCCAAAAAATTGGAGTAATTTGAGCAAAAAAAATCAGGGTTGCGTGAATTTGGTTGATTTGAACTGCAGAGAAGAAATTCGTGGATTGAAGGAGGAAGAAAATGGCGATGCAAAAGAGCCTTGAGGAGAGATAATCGATTTTTTTTATCCGAGTAAGTTAGTTGGGTCAAATAGGGGGGGGGGGGGTTGGGAGAGGAGGGAATGATTTTGAAAAATTAGTTAAAAAATGAACATGTGCTGAACACGTATCAGTCAATGCCGGAAAATAGGCGTTGACCAAAAAAATAGCTTTTGGTCCTTATTCACAACAAAAAAAAACAAATTGGGCCCTATTTCACAACTTTTTTTTTACAAGGTCCTTTGTCACAATTTTTATGTTTTAAAAGGTCCTTTCGGACAAATTTTCCAAAAGTTAATGATAATTTTTTTTTTAATAATAATTATCCCTTCAAAATCACTCATAACGTATAAAACTATAAAAGTAACCATGTAACCCTTTAATAAGTTTATCCATAAAAAATTCATAAAATAAAAAGTTAATCAACACATGTTTAAAGTTATAAAAACTGGGTAAAAGTTAGATAAGACCTATTGAGCAGAACAGTTGAAGTTGATTCTATTAACCTCAAAAAATGGGTCTGAAGTTGAAGATGAGTTGGACAACTCTTTTGCATGTATAATTTAATTCTATAATGCTAGCAATATGATTAACAACTGGATCATAGACTCATGAGCTTCTGATCACATGACTGCTCACTTTCATCATTTGATTAATCCTGTATTAGCTCATAATCTGCCTAGCATTAAGCTTCCCAATGAAAAATCAGCCAGCATCGCTCACATAGGCAGTGTGCACATTAATGATACTCTAATGCTGCTGTGTTCCTGAATTTAAACATAGCTTGATGTCAGTTAGCAAGCTAAGAAAACATGAATAACTGTGAGGTAATGTTACTTGAGGACACAAAGCTAAGAAAGTCAAGTGATAGTGAATCAGTTATAACAAAGATTAAAATAACAAGATGCATCTGCTCAACCTGTCGAAAAAAATGAATCAGTTGCAGTCCTTGCAGCCTTTTGTGATAGTGAGTATGTTGGATGTCCTATGTCTATAAAGTCAACAATGGGTTTTTGCATGCTCCTTGGGTCATCTCCTATTTAATGGAAATCTAAGAAGTAACAGACTGTTGCAAGGAGCTACAGCTGAAGCTGAGTATATAGTTATGGTTCTAACAACATGTGAATATCCTGGCTATCTGAAGTGCTCAAGGAGTTAAGTCTGAAAAATATGCCACCAACTGAAGTTAAGTGTCACAGCAAGGTTGCACTTGCAATTGCATCTAACCTTGTGCTCCATGAAAGGACCAAGCAAATAGAGGTGGACTACCACTATATCAGACATAGATAAGATATAAATAACATATCAGATGGCACCATAATGATCGAATACACACCAAGTTATAGTCAGCTAAGTCTCTACCTGTCTTTCAGCACAGACATTTATTGTCTAAGCTAGGAGTATCTACCACCTCCACTCCTGGCTTGAGGAGGAGTATTGACAAGTAATCCAGCCTAAGCTAGTAGAGGAAGGATGCAGCATCAACAAGCATATAGGCTAAATATTTTTCTGTATTTTGTCCTAGGCTTGACATATATGCATACGTAATTTCTCTCAAATCATCCCTTTTCTCTCAAATCTTATTGCTCCATATTGCATATTATTTACTCAACAGAACTTGCAAGAGGCACAAGTAGGCAATAGCAATCTACTATGATTCTCTTTACAAAACGCACATAATTTCTCTCTACTGCCAACGATTTCTATGTGGACTTTGAGATCGACTTTTTACTTCAACGTACCCCAAGAATAAACTTTGTAAAATTGTCCCCATTAAGCTTGTGGTGAATCGTCAAAAATATGAGAGAATTCGGGATGATTTTCTAACAGTATCTTCTGCATGTTGCGAATCACCACATATCGATATGTTTCTTTCATTCCTATGCACAATAGACAACTTGATTGAATGTTTTCCTCACTGTTATGTCTGATTCTGATATCCACTCATCTTGTTTGTTTTTTTCTTCTCAGCATTCTGAATGCTCCATATGATACCTCAGCTGAAGCTGATTTGCTTTATTCTCTCATTATCAAAGCCAAGTTTGAGAACAACCGGTATCAAAAACCAAAGAAGAAGCCTAAATCATCTACTGAACACATAGACTGGTTCTGAACAGGCTTTCTTAAATAAGGGCAAGGTTAAACATGCTCTCATAAATAAGTTCAAGGTAGCACCAAATATACTTTGATGGATGAGGTTGTTTTCCTCCCTTAGTTTGACATATATGCATACGTAATTGTTGTTCTGGTGTCGAAATACGTTTCTGCGATCGACAACATTGAAGGTTCTCTGCCTACGATCAGTGGCGGATTCAGGATTTTATGGATGGTGTGTCACCGCCGACCATAGTCCATAAACTCATGTCATTCAATAACTAATAGAAGTATATACGTATATATATTTCATAAAAAAATCATCCCATTTGTTATAAATATTCATATTATACGTGTTACAATTTTTTTCATATTACTATCAAATAGTTATGAAAATATCAGAAAATTAAATTCTCCAACATTTACCTACTTAATTGTATAATGTAAAACATACAATTAACAATTAAACAATAATAAAGAATCACAATAAATTATAGATTACATTTTTATAAAACTATTTTATATTGTAGCATGTTAGTCCTTGAGCAAATTTTGTTATAGAAGCAACTTAAAAAAAGAGCGAAGAAAAATTAGATGCATAAGAATAGACGCAAAAATGCAATCCCCAACTCGGGACATTTTTCCATCCCGTTTTTTGTGTAGTCACAAATATCACTGCAGCACTGACTAACTTATGTAACATAACTGCACAGACTTTTATATAAACAATAATAAATAGCGAAAGCAATTAAAAATAAAAATAAACAGTTTTTTTTTAATAGTGGGTCACGTGACCTAGAATGTCACAACGTGGCTCCGACACTGCCTATGATTAATCAGCCATTTCGTCAGCAGACTTTTTTGTCAAAATGTCAAAGCTTTTTTAGTGTAAAGTTCAAAATAGATCAGCTGGCTGAAATTCAATAAGTTTCGATTAGTAGTTTTTCTTGCATTCCAAAAAATGATCACATAGATATAGGTCTTGTTTGGCAAAACTAGCAGTAACGGGTAACTTTTAGGGGTTGAGTAGCGGGCATAGTTAGCTGACAAAGGAGCGAATTACTAGTACATGGGTTCGGTAAAAAGTAGTGATTGAGATTGTAAATACAATAAAAGAAGTATATGTATTTTAAAAACTTTACAATATAATTTTATCAAATATTATCCTCTACTACTATTTTTAACGTTCAAGAAAAATTCTCAACCGCTACCTTGCTAAACACTTAAAAAGTTTAAAAGTGCGTTTTCAATAAAGTCAAAGTGTTATCCGCTACCTTAAACGCTACTTGTATTTCTTTTAGGGGTTAATACAACTAATAATTACACTATGCATACCTATGCATTCACCTCTATGTGCATATGCAGTAACTCAGTAAGACAATGTATTTTATACTTATCCCCCATATTCAAGTCACATGTATTTAGTGAGAATAAAAAATATTTTTCACTTCATCGTTAACGTCATTTTCTCTCACCATTTTTTCTATCATCAAATCTCCACTTTCTCTCTCATCGAACCTTCCCTATCTCTCTCATCAAACCTCCCCTTTCTCTCTCATCGAACCACCGTTTTCTCTTTCCTCAAAACTCCAATTTCACGTCAATCAACAAAATTGAGTGAAATTATTATAGAATTCTACAAACAATTAAGCGATTTATAACTTTCATAATCCCTAAACAACGGGTTTGCCTGAAAAATGTCAACTTAATAGCTCAAAATCTACAAATAAAAGGCAAATGAAGCAAAAGTAAGTATAATCACAATATTTTTTGTACTTTTACGAAGGAATTATAATGTTTAGATTAATAGATGTAGATCATTTTTGTGAACATCAATTTTATCCAACATCAGAATTCAAAAAGGATGAGAGAAAGACGAAGTCGAAGAAGAAGCGGAGGAGAGAGACCAGAGGAAAAGTTGGTGAATTACATCCTTTTACATTTGGTGGTAGAAAATTGTCGAGGAGGATAAGAAAACGTACGTGAGAACTATTAAGAGGGAGAGAAGTTGCATAAGAGAGAGTAACTAACAAAGAGGAAAGAGAAATAAACAGAGAAAAGGAAATAATTCATTTAATGTTCATTTTTTTTTTTTTCAAATGACAAATTTTCTCGTGAAATGTACTGTAGTGACGAAACTTTTGTGGACTAGAGATTCTGATACTTCATATTAATTAATACCATATATTACTTAATTAGTATAAATTATTTCTTTCATAGAAGAGAAGCATGAAGAGGAAGGTTTATTTCGACTGTTCATTCTCATAATCAGGGCCGGCGCTGGGGCGGCGCGACCGGGGCGACGGCACAGGGCCCCCCCAAAAAAAGGGCCCCCAAAAATTGGATAAATGCGATTTAAGTTTATCTTAGTCTCATAGAATGGTTGACAGAGTGATGGTAAAGAACTAATGTGTTGTACACAAGGGGCAAGGGTTTGACCCTGGGAGGGGAAACTTCAAGGACTAATTTTTCACTTTTTTAAATTAATTTTTTTTATACTTTAACAACTGTACCCCATAAAGTTTATTAATTACACCTAGCCAAATTTAGAACGTTTCTATCTCTCCTCTTCCAACATCTATTTTGCCTCATTTCAATGCCATATATATGCTTCCATAGTTCTCTTAACTTTAAATGTTTAATTTCTCAAATTCAAAACTCTAAATCAACAAACTCAATGTTTAATCTAAAATATTTGTTCATTATATTCTATTTGAGAATATTTGAATTGTTATTCTAGTAATTTGAGAAATTTTATTTTATTTGAACTATGTCGTAAAGGCTAAATGGGTTCGCTTTGATATCAATTGACAATGACATTTTAAAAGAAAATGAAGTTGAAAGTTTTCGTAGATGAGTTTGTGTCAGAACATGAAAGAAGGTTATCTTTTTTAGTGAATATGTTGGTTACGGAGTATATAATGTTTATTTTATGTATGTATTGTAATTTGAAACATTATATATATCAAGTATTACAGTCAATAAAAAAAGGGCCCCAATTATATGAAATCGCACAGGACCCCATTTACATTGCCACGCACCTGCTCATAATACTACATACGTCATTTCATTTTTTGTCATCATGTTGAATTTACACTTCTTCAAAATAAATAAAACAAGAGAGCAACAAAGAAAGAGGAAGGTCGTAGAACAAAATGAATTAAGTTGCAGCAAAGCAAGAGGGTGCGCAACTCTTTTTTTGTATTTAGAAAATCATATTCACGTTGCTATCTAGAACTGGCTGCTAAGTATATAGCTAAAAATCTTAGACAATACTAGGGGTGAGCACAACAGGGTACCCTGTACCCTGTTGAAATTCCAGGAACCCGAACCGGAACCTGTTGCAACAGGTTCCTGGATATGGGAATTGGAACCTGTTACAACAGATTCCTGAAAATGAGAACCGGAACCGGAACCTGGGTTGCAACAGGTTCCGATTCAGGGTACCCTGTAATTTTAAAAATTTAAGTAAAATATTTATATTTTATTGAAAAACTATCTGCTTTATAGTTTGGGTTTTAATTGTTTTATAGTTTGGGTTTAAGTTGTAATTCTATATTTATATTTTCCAAAAATTAGCTTGAATTGTTTTATATTTTCGGCATATGAAGCATTTTCATATGGCCCATTTTCTTATTTTTGGTACCCCATGTTAAAATTAGTGTGTACAGGGTACCCAACAGGGTACCCGTTCTAAAAATTTATTACCCGGAATCGGAACCTGTTGTAACAGGTTCCCAAATTTGTTACCCGGAACCGCAAGTTCCTAACAGGTTCCAGTTCCGATTCAGGGTACCCTGAAGTTTTTCCCACCCCTAGACAGTACAACCACTTGAAACATATAATAAAATATAAATTACACTGTTGAGTTGGATGCCAACATTTATCCATCTCTGTAGGGCATATTACCACTAAGGTAGACAATGTTTTACGTCTTACCTACCTAATTAGCGTAGGACTCGTGCAACACACGGTTACTAAAATAATTTATTATTTCAATAGTAACTAAACAAAAGACTTGTGACATTAGGAAAACATGAAAATATAAAGCACGTATGCAAAAGTATAAATTCAAAGTGTGTAAAATAAATATTTAAATGAACTAAATTTGCATATGACAATACAAAGTTTAAGGATTATAGTTGTATACCTGTATGTAGATCGATCTAACAAAGTGAACCAAATCCGAATGACCGACTAAAACTATTTGTTGTTGTAAAGAGTGACCCACGAACTATTTCCGAAAATAGATCACCCGAAAAGAGACGAGTGTAATCCCCCGTAATTTTATACATTTTAGTTATATATTTTAACGAATATTTAATATATTTAATGTATATTTAAACATAAATTACGGATTTTAGAAACGAATATGTAATTGAAATGTAATTATTTTATTTCATTTGGAATACTTTTAAATGGTTTATGAAATCAAAATGTATTTTCGAGTTTTACTTTAAAACGAGTTCGAATTGCAAAACCACGTTCTATTGAAATTAGAAAACAAGTCCTAACCCATGGTGGATTCATCAACCTAAATCCTACTCCTAGCCCAATTGGGCAAAGCCCAAACAAAAAAATAAAACCCTTCTCTTCTCTATTCTTCACGTGAAAACCAAAAAAAAAAAAAAAGGAGAGAAAGCCCTCCTTCAACCTCACGCAACTCAGCTCTTTTTCCCTCCCGCTGCTCGCCGCCCAGCCGACCACCATCAACGGTAAATCCTTCTTCTCCTTCAAGCTCCTTCCTCCTTCCTCCTTCTTCTTTGTAATTCCCTATTTTCGTTCTTGCTCTCATGGCTTGACCCCCTTCGTTTTCGCGCAGCAACCAGTGACTCAAGGCCCGACCACCGCACGCAACCGTGCTCAGCCCTGCCGCGAGCCACCGCTGTCCGCCGGCCAGCACCCCCCTTAAACTCTTGAATTGGTTACTTTCTTAAATCCTAAGTAACTAATTATCTTAAATTAAAGTTTGTTAATTAGATTATGTTCTTGATATGAAATTCATGATTTTTATGGCTTGAACATGATTTTCAGTTTTGGGTTGCTAATTATAAACGAATTGTTTCAGTTTTGGGTAATTAAATATTGAGTTAGGGTTTATTCATGATGTATTAGTTTGAATTAAGTTTCTTGAATTAAAGTTAGGAGTTTTGTGATTTAAGTTATAAATTTCAGATTTTTGCAAATTATATAATAAAATTATTAATTTTCAGATTATCAAATTACTTTGAAATATTAATTTTGATTGTTTAAATTACGAAATTCAAGGTTTTTATGAGTTTTAATCATGATAGGTTGAGTATGAATTATCGAATTGGTTGTTTTGAGATACTAGGAACGTAGATTGACCTTGGTGAAGCTTTTCAAATGAATTAGTATTGCTGAAAATTTAAAGTACGATGTTTGCAAAAGTTTTCAACGAATTTCAATCACTGGTTCAATAATTAATTATGATGCTAGGAAAGCAAATATTCAAGTTTTGATATCGGGGAAAGTTCTAAATCTATTTAGGATGTATTTAGAATGCTTTATTACGGTTGTCAATGATTAGAAATTGATTGAGATTACTTGTTGGATTGTTTAGGCGGAGAATTCTCTTTAGGCGACTTTTGAAAGTGTTAAGGTGGCCTATCAGTTTGTTTACACAAGGTACGTACATACCTGTGTGCTTGGAATGTGTGCTTGGAATGTGTGCTAATTGTTGAAACCATGTTGAATTGTTGATGAACTTGGTTATGTTGAATTGTTGATGAACTTGGTTATGTTAATGTTGTTGATGAACTTAGTCAGGTTGAAATCGCATGTTTGATACTGTTGGATGAACATATTAAACCTTTATTGCATTTTGAGGATTATAACATGTTAGTATGGAAGATTGATGCAAACATGTTTGATTGGGAACACTAGATTATTCAGTATATAATTCAGATCAATTAATTGTTGTTCCCTTTTTAGCTTTTCACTACTTTATGAGGGCGGAGGACCTTATTTAGTAAGTTGAAACCTTATACCCATATTCAGGGGTTGATCAGTATTAAAGAAAAGATTGGAGTTAATTGGAATGAGTCTTGTTTGATGCCTTGTGATCACTTACTCAATTCCAAGACAAAAACAGTTATAAATAAATGTGAGTTGCATGCCTTATGTGATTGTTGAGTCATAACAGGGTGTCAATTTGTAAATCATGTAAAGTGAAACTGAGTAGCAATAGCTTTAGACTGTGCACGTCTAAAGTGACGGAAAAACAGGAGTTGGGGTTCATGGTGGTAGCCCATGGCCTTTCATTCGGACCGGATTTATCACCGCGTCCTATTTTATTCAAACGTTCCTCGATATCGCAGGTCACTGAGGTTACGGAGTCGCGCCCGTACCTCGTCTTCCTTAGTGAAGCCTCTAGCTAGAAAACTCGGTCCATTGTCTATTTCAACTAAAATAATATTATTGTTATAAGTCTAGCCTAGTCTAGTCAAGTATGGTCGTCAAATTATCATGTTTTGTCTGCCCTTAATTATGTTCATTAGTATCATGTTAGGGTTGTTCGTTTAATAGAATCATGTTAGGATTATTATTGATTTAGTATGTAGTACTCAGCTTTGCTGATTACGTGCTTTTGCTTGTGCATGTTGATCATGGCTATGCCTTATTGATCCTGTGATGACCCAATCTTTGGTGAGCAGTCTCTAAGGATCAATAAGCATTGTCCATCTGCAGGTTTGAAGATGATGCATCATTGGGATCGGGATTAGAGAGCTCGTAGTTATATTTGTTTTATTAAGTGATTTGGTTTGTTAACTTAGATTTGAAAGTTGTCGTACTATTCGTATTTCCTTATTTCCGTTAATTGGTTTTGGACTTAATATTAATATGTAATCGATTATTTATGAACCTAAAAGTTAGTTTTATGTTTTCCGCTGCAAAATTCTGAATAAGCCGTTACGTTTTTACACGGGCGATAATGCCTTGATAATTCTCTATAGTTATATTTATAAAAGGGTTGTTTTAGAAAAAGGGAATTGTCGGGGTGTTACAACGAGCATATCCGAGTTAGTCAAATAGTTGAAACTGGATACAATTTTGATAAATTGTCTTCTAATGTTAGTCTACTTAGTAGTAATATTATTTTAATTAACATACATACTCACCGTGTATTATTATTACTATTATTATTATTAACATAGATTAACATTAGAAGTCCATTCACCAATATTATTTTAATTAATTAAAAAGTTATAAAAAAATAGAAATAAAATCAAATTGTAAAGGAAAAAATAATATTGATTCATCTTTCCTCCAATAATATATTATGTAGTTACATGGTAATTGAATTATATTTTTATTTCATTTTTATCTTAGTTTCTTTTTTTTAAGTTAAAAAAAAAAAAAAAAAATTGGAAGTGACACGTGTTATTCTTACTGTGTGTTTTAATATAAGGCTCCGTTTGGTAGGGCGTAAAACGTTTTCATTGTAAAATGATTTTCTACGGAAAACATTTTTCAAGGGAAAACACAATTCCAAACTAGTTTTCCTTTGTTTGGTAATTTAAAGGAAAATGGGAGAAGATGGTGAAGATTGAGGGGAAGAAAGGAGAGGGAGGTAAGGAGGAAAGAAGGAAAAGTGGTTTCCCTCCCTTTCACCTTTTAGGAAGTTATGGAAAATTGTTTTACATCCCATACCCAACCAAACAAAGTAAAATGATTGAAAGGGGAAAAATCGTTTTCCATGTAAACGTTTTACGCCCTACCAAACGGAGCCTAAGTGCAAACTAAATACTTCCGTATTGCAGATACCATTAAGATAACCCAGACACGAACATTGCGCTTCCATTTATATAATATAAAAAAAATAGCTCTCAATATAGTATTAATGTCGAGCTAATACAAACTGTTTAAGAATCAAGAATAAAAACAGATAACGCAAAACGCATAAAACGGAAGTGATAGCCTATATTATGATAATAATGTGCCTCTATGCAAATCCTATATGTGAGACTAAAATAAAAGTGAATAAATTTAAAGAAAAAAGGCAAAAACAATATGGAACCTATACAAAATTTGTACGACAAATGAATTCAGGAATAATATTCAAACCTTTAGAGGAAATGTTAATAAACTTTAGTGTCTCTATCCTTGCACAATACATGCCACTCCTGAAGAACCGCTGCTTGAAGAGCAAGATGCTCCACCTCCTCTGCTGTTAGCTTCGACAGAGTGGAAGGTCCTTTACTTTTTTCATCCTCGTTTTTTTTCTTTTTCTTTTTCTTTTTCTTTTTCTCCTCGTTTTCCAACTCTTCTCCACTTCCTTCTTCCATTTCATCTTCTTCTTCTTCTTCACTTTCAGACTCGGTTTTAGGGCGTGGCTTGGCAGCCTTCAGAAGTGCTATTCGCTCCATTGATACTCTTAAGCTTTCTGCAGCTGCTGTTTTTACCTCGTCTTCAGGCATGTATTCACATCCCCCTTCTGTAAGGTCATCTAACCACCCTTGCAAATCTGACTCTATTTCCTTTGTGATTGAGGCATCTGATGCTCGGACTACAAATTTGCACGTCATGGTTGTTGTTTCATCACCCAAGTCAACATTTCTGCTGACTTCACTAGCACCAAATATCATCATCCACAAAAAGCCCCCATGCCATGTTTTAGCAGCAAAGCAAAGCTGTTTCAATTGGAAGACGGTAAACACATAAGACCTTAGTATTATCTAAACAAGCGAATATGATAACAGGATACCACATGGAAGCCAATATTTCAAGCTCTCACGGTCTAACCACAAAACATGGGAATTCTAATAATCTACTACGTTACAAAATATCCTCATGATTTACAAATTCCTCATGTTAATCAAACAAGTTTGAGACAATTCCTAGAAATTTGATGTGGGGTTTTACTTCTATGAAATACAAATTCCCAAGGGAACTTATTTCTCATATCAACCAAAGAAGCCCTCAGTACTCAAGCAATTTGTGCAAATGAGCCGATATGTTCGCTAACAACTCGCGAACAAGCTCGGTCAAAGCACAATCAAAGCCCGTTTATTAATTAATGAACGAGTTTGAACCAAAAATCTTGCTTCGATAAGAAAACGAGCCAAGCTCGAACAATATCACATTCGGCTCGCTTATGTTCACGAGTACTCGTTTATAGCTCATTAATTACTCATTTATAAGCTCGTTTATAAGCCCGTTTACAACTCGCTCAAGCTCGAACAAATAATTTAATGCAATAACATAAGTTTTTCTGACCCTTAAATGTCAAGAAATGTATAATACGGAAGCCAATATTCAATGTAGTATAATATCCCATAGAATATTCCAGTCAACATATATTTTGTGAAGTTTCTCCTTGATTATATGATTTATATCAATTTGACAATTTCTCAAAGCTCGTTTATTAAGCTCGAATAAAGCTCGTTATTAAGCTCGAATAAAGCTCGTTTATTAAGCTCGAATAAAGCTCGTTTAGTTCGAGCTCAAACTCGGGTTCAAGCTCGAGCTAAACGAGCGTCGAGACATCCTAATGCTTAGCGAACAAAGCTCGAACAACAAATTGCAAAGCTCGGTCGAGCTCGAGACAAGCTCGATCAGTAAAAATCCTTATCAAGCTTGGCTCGAACAAGGTAAAACTCGGATCGGATCGGCTCGGCTCGTTTGCAGCCCTATGCACCAATCACCGGGACACAGATCAGAAACAAGCAGAAATCAGTCATACATGGTCATTGTGCCCTGGAAAATGGGTTAAAATAGAATGTTTTTTTAAAAAAAAAGATAGAAGTTTAACCTGCTGAGGGTTTAAAAAATCCATCTACCAACCTTTGCTCTAAAGTGTGCATCTAAGGTAATCTGAATCACCAAACGACCTGTTTGGTAGGCAATAATTAATTGCATATAATACATTTATATTCCGTACATTTTTTTTTTTAATATTTTGTTAGCATTTGAAAATTGCACCAGTTTTAAGGCTACTCATCAGATGAGGAGAATGGGGCCCATATGTTAGGAGAGAGAGAAAACTACTTAAAGGCCATGTTAACATTAATGATATTTGCAATGCCCAAAAAGGAAAGTATTTCATAAAAAGGAAAAACAGAGGGTTTATTAGCTCTGAACGAAGAATTTCATGTCATTATCCATGATAATTCAATTTCAGGTCTTGCTATATTTCCATTTCCACTCATTACCAGTCGGGGATGTGATGGAAATTATGGAGAAAGCATACTTTTGAATATGGAATTGCACTAGTGCACTAAAATGGGAAAATGGGATAAACTTTTCCTTGCAAAATTATACACAAACTCGCAACCATTATTGTCATTTATTACGGCTTACCAAACAGGCCGTAAAGTTAATACAAATTCAAAAATCTACTTTTAATTGAATTGTTAACTCTGTTGGTTTCGTTGCCCTAGGTCTACAGTTTGTATTTACGGTAATCATGAGAGTTAAAAAACATCAACAGGCTCACAAAATTCACGGTAGCCACTTTATGCCAAAAAGTTGCATTCATAAGAAACAGATGCCAAAATAGCGAAATACGTAAATACAAAAGCCCGCCGAAGAAACATTGACCAAATAAACAAAATACTCCGTATCATGTAAAAGATATCTGTCATACCTGGAATCCAGCAACTGTGCGGATAATGTGGGAGCAAACTTTATGGAAAGGCTTAGATTCTAGAGACTTCAATCCGCTCAGAAAAGGTGAAGCGTCATACTGCTTAGCAGCAGTTGCCATAAAACCACTTCCCTCATAAGTATATGTGCCTGTGTACTCCACAATAGCAGGTAAACTTGGCCATAACCGAAAATATTCCACAGGGGAGATTTTGTGTGGTAGAAGCAGCTCAGTCAACGGAATTTTATAAGGTTGGCACCTCAAGATTACTGGTTCTCCCAGCTCTGGCTTGGAACTCTTTTGTCGTATAATTTGTGGATCTCCTTCGGCGTAATCACCTTCATAATGAAGAGGGCCAGTGCCATAGAATGGATAATACTGCACTTGAAGCCAAAGGGCACATCTCTCAAAATGAGAAGCTCCTACAGTAACGCTACAAGGCACTGGATCCTACATGATGACCGAACAGTAATATTAGTACTCCAACAAGATACAATAAAATTTCTTATATGCATAGTTGCATACACAAACAAACAAACACGCAATACCCAGCAACACCATGCCTTTTAACAATGTTAGTTGAAACAAATAAATTAAGATCACAGTCCGGGAAAAGACAAGGACTTCTATTACTAGGGCTCTTTTTCAGTCTACCTCCATTATTTCTCTCTTCCACATAACTCAAATAAACAGCTTGTTAACATGGTTTAACAGGCCAATTCATATAATGCCAAATCAGTTTCGTTATGCTAGTAAAAAATTACTGGTACTAGCCCAATTGTTTGCTTACTCTCTTGCGATCTTTCAAGAATAGTATCCCTGTTGCAATCATAGTTAAAGAAAAATTATCTCAGAATCAAAAATTAGGGATTGCAGTTACAATTGCTCTACTTGAAAAAGTAAACATTTGAAGTGTAATCTGCCTGGAATATGGAAAGAAAACAAAAACCTACAACTTTTAAGAAGTACTTGCCATTGCAACATTAAATAATTAGTTCAATGCAACTGAAACAAAATACTCTATTCCTGGAAAACTATCTATACTCACAACGACAACACATATATATAAGTAAATGATCTGGAAGTGACATATTGAACAAGGTTTCAGAAGAGAACCTGGGAAACAAGGTTACGTAACTGCCGCACTGCTTGTGGTGAACCATCCATGAAATATAATGCCCCCGTCAGCCCAACTCGAATATCAACTCGATAAAGTTCAATGTCAGTTAGATTTATAACCTGAAAGAATCAATTGCTTAGCTTATTAAACCAACTTAGGAAGTCAGAAATTCATGTGGGGTTGGAAGGGGGAGAGGGACAACCTTCAGATGCAGAGTGATCCTGCCATCACTGGGATCTGCCAAATGATATGCTTCAACATAGCATGGATCACTACTCCCGGTCAACGTAAATGCTCTTGGTGGAATCTTAAGTAGAGTTGAATCTATTTTACTTGACAGCATGAGTGTCAATTCACTGGGATCAGGCCTCCAGAGCTCTAAAATTGCTTTATGCACCAACCCTTCCAGTTTTCTGTCCTGAGCTGCAGCTACTTCATAGAACTGAACGGTCAATTTGTGGTGGCTAAAGGGATAGTCCCCTCTAGCTTCACTTACCCCAGCCCATCTGAGAAAAGAAAATCTTCAATGAATTTGTTTGAACTTGCATGGAAATTTTTTGAAAGCAACTTACCAATTAATTCATAGTCAACAATATGCAATAAAAATATACTCTACAGTACATGTGCAGGAGAAAGTCAAAATTTAGTTAAGGAAGGCGAATTAGTAATTTTTGCTGTCAGTTCTCCAAAAACGGAAAACAGATATAATTGTAGGAGAAGACTGAGCTTTTTATTGAGATAGAACAGAGGGGAGGGATATGTTTCGCGAAGAGAAATGATTTTTCATTGAGTGATGTATTCCACTACATTGACAAGGCCCGTTATAGGTGAGGAAGTGCCCTTTGATTCCTTAGATGCATTTACACTAAATGCAAAACATTGAAAGACATAAATGTAGATACATCTAGGTTATTGCCCTTTGAGTTCACAGTATTAGATGATACATAGTATATCCTGAACATTAATCATTACCCCTAATTAATATTGTCAATGGAAAACATCTTACTTTTGATGACTCCTGTAACCAAAAGTTGGAGCATGACAAATTCAAATCGTGTCTTTATTAATGTCTTATCCAATCTTCATTATTACATCTAAGGCATAATTCTACGGACCATATCTTTTCTTTTCCTGGTCTGCTTCTAGGAAATTTCACCTTCACATCCCTATCTTCCTATGACAGATTAGATTTTGCAATAACAGTTGCTGACTTGTTTATTCACCAAGCCTTCAGTAGAACAAACTATTACTCCTTAGCCATATCATGATATCACTTAAAAGACGGTTGTTGCTGTAAGAGCGTTCCCTACACTATCTTCAATAGTTTCCCTAGAACCTAGAATAGTTACATTGTTTTACTTACAAATAATGTAATTTCAGTACATATTTTTCAGGAGATGATCTGTCTAGTCGGTCCGTGTTTAAGTTATAGAGTCCTAAGTGTGTTAGGATAACCTATGAATCCCGGGTACGCCTGGGAAGACCCGTTTCCCGTACCGGGTACGGGTACGGGACGGGTACGCCCAGGAAACGTCCCCATGCCGAATCCAAAATGTGGGTACGTGCGCGGAATTTGGTACGGCTGGGTACGCGGGTGGGTACGATTTGGGTACGTTTTTTGAAATAAACCAAGTACCCAACAGCTATTACTGAATCTTAAGACCCAAATTCAAAATTTAGGGTTTATTTTCCAAATCCCCACTTTCTCTCTCACCTCTCTTCTTCCTCGCCACCGGCCCACCGGTCCGGCCGTTCGTAGCAAGTGAGCAGTGAGCAGAAGCTAGGCCAGCGACTCAGCGAAGTAGCGAACTCCGGTGGTCGACAACTCGACTCGTCGTTTGCAGAAGCCGCCGCCGCCGGCCGTAGCAACCAGCAAGTCAGACGACTCAGAACTCGCCCCTCGCCGGTCGAAGCAGTTGTTTGGATTAATTGTTTGTTCTCTTAAACAGTACCTGCTGTCGTTTTGGTGTTGTACTGCTAGGAGGCTAGCTGTCGACCTTTGTCCACTTTATATTATTTATTTGTTTATTTTTGAATTTCTTTATAAAGGATTAGTTGTCAACATTTGTCCACCCTTTTACTACGTAGGACACTTGTATTTTTAGTATTTTATCTTCTTTTTTAAGTTTAGGTAGTGTACTTTTTTTTTTTGGGTTTTGATTAAAGCTTAAATATGTACTTTATTTTTCAATTTAAATGAAATCGTATTATGTTATCGAAAACCGGATTTTAAAATTACTCAAAATGTATTTGTAATATATATTATTTACTTTTTTTTTGCCGAATCCAAGCCGTACCCAACAACAACAACAAAGCCTTAGTCCCAAAATGATTTGGGGTCGGCTAACATGAACCGTCGTAGGAGATCGTCATTGTCGAATCCAAGCCGTACCCATTTTTAGAAATTTTGGTTTTGTCGTTTTCCGTCCCCATACCCATTCCCGTATCCGTATCAGTGCTACCTAGAGGATAACTAGCGGAATTTTTACAACGGTCTCCGAAGCCTAGACAGTTTAGGATTAGTTCTGTTAGCTAATATGTTTCAGGAAGTTGTACGGAGTTAGTTTTTGTATCCTAATTGTTTTAGGAGAGTTAACAGTTTTAGAAGCTTATTAAAGATTCTTTGCTGCTTGTTTAGTTGTCCAAAGTCAGATTGGTTTTATTTCTTTGCAGCCTGTAAAAAGTAAAAAGCTTGAAACAAAAATCATAATGAGTTTGATGATCCTCTGTAGCTTGATTTCGTTTTATCTAAAGCACAAACTGTGCCTTGTGTGTTAATATTGAAACCATGACTTCAAGAAAACCCTCAAACACTTGGGACTTTTGAGTTCTAACTTCTATCTTTGGTACCTTGATTTTTAAACACTAAACCCTGTAAGATTTTTACCCCTACGATATCTAAAAAACCCCGAAAGCCATATCATTTGGCTTGCGCAAAATCTTATTTTCTTAAAGTTATGCGAGTGCTTCGCAGCACCCAATTGGAAAGTATACCAAGCAGCTATACATGTTATCAACCAAAACTCCCAGACCACTGTCAGAATAAGCCATGACCTTCGCTTCAAAACACAACAGTTTTGCACCAAATGAGAAAACACAGCAAAAAGTGATTTATATGTTATCGACCGAAATTCCCCAATCATCATCAGAATAACCAATGACAATTAAGTCCAGACATGGTTGCAACACAGGTTAGATTCTATGAAGGGGCACAAAAATTTCGGAATTCTCTACACAGCAATCAAGTGAACTCAATTTGTTCACCAGGGAAACTTGAAACAAAGTTTCCATGAACATTAACCAGTCTTATTGCTACTCCCTCCGTCCCTTATCGTTTGCCCATGCAACTTGGGGACGGACCAAAACGTAAAATAGGGCATACGAAAAAGGTTGGAGGGAGTATCTATGACTACATTCACAATCAAACTCTAGCACCACAACCTGTCGTACGTATTCAAATAAACAAAGACAAAGAAATGGTGCTGACATCTTGGTTGTTAAGAACCTTCGTAAAAACGTGGAAAACCAGTGATTGGATCATGTCTATTAAAATTGAGATAGGGTCTTTGTTTTCAAAAGTGTGGAGCCTAACCGTAGCGTGAAAGGCGGTCCCACAACAAATTTTCAAGTTGACATCCCACATTCCCACATAATGTTGTTCCCTTTGTTCCATAAAAACAAACTGAAAACTACATAGTGACCGTGACCGTTTCTCTAAACTGCTATTCTACCCCACTACTACGATAATCCCGTCTTAAAGCCGTTAAACGTACCGGTTCTATTGAATTTAAAAACATCAAAACTCTATATTTTAGTCACTGAATGTTTAGGACCTTTAAATTTTGCACAATTTAACATCATACAATCCTATAAAATCTTTTAAGAAAATGTTCACTCAGATAAATAAAGCTCATAAAACAGTATAATACACTCAGCTGTAAAGTAGGGCTAAAAGAATGGAGTGAAAGATGAGCATAAGTCCTTTGTGCTTACTGAAATTGACGAGGACAGAAGTTACTCCTTACCTGTTATCTGGATACAGGGTGGCATACTTTATCCTCTGCAGTATCAAGCGACACTGATGCTTATTGACAGAATCTGCAGATCCATTATTTCGGAAATCTTCAAGCTCTTTGCTCAGCAACTGACCAGCCCTTGAATTTCGAGATCCCAATCTCTGAGCACTCAGAAGAACCGCCTGGACATCTTGTAGCCTGTTTGTCGTCATGGAAGACGAATCCATGTTGAGTAAAACTTTATGGATATTAGTCACGATAATGTTCAACGGATCATCAGGATCATCAGCCAAAAGGGGGTCTAAACCTTCAAGATCAATATGCTCAGCTAGAGCCCAAATGAGACGAGCAGATATTCTAGGAGTATTCACCTACAAAATGGAAACAGTGTGGAAGGTACTTCATCATTTGGAATAGAGGGATAGAGTAATTAATATTTTTCTGTAAAAACCATCTCCACTAGCTTTGCTATTTTCTCGCACATTTTAAATAGCTCTGTTCTACATAATAAAATAAAAGAAACGAAAAGGCTAAAACCTAAACCTTTATGGTGCTTACTGTAACCAAATTACAGAAAGAAAATAACTATGTAAATGTCTTACATACAACTGTGTAGGACACAATGAAAGAGTACATAAATTGCAGCATAGAGCCTACGAAATTTTGAGAAAATGGCGTAAAAGTATATCTTAAAGATTTGGATTCTGATAAGTCCTCAAACACAAAAGTAATTACGCCAGGCATTTGATGAATATGAAAATGCAGGTATTAGACTTAACTCAATGCCTTGATGATGGAGATAAAAATCTTCAAATTTTAATTCCAAATTAGCGACTCTAATTATCTAATTCGAATTATCGGATAAACAGCTAAGCAGACACAACACACTAAAGCATACATAAACTTAAGAAAGCAGCAGTTGGTACCAATAGAAAAATACGATTCCGATAGTCCTATCCTACCACCTTTGAGCCCTAAAAAAGGTTTTGAGAAATTTACAAACCTCACGTAGATCATTGACAAGATCACGCTGAAGGTTTTGCAGCCTAGTCTCATTCAGAATCTGATCTTGTGAAGCACCATCTTTGACTCGTTTGACACCACCTCTTGTGTCATATATATGGCACAGTCTCACAAGTAACTTGAGATAGCAATCAATTGCATAAGTTCTACCCTCGCAGTCCCATTTAACACAGGGCTTACACACTTCTACAACTTCTAATGCGGGCTCAGTCCAATTTAAAGCCCCGTACCCAGTACCATAAGCAAGGGCACCAATGACTCGGCTCTCTGTTCCTGAATTCTTTTGCTCTGGGAGAGGTAAAGACAACTGGAAGCAGCTTTCCACTAATGAGGCCACCAATTCTTCTCTAAACAAGCTTTTACTAGTGACGCTATTAAGATCTTCTTTTATCCTCACATCTTCAAACAGAGAAGCAATATCAGTTCCAGCTAAAGGCTTCTGACCTCTGCGGACACTTTCCTTGGCAAAGAGATCAACACAAAGAGCTGTACGACAAATGCATGCCAAAGCATGCATGCGATCTGATTCTGCCCTCAAGTTTCTGACCATAAGAAGCAACCTCTTAAACAATGAGACCTGCACGTCAAAACCATCCATATTACAGACACTGTCTCCAAAAGCAGCAAATGAGACTACCAATAAGTGAATACACAGAATAGCAATTCAACTAAATATTAGAAGAATTATGAGCTGGGAACCTGCATAGTAAGATCGAGGAGGTGAAGATTGGTAACAACTGCCCTAACAATACTCTCCCTAGCAGATGAAAACTCCTGTCGATCCCATAACGTGAGAATTGCAATAATGGAACCAGAAGCCCACTCAGGCTTGCCTCCAGGAACATCGGCTAGATACAACATATTAATTGCCACTTCAAAGATCAATGCAGGATCTAACGATTCAAGAAATGGGGATAAATGCATCACTACATCTGAGACGCCACCAAACTTCTCAACATTCCCATACACCAATGCTGCCTTCCCATCAGCCCCACTGCCCTTCGATGAGAGCTTACGAATCACCTCAACTGAGCCGGAAGCCACAGCTTTTACTCCATAAACCAACGGAAAAGAAGTTGCTCGGAAGCTCTCAACGGGAAGTACCAAAGCCCTAGACATCAACGAATTCCTCCTCTTCCATACAAAATCTACCATTGAAGAAACCCAATTCGACCGAATAGCAACCGAGTTTTCGCTATCCACAAGCTTATCCCCAGCCAATCGGCTCATCTTCTTGGACTCAAACTCCTTGAACAACCTGCCAACCGATTCAAATGCGACCTTGGCAACTACATCGGAAGGATCCAACATGTTCAGACCGATCCTCCTCCACCAATTGGAAACACGATCGAGCAAATTAACATTGTTTTCACAAAGAACCACGAGATCGTCCCTGGCAAGAATGCAACCTAGGGTTTCAGTGATCGAAAACCGAAGATTACTGCTAGAAGAGTCAAAACAAGCGGTGATGTGTTGATGGGAGAGAGAAATAAGGGAGGAAAGAAGGTGGGAGGGAACGGCGGACAAGAAGGAAACGGCGGCGGAAGAAACGTCGGGGTCAGGGAAGTCGAGGTCCGATTTAATACCGGAAATGACGGAGTCCCATAGGTCAGGAGTGAGGCGAGGGGTGGAGCGAATGAGATCGAATGCAAGTTTTTTGCAGACGGCGGAAGCGGGGGATGAGACAATCTCTTCGACGGCGGTTTTGGCAATGACAGAAGTGTCGCGGCCGGCGGCGGATTGCTGTAAGGCTTGGAGAAGAGCGCCTGACTGGCGGAGGGCATCGTTGGAGCGCAGGTCTGCTTGGATCTGCGCGAAGAGGATGTCCATTGTTGCTGGAAACTATGGAGAGACAAAGATGGGGAGGTTATGGAGGAATCATTACAGCTGAGCTGACTGGGAGCTTGGGTACAAAGTGCAAACCAGTGCTGGTAGCCTGGAACGGAAAGAGGAAAGAGAGATTAGGAATCCGGTTATTCTTATTTACAAATGACGTATAAAAAGTTCAATCAAAATATTTAAAACTTACATTTATATACTTGTATATAAAAGTTATTTATCTTTTACTTTAACTAGTTGTTGGACCGTGCGCTAGCTCCCCAAGATATAAAATTTGCTTTGTAAAAAATTTCGTTAAAAAATCGGAAGTTACAATTTAGGGTAAATGTAAGAAATATAATAAATGTTAAAAATGATAGGCTAAAGTTAAATTTGCATCTAATAGACAACATTAAACCATAAATACATTCACAATATATGTGTAAATTGTGATTGATAGTTTGGAGGCACAATTACAAGCCAAAATATTACAAAAATGTTAATATTTCAAAACTACTTAATGTTTTACCCTACAATCTTCTCCGTAAATAAATACAAAATTCTAAAGTTACAATAATAATCATCAAAATATCATTATTATTATCTTCATAATCCATGCCATCACCAAATTCCTCTTCTAGTTCTTTGCTTGAGACTAAATAGCAGGTACTCAAACAACAGAAAAATGATATTACAATAATATTACAAAACACAACAAAATAAATAACCAAGATAGTGAATTTAACAACAATCAGACCATACGTTGGGAAAAAATTATATTCAATGGTAACCTTGTAAAAAAAGGGAGCCAATATCGTCTTACCTACATAACCAATGAAGGAACAAAGTCATTTCAAGTACCAGACTCAAACTAAAATCCCTTTATCATATTTCTTTTAGTGCTTCTGCATGACTATTACTACAAAATTCTTGACACTCTTTCTTGCTTAGAGTTATGACATTCTTTTCTTATACAACCTCCCTTTTTGTGAATATGTCCTTTTCTAGTTGTTCAAAAACAACTTCTACAAGATTCGACAGGTTAGTGCATCATGGGTAATGTTGGCCACAGCAGCATAACCTACGTAATTGAATGCCATTATTTAAAATTCCTCTGATATAGCCTTGTCATAAAATTCCTTTGATATAGCTTTGTCATAAAATTCCTCTGATATAGCTTTGTCATCAAACGCCATGTTCAGATGTAAGTTTCTTTATCACCTGTTATCTCAATCCCAATACAAAGGATTATATGTATTTCTATTTGTAGGGGGTATTTTTTCCGCTTGGGTTGCTTTTTTTCCCTACAAGGGGCGGTTTTTAGAAACCTTTGAATTTTTGGATCTTGAAGGAGTCGCCACCAAACATTATTTTAGGGTCCCGTTTGGAAAGACCAAGAGTGACTAGATTTGGATAAGGCTTTGAATCTTCGAAACGGATGGGTGAGATCCGGGCACGGGAACGAGATGCTTATTCCGTGAGCTTTAGAAATTATTCAAGTATGTGGCACAACATTTTCGAAAATACCCTAGTTTAGACTATGTGGGTTTGAATTTAGGACAAATTGAATTTCTACTTTGTATTGTGGTCACTTTGCTTTAAAGTTAATTTAAGGGAACCTAAGATCGGTTTGTCCAAGAAATTATCTTTGTTAAGCGTGATGTAACCTTGCATTTTGTTGTATTTAGCATGTGCGGTGATGAAAGCAATAAAGCAAATAAAGCAACATCACAATAGTAAATAAGTGCGGAATTAGTAAATACAAGACCCCCTAGAAATGGACTAGGGAGTAGGTCCACATTGCCTAGAAGGACTAGGCAAGTAAAGTTGCATAATTGAAAGTGCGGAATTGAAATGCGTTATTGAAAGTGCGGAATTGAAAGGTGCATGATTGAAATTGCAATATTGAAATTTGAACTTGGGCACATGAAATCCGAACGCCAAACGGCTACTTAAAAATAAGTGCGTTCGACACGAATTCAAAGCCAAAAATCTCAACTTGGGAGAAGTTGCTCACTCCAAAGTATCCTAGATTTTGCATATGGAACTTGAACTTGAAAGCTTGAAACTTGAAATATTGAACTTGAAATACTTGAACTTGAAATACTTGAACTTGAACTTGAAATATTGAACTTGAACTTGAAATATTGAAATTAAGAGACTTGAATCTCAAAGATCGGGCCTTTTAATGTTTAAAAGGTTAGATCTTTGATGTGCTCTTACTTTGAAAGAATCTTAGTTTAGGGAAGTAGTCATGAGCAACCCTAAACATTGTTGGATCTTGAAATTTGAAAACTTGAACTTGTATATTGAAAAATGGAGTCTTGAATCTCAAAGACCAAACCTTTAAAAGTTAGAAAGGCATCATCTTTGATTACTCCATGTTTGAAAATGATTCTAGTTCAAAGAAGTGATTACAAACAACTTTGAGCATCCTTGAATCTTGAAAGTTTGCATTTTTGTATTTTGAAAAGTTTTGATTGTGAAGAAATGTATGATTGTTGCAAGTGACATTTTTAAGAGTAAAAATGCCAACTTACTAATCATTTTGAAATAGAAGATCAAAGCAACATTGAATAGATTAGGGTTGGGATTCGGAATTACCTAGTTAGGTTTAGGCAAGCTTTCCGATTAGAACTCCCAATTGCTTAAAGCTTGAAGATTGTATGGTGTTTTTGGAGGATTTTGTATTGATTTTTGTATTGAATTTTGAGGTGCAATTTTTGTATTACGACGTTGTATGTTGATTTTTACCTCCCTAAAACTGCTCAGAATTAAGAATATTTATAGGGGAGTTTGCTGCTAAACGCCAGCCATTGCCAGCGCCGTGCGCAGCTAGCAGCGCCCAGCGCTGGTGACGTGGCGTGGATGCTGCCAAAAAGGACGGAAAGATGTCGTCCTTGCTTTTGGATTGTATTGCTGTACCATTGTACGACTTGTACGACCTTGGCACGCAGTGATTGCTTGGGGATTAAGACTTGATTTTGCGTCTAAAAACAAGCCGTTTCGGGTTTTTGAATTCGGTTTTACGGGATGAGGCCCGGCTTGCTCGGTTTTGTGGGTCGGCGCCCGAATTTGACTTGCCTTATATGATTTTGAGTGGAAAAGGCTTTGTAAGACCAATGGGATAGTCCATTGGGTGAGATTGTACTTGGATTTTGAACTTGATTTTCGAAATTTGTATTTTGTACCGAGTTCCAGAAGGGGAACGCCCTCGGGGATTGGATTTTGGCTCTTGGATTTTGGACATGCTTCTAGCAATTGGAATTTCCGCACAGAGTTGCTCCAACTACCTAACAAGGATAATGGTATCGTCATCATCCCAATGGGGAGACACAAATTAGGTGTCTACACTATTCAATTTTATATAATAGAAAAGTTGAGGTCTTCAACAAACTTAAGATAAGATGTTATACTGCTAGTCAAATGTATCAAGTATTTTTCTACTAACACTACAAATCATCCAACCCCTGTCTATTGTTATTTCTTCCTTTTTTTTTTCCCTTTTCTTGCTCCTTGCTCCTTTCAAGAATTATTTTACTTCACATGGTCTAAAAGTGGCATTTCGACAAACATCTCCTTAAGCATCATTGTTATTTCGCATATAAGTAATAGCCATGTGGTTATTACAATTAGGAAAACCAATGAAGCTCTATTAGAAGGGACTGTATAATTCAGCCTTCGAAGGGTTCATTAATGGATATTTCATATGGTATCTTATGCTCTATTGGAAGGAAGGGAGACTTCCTGCTAATGTGCATTAGTTATTATACATTTATGCCTGAATCTTATAGACAAACACATATATTCTTGATACTTTTTTTTTGAAACTATATATTTAATTATTAAAAAATTGTCAAACCAAAGTAACTAAAATGAGATGTCATCATGGAGTGAAATGTAATAACGCCTTATGGAATACGGATTACTACCTAACATAGTTGCAAAATGGGTCATGCAATGCAAGTGGGTCTCTTTTAATTGCATGATTGATGAGTGCTTTGTTCTTTTCTTTCAATTTTCATCCCTTTTCCTTATGTGAAAGTTGAGGGGGAAAAATAAGTTTGTGGGTGGGGGAGAAAGAAGAAAATTTAGTACTGACCATCCCAAGTAGAATTGCTCTTCCAAAGCAATGGAGGCCACAATAACAACAACCAAAGTTTGAACAGGTAGATATATTGCTACAAACGACGGGCCTCCCCTATCAATGCACCATATCTGCACTGCGAAAGAAATCCCTGATGCTACCACTCCCTGCCAATATATTGAAATTAGTACAAGTGAACCTAACATTTCGCAATAATATCTCAACTAAGTTAATTTTAGTTGCACCCTTGTAAAGTCATAACTGGTATTCCCTGATTAACTTAAAGTAAATGTAACACCCTAATAATTCCTTGCTTTTATAAAACCATTTTCCAACTTAAAATAAAGGAATTACTAAAGTATTACCGCCACCGTGATAACGGTTAAGGCTAGTACCAGAATTACGCAGCGGAATTTAATGTCAACTAACTTTTAAAAACATAATAAATGAAATATCGAGGCCTCCTACAAATTGGAACCATGACGGCCCAAAAACCAAAGTATAAAAAGTTCAACAATTTCAAATATAATTAAAGCATAATTAAATAGTTCAAAATGCGAAAGCATGCAAATCTCTCGATCATCCCAAGCCACATGATTCCGATCTACCAATCTGCTATATTATTCTACTCCCCATCAATGCAAGTGCAAATGATAGATCATCATAGGGTCATTAAGGAAAAGACCATGACCAAAAACACAAAGCACGTAGTCAGCAAAAGCTGAGTACTTACAAGAATAGAGTGAAACAAAACTAAAAACATGCATCACTCGCTAAGTACTAATCAACATGCAAAAGCCATATAATAATTAACAAACTAATCATGAATACAAGACTCGACTCTTGACTCGACTCTTGACTCACAATTTACTTAGAATAAGCTTCGAACGGGCCAAAAGAATATTCCATAAAGGAAAGGTGATGGGAGCCAACCATACACCAAATAATAAATAATAAAATCGGGCCATACCGACGGAATTCCTGCGCATAATATGAATGAAACAACGTCTTGTATCATTAGTAGGAGTGCGAGCTTTCCGGCAAGACTCCACCCATTGTTCATACTCAAGGTATATACGTTCCAAGAGTTTTGAAGCTTGTTCTGGTTGCACTTTACGTTTATTAATATTTTATTAAAGGTGAACTCAAGACTCAACAACGTTGACACATACAATTAATAAACATCAACCAAAACAATCTTATTTTAATGCTTTAGGACTTGTGATCAACAAAGCAAGACACTTGTGAAATTACTACCATGTTCCTCCTCACCAAATTGAGATTCCACATCATGCCCATTAACATGAGGGTTTTGGCCTTGCACGACAAATCCTAATTCATTTCATGTAATATTCCCAACTGAACCCTACATGTGCGGTGGCTTACATGAGCTAACCCTTCACATGTGGTAATAAATAGTACAACGAAGTACGAATAATTGACTCAAAGTATGCTAGACATCCCTTACAATAGCATACAAATAAATAATCCATCCTTGCATGTGAAACAAACCATACATGCATAAATATTGAACAACATGATTGACAATGAAATCCATACTCATATTAATCCCAACATGCTTGTTCAACCAATAATTCAACAATGCCAATACAATAATCCACATGATCGTTCACCAAAACAAATATGAATCCACATAATATAATTCACATCAACAACAATCCTGTAATGCCCTTGACAAATAGTGTGGTCGCCCTAGACTTGTACGTACCTTGAATACCTAAGCGTAGGGGCCACTTTGCAATAACGAGCACTCACTTAGAAATCACCTCCTATCACCAAAATAATGAAACTTAAATTATTTCCATGTTCATTAAATTTCCAGCAACTTTATAAAATCTAAAACCTCATTTAAACTTTAGAATTCAATCGTTTTTCAATAATATAATCGTCTCAATTTGCAAAACCAATTCTTAGTACGAAAACATACTTTTTCCGCCTTTAAAATCAATAAAAATCAACACTTTAAGCCTTTATATAAATCTGAAAATATAATTGATTATCATAATTAAAATCATCACCTAATTATGCTAATCAATTGACTCATTAGGTCTAGGTTAAAACCCTAACTTGAAAATCCCAATAAAACCAATTTAACATCATAAAAATCAATCCTTTATTAAATAAACAAATCTGAAAATTCATACTTTAACAATTAAAACAAGCCTAATGAATCACAACACGTAAATCCTCAAAGCACGGTGTTCACAACCGATTCCCAACATTTTAATCATTCAAAACAATAATAATATTATAATTTAAAATACGGAATTTAAATAGAATAGGCAAGGAAGAAGAGAATTATACCAATCCGGCCTATAGCACGGAACAATCACAAATATAATGTGATTGGGCGAAAAGAATTGAACAACGAACGAACAAGCAACAACGACAACACACAACGCACTACCCGAGTGCGTGTGTGCAGCGACGAAGGGACGAAGGCAGCAGGGGCGCGCGCAACATTGCTGGGCGAGAGGGCAGGGGCGCGCGCGCGCTGGGGCGCGAGGGAGACGAGAGCGAGAGGGACGAGGGGCTGGCGTGCCGCAAGACACACAGCAACAATAGCAGCAGCAACACGCGCACAACAACACGCAAGGGAGGCGGGCTGTGCGGTGCGCAAGAGGGGGTGTGGGCGACGAGGGGCGATGGGCGAGCAACAAGGGCACATCAGCACACGAGCGAGCACGAAGGCACGAGGCTGCTCGTGCTGTGTGGGGTTGCGGGCCGGACAAGAGGGAGAGGAGAGGAGAAGTGTGGAGCAAGCAAGAGAGGAAAAAGGGTTTATGACAAAATAGGGGGATCATTTAATGAGGGGAGTCCTATTTATAGGCTCCCTATTTTCAATGGGCTAGGCTTTGGAAATTAGAATTGGGCTTAGGGAATTAAATGATTGGGCTAGCTTAGGACTTGAATTAAATTCTTTTGATTGGGCTCGTTTAATAAAACGAAGTGGACTTTTCATTTAAACCCCAAACCTTTTTAAAATTACTTGCGACCCATTAAATTTCCCGACTCGAAAATTAAATTCGTTTCGTAATTAATTAAAATAATAAATATTCTAATTAATTAAAATACATTAAAATACTATTTAAATGCGAAATAAATTCCAAAAATCGTAAAATGCTTTATAAATATAATAAAATATATTTATAAATATTATAAAAATACGAGGTATTACAGTCTACCCTCCTTAAAAGAAGTTTCGTCCCGAAACTTGGGTTCGGAAATCAAAATTTAACTCAAAACTTGAGACTTTATGAGACTTTTAATGCGTTCACTTGCAAAAATTTTAAGTTGCTGTACTCTTTACATGATTAAACAGGACAATAATAAGTGCAAATTCAACAGAAAGCACTAAATTGAGCATAAAATAGGGGAAAACAAGGTAAAAAGCGCGAAATTCTACCGCACTCTACCCCCCTTAAAAGACACGAGTTACGACCCCGTAACTCAACTAACCTCGGGAAAAAGCTCGGGATATTTCTTTCTCATTTCGTCCTCCGCTTACCAAGTTGCTTCCTCAGATTCTTGATTAGACCACAAAACTTTGACAATTTTCACATCTTTAGTACGCGTACTACGCACTTTGCTATCAAGGATTTTGACAGGTCTTTCCTCAAAGGTTAAACTTTGGTCTAATTCTATGGTCTCTGGTTGCAACACATGCGACTTATCCAGGATATATTTCCTTAACTGAGATATGTGAAACACATTATGCACTCTATGCAAGTCCATAGGCAAGGCTAGTCTATAAGCTACCTTTCCAATTCTTTCTAAGATTTCATATGGGCCTATGTACTTAGGGCTTAACTTCCCTTTCTTTCCAAATCTCATGACACCTTTCATTGGTGACACTTTGAGCAACACCTTGTCACCTATATTGAACTCTTCATCCCTACGTTTCAAGTCTGCATAACTCTTTTGGCGATCCTGCGCCGCTTGAATCTTGGATTGGATGGTTCGGATTTGGTTCATGGTGTCCTCTATCATTTGAGGTCCCAACACTACGGTTTCACTAATGTCATTCCAACAAAGGGGACTTCTACCCTTTCGTCCATACAAGCCTCAAATGGTGTCATTCCAATACTAGCATGATAGCTATTGTTATACGAAAACTCAATCAAATCCAGGCTATCTTCCCAACTTCTTTGGAAATCAATGACGCATGCCCGAAGCATGTCCTCAAGGGTTTGGATGGTTCTCTCAGTTTGTCCATCTGTGGCTGGGTGGAAAGCTTTACTCATTTTCAATGTTGTACCAAAGCTCTTCTGCACACTTTTCCAGAAATTCGAAAGAAACCTTGAATCCCTATCCGATTCGATATCCTTAGGAACTCCATGTAACCTCACAACATTCTTAATGTAAGCTTTAGCAAGTTGTTCCATTTCCAGGTTTCCTTCATTGGTATAAACACTGCTGACTTAGTCAACCTATCTACCACAACCCTAATTTTATCATTTCCGGTCTTTGACTTAGGCAAACAAGTGACGAAGTCCATAGAAATACAGTCCCATTTCCAGCTTGGAATCTCTAAAGGTTGGACCTTTCCTTGAGGTCTCTTGTGCTCTATCTTGACCTTCTAACAAATCAGACATCTAGCCACAAATTCAGCCACTTCGTTCTTCATTCTTGGCCACTAATAGATCTTTTTCAAGTCCTTATACAACTTGTCACCACCTGGGTGCACAGAATATAGCGTATTATGCCCTTCTTTCATTAATTTCTCCTTCAATTCCCCACACTTTTGAGGCACGCACCATGTAACACCCCGACAATTCTCTCTTTTCTAAAATAACCTTTTAATATAAAACGTAGAGAATTATCAAGGCATTATCGCCCGTGTGAAAACGTAACGGCTTATTCAGAATTTTGCAGCGGAAAACATAAAACTAACTTTAGGTTTATAAATAATCGATTACAGGTTTAGTCCCAAAAATCAACCAACGAAAATAAGGAAATATAAATAGTATGACAAGTTTAAAGTCCAATTAAACAAACCTAAGTCAACTTAGCAAATCAAAACTAAATACAAGCTCTCTATTCCCGATCCCAATGATGCAACATCTTCAAACCTGCAGATGGACAATGCTTATTGATCCTTAGAGACTGCTCACCAAAGATTGGGTCATCACAGGATCAATAAGGCATAGCCATGATCAACATGCACAAGCAAAAGCACGTAATTAGCAAAGCTGAGTACTACATACTAAATCAATAATAATCCTAACATGATTCTATTAAACGAACAACCCTAACATGATACTAATGAACACAAACAAGGGCAGACAAAACATGATAGTTTGACGACCATACTTGACCAGACTAGACTAGGCTAGACTTATGACAATAATATTATTATAGTTGAAATAGACAATGGACCGAGTTGACCGTCCGACAGCCTTCACTAAGGAAGACGAGGTACGGGCGCGACTCCATAACCTCAGAGACCTGCGATATCGAGGAACATTTGAATAAAAATAGGACACGGTGATCAATCCGGTCCGAGATAAAGGCCATGGGCTACCACCATGAACCCCAACTCCTGTTTGTCCGTCACTTTAGACGTGCACAGTCTAAAGCTATTGCTACTCAGTTTCACTTTACATGATTTACAAATTGAGACTCTGCTATGACTCAACAATCACATAAGGCATATAATCCACCTTCGTTCACAACTGTTTTTATCTTGGAATTAAGTACGTGATCATAAAGGCATCAACCAAGACTCATTCCAATTTACCCAACCTTTCCTTTAACCATGATCAACCCTGTATATGGGTATAAAGTTTCAACTTACTAAACAAGGTCCACCGCCCTCATAAAGTAGTGAAAAGCTAGAAAAGGAACAATAATCAATCGATCCAAACCAACATATAGAATAATCTAGTGTTCCCAACCAACATGTTTGTATCAATCATCCATACTAACATGTTACAATTCTCATAATGCAATATAAGTTCAATATGTCCGTCCAACAGTATTAAACATGCAATTTCAACATAACCAAGTTCAACAACAAATTCAACATGGTTTCAACAATTAGCACACATTCCAAGCACACAGGTATGTACGTACCTGGTGTAAACAAACTGATAGGCCACTTAACACTTTCAAAAGTCGCCTAAAGAGAATTCTCCGCCTAAAACAACCAACAAATAATCCCAATCAATTTCTAATCATTGACAACCATAAATAAGCATTCTAAATGCATCCTAAGCATATTTAGAACCTTCCCCAATATCAAAACTTAAACATTTGATTTCCTAGCATCATAATTATTGAACTAGTGATTGAAATTCGTTGAAAACTTTTTGCAAACATCGTACTTTAAATTTTCAGCAATATAAATTCATTTAAAAGCTTTCCCAAACCAAATTATCATGCTTATAACACAAAAGTAATAGTTTTAATAATTCCTACTCATTCCACTATGATTTAAAACCATTAAAATATTAAAATTCATGCTTTAAATGATTCAAATCCTTGTTTCAATGTAATTACATAATCTGAAAATTAAACTATTATTTAAGCATAATATATAATCTGAAAATACTAATAAATCATAAAAAAATCATAATTTAATTCAAGAAACATAAATCAAATTATTAAAACATAATTAAAACATTAATTAATTTTAAAGGTTTAGAAATAACCAAAAGAGAGAAGGAAGGAAGGCTGGCCGGAGGTGGTTCAGCGGCGCGAAGTCAATGGGAGAGCAAGTCGACGGTGGCGGCGGCCGGCTGGTGGCGCGGCTAACTTGCGTAAGAAACAAGAAGCAGAGAAGAGAGGGGAAGGTCTAGCTTTGCGTGCGTGGAGGAGAAAGGAGGAAGCAAGGTTGGCCGACGGCTGGGCACGGCAACAACCAGGTCGGCGGCGGTCAGAGCTGGTGGCGGGGAACTCGCGGTGGTGGTTGTCGCAGCACAGGAAGCACGCATTAAAGAGGAGAGTAATAAAGAACGAGAGAGGAAAGGGAGAACGAAACAAAAGAGGATGAAGAAGAAGTTACCGGCGATGCAACTGCGGTGCCGGACAAAGGTGGTCGCCGGCGAGAGTATAGGTGGCTGGTGGCTGAACGGTAGCAAACAAGGAGGCTTGAGAGGGTTTTTCTGGTTCACGTAAATATTGAAGGAGGAGGGTTTTTGTTGGTTTTTGTTTTCTACGTGAGATTGAAACAAGCAAAAAGAGTGGGGGTATATTTGTTTTGGGCTTCACCTATTTGGGCTAGGAATTAGGATTTAGTTTGTTGAATCCAAAAGGGTTAGGATTGCTTTCTAATTTCAATCGAACGTAATTTCGTAATTCGAATTCGTTTAAACGTAAAATTAAAAAATTGATTTTGATTTCATAATTCATTAAAATATTCAAAATGTAAAAAATAAATATACGTTAATTATATATTTATTTCTAACATTCGTAAATTCTTATTTAAATATATTAAATATACGTTAAAATATATAAATAAAAAGTATAAAATTACGGGGGATTACACACCACCTGCCTTTGTACCTCAAACTTCCATCCTCATGGATTCGGAAATCTAACTCATTACCTTGCGAAATCTTTTCCTTGATTCGCTCCAACTTTACATCACCAGCTTGATTCTCCCTAATCTCATCAAATATTGACGGCTGGATGGTTAAGGCATTCATCATACCCTCAAGGCTTTCACCACTTACTATTTCAAGGTTCAAATGCTGCATGTCCTTACACAGCTCGTTAGCAACTACTAACGCATTAACACTATGACTTGATTTCCTACTCAAGGCATCCGCAACTACATTGGATTTTCCTTCATGGTAATGGATATCCAAATCATAGTCCTTGATTAACTCCAACCACCTTCGTTGGCGCATATTCAGAGCCTTCTGTGTGAAGATATACTTTAAACTCTTATGATCCGTAAATATCCTACACTTCACACCATATAGGTAGTGTCTCCATATCTTCAATGCAAACACTATAGCAGCTAGCTTTAAATCATGGGTAGGGTAATTGGATTCATACGGCTTCAACTGCCTCGACGCATACACAATAAACTTCTCGTTCTGCATCAATACACACCCTAAAAAATTCTTAGAGGCATCACTATACACATCGTATGTACCACTCTCATCTGGCAAGGTTAACACTGGTGCGGTTGTCAATCGCGTCTTCAAGGCTTGGAATGCTTCCTCACACTGGTTACTCCATTCAAACTTTGCTTCCATCTTCATCAAGGTAGTCATGGGATTGGCTATCCTAGAGAAGTCTTGCACAAAGCGTCTATAGTAGCCAGCTAATCCCAGAAAACTTCAAATGTCACTCACACTCTTGGGTGTAGGCCATTCACTAACAGCTTTGATCTTAGCAGGGTCTGAAGGAAATAATGCCCTTGGTCCAAGTATGCATTCTATGTTAAGTCTAATAAATGCGGTTCAGTATTAATTAACAAGTTAATAATTCAGCGAGATCAAGTGAGCTGAATGCCTAGCTAGAGGCCGCTTCAGTTCAAGTGGAATTAATGATATTAATCCACAGCTTACTCTTGACTGAACCCGTAGGGTCACACAAATAGTACGTAAACGGATCAAGTATTTAATGGCATTGAATACTCTATCTATGGATATTCGGAATCGACGGATCTTGTTTTCAGTGGGAGCTGAGATCGTCACAGGCAAGAAATGAATACTCCGGAAACGATGATATTACCGGAAACGGAAATATGGATCGTATCGGAAATATAAATATTATCCAAGTCGTAGATGTTGCCGGAAACGGAAACATGGTACGTATCGGAAAATATTATCGGAAATGGAAATATTACTAGAATCGGAGATATTGCCGGAAACGGAAATATTGTCAGAATCGGAAATATTACCGGAATCGGAAAATAATTCCGGAAACGGAAATATTAAATATTTGTTCGAAACGGAAATTAATTCCGGAATCGGAAATGTTAAATATTGTTCGTATCGGAAATGAATTCCGGAATCGGAAATTTAATCGGAAGCGTATCGTACGAATAAGCATCGGACGAGGCCTGCCGGACGAGGGCCCAGCACGAAGCCAGGCCATCGCCCAGCAAGCCAAGCGCGCCGCACAAACAGCCATGCCAGGCCCAGCGTAAGGCCAGGCCCAGCAGGCCGTGGCAGCGCGCACAGCGCGCGCAGCGCGCGCGGGAGCTGCGTGGGCTTGCAGCTCGCGCAGGCCTCGCTGCGTGGGCTGCTGCTCGTGCGCACGCATGGGCGGCCCATCGTGGCTGCCGTGTGTGCGTGTGTAAGTGTTTGTGTTCGTGCACGTTTCCTAAAACGTGCAGAGTTCGGTTAATGATTAAATTCCTAATTCTATTTGATAAATTAATTAAATTAGAGTTCTTGTAGGATTCTAGGTTTAATTAATTTGTATCTGAATAGGATTCCAATTCCCTTTCCATAACCCTATAAATATGTGGCCTGGGTTCACAATTTAGAACGAGTTTTAAAAGTATTCAAAGTGAGTTTTTGAGAGAAAAATTCAGCCACACATCTTGCTCAAAAGTGCCGAAAATTCTAGTACCTTAAGGGCGATTCTAGTTGGTCAATCTTAAGGCGGATCCGGACGTGCTGTGGACTATCTACGGAGGGACGACACTTGGAGTCCTAAAGACTTGTTCTTGTTCGGTTCGGGCGCAGCTAGGGAAGGCACGCAACAAAGAGTATGCATCTAAATTATGCTATATGATTATGTGTAAATAATATGTATTCCTGGGTTAATGGTTGTTTCCGCATGATTTATGTAATATCATATGTATCATAACCTAACAGTGGTATCACGAGCCCCTTATTATTTTCATAATCTAAATTGCATAAACATGGTTAAATATTACAAATTTGCAAGAATTAAAAGGGGTGATTAATTTTCGTAATTGTTAATTAATTGCAAATTGCGTTTATTTAATTATACGTACGTAGTTTTTCGGCAGTTTCTTCGTTACTCATCCAAATCGAGTGATTTTTGTTTCAATTCCGCATGTAAAAGGCATTCTAAAATTTTCTGCCGAACCCAGAATTCTCAAATTCGAAGCCTAACTATGACTTTTCGAAGGTTTTAGTTTTTTGAATGCAAAATTTCGTAAATTTAAGATGTTAAATTAAATATTTGCGATTCTTGTTGATAAATCTTGAATTTTTGATTGACCTACTGTATATGTTTAACAAGTTTGAATGCCTAGCCTTGTTAATTATGCAATCTAATTTGTAATTATGATTAATTTGTTGAAAATTAGAATAATTTAGAATTAATTTAATTTTCATAATTAATTATAATTTAATTAGAAACCTATGATTAAAAACCACCATAAAAATTGTAAATTTATGATAAATTTTAAATTTTTATGACCTAGACTTGAATCCATGTAAATCGGAAATCAATTGAATAATAAATTTTCGATTTTTCGCCCTAAAATTATGAAATTAATATTATTTATTAATTTGTCATTAATTTTAAATATAAATTTTTTATGCGATTCGTTCATATAACTTGCACGCACAAAGCAATGGACGCTTCGTGTTACCCTTAAGGGGTGTTGTATAATGCGGGCATGCGACGACGAGCAAGGGAGCTCGTCGCCCGTGCGGCACGAATGCAATGAGCAAGGGCGTAGTGCACGAGCACAAGGCAGCAGCCCTGCCTTGTGTCGTGGGCCACGAGCAATGGATGAATGGGCATGGGCGAAGGGCGAGCCAAGGCAGTCGCGTGTGGGCAGCAAGCGAGCTGCGCCACAACGCGCACTGCCTCGCGCAAGAGCGCGCAGCCTCGCGCGCAGCGAGCGCAAGCTCGCGTGCCACGAGCGCTGCGCCCAGCGTTGCTCGCGCGCACAGCGAGCGATGTCGCGCGCCCAGCGAGCGATGTCGCGCGCCCAGCGAGCGATGTCGCGCGCCCAGCGAGCGATGGCTCGCGCGCACAGCGAGCGATGTCGCGCGCCCAGCGAGCGATGTCGCGCGCCCAGCGAGCGATGTCGCGCGCCCAGCGAGCGATGGCTCGCGTGCGACGAGCGCTGGCGCGCGCGCAGCAAGCACCACAGCGTGCGATGGCTTGCGATGGAGATGCAGCAGCTATGCGACGAGCGCATGGGATGCGCGCACATGGCCAGCGATGGTTGTGTGCGTGCGGCCCATGGGCGTGCAATGCGTAGGGTGTTTGCGTTACGATTAGATCGTTTTGAATGTTTAATTTGAAAATTTCAGTTCACGTAATTTTAATTAATTTTAAAATTAATAATTTAAATTATTTTCTTGGATTTTAATTTTGAATATTGTAAATATAATAAATGTTATATATTCTAATTATTTTACTAAAATTAAAATCATGAATTAATTTAAATAACGACTGAAATTAAATTAAACTTTTTGGATTCAATTATAAATTTATATGAGCTTTAAATTTTAATTAAAATTGTATGTTTCCGGTTAGACTAGAAATACATTTTTATGTTTAAAATTAGTAAAGCATATGAATTTATTGGTTTAAGTGGGAGCGCTTTTTAGTCATAAACTCTTGATTAGGTCTACAAATCCTTAAGGTTAAAACAACTTGATTAGAATTAATAAGGACTGAATAATTGGTAGATTATTGGTGCCCTTGATTAATTGCTGCAAATGTTTACGTGATGCATAATGTGTTTTACTAACCAGCTATGTGGGCCATTCATGATAATGAATGGGTGAATGGTATATATTGTATATGTACTGTTTTGCAGGTTATGAAGTGACTAGTATGGCCCAAATAGGATAGAAAATATGGTCTGCGTACCATTAATTTGAATGTAATTGGTCTAAAGTACCAAAGTTGTTTTTCAATTCAAATATGGTCTGCGTACCATCAAATAGTTGTAATTAGTTTTAATTATAGCTTATCCTATTTGAAGAAAATGGTGCCTCCCACGGAGATTTTCAAGACGGACTTTGAAGTCAAAGCTTCAAGATGAAGTCGGGCCATACTAGATCACCTTTATTTTATGCATGCTTTAAGTTATTTATTGCTTTAAATATGTCTTAATTATGCATAAGATTATGGCTTGATTATGTTGCATGATTAAGGATTTTAGTTCACTTAAAATCTAACCAACATAGTAAGAGCCTTAAGTTCCAAATTTAAAAAATTGAGTTAAAAGGTGCCATGCCAAAATATACACTTGCTTGGATATCCTTTACATCAATCTAGTAATAGTTTTTGCTCAGCGAGGTGTTACTTATTGGTCCTAAAGGGGCAAGGTACACAAATAATTGTGAGTACATGTTAGTTTTGGTGAAACTCAACGATATAAGTAAGGAGTCCTTTTATGTCGTGGCAAAATCGATAGGTTTACCTAATAAGTTCTTAGACGTACCTATCAACCAAGAATAGTTTCTAGACTATTAGCAAAAGGCTTTTGCTTACCTAAGATGTTTTAGGATTAAGTCGACAAACTGTGCTTAGTTCTTCAATGATTTTAGGATCTTGGAATCATTTTATTCACACCTGCCGGAACAATAAAATCGAATAAAATGCTAATAACTTGTTTGAATTGCATGGTTGCTTTAATTTCAAGTTATTATTCATGATAAATGTTTAGACTTTGCATGCTTCAATGTATGTTTTAATTATTGTTTATAATTAAATATCTTGCACTGCAATAAATCCTTTTAGAAAGGTAACAGTAAATTTCCTCGATTGGTAGTGAATCCAAGAACGATTCACGGAAAAGAGAGAAAGTGAGCAATTTAAAATGTACGTTTCTTATAGCGACTTTTATGGTTGTTTTCGAACATCAAAATCGAATGGCAAACCAATTGGTGCTTGTGAATTCAAAATACAATGTAGTTTTGAGATCATAAAGCATTGAGTTTAATACGCTCAGCTTTACCAATGGTTAACAACCTAATATCTTTGTCCATTTAATTCTCGAATGAGTCAAGTCCCTAGACATTCGAATAGATCGATCCTTAGGGAACTTTAGAAGCTTCTGGTAAGATCATCTAGTTGAAACAAAATATTCAACATAAATTAAAATGGTAAAGAACCTTGTTGGTGACATTGGACATGTCTAACAAAGTATAAAAGTCAACACTAAAGAATTCAATTCTTAAGACTATAAGAAAAGGTACAAGAAATAGGAAAACAAGGAACAAATGAAAGGAATTTACGATTCCGTTTCTACCTATAAGTTTATGTTTAAAGAGAAGTGACCTAGCAATCAAACTTCCTTGGTATCATATACCGCTTGAGGTTCTTCCTTCGGTAATAAACTCAAACAATGGAAGCTAGGATACACTAATGACCTACAAGTGGGAAATGAAGCATGGCAATGCTACATTAATTGTAGGGTCATCTAAGTTTGTTTTAAGTCCTTTCAAAGGCTGGAACTTAATGGCTATTTTGTTCCATAATCAGCATACCTAAATTTCTGCTTCAAACACAGAAAGACTCACATTCAAGAAAAACAAAAACAGTTTGTTTGTTTATTTGAATGAAATGGTCAATTACAGGTTGAGTCAATATGCTTGATTAAAACAAACAACTCTTTAAAGAACTTTACTAGGTTCAAATCAAACCCTTGATTTGAGTTCCATTAATCTTTGGCATTGTTGCTTAGACCATATCAACAAGTTAACATTCATAAGCTCTATTTTGATGGACTTTTTGAAAGTTGGTTGATTTCTAGATCAACTTAAGACAAGCTAGTCTTACTTGTTGAAAGTAACAAAGAATATGAACTATTGTTAGAACGCCTAGACAATAGAGTTCAAAGCTAAAGAAAGATTTTATGACTTTATTATTTCACATAGATTTGAGTGAATGTAGGTTTATTTACTCAAATGTGATATAAGTTGAATCTGTTTGGCTAGTTCAAAGATTCAGAAGTATAAATCCCACTTGGTAAGAAATCACAAAGATCTAGGTTAGATCATGTTGATGATTACTTAAATCAAGAATGATCATCAATGATTGTTAGTAAAATTCACAATCTAGCTCCATAAGATATGGCATATCTAAATTGGAATGATCGAAGTCGATTAGTACTTGATTCGATCAATGATGGATCATAAAGACTTTTCCTTTAATTTCTAAAACAAAATGCTCAACTACCACCAAACTAAACTAAATTCGTCAAAGCTATAGAAAAGAAATTTCAGAATATCTTTTCGATAATATATATCTAGAGAGTTGCTAAACTCAGTGGGAGCTTAGTGTTTGTTATTCAACAAACTAAGGCTCAAGTATAGATATATGTTTCATTATGATTTATTCAAATGAAACACAAGGGTATTGTTTCTACCACGAATTTTTGAGAACATAATGTTTGTTTGCTCGAAATAATGTCCTTTTGGAGATTCGTTTCCAAAATGACAAGTGGGAGAAAATAGACCTCGAAAGTCTTCGAGGCAAACAACAAACATAAACGGACATTCCGGAGGCTTTTCGAAGTGCTTCAGAAAATCCGAACTTATTCTGTAAGGACTTTACAAGTGGCTTTAAAGAATAGACATCTCTTAGAAGACTTTACAAGTGCTTCAAGGAGAACAGAATATTCAAAGGACTTTCAAGTGGCTATTGATATTCTATTGTTTGATGTTCTATACCCAAAGTAGGCATAGAGTTCAAGTCACTGGAACTATGATATTCTTCTATTGGATAGTGAAGAAACATGGAGTTCAGGTCACTAAAGCTATGCGATTCTTCTATTAGATAGTGAAGAAACCTACAACTTGCAGTCAAACTATTATCATATAGATTAATGAGTTTGTGACTTGTAAGAAAGCTATGACGAAATATAGATTCCCTAAAATGGTTAGAGGCCATATATAGACTATATGTTTAATTGGTTAAAGGCCATAAAACATACTCAATGTTTTGATGACAAAATTGAAATTTTGTTGATTTGCAAGAATAGGTTCACACCTATTGGTTGCAAGTTTGTTTTAAGAATAAAAACCATCAAACATGAAATTGTGTTCACACACAAAGAGAAATTAGTTGCTAAAGGTTACAAGCAAATTCATGGCATGGATTGTGTTGAAACCTCATGCAAAATCGTAATGCTTAAGTCTATAATTCAAGCAATGATTGCATATTGGTACATGTAGCAATTGGATGACAAAACGTATTCCTCAATCAAATGTTGGAATATAATATGTACATGGTATGTCATAGAATTTGTGGATCCAAATAAATGCTTGAAAAGGAAAGCTAGCTTATAAAATCTAAGTACAGATTTAAGCAAGCAATTGGGAATTGGAACTGTATTTTAAGTGAAGCTAATAAGCATTTTAGTTTCATAAAATATACATGATTCTTATAGATATATAAGAAGTTTAGTGGGAGTACATAAAAACTTAATTGGTCCTATGTGTATCACACACATATCTCTCTATTGTAGAATAACATTCAAATGCTAATGACTTAGATTTGAGATTATTCATCAATGATGGACCATGGCGAAACTTAGTACATACTGGGTATTAAGATCTATTTACAAAGATCTTATGATATTGTTTTGGATTAAGTAATGGCATTTACTAAATCAAACACGAAAGTCTCCATTGGAGATATTCGACCCATGTGAATAAATCTAAGTAAAGGATGTTTGAACTATGTATAAGCATTTACTAAGTTAAACATCAAAGAGTCTAAATGAGATTCTTAACCTATATTATATGTCAAAGAATTTAGCTGAATTTAGTATCTACTGAAACTAGATAAGCTAAAGTTACATGAATAGAATTCAATTGGGAATTATTCTGCAAAAGAATTTATCATGTATGATATAATATGAGGATCTCCAAAAACGTATCGTATGACTTTAGGCATGACGAACATATACCAATCTCTATTGATCTAAGTAAAGATCAACTAGATTGAGATCAAGAATACTTATGGTACTTGAAAAGGTACATAGGAATAGTTCTTGATTCAAGGAAATAAAGATATGCTAAATATTGATGCTACACGCATAACCACTGGCAAAGGATCAAGCAAGACCCTTTGGAGTTACCCATTGATGAGGACGAGCTATAGAGCATCGTGTTTTGAAAATGGCAACATGGGTTGGAGACCATGAGTTGTTGCGTGGGAAATTAAAATAATAATTTCTATGTTCTAAGATATAGTTGGAGAATCTTCCACATATCTATGAACTGCCTGGATAGGTAAATCCAAGCAAAGCATCACTAGCAACCTATACAGTTGAAGTAAAAGTAATTATTGCCTAAGAAGCAATAAAACAGGGTTGTTTAAAGTTCTTCACTGAACTTGGGTAGATCACCTATCTGCTAACTTGATGGTTCTTCATTGAAAAATGCGTAGAACCACTCTTGAAGCAAGAAAAACGTCTGCTAACTTGATGGTTCTTCATTGCAAAATGAGTAAAACCACCATCGAAGTAAGAAAGACTAGATCACATAATAAACAAACTCGAAAAGATCTTATCATCATATCTCGAAGAACATTCGACGAAAAGGATATTAAGATTGGCAAAGCATGATAACTAAACCTATGCAACAAGTGAGAAGCAACACTCACGTTGTAGCACTGGAAATCAAGCATAGCTTTGAATTCCATGAACTGTTTTAAAGATGGGTTTGAGGCCCATGGTTGTAAAACGTTGGGGTTGAACATTTATCATATATGAAATGTATTTTCATATTCCATTTAATCTTGGTTTAGTATTAAATGATGAGTCCCTTCAAATTTGACGATATATTCAAGATAGACTGTCAGGACCAGTCCTGTGACTAAGAAATGTCTATCAAGTGAACTTGAATGTCAAAGGTTGAAAATGGTCCCTAATCGGAGTTTTCTATAAAATTGGACGCATAGAAAACGTTAGACGACTAGAATGCAAGATGACTAGTAGTTCTGTTTCTTGAACTATGTGGACATGGCAATGTCATAATCATTTGCATAGATACTTACTTTGGGAAGACTAGTATCGGACAAGACCTATGAAACTTTACTGTAAGAGATGAGAATCTGTCATAAGTAAATTTCATTAAAATTATTAGACACTAAATCCTCAATACCTGAGTGATTTGAGATTACTTGTTTGAGAACTGGTTGCTTTGACGTTGACCAACCGTCGCACCGTAAAAGGAGGCTATAAAGGCAACGCTCAGGTAATCACCTATCAAACGAAGTCTAATCTCAAGATCGCAAGATTGGGATTGTCCTCCCATAAATCGGGATGAGATGCTTAAAAGTTGTACAAGGCCACTCGGAGAGCTAGAAACTGTGAAATGCATGGCCGTGCTCGGATGAATCATATGCTATGATTATCTGTTTATTTGATCAGTTGAACTCTGAAACCGAGGAACACCTCTGGACATAATAAGGATGACAACTCTTACCTTATGTTCAAGAGCAAGCATCGAGCGACAAAGGAATTAGGAAATGCACACTTGTCCCTAAGGACAAGTGGGAGACTGAAGGAAATAATGCCCTTGGTCCAAGTATGCATTCTATGTTAAGTCTAATAAATGCGGTTCAGTATTAATTAACAAGTTAATAATTCAGTGAGATCAAGTGAGCTGAATGCCTAGCTAGAGGCCTCTTCAGTTCAAGTGGAATTAATGATATTAATCCACAGCTTACTCTTGACTGAACCCGTAGGGTCACAAAAATAGTACGTAAACGGATCAAGTATTTAATGGCATTGAATACTCTATCTATGGATATTCGGAATCGAGGGATCTTGTTTTCAGTGGGAGCTGAGATCGTCACAGGCAAGAAATGAATACTCCGGAAACGATGATATTACCGGAAACGGAAATATGGATCGTATCGGAAATATAAATATTATCCAAGTCGTAGATGTTGCCGGAAACGGAAACATGGTACGTATCGGAAAATATTATCGGAAATGGAAATATTACCAGAATCGGAGATATTGCCGGAAACGGAAATATTGTCAGAATCGGAAATATTACCGGAATCGGAAAATAATTCCGGAAACGGAAATATTAAATATTTGTTCGAAACGGAAATTAATTCCGGAATCGGAAATGTTAAATATTGTTCGTATCGGAAATGAATTCCGGAATCGGAAATTTAATCGGAAGCGTATCGTACGAATAAGCATCGGACGAGGCCTGCCGGACGAGGGCCCAGCACGAAGCCAGGCCATCGCCCAGCAAGCCAAGCGCGCCGCACAAACAGCCACGCCAGGCCCAGCGTAAGGCCAGGCCCAGCAGGCCGTGGCAGCGCGCACAGCGCGCGCAGCGCGCGCGGGAGCTGCGTGGGCTTGCAGCTCGCGCAGGCCTCGCTGCGTGGGCTGCTGCTCGTGCGCACGCATGGGCGGCCCATCGTGGCTGCCGTGTGTGCGTGTGTAAGTGTTTGTGTTCGTGCACGTTTCCTAAAACGTGCAGAGTTCGGTTAATGATTAAATTCCTAATTCTATTTGATAAATTAATTAAATTAGAGTTCTTGTAGGATTCTAGGTTTAATTAATTTGTATCTGAATAGGATTCCAATTCCCTTTCCATAACCCTATAAATATGTGGCCTGGGTTCACAATTTAGAACGAGTTTTAAAAGTATTCAAAGTGAGTTTTTGAGAGAAAAATTCAGCCACACATCTTGCTCAAAAGTGCCGAAAATTCTAGTACCTTAAGGGCGATTCTAGTTGGTCAATCTTAAGGCGGATCCGGACGTGCTGTGGACTATCTACGGAGGGACGACACTTGGAGTCCTAAAGACTTGTTCTTGTTCGGTTCGGGTGCAGCTAGGGAAGGCACGCAACAAAGAGTATGCATCTAAATTATGCTATATGATTATGTGTAAATAATATGTATTCCTGGGTTAATGGTTGTTTCCGCATGATTTATGTAATATCATATGTATCATAACCTAACAGGGTCAACTGCCACTCCTTCTTTAGATACAAAATGTCACAAAAATGCAACTCTTTCCAACCAAAACTCACACTTTGAGAACTTGGCATACAACTGGTTATCTCTCAGGGTACTCAACACAGATCTCAAGTGTTCAGCGTGATCCTCTTCACTTTTGGAATACACTAGGATGTCATCTATGAAAACCACTACAAACTTGTCCAAATAGGCATGGAATACACGGTTCATTAAGTCCATAAAATATTGCAGGTGCATTGGTTAACCCAAAAGGCATAACAGTGAACTCATAATGTCCGTATCTAGTCCTGAATGCGGTCTTATGGTATGTCATGATCGGCGATTCTCAATTGATGATAACCCGAACGCAAATCAATCTTTGAAAAGATTCTTGCTCCTTTCAGTTGGTCAAATAGGTCTTCTATCCTAGGTAAAGGATACTTATTCTTGATCGTGACCTTATTGAGCTCCCTGTAGTCTATACAGAGCCTCATACTTCCATCCTTTTTCTTCACAAACAACACTGGTGCTCCCCAAGGCGATGCACTTGGCCTAATGTAACCTTTCTCCAATAGATCCTCCAATTGGCCTTTTAACTCATTCATTTCTGATGGAGCCATTCGATAGGGTGCTTTTGAAATAGGCGCGGTTCCAGGCACTAAATCTATGGTAAAGTTAGTAGGTCGATTGGGAGGCATCCCCGGGATCTCTTCCGGAAACACATCAAGGAATTCATTAAATACTGCAATATCTTCAGGCTGATCTTTGATCACATGCTCTAGGTTTCTCACATTGCATAAGAAGACTGGGTTCCCTTTACCGACTAGCTTCACGAGTTCCATTGCCGTGATAATTCCTATGTTCTTAGGCTTACCAAAGCGACGATATGACACTACTTTGCCTAGGCTAGACCTCAAGTGAACCTTCTGCTTCTCACAATCTATTTTGGCTTTGAACATGGCCAACCAGTCCATCCCTAGTACATCTAGCTCCCCTAACTCAAACTCGATTAGGTTAGATAAGAACACGGTCTTGGCTATGGTCAAAGGCACATCTCTATGGATTTTGGTACACTTCACTATACTACCAGTATGTATGACTATAGGTACTTCAATTGTTTCAGGCTCCTTCAACCCTAATTTCCCCAAAGCATCTACTGATATAAAAGAATAAGTCGCACTAGAATCAAATAGAACTTTAACTAAAACGGAATTAATAGAGAAAGTACCCGCTATGACGTTAGAGGAAGTTTCCGCTTCTTGCCTAGATATCACATTCAGCTTTCCTTGGGCAACTCCTTTGTTATAGCCACCTCCATTGGTGTTTCCATTGTGGTTTCGGTTCCCATTCTGTTGTTGGTTTCCTCCAGGCTTTCCATGGTTCTGGTGATTGCCATTGCTATTGCCATTGTTACCACCTTGGTAGTTCCTTTGGTTTCCACCTCCATTTCCCCCATTTCGGTTCTGATTATTCCGATTATTGCTCTGGCGGTTACCTTGGTTAGGCTTTCCATTCTTAGAATAGCATTCATACTCCCTGTGGCCTAACTTCTGACAGAATCTACAAGTCACCAAGTTTCCGTTACAATCCTTTCCAGGGTGATTCATGTTACAGCCCCTACAGTCGTAGGTCCTTACTCCATTCCTTCCAGACTGATTTCCACCACCTTGGTTGTTGCGACTACCACCATTGTTAGCTCTAAACTGGAAGTTCCCATTCCCTTTGTGCTTCTTAAAGTTCCCCTGATTCTGATGGTTATTCCCTTGATTCGAGCTTCCACCATCTTTTCTCTTTTCAGTACCCCCATTCTTCCTTTGTTGTAACCCATACAGGTGAGTAGATTTTCCGTACAGGGTGTCTAATGAGGTAAAGGTCTCTCCAGACAACAACAGGTGCAAGTCCATGGTCAAACCATTCTCAAATCTTTGAGCCCTGAGCTCTTCTATTGCCACCACTTCAGGTGCAAACCTAGACAACTCTATAAACTTAGAATAGTATTCCGTTACAGACAAACCCTCCATTTTGAGTTCGATGAACTCCTGCGCCTTTTGCTTCTTCAGATAAGGTGGGTAAAACTTGTTCCTTAGCGCAGTTTTGAATGCTTCCCACCCAAAGCTAGGTGTGGCTCTAAGGGTATTCTCACATCGTTGCCACCATAAATCAGCTTCACCTCTCAGGTAGTACACATCACTGTTCACCCTAAGGTTTTTGGGGCAATTCACAGCTACAATAAGCTTATCAAACTCTCTCTCAACCAGTTTTCAAGCACACTTGGTTCAATCTCTCCGCTATATAGTGGAGGCTTGCTTTGAGCTATTTTCTTAAACATTTCCCCAGCCGGATCATGCATTGGGTTGGCTCTAGTTTGAGCTAGGTCTCGAACTACCTCAGCTAGTTGTCTAACCACTTCCAAAATCTCTTGGTTAGCCATATCCCTTCTCCTGAATAAAATAAAAGGCTAACTTTAATATTGGTTGGACATGACATTACTAAGGCACTAGTTCGACAATGAACCCACTCACAACAAGGACACAGTTACACGTGCCCTAGGGGAAAAGTTGGCTCTACTTTTGGGCCTTCTCACCCCACTATTCAATGCATGTAAATTTAGATGGTTACTACTTGATCACCTTGCACATAAAAATTTCATTGAAGAAATAACAATTAATCCCTTTGCGATACCCACAAGACTTAGAATTGAAAATTGAACTTAAGAGATAACGAAAAGGAAATTCTATTCTTTTATTATTGCTTCAATGAATAGGTCTTACATCCACTAATGACATAACATTTATTCTCCAACTATGATAGAACTAACAACCATAAGTAGTAGCTTTGCCACTTTATTATTCAACGAAAAATAAAACTAATGATTACATTTCTCTAGAGACTAACGTCATCACGACGATCCCTTCTTTCCTTGTATTGCTCTGGAGTAAAGTCTTGATCATTAGGATCATCCAAGTCTTCTTCCGGATCAGAGTCTTCATCCATAGCCTCATTATTCTGTTGTGGCTCACTATCAACCTCATTATTCTCTTCAAGCTCATCCTCAGATCCACTAGATATCTCAATTGTTGGTTCAGGAACTACAGGATTAGGATTCTCAATCTCTACTACATCATCATCATCATCGTCCTCCTCAACATCACTAGCTTGCTCATCATGGATCATGCCATCCTCACCATCACTTTCTATTCCTCCATAGCCCATACCTAGACCCGCAGAGTACTTCCCATCCTCATAGCTATTCTCCGCAACCTCTAAGATAGTAGTAAGAACCTTAGTATCATACTTCCACCTACCATTTCCAGTCCCATATTTGTACCAATTAGGGGTACCATCATGAAAATGCATGTCACTGAACTTGTTCTTGAGGTCTATGTAAGGGTTCTTATGGGGCAAACAATGTATAACCATACTAGCCATCATATCTTTGTGCCTAAGGTGGGGCATATCCTTGGTCGAAGCAAAATAGTTGCAAGCAAACACGATCTTCTGGACATACATGTGAGGAGTCTCGTTATCCATCTTCTCTAAGTATCCTAGACTGGTGAACTTAGAAGGTAGCATCCTTAATTCCTGGAAATTCATAACTAGAAAGTCTTACTAACGCGTTCCCATAGAAATTCCAACCCAAAAAGGATACAATAAATAGTTCGTGGAGCCATACAATTTCCAATGCACAAGTATACGCTCAACATGAAATATGATGCAATTAATCATATAAAGCAAGATAAAACATGATTAGAACACATACGTGGCACTTAATAAATCACATTGTCACATAATATGCATTCTTAGAATAATATGCCCTTCTTAGTCTACCCATTCCTCACTTGAAAATAATATTAATTTTCGAAATTAATTAATAAATAACTCCTAACTTAGTTGAAATTATTAAAATTAAAATCGAAAATTAATAAGAAATATTAATTAATTAAATAAATTAATTTCGGATAATAAAAGAAAAATCCGAAATTTTTTTAAAAAGTAAATTCGAAAAATATTCAAAAAAATAAATGAATAAATAAATAAGAAAATCCGAAAATAATTAAAATATTTCGAATTTAATTCGAAATTTTCGAGTAAAAAAAATTCGGAAAAAAAAATAATTAAATTAAATAATAATCCGACTTTTTCGACTCATTTCAAACGACTTAAAATAATTGATATTTGACCTTTAAAATATTGAGTACTCAAAATAATACGTTTTGACTTTAGGAAAATAATATTTGAAAATCCTAAAGTTCCGCATTAGTCTCCGATTACCACTTTGTAGTATTACTTACTACAAAGAAGGAATGAAACTAAGCTCTAGTATACCACTTTGTAACACCCTAATAATTCCTTGCTTTTATAAAATCATTTTCCAACGTAAAATAAAGGAATTACTAAAGTATTACCGCCACCGTGATAACGGTTAAGGCTAGTACCAGAATTACGCAGCGGAATTTAATGTCAACTAACTTTTAAAAACATAATAAATGAAATATCGAGGCCTCCTACAAATTGGAACCATGACGGCCCAAAAACCAAAGTATAAAAAGTTCAACAATTTCAAACATAATTAAAGCATAATTAAATAGTTCAAAATGCGAAAGCATGCAACTCTCTCGATCATCCCAAGCCACATGATTCCGATCTACCAATCTGCTATATTATTCTACTCCCCATCAATGCAAGTGCAAATGATAGATCATCATAGGGTCATTAAGGCAAAGGCCATGACCAAAAACACAAAGCACGTAGTCAGCAAAAGCTGAGTACTTACAAGAATAGAGTGAAACAAAACTAAAAACATGCATCACTCGCTAAGTACTAATCAACATGCAAAAGCCATATAATAATTAACAAACTAATCATGAATACAAGACTCGACTCTTGACTCGACTCTTCACTCACAATTTACTTAGAATAAGCTTCGAACGGGCCAAAAGAATATTCCATAAAGGAAAGGTGATGGGAGCCAACCATACACCAAATAATAAATAATAAAATCGGGCCATACCGACGGAATTCCTGCGCATAATATGAATGAAACAACGTCTTGTATCATTAGTAGGAGTGCGAGCTTTCCGGCAAGACTCCCCCCATTGTTCATACTCAAGGTATATACGTTCCAAGAGTTTTGAAGCTTGTTCTGGTTGCACTTTACGTTTATTAATATTTTATTAAAGGTGAACTCAAGACTCAACAACGTTGACACATACAATTAATAAACATCAACCAAAACAATCTTATTTTAATGCTTTAGGACTTGTGATCAACAAAGAAAGACACTTGTGAAATTACTACCATGTTCCTCCTCACCAAATTGAGATTCCACATCATGCCCATTAACATGAGGGTTGTGCCCTTGCACGACAAATCCTAATTCATTTCATATAATATTCCCAACTGAACCCTACATGTGCGGTGGCTTACATGAGTTAACCCTTCACATGTGGTAATAAATAGTACAACGAAGTACGAATAATTGACTCAAAGTATGCTAGACATCCCTTACAATAGCATACAAATAAATAATCCATCCTTGCATGTGAAACAAACCATACATGCATAAATATTGAACAACATGATTGACAATGAAATCCATACTCATATTAATCCCAACATGCTTGTTCAACCAATAATTCAACAATGCCAATACAATAATCCACATGATCGTTCACCAAAACAAATATGAATCCACATAATATAATTCACATCAACAACAATCATGTAATGCCCTTGACAAATAGTGTGGTCGCCCTAGACTTGTACGTACCTTGAATACCTAAGCGTAGGGGCCACTTTGCAATAACGAGCACTCACTTAGAAATCACCTCCTATCACCAAAATAATGAAACTTAAATTATTTCCATGTTCATTAAATTTCCAGCAACTTTATAAAATCTAAAACCTCATTTAAACTTTAGAATTCAATCGTTTTTCAATAATATAATCGTCTCAATTTGCAAAACCAATTCTTAGTACGAAAACATACTTTTTCCGCCTTTAAAATCAATAAAAATCAACACTTTAAGCCTTTATATAAATCTGAAAATATAATTGATTATCATAATTAAAATCATCACCTAATTATGCTAATCAATTGACTCATTAGGTCTAGGTTAAAACCCTAACTTGAAAATCCCAATAAAACCAATTTAACATCATAAAAATCAATCCTTTATTAAATAAACAAATCTGAAAATTCATACTTTAACAATTAAAACAAGCCTAATGAATCACAACACGTAAATCCTCAAAGCACGGTGTTCACAACCGATTCCCAACATTTTAATCATTCAAAACAATAATAATATTATAATTTAAAATACGGAATTTAAATAGAATAGGCAAGGAAGAAGAGAATTATACCAATCCGGCCTATAGCACGGAACAATCACAAATATAATGTGATTGGGCGAAAAGAATTGAACAACGAACGAACAAGCAACAACGACAACACACAACGCACTACCCGAGTGCGTGTGTGCAGCGACGAAGGGACGAAGGCAGCAGGGGCGCGCGCAGCAGTGCTGGGCGAGAGGGCAGGGGCGCGCGCGCGCTGGGGCGCGAGGGAGACGAGAGCGAGAGGGACGAGGGGCTGGCGTGCCGCAAGACACACAACAACAATAGCAGCAGCAACACGCAAGGGAGGCGGGCTGTACGGTGCGCGAGAGGGGGTGTGGGCGACGAGGGGCGATGGGCGAGCAACAAGGGCACATCAGCACACGAGCGAGCACGAAGGCACGAGGCTGCTCGTACTGTGCGGGGTTGCGGGCCGGACAAGAGGGAGAGGAGAGGAGAAGTGTGGAGCAAGCAAGAGAGGAAAAAGGGTTTATGACAAAATAGGGGGATCATTTAATGAGGGGAGTCCTATTTATAGGCTCCCTATTTTCAATGGGCTAGGCTTTGGAAATTAGAATTGGGCTTAGGGAATTAAATGATTGGGCTAGCTTAGGACTTGAATTAAATGCTTTTGATTGGGCTCGTTTAATAAAACGAAGTGGACTTTTCATTTAAACCCCAAACCTTTTTAAAATTACTTGCGACCCATTAAATTTCCCGACTCGAAAATTAAATTCGTTTCGTAATTAATTAAAATAATAAATATTCTAATTAATTAAAATACATTAAAATACTATTTAAATGCGAAATAAATTCCAAAAATCGTAAAATGCTTTATAAATATAATAAAATATATTTATAAATATTATAAAAATACGAGGTATTACAGTAAAGTTTAAGAAAAGTGAAAAAAACTTAAGTAGCCAGAGCACCCAACCTATAAAACTTCAGGTAAAGTGAATACTTTACATATAACTATGGGCTATATTTTCCTTCAGCCGTTGTGATCTGAGTTTCAACCTAATAGAAAATGTTCCATAATTATGGACACATTACTTATAATTGCTCTTTCCTTTCTTCAATTGTAACCTAAAATGGTTGATCTTTGTAGGCATGTAGCCAAGCAGGAGCTTCGAAAGCAACTGAATCTTAAAAGAAACAAAAATCATTCGATGTGTGTAGTATTATATTGTTTTGATAATAACAAGTCATATTTTATTTGAACAAACACCTCCAAAATAAATAAATTAATCTTACTTCGAAAGCTCATGGTGTTGCCATTGGTTAGCTTCTTAGTATCTTAAACTTCATTTAAGGAATGTTATTAGCTCCTGGGCAGCTATAGCATAACAATGATAATTAGGAGAATCTGATAACAAAGTGTCGGTCTAACACCAATAATTGAGATTCTCAAGCATACCCGAACACGAGTATGCAACTCCGGAATGATTTTCACATTAGGAATTGACCTCTGGCATCCTAATATAGTATCCCTAGTGTCGACACCTGAATAAATACTTAAAATCAAAGCTCTAGAAAATTATCCACAAATTAAAGGCTAAAATATCATGCCATTTCAAGAGAAATATTCACCAAAACTTCCAAAAGTCAACAAATAATAGCATGAACACATTGCAATCCAACAAATAGTACCAAATTTCAGCATATCATTAAATAACTTCATAATAACATCACATCATATCAAGCAAAATCACCACAAAACTACCTAAGTCCGACCAATTTTTTTTAAAAAAACATATCGATCACACAAAAAATGGCACAAAATTTCACCAACAGCCAAGTCAAATAACTTCAAATCGCATCAAATTGATCAGAAAAACCATGGCTTATCCATCATTGTATCGGGAGACTTGTCACCTTAATTTAAGTTAGTGCTTATTTGAGAATTGGACTGAGGCATGCTGAATCATGGTGCGTGAAACTAGTTACCTCTCTATCTCACAATGAGCCTCGTTCGCAGTTTGTGGCCATTCTATGAAAGAAGAGATAAGAGGTTTGAATCTACATTGCTTCCATCAACAGATTAGTTATCTAATCGATTGTTGTCCATATCCACAACGTAATCTCATTATCAATCAAGCTCCAATTTTTCAAATGGGAAAATCATAAATCTTTAAATCACAATACTGCAATATATGTTTAATTCTTGTACACAAAAAAACCACATTGAATGAAGAGTGAACTACTACTGTTTTATATGGAGTATAAATTATAGGGGAGGGTTACAGTTAAACAAAAACAATCTAAGAAACATTAGACAATGCTATAATGTGAACACGGTCAAATTCTATGAAAAATACTAACCTTGAAACTTCAATCTTGAGACATAACAGTGGTAGTTATTGAGCCAGTTACTGCAACTCCGACACTTCCTTAGTAATAAACCTTTCATTCTGCGAATCTCAACATTCAGTTCCAACCAATGACCTATTGGTGTCATTTGCTTCCGTTTCATCTATCTACATATATTTCCCCAATTCATCAACAATTAATACCATATGGAAGAACCCTAAATCACCAAAATTATTAAACATAAAGTCAGAGAGAGGAGGAGACCTAATGGTCGGGTTCGACGGAAAAGTAAAGGAAAGTGAGGGCGGCATCGCCATTGGATTCAAGGGAGGAATAGAGGAGGCAAATGATGTTGAGACTTAAAATAATAAAGAAATTGAGCCTGTATTAAAAAGAAGAGATGAGTAGGTAAATCAAAAGAGGGAAAAGGTACCTGAAAATCGTTGCATTAAATGAGAGTTGCTATGGCAACTTCTCTAATCTTCTCCTCTCTCCAATCGAGTGAATGATTTGAAGGTGCGGGAAAGCGAAGATTGAAACCTAAACATTTCCATTGCTAATCGCCTAAATTAAACGATTGGAAAAGAAAAGCAAACCAGACCTTGAATGAGAAATACGAACCTTCTTCAGTGGCGTCCAGGTAGAATCTTCCCCAACACGGTCAAATGACTGCGAACCCCGGCCCATCTCATTTTAAAACCCTAATATCCTGCCTCAATCTCGCTCAATGTCATTTGAATCAGCAAACTAAAGAGTCTGCGAAAATCGATCTGTTTAAATATAAACATTGATAAAAATGAAATCAAACCCAAAAAAGGAGAAATTGGTAATGATGAAGATGAAGAAAGATAAAATTTAGGGTTTAGTGTCACCGGTCTAGATTTGGCGGCATTGTAGACTGTTAGAGAAGAGAAGAAAGAACATAGAGATCGAGGAAAGAACGAATAAGACAAGCAGGAAAGAAGAGGAGAGGTTCCAACGCTATGGGAGAGAAAAGGAAGGTACCAAACGCCATGGGAGAGAGAGGGAAGACAACATACCTTAATAACATCCACTTTACCAGAAAGTTTTTCTATTCTCTTAGTAAGCTCTCCCTCCTCGTATTCTTGCTCATCAACTTGTAACAAAAATTTGCATCAGAAAGCAGAATCATCGAGTTTACCACAATACCACAACTAAAATCTGAAATGTACTTAATTTGATTCTTTATTTGTGTAATTCGCTTTGTCACGGTTTCTTGGGTGCTTCCATCACGCACAGTTGTGGATGAATCCTTCGTTAGAACGATTTTGGTAGCATGGCCTAAAACATCCTTGTCAAGTGTGATCCCGATCTCATCTTGGAACACAGTTCCTGCATTAATTACAAAAATAGAGAAGCCAAGATGAAAGAAAAGAGAAGATAAGCATTCACAAACAACAATACCACGGTTAGTGAGTGTCTGAGTTTACCACAATACCACAACTAAAATATGAAAAGTACTTAATTTGATTCTTTATTTGTGTAATTCGCTTTGTCATAGTTTCTTTGGTGCTTCCATCACGCACAGTTGTGAATGAATCTTTTGTTAGGACGATTTTGGCAGCATGGCCTAAAACATCCTTGTCAAGTATGATCCCGATCTCATCTTGGAACACAGTTCATGCATCAATCACAAAATTAGAGAAGCAAAGATGAAAGAAAAGAGAAGATAAGCATTCACAAACAACAATACCACTATTAGTGAGTGTCTGAGTGTCCATTCCTATTCCCCAACACTAATGTTCCCTAATATTTGGTTTATTGAGTGGTATAATCTAATCCAAAGACAAAAATTGTTAAAGGAGTTTATCTAAAACAATACCACTGGCATTTGAATCATCTCTAAAATGCAACAAAATGAGCAAATTATTTCTGCTCCTTCTATAGTTAATAATATCATCTGGAATGTACGTTGGATCCAATTCCTCACTGCATGATGAATAACAATCGAACACATCCGACACCCAAAAAAAAGGTAAGAAAGGAAACCTACGAAAAGAGAGACAACACACAAAGATGATCAATCAACCACATGAGATAACAACGTATAATATATATATATATATATATATATATATAATATATATATATATATATATATATATATATATATATATATATATATATAATCAAAAATCAGTTATCAGATTCAATAAAATCAAAACTCATCCTAAAATTCCCAATGTGAGCTTCCCCAAGTATCCCAGTACAGTAAAAGCGCAAGTAGTCTCGGCTTGAATGAACCAGAAGGATACATTAGCAGGACACCTTGGGAAAGAAAGTAATAATCATCGACAATATGAACTTCAATAACTCAAAGTCACAATCCCCACCTTGTTCCCTGAGAATACATCTCTTCCAACGCGTTCAGATCTTTTTCGGTAATAGGTACTCCTACAAAGCACAAAAATTGCCAATAAATTCCATGTATACAATTAACAAAACCAGAATACTGTGATATTAAAGCTATGAATGGTGAAATAAACCTCTTGATACGCCCATGGTTACAATCAGTGAGGTGGACCTCTTGATAGGGTGAAGACCAACCCGCTCGCTAGTTCTGGCTAGTAAGAATGCAACTCCTAGTAAGTCACTTCCCTGTGGCACATACAATTGGGCACCACACTTGTCTGAAAAAAGAGTTGAGATAGAAAATAGCATTCTGAAATGCCAAGTTTTTAGTGTTTTTCCATCTCCGACAGCGCTATATTCATCAATGGATACACTATGAGGTCTCGGGTATAAGTTCGGCTTGAGTTTGCATTGGTCTTTGCTATCTTTTCCAAGTGATTTGACTGCATTGCGAACCACTGCTAGGAGAAAGCTGAAGTAATGCTGCCTAAAAGTGATAACAAAATGTAGAAATAACCGTTCGGACATTCACCAAATTCACCATAGAATTATCAAAAACAGAAATATGACATAATGCTAGCTAGTAAACAAAGTATAAATTCGAAAAGCCCGTAAATTCCATTTAAACACCAGGTACAGAATAATAATCAATTAACAGTATCAGCAAATTGAGTTAAACAAAATATGACACAAGAAATGCCCAAAATCAGAAGAAACCCCCCAAAAAAAGAACATACATTAATCAACTGAAATTCACCAGCCTAATTTACTTCTTAAAGTCAAGAAAAACATTAAACACTGATACAAATGGTCATTTGATCCCTGCAGAATTGCCAAAACTTCAATTCCAACTGAAATCAAAATGCCAGAAAAAAACAGACAACAATCTTCTGCACTAATTTATTGGAAAAAGTCGGGGGGCGGGGGGAACCCGCAAGTCCAGTATCAGAATGATAAACAATATTAAAAATTGAAAAACAAATTAAAAATTTAACAGATCAACAAATCTGCGAAAAATAGAATCAAATAGAATTAGATAATTATAAAAGAAGAACAAAGAACAAATTACCCAAAAAATAAAATTAGAATTAGATAATTATAAAAGAAGAACAAATACCAATAAATCGACCAAATAATTAGAGGTTTCACATATCTAAGCGATGAGAGATGGAGAAAGAGATTAGGGGATAAAGAAATTGAAGGTATTATGGAGAGTGAAAAGAAGAAGAAAAATGTGGTGGTCCGATAGAAGGAGGCGAATGATGGAGGAGAGGGGAGAAGGGGGCGGATGAGAGGTAGGTTGAAAGAGAAGGTGAAATTTGGGGGAGATGAGTAAAAGAAGGGAAGCATGTGAAGCACTGTTTTTCAACTCCATGCATTTTTAAGGTTTGGGATGTGGAAATATGCAAGCAACAAGGTTTGAACCTTGGTTGATTGAACAAGCATTATAGACCTTGCAAAGGAAAGGAATGCAAAAAATTTCCTTAGGAATAGTGGATTTCATGTATTTGTGACTCAAAACACTATTCCTAAGCATAGTGTTCAAAATGTGAGTATTTTAAAGGTTAGAGATATAAATTAGATTTTAGCCCGTGTATTGTACGTTTTCTATTAAATTATCAAGTTAAAATAAAACTCTTATGTATACCAAGTGCTATATTTTATACGTAGTATATTAATTATATTAGATAAGTTTTTTGATTTTGGATAAAATTATATTTTAGATTTATTTTTTAATTATTAGATGTTTGATTTTTGATGAAATTGTATATGTGTAATATTAGTAATTAATTTAATTCAAAAATAATTTCAAAATCTTATTTTTCATTGACTGAAACCGTTAGATTTTCTATGTGGCGCTCTAATATGGGATTAGTGATTGATTTTGGATTGAATTTTATTTTAGATTAGTATTTGATTTTGGATTGGATTTTATTTTAGATTAGTGTTTGATTATATATAAGAGGGTATTTGCTGAATTATTAGAGCGCCACGTAGAAAATCTAATGGTTTCGGCCAATGAAAAATAAGATTTCTAATTTATTTTTAAATTAAAATAATCGAGTGCCATGTAGATAATTAATTAGGTGCCACATAGATATTTTAATTAATTAATTACTAATATATACTATTCCATCTAAAATCAAACATATATATATATATATATATATATATATATATATATATATATATATATATATATATATATATATATATAGAATCATGATTTGGTGAGAACCAACCCTTAAGATGAGAATTGAGAACCAATCTCAGCCGTCGATCAAATCAATCCTACGACTCACGATCTACCCGACCAAGCAAAAAATATTAAGGGTGAATAGGTAATTTCGCAAATTTGAGTGACATATTCTTTTTGCTGATTCACAGCTCTCTCTCTCGTTTTCTCTCTCCTCCTTCAAATCCTCTATGCAGACTTCATCTTCGCCCATGCTTTAATTTTTGTTATTCCTGTAATTCGTCCACCTTCTTGCGATTTCTTCTCTCTCAATTCGAGCAGGTATATATTGAAATTTAGAATTATTTTTTCCGGTCCTTGTTCTTTTGATTAGGGCTTGAATTCTGTTCGAGTTTTTGGATTTAGATTTTACGTATTGTTTTTCAGCGAGATTTGGTCGATTGTTTTGGATTTAAGTTTTATTTTGGTCGAATTGATTGAACATGGAATTAATTTGGGCTTTTAAATTTCTGAATTTGTTACATTGTTTGTGATTTTGCTTTCTAAAATTGGGATTTTCAAATTGGGATTTCGATTTTATTGTTGATATTAGGTGTTTTGCGATTCAGAATGGTGAAACTTAGGTGTTATAGCTCCTACTGATGCTCTTTCTAATATTAGGAAAGCATACCTAATTCTTAATATACTAGTAAAAGGGGGGAAAATATACTTGAATTTAAAGCACTAAGTTTGTTTGGGTTCCTTGTCTTCCTTATATACTCGAACACCTTATCTTGAGTCTGTTCGGGGCCAATGAATTTCAACATCTCCGTTTTATTGAAGCTCCCAATTTAGGAGCAAGAATCAGGACCAGTGTACTTTTTTTTTGTTATGCAGGGTGTTCATATGCAATCTGAGATAAAAGTACCATTATTTCACTATTAGTCTTAAGTCTTAACCTTAGGTCTGAAAGCTGTCGGGACTCAAACTAGATGTCGTGAATGGATGGCTATTGTAGCAGGTCTGATCAGGCTAGTAAGTTGGGATGTTGTATGGTGATGTTGGCTTGATGTTTTTGAGGCTGCGTGCTGTCTTTTCTTTGTTAATTATGGTCAACTTTACCAGAGTTGACTTGTTGTTTGTATGCATTATTTTTTAGCATTATGAATGTGGTTTCAGGGAATTTGATTGGTCAGTCGATACGTACCTCCATTGTTGCAGGTCAGTCGAGGATGGTATGCTGAATTGATTGATTGTTGGGCATTTGTCATGTTGTTGTTGTGTGTGTGTGTGTGTGTGTTGTTGTTGCAGAGGTAGTGGTTGTCAATGCTTTCTAGTTGGGTTGGTTTGCTGGCCTCTGTGGATCCAGGATGCCAAACACACGAGGCTCTCATTTTCCAGTGGAGTGTGGGAAGTTATTCTTGCAGAGCTAGGTTGTTGTGGAAACAGTCGTGGGTGCAACATCAGTTAGTTTGCACCACCAGCCTCTAGGTCTTCCATTACCCCTGAATCAAAATCAAAATGGTTTTGCATTGAGTTGTTCCAACAGGAAAGTAATGCTTATTAGCTCAATTGGTAGAGCGTTGTGCGATTGCACAATGATGTAGGTTCGAATCCTACATAGGCAACTCTATGTATTTTGTTTATGATATTAGTTCTCCTATTTGATTTTTCATTACTTTTGAATCAAGTTTATTTACGTTTACAAGTTTTTTAATTTACTTTAGAATTGAATAAAAGGAAAATTATGTCAACTTGGTTAGTTTTTCCTGAAATCAGCTTCTTATAGGCTGTTGAGAGAAGCACGCCAAGAAAGGTATCTCTAATAAATAGAAAGAAAATAAACCCAAAACCTCATACCATACTCCAGGCACACACACATTGATATCGGGATAAACTTTCTGCTGATGTGTTGGTTACGATCCATTATTCCATTCTGGAGTACTATGTGAAGAGACTACATTTAGGTTATGCCCTTTCCCTATGCTTTCACCTGCCTCACTAAAACTTTGTAATGGTATTGGCTGTACATTTGGTTTGCCCATTTCATTACCTAGGGGAACAAACTGTAGGTTTGAAATTCCTGCAGGCATTGTATGATCAGGAAAAGCCTGGATAGAAATTGCAGCCGTGGATTTGAGATGTTGCCTTCTCTTTTGAGTATAAGGAACAAAGCTTCCTATAACCAGCTAATAAAAATGGAAACATAAACATCATCAGAGAGAGAGATGTTAGGTTATGATACATATAAACGAATATAAATCATGCGGAAAAACCATAAATGCCAGGATTCCAAATTAATTGCCACGTAACAATTAGCATAATTAGGATGCATACTCTTTGTAGCGTGCCCTCCCTTGCTGCGCCCGAACCGAACAAGAACAAGTCTTTAGGACTCCAAGTGTCGTCCCTCCGTAGAAAGTCCACAACACGTATGGATCCGCCTTAAGATTGACCAACTAGAATCGCCCTTAAGGTACTAAAATATTCGGCTATTGTGGGAAAGTGTATGGCTGAATTTTTTTCTCAAATTCTTACCTTTGAATACTTCAAGCTCGTTATAAATTATGAGACTTGATCTCATATTTATAGGCCATGGAATAAGCAATCGAATCCTACTAGGATACGAATTAATTAAATTAGAATCCTAGCAGAACTCTAAATTAATTAATTTATCTTTTTAGGATTAGGAAATTTAATCATCAAACGGATCCTATATGCTTTAGGTTTCGTATGTGAACACAAACTCTACACGAGCATGACCCGCAAGCGTGCAGGCCATGCCCGCGCACAGCCCACACGGCCACTCAGCCCACGGGAGCTACAAGCCCACGCGAGCGCAGCAGCATTGCTCGCAGCCCATTGCACGCAGCTGTGCACGCAGCCACGGCCTGCTGGGCCTGGCCTTGCGCTGGGCCTGGCGTGGCCTTGGCTGTTCGTGTGGCGCGCTGGCTTGCTGGACGCGGGCCTGGCTTCGTGCTGGGCCTTCGTCTAGCAAGTTCGTCCGATGCTAATTCGTACGATGCTCTTCCGATTAATTTCCCGATTCCGGAATTCATTTCCGATACGAACAATATTTAATATTTCCGATTCCGGAATTAATTTCCGTTTCGAACAAATATTTAATATTTTCGTTTCCGGAATTATTTTCCGATTCTGATAATATTTCCGATTCCGACAATATTTCCGTTTCCGGCAATATTCCCGATTCCGGTAATATTTCCATTTCCGATAATGTTTTCCGATACGTACCATGTTTCCGTTTCCGGCAACATCTACGACTTGGATAATATTTATATTTCCGATACGATCCATATTTCCGTTTCCGGCAACATCATCGTTTCCGGAGTATTAATTTCTTTGCCTTTGACGATCTCAGCTCCCACTGAAACCAAGATCCGTCGATTCCGAATATTGATTAGATAGAGTATTTATTGCCATTAAATACTTGATCCGTTTATGTACTATTTGTGTGACCCTACGGGTTCAGTCAAGAGTAAGCTGTGGATTAATATCATTAATCCACTTGAACTGAAGCGGCCTCTAGCTAGGCATACAGTTCACTTGATCTCACTGAATTATTAACTTGCATAATTAATACTGAACCGCATTTATTAGACTTATCATTAAATACATACTTGGACCAAGGGCATTATTTCCTTCAGTCTCCCACTTGTCCTTAGGGACAAGTGTGCATTTCCTAATTCCTTTGTCACTCGATGCTTGCTCTTGAACATAAGGTAAGAGTTGTCATCCTTATTATGTCCAGAGGTGTTTCTCGGTTTCAGAGTTCAACTGATCAAATAAACAGATAATCATATCCTATGATTCATCTGAGCACGGCCATGCATTTTACAGTTTCTAGCTCTCCGAGTGGCCTTGTACAACTTTCAGCATCTCATCCCGATTTATGGGAGGACAATCCCAATCTTGCGATCTTGAGATTAGACTTCGTTTGATAGGTGATTACCTGAGCGTTGCCTTTATAGCCTCCTTTTACGGTGCGACGGTTGACAACGTCAAAGTAAGCAGTTCTCAAACAAGTAATCTCAAATCACTCAGGTATTGAGGATTAGTGTCTAAACATTTTAATGAAATTTACTTATGACAGATTTTCATCTCTTACAGTAAAGTTTCATAGGTCTGTCCGATACTAGTCTTCCCAAAGTAAGTATCTATGCAAATGATTACGACATTGCCATGTCCACATAGTTCAAGAAACAGAACTACTAGTCATCTTGCATTCTAGTTGTCTAACATTTTCTATGCGTCCATCTTTATAGAAAACTCTGACCAGGGACCATTTTCAACTTTTGACATTCAAGTTCACTTGATAGACATTTCTTAGTCACAGGACTGGTCCTGACAGTCTATCTAGAATATATCGCCAAATTGAAGGGACTCATCATTTAATAAACCACAAATTAAATGGAAAAATGAATTCTATTCATTAATGTGAATGATTAACCAATAATGTTTTACAAAGTTTTAAACTCTAAAACTTTAAAACATTAAATAAGGACATCAAAGCCATTCTCCAACATGCTTGATTCCTATAGCTGCAGTGTGAGAGTTGTGCTTCGCCTGCGGCAGAGGTTTAGTTAATGGATCTGAGATGTTGTCATCAGTTCCAATCTTGCTTATCTCGACTTCTTTTCTTTCAACGAACTCTCGTAGAAGGTGAAATCTACGAAGTACATGCTTGACTCTCTTGTGGTGTCTAGGCTCCTTTGCCTGTGCAATAACTCTATTATTATCACAATACAGAGCTATTGGTCCTTTAATGGAGGGGACTACACCAAGTTCACCTATGAACTTCTTTATCCATATAGCTTCCTTTGCTGCTTCATGTGCAGCAATGTACTCCGCTTCAGTTGTAGAATCCGAAATGGTGCTTTGCTTAGCACTTTTCCAGCTTACTGCACCTCCGTTGAGGTAGAAGACAAACCCAGACTGTGATCTGAAATCATCTTTATCGGTTTGGAAACTTGCGTTCGTATAGCCTTTAACAATTAATTCATCATCTCCACCATAGACCAGGAAATCATCTTTGTGCCTTTTCAGGTACTTCAGAATGTTCTTGGCAGCAGTCCAATGTGCCTCTCCTGGGTTTGACTGGTATCTGCTCGTAGCACTGAGTGCATACGTAACATCCGGGCGTGTACATATCATAGCATACATTATTGAACCAATCAATGATGCATATGGAATCCCATTCATTCGTCTACGCTCATCTAGTGTTTTTGGGCATTGAGTCTTGCTTAGAGTCATTCCATGAGACATGGGTAGGTAGCCTCGCTTGGAGTCTGCCATTTTGAACCTTTCAAGCACCTTATTGATATAAGTGCTTTGACTAAGTCCAATCATCTTCTTAGATCTATCTCTGTAAATCTTGATGCCCAGTATGTATTGTGCTTCTCCTAGATCCTTCATCGAAAAACATTTCCCAAGCCAAATCTTGACAGAGTTCAACATAGGAATGTCATTTCCGTAAGTAATATGTCGTCGACATATAATACTAGAAAAGCAATTTTGCTCCCATTGACCTTCTTGTATACACAAGATTCGTCTGCGTTCTTGATGAAACCAAAGTCACTGACTGCTTCATCAAAACGTATATTCCAGCTCTTTGATGCCTGCTTCAATCCGTAGATTGATTTCTTAAGCTTGCATACCTTTTTAGCATTCTTTGGATCCTCAAAACCCTCAGGCTGTGTCATAAACACAGTTTCTGTTAAAACGCCGTTTAAGAAAGCGGTTTTGACATCCATCTGCCATATTTCGTAATCGTAATATGCACTAATTGCTAATATTATCCGAATAGACTTTAGCATTGCAACTGGTGAAAAGGTTTCATCGTAATCCACACCGTGGACTTGTCTGTAACCTTTTGCAACCAATCTAGCTTTGAAAACTTCAAGTTTCCCATCCTTGTCCTTTTTCAGTTTGAAAACCCATTTGCTTCCTGTGGCTGGGTAGCCATCTGGCAAATCGACCAAATCACAAACTTGGTTTTCAGACATGGAGTCTAATTCAGATTGCATAGCTTCTTGCCATTGATTGGAGCTAGGGCTCGTCATAGCTTGTCTGTAAGTCGCAGGTTCATCACTTTCAAGTAATAGAACGTCATAGCTCTCGTTCGTTAAAATACCTAAGTACCTTTCCGGTTGAGATCTATATCTCTGCGATCTACTCGGGGTTACATTTCTAGATGGTCCTTGATTCTCACCAGATACTTCTAAAGATCTCTGAGTTTCATCCTGAATGTCATCTTGAACATTCTCTAGAGTTTGTTGTTCGACTCGAATTTCTTCGAGGTCTAATTTTCTCCCACTTGTCATTTTGAAAATGTGATCTCTTTCCAAAAAGATACCATCTCGAGCAACAAACACCTTGTTCTTAGATGTATTGTAGAAGTAATACCCCTTTGATTCCTTTGGATAGCCCACAAGGATACATTTGTCAGATTTTGGATGAAGTTTCTCTGAAATTAATCGTTTGACGTATACTTCACATCCCCAAATCTTAAGAAAAGACACTTTTGGAGGCTTTCCAAACCATAACTCATATGGAGTCTTTTCAACAGCTTTAGACGGAGCTCTATTTATAGTGAGTGCAACTGTATTTAGTGCATGTCCCCAAAATTCTATTGGAAGTTCGGCCTGACCCATCATTGATCTAACCATGTCTAGCAAGGTTCTATTCCTCCTTTCCGACACACCGTTCCATTGTGGTGTTCCAGGAGGAGTCAATTCTGATAGAATTCCACATTCTTTCAGATGGTCATCAAATTGATAGCTCAAATATTCACCGCCTCTGTCAGACCGCAGTGCCTTAATCTTCATGCCTAATTGATTCTCTACTTCACTCTGAAATTCCTTGAATTTGTCAAAGGATTCAGACCTATGCTTCATTAGGTAGACATAACCATATCTATTGAAGTCATCAGTGAAAGTGATAAAGTAGCTGAAACCACCTCTAGCATTTGTACTCATTGGTCCACATACATCTGTATGGATTAAACCCAATAGTTCAGTTGATATTTCTCCAACTTTAGAGAAAGGTTGCTTTGTTATTTTGCCAAGTAAACATGATTCGCATTTGCCATAATCCTCTTAGTCAAATGGTTCTAGAATTCCTTCCTTTTGAAGTCTTTCTATGAGTTTTAAGTTAATATGGCCTAATCGACAATGCCACAGATAGGTGAGATCTGAATCATCCTTTTTGGCCTTTTTGGTATTTATGTTATAAACTTGTTTGTCGTGATCTAATAAATAAAGTCCGTTGACTAATCTAGCAGATCCATAAAACATCTCTTTAAAATAAAACGAACAACTATTGTCTTTTATTAAAAAGGAAATTCCCTTAGCATCTAAGCAAGAAACAGAAATGATGTTTTTAGTAAGACTTGGAACATGGAAACAGTCTTCCAGTTCTAAAACTATCCCAGAGGGGAACGACAAATAATAAGTTCCTACAGCTAATGCAGCAATCCATGCTCCGTTTCCCACTCGTAGGTCGACTTCACCCTTGCTTAACCTTCTACTTCTTCTTAGTCCCTGTGAATTGGAACATAAGTGTGAGCCACAACCTGTATCTAATACTCAAGAAGTTGAATTAGCAAGTATACAGTCTCTAACGAGAAGATGGAACGACTGTTCCGTTCTTCTGATCTTCCTTAAGCTTCAAGCAATCTCTCTTCCAATACCCCTTCTTCTTGCAGTAGAAGCATTCAGATTCAGAAGTGGGTTGGCTCACCTTCTTCTTCTCATATTTGGTGCCGCCTGGTTGCTTAGTCTGGCTGGCCTTGTTGCCACCTTTCTTAGCATTCCTCTTCTTTCCAGATTTCTTGAACTTACCCCCACGCACTATAAGCACATCCTGCTTATCACTTTTGAGCGTCTTTTCAGCATACCGTGAAGCTCAGTGAGCGTTTTGTCCAGACTATTCATACTGTAGTTCAGCTTGAACTAATCATACCCGTTATGAAGAGAATGGAGGATGGTGTCTACAGCCATTTCCTGAGAGAAATGCTGATCCAGCCGACTCATATTCTCAATGAGTCCAATCATTTTGAGAACATGTGGACTTACGGGCTCGCCTTTCTTAAGCTTGGTCTCAAGAATTTGCCTATGAGTCTCGAATCTTTTGACTCGAGCCAGATCTTGGAACATGTTCTTTAACTCACTGATGATCGTGAAAGCATCTTAGTTGATGAACGTTTTCTGTAGATCTGCACTCATGGTTGCAAGCATTAGGCATTTCACATCCTTGTTGGCATCAATCCAACGATTGAGGGCTGCCTGAGTGACCCCGTCGCCTGCGGCTTTGGGCATCGCCTCTTCCAGGACATACTCCTTTTCTTCCTGCATAAGAACTATTTGCAAGTTCCTCTGCCAGTCAAGGAAGTTCTTCCCGTTCAACTTCTCCTTTTCGAGAATCGATAGGATGTTTAATGAATTGTTGTTTGCCATAGTTAAAACTACAATGGAAAAAGAATAAACAAATACATAACCATTCACAGTTTCTCTTAATAAACTTTAAATTCTAGCAAACATGCATAAATTATTCAAGTTATGTGTTATGGCAGGTGTGAATAAAATGATTCCAAGATCCTTAAATCATTGAAGAATTAAGCACATTATGTATTTAGACTCAATTCTAAAATATTTTAGGTAAGCAAAGCCTTTGCTAATAGTCTAGAAACTACTCTTGGTTGATAGGTACGTCTAAGAACTTATTGGGTAAACCTATCGCATTTGCCACGACATAAAAGGACTCCTTACTTATATCGTTGAGTTTCACCAAAACTAACATGTACTCACAATTATTTGTGTACCTTACCCCTTTAGAATCAATAAGTAACACCTTGCTATGGCGGAAAACTATTACTAAGATTGATGTAAAGGTTATCCAAGTAAGTGTTATTTTGGCATGGCACCTTTGTACTCAATTTTTAAGTTTGGAACTTAAGCCTCTTACTATGTTGGTTAGATTTTAAGTGAACTAAAATCCTTAATCACGCAACATAATCAAGCCACAATCTCATGCATAATTAAGACATATTTAAAGCAATAAATAACTTAAAACACGCATAAGATATAAGTGTGATCTAGTATGGCCCGACTTCGTCTTGAAGCTTCAACTTCAAAGTCCGTCTTAAAAATGGATTGGAAACTTCGTCTTGAATTTCACCGTGGGCGGCGCCATTTTCTTCAAATAGGATAAGCTATAATTAAACTAATTACAACTATTTGATGGTACGTAGACCATATTTAAAAGCAATAAAATTTGGTACTTTAGACCAATATTACATTCAAATTAATGGTACGCAGACCATATTTTCTATCCTATTTGGGCCATACTAGTCACTTTTCAATAACCTGCAAAACAGTACATATACAATATATACCATTCACCCATTCATTATCATGAATGGCCCACATAGCTGGTTAGTAGAACATGTTATGCATCACATAAATATTTGCAGCAATTAATTAAGGGCACCAATAATCTACCAATTATTCAGTCCTTATTAATTCTAATCAAGTTGTTTAACCTTAAAGGAATGTAGACCTAATCAAGAGTTTATGACTAAAATTCTCCCACTTAAACCAATAAATTCATATGCTTTACTAATTTTAAACATAAAAATGTATTTCGTAGTCTAACCGGAAACATACAAATTTAATTAAAATTTAAAGCTCATATAAATTTATAATTGAATCCATTTAATTTATTTTCAGTTGAATTAAATGAATTTGAATGACTTCAAGGTTTTAATTTTAGTAAAATAATTAGTATAAATGAAATTTATATTAATTAGATTATTCAAAATTAAATTCAGAGAAAATAATTTATATTACGAATTTTAAAATTAATTAAAATCGTTTCCGAACTGAAAATTCAAAATTAAAATCAAAACGCATCAATCGTAGTAAGACGAAGCACCTTGGGCTTGCGCCCAAGCCCCATCGAGTGCACGAGGCAGCAGCGCCCCTCCACTGATCGTACGGCATCACACGAGCAGGCCACACGCAACGCAGCAAGCCCAGGCCACGCTGGGCGCAGCCTGCCTCACTCGACGCGTCTGGTTGCTTCGCTGGGCGCGGCAGCGCGCGCTGTGGCGCAACACGCTCGCTGCCCACACGCGACTGCTCGCCTGGCTTGCGCCAATGCCCATCGCCCACTCGCCCACTCGCCCACGCTGCACACAACACTCGACACAAGGGCAGCGTGCTGCCTTGTGCTCGTGTGCCATGGCCCTTGCTCGCTGCATTGTACCGCATGGGCGACGAGCTCCCTTGCTCGTCGTCGCATGCCCGCACTATACAACACCCCTTAAGGGTAACACGTAGCGTCCATTGCTTTGTGCGTACAAGTTTTATGAGCTAATTTCATAAAAACTAAAACTTTTATTTCAAAATTAATGACAAATTAATAAATCATATTAATTTCATAATTTTAGGGCGAAAAATCGAAAATTTATTAATTAATTAATTTTCGATTATCATGGATTCAAATCTAGATCATCAAAATCTAAAATTTATCCTAAATTAACAATTTTATGGTGGTTTTAATCATTGATACCTAATTAAATCGTTAATTAATTATGAAAATCAAATAAATTCTAAATTATTCGAATTTCAACAAATTAATTACAATTACAAATTAGGTTGTATAATTAACAAGCTTAGGCATTCAAATTTGTTAAACATGTACAGTAGGTCAATCAAAAATTCAAGATTTAACAACAAGAATCGCAAATATTCACTTTAACATCTTAAAATTACAAACTTTTGCGTTCGAAAAACTAAAACCTCCGAAAAGTCATAGTTATGCTTCGAATTTGGGAATTCTGGGTTCGGCCGACAAATAATCTTTTTGTCAAAATTTTAGAATTCCTTTTACATGCGGAATTGACACAAAATTCACTCAATTTCGTTGAGTAACGAAGAAACTGCCGAAAAACTACGTACATATAATTAAATAAACGCAATTTGCAATTAATTTACAATTACGAAAATTAATCACCCCTTTTAATTCTTTGCAAATTTGTAAAATTTAACCATGTTAAGCAATTATTATGGAATTAATTAGAGGCTCGTGATACCACTGTTAGGTTATGATACATATAAACGAATATAAATCATGCGGAAAAACCATAAATGGCAGGATTCTAAATTAATTGCCACATAACAATTAGCATAATTAGGATGCATACTCTTTGTAGCGTGCCCTCCCTTGCTGCGCCCGAACCGAACAAGAACAAGTCTTTAGGACTCCAAGTGTCGTCCCTCCGTAGAAAGTCCACAGCACGTCCGGATCCGCCTTAAGATTGACCAACTAGAATCGCCCTTAAGGTACTAAAATATTCGGTTATTGTGGGCAAGTGTATGGCTGAATTTTTGCTCAAATTCTTACCTTTGAATACTTCAAACTCGTTATAAATTATGAGCCTTGATCTCATATTTATAGGCCATGGAATAAGCAATCGAATCCTACTAGGATACGAATTAATTAAATTAGAATCCTAGCAGAACTCTAAATTAATTAATTTATCTTTTTAGGATTAGGAAATTTAATCATCAAACGAATCCTATACGCTTTAGGTTTCGTATGTGAACACAAACTCTACACGAGCATGAACCGCAAGCGTGCAGGCCATGCCCGCGCACAGCCCACACAGCCACTTGACCCACGCGAGCGCAACAGCATTGCTCGCAGCCCATTGCACGCAGCTGTGCGCGCAGCCACGGCCTGCTGGGCCTGGCCTTGCGCTAGGCCTGGCGTGGCCTTGGCTGTTTGTGTGGCGCGCTGGCTTGCTGGACGCGGGCCTGGCTTCGTGCTGGGCCTTCTTCTAGCAAGTTCGTCCGATGCTAATTCGTACAATGCGCTTCCGATTAATTTCCCGATTCCGGAATTCATTTCCGATACGAACAATATTTAATATTTCCGATTCCGGAATTAATTTCCGTTTCGAACAAATATTTAATATTTCTGTTTCCGGAATTATTTTTCGATTCCGATAATATTTCTGATTCCGACAATATTTTCGTTTCCGGCAATATTTCCGATTCCGGCAATATTTCCATTTCCGATAATATTTTCCGATACGTACCATGTTTCCGTTTCCGGCAAAATCTACGACTTGGATAATATTTATATTTCCGATACGATCCATATTTCCGTTTCCGGCAACATCATCGTTTCCGGAGTATTCATTTCTTTGCCTTTGACGATCTCAGCTCCCACTGAAACCAAGATCCGTCGATTCCGAATATTGATTAGATAGAGTATTTAATGCCATTAAATACTTGATCCGTTTACGTACTATTTGTGTGACCCTACGGGTTCAGTCAAGAGTAAGCTGTGGATTAATATCATTAATCCACTTGAACTGAAGCGGCCTCTAGCTAGACATACAATTCACTTGATCTCACTGAATTATTAACTTGCATAATTAATACTGAACCGCATTTATTAGACTTATCATTAAATGCATACTTGGACCAAGGGCATTATTTCCTTCAAGAGAGAGAGAGAGAGAGAGAGAGAGAAAGAGAGAGAGAGAGAGAGCCATGTCTAATGGAAGTTGCAGAAACAGCTTTAGAGGTGTCACTTTTATAGACTTGTGAGTATTAGATTGTGTCTACTAGCTCTTATGTTTAGTATTGCGCAAATGCACACAAGATGTGCGTTTGAATTCCGTATAGGTTCGTCTTTGTATGAGTTGGCTAATTAGTTTTTTGCTTTTATTATTTACTTTTTGTATGTTTTTATTTACTTTAAATTTAAAAACCTTTACTTTTGAATTTATTTAATTTACTTTTTGTTCTAATTCAGAGATACATTTACTTTTTAGTTATTATATGATTCACTTTTGAGGTACTTTGATTTACTTTTTAGTTTCTTGTATTAACTTTTGAGTTTTTTTTAATTTACTCTTGAGATAAACTATGTAGGAATCGAACCTACATCCCCTATGCATAGTACATATTGCTCTACCCGTTGAGCTAATAGGTTTTCACAAAACATTTAAGAGAAATTGTAATTGACGTTTATATTGTTATTTAGTTTACGTTTAAAGAGATTTTGTTTACTTTTGGAGATATTTCGTTTACTTTGGGAGTAACTGCTAGCCAAACCAGAAGCTCAACTGCATAGACTGCAGGAGCTAACAACCATAACTAAAGCTCTTCACAGCAGGCAATTCCTCTAAAAAAAACACAACTACTGCTAGAATCAAACCAGCAGACAAGATTCCCCAATTTAGATCAGAATGTAGCACCAAAACATCACAAATTGATTAGCATGAACCGTCACTCCACAATGCAACAAAACATACTGTTAATCATCTCAACAAACAACAACAACACAATTCAGAATAGAAAAGAGCAAAGCAGGCAGAGCTACAATCACAAACCGTTACAACATTTATCTTTCAAAATGACAGCAGACACCAAGCCAGTACGATTTTATTTACTTTAAGTTTATGTTATTTACTTTTGAGTTTATACTATTTACTTTTGGGATTTTTTTGAATTACTTCATAATGTTTTCATTTATTTATATCAAATTTACTTGATCCTACTAGAGAACGTATTTCATATCTAAAACCCTAATCACATCGACTATGGCACATTGACTCCCTATGTAGCTAATAAACTTCAATAAAGTATTTAAAGGGAAAAATAAACACATAAATTTAGGCATAATTTAACCGAGAATAAGTCTCCAACGCAAGTATGACTTGTATGAGTAATTAGCTAAGTACCCGAGGCTTGACAAAACTCGACCATAGCATCAAATAAGGTCATTGCACCCTTTCTCAGTGGATTTCCTGAAACCAAATCGGCCTCCCTTAGAAAGGTACTATTGGCGGTACTCTTAAGCTCTGTAGAACTTCTTTGCCGGCAGAATCTCAGTCACGATTGTCCTATTCAATATCTTTTGTTGAAGGTCCTGTTTCAATTGCAGCTTGTTCTTGCTCAGGTGTATAGAAGTATATTCTTGATCTATACTGTGTCCCCACATCATTCCCCTAATACGAAAAGGTCAAGCAGTTAGAAGCAGCTCATCTGCAATCCCTTCCCCCACTTTAAATGTAAGAAAAATATGATCTTAATGTTCAGATATGTTGAAGTGTTTCAAAGGAGATCCTTCCGTTGCATCAACTTCAACAAATTTTAAAAAATCATTCCTTAAAGGATTTAAGTTCCGATGAAGCCCTAAAAGTTCAAGAGTGACAAAATTAGGGGAAACCCATAAAATTACAGGAACATGACTGTAGGGGAATACAGTTAAACATAATAACATGTGCGGAAACAATCCCCAAAGCCAGGAAGCATGTATAAAGCACAGATTAAGCAGACTTACGTTAGAAGCGTGTTTTCCACAAATTGTCAACGAACACGAACTTAGAACTCCACTTGTCGTTCCTCTACTTGGTTCACCGACACGATCAGATCCGTCTTGATTATCTTAGCTTACACAATCGATCAAGAGATTTTCTTTTTGGGATGAACACACTTTGGAGGCACAAAGAGAATTAGGGTTCTCTGTGACTGTAGGGTTTGTGTGTGACTGAACTGTTTTGTTGGAAAAAGGGGTTAGAAGGTTATTAACATAACCTTACTAACCGACCAAGCCATAAGGCAAGGCCGTCCAGCAAGCCCGTGCAAGAGCACATGAGCACGCACAGCGAGCTGGGCCGTGGGCCGCCCTGCTGCTGCTGTGTCGTTGCCTTGGCCCGCGCACACACACACGCAGCTGCTCGGCCATGGGCCAGCGCTGCTGTGTCGTGGCTTTCTTTCTTGCCTAGCGTGCCCATGGGCCTTGAGTGCTTCGTGCACTCGGCTCGTGGGCCGCTCTTCGTATCCGCGATTAAATATATTTTCGATATATTATTTATCGTTTCGTATACGACGAATCACCGTCGTACGATACGACTTATTCGTTTCGCCTAGGTTACGAATATTCGCGATACGATATACGATTCCGATGCAAGGTCGTATCGTCTAATACGTTTTCCAACTAATTCCCGAAAAGCTATTAAATGAATTTCCGATTCATTTAATCCGGTGATCTGTTACGTGTCATTGGTGTGACCTTGTAGGTTCAGTCAAGAGTAAGCTGTGAGTTTAATATTCATTAGAACTCACTGATCGGAAGCATTGCTCCAGCTAGCTGTTCCGATCACTTGATCTCACTGAATTAATTGTTCGCAATTAATCTGAACCATGGTATTAAACTTAATGCACCTTGGGTGAAGGACATATTTCCTTCAGTCTCCCACTTGTCATTCAGACAAGTGTGCATTCACATTCCTTTGTCACTTAGTGTTACTTACTGAACATAAGGTAAGATCCAAGCCATCCTTATTAGGTCCAGAAGTGTTTCTCGGATTACAGAGCTCAACTGCTAAACTTTTGCAGAAGGTTCAACCATTCTGAGCACGGCCATGCATTTTACAGTATCTAACTCTCCGAGAGGCCTTGTTACAAAACACCACCATATCCTATCAAAGATAGGAGGACAATCCATTCTTACAATCAATGAACACTCACTTTGACTCATAGTACGCCCAATAACTGCTTTTATAGCCTCCTTTTACGGTGCGACGTTTAGCTAGTATCAAAGCGAACTAATTCTCAAACGAGCAGACACAATCGCTCATGTTCTGAGGAACGGTTTCTAATTACCATTAATGAGAACTACCTATGACATGACTTTAATCTCTTAAAGTTTTCTCATGGTCAATCCGATACAAGATCCAATAAGTATCTATGCAAAAGATTCTGACATCCAGTCACTCTAGTTCAAGAAACAAAACTAAGTAATCTACTTGCAATCTAATCTTCATTAGTCATTGGTCGTCCACCTTTCAATGACCTGGATTAGGGATCCTTTGTGACTTCAATATTCAAGTTCACTTATGGGTGTTTCTTTGTCGAAGAATCCATCTTGACATCCCATTTGAATGATTTGAATCACATGGACTTATCATTTAATACTAAACCAAAATTAAATGAATATGAAATAATAAATTTCATAAATATGAAATGGTTAAACCAATTGTTTTAAACATATATCTAACATATGTTCTAAAACAATACTTAGAAAATCAAAGCCATTCTCCAACATGCTTGATTCCCATGGTTGCTACATGTGCGTTGTGTTTCACTTGTGGCAACAGTTTAGTCAATGGATCCGCGACGTTGTCGTTAGTTCCAACCTTGCAAATCTCGATTTCCTTTCTTTCAACGATCTCTCGAAGTATATGAAATCGCCACAGTACGTGCTTGGACTTCTGGTGGCTCCTAGGCTCGTTTGCCTGGGCAATGGCTCCTCTATTGTTACAATACAAAGCCAATGGTCCTTTAATGGAGGGGACAACCCCAAGTTCTTCGATGAACTTCCGAATCCAAACAAATTCCTTTGCTGCTTCTGAGGCACCAATGTACTCGGCTTCAGTTGTAGAATCTGCAATAGTGCTTTGCTTAGCACTTTTCCATCTTACTGCTCCGCCGTTGAGGCAGAACACACACCCAGACTGTGATCTGAAATCATCTATGTCGGTTTGAAAGCTTGCGTCCGTATAGCCCTTAACAATCAACTCATCTGTACCACCATAAACCAGAAACTGATCCTTAGTCCTTTTCAGGTACTTTAGGATGTTCTTGGCCGTAGTCCAATGCGCCTCACCTGGTTCTGACTGGTACCTGCTCGTTGCACTGAGTGCGAACGAAACATCCGGCCTTGTATAAATCATAGCATACATGATGGATCCAATAGCCGAAGCGTATGGAATTCCACTCATCTTTCTACGCTCATCAGATGTTTTGGGACACTGATTCTTGCTTAGATATGTGCCATGTGACATGGGTAGATGGCCTCTCTTGGCTTCCATCATATTGAACCTAGCTAGCACTTTGTCAATGTAAGTGCTTTGGCTTAGTCCAATCATCCTCTTAGATCTATCCCTATAGATCTTGATGCCCAATATGTATTGTGCCTCTCCTAAGTCCTTCATTGAGAAACACTTCCCAAGCCAAGTCTTTACAGACTCCAACATAGGAATGTCGTTTCCAATAAGCAGTATGTCATCAACATACAAGACTAGGAATGCAATTTTACTCCCACTAACCTTCTTGTATACACAAGATTCGTCCTGATTCTTGATGAAGCCAAACTTATTGACTGCTTCATCAAATCGTTTATTCCAACTCCTTTATGCCTGCTTTAGTCCGTAGATGGACTTCTTAAGCTTGCATACCTTTCCTTGGTTCTTTTGATCGACAAAACCCTCCGGCTGTGTCATAAACACAGTCTCTTCAAGAACACCATTCAAGAAGGCAGTTTTGACATCCATTTGCCATATTTCATAGTCATGAAAAGAGGCAATCGCAAGGATTATCCGAACAGACTTAAGCATCGCGACTGGAGAAAAGGTTTCATCGTAGTCAACGCCGTGAACTTGCCTGTAACCTTTTGCTACCAATCTAGACTTGTATATGTATACAATTCCATCTTTGTCTTTCTTCAACTTGAAGACCCGTTTGCATCCGATAGGTGTGAACCCATCCGGCAAATCAACCAAATCCCAGACTTGATTTTCAGACATGGAGTCTATTTCAGATTGCATGGCCTCTAACCATTTAGTGGAGCTTGGGCTCGTCATAGCTTGCTTGTAAGTCATAGGTTCATCACTATCCAATATGAGAACGTCTAAGTTTTCAGTCAAGAGGACGCCTGTCCATCTGTCCGGCTGAAAAATAGTTCTACTTGACTTACGAGGGGCAACAACAACGTTTTGAGGAACTACTCCCACTGTCTCTTCTAAAAGACCTTGGAGGTTCATCAACCTGAACTGCTTCTAAAGAGTTCTGAGTTCGTTGTTCGTCTCGAATCTCTTCGAGGTCTATTATTCTCCCACTTGTCAATTTGGAAATATGATTTCTTTCCAAAAAGACACCGTCACGAGCAACGAAAACCTTGTTGTCTGACTTGTTGTAGAAATAGTACCCCTTTGTTTCTTTTGGATACCCAACGAAGAAACATTTGACAGATTTAGGTTGTATCTTGTTCGAAATTAATCGCTTGACATATACTTCGCAACCCCAAATCTTCAGAAAAGACAACTCTGGAAATTTCCCAGTCCATAATTCGTATGGAGTCTTTTCAACAGCTTTTGACGGAGCACGATTCAGTGTGAGTGCTGCAGTTTGCAACGCATGTCCCCAGAACTGTAAAGGAAGTTCGGGCTGACCCATCATTGACCTGACCATATCGAGTAAGGTCCTGTTTCTCCGTTCCGACACTCCATTCCATTGAGGTGTCCCTGGAGCAGTCACTTCAGAAAAAATACCGCATTCTTTTAGATGGTCATCAAACTCGTGGCTAAGATATTCACCTCCTCGATTCGATCTTAGAGCTTTGATTTTCTTGCCATGTTGATTCTCTACTTAATTTTGAAATTCTCAGAATTTCTCAAACGATTCAGACTTGTGCTTCATTAAGTAAATATAGCCATATCTACTGAAGTCGTTCGTAAAGGTTATGAAATAGCTGAACTCACCTCTAGCTTTCGTACTCATAGGCCCACATACGTCCGTATGTATTAGCCCTAGTAGTTTGCTTGCTCTTTCTCCCACCTTTGAGAAAGTTTGCTTTGTCATTTTGCCAAGTAAACAAGATTCACATTGATCAATCTTCTCTAAGTCGAATGATTCTAGAATTCCTTTCCGTTGAAGTAATTCCATGCACTTTGTGTTTATATGGCCTAATCGACAATGCCACAGAAATTTGAGATCCGAATCACCAGTTTTAGCCTTTTTGGTATTTATGTTATAAATGTGTTTGCTCGTATCTAGCACATATAGACCGTTTTCTTGTTGTGCTGAACCATAAAACATTCCATTCAAAGAAAAAGAACAACTATTGTCTTTAAATTGAAAACTAAAACCTTTAGAATCCAAACTTGAAACGGAAATAATGTTTCTGGTGATACTAGGAACATATTAACAGTTTTCTAGTTCCAGAACAAAACGACTAGGCAAAGAAATAAAATAATATCCTACGGCTAATGCAGCAATTCGTGCTCCATTTCCCACGCGTAGATCCATCTCGCCTTTATCAAGCTTTCTACTTCTCCTTAGTCCCTGCGAATTGGAACATAAGTGTGAGCCACAACCAGTATCTAATACCCAAGAAGTAGAATTTGCAAGATTACAATGTATAACATATATACCTGAAGTAGAAGCAACGTTCCCGTTCTTTTCATCTTCCTTCTTCTTCAAGCAATCCCTCTTCCAATGCCCCTTCTTCTTGCAGTAGAAGCATTCAAAGTCGGCAGGAGAACGAGTCACCCTCTTCTGTTTACCAGAACTGGTGCCGTTGGACTTGGATGAGGGCGCAGCCTTGCCCTTACCCTTCTTGCCCTTATTCCTTCCTGATTTCTTGAAGTTCTTGCCCTTACGCATGTAGACACCTACTTTTGTCCCCGTTCCCGCAAGGGAAAGGTTCGATGATGAAAGCATAAAAACTCCACTTGACAACGCATCTCTTATAAAATAAACGAATCTCGATTCCCCATTTTATTTCACCCGAAACCTGCTATTTATGGAAACCTGCTAAAAATAGTAACTGCCGTAAAAGGTAGCGTCTAAAAGTGGAAAATCATAAAAGATAGAAACCTGTCAGAATTAGGTGTTGTATTCAAACATAAATCCTAAATGAGATAGAAAACCGCGAGAATCCTATTCCTAATAGGATTCGGAAATAGGAGTCACGTATTAATTAAAATCCTAACGAACCTAGAGTTCGTAACGGGCCCAGACGCATTCCGTCATAAAATTGATACGCACTAAAAGACTCGAATTAATCTCAAACTCTACGGATTTTAGGAATCCGAATCTGACTAAACAAAACTGCCCAGACCCTATTTTCAACGCCTGGCTCTGGGCGCCGAAATCTTCGGCGCCCAGGCCTGGGCGCTGAAAATACCTGGGTACGTCTCTTTTCCTAATTCTTTGTGGATTAGAACTCTGCAATTCTATCTTTCCACGAACTCTTCCCTATAAATAGGCCCTTAGTTTCGACGTGAAAGAACAGACAACAACACATAATTATATTCTGAGTATTGACTCCAACCCTTAGCCTAAGCCTCTCGCTGCGAAACTGTTCACGCGTTCTGTCGCAATCGATCCATAAATTGAACAGAACGTATCCTGTCCCATAATTGAGATTCGTTAAATAAAAAGGATAAATAGCAAAGTCAAAGTGGTTAGTTTTATGAGAACCGTGACGCACCTCTCAAGGGTGCGTCGTAATGTGTCCCCTTTCGATGATTTAACTGCTTTCCTCGCCCTTTTTATGAACTGTTAAACTAACCTAATATAATTGTTCTATCACGCCTAAAAAATATAATATTTTTGGGAAATCGGATTATCATGCTAGGTCCCTTAATACTATTTAAATCAGATAATCACGACCAAATTAGTATTATATGTTGCATATTGCTAAAATCAACTAAGATTAGTTTAATAGTTAACGCATGTCCCTTCAATTATTTATGCTGAGATAGTAAGGATATCCTGCCTCTGGAGTTATCGACGAGCGAATTACTCCTCTCGGTAGTTACAGTCCCCCGAACCCTCAATCTCTACCTTGCGGGTGTATATTGAGAGATCCCCACACCAGGGATCACAAGGGAACCTACGGCCGTCGTGGTCAAACATAATTGCACTCCCTTTATGTCACGATAACCGGGTTTTGTCAGTTTTTCTCATTGTCGTTAAAAACTGAATGGCGACTCCTATATTACTAGTCAATTGGGTGTATACTCACAGGAAATCCAATTACACTTGATTGAATAAAAAGAATCGTCACACCCACGAGGGACAAGGTCACGCATTAGCCTCGCGCTTTTTCGACCCCCTCACAGTGGCGACTCCACTGGGGATAGTGAAGGAAATACTCGTGCTTGTAGGTAATCAAAATAGCCGAAGGGTGAAACGATCCTACCCCGCGTTTATTTCCCCATCAAGTTGGGACGACCTGAAAATCAGCATATTAATGTGAACGGGCAGAACATCATAACGAATCTCGGCTCCCTCGGGAGTTGGGACTAAGGATACCTTTTTTCGCCAATAGGGGGGTGCATACGCCGCGCATGTTTCCCACTCGGTACTTGTGCAGGTAGTACACCTATCCCGAACCCAATCGCTCGCCCATTAGGTCCCTCTCGCCTGCATGCCCCCTTGGCTTGCACTTGCGGGTTGGCCTCTTGAGCGAAATTCGTCTGTTGAAGACACTACCTCGACCGGGGCATGTGTTGGATCTACGATAGAAGCGGTACCAAGCCAGGCGCAAATAAACTACCCATAGAAGCCTATCATAAACTACGTGGCATATTTAATTTCCAAATCCATGTTTATAATGTAGTTATGTGTAGCGAAGTATGTGATTGTGTGACAAGCTATCCTAGAAAACCAACGACCTCAAAAAACTGCCCAAACATTCATAGACTAATTTGCCAAAGAGTTATACCAAAACACGTGTTCCGCAAACCCGAGTGATCGCCACAAAATAAGCGACGCTCGGGATGGCCTGTAATGAATCCCACAAACGCTGTTACGCGTAAAGGACGTTATTAGGCAAGCACGCAAGTCGAAGTCGCATAAACAGAAGACAGAAAACGAGAACCAGCCAGGGACGCATTTTCAACGCCCCTGGCTGGGCGCCAGAATTTCTCACGCCCCTAGCTGGGCGCTGAAGTTGCTGCTTGGCCTTCTGGTCAGGCGCAGCAGCCTCGGTGCCCGAGCGAAAGGAAAATACGTAGCGCAAAAAAAAAATGTTCATCAAAAGAATTGCTACGAGGGCGTAAGAAAAGCACTCGATTTCAAAAAGCGACTCGTGAAAAATTAATAACTCTTTGTGTCATTGTTTGGCCTCCTACGACGGCAATGCTCGGCATCGAAACCGAACATGCTAATAACTATGAATGTCACACGGGCAAGTGTTTCGAAAATCCAAAGAATGACCAAAATCAAAAAAAAAAACCAAAAAGTGTACCGACAAAAAAAAGAGTGAAAAACCAATTTAGAGAGCCGAAGTCTAGACTAAGTAATGTTTGAAACTTTGGGAACCTAAACTTTAGCTTATCTTATGCCTAGGACTGGTCCTGCCACTTGGTGCCGATCAGGGAATCAACGGCTAGTGCGTCTCGAAGATACATCGCCAACACCAGGTTTAGTAACTCCAAGCTCCGTCCGTCGTCCCTCATTTCAAGGATCTCCGCTTCCCCAACCTCGATTCGCACCTCCAAACATGTCCATCGAAGATTTGCGATACCAGATGGTCTAAATGACCCAACTTAAACTAGTAGAAAAAACCCCTGTTGCAGCCCCCTTGTTGCAGCGTACAAGTATTAATACGCTTCAACAACCAGTCGGTCAACGCGGGTCAAACCCTTTAAAGGGTTATTGCAGCGTACAAATTAATTGCCCCCTGCAAAAGAGCTTTTTGCAGCGTACATAATAAAAGCCCCCTGCAATAGGTCTTTTATTTTGCAGCGTACATGGTAAAAGCCCCCTGCAATAACATATTTGTAAATTTTTTTCGCTGCAACTTTAACTCAGACCAAACATTTCTATCTCAAACCTCGTGACCATTTCGAAATTCATATCCCACTCAGTAGTCCCTTCTTCTTCTCTCGATCTTCCTCTCCTTCGCACCGTACACCTTGCCCTTCTTCTTCGATCTTCCCTCAGCTCTACCGGAAACACCGCAGACCTTGCCCCTTCTTCTTCTTCGATCTTCCTCGCTGGCCTTCTTCTTCTTCCCTCTGCGTTTTTCTCTCTCCTCTGCTTCTCAAAAAATTAGGGTTTGTGAATTAGAATTTGGGGATTTGGGAGTTAGGGCTTTTCGTATCGGTGGCAGAGCACCACTCAGAACCACTCCACAGCAGCGGCTTGAGTGACTGACGACAGCCCACAGTGGTGGTCGACGCAGCAAGCCGAGATTACTTGAGAGTTGAGACGAAACGGAGAGGCAAGTAATATAAGCAACTTAATAGGTTTAATTGTTTTCTTGTGGATTGATTTGTCTTTAATACTTAGCAGTTTTGGAAATTCGCATCATCCAGATTCACTTAGCTTGCTGGTAATTTCCCTATACTCAAAGATTTGTTTCAATCAGTTGTTTGCACTTTGTTTTTATTAAATCTTGCTGTTTTTTTTAATTAAGAAGTATAAGTTAGATTGTTCTGGATTTGAGAATTTGATAACATGATAGATTGAAGAATGATGATGGTTTTGGGTTTAATTTGTTAGGAAAATGCCTTTCTGGGTTATGTTGCTAGTATTTCGTGGGTCTTGATCATCTAATATTCATCGTATAAATCAACAGGGTAAACGAATCGATCGTTGCTGCTAGCCTTTTGCCCTTTTACTTCGAAATGGATCATTGTTTTTAGTTTCAGTCTGAGTTATTGTTAACGATTAGTCACAACATATATAAAATAATAGAAGGTCTTATTCATGTTGGCATATGTTGAAAAGTACTTGTTGCTTTCTTTCATCAAGTTATTTATTAAGCTTAATAGAAGCATATCCGATCGACCTTTTATGGTAATTGTGATATATGGATCATATAAATGAATCTAACTTGAAATTTTGGTAGACATGTACGATGGAAGCTTGTCCTTTTCAACTGGTGAAAGAACGGCGATGATGGTTCTGATTTAGTTTTCAAGGGGTGGATTGATGAGCAGACTCTCTCTCCTTCAACACTTGAAACTGTAACGGCTGTTTCTTTCAAGAACCTTAAACCTGAAGGTTTCCAGAGTGACAAGGAGTATTGGTTGGTAATGTTTTGCTACCTTTCTATATTCGTTCATTTGTCATTGACTCTTCCTAGGTGGTCTATTTCGATTCCTTATAGCACGTACGCTTATTTGATGCAGTCAGAGTTAAACTATATTGGCCAACTGCATCATCCTAATCTGGTGAAACTGTTTGGATACTGCCTTGATGGCCAAGATTGGTTTCTGGTGTACGAGTTCCTGAAACCACTTCTTGTTTGTTAATTTGGTGAATTAATTTTTCAAATTGTTTGATTCATATGTTAATTTAATGAATTCATTGGTTTATTTCATAATATCTTGGTCGCAATTTGGTTTATTTCATAATATCTTGGTGATGTTATTCTTTTAGTGTAAATTGATCTTTGTGAAAAATTTTACTGTATTTGGGCTTGTTGCGGGGTCGGAATTATTGGGTTTACCTTATGGTAATTTTCTTGATGCTAGGGCTTCCAAGAAACCTGCATTTTAGCATCGTCTTTCTAGAGAACCGCAAACTCATTGGCGATCGGCGTCGACTTCTCCGGCGAGGTATTCCCGTCTCTTAATCTCTCTCCTTCCCTTTCTTCTGCCTCACCCCTCCTGCTGCTTGTGATTTCTTCCCTTTTCTCAAATATTTTATATTGTTTGAGTTGTGTACTTATCAAGTCTGTTTTTTGGTTTTTTTTTTATGTATGATTTGGATGTAAATGCTTTTGTTATGAATTGTATTTTCCTGTTGGGCCAAGTCTGTTTGTGGATTATTTCGGAGATTGTTTCGGAGGTTTGCTCTTTTCTTTGTGTGTCACTAATAAGAGCTTCCAACAAAAATTAGGAAGGAAAGATGAATTAAGGTAGTGTTTTGGTTTAGCAGAGTTTCGGTGAGATTGATATTATTAGAATAATGTCAGATTGTCAGGGTGCTATAAGCCACATTTTTAGAGATTTTGGTGGATTTTCTGTGCGTTTTAGCTCTTTTTGCTGGCTAAAGATTAAAATAGTGTCTCAGCCAGGGAACCAAGGCCTGTGGATATTGTTTGGTTTACATAGTGTGTTAACGTCCATCGATTCCTTCAAGAATTTACTTTTATCAGTACTAGTGTTTAGGTAATACAATGTGGTACTTCATTGTCTTTAAGTTACCTGTAATTGCTATTGATTGTTTTAGTTTAGTATTTGGCACAACTTGTATTTCACTGTTCTTGTGCTTTGCATCAGTCATTTTATTCTTTCTTATTTTAGTTTTCTACTGGCCTCATTGTAGTTCTAGTAAGAGCCAAATAAGTCATTGGAGACAAAAATGTTCTAACCTGCTAACAAAGCGGCCTTCTCCTGGAAAAAACCAGCTAACAATCACTTTTTATTATCGGTATTTCGCTCTGTGGTCTGATATATCACTGTCACCATCATGCTGGATTGCAGGTATGCCTAGTAATGTCAGAAAAAGACTGTTACTCGTATCCTTGTACTGTTGTACACTTACTGCCATTGATAACTCTTAGTTTCCCATGATTATTTAGGGAAATAGGGTGGAAATTGTAACTAGTTGTTTATGTTATTGTTTCATTTGAAGGTTTATGCTTTAGATGCAAACCGCAGCAAGTTCTGAAAATTAAAATAGCATTGATATTCTGCTTCTGACAGGTTCTAACATTGGTGTTACTGGATCTTCCTGGACTTCTGTTTTTCTCCACATATACTCTCCTTGTCCTCTTTTGGGCAGAGATCGATCATCAGGTAGATTGTAATCTGATGTTGCCTTGCTTACATTTGAAAATGACAACATTCATTTCATCTTAGCTCCTTTTCCGCCTAACAAGTGCCTACTTTTTCAGGCTAGATATCTACCAACTGATAAGCTGAGGCTTGTTTACATATTTCTAAACGCTGGAATTTACTTCATACAGGTTTATTACATCTCATGTTTACTTTATCTTTCATGTTAGTGATTTGTTACCAGTTTATTTTCAAAGGGTTTGAACCCATGATAGTTATATTTTATGCTTTAGGTTTGTATCTGGATTTTTCTCTGGTTGTATAACAATGAAGCATTGGAAACCGTAGGACGGATCTTTATTGCAGGTTCGTTTCTGTTATTGATGATGATTTTTTTTGTTATGGGACCACTATTTTCAGACTGTCTAAACTTCTTTATATTCTGCCAGCTGTCTCATTTGTTGCTGCGAATCAGTTTCTTATTTTACGGACGAAGGTCAGTTTTTGAATGTTTGAGTAGTTTGATCGTCTATAACCGAACAACAATGCAAATTTGGTATACCAGTATACTTCGTATCTGTATTTACTTGTCATGTTTTCTATGAACGACTCCAGATTGTTTGTAATGCTCAGACAGTTCCCAATTGAATCTAAAGGAAGAAGTAAGAAGTTATACGAGGTTTGTCTTCTTTCCTGAAACATTTTTAGTCCAGTTTCCCGCGTAATTTCTAAGTTCTAACCTGCTAACAAAGCAGCCTTCTCCTGGAAAAAACCAGTTAATAGACAACGCCTAAATGAGTTTAAAGCCAATAAAACCTAGGGTCATGTTAGCTCTCCTCAAAGCTGGTCTCATTTATCAGGCCATTATCCTAAGATAAACCAGTTTAAAGCTAGTAAAACCCTTTAAACAGGAGTCAAAGTGTACTGCCGTTATATACAACACCCATGAACAACCTAAATATGACCTATAGAAACAAATAAGAGCACGGGAGAAAACAACACTGTTATTTCAGAATAGAGTCTGGACTTAGTCGACGAGCTAATACCCCTCTTCTCTCTCTTTCTTCCCCTCAACCCTGCTTGTAATAGATTTCCTGTGTGACCTGGCTACTGCTCACAAATTCATCAGATAAGATCTGATAACTTCTCAATATTTGAAGATAGGTCTTTAAAATTTTAGTTTGGCCTAATAATTCATCTGTTGAGGAATCTGTAATTGTGGAGTCACTTGTATTCTTATAAATATCATTTGAGATGAGAGCAGTTTATATCATGCTTGTAACTTCACCAAAAGGCAAATTGTACCACCACTCTAAAGTTCTTTTCATCTTTCTCTCTTACACAATTCTACATTTCTGCTCAAACTAAACAATAACCAATTAAATTTATATGGTTGAATCTAGTAGTTTTGATGATTGAATTAAAATTGTTGAGATGGCAGTAATTGAATTCAGCTGAATTATTGTGAGTTTTATAATGAGGGAACAAAAACATGATTAGGAATCTATATTTACTTTTACACCAGCAGGAACATGTTCACATTTACTTGAACTTGGTACTAAAATTTTTCAATAGCAGGGACTTTTGGAAGTCCTTCACTAATTGTGAATTGGAGCTTTCTTTTCTTGAGAAACCAGTTTAGTGACTTGCATAGCTAACCCCATAATCGGTTCATTCGTTTCAAAGATAGATGTAGCATTATTTTTCTTTCTTTTTTTCTTGGTTGTAAGTGAGTATTATATCCTTCTTAAAAGTAAACAACCCAAGGAGACAGTTAACAACCAGTTTCTTAAGAAACTTTACAAGACAAGATACTAGGAACTCTATATTTTACATCGTGTTTTATCCTATTTACAAGAGTTTTAGGGATATTTCTTTCTTAGTTGCTTGAATGTTAAAATGTGACATTTCATTTGCATTTAATCTAATGCTCCCTACAAATTTTTGTTTTTGTAAAGGTCTATACTCCGAGGAATGCGCCTTATGCTAATGAGGAAATTGATGTGGTTCGTGAGCAATGGTCTATACTCCGAGGAATGCGCCTTATTATTGGCCTGAGCGCGCTTGATCGAGTTGGTTTAGATGTTATAGAACAATCTTTTATATTAAAATGTATGCGTATGTTGAAATTGGGACGTACATATATTTAAATGTAGTACGTGTATTTTGGTTTTATGATATATACAAAACACCAGTTATTGTTTTTATATTTGTTATACAATTTGAGATATTATTATTGTTGTTACAGGTTTCTATATTTGGTGCAAGGCACTCTAGCTATCCCTAAATAATATTAAATTTTTTCCGCCAAAAGTGATTTGTTGCAGCGTACATATGTATATGTTGTTGCGATTAATTACCATAAAAGAATAATGTTGCAGCAATAATATAACTGGAATATAATTAGAATAAACTTATCTCAATATCATGATGAACGAGGTGACTGATTTGAACGATTGTCGCGTCGTGGCCAAACCACTGCTCTAAAAGACAATTCCGCGCTACCCCGGTGCAGTAGAACGCTTGCGGTTGTCCTCCAGGGTTAACACGACATCAAGACTTGTGTGCACTCACAAGACTCGATTGGAGACTAGAATACTTGCCCAGAAAAACGAGAACAGTGTTTGAGAATTTGAGAGAATAATGTAGAGAATACTTTCTGTTTGTATTTTTATGGAAAACAGAAGGGAGGTATTTATAGAAGAGCTGTAACAACCATAAATTGCTAGTAGTGGAGTAGTGGGAGGTTACCACATTTACTGGGTAATTAATGGGTAGTTAAAACATTTAGTGGAGTTAATGGGGCAATTACGGGATTAGTGGGTTTGATTAATTCTTTCTGCCCGTTAGAATTAATTAAGCCCACCACTGACCACAAAGAAAGACCCGTACCACAAAACTCACCCCACGCCCGCGAACCGCATTCGCTAAGTACCAAGTACTAAGGCCCATGGCCCACGGCTCACGGCCCGGCCCGCGCGCGTGTGTTGTATGTCCACCCATGCCACTCACATGCTTTCTTAAACAAATGATTCCCTCAAGCCCCCAAATGTAAACATTAAAAGTAGTTGGTGTTTTTCCCATGTGGAACTTTTCACATTCCCTTTTCCCCACTCATTTTTCTTTTGTATTCTCACTAGGATTTCCAACAATCCCCCACAGGTCCGAAGATGAGAAGAGAAAGAAAAAGATTTAAAGAATTGAATTTCTGGGCAAAACAAACAATTGAATAAGTGTCAATGTCTTACGACTTGAATTAACACTTAGTGACATTCAAGCTAGAATCTCTTTCCTACCAAGTGACTTTCGTTTTGAACTTAATAGGAGGTTAGAAACCCGTTACTCAAAGCACACAATTGAACATGTATAATATTCTGAATCTCCGCCAATAAAATTGACGCATTGTACTGGCCATACGTCCATAACCTGGATGCTCATAGGCGCTCTAGAGAATAGCCCATGCAATTCTCATGGGAAGCGGCCTCACTTCCACACCTAAGTAGGGGAATCCCATCAAGTATGAGCTACATCACACCACCAAAAATATGGATATGGGTTCATTAAGAGCTATGTGCTCAACCTCGTTCCAATAGTAGCAAGCACATAACTAACATCTAGGGATGGGCAAAAATAAATTTTTTTTTGTGCTTCCGAATTGTCATATAATGTCCCCCTTTGAACTCTAAGAGTAGGAGTTCATTACTTTACAATTCATCCAATGGGCCTCAAGCCCAACCCTTCCGATGTTTCCAAAACTAGTTTTTAATAGGCCTTTTGTTAACGGATCCGTACTATTCATTTTAGATTTTACACAGTCTAAAGTTATAACTCCAATAGACAACATACCTTTGACGGCCTTATGCCTCAAACGAATGTGTCTTTCTTCCCATTGTAGGCAAGGTTGTTTGCAACACCGATTGCAACTGAAGGAGCTGGCTTCCCCCACATTGGAATAGTTGCAAGCACATTCCTCAACCATTTGCCTCATAACCTGCCAACTTGATAAAAATAAATTCATATTATATATTATTCATAGCAGTTAGTACAAGATTGCTTGCAAGATTTCCAAAATACAGCTCCACCCGCTAAGGTGAAGACATAACCACTGTTGGAGTCAACTTTAGATACCAAATAAGCATCACATAATCCCTCCAACACTCCTGGAAATTTGGAGTAGTGCAAACTCCAATCCATGGTATCCATATAGTACCGAAGAAATCATTTTATAACATCCAAATATTCATTATTTGGGCTATGGTTGTACCTGCTCAATCCACTCACAGAATAATCTATGTCAAGCGTAGTGTAGTTCATACGAAACATAACACTACCAACAACTTAGCATATTCAAATTGACAAAGTAGATCACTTTTATCTTTAAGTGGATGTTTGGATCAAAAGGGGTCCTAACTTGATCGACATTAAATGAAAAAAGTGTATTAAGAAAAAATTTCAGCTTAGTGAGACAAACTAAGACAAATTTCATTTGGAGTCCTTATGAATTTTACTACCAAAATCACATTTGTCTCATCCATGTGGTTTATCATTTTAAAATTCTAAATTCGGAAATTCTTTTATCTCATTTATTCGATCCAAGTTAGTGTCAACCATATCATATCATCCACATAAAGACAAACGAGCACACAATCAACGCTTAGAATAAACCCAAGAGTCACCTTCAATGACATGAAAACATTACCAGACATAGTCTTGTCAAACTTGTAATGTGTCATTTAGGAGCTTGCTTAAGTCCTTCAACGTACAACTTACAAACCTTGTTCTCTTGACATCCGAGATCAAGCCCTATGAAATAAACTTCATAGCGTAAAGTGCAATATGCTTATTCTTTGCAATATGCCTAGTAAAAAATAAATTTACTAGTATTTGCGTGATCGTCTCAACTGCAAAGCAACATCAAATCAAGAGTAAGTGATAACCGCATTATACTTACAAACACATTAGCATATTATTTTGAGAGTATTTTCCCAAAAAACTATCAATAGTAGTATGTTGGAGCCACAACAAGTTTATACTTAGGTAATTGACGATTACCAACCATTCTCCATATTTACCAAACATTTCTCAAAATAATGAGTATAAGATTAAATGTACCTGCAACTCATTAGCCTTACCGGGCCATTAAGTATCATATAAAATTTTCACCTTAAACTTTCACACTGGCTTAAGAAATTAGAGACCTTAGTCTCGTCAAAAGTATTGAAGCATATGTGAATCAACAACATATGATCACCGCATATAAACACCATTTAAAGTCGGCCAAATAAACTATGCACGTACATGGATTAAATTAAATCATTATAAACCAAGAAAAAATAGTAGTATTAGGAAAATTCTCATACTACTAAGTACTTTAGGTGCATGCAATGACCCTTTAATGACTTTATACCACAAACCTCCTCATCAAAAGGGTTACATAGTAAGTAACGCTTAAATGAGACCTCTTACATAACATACTTACCAAAGAAAGTTAACATAACTTCTTTGTTAGTCTCAGACACTAACTCTACCCCCACATTGCATAATAATTCACCAAATTAAAATTATGCATGGACATGACATATAGTAAGTATATTATGTATAATAGATATTGACCACCCATAATTAAATATGATTTAGGAAAAAACTTTCCTTGTAGAACTATATTGATGGCCCCTTTATAAGCATAGCTTAGCTCAACCTCAACCGCAGCCACAACCTAACATGACCATACAAACTTGAAGTAGCAGCCGAATACTACACATGGAGTATCAATTCAATAAAACTAAAGCAGTCATAATATATATATATAAACACTATGTTTATTCCATTAGCAAAATGAAATAACAGAAAGATATAGATAACAAAAACAACTATATCGCTCAATCAAGAGTACCGAGTCAACCGCTTTAGAATCTCAAAACATGTAGATCAATTAGTACGACACTTGACGCTTAATAACAAACCAGAAAACTCCATAAACTAGTCAAGGTTGGCCTATGAATTCATACAATAACAATCCGTATCCTCAAGTTTAGCTTGAAAAGTAAGAGTGTCCATAATTTTTCCAATCACAATCACTAAAATCAAACTCAAAAAGAAAATACAGCGATAATAAAGAATAAAAATTTAGTCGACCATAGCATATTAACCCATCTGAAAAGCTCATCCAAATAATAAACAAAATCAATAAGTCCAACCCAACCAAATAACCTGATATGACAAATAAATAAAAATACAGTTGATCGACCATACAAAGTATAACCCAAAAATTAATTTCCACTATATTCTCTGGCCCGTTGAACACTAGACTGTTTGAAGAAGATCAACTGACCAAATAGCATTAAATTACAATGAAAACCGTTGCTTGATTATGCTAAGCATGTACTACAATTCAAAAGGAAATTATAATCAAAACTATTACTTGATTTGGCCGACGAGTTCCTCGATTACACGCAAAGGATGCAATTTAAAGTTTACTTTAAACTATTTATTCTATCAAACTGGACTGGTAAGAAGAAATAGGACTTGAATCTGAACAATGTAAGTGCACACAATACATGCGTATAACGCATACTTTATCCATATAAACCCATTGGTTTACTAAACAGTAATCAAACAAAACTATTACCTCCAGCCAACTAATATGTAGTATATACAATGTTAAAGAAAATAATAGATACTGCATGACTTGTGTTAATGAGTAATTTCCTTTAACTTTGTGTTTCCCTTCACACAACACGCAAATCACAAATACAATTAATGCATCATATAACTCAAAACTGATCACACGTTGGCCCAATTCAAGGAGTCAATATAAGAATACTACTTGGTATTAATTTCCCAATACTCTTTATTATGCATATCACAAACATAAAATTAAATAATTCTGACAATGACAACATAATCTTAACTAGCCGACTTACAACCTCTTTGAGAATGAATAGACATCCCAAAATTGATCTGGTAATCTTTATACCATATTTATCATAAATCACACTCCCAGGTCCCAAGACCCTCTGGAATTATTGTCATTGGAGCTGATGAACTAATTCCCATATATATTATTCACAATATATAAATATATACGGAAAAGATAAAATTATCATTTTATTCCTTAGAAGAAAAAAAACATAATGTAAAGATAATGTTCGTCAGAAGTATTGCAAGGAGATCTAATCATCATGATTCACAAAAATTCGTGCAACATCAGCCAATTAATATTGCAAAATAACAGAAACCCCAAGTAAACAAAAGATAACCGTCGTTCGTAAAAATAACCACTTCTATTTCTCAACATTATTACGCAATCATACTCAAATTTCCAAATCATAATGCGTCTATCCCATTCAAGAATCGAGATGTTCAGTAACATCACAACCAAACATACGCAACATTGATAATTTGTCTTTTAGATTGTTGCGATTAATTACCATAAAAGAATAATGTTGCAGCAATAATATAACTGGAATATAATTAGAATAAACTTATCTCAATATCGTGATGAACGAGGTGACTGATTTGAACGATTGTCGCGTCGTGGCCAAACCACTGCTCTAAAAGACAATTCCGCGCTACCCCGGTGCAGTAAAACGCTTGCGGTTGTCCTCCAGGGTTAACACGACATCAAGACTTGTGTGCACTCACAAGACTCGATTGGAGACTAGAATACTTGCCCAGAAAAACGAGAACAGTGTTTGAGAATTTGAGAGAATAATGTAGAGAATACTTTCTGTGTTTGTATTTTTATGGAAAACAGAAGGGAGGTATTTATAGAAGAGCTGTAACAACCATAAATTGCTAGTAGTGGAGTAGTGGGAGGTTACCACATTTACTGGGTAATTAATGGGTAGTTAAAACATTTAGTGGAGTTAATGGGGCAATTACGGGATTAGTGGGTTTGATTAATTCTTTCTGCCCGTTAGAATTAATTAAGCCCACCACTGACCACAAAGAAAGACCCGTACCACAAAACTCACCCCACGCCCGCGAACCGCATTCGCTAAGTACCAAGTACTAAGGCCCATGGCCCACGGCCCGGCCCGCGCGCGTGTGTTGTGTGTCCACCCATGCCACTCACATGCTTTCTTAAACAAATGATTCCCTCAAGCCCCCAAATGTAAACATTAAAAGTAGTTGGTGTTTTTCCCATGTGGAACTTTTCACATTCCCTTTTCCCCACTCATTTTTCTTTTGTATTCTCACTAGGATTTCCAACATATGTACGCTGCAACAAGGCTGTAAAATTTGGCAAAAATTATGACCTTTTGCAGCGTACAAATAGATGTTCGCTGCAACAGGATGGATTTTTGGCAGCGTACACCAATTTGTACGCTGCAACAAGTCATGATTTTGGCAAATTTTTCGCACTTGTTGCAGCGTACAAATATATTTACGCAGCAAAAAAACACTTTTCGCAGCGAACAATGTACGCTGCAACAAGTTTAGACTTGTTGCAGGCCCCCCAGTTGCAGCATACGATGTACGCTGCAACAGGGGTCTAAAAGCCCGCTGCAATAAGGGTTTTTTCTACTAGTGTTATGGGCCAACTGAAAATGGAAAACGAAGCCTTAGCGGCTGCGCAAGCCAAAAATGACCTCGAAAACGAGAAGAGGATTGAAAAAATGGTCCTACAGCAAACCATGGGGAGCAAATACTTCTCCCTCGAGCCTGAACCTTTTCCTGGCAAATTACCAGAAAAGTTCAGTTCATCTGACTTACCAAAGTTCAAGGCCACGGACAACCCCCGTGATCATCTACTGAGCTTTGTGAATACCATGAACTTGAAAGGCGTGGACAAGTCCATGTACTTACCTGCCTTTCCTTTGTCCTTGGAACCTGTGCCGCTTAAATGGTATTATCACCAGGACCCTAAGCTCTTCCCCACTTGGGAAGACTTTGTCAATGTCTTCATCAAGCAATACTCGTCGAACATGGATTTCCAAGTCACCATGCGCGAGCTGGAAGTTCTCTTCCAAAAGAAAAATGAGGGTTTCACAACCTACTTTGCTAGATGGAGGGACCAGGCGGCCCAGCTAATCAATAGGCCTCCCGAAACAGAATTGGTCCAAAAATTCATTGACAACCTGGACCCGGCTTACAGACAACACCTTAGGTACCTAGGACTCGACACTTTCAAAAGAGTTTATGATGTGGGAATAAAGATCGAGGACGACCTCGCCAAAACCATACAGAGCAAACCCACATATAAGACCAACACCTATAATCGGGGTAACACATCCCAAGCCCAAGAAGTCCATGCTGTAGAAGAGGCTCCCGCCCGAAGAAACCCTGTAAGATGGGTCCGAGACCGAAAGTTTGCCCCACTCGGGTCAACTTTGGTACAAGCCTTTGAAAGACTAACCAATCAAGGAAAGTTGAGACCTATAGGCCCCACCCGTGACCCTCCTGTCAAAAACAAATATTGGGTCGAAGGTACTTACTGCAAATTCCATCAAGGAAATGGGCATGACACTGAAAACTGCTGGACTCTAAAACATACGATCCAGGACATGATAGAGGATGAAGTAATACCTCTCCCTAACGTTGGCAAACCCAACAACAACAAGAGCCCACTCGGCTCTTGTCACATCTCTCTCGACCAACCAGAGAATTTCGACCCCACGGTGTATATTACACCTCAAGGTGCACCACTCGCTGTGGTCCCTATGGATCGAATCGAGAGGGAAGTGTGCGGTGTGTGGAACGATGATGCTGAAGATATTTACCTATCTCAAGTCTCGGGCCAGGACCTCTTCACTGAAAATTGGCCCGGGTATGCTCTCATTGACACCACCCATCAGGGGCCCGAGGTCGACAACATCACCCGATCCGGAAGGATATACCAACCGGATATTCACCCACCTCCTATGGACGACATCCCGGTCAGGCAAACTCCTGAGAACGGACGGCACGCCACCGTCGCGAAAGTCATTGAAAATCCTCTCCTGAAACAACTAAAAAGAACCAAGGCTGAGATTACCATCTGGGATCTTATGTGTACTTCAAAGGAACATCGCGAAAAGCTTATTCGCTCACTTGACCTCATCTTAGTACCTACAGATATCACACCTGACTCATTGGTTAGCCATGTCACGAGAGATGCCGGAGAAAAGGCTATAGTTTTCACTGATAAAGACTTACCCAAAGAGGGGGGTGCTCTCAATAAAGCCCTTTACCTAGTGGTTGGATGCAAAGGACAAAACATCCCCCCTAGCGCTCGTAGATAATGGTTCGGCGGTTAATGTCTGCCCATTGCGAACCGCCCATTGCTTGGGGCTAGGAAACGATGATTTCCAAACCTCCACGCAAGGGGTACGAGCTTATGATAACTCCCGAAGGCCTGTATTGGGAAAAATCAACCTTACCATACAAACCGGGCCTGTGGCACACACCACGGAGCTTCAAATTATCGACATCAAGCCCACTTTCAACCTCCTCTTGGGGCGACCTTGGCTCCATGACTTAGGAGGTGTGGCTTCTACCTTGCACCAAATGGTTAAACTTAACCATAACGGGGTAATACTAGAAATCCGCGCCCCTCCTCTCGATGTCAGTTGTACTATGGTTGGAACGGCCGAAACTGCAGACGACCTTTATGGGTTTCAAATGGAAGAAACAATCCAGTTCATCGAAGATTATGATCCAGCATTCCTAGACCCGCATGCATCCCGAGTCATCCCTAGAATGCTGTTAGCTCAAGGCTATTTTCCAGGAACTCCATTGGGCATAAGGAAGAAGGAATGCACATTCCATCCTTTTCCCGACAAATCTACTCCCTTTGGCTTAGGTTATGAACCAACGGAGGAAGATATTGCTGACCGCCTATCCAGGCTACGCCTTAACAAAACCAAACAAACCACCCTCCTTCCCCCATATCAAAGGACCCTTAACGGGATGTTCATTCGGGAAGGAGAAGAACACCCATGCTATGATTTCCATGAACCCTTCGTTCAGGATGGCTTGCTAAAACCCGGATTTGAAATTTTCCATGACTGCCACACCTTGGATGAGGCACCCCACCTCACCAAGACTAAAACAGCTGAAATATTGGACAACCAGGCTCTGTGGACATTGTTTAACGAATCGAGGCCTATGGAGGACGGGACTGTGATGCCTACCCTAGCCTTACAAGATGAAGGTTTCGATCCAACCCGGTTAATCTCTCCTACATCAACACTAGAAGAGGTCGAGAACGGATGGGTGAAGACATATCAGTGTGTCAACGCAAAAGGAATGGAATTCAAGATGAGTATCGGTGAAGGACCGAAGTTTTATGAGACTAAACCCCAGGCTTGAGCCACATAGAGCACCATTAGTAAAAAGCGCCTAGTAGTTCTTTAGATTGATAGAAAAAAAATAATAGAGACTTTAGATGGTCCTAAGGCCCTTTAGAATATGGGTCAGTTTTATTTCAGTGTGTTTTCCTTACTTTCCGAATCAATAAAGGCGTAACATTTCTCCTGAAAATTTTATTCTAACACTAAATAAACACGAAATGTACTTGCAAAATAAAAAAAAAATATAAAGAAGCGGCCCACTATAGGCCCAACAAACAAAGCCCACTCGGTTTTGAAATAGTGCCATGAGAATCAATTCCCGAAACCCACAAAATAAACCACACTATCCCATTCATATCCCCAAAACCTAAAAAGCCAACCAGTGTCAGAACCAATCCATGCAACCTAAAATCAAAGGAAATCAAAAATTTAAAACAATGCAAATGTTACCAAAAAACAGATTCATAAAACATAGATTCCATCATACCCTTCACTACCAACCTACCTCCAAAGCCTACACAAAGATCTTCATAAATTCCGCACCCTACCTCCATTTTCAAAACTGTTTTGAGTCACCAATAGAAAAAATTAATCTGGACAAAAATGCGTTTCACGCTAACAGTAAAAAAGCCTCCAAAATAGCCTCAAAATTAACTTTAGCTACAAAGAAAAATATCAAGGCACAAAAAAAAGAAATAGAAATAAACGCAAGAACATGTGAAGCAAAGCGTCAAAAACTGACCGCCCAAGTCATTTTCAGCGCCCAGGGCTGGGCGCCGAAATTTCTGACGCCCCAGCCTGGGCGTTGAAACTCTCTGCCTGCCAAAAGTTTTCTTTTTTGAAAAGTGCTCGTCACTTTATCCGCACACAACGAAAAAATAACGAACACTTGGGGGGTACATTACGTATCCAAATAGGTTTACCAAGAATACAGCTATACAAATTGTTCGAATTTTACACCTATGAAAAAACGGCAGATGAAAATAATGGCAAATACTTCACTCATTTGACCAATTAAGTAATATGTTTCCACTTCAGGACATATCTACCGAAATCCGGCATACTAGAACTTATTCTAAAGCTAGAACTACGCGCAACCTGATTCTGACAAGATACGTAGGCAATCCTTACCAAGGATTCGGTCCAAATAATAATAAAAAAATTATATTCTTTGTGTAAAAAAGTGTTAGACATATAAAAAAGGAGAAACAAAATCGAATGGAAACTAAAAATACGCCTTTATTAAAATATAACAAGAAGGAAAACAAAGTGCTAGGAATAAAAACAAACACAACTGAAATAAATAAAAGGGCACCTACACCCTAGCAAGAACTACACTACTCTAGTTCTTCCGGATCATCAAATAAAGTCTTGTAGAGAGCAATGTTCGCAGGATCCACCCCCACAGTCTTCTGCGCAGCCCCAATATCAATCTCCATAAGAATCAGCTCCTGGACACTAACTTCCAAAGATGTCAAGGCTTCAGAAACATTCTCGATTATAGCCCGCTCAGCCTCGAAGGCACAGGCAATGGTGGGAGAAGGATTACTATCATCAACTGGACTAGCCACTGTTTCTACAGGCGACTGAGCCTTCCTAACCCATACATTGTTCCGGCGACGATCTCCGCGAGAGCTTGCATTTCTTTTAACAATAGCAGGCCCCTTCATGTTAGGCATCTTTTTAGGCCTGACACTTGAACGGGGAAGAACTTCCTTTCGCTTTCGATCAGGATGAGCTTTCACAGTCTTAAAACTATAGGTACGAGGTCTGGCAGAATCAGGACCCTCATACTTAACACGAATACGAGGTATCAAAAGCTCAGCCGGCTCCCCATTACGAGCCTCGGTCCTCACATCTTTGTCATCGGAACTCATCCACAACTTATAGTTTTCAGAAAGACCCACAAACCCATTTGGAGCTACGGCCCAACGCGGGAGACCATCATAATACCTAGCCCACGCTAAGACCCGTGTTTGTGAAAAGGCCGCTACCTTAGGTGGTACCGTATCAGAAAAGGGGATAGTCTGCCTTAAACCATATTGATGCATGACTCGGTAAGGGAAAATATAAATGGGACGAGATAGCCCCAACAAAGAAACATAAGCCGATACATCAGACCCCCCCTGTCATAGTATTCAAACCCCACCATGGTACCACCCACTTAATAGAACAAATGCCATAAGTAAAAAAAGAGGTCCATTCGGCCTCGTCCTGGCCTTGGTGCCAGTATTTTCGGTTACCCAAAGCTATAGGGCGATAATGTTTAGGATCGGCAGGAGCTTCCAAAAGTCTAAGCCGTTCCGCAAGCCAAATCTGCAAAAACAGGTACGATCGAATCAAAAGAATGAAAAGAAAGAAAAAAGGGTTCCTGGGGCGCAGTTTCAACGCCCAGGACCAGGCGCCGATTATTCCAGCGCCCAGCCCTGGGCGCTGAAACTCAGCCCCAGGCAAAAAGAAATATGTGCAAAAAAAAATACATGTGCGCAAGGAAAATATCGATTACCTGCAGCAATAGGGGACTCCCCTTAAAATATTCAGATTTGGCGCCCTTCTTCAGTTCATCCGCACTCAGCAAAGTCTCAGCAACAACCAACGGCATAATAGAATAGCAACTTTCCATCTGGCTAATCAAGGGGATCAACCTTATGTCACCGAACTCACCATTATTATTCGACAGCAAGTAATGATTCAGCAAGCAAAATACGAGGGCTCGAATGTTCAATTTTTGTTCGGTCATATTCTTACTAGGCCTAAAGTGATGTTTTACAAGTTTCTCCAAGTTAACCTTATCATCTACAACAATTTCAGCAAACATGTTATCATCTAGACCTAGAAAAGCCCTTATGGTTGTTTTACCCTCTTCAATAGTGCCAGGGGTAACAGGAGTAGCATTAGTAGGATAACCAAGGATCGCAGCAAATTCATCAGGCAAAGGACATATTTCGTTGCCCCGAAAGGAAAAAACATGATGATCGGAGTCCCAAAAGCTTAGGGCAGCATGCAGAAAATTATAATCAATATTAATTTGTTGTAAACCTAAAAGTGCCTCTAAGTGGTATTCTTTTAACAAAGCTTTTTCTGTGGGAGTAAGGGCTCGTAGCCAACGCCTAACAATCCGTTGGAGTGAGAAAGTAGGGATCGACATGGCAAAAGCAGTAAATAATTAGAGCACAGCAAAAAGAAAGAAAGAATTTGAGAGTGATGGAAAATAAGGACGTATCTAGCCCCTATATATAGCTGAACGCACCCAATAACATCCTGATCCCATTCGGAAACGTGTTTAGAAATCCGAAAATCAAATATTACCAGGAAAGAACTTTCAGCGCCCACCCCTGGGCGCCGAAATGTTTAACGCCTGAGCTTGGGCGCTGAAAATGCAGCCCAAGCCCCAGATTTCACAAAACACGGAATAGGAAAAGACTTAAGACCGTGTTGCTAAAACACGAGGCCCTATTGCAAGAAGGATCAAGCCCAAAGCACCTTTAGCTCCCAAATAAGCAAAAAATAATAACATTAAAAACTTGGTCGAAACTTAGACTCGTCTCAGAAAATGCTCATGTACACTTTTCAAAAAAGGGGGCAAGTTAAATATCATGGTCATTCTTCGAAACACCAAAAATATGTGTCGTCAAGTCATTGGTTTTCCAAATAGAAAATGTCTGTCTGTCAAAGGAATAATCCGGGCCAAGCCAAAACCGGATGTCGCCTGAAAACTAAAGTCGCACTCCACGGCTTCGCTAAAATAGCACACTACTATAGGAGGTCGCTCGCACATACGAGCGTGACCCCAAACATGATTACAAGATGCAAAAAACAACCGACGAGCCCCAACGCTTGGGGGCTCGCAAAAAATGGACTCCAACAAGGAGCGCGCAATCAAAATCACATTCCCAGACTGCGCCACACACCATATCATGTTTGGATATCTCAAAAAAAAAATATTGTTAAACAAAAATATACACAGTGTGGACCCACTTATAGGACACATCTAATCAGGAAATATTACGACCCACCAACAGGTTGTAATCACAAAAGCCCTTCTACATAGGCAAAATAAGAAATTCAAAATGGGCTCGCCCACCCTCAGCGGGCGGGGTCTGCGTCACTAGCCACGCAGGTCCTCAGTTTTCGAAAGAAATAAAATCTTCAAATTTAAAATAGGCTCGCCATCTTCAGCCGGCGGGGTCTACGGCGCAAACCACGTAGGTCCTTATTTTCAAAAAAAAAAACAAAATAAAATTTCAAAACAGATTCGTCCACTTCTATCGGACGGGGCGTCCACCCTCAGCGGACAGGTTCGCCATCTTCAGCCGGTGGGGTATACGTCACAAACCGCGTAGGTCCTTATTTTCAAAACATCAAAACAGATTCGTCCACTTCTATCGGACGGGGCGTCCACCCTCAGCGGACAGGCTCGCCCACCTTCAGCGGGCGGGGTCTGCGTCACTAACCGCGCAGGTCCTTAGTCGCTGCAGCGATAACCTTTTTCGGTTTTCCCTTTTTCCAAAAATTAAAGGATTGGTTTTCCCTTTTTCCAAAAATTAAAGGATTGGTTTTCCCTTTTTCCAAAAATTAAAGGATTGGTTTTCCCTTTTTTCCAAAAATTAAAGGATTGGTTTTCCGTTTTTCCAAAAAAGAATGATGTGCTGGATTTTCCTTCGTTTTACGTCCTATAAAAACAAGGGGGTTTTCTCGTTTAGCTAGCCCTGAAAATGAGAATCTTTAAAAACGTTTTACCTCGTGATTGGGCTTGGCCAGGCCCAATTACACTTTACAGCTTTAATTTCGAAAACATCTGTAGCTACTCCCAATGACAAAGTGAGGGAGTTTCTACGCACCTTTAGATCCTTCCAATGACAAAGTGAGGAAGTTTCTATACTATCAGTTGACAAATCCCGATGACGCGTGAGGGATATGTCGACACTTCAAGTGATGACCCTTAAGTCAAATGCTATCACTCGGGGGCTCGTGAGACCCTCGCAAAACAGGTCACATACACCATGGCTTGTGTGACGCACTCCGTCTAATACTTTGACCATCGTCTTACTCCAAGACTCAGTCAAAGTGGGGGCTAACTGTAGACACCTACTTTTGTCCCCGTTCCGGCAAGGGAAAGGTTCGATGATGAAAGCATAAAAACTCCACTTGACAACGCATCTCCTATAAAATAAACGAATCTCGATTCCCCATTTCATTTCACCCGAAACCTGCTATTTATGGAAACCTGCTAAAAATAGTAACTGCCGTAAAAGGTAGCGTCTAAAAGTGGCAAATCATAAAAGATAGAAACCTGTCAGAATTAGGTGTTGCATTCCAACATAAATCCTAAATGAGATAGAAAACCGCGAGAATCCTATTCCTAATAGGATTCGGAAATAGGAGTCACGTATTAATTAAAATCCTAACGAACCTAGAGTTCGTAACGGGCCCAGACGCATTCCGTCATAAAATTGATACGCACTAAAAGACTCGAATTAATCTCAAACTCTACGGATTTTAGGAATCCGAATCTGACTAAACAAAACTGCCCAGACCCTATTTTCAACGCCTGGCTCTGGGCGCCGAAATCTTCGGCGCCCAGGCCTGGGCGCTGAAAATACCTGGGTACGTCTCTTTTCCTAATTCTTTGTGGATTAGAACTCTGCAATTCTATCTTTCCACGAACTCTTCCCTATAAATAGGCCCCTAGTTTCGACGTGAAAGAACACACAACAACACATAATTATATTCTGAGTATTGACTCCAACCCTTAGCCTAAGCCTCTCGCTGCGAAACTGTTCACGCGTTCTGTCGCAATCGATCCATAAATCGAACAGAACGTATCCTGTCCCATAATTTAGATTCGTTAAATAAAAAGGAGAAATAGCAAAGTCAAAGTGGTTAGTTTTCTGAGAACCGTGACGCACCTCTCAAGGGTGCGTCGTAATGTGTCCCCTTTCGATGATTTAACTGCTTTCCTCGCCCTTTTTATGAACTGTTAAACTAACCTAATATGATTGTTCTATCACGCCTAACAAATATAATATTTTTGGGAAATCGGATTATCATGCTAGGTCCCTTAATACTATTTAAATCAGATAATCACGACCGTATTAGTATTATATGTTGCATATTGCTAAAATCAACTCAGATTAGTTTAATAGTTAACGCATGTCCCTTCAATTATTTATGCTGAGCTAGTAAGGATATCCTGCCTCTGGAGTTATCGACGAGAGAATTACTCGTCTCGGTAGTTACAGTCCCCCCAACCCTCAATCTCTACCTTGCGGGTGTATATTGAGAGATCCCCACACCAGGGATCACAAGGGAACCTACGGCCGTCGTGGTCAAACATAATTGCACTCCCTTTATGTCACGATAACCGGGTTTCGTCAGTTTTTCTCATTGTCGTTAAAAACTGAATGGCGACTCCTATATTACTAGTCAATTGGGTGTATACTCACAGGAAATCCAATTACACTTGATTGAATAAAAAGAATCGCCACACCCACGAGGGACAAGGTCACGCATTAGCCTCGCGCTTTTTCGACCCTCTCACAACGCACCATAAGCATATCATGCTTATTCTCTTGCTTGAGCGTCTTTTCAGCGGTTTTCAGCATACCGTGAAGCTCAGTAAGAGATTTTTCCATGTTGTTCATGTTGTAATTCAACTTGAACTGATTATATCCATTATGAAGAGAATGGAGAATGGAGAATGATTTCAATAGCCATTTCATTTGAGACGTCAGAATCTAGAGCTCTCATGTTCTTAAAGAGTCCAATAATTTTAAGAACATGTGGGCTCACTGGTTCCCCTTTCTTGAGCTTAGTCTCAAGGATCAACCTCTGAGTCTCGAATCTTTCGATTCTGGCTTGGTCCTGAAACATGTTCTTCAACTCCGAGATGATTTGGTAAGCATCCGAGTTAATGAACGTTTTCTGAAGTTCAAGACTCATGGATGCAAGCTTCACACATTTGACATCCCTGTTGGCCTTAATCCGACGATTAAGGGCAGCTTGAGTTACCTCCGGCCCAACCTCTTCCGGTAACTCTTCCTCAAGGACATATTCTTTTTCTTCATGCATAAGAACTATTTGTAAGTTCCTTTTCCAGTCGAGGAAATTGTTGCCATTCAACTTCTCTTTGTCGAGAATTGAACGCAGGTTGAAAGTATTGTTATTGTTTGCGGCCATTTGATTACTACAATCGAAAAGAATTTGCAATAAATAACCATTCATAAAATTCAATAACTTTGAAATAAAAGCAAGCATGCAATCATTAAAGCTATTAAAACATTTCATTCATGCAAAAGCAAAAATATGGTCCAAAATGAATGAAACGATTCCAAGACCCCAAAAGTCCTAAATCCTTAAGCAGCTTTGGCATGTCTTAAGTAGTTTAAAATTTTAGGTAAGCAAAACCTATTGCTAGTAATCTCCAAATTACTCTTGGTTAATAAATTAATACCATAATTTATCCCATTGCCACAACATAATGCCATTGTTGTTTGAGTTGAAACCACAATCAACGTGCTCCTTTGGGATGCCTTACTACCTAAGTCAACTAAAATAGCACCTCGCTTTGGCGAAAACCTACTACCTTAGATCCTTAGATTTTTGTAAGTGCTTGATTTGGAAGGCAATTTTTAAACTCAATATTACTTTGGACCTAGTTGTTTCTATGTTGGTTCGATTATTTAGTGAACTTAATCTAATCGAGTCATATGAAACAACCTGGCCTATTCATGCAAAACATACATACATTCATACATTCACGCATAATATATATATAAATTACATCAAAATTGTTCAAATGCTAACTTAAAGTTCTAAACTTAGAAATACTTGAAAATAATAAATTACATCAAAATTTCCATGGTACGCAGACCATATTTAAAACTTTACATTCAAAGATAGAACGGTTCGCAGACCGTATTTAACTATCCTAAATGGTCATACTAGTCACTTGGAGTACCTGCATTACATAAAATATATATTCTATGCATTCATCCATTCGTGTGCTAAAACAAATGGCCCATATAAATATGCAAGTATTTACGTGAATTAATTAAAATTTACGTTCACATTAACGCGTCCTAAAAGATTAATCAATTTCCAAATTATTAATCCTTAGACTTTATTCTAATTAAAATCGAATTTAATTAAAATAATGCGACCTACGAAAATAATTAAAAATAATTATTTCATTTTAATTTCATTTAGTGGCTCGCACTCAAACCAATAATTATTCCGGATAATTAATCATGAAATATTAAATTAAAACTCGCGGCCCGGCCCAAGCAAATAAAATATTAAATTACATATCCCGTTAGCCCAAATTAATGCAAATAAGTCAAGCCCAAAAAAAAAATGTCATGTGCTTACTTAGGCTAGGCTTGCGCCCAGACTGTTAGCATTGCGTGGCCTACGAGGCACACGAGCATAGCCCGCAGCCATCGCATGGCCTACGAGGCATGCGAGCATAGCCCGCAGCCATCGCACGCCAATGCACGCGTACCCGCAGCATCGCTGCTGCCCCTGCATGCCTTGCTCGACTCGTCGCAGCGCATCGCTGCACCATCGCAAGGCTTGCGCCCTGCTATGCGCGCAGCACACGCCCCTTACCTCTCGCCCAGCGCGCGCGGCACACAGTGTGCATGCTGCTGCCCGCGTCGCTGCGACTCTATTGCGCATGGTAGTTTGCATGGCTCGTCGAGCCACACGCCCACCACACACACGTGTTCGTGCCTTTGGTTCGTGCTACAGACCAACTCAATTATAAATAAATTTAATTTCACGAACTTGCATTAATATTATTTTTCAAAAAGTTACGATTTTTAACGATTTAATAAACTTCAACGACAATCCAATTTCGTAAAATATTAAATCAAAGGATAACATTATTCAAATTTTTAAGAACGAACGAATCAAAATTAAAAATTTGAACTTTTAAATAATAAAATCCAAAAATTTAAATCGTTCATTAACGTTTAAATTTCAGATTTTTAATAATTAGGTTTAAGTGCGATTAAAATTAACGAAACCATTCAAAATTTTAATCCAATAATTTTTAAAATTAGCCACTGACCCATGAAATTATATCCCCTTTCCCAATTTACCGAATTATTAAACCAAAATTAATCAAAATTCAATTAGGGTTCCAAATTTTACGAATTGGGGAAAGGAAAAATTAGGGTTTATACTTATCGGAAAAATATCAAACTTTTCCCATAAATCAAGAATATACCCAGAAACATTGTGTAAAAATATCAAGCAATTCCGAGTAGTTTAGGTCGACCTTTTAATTGAATTACTGTCCGACACTTTTAATTTTTATTAAAAATTAACAAAAAACGCCCAATAAACGAAACTCCGTGGCCTGTTTTTGCAATTCCGTTCTCATGAGTTGATCTTAGAAAATCGTTTTCCATCAGATTAGGGTTTTAAAAATCGAAAAAACGAATATTTTTCATTTCGGAACAGATTATTACGCAATTCATCCAATAATTCGTAAAAAATTCCGAAAATTCAACAAAAAATTCCAAAATTTCGACAGATGCAAAAACAAATAAATCATGCTCAAACATGCTTTGAATACATAAGGCTCTGATACCACTGTTGGGGAATACAATTAAACATAATAACATGTGCGGAAACAATCCCCAAAGCTAGGAAGCATGTATAAAGCACAGATTAAGCAGACTTACGTTATAAGCGTGTTTTCCACAAATTGTCAACGAACACGAACTTAGAACTCCACTTGTCGTTCCTCTACTTGGTTCACCGACACGATCAAACCCGTCTTGATTATCGTAGCTTAGACAATCGATCAAGAGATTTGCTTTTTGGGATGAACACACTTTGGAGGCACAGAGAGAATTAGGGTTCTCTGTGACTCTAGGGTTTGTGTGTGACTGAACTGTGTTGTTGGAAAAAGGGGTTAGAAGGTTATTAACATAACCTTACTAACCGAGCAAGCCATAAGGCAAGGCCGGCCAGCAAGCCCGCGCAAGAGCACACGAGCACGCACAGCGAGCTGGGCCGTGGGCCTTGCTGCTGCTGGTGTGTCGTTGCCTTGGCCCACGCGCACACACACGCAGCTGCTCGGCCATGGGCCAGCGCTGCTGTGTCGTGGCCTGCTTGCTTGCCTAGCGCGCACATGGGCCTTGAGTGCTTCGTGCACTCGGCTCGTGGGCCGCTCTTCGTATCCGCGATTAAATATATTTCCGATATATTATTTATCGTTTCGTATACGAAGAATCACCGTCGTACGATACGATTTATTCGTTTCGCCTAGCTTACGAATATTCGCGATACGATATACGATTCCGATACAAGGTCATATCGTATAATACGTTTTCCAACTAATTCCCGAAAAGCTATTAAATGAATTTCCGATTCATTTAATCCGGTGATCTGTTATGTGTCATTGGTGTGACCATGTAGGTTCAGTCAAGAGTAAGCTGTGAGTTTAATATTCATTTGAACTCACTGATCGGAAGCATTGCTCCAGCTAGCTGTTCCGATCACTTGATCTCACTGAATTATTTGTTCGGAATCAATCTGAACCTTGGTATTAGACTTAATACACCTTGGGTGAAGGACATATTTCCTTCAATGACGACCAGTAACGGTCTGCGTATCAGTGGCAAAAGGTGGAATCTTACTGATAGATCCACAAAAGAAAAGCAGCAAGTTCTTTAGTCACAATAGAATCAGAATCAGCCTCAAAATAAAAAAGTTTAGAATCAGAGAATTACAACCAATCTGACCATACCCCTTGATCCATAAACTCGAAAGAAAAGAAGAGCAGAGAAGTTCAAGCCTATAAAAAGAATCAACTTGTAGGTAATATTCCATTACCCTAATTCATTTTAGAACACAGATTAAGACTATCACCAATAGTAAAGACAACATCACCAAAAGTAAACACAATATCACCAAAAGTAAACATAACAATGACAAAAATTAAAGACATTACCAACATAAGTAAACACAGTATCGAGTAAAAGTAAACACAGTATCATAAAAAGTAAATACAACATCCACAAAATCAGCAAAAGTAATCACAACATCAACAAACGAATAAGATTAGAAAACCTAATTCAAGCATGTTCTAATATTATTCAATCATGTCCTAAATTTTCAAGCTCATGTTCTAAATTTATTCAAGCATGTTCTAAATTTATTCAACGATGTTCTAAATTTGTTCAACCATGTTATAAATTTGTTCAAGCATGTTCTAAATTTATTCAATCATGTTCTAAATTTTCAAGCTCATGTTCTATATTAATTCAACCATGTTCTAAAATTTCAAGCTCATGTTCTAAATTTATTCAAGCATGTTCTAAATTTATTTAACGATGTTCTAAATTTATTCAAGCATGTTCTAAATTTACTCAAGCATGTTATAAATTTATTCAACCATGTTCTAAATTTTAAAGCCCATGTTCTAAATTTATTCAAGAATGTTCTAAATTTATTCAAGCATGTTCTAAATTTATTCAAAGATGTTCTAAATTTATTCAAGCATGTTCCAAGCATGTTCTAAATTTATTTAACCATGTTCTATTTTATTCAACCATATTCTAAATTTAGAACATGAAAACCTAGCCAACACATATACAAATGTTCTAAATTTTCAAGCTATTGTTCTAAATTTATTCAACGATGTTTTAAATTTGTTCAAGCATGTTCTAAATTTATTTAAGCATGTTTTAAATTTAGAACACGAGAACCTAGTCAACACATATACATATATACATGTTCTAAAATTTCAAGCTCATGTTCTAAATTAATTCAAGTATGTTCTAAAATTATTAAACATGTTATAAATCTATTTAACCATGTCTTAAATTTATTTAAGCGTGTTCTAAATCCATTCAAACATGTTCTAAATTTATATAACGATGTTCTAAATTTATTCAAGCATGTTCTAAATCCATTCAAGCATGTTCTAAATCCATTCAAACATGTTCTAAATTTATTCAAGCATTAGCTTGTTTCTAAATTTAGTCAACACTTCGAGGATTTGAAGTTATAAACGAAATCAAGTCCGCTATAGAAAAGGAGTTCCCTGGTGTTGTTTCCTGTGCTGATGTTTTAGCTTTGGCTTCTCGAGATGCAATTATAACGGTATATATATTGTTATATCTAGATAATTTTAAAGAAATTATTAATTAGTCCAAGTATATAACACTGAATATATAATTGTGAATTTGATTTTGAATTGAAAGTGCTGATTAAAGAGATAATTGGAATTGCTGTGAAAATATATTTGGAATTGGAGGAGGAAGGAGGAGATGCTATGTGGCTGAATTGCTGCGAGCGGCGAACTGAGAGCGTCGCCGGCAACATTGAAAATCCAATTTCGTATTCGAAGAATCAATTAAAATCGATTTTATTTTGGAATTGAGAAATCGATTGAAATTGATTTTTGAAATTTATTTTAACGAAGAATCGAATGAGAGTTGCTGAATTGAAATTGTGTTTAACTGATTCGTGAAACACAACCACCGCCACCACCATTTATGGTTCGATTTCAGGTTCGGCGACCGACGATTTTGTTCGAACACCGGCGATTTTGTTTGAGCGACAGCGAGCGGCGGCCGGCGAGCAGCGAGAAGGAATCACCGTGAGGAGGATATCGCTGGATGTTGGTAGTGGTGGTGGCTACGAGCGGTGGCCGGATGTGTGTTCGAAAAGGGGAGAGAAAGAGAACAACCGCTGCCACAACCGCGAGATACGAGCGGCGACCGGGGATAGGCTAGCGTCGATCGGTGACCGGCGAGCAACGGTGGCAGCAAATGGCGATCAGATGTTGGTGCCTTGGTGCCTTGGTGGTGTTCGAAAGAGAGAGAGGGAGGGGAACTGAAGAGAGAGAGTGGGAAATAATGAAAAAAAATCTGAAAAAAAAATTTATTTTTGTTTTTAATCCCAACCGTAAAATATTTAATGGTCCAGATTTGTTAAAATCGATTCATTTTGGGCGGTCAGAATAGAAACAATCCAACGGTCTAAAAAGTGTTCTTACCGTAAGAAGTGTTATTTTACGGTATATATATATTATATATATATATATACCTCCTCCGTTCTTATTTACATGACACAATTGAGTTTTCGGCACTATTCACACAAACTCCTCTAACTTCCTTTTGTGATTTATACTTAAGAAAAAACATAGTCGTTGGGGTGTTATTAGATTCGTCTCAATAAATATTTTTTTAATACCAACTTTTCATAATTTTTTCTTATCGGTAAGGGAAGATATTAATGTTTGAAATCGTGCATTGTCAAACGTGCCTAAATAATTGTGCCATTTAAAAAAGGAACAGAGGAAGTGTATATATATATATATATATATATATATATATATATATATATATATATATATATATATATATATATATATATATATATATAATCAGGATCTGGTGAGAACCACCCCTTAAGATGAGAACTGAGAACTAATCTCAACTGTCGATCAAACTAATCCAAAGGCCAAAGATCTACCTGACCAAACGAAACATTAAGGGTAGATTAGTAATTTTACCCGCGGTGAATGACCTCTCCCATTCCCCCAATTTTCAGAATCTCTTTCTCTCTCTTCCTCCCTCCTCTCCTGGGATCTCTCTCTCTCTCTCTCAACCTCCTCCGCCATTTTCGATCTCTCTCCTCCGTTCTTTATGTCTCTTCTGCCGAAATTCGTAGATCCAATACCTTCATCGTTCTTGAAAATCAGTAATTTGGTAAGTTAATTTTACTCGGTTAATATTGTATATTTCTTCAATTAATTTTCCGATTGAAATTTATGCATTTGATTCAATCTTTCGAGTTCATTTTGCTCGAATTTGTGGTTTTCTTTTGATTTTTTGGAATTAGATTAATTCATTCGGATTCAATTGATTTATTTGAATAAGTAGCTTTGTTAAATTGAGTTCCTTTGATTCATTCTTCCGAATTAGGTTTTCTTTTCTTTTTTATGGGGGGGGGGGGAATTAGCTAGGTGTTTATGTATTGGAATTCAATTGATTTTGTGGAATTAGGTTTATCTATTGGAATTTAATTGACTCCGTTGAATTATAGTTTCCTTCAATGGAATTCATTTGATTCAATCTTCCGATTTAGGGTTTTACTTTTGATGATTTTGATTTTCTGGAATTAGCTAGGTGTTATACTCGAATTGGATAACCAGCTTTAAATCCTGGACCTTCTGCTGAAAGAGCGGAGAGGACGGCAAGTATTTTGTAGCACATATACATTTTTCATTTTATTTAAGGTTCTATACTTCACCAACATTACAAACTGTTCGTTTTTTGCTCCAGGGGGACAAGAAATCCCGGATAGATTTTCTGGCGCAGTGGAGGCATTTGCTAGAAGAAATCATCCAGGCTCGGGATCGCAAGGTGATTATTCACGTTATAGATCATCAGATGATCCATCATCGAAGGATGTGGTAATTACATTTAATGCTTGCTCTTTTTGGAGTCATGGCCATCAAAGTATATCTGTTTCATTGGTTTAGTAAGCTTTATTTGTACATTCTCTTGTTTTATATGCACTCTTGGGTGTTCCTACTAGATTGTCGTAAACCTGTTCTTTCTCTTTGGATTAATGTTGCAGACGAGGAACATGCATTTGTTGGTGCAGCTAATAGATTGACATAATGGCAAGAGGCACATTAAGGTGCTAATGTCTTGTTTAGAATTCTTTTATGTGACCAACATGCCATATTCATAGGCTCATACTCGTAGTTGCTTCCTTTGTTTTCAAATAGGTTGGTCATGTTCAAATCTATTGACTTTAGCCAATTAATCTCTCAAACAATATATTGATTTATGATGCAGAATTGCAAACACATTCTTTATAGTATACTCTGTAATTTCAAATAGTACTTACTTTGGAAAAGCTTTTTGTAAACAAATCCTTATCCCTAGACAGGGTGATTGTTTATCACGTTTTGGAATTGAAAGAGGAGCGTTAGCCTCGTGAACTGATGGAAGTTGCAGACTTAAAGTTGAAAGTTAAATTTAGCATAAGGGAGTTATGCACCTATAGTGGCTTAATGATAACTGGGATGGGGGGATTTCTGGGTAATTGTATCATGAGGGTATGGATTTCTGCTTTATTTATATATTCTCTTGTTCCTATTCTCTGGTTTAGTCATTATGATTACATTGAAGTTATTATGTTCTGATTATGCTTGTGTACCAACCATATCCTAGAATGATGACCATTCTTGTATTTCTAGGCCCAGGGTATGAACGTCTGAACATGAAATGTTAGAGTGACGCGTAACTAATATGGTGTAAAGTCATGTCTGAAATCTCGAACTCATTGTGGAGGCTGTTGTCTTTTAAAGAGAATGCAACTAGTGGAACTCCTATGTATTTGGATATGATGTTGAAGCGGCTTGTCTTCTCAATACCATCCTTCAAGATCATGGCATTCTCTTGGCAGTTCTCCATGATATTCTTGTACCCCTGCAGATATTGTCAGACATCAGATTAATCAGACCATTAATTTTTCTACGGATTTTTCTCATTTAGTATGCACTGTAATTAAAAGGCCTTTTGGGATACCTCGAATCCAAGACGAATCAGCTGATAGTATTGAGATGATTCACCTTTAACAAACCTTTACTGTTAACTGATGCCTACTTTTTCAGCCTCGACAATCAGTACACTAGGAAGCCACCATCTTAAGGGTATTTCTAAACCAGGTTTCTAGATTCCGGCCACACCTCTTTGTTATAGTGCATATAATAAATTTCCTTTTTGATGATCTTTACTTTTTAATCGTTTATATTTACTTTTACCGGTTATTTATCTACTTTAAAATTGCACAAAAGAAAAATATGTTAATGCTTTCTAATTACCCCGAATCTATTATTAAACAATAGCCTACTAGCTCAATTGGAAGAGCATTTTGCAAAAGCGCAAAAGATGTGGGTTCGAATCCCACGTAGGCCCGTCTTTACTTTTTGTATTACATTATGTACTTTTAATTGGAAAACCTTTACTTTTGGGTTTTTATTGTTTAATTTTAGGTTTTTATTATTTACCTTTTAGATTTCACCCAGCTCCTTCCCAATTACTTTATTTTGTCTTAAATCCACTAAAATAATATCACCTACTTTTTTCAAAGAAACAACTCAAATAGAAGAAGCAGCTAAATCAGTTATTTTGTTTTCTTTTAGTACTTAGGGGTTGTGAAGAAGTGTAAGCAACAGGAAGGCAAAGGTTGGCCTGCTTTGGACCTTGTAGTACAATTTTAGTTTACTTTTGGAACAAACTCATTTACCTTTGAACATTTCCATGTACTTTATATGTAACATTGTAACTTTCTTTACTTTTGTAGTTTAGCTTAACGTATAACAATTGTACCTGTACTTAAGAGATACTTTGATCTACTTTTGAGTTATTTTGATTTACTTTTTTGTTTCTTGTATTTACTTATGAGTTTTCTTTTTTAAAAAAGTTTTCTCTTAGAGACAACCTATGTAGGAGTCGAACCTACATCTCCTCCTATGCATTTGCATAGTGCTCTACCATTTGAGCTAATAGGTTTTAAGGATAGAAAAATATTGACGCTACATTATTATTATTAAGTTTACTTTTAAAGAGATTTAATTAACTTTTAGATTAATTTAGTTTACTTTTGGGAAACAAAACAGGAAACAAGTCAACTTTGGCCAGGCTACCAAAGCTGACTTAAAAACCGAACCATCGGCCCTACACAACAATATAAGACCCTAGTGTTAGGATCCACCCTCAATGAAGACTTACTGTGTCCCCAAATCTGACAACCACCACCCCCCCCGGCAAGCTAGAAAATTCCTTTACTATCAACCCATAAGAACCGGAGTACCACTGTGCAACCCTCTGGTAATTTTGAGAAGTTTACAACAGATGATGTTTTAGCTTTTGCACTAGGTGCATTTGTGATTTATTTCTTGATTCAGTAACACTCTTTTACGCCATTTGCCGTTCCCTTTAAACTCTTAATATATTATGTGACTAATTACTCTGTTGGTTGTTCTAAGGGACTGCTTGTAGATTTTATTCATGAACAATTGAGCAGGGTAAGTCTGGAAATGTTTGGCACAATTGTATTCAAATTGATGTATTCTCCAAAATTCAAGTTAAATATAAAATAGAAGTTACATCCACTACAAGAAAATTTACATATAGAGGCAACACCTTGAGGCAATTTCTCTCTCCATATTCGAGGAGTCTGAATTTTTTTTCCGAGGTAAAAATCTTGTTTAATTGTGTTATTTTTCTTTTAGGTTTATGCTTTATGTCAAAGACCCAAAATTTTTGTCATACAACTCCTTTCTAAAATGAACTGTGTACTTCGTAACGATTCTGGAAATTTTGCGACTGAAATCAATTTCTTGTTAACATTTGAAATTACTTTGCTTATGTTGCTGATGATTTTCAATTTGTGTTTTGCATTTTTGTTGGGATTAATTTCTGAAATCTTGACTTATTATCTTTCCGAAATGTTTAGATATGATTTTATAATATTGGGGAAAGTTTCATGCTTTATACCACTCTTCTGTACCCAAGCTTTGAATTTGAGATTAAATGGTGCTTCAGTAATATAGCTTTCTCTTACGAAGCGTAATTCTTACGACATTAATTTGTCTTAATTATTCTTACTACAGCTCGTATTGAACTTCTATTGGTTTTGTATTTGAGGGTTTGATTAAGCTGAATTTGTGATTCTTTAATCGGAATTGTTGATTGAAAGGTATATGGTTTGATTTTAATGGTTCTGTTTCGTCTTAGATCTCGTGATTTGATTGATGGAAAGGTATGTATAATTCTTCCGTTTTTTACATATTGATGCGTAGTTCTGCTGAATATTGCAGAATTAAGTTGTTTTGGCAATTTTACTTTATCATCTAATTCGCTATCAAATTGTCTCTCGTCGATCACCAAGGTACTTGACCAATCATCCCAAAATTTAAACTGCATTTTGATTTTTATATAAAATCAGCAGCCTCATATTACTAGTGGCGGTATTGCTTCCTAATTTTGATTTTTATATAAAAGTGTATGCTGATGTTGGAAAAGGCTTAATAAACCATTCCAAATTTACTCCTAATATATTCCTTGTTTCCTTAACAGTCCTACGTGCATTAAGAATTTAAGATGAAGTTTAGCATTTATCAATAAATAATTTCTCTTTAATTTGTAGCTACAACGCAAGTGTTAGTGGAATGTTAAGTTTTATGATTAGCTTTTGCTCGTGATTATTTACTTTATGATTTATGATAAATTAAACATTCGAGTACTACTTCAAAACGCAAGTAGCAGCTAATTGTTCTTTCTTTGTATGATTTCTACAATTGGGTTTCTTAACTAAATTGTATAAAGTTTTGTTTAATTTTATTGAATTTATATGATACTGTTTGTTCATTTATGGTTTTGTATCATTCCATATTTCAGTTTCATAGGATCATCACAAAAACATGGAGACTCCCGGCTCCCTTATTCAGAGTCTGGCTTTATCTTTTACCTACTACGTATATTGGAAGTTGGGGTAACTTATGCTGGAATATTGTTATGAGAATAAGTTACAGGTTTGAGTTCGAGTTTGCAAGAACACTTTCTTCAGTTCAGTGGTATAGTGGTATGACCGGGTATTGTTTTTGAAAACCTGTTTTTGCTTGAATATTTACAACTCTCCATTAATTATTTGACAAAAGTTGGAATTCTGCTGTACTCTGTTAGATGCTATGGGATTACGCTATAACAGATCAACCCAAGCTTTTGTAGGGTTATTGATAAACATTTTAATGGCTCTATCTATATGCAGTCTGTTGATAATGTTTGTTGCTGCTGCTGCTGATCTATTGATCATGTTCTACTGTTGTAGTGTTGATGTTCCGATGTCCTCTAGTACCATTGTGCTGCTATTCTGTTCTGCTAATTGGTGTTGATTGTTCTAGTCCCGCTGATATGCACTTTGATGTTGTGTGATCTGCAGTTTGTTAAGCGCATTGTTGTTGTTTTTCTTGAAGCCTGAAGGTAGCCGCAAATCTGAAGAGGAGTAAATGTAGGATATGGTGTGGTCACTGGTCGGTTTGTGCAAAGCTATTTTAGGCCAATGTGACTTGGTTTTACTTCGGTAGTTTTTGTTACTTTTATGGGTTTTGCTAGTTTTGGGCTTCTAGGGTATTTTATTTGGCTGAGCTTGTACAACAATTGCTTCGCTTTTGATTAATAAAAGTTGAAAAATCTTTGATTTCCATGAGATTTTTGGTTTACTTTTGCTATTTTATTATCGGTTACTTCTTATTGGAAATATATGAAATAATACACTCGATTATTTGCAGTGCCTTTAAAAACCTTTCATGACAGTTTTAAATTGCATCTTAACATCATTATTTAAAAAGTAAGATATTGCCTCTAATTATATTTTGAGACAAAATTATATGGTTGCTCCTATATATATGTGGTTTTGAAATCAATTCGTATACTGCCTCTAATTATATTTTGAGGCAAAATTATATGGTTGCCCCTAAATATATGTGGTTTTTAGAATCAACTTTTTTTATTGCCTCTAATTATATTTCGAGGAAGAATTATATAATTGCCCCTAAACATATGTGGTATTTAGAAGCAACGTTTTATATTGCCTCCAATTATATTTTGAGGCAAATCTATATGGTTGCCTCTAAATGTATGTGCCTTTTAGAAGCAACAGGTAATATTGCCGGGGCTTTTAGAGGCAACCACTAATTAGCGACGGACTTATTAGAAGCAACCACTTTTTTGCTTCAAAAAGTAATTAGAGGCTACATGTTTGTTTTCAGAGGCAAATTTACATTGCCCCTATAAGCGATTTTTCTTGTAGTGATCCTTTGGAACTTTAAGCATAATACTTTTCTTAATTTCATTCAATGCCAAGATGAAAGTATAGCTTTTTGTTCTTTGGATTTTGATGGCAATTTTTTAATGTGTGGATGTTCATGAGTAATTTGTTATGATGAACATTGCAAGAAACTAAACTCTCTGCGTTGAGTGAGAGAGTAAAGGACAGGTGTTTGGCCCCTTCAACTACTGGTGTGAAGGTTGCGACAACATAACAATGATTCTGGTTCAATTCAAGAAACCCATGCAACCAAATGTCCCTGCATCTACTGACGTAGAACCATCATCGTCTGAGCTATCTACTGAAGCTAATGATTCCAAACAAGAACCAGAACCAGAACAGACTCAATCAAGCTAGTTTGATATTAACATGCGGAAACTTCTATATAGATTTAGTTTACTTCTCAGCTTAATCTATTTACTTTTATCAGATTTTGATCTACTTTTTAAAATAAGAGAAAAGAATACATGATTTTCTACACACCAATCTGACAGAAAAGAACTCAGGGCCTTAATCAAACATTGTAAACTTCAAGTTGCCAAAACTACCACCAAAACAAGTCATCCTTATAGATTTAGTTTAATTTAAAAGGAATTTAGTTTCTTTAAGAGATATCAGCTTACTTGATTCATATTTGAATTTCTCTGCAAAACTAGAAGCGAGTGTATTTTACACTTACATGTGGAGTAATATGTTCAACCATACCTTATTATTCAGTTGCATTCATCTCCCAGTTTCCCCTCCTCTGTGCTTAGTTTTGTATACATGCTTCCATTCCAAGAGAAATAAAGGTCTAACAGAAGCAGAACTGCAGCAGCACAACAACGCAGAACAACACATAAATTTACCCTGACATCAACGCTACAAAACAAAACAACAAGCCACGACAACTCTATAGCCATTGCAGACAAGTATCACACTGTGCACAGACCCCTAGTCAACTAAGGTAAAACCAACAGTTAGAGAAACCAACATCACAAAGTCAACCTTGGTCAACTTGCTACACTTGACTCACAATAACCACTAACCAACACCTGATCTAATAATAGCAGACCTAGTGGCACCATAATCAGTAGCTATCAACAACGTGTAATTCTTGTACATAACATCCAACCATCATTTACTTTTAAGTTTAATTTATCTACTTTTACTGATTGTTTATTTACTTACGAGTCTAACTAATTTACTTTTCAAAATAAAGTTGGATAAGGCCAAAAATTAAGAAAAACACAACTGCAACAGAATAGAACCACCAAAACTGACCAACAAACACAATCTTTGGCTTAAACCTGGCAAAACAACTTAAAACATGGAACCACAGACCAAAACATCAGCACAAGAACAAATTCGTTTACTTTTAGCAATATTAAGCTTACTTTAGCACAGTTTTTGTATACTTCAACACATTTTAAAAGCTAATTTGTTCACTTCTATCAAGAATTAAAATTGATCAAAAATTCAATCAGATTATTGTATTAGAAACATATATTGTATTCAAGTAATATGCGAAGCTTGAAGTAATTTTGCAATGAAAATTACAGAGATTGAAAAATCTAGAAATTGATTTAGACTGAATTCACAACTCTTACCTTTACTTTAGGAGTTTCGCAGAAAAGGTTGATGAACTTGCAAATTCAAGCCGAATCAATATGCGAAGATCAAACCAAATTAGCAATGAAAATTAGAGAAATAAAAAACCTAGAAATCCAATTGAACTATATTAGCAATATTTACCTATGTCATTAAGAAATTTTAGAAGGAATCCAAATTATACAACAATACTGATGAATTCAAGCTTAAAAACTCTCAAATTGTTGCTCACATCATCTCTATGGAGCCCAAAATTTGCTGCAAAATCTAGACAACCTCCCAAATTGAAGCTGGAAAATCAATGTAAAACGTTAGAAATTTTGATTTTGCGAAGAAATAAAGTGTAATTGTAGCTATTAGTTGACAGATTATACCTAAACTTGTGACAAATTTTCCGAAAATTTGAAGAAAAATGAAGAGCGTAGTGTTTAGAGAGGTAGAGGGGGGGAAATCACATATTTTAAAGAGAGAAACAATCATACCAGTAGTTCTCCGAGAAGAGAAAGAAATCAACGTGTTTTTTTTGGAGTTGGATTAGATTGAATCTCGGCAGCTCGTTTCATCTCAATCCAACGGTTGCTAGAGGTTCTCATCTTAAGAAGAGTTCTCACCAGAACCCGGTCCTATATATATATATATATATATATATATATATATATATATATATATATATATCAGGATCCGGTGAGAACCACCCCTTAAGATGAGAACTGAGAACCAATCTCAGCCCTCGGATCGATTCAATCAACGACCCTTATCTCGCCCGACCAACTCAAAATTATAAGGGCAAATTGGTAATTTTGCAGATTTGAATGACATCTCCTCCCTTTCCTGATTTTTTAGTTTTTCGTTCTCTCTCTTCCTTTATTTTTCTCTCTCCTCCTATAAATCCTCTTGTTCGACTTTATGTTCAATGTTCGATTTTCAGGATTTCAGGTTCTTCAATGTTCAAGTTTCATTGTTCCTAAAAAAATTTCTTCTTATTGCGATTTTCTCTCTTTCAATTCGCCAGGTACGCATTCATTTTTTCAATTTTCTGTTAGTTTTCGCTATTTTGATTCCTAAATTTAGGGTTCGAAATTTGTTCCAGTTCGATTTCAAAATTTGAAGTTAGGGTTTCGAGAATTCTTTTATCAGTATTTTCGCAAAATATGAATCAAAACCCAAATTCATCTACAAATTATTGAAATTCTTAGGCAATTAGCTCAACTAAATTATTGAAGTTAGGTGTTGTCACTTTTATTAAGTAATTTTCTTTAGAATAATAATGTGATTACATTTTTCTGTAATTTATCATGTTTGGACGACTTTCAGTCTGTAATTTCTCTTTTGTTGGCTGCTCATGCGGGAGAATCTTATCTCCATAACGTTATGCTTGGATAGTCAATATTAAGTCCATGCTACTGATGTTAAGGGGAGATTCTGGAAACAATATTCATTTTAGACTATGAGTAACTTATAGATAATATTTATAAGGTATCCCACTTCATTGGCAGAGGATCACCACTAATGCTGGTGTTAATGAGGGTGATGTGGGTGACAATGTGGATTTAATTAGTGGACTACCTGATGATATACTGGTCTACTTGTTACCTTTGGTGGAAATGTAAACAGCAGCAAGAACTAGCCTTCTTTCCAAAAGGTGGAGATATGTTTGGACTTACCTAATTCATTCGGATTTTGATGTCCCTAGGTTTTACTCGATCCTCGATAACCCGACTTTTTATCAAGTAGATAAATATCATCAATGAGTTCAACAGGTAATAACCATCTATCGTACCCCATGGCTAAGTACCTTCAGATTACATTTCCTGCTCCATGGCCTATATGTTGTTGATATTGATAAGTGGGTCAGAATTGCCTTTTACAAAAACGTTCATAACCTGGAGTTGAACTTAAATACTTTCGCTTTGTCATATTTGGTTTCCGTGATGGATTACTGCAGGTACATTTCAGTAATTATTGTGCTGGCATCTGACATTTGATGCAGAACCAAAGAAGACGATTCAACAGATTGCAAGAGGACTTATAGGGTCTGTCATTCACATGAAGTTTACTCATATAAGCACTTTCATTCTGGAAATATTTGTATTTGTTTTGTGTGTTACTCATTCGTCCCTGATCTTGGTTACTAGGAATCAGTACTTAAGCCTCTATCTAGCCAATAACAAAGTTTTCGATGCATGTTCTCAAAAATGAGCCAACACACCTTAAAGAATTAAGTTTACTTTTACAGAAATTTAGTTTACTTTTATAGAGATTTAGTCTACTTTAAGATAAATAGGCATTGGAGGGTAGTGTTTTGGTTTGTGATTTACTTTTATTTATTCTATTTAAAAACATTAGCCTACTAGCTCAATAGTAGAGAATTTGTGAAAATGCACAAAAGATGTGGGTTCGAATCCCACGTAGGTTCATCTTTACTTTTTGTATTGTTTTATTTACTTTTAATGTGAAAACCTTTACTTTGAATTATTTCGATTTACTTTTTTTGGTTTTTATCGGTAGAGCATCAAAAGATGTGGGTTTGAATCCCACGTAGGTTCGTGTTTACTTTTTGTATTGTTTTATTTACTTATAATTGAAATACCTTTACTTAGACTTTTCTATTTCTATTTACCTTTTCTATTGTTCTATTTACTTTTAAGTTGAAAACCTTTACTTTGTCACCCGACCATATATTTATTTCTTATAGTTTGTTTCATATTGCAGAGAGATGAAAGTCTTGCTCGATCATTTGTCACTTTGAACTATTTGATTGTAATAAGTTTTTGATACTTTCTAAGACTTTTAGATAATTTTGAGTTATTATGATTTACTTTAGAGATTCTTGGATTTACTTTTAAGTTTATTTTATTAACTTTTGAGTTTTTTAAATGTACTTTTGAGACAACTTCTGTAGGAAACGAACCTACACCCCCTATGCATTTTCATAGTGCTTTACCGGTTGAGCTAATAGGTTTTCAGAAAACATTTAAGAGAAAAATATAATTGATAAAACTGTAATTGTCACCACTTCAAACCACTATGTAATCCTGGTTATGAGTTGTGTACATTATCAACCCAAAAGGTGTTGATAAATGCGGTACTTTCAAATTGATGATCAAAACAGAGAACATATGTCAGCACCATCTCTAGAATTCAGTTATCTGGTAATATGAGACACAAAAGAATCCAGTTCTATGCAAGAGGTACCACCTTTGGCAGCTGACTTTCTGCCTGCATCTCCCAATTTTCTTTCCCTCTTCCTTATCCCTTCTCCTTCATTTGAAGCCGACAATCTCCTGATAGCACTCTCTACTACATTCGATGTTATAAGCTCATCACGGTGAGCCCAATCTTTCACAACCACACCAATTCTTAACACCTTTGTAACCAACATACTGTTCTTTGGCTGATCTGAGTATATAGGCCATGTTATAATTGGCACTCGCATACTTAAGCTTTCGAGGCAAGAATTCCACCTGCAATGACTTATAAATCCTCCAGTAGTTGGATGTCCTAGGATCTCTAGCAGGGGTGCCCAATCTTTTAATACCAATCCAAGGCCTTTAACTCTCACCTTGTAACCCTCGGGTACATCATGGCCTTTTGGCGACCCATCTTCTTTTAAAATGTCTACTTTGTCAGCATCTCTCAACACCCACACAAACTTATGCTTTCTCCTCTCCAGTCCATCCACCAATTCCCTGATCTGTTCCTCTGTCATCGATGTTGTAGTCCCAAACAAAACATAGATCACCGAGTCCATCTCTTGCTGATCAAGCCAATCTAGGCACTCGTGTTTGTTCTCTGAGCTACCCTTTCACGGCGCCTTCATCATTGGGTTTATTGGGCCAATAGGGAACAACATTTATCAGCAATCAAACCAAATAAAGAGAACCAGGCTGCAAACCAGAACCTAACAGTAAACTAAATCTCTTGAAAAGTAAAATTAATCTCTCCAAAAGTAAACAGAACACATTAGGATAAAAACTAAACACACAAATCAAGTTCAACACAATCTCGTATTCTCCTACATACATCTTAAGCACAAGCCATCACCTACCTTAGTGTACTTTCAGAGCAGAAGCAAAAGCAAGCAGAGCAACAATCAAAAACCGTTACAACATTTATCTTTCAATATTTTTCAAGATATTTAGTATACTTTTAGCAATTTAGTTTACTTTTGCACATTTTTAGTTTACTTTTGCATCATTTGAGACATTTTCGTGTAGCACAACATCGAACACAAATTCATGTTGCTACACATATTCACTTACATCAACCTAGAAAATCAACAATTAGATTATGTAGTAACATAGGAAACGCATAAGAAGCAATATCAAAATTAGATAATGCAGAGGACCTCAAGCTAGCTGATGGTCTGCTGCTAGGCAGCTAAAACTGAAATCATTAAAGGTTTAAATTAATTTCTCAATTAGCTGAAGAAATTTAAAAGCCTAGACATCGAATTGGGATGATTTCACAACTTTTACATCTATCTACGGGAATCTCGCATTAAATTATTCATGAACTTGCAATTCAAGCCAAAAATTAATTCAATTAATATGCGAAGATAGAATTAGCGATAAAAATTAGAGAACTAAAAGTCCAGATATCTAATTGAACTCAGTTAGCAACATTTACCTCTATCATTGAGAAATTTATTCACCAAAACAATACAGACGAACTCAAGCTTGAAAACTCTGAAAGAGACGTTCGCATAATTTCTCAAAATTAGTACAAAATCCAACTCCAAAATGCACTCACAAATCGAAGCAAATATGAAGAAATTTGAAGCAGCAATTTTGAAGAGACAAAAATCGCAGCAAATTTGAAGAGAAGTAGAGAGAGAAAGTCTGATATTGTCGGGAATGAAGAGAGAGAAACGTGCGTTTGAAACCAGGTAACCGAAAATTACATTTTTTGAGATATAATCTCATCCGTTGATTTCGATTTAATCCAACGATTGTAATAGGTTCTCATTTTAAGAGAGGTTCTCACCAGAACCCGGTCATATATATATATATATATATATATATATATATATATATATATATATTGTAGTTTTTATGAATATAATTTATTATATTTATAAAGCATTTTGGGATTTTACGAATTTAAATCGCATTTAAATAAGTAATTTAAATGTGTGTAATTAATTAAAAGTATTTATTACTTTAATTAATTATAAAAGAGGATTTAATTTTAAGTTGAGAATTTATGTGGGTTTTGAAATTAAAGCGATTTGAATTATTCCAAAGATTAAACCAATTTTTATAAGGAACTCAAGTGAATAATTCCATAGCCTATTCAATGTTAACCCAAAGTCCAATTTGAATTTAAGAAGCCCAAAAGGGGTTTCCCTAAAAACCTAATCTCCAAGGGTTCAAGCCTATAAATACCCTTGAATGTTTTAAAAATCCCTACATTCTTGAAAGCCTCAATATTCTCTTTCCTCTCTCTCTTTTCTTCTTCCCCAAGTTTCTCTCTTTTTTTCCTCTCTTCCTCTCTTCTTTCTCTCGTGCCCAGCCAAGCAGCTTGCGCCCAGCTCCCTTACTGCTACTGATGTTGTGCGTTTCCCCAGTGCCTCGCGTGCCGTCGCTGTTGTCGCTGCACACGCCCAACGCGCCAAGCCATGCGCGCCCCTGCTCTCCCTCTCGCACGCGTCAGCCGCTGTCCACAAGCAAGCAACCTTGCAGCTATGTTGGCGTGCACCATTCACACCCTTTTGCTTTCATTTTTGCGCCCGGTTACATCAACTAAGTAATTGTGCCGTGTTATAGGCCGGTTTGGTATAATTTCTCTTCTTCCTAACCTTATCTATTTTGAAGTTTGGAATTTTATTATGTTTGATGATGGATTTTGATTATTATTGTACGTGGGATTGGTTATGAACACCAAAGATGAGGATTTTGATGATTAGAATGTTGAGGACTATTTTTTATTGAAGGATATTAATTTTTAGATTTGGTTGTGAAATAAAGCTTCAATCTTTAAGGCTTTTTAATGATTTTAATGATGATTTAGAGTTAGGGTTTTGCCTTAAACCTTATGGCTAGTTGATTAACATAATTAGATGAAAATTTTAATTATGGTAACCAATTGTAATTTTCAGATTTGTTTTGAGACCGAAAGTGACAATTTTTAATGGTTTTAATCATGAAATTAGTCAAATTTCATGCTTGGGTTTTAAACGGTTAATTGGAATTATTATTTTATCGATTAACGATTAATTTCTAATTATTTCAAGCGTTTTAAACTTAATAAAGTTTCTGGAAATTTAATGAACCTGGATAATAATTAAGTTTCGTTATTTTAATGATAGGAGGAGATTTCTAATTTAGTGGATTGAATCACAAAGTGGCCCCCGTACTTAGGAATTCAAGGTACGTGCAAGTCTAGGGCGACCACCTTATTTTCATGGGAATTCATGTGGTGATTTTATATTGTGATTCATGTACTTGGAATATTCATGGATTCATGTTTGAATGTGTGAGCAAACATGTTATGGATATGGTTTATGTTTGTTGAATCGAAGTGAACAAGCATGTTATTATTGGTTATGTTTGTTAAATTTAAATAACAAGCATGTTGTCCAAGTATGGTTATGCATGTATGGTTCATTCGCATGCAAGAAATGATTTATGCTATTATACGTAAGGTCTAACATCTTATTAGCCAAGTATATTGTGCCTAATTGCACCATTGTTATTTACCACATATGAAGGGCCTATGCTGTAATACCTAGTATTTTTCCGTATTTATGAATATATTTTATTATATTTATAAAACATCTTTATAATTTTTAGAATTTAAATCGCATTTAAATATTATTTAAAAGTATTTTTATTAATTAGAATGTTTATTATTTAATTAATTACGAAATGAATTTATTATTTGAAGTCGGGAAATTTATTTGGGTTTCAATTTTTAAATGTTTTAATTAATTCTAAGCCCAACTCGTTCTAATAGTTGAGCCTGAAATATTTGTGAAGGCTCCAATCTTGTTGGATTACTATTATCATCTCATCTTTATAATACAAAGAGGCTAAAAAGATTCTAACTTAAAGCTAAGCTAGTAACGTACGAAATTAATTCCTATCAATACTACCACTAATGTATGAAATCAATGCAAAGTATCAATACTACCACTAACATCAATTCCCAGCCATAATGCTACTAACGTATGAAATGAATGCCAAATCAATTCCTAATAATATCTCAACACCCCCCCTCAAGTTGGAGCATGGTGTGGATCGAAAATGCCCAACTTGGCAAGTAGATAATTAAACTGAATTTTTCCAAGAGCCTTTGTGAAAATATCCGCAAGTTGAGATGTGGTAGAAACATACGTGGGTTCTATCACACCTTCGGTGATTGCATCGCGAACAAAGTGACAATCAATCTCAATATGTTTCGTACGCTCATGAAAAATTAGATTTTTAGCAATATGAATAGCTGACTGACTTTCACAAAATAACTTGATAGCTTTAGGATGATGCACACCTAGGCTCAATAGTAGGCCTTTCAACCATTTCAATTCACACGTTATCGCAACCATCGAGCGATATTCCGCTTCTGCAGATGAGCGGGAAACCGTGTGTTGCTTTTTCGTCTTCCAAGAAATAGGAGACTGGCCCAAGAATACTAACCAACCTGTCAACGATCTGCGTGTGATAGGGCATGCAGCCCAATCTGAATCACACCTACCTTGTAAGGATAGTTCACTATCTGCACGTAACAAAATTCCTTGCCCTGGTGTGCCTTTAAGATAACGAACAACCCGTAAAGCTGCTTCCCAGTGTGCAACTCGGGGTTCCTGCATAAACTGTGACAACACATGAACTGAGTATGCGAGGTCTGGGCGAGTGACCGCCAAGTACACTAGGCGGCCCACTAGCCGACGGTAACTCTCTGGGTCTGACATTAATGGGCCTTCAGCATGGCCCAGACGATGATTTTTTTCAATAGGAAAGCCACAAGGCTTAGCCCCTAATAGTCCAGCTTCAGAAATAATATCAAGAGTATACTTTCGTTGACACAAAAATAATCCCAACTCGCTTCTTGCAACCTCAATGCCAAGAAAATATTTTAAAGAACCCAAATCTTTCATCTTGAAACAATCACTTAAGTAGGCTTTGAAAACTTTAATCGCAGCGGAGTCATTACCAGAAATTATAATATCATCAACATAAACTAGAACATTAATTTAAACAGTCCCTTTAGTATATGTGAACAAAGAATAGTCGGAGTAGGACTGTAAGAAACCATACCCTTTCAAAGCCGTGACCAACTTTGCAAACCAACAACGCGGGGCTTGTTTTAAGCCATACAAAGACTTGCGCAGTCTACATACCAGATTAGGATTTGGACATTCAAAGCCGGGAGGAAGTTTCATGTATACTTCTTCCTCGAGATCTCCATGAAGAAAGGCATTATGAACGTCCATTTGATGGAGTTCCCAATTTTTAGAGGCAGCAATAGCTAGAAAAACACGAACCGTAGTCATCTTGGCAACGGGGGCAAACGTTTCATTGCAGTCAATCCCAGCTTTCTGATGATTACCCAAAACAACTAATCTGGACTTGAGACGTTCAATATCACCACTGGAGAAAATTTTTATCCTGTACACCCATTGACTTCCCAAGGCACGTTTGCCAGGTGGAAGCTCCTCTAGAGTCCATGTACCATTATCCTCCAAGGCAATAATTTCTTCTTTCATAGATTTCTTCCACCTATCATCTCTCATAGCTTCTTTAAAGGATTGCGGATCGTTATTGGAAACAATATTTGCAAGAAACTTAAGATAATTTACAGAATAATTGTCACAATTTATATAGTGTGCTATAGGGTAGGGAGTACCTGAGGAATGCCGTGGAGACAAAGGAGAGGGAGATGGAAATTGAGTAACTACTGTGTGCGTCACAAAGTCCCGTAACAAAACTGAGGGAAACTTTTCCCTACAACCACGACCCATCTCACTTGGTTGATCAGATGAAGGTGCTGAAGTTCTGGCTGGGCTTGAAGACGAAGCTGGGGTGGGTTGGCCCAAAGGAGGAAGGCCAGATGTGTTTTGGGTTGGAGGCATAATTTCACTAGCAGCTTCCTGACTAGGAAGAAAAGGTGTAGGAGCAAGCTGGGCTTGCTCATGAATGGAATGTTGTGCATGTGTGTCTAGCGTACTTTCACGCATTTCATCATCAATAATTATGGGTAATTCATTCTCAATAATTTCAGCAAAGTCATCATCAATTATTACATCACTACTCATTGGAACAATATTCTCCAGAATAATATTCACATCATCCGGGTCAACAAATGGAAACACGTCCTCAAAAAATTTTACATCACGAGAGACAAAAAATTCTTTATTATCAAGGTCAAACAATTTCCAACCCTTCTTACCAAAATGATACCCCAAAAAAATACATTTTCGGCTTCTACTCTCAAATTTATCACCCTTGGTCTTTTGGTTGTGGGCAAAACAAAGACAACCAAAGGTACGAATAAAATCATACGAAGGGGGAGACTCAAATAGAATTTCGAAGGGGGTTTTGTTGTTCAATACGGAGGATGGAGTTCTATTTATCAAATGTGTTGTGGCAAGAATACATTCCCCCCAAAAATATATAGGCAATTTTGCTTGAAATCTTAAAGCCCAGGCTATATTTAAAATGTGTTTATGTTTTCTCTCAACCCTCCCTTTTGTTGGGGTGTTCCTACACAAGAGGTCTGGAATAGAATCCCGGTTGCGGAAAAATAATCAAGTAGACAATTATATTCCGTACCGTTATCCCTTTGAACAATTTTGATAGTTTGAGAGAATTGACGTTCAACCATGGCAATAGAACTCATAAAAATTCTGAAAACATTAGTTTTATCATCCAACAAATATGTCCACACAGCTCTAGAGAAATCATCAATTATGGTTAAGAAATAACGAGCTCCACAAGAAGAGGCATGTCTGTATGATCCCCACAAATCACAATGCACTTTTTCAAAAATTCGACTAGCTTTATTATCACTGATGTGAAATTTGTCTCTAGAATGCTTAGCCCGAAAACAAACTTCACAAGGTTTATTTAAACTACCCTTAACACTATTAACAGGATAAAGTAACTTCACTACTCTTTCGGAGGGATGCCCCATACGTTTGTGCCACAACTCTAATGTCGAGGTGAACGCCGTCGTTGAAATATGTTGCACCGAATCAATTTCTCCGAAGTAGTAAAGTCCATCTCGTCTAACTCCCGTTCCAATCAGCTTTCCTGTTTGGTCCTGTATAGCACACGTAGAGGAATTAAATTGGACAATACAATGTATATTATCAATTAATTGAGATACAGAGAGTAGGTTGCAATTTAATTTCGGAACTGGGGCGTTGTGCACTAGGGCACTCCAACGCCCACGCGAGTCTCGCTCGTTGTTTCTTCTCTCTCACCCGCACACTCGTGCACTCCCTCTCGCTCTCCTTCCCTCGGCGTTGCGCACCCTGCTGCCTTTGTGCCCGCGTCCCGCGCCCTCTCTCCTCGTCACACACTCGCACAACATCGCGGCCTTGCCCAGTGCTACTGCTTCTTTATTGCTCGCGTACCAGCACACCCCTGTTGCCTTGTGCTTTCTCGAGTCGCACACCCGCACACACACAAGCACTCGTGTGCGTGCCGTGCACCGTGCTACGATTTTTGATCCTTTTTGCGCCCGATCACATTCAATTCGTGATGGTACCGTGCTATAGGCCGGTTTGGTATAATTCTCTTCTTCCTAATATATTCTATTTCAATTACGTATTTTAAATTATTGATTTTTATTATGAATATTGATTTATGATTGACTAAACTGTTGGGATTGGTTATGAACACCAAATTTTGAGGATTTATATGTTTAGAGTATTGAAGGGTATTTTGGTTTGAAGTATTATAATTTTCAGATTTGAAATATTAAATAAAGTGTTGATTTTTGATGTTTTAAAGTGATTTTAATGGTGATTTAGGGTTAGGGTTTTAATCTAAGCCTAATGACTAATTGATTAGAATAATTAGATGACTATTTTGATCATGATAAATAATTGTATTTTTCAGAATATTATTAGAACTTAAAACCTCAATTTTTGATGATTTTTGGCTTGAAAATAAATTAATTACATCCTAGGGTTCTAATCGATCAATTGAGACTATTATTTTATTAATAAACGATTTATTTCTAATTAATTCAAGTGTTTTAAAAGTTAATAAAGTTGGTGGAAATTTAGTGAACATGAATAATAATTAAATTTCATTATTTTAATGATAGAAGGACGTGCTTTCTAATCTAAAGCCTTGACTCACAAAGTTGCCCCTGTACTTAGGTATTCAAGGTACGCACATGTCTAGGGTGGCCACCGTTTTCATGAGGATTCATGTGATGTTATATTATTGTGATTCATGTGACTTGGATTATCATGGATCATGTTTGATGTTGTGAATGAACATGTTGTATAATTATTTATTCATGTTTGATGTGGTAAACAAGCATGTTTGGATTATCGTGGAACTATGGTTTTATTGAACAAGCATGTTGTGATTATTTATGATCGTTGATTTTAATGTCAAGCATGTTGTTCAAGTTTTATATGCACGTATGGGTATTTCACATGCAAGGGAATATTGTTATGCTATTGTACGTGATGTCTAGCATATTTTGAGCCAAGTATTCGTGCCTCGTTGCACCATTTATTCTACCCCATTTGTAGGTATGTTTGGGAAGTCTATGTGAATTGAATTAAGAATTTTTTATGCCTAGTGCACAACCCGCATGTTAATGGGCATGTCGTGGAATCTCAATTGTATATTGAGAAGGAACAATGGGAGTAATATCACTTGAATCTTGTATGTTTGATCACAAGTCCTAATGGATTAAAAAGGGAGTGTTGTTTGGTTGCTTGTTGTTATATGCCTTGTGTTGTGTCTTGAGTTCACTTGGTTAGAAAATATTAATAAACGTAAAGTGCAACCAGAACGAGCTTCAAAACTCTTGGAATGTATATACCTCGAGTATGAACAATGGGGGGAGTCTTGCCGGAAAAATTGTAATCCTATTAATGATACAAGACGTTGTTTCATTTCTTTTATGCGCTGGAATTCCGTCGGTATGGTCCGACAAGTGGTTTACTTTTATTATATATTTTTGGTGTTTGGGGGGGTCCCAACACCCTTCATTTAACGGATATTTCTTTTGGGCCCATTCGAAGCTTATTCTTAATTAACCTATGAGTTAAGAGTCGTGTCAAGAGTCGAGTCTTGTCTCCATGATTAATTGCTTATTTATATGGCTTTTGCATGTGGATTATTTATTGTGAGTGAAGCATGTTAGACTAGGATTTCATTCTAGCTTGTTCGTACTCAGCTTTTGGTGACTTCGTGCTTCATGTCTTTTGGTCATGGCCTTTGCCTTAATGACCCTACGATGATCCACCATTGCATTTGCATTATTGGGGAGTAGATTTTAAATAATAGGTTTGTAGAGATAACTTGCTGGAGAAGTTATCTATCATGGGGATGTTGAATGAGCGTTGTTTTTTCTCCTGCATCGTTAAACTCTATTATTTTATTAGTCTAGACTACTTAAACTATTTAAACTGCTAGTTAATGGATTATATTTACTTAAATGTTTTGGTTTTAGGTCGTTATGGCTCCAATTTGTATGGAGGCCACTAACTACTATTTAATGTTGTGAAAGTTAGTTATTTCCGCTGCGTAATTTTGGTAATAGCCAACCGTTATCACGGTGGCGGTAATACGTTAGTAATTCATTTATTTTAAAATGGTTTTATGATGGCAATGACTTGTTAGGGTGTTACAAAGTGGTATTTGCAGAGCTCTAGTTTAAGAGCTGCTTTGCATTAAATAATAATGCAATGTGGTAATTCCTTAAGCTACGATTTAAAAGCTACTAAATAGTAATTCGTACTATTTGAATGGTTTTGTGGGACTTTAGGATGTTTTGAAATTTATTTTCCTAAAGTTAAAATGTTAATTTTGAGTACTCAATATTTTGAAAAGTCAAATACCAATTATTTAAGTTTATTTGAAATTAAGTTGAATTCCGAATGTTTTTTATTTAATTTAATATTTTACGAAATATTCCCTAGAGTCGAATTTAATTCGGAATAATTCTCGATTTTTTTCAAAACACTTTTTTTTTAATTTTGGAGTTTCATGGAATTTTCATAAAAAAAAATTATTTAATTATCCAAATTTAATTATTTAATTAATTATTTTCGGAATATTCTTCATTTACTCGAATTAATTGATTTATTATTCGACCATTTACTTATTAATTTTCGACTTTAATTTTAATAATAATTTCAACTAGATTAGAAGTTATTTATTAATTATTTTTGAAAATTATTAATTACTCTAAGCGAGGAAGGGTAGATTAAGAAGGGCATATTCAGTCTAAGTATGCATTTGATTAAGTGTTTACATACTAAGTATGCATCTAATTAAGTGTTATGTGTTAAGCATTGGTTATGTGTATATCACTACTACAAAATAGGGAATAGAAAACGCCAAATAGAGAACAGTTAAGTTTGCTAAACGTTTTGTAGGAGTATAGAGAACGCATTTTTCTCATAACAATTGTACGAAGAAAAGAATAGAGAAATGTTACCTTACTTAGCCGCCTTGTATTCTTTACCATAACAAAAAAAAAAAATTAAATACTCATTAAAATATAAAGTTTTGTCCAACATAACTGTTTTGTATTCTTTTAAGTACAAAACTATTTTACAATTTAAAAAAAAAAACCTTAATTTAAAACTTCTTTTTTTAATTGAGTAAAGACATTATTTTGCAAATAATTATCCTTGATCACTTAACAAAATTAAACAAGTTTTTAAGGAGGAGTATATTTTTACCAAGGTAGGCCAGATCCAAAAATTTTCCAAAATCCTTAACATTCTATACTGAGTCTGAAACCATTGTACTCCCGCAAAAACACACGGAAGCAGTTCGACACCCACCACCGTCGCTACACATCAACACCACCGCTCCATTGCACCGTCCGCCTTCCGTCTACTTCCGACCTCCGCTGAGCGCTGGCTTCCCAATTCTAAGGTTAGTGTGGTTAATTTTGTTTTTTCATAATATTAATTCAACTAATAACCTAGGATTATGAATTAAAGAATTCTAGCTTGTTAATTGCAAAAATAACCTAGGATTATGAATTAAATAATTCTAGCTTCTTTTGGTCGAATTATAGTCGAATTGCTTGATGAATTTCTGTAGAATTTCTTGATGATTTCTTGACGAATGGCTTGATGAATTGGTGTAGAATTGCTTGACGAATTTTTGTATATTTGTTGTCAAATTTCTTGATGAATTGTTGTAGAATTGTTGTAAGCCTGTGGAGAAAGATGATTTCTCCGCGCTAGTAATAGAAAGGTTTTTGTTTTTTTTTTTGACAGTCACTAAGCATAAAACCCTAAGGACCAATTACTAGGAAACCATTTATTCTTGCTTCTATTGCAAGTTTGTGGGCGTCCATAGTGGTCTGTCTACTAACATATATAATATTGCAGAAATTAAAATTGTTGTCTAGAGTAAGGATATCTCTTATCACCCCGGATATTTCTATCGGCCTTGTGTCTTCCTTTAGTAGGTGCTCAATTAGAACCTTACAATCCGTTTGGATAGTGATATCTTGATATTGTTGTCATAGCACCATTTCATGAGCATATACATACCTCTAGCCTCCGTGTCCAACGCCGAGTTCCCTCTGATTGAAATGCTCATAGTGGATATGGTGTTGTTGCTATTATTTTCGAAGATCCTCCATCCCACACCACTGAAGCTTCTAGCTTGGTTCTTTTTGTCTTTCTTCCATGCTCCATCCACATTCGCTGTAATTCCAGAGTTTGAAGCATTGCGTTGCCCTATTGAAATATGTGTATCAGTGGTGTTTCGTTCTTGTTGCTCCTCCTGTCTTTGGTTCTTCATACATTGCTTGCTGATCCTGTTGTTTACTACCTCATTAACCTTGTCTGTCCATCCTTTCATGATTTCCATTAGTGTCGAAGGGTTTGTCTTTTCATTTCTGAATATGACTTCGTTCCTGTACTTCCATATGGCCCATAAACCTGCAAAAAACATGTTTGTGGAGCTGTAGTTTTCATTGTTTTGATTTGTGAGTACTTTGATCCAACCCTTGACCCATTCTTGAATTGGTATTATTCTTCCTGGTGAGGTATTGATTCCTAACTGGCAAGTTCGCCACATTCTTGTGGCCCATTCACAATCTCTGAATAAGTGTGCCAGTGTTTCGTTCTCTTTTCCACATAGTACACAAACAGGGTCCATGACGATCCCTCTGCGATTGATGTTAGTTTTGTTTGGTTAATGGATAGAAAATACAGAAACATGAAACACATATATTTAAAAATTTGAGTTCACCTCATGAGCTCCTTTGTAATATCCGATAATATGATATAACATTAAAATAAAGATAAATAATGCACTGAAAATGTGTATTTAAAAATAAAGATAAATAATGCACTGAAAATGTGTATTTAAAAATATGATATAACATATATTTAAAAATGTGTATTTCAAGTTTGATCATGTCTTATTTTGCTCTATGTGATTAATTGTCATAATTCACGATTAAGCATATACTTGTGCATCCAATTTGTTTAAGCTTATTTTATATTCTTTTGGTGGATTGATTCTATTGTTGGGAACGCGTTAATAAGACTTTTAAGTTGTGTATTTTCAGCATTTAAAATGTTGCTCTCAAAGTTCTCTAACCTAGGACAACTAGAGAAGTAGGATTGTGAACCTCCGCACATTTATGTAAAGAAGATTGAGTTCACTTGCAATTACTTTGCTACGATCAACGATATGGCGCATCTAAGGAATGGAGATGTTATGTCTGAGATGGTTATTTATTGCTTGCCTCATAGGACACCATACGTTACGCTTAAGAATAAGTATCATGACATGCACTATGAGGATGGTACTCCTAATTATTATAAGTATGGTACTGGAGATGGTAGGTGGAGGTATGACACTGAGGTCATGTCCTGTAACACCCTAATAATTCCTTGCTTTTATAAACCATTTTCCAACTTAAAATAAAGGAATTACTAAAGCATTACCGCCACCGTGATAACGGTTAAGGCTATTACCAGAATTACGCAGCGGAATTAAATGTCAACTAACTTTTAAAAACCATAATTAATGAAATATTGAGGCCTCCTACAATTTGGAACGATAATGGCCCAAAACCCAAAGTATAAATAATTCAAACATTTCAAACATAATTAAAATATTAAATAAAATAGTTTCAAAGAACGAAAGCATGCAACTCTCTCAATCATCCCAAGCCACATGATTTCAATCGTACTTGATCTACTAACCTGCTACATTAATCTACTCCCCAACAATGCAAGTGCAAATGATGGATCATCATAGGGTCATTAAGGCAAAGGCCATGACCAGAAACACACAAAGCACGTAGTCAGCAAAAGCCGAGTACTTACAAGCATAGAGTAAATGAAACTAAAACATGCATCACTCACTAAGTACTAATCAACATGCAAAAGCCATATAATAACAAATCAAACAATCATGAGATACAAGACTCGACTCTTGACTCACAATTTAATTAGAATAAGCTTCGAACGGGCCAAAGAATAATCCACAAAGGGAAAAGGTGATGGGAGCCAACCATACACCAAATATAATAATAATAAAATCGGGCCATACCGAGTGTCGGGCCATACCGACGGAATTCCTGCGCATAATATAAATGAAACAACGTCTTGTATCATTAGTAGGAGTACGAGCTTTCCGGCAAGACTCCCCCCATTGTTCATACTCAAGGCATATACGTTCCAAGAGTTTTGAAGCTTGTTCTAGTTGCACTTTACGTTTATTAATATTTTATTAAAGGCGAACTCAAGACTCAACAACATGCATACATACCATTAATAAACAACAACCAAAACACTCTTATTTTAATGCTTTAAGACTTGTGATTAACCAAGCAAGACACTTGTGATATTACTACCATGTTCCTCCTCACCAAAGTGAGACTCCACATCATGCATATTAACATGAGGGTTGTGCCCTTGCACGACAAATCCTAATTCATTTCATACATAACATTCCCAACTGAACCCTACATGTGCGGTGGCTTACGTGAGCTAACCCTTCACATGTGGTAAAATAAATAGTACAACGAGGTACAAATAAATGGCTCAAAATATGCTAGACATCCCGTACAATAGCATACAAATAATTAATCCATCCTTTGCATGTGAATTGAACCATACATGCATAAATATTGAACAACATGATTGACAATGAAATCCATACTCATAATAATTTCAACATGCTTGTTCAACAATTAATTCAATAAATCCAACATCACAAATCACATGCTCGTTCACCAAAATAACACGATTCCACATAATGTAATTCACATCCTCAACAATCATGTAATGTCATTGACAAAAAGGTGTGGTCGCCCTAGACTTGTACGTACCTTGAATACCTAAGCGTAGGGGCCACTTTGCAATAACGAGCACTCAACTAGAAATCACCTCCTATCATCAAAATAATGAAACTTAAATTATTTCCATGTTCATTAAATTTCCAGCAACTTTATAAAATTTAAAACCTCCTTTAAACTTTAGAATTCAATCGTTTTTCAATAATAAAATCGCCTCAATTTGCAAAATCAATCCCTAGTACGAAAACATACTTTTTCCGCCTTTAAAATCAATAAAAATCGACACTTTAAACCTTTATTCAAATCTGAAAATATAATTGATCATCATAATTAAAATCATCACCTAATTATGCTAATCAATTGACTCATTAGGTCTAGGTTAAAACCCTAACTTGAAAATCTCAATAACACTAGTTTAATATCATAAAAATCAATGCTTTATTAAATAAACAAATCTGAAAAATTCATCCTTTAATAATTAAAACAACCCTAATGAATCACAACACACAAATCCTCAAACCACGGTATTCATAACCGGTTCCCAGAATTTTAATTACTCAAAACAATATTAACATAATAATTTAAAATACGGAATTTAAATAGAATAGGTAAGGAAGAAGATAATTATACAAATCCGGCCTATAGCACGGAACAACCACGAACTAATGTGATTGGGCGAAAAAGAAATCGAATACGAACACACACACACACACAACGCACAACTCAGGTGCGTGCGTGCGCAACGACGAAGGGGGACGCAGCAGGGTCGCGCGCGCGCGGGCTGGGCGCAGCGCGAGGGAGAGAGCGAGTGAGCGAGAGGGGTGCTCGGCACTGTGCGCGAGGGAAGGCGAGGGCACAGCGCGCGCTTGGCGCGAGGGAGCGGGCGAGGGGAGGCGAGGCACGCAACAGCGTGCAGCACTACTGGGCGCGGAACGACAGAGGAAGAGAGGGAGTGTGCGAGTGTGTGGGCAGCAGCGACACACCACACAGCAACAACACACGCACGGCAACGAGAGGGCAGCAGCAAGCAAGGCTCGTGCTTGCTGCGTGCGGACCGAGCCGGACAAGAGGAGAGGGAAAGAGGAGTGTTGGGCAAGAAATCAAAGGGAGGGTTTATGAGATTTTAGGGGTTCATTTAATGATGGGGAGTCCTATTTATAGGATCCTTATTGTCAATGGGCTAGGCGTAGGGAATTAGAATTGGGCTTAGGGAATTAAATGATTGGCCTAGCTTAGGACTTGAATTAAATACTTTTGATTGGGCTCGTTTAATAAAACGAATTGGACTTTTCATTTAAAACCCGAAGCCTTTAAAAATCATTTGCAACTCATTTAATTTCCCGACTCAAGGATTAAATTCGTTTCGTAATTAATTAAAATAATAAATATTCTAATTAATTAAAATACATTAAATAAAATGCATTTAAATATTATTTAAACGATAATAAATCGTAAAATGCTTTATAAATATAATAAAATATATTTATAAATATTATAAAATTACGAGGTATTACAGTCTACCCTCCTTAAAAGAAGTTTCGTCCCGAAACTTGGGTTCGGAAATCAAAATTCAACTCAAAACTTGAGACTTTCAATACGTTCATTTACAAAGTTTTAAGTTGCTGTACTCTTTACATGATTAAACAGGAAAATAATAAGTGCAAATTCAATAGAAAGCACCAAATTGGGCATAAAATAGGGAAAAACAAGGTAAAAGCGCGAAATTCTACCGCACTCTACCCCCCTTAAAAGACACGAGTTACGACCCCGTAACTCAACTAACCTCGGGAAAAAGCTCGGGATATTTCTTTCTCATTTCGTCCTCCGCTTCCCAAGTGGCTTCCTCAGATTCTTGATTAGACCACAACACTTTGACAATTTTCACATCTTTAGTACGCGTACTATGCACTTTGCTATCAAGGATTTTGACAGGGTCTTTCCTCAAAGGTTAGACTTTGGTCTAATTCTATGGTCTCCGGTTGCAACACATGCGATTTATCCGGAACATATTTCCTTAACTGAGATATGTGGAACACATTATGCACTCTATGCAAGTCCATAGGCAAGGCTAGTCTATAAGCTACCTTTCCGATTCTTTCTAAGATCTCATATGGGCCTATGTACTTAGGGCTTAACTTCCCCTTCTTCCCAAATCTCATGACACCTTTCAATGGTGACACACTGAGCAACACTTTATCACCTATGTTGAACTCTTCATCCCTACGTTTCAAGTCTGCATAACTCTTTTGGCGATCCTGCGCCGCTTGAATCTTTAATTGGATGGTTCGGATTTGGTTCATGGTGTCCTCTATCATTTGAGGTCCCAACACTACGGTTTCACTAATATCGTTCCAACAAAGTGGACTTCTACCTTTTCGTCCATACAAAGCTTCAAATGGTGCCATTCCAATGCTAGCATGATAGCTATTGTTATAGGAAAACTCAATCGGCTCTAGGCTATCTTCCCAACTTCCTTGAAAATCAATAACGCATGCCCGAAGCATGTCCTCCAGGGTTTGGATAGTCCTTTCAGTTTGTCCATCCGTGGTTGGGTGGAAGGTTGTACTCATTTTCAATGTCGTACCAAAACTCTTCTGCACACTTTTCCAGAAATTCGAAAGAAACCTTGTATCTCTATCTGATACGATATCCTTAGGAACTCCATGTAACCTCACAACATTCTTAATGTAGGCTTTAGCAAGTTGTTCCATTTTCCAGGTTTCCTTCATTTATAAACACTGCTGACTTGGTCAACCTATCTACTACAACCCAAATTGTATCATTCCCAGTCTTTGACTTAGGTAAACAAGTGACAAAGTCCATAGAAATACAGTCCCATTTCCAGCTTGGAATCTCTAAAGGTTGGACCTTCCCTTGAGGTCTCCTATGCTCAATTTTAACCTTCTGACAAGTCAAACATCTAGCCACAAATTCAGCCACTTCGTTCTTCATCCTTGGCCACCAATAGACCTTTTTCAAGTCCTTATACAACTTGTCACCCCCTGGGTGCACAGAATATGGCGTATTATGCCCTTCTTTCATCAATCTCTCTTTCAGTTCTCCACACTTTTGAGGCACGCACCACCTGCCTTTGTACCTCAAACTTCCATCATCATGGATTCGGAAATCTATCTCCTTACCTTGCGAAATCTTTTCCTTGATTCGCTCCAACTTCACATCACCAGCTTGATTCTCTCTAATCTCATCAAATATTGACGGTTGGATGGTTAAGGCATTCATTATTCCCACAAGCTTTCACCACTTACTATTTCAAGTTTCAAACGCTGCATGTCCTTACACAGCTAGTTAGCAACTACTAACGCATTAACACTATGACTTGATTTCCTACTCAAGGCATCCGCAACTACATTGGCTTTTCCCTCGTGGTACTGGATATCCAAATCATAGTCCTTAATTAACTCCAACCACCTTCGTTGGCGCATATTCAAATCCTTCTGTGTGAAGATGTACTTCAAACTCTTGTGGTCCGTAAATATCCTACACTTCACACCATACAGATAGTGTCTCCATATCTTCAATGCAAATACTATAGCCGCTAGCTCTAAATCATGGGTAGGGTAATTGGATTCATATGGCTTCAATTTCCTTGACGCATACGCAATAACTTTCCCGTTTTGCATCAATACACACCCCAAACCATTCTTAGAGGCATCACTATACACATCGTATGCACCACTCTCATCTGGTAAGGTTAACACTGGCGCGGTTGTCAATCGCGTCTTTAAGGCTTGGAATGCTTCCTCACACTGGTCACTCCATTCAAACTTGGTTTCCTTCTTCATCAAGGTAGTCATGGGCTTGGCTATCCTAGAGAAGTCTTGCACAAATCGTCTATAGTAGCCAGCTAATCTCAGAAAACTACGAATGTCAGTCACACTCTTGGGTGTAGGCCATTCACTAACAGCTTTGATCTTAGCAGGGTCAACTGCCACTCCTTCTTTTGACACAAAATGTCCCAAAAATGCAACTCTTTCCAACCAAAACTCACACTTTGAGAACTTGGCATACAACTGGTTATCTCTCAAGGTACTCAACACCGATCTCAAGTGTTCCGCATGATCTTCTTCACTCTTTGAATACACTAGTATGTCATCTATGAAAACCACTACAAACTTGTCCAAATAGGCATGGAATACACGGTTCATTAAGTCCATAAATATTGCAGGGGCATTGGTTAACCCAAAAGGCATAACAGTGAACTCATAATGTCCGTATCTAGTTCTGAATGCAGTCTTTGGTATGTCATGGTCAGCGATTCTCAATTGATGATAACCCGAACGCAAATCGATCTTTGAAAAGATTCCTGCTCCTTTTAGTTGGTCAAATAGGTCTTCTATCCTAGGTAATGGATATTTGTTCTTGATTGTGACCTTATTGAGCTCCCTGTAGTCTATACAGAGCCTCATACTTCCATCCTTTTTCTTCACAAACAACACTGGTGCTCCCCAAGGCGATGCACTTGGCCTAATATAACCTTTCTCCAATAGATCCTCTAGTTGGCTTTTTAATCCATTCATTTCTGCTGGAGCCATTCGATAAGGTGCTTTTGAAATAGGGGCGGTTCCAGGCACTAAATCTATGGTAAAGTCAATAGGTCGATTGGGAGGCATCCCCGGGATCTCTTCTGGAAATACATCAAGGAATTCATTAACTACTGCAATATCCTCAGGCTGATCCTTGATCACATGCTCTAGGTTTCTCACATTACATAAGAAGGCTGGGTTCCCTTTACTGACTAGCTTCACGAGTTCCATTGCCGTGATGATTCCTATGTTCTTAGGTTTACCAAAACGACGATATGACACTACTTTGCCTAGGCTAGACCTCAAGTGAACCTTCTGCTTCTCACAATCTATTTTGGTTTTGAACTTGGCCAACCAATCCATCCCTAGAATTACATCTAGCTCTCCTAACTCGAATTCTATTAGGTTAGATAAGAATACGGTCTTGGCTATGGTCATAGGCACATCTCTATGGATTTTGGTACACTTCATTATACTACCAGTAGGTATGACTATAGGTACTTCAATCGATTCAGGCTCTTTCAACCCTAATTTCCCCAAAGCATCTACTGATATAAAAGAATAAGTCGCACCAGAATCAAATAGAACTTTAACTGAAACGGAATTAATAGATAAAGTACCCGCTATGACGTCAGAGGAAGTCTCCGCTTCTTGCCTAGATATCACATTCAACTTTCCTTGGGCAACTCCTTTGTTATAGCCACCTCCATTGGTGTTCCCATTGTTGTTTCGATTCCCATTCTACTGTTGGTTCCCTCCGGGCTTTCCATGGTTCTGGTGATTGCCATTGCTATTGTCATTGTTACCAGTTTGGTAGTTCCTTTGATTTCCACCTCCATTTCCCCCATTCCGGTTCTGATTACTCCGGTTATTGCCTTGGTGGTTACCTTGATTAGGCTTTCCATTCTTAGAATAGCATTCATACTCCCTATGGCCTAACTTCTGACAGAATCTACAAGTCACCAAATTCTCATCACAATCTTTTCCAGGGTGATTCATGTTACAGCGCCTACATTCGTAGGTCCGTACTCCATTCCTTCTAGAATGATTTCCACCACCTTGATTGTTGCGATTACCACCATTGTTAGCCCTAAACTGGAAATTCCCATTTCCTTTGTGCTTCTTAAAATTCCCCTGATTCTGATGGTTATTTCCTTGATTCGAGCTTCCAAATCCTTTCTCTTTTCAGCACTACCATTCTTCCTTTGTTGTTACCCATACAGGTGAGCAGCTTTTCCGTACAGGGTGTCTAATGAGGTAAAGGTCTCTCCAGACAACAACAGCTGTAAGTCCATGGTCAAACCATTCTCGAATCTTTGAGCCCTGAGCTCTTCCGTTGCCACCACTTCAGGTGCAAACCTAGACAGCTCTATAAACTTAGAATAGTATTCCGTCACAGACAGACCTCCCATTTTGAGTTCAATGAACTCCTGCGCCTTTTTCTTCTTCAGGTAGGGTGGGTAAAACTTGTTCCTTAGTGCAGTTTTGAATGCTTCCCATCCAAAGTTAGGTGTGGCTCTAAGGGTATTTTCACATCGTTGCCACCACAAATCAGCTTCACCTCTCAGGTAGTACACAGCACTATTCACCCTAAGGTTTTCGGGGCAATTCACAGCTACAATGAGTTTATCAAACTCTCTCAACCAGTTGTCCAACACACTTGGTTCAATCTCTCCGCTATAGAGTGGAGGCTTGCTTTGAGCTATTTTCTTAAACATTTCCCCAGCTGGGTCATGCATTGGGTTTGCTCTGGTTTGAGCTAGGTCACGAACTACCTCAGCTAGTTGTCTAACCACTTCAGAAATCTCTTGGCTAGCCATATCCCTTCTCCTGAATAAATAAAAAGGCTAACTTTAATATTGGTTGGACATGACATCACTAAGGTACTGGTTCTACAACGAACCTACTCACAACAAGAACACACTTAAGCGCCACCTAGGGGGAAGAGTTGGCGCCACTTTCGGGCCTTCTCACCCCACTATTCGATGCAAGTAAATTTAGATGGTTGCTACTAAACCACCTTGCACATAAAATTTCATTGAAGAAATAACAAATAATCCCTTTGCGATACCCACAAGACTTAGAATTGAGAATTAAACTTAAAGGGTAACGAAAAAGGAAATTCTATTCTTTTATTAAAACTCCAATGAATAAGTCTTACATCCACTAATGCCATAACCTTTATTCTCCAACTATAATAAACTAAAACCATAAATAGTAGCTTTGCCACTTTATTAATCAACGAAAAATAAAACTAAGGATTACATTTCTCTAGAGACTAACGTCATCACGACGATCATTTCTTTCCTTGTATTGCTCTGGAGTAAAGTCTTGATCATTAGGATCATCCAAGTCTTCTTCCAGATCTGAGTCTTCATCCATAGCCTCATCATTTTGCTGTGGCTCACTATCAACCACATTATTCTCTTCAAGCTCATCTTCAGATCCACTGGATATCTCAATGGTTGGTTCAGGAACTATAGGGTTAGGATTTTCAATCTCTACCACATCATCATCACTATCCTCCTCAACATCACTAGCTTGCTCATCATGGATCATGCCATCCTCACCATCACTTTCTATTACTCCATAGCCCATACCAAAACCCGCATAATACTTTCCATCCTCATAGCTATTTTCCGCAACCTCTAGGATAGTAGCAAGAACCTCCGAATCATACTTCCACCTACCATCACTAGTCCCATATTTGTACCAATTAGGGGTACCATCACCATAATGCAAGTCACTGAACCTATTCTTGAGGTCTATGTAAGGGTTCTTATGGGGTAAACAATGTATAATCATACTAGCCATCATATCTTTGTGCCTAAGGTGGGGCATATTCTTGGTCGAAGCCAAATAGTCACAAGCAAACACGATCTTCTGAACATACGTGCGAGGAGTCTCATTATCCATCTTCTCTAAGTATCCTAGACTGGTGAACTTAGAAGGTAGCATCCTTAATTCCTGAAAATTCACAACTCAAAAGTCTTACTAACGCGTTTCCATAGAAATTCCAACCCCAAAAGGATACAATAAATAGTTCGTGGAGCCATACAATTTCAATGCACAAATATATGCTCAACATGAAATATGATGCAATTAATCACATAAAGCAAGATAAACATGGTTAGAACATATTCATGGCACTTAATAAATCACATTGTCACATAATATGCATTCTTAGACTAATATGCCCTTCTTAGTCTACCCAATTCTCATTTGGAAATAATATTAATTTTCGAAATTAATAAAGAAAAAACTCCTAACTTTGTTGAAATTATTTAAATTAAAATCGAAAATTAATAAGAATTATTAATAAATTAAATTAATTTCGGATATTTAAATTAAAAGGAAATCCGAAAATAAAAATAAAAATAAATTCAAGAAATTCGAATAAAAATAAAAATAATAAAAAAAATTAATTCGGAAATTTAATTAAAGAAAAATCCGAAAAAAAAGAAGTTCAAATAAATTAAAAATTAATTCGGAAATTCCGGAAAAAAAAATTCGAATAATTAACTTAATTTAAATAATAGTTTCGAACTTTTCAACTCATTTCGAACGACCCAAAATAATTGATATTTGACCTTTAAAATATTGAGTACTCAAAATAATACGTTTTGACTTTAGGAAAGTAATTTTCGAAAATCCTAAAGTTCCGCAATCGTAGTTTAAGGATTTACCACTTTGCACTATTAATTAATGCAAAGCAGCTCTCAAACTAGAGCTCTGCAAATACCACTTTGTAACACCCTAATAATTCCTTGCTTTTATAAAACCATTTTCCAACTTAAAATAAAGGAATTACTAAAGCATTACCGCCACCGTGATAACGGTTAAGGCTATTACCAGAATTACGCAGCGGGATTAAATGTCAACTAACTTTTAAAAACCATAATTAATGAAATATTGAGGCCTCCTACAATTTGGAACCATAATGGCCCAAAACCCAAAGTATAAATAATTCAAACATTTCAAACATAATTAAAATATTAAATAAAATAGTTTCAAAGAACGAAAGCATGCAACTCTCTCAATCATCCCAAGCCACATGATTTCGATCGTACTTGATCTACCAACCTGCTATATTAATCTACTCCCCAACAATGCAAGTGCAAATGATAGATCATCATAGGGTCATTAAGGCAAATGCCATGACCAGAAACACACAAAGCACGTAGTCAGCAAAAGCCGAGTACTTACAAGCATAGAGTAAATGAAACTAAAACATGCATCACTCACTAAGTACTAATCAACATGCAAAAGCCATATAATAACAAATCAAACAATCATGAGATACAAGACTCGACTCTTGACTCACAATTTAATTAGAATAAGCTTCGAACGGGCCAAAGAATAATCCACAAAGGGAAAAGGTGATGGGAGCCAACCATACACCAAATATAATAATAATAAAATCGGGCCATACCGAGTGTCGGGCCATACCGACGGAATTCCTGCGCATAATATAAATGAAACAACGTCTTGTATCATTAGTAGGAGTACGAGCTTTCCGGCAAGACTCCCCCCATTGTTCATACTCAAGGTATATACGTTCCAAGAGTTTTGAAGCTTGTTCTGGTTGCACTTTACGTTTATTAATATTTTATTAAAGGCGAACTCAAGACTCGACAACATGCATACATACCATTAATAAACAACAACCAAAACACTCTTATTTTAATGCTTTAAGACTTGTGATCAACCAAGCAAGTGAAGGAAATAATGCCCTTGGTCCAAGTATGCATTCTATGTTAAGTCTAATAAGTGCGGTTCAGTATTAATTAACAAGTTAATAATTCAGTGAGATCAAGTGAGCTGAATGCCTAGCTAGAGGCCGCTTCAGTTCAAGTGGAATTAATGATATTAATCCACAGCTTACTCTTGACTGAACCCGTAGGGTCACACAAATAGTACGTAAACGGATCAAGTATTTAATGGCATTAAATACTCTATCTATGGATATTCGGAATCGACGGATCTTGGTTTCAGTGGGAGCTGAGACCGTCACAAGCAAGAAATGAATACTCCGGAAACGATGATATTGCCGGAAACGGAAATATGGATCGTATCGGAAATATAAATATTATCCAAGTCGTAGATGTTGCCGGAAACGGAAACATGGTATGTATCAGAAAATATTATCGGAAATGGAAATATTGCCGGAAACGGAAATATTGTCAGAATCGGAAATATTATCGGAATCGGAAAATAATTCCGGAAACGGAAATATTAAATATTTGTTCGAAACGGAAATTGATTCCGGAATCGGAAATATTAAATATTGTTCGTAACGGAAATGAATTCCAGAACCGGGAATTTAATCGGAAGCGTATCGTACGAATAAGCATCGGACGAGGCCTGCCGGACGAGGGCCCAGCACGAAGCCAGGCCATCGCCCAGCAAGCCAAGCGCGCCACACGAACAGCCAAGGCCAGGCCCAGCAGGCCATGGCAGCGCGCGCAGCGCGCGCAGCGATGGGTTGCGAGTTGTGCTGCTGCTCGCGTGGGCTTGCGGCTCGCGTGGGCCGAGCGGCCGTGTGGGCTGTGCGCCGGCATGGCCTGCACGCTCGTGGGTCATGCTCGTGTAGAGTTTGTGTTCACATACGAAACCTAAATTGTGTAGGATTTGTTTGATGATTAAATTCCTAATCCTAAAAGGATAAAATTAATTAATTAGAGTCCTACTAGGATTCTAGTTTAACTAATTAGTTGGTCTAACTTGAGGGCAGACCCGGACGTACTGTGGACTATCTACGGAGGGACGACATTTGGAGTCCTAAAGACTTGTTCTTGTTCGGTTCGGGCGCAGCTAGGGAAGGCACGCTACAACATGTATGCATCAATTCTATGCTAAATGATTATGTGAATGTAATATACTTTCCTGGCTTTATGGTTTTTCCGCATGATTTATGAATTGTCATATGTATCATAACCTAACAGTGGTATCACGAGCCTCTTATTATTTTCATAATCTAAATTGCATAAACATGGTTAAATATTACAAATTTGCAAGAATTAAAAAGGGGTGATTAATTTTCGTAATTGTTAATTAATTGCAAATTGCGTTTATTTAATTATACGTGCGCAGTTTTTCGGCAGTTTCTTCGTTACTCATCCAAATCGAGTGATTTTTGTGTCAATTCCGCATGTAAAAGGCATTCTAAAATTTTGACAAAAATAGTGTTTTTCGGCCGAACCCAGAATTCTCAAATTCGAAGCCTAACTATGACTTTTCGGAGGTTTTAGTTTTTCGAATGCAAAATTTCGTAAATTTAAGATGTTAAATTAAATATTTGCGATGCTTGTTGATAAATCTTGAATTTTTGATTGACCTACTGTATATGTTTAACAAGTTTGAATGCCTAGCCTTGTTAATTATGCAATCTAATTTGTAATTATGATTAATTTGTTGAAAATTGGAATAATTTAGAATTAATTTGATTTTCATAATTAGTTATAATTTAATTAGATACCTATGATTAAAAACCACCATAAAAATTGTAAATTTATGTTAAATTTTAAATTTTTATGACCTAGACTTGAATCCATGTTAATCGGAAATCAATTAAATAATAAATTTTTGATTTTTCGCCCTAAAATTATGAAATTAATATTATTTATTAATTTGTTATTAATTTTGAATATAAATTTTAATTTTTTATGCGATTCGCTCATATAACTTGCACGCACAAAGCAATGGATGCTAGGTGTTACCCTTAAGGGGTGTTGTATAGTGCGGGCATGCGACGACGAGCAAGGGAGCTCGTCGCCCATGCAGTACGAATGCAGCGAGCAAGGGCATGTTGCACGAGCACAAGGCAGCAGCCCTGCCTTGTGTCGTGGGCTGTGAGCAATGGGCGCATGGGCAAGGGCGAGAGCAAAGAGCGAGCAGTCGCGTGTGGGCAGCAAGCGTGCTGCGCCACAGCGCGCACTGCCTCGCGCAAGCATGCGGAGCCTCGCGCGCAGCGAGCGCTAGTGTGCGTGCGACGAGCGCTGCGCCCAGCGATGGCGTGCAGCGTGCTTGTTGCGACGTGCGACGAGCGCTGCGCCCAGCGATGGCGTGCAGCGTGCTTGTTGCGACGTGCGACGAGCGCTGCGCCCAGCGATGGCGAGCAGCGTGCTTGTTGCGACGTGCGACGAGCGCTGCGCCCAGCGATGGTCAGCAGCATGCTTGTTGCGACGAGCGCTGGCGCGCACCTTGCGATGGGGAGCAGCAGCGATGCGACGCAGCGCATGGGCTGCGCGCACATGGCCAGCGATGGCTGTGTGCGTGTGGCCCATGGGCGTGCGTTGCGTGGAGTTGTTGCGTTGCGATTAGATCGTTTTGAAATTTTAATTTGAAATTTTCAGTTTACGTAATTTTAATTAATTTTAAAATTAATAATTTAAATTATTTTCTTGGATTTTAATTTTGAATATTGTAATTATAATAAATTTTATTTATTCTAATTATTTTACTAAAATTAAAATCATGAATTAATTTAAATACGACTGAAATTAAATTAAATTTATGGATTCAATTATAAATTTATATGAGCTTTAAATTTTAATTAAATTTGTATGTTTCCGGTTAGACTAGAAATACATTTTTATGTTTAAAATTAGTAAAGCATATGAATTTATTGGTTTAAGTGGGAGCCCTTTTAGTCATATACTCTTGATTAGGTCTACAAATCCTTAAGGTTAAAACAACTTGATTAGAATTAATAAGGACTGAATAATTTGTAAATTATTGGTGCCCTTGATTAATTGTTGCAAATGTTTATGTGATGCATAATGTGTTTTACTAACCAGCTATGTGGGCCATTCATGATAATGAATGGGTGAATGGTATATATTGTATATGTACTGTTTTGCAGGTTATGAAGTGACTAGTATGGCCCAAATAGGATAGAAAATATGGTCTGCGTACCATTAATTTGAATGTAATTGGTCTAAAGTACCAAAGTTGTTTTTCAATTCAAATATGGTCTGCGTACCATCAAATAGTTGTAATTAGTTTTAATTATAGCTTATCCTATTTGAAGAAAATGGTGCCTCCCACGGAGATTTTCAAGACGGACTTTGAAGTTAAAGCTTCAAGATGAATTCGGGCCATACTAGATCACATTTATCTTATGCATGTTTTAAGTTATTTATTGCTTTTAAATATGTCTTAAACGGCATGAGATCAAAGCTTGATTATGTTGCATGATTAAGGATTTTAGTTCACTTAAAATCTAACCAACATAGTAAGAGCCTTAAGTTCCAAACTAAAAAATTGAGTTAAAAGGTGCCATGCCAAAATATACACTTGCTTGGATATCCTTTACATCAATCTAGTAATAGTTTTCGCTCAGCGAGGTGTTACTTATTGGTCCTAAAGGGGCAAGGTACACAAATAATTGTGAGTACATGTTAGTTTTGGTGAAACTCAACGATATAAGTAAGGAGTCCTTTTATGTCGTGGCAAAATCGATAGGTTTACCTAATAAGTTCTTAGACGTACCTATCAACCAAGAATAGTTTCTAGACTATTAGCAAAAGGCTTTTGCTTACCTAAGATGTTTTAGGATTAAGTCGACAAATTGTGCTTAGTTCTTGAATAATTTTAGGATCTTGGAATCATTTTATTCACACCTGCCGGAACACATAACTTGAATAAAATGCTTAATGAACATTGAATTATGCATGTATGCTAGAATTTAAATTTATTAAGAGAAACTGTGAATGGTTATTTATTTGTTTATTCTTTTCAATTGTAGTTTTAAATATGGCAAACAACAATTCATTCAACATTCGATCAATTCTCGAAAAGGAGAAGTTGAGCGGGAAAAACTTCCTTGACTGGCAAAGGAACTTGCAAATAGTTCTTATGCAGGAAGAAAAGGAGTATGTCCTAGAAGAGGCGATGCCCGAAGTCGCAGGCGACGGGGTCACTCAAGCAGCCCTCAATCGTTGGATTGATGCCAACAAGGATGTGAAATGTCTAATGCTCGCCACCATGAGTGCAGATCTGCAGAAAACGTTCATCAACTCAGATGCTTTCACAATCATCAGTGATTTGAAGAACATGTTCCAAGATCTGGCTCGAGTCGAAAGATTCGAGACTCATAGGAAAATTCTTGAGACCAAGCTTAAGAAAGGCGAGCCCGTAAGTCCACATGTTCTCAAAATGATTGGACTCATTGAGAATATGAGTCGGCTGGATCAGCAATTTTCTCAGGAAATGGCTATAGACACCATCCTCCATTCTCTTCATAGCGGGTATGATCAGTTCAAACTGAACTACAGTATGAATAGTCTGGACAAAACGCTCACTGAGCTTCACGGTATGCTGAAGACCGCTGAAAAGACGCTCAAAAGTGATAAGCAGGATGTGCTTATGGTGCGTGGGGGCAAGTTCAAGAAATCTGGAAAGAAGAGGAATGCTAAGAAAGGTGGCAACAAGGCCAGCCCAACTAAGAAAACTGGCGCCAAATCTGTAAAGAGGAAGGTCAGTCAACCCACTTCTGAATCCGAATGCTTCTACTGCAAGAAGAAGGGGCATTGGAAGAGAGATTGCTTGAAGCTAAAGGAAGATCAGAAGAACGGAACAGTCGTTCCATCTTCAGGTATTTTCGTTATAGACTGTATACTTGCTAATTCAACTTCTTGGGTATTAGATACAGGTTGTGGCTCACACTTATGTTCCAATCCACAGGGACTAAGAAGAAGTAGAAAGTTAAGCAAGGGTGAAGTCGACCTACGAGTGGGAAATGGAGCACGGATTGCTGCATTAGCTGTAGGAACTTATTATTTGTCGTTGCCCTCCGGGCTAGTTTTGGAACTGGAAGAGTGTTTCCATGTTCCAAGTCTTACTAAAAACATCATTTCTGTTTCTTGCTTAGATGCTAAGGGATTTTCCTTTTTAATAAAAGACAATAGTTGTTCGTTTTATTTTAAAGAGATGTTTTATGGATCTGCTAGATTAGTCAATGGACTTTATTTATTAGATCACGACAAACAAGTATATAACATAAATACCAAAAAGGCCAAAAAGGATGATTGAGATCTCACCTATCTGTGGCATTGTCGATTAGGCCATATAAACTTGAAACGCTTAGTAAGACTTCAAAAGGAAGGAATTCTAGAACCATTTGACTTAGAGGATTATGGTAAATGCGAATCATGTTTACTTGGCAAAATGACAAAGCAACCTTTCTCTAAAGTTGGAGAAAGAGCAAATGAACTATTGGCTTTAATCCATACAGATGTATGTGGATCAATGAGTACAAATGCTAGAGGTGGTTTCAGCTACTTTATCACTTTCACTGATGACTTCAGTAGATATGGTTATGTCTACCTAATGAAGCATAAGTCTGAATCCTTTAACAAATTCAAGGAATTTCAGAGTGAAGTAGAGAATCAATTAGGCAAGAAGATTAAGGCACTGCGGTCTGACAGAGGCGGTGAATATCTGAGCTATGAATTTGATGACCATCTGAAAGAATGTGGAATTCTATCAGAATTGACTCCTCCTGGAACACCACAATGGAACGGTGTGTCGGAACGGAGGAACAGAACCTTGCTAGACATGGTCAGGTCAATGATGGGTCAGGCCAAACTTCCATTAGAATTTTGGGGACATGCACTAAATACAGCTGCACTCACTATAAATAGAGCTCCGTCTAAAGCTGTCGAAAAGACTCCATATGAGTTATGGTTTGGAAAGCCTCCAAATGTGTCTTTTCTTAAGATTTGGGGATGTGAAGTATACGTCAAACGATTAATTTCAGACAAACTTCATCCAAAATCTGACAAATGTATCCTTGTGGGCTATCCAAAGGAAACAAAGGGGTATTACTTCTACAATACATCTGAGAACAAGGTGTTTGTTGCTCGAGATGGTGTCTTTTTGGAGAAAGATCACATTTCCAAAATGACAAGTGGGAGAAAAGTAGACCTCGAAGAAATTCGAGTCGAACAACAAACTCTAGAGAATGCTCAAGATGACATTCAGGATGAAACTCAGAGATCTTTAGAAGAATCTGGTGAGAATCATGGTCAATCTAGAAATGTTACCCCGCGTAGATCGCAAAGATATAGATCTCAACCGGAAAGGTACTTAGGTATTTTGACGAACGAGAGCTATGACGTTCTATTACTTGAAAGTGATGAACCTGCGACTTACAAACAAGCTATGACGAGCCCTAGCTCCAAGAAATGGCAAGAAGCCATGCAATCTGAATTAGACTCCATGTCTGAAAACCAAGTATGGGATTTGGTCGATTTGCCAGATGGCTACCAAGGCATTGGAAGCAAATGGGTTTTCAAACTGAAAAAGGACAAGGATGGGAAACTTGAAGTTTTCAAAGCTAGATTGGTTGCAAAAGGTTACAGGCAAGTCCACGGTGTGGATTACGATGAAACCTTTTCACCAGTTGCAATGCTAAAGTCTATTCGGATAATGTTAGCAATCGCTGCATATTACGATTACGAAATATGGCAGATGGATGTCAAAACTTCTTTCTTAAACGGCGTTTTAACAGAAACTTTGTTTATGACACAGCCTGAAGGTTTTGAGGATCCAAAGAATGCTAAAAAGGTATGCAAGCTAAAGAAGTCAATCTACGGATTGAAGCAGGCATCCAGGAGCTGGAATATACGTTTTGATGAAGCAGTCAATGACTTTGGTTTCATCAAGAACGCAGACGAATCTTGTGTATACAAGAAGGTCAGTGGGAGCAAAATTGCTTTCCTAGTATTATATGTCGATGACATATTACTTATCGGAAATGACATTCCTATGTTGAACTCTGTCAAGATTTGGCTGAAATGTTTTTCGATGAAAGATCTATGAGAAGCACAGTACATATTGGGCATCAAGATTTACAGAGGTAGATCTAAAAAGATGATTGGACTTAGTCAAAGCACTTATATCAATAAGGTGCTTGATAGGTTCAAGATGGCAGACTCCAAGCGAGGCTACCTACCCATGTCTCATGGAATAACTCTAAGCAAGACTCAGTGCCCAAAAACACTTGATGAGCGTAAACGAATGAATGGGATTCCATATGCATCATTGATTGGTTCAATAATGTATGCTATGATATGTACACGCCCGGATGTTGCGTACGCACTCAGTGCTACGAGCAGATACCAGTCAGACCCAGGAGAGGCGCATTGGACTGCTGCCAAGAATATTCTGAAGTACCTGAAAAGGCACAAAGATGACTTCCTGGTCTATGGTGGAGATGATGAATTAATTGTTAAAGGTTATACGGACGCAAGTTTCCAAACCGACAAAGATAATTTCAGATCACAGTCTGGGTTTGTCTTCTGCCTCAACGGAGGTGCAGTAAGCTGGAAAAGTGCTAAGCAAAGCACCATTGCGGATTCTACAACTGAAGCGGAGTACATTGCTGCACATGAAGCAGCAAAGGAAGCTATATGGCTAAGGAAGTTCATAGGTGAACTTGGTGTAGTCCCCTCCATTAAAGGACCAATAGCCCTGTATTGTGATAATAACGGAGCTATTGCACAGGCAAAGGAGCCTAGACACCACCAGAGAGTCAAGCATGTACTTCGTAGATTCACCTTCTACGAGAGTTCGTTGAAAGAAAGGAAGTCGAAATAAGCAAAATTGGAACTGATGACAACATATCAGATCCATTGACTAAACCTCTGCCGCGGGCGAAGCACAACTCGCACACTGCAGCTATGGGAATCAAGCATATTGGAGAATGGCTTTGATATCCTTGTTTAATGTTTTAAAGTTTTAGAGTTTAAATCTTTGTAAAACATTATTGGTTAATCATTCACAATAAATGAAGAGAATTCATTTTTCCATTTAATTTGTGGTTTATTAAATGATGAGTCCCTTCAATTTGGCGATATATTCAAGATAGACTGTCAGGACCAGTCCTGTGACTAAGAAATGTCTATCAAGTGAACTTGAATGTCAAAGGTTGAAAATGGTCCCTAGTCGGAGTTTTCTATAAAATTGGACGCATAGAAAACGTTAGACGATTAGAATGCAAGATGACTAGTAGTTCTGTTTCTTGAACTATGTGGACATGGCAATGTCATAATCATTTGCATAGATACTTACTTTGGGAAGACTAGTATCGGACAAGACCTATGAAACTTTACTGTAAGAGATGAAAATCTGTCATAAGTAAATTTCATTAAAATTATTAGACACTAAATCCTCAATACCTGAGTGATTTGAGATTACTTGTTTGAGAACTGGTTGCTTTGACGTTGACCAACCGTCGCACCGTAAAAGGAGGCTATAAAGGCAACGCTCAGGTGATCACCTATCAAACGAAGTCTAATCTCAAGATCGCAAGATTGGGATTGTCCTCCCATAAATCGGGATCAGATGCTTAAAAGTTGTACAAGGCCACTCGGAGAGCTAGAAACTGTGAAATGCATGGCCGTGCTCGGATGAATCATAGGCTATGATTATCTGTTTATTTGATCAGTTGAACTCTGAAACCGAGGAACACCTCTGGACATAATAAGGATTACAACTCTTACCTTATGTTCAAGAGCAAGCATCGAGCGACAAAGGAATTAGGAAATGCACACTTGTCCCTAAGGACAAGTGGGAGACTGAAGGAAATAATGCCCTTGGTCCAAGTATGCATTCTATGTTAAGTCTAATAAGTGCGGTTCAGTATTAATTAACAAGTTAATAATTCAGTGAGATCAAGTGAGCTGAATGCCTAGCTAGAGGCCGCTTCAGTCAAGTGGAATTAATGATATTAATCCACAGCTTACTCTTGACTGAACCCGTAGGGTCACACAAATAGTACGTAAACGAATCAAGTATTTAATGGCATTAAATACTCTATCTATGGATATTCGGAATCGACGGATCTTGGTTTCAGTGGGAGCTGAGATCGTCACAAGCAAGAAATGAATACTCCGGAAACGATGATATTGCCGGAAACGGAAATATGGATCGTATCGGAAATATAAATATTATCCAAGTCGTAGATGTTGCCGGAAACGGAAACATGGTACGTATCGGAAAATATTATCGGAAATGGAAATATTGCCGGAATCGGAAATATTGCCGGAAACGGAAATATTGTCAGAATCGGAAATATTATCGGAATCGGAAAATAATTTCGGAAACGGAAATATTAAATATTTGTTCGAAACGGAAATTGATTCCGGAATCGGAAATATTAAATATTGTTCGTATCGGAAATGAATTCCGGAACCAGGAATTTAATCGGAAGCGTATCGTACGAATAAGCATCGGACGAGGCCTGCCGGACGAGGGCCCAGCACGAAGCCAGGCCATCGCCCAGCAAGCCAAGCGCGCCACACGAACAGCCAAGGCCACGCCAGGCCCAGCAGGCCATGGCAGCGCGCGCAGCGCACGCAGCGATGGGCTGCGAGCTGTGCTGCTGCTCGCGTGGGCTTGCGGCTCGCGTGGGCCGAGCGGCCGTGTGGGCTGTGCGCAGGCATGGCCTGCACGCTCGTGGGTCATGCTCGTGTAGAGTTTGTGTTCACATACGAAACCTAAATTGTGTAGGATTTGTTTGATGATTAAATTCCTAATCCTAAAAGGATAAAATTAATTAATTAGAGTCCTACTAGGATTCTAGTTTAACTAATTAGTATCCTAATAGGATTCCAGTTCCTTTTCCATACCTCTATAAATAAGGGCCTAGGGTCATTATTTGCAGAAACGATTAAAGTATTCAAAGGGTAAGTTTTTGAAATAAAATTAACCATACACTTGCAAACACTAGCCGAAATTCCTAGTAACCTTAAGGGCGATTCTAGTTGGTCTAACTTGAGGCGGATCCGGACGTACTGTGGACTATCTACGGAGGGACGACATTTGGAGTCCGAAAGACTTGTTCTTGTTCGGTTCGGGCGCAGCTAGGGAAGGCACGCTACAACATGTATGCATCAATTCTATGCTAAATGATTATGTGAATATAATATGCTTTCCTGGCTTTATGGTTTTTCCGCATGATTTATGAATTGTCATATGTATCATAACCTAACAGCAAGACACTTGTGATATTACTACCATGTTCCTCCTCACCAAAGTGAGACTCCACATCATTCATATTAACATGAGGGTTGTGCCCTTGCACGACAAATCCTAATTCATTTCATACATAACATTCCCAACTGAACCCTACATGTGCGGTGGCTTACGTGAGCTAACCCTTCACATGTGGTAAAATAAATAGTACAACGAGGTACAAATAAATGGCTCAAAATATGCTAGACATCCCGTACAATAGCATACAAATAATTAATCCATCCTTTGCATGTGAATTGAACCATACATGCATAAATATTGAACAACATGATTGACAATGAAATCCATACTCATAATAATTTCAACATGCTTGTTCAACAATTAATTCAATAAATCCAACATCACAAATCACATGCTCGTTCACCAAAATAACATGATTCCACATAATGTAATTCACATCATCAACAATCATGTAATGTCATTGACAAAAAGGTGTGGTCGCCCTAGACTTGTACGTACCTTGAATACCTAAGCGTAGGGGCCACTTTGCAATAACGAGCACTCAACTAGAAATCACCTCCTATCATCAAAATAATGAAACTTAAATTATTTCCATGTTCATTAAATTTTCAGCAACTTTATAAAATTTAAAACCTCCTTTAAACTTTAGAATTCAATCGTTTTTCAATAATAAAATCGCCTCAATTTGCAAAATCAATCCCTAGTACGAAAACATACTTTTTCCGCCTTTAAAATCAATAAAAATCGACACTATAAACCTTTATTCAAATCTGAAAATATAATTGATCATCATAATTAAAATCATCACCTAATTATGCTAATCAATTGACTCATTAGGTCTAGGTTAAAACCCTAACTTGAAAATCCCAATAACACTAGTTTAATTTCATAAAAATCAATGCTTTATCAAATAAACAAATCTGAAAATTCATCCTTTAATAATTAAAACAACCCTAATGAATCACAACACACAAATCCTTAAACCACGGTATTCATAACCGGTTCCAATCATTTTAATTACTGAAAACAATATTAACATAATAATTTAAAATACGGAATTTAAATAGAATAGGTAAGGAAGAAGAGAATTTATGCGGTTTTTTCATGAAATGCCCCTGAGGTTTGCAATAATGCACCAAATACACCTGCGCGTTTCAAAATTCATAAAATACCCCTATTTACTCAAAACTGTTCACCAAATACCCCTATTATGACTTTCCGTTAGTCCTCCGTTAAGTCATGTTTAAAATTCATAAAATGCACCTAAATATAAAGGTTTTGCATAGTATACACCTATTTGTAAAGTTCTTTGCACCAAATACCCAAACTTCATAATTTGAATCCAACGACTAGTTTTAATTCAATATAGCCGTTATGTTCATGCTGCCTATAAGTAAGGCTGTTGTTCACTTGACTTGCTCCATGTTTAGCCCTCTATTTCCTAAATAGCCATGAGTTCTAATTCAAAAACCGGATCCTCTTCCATCCCAAGTTTGTCATACCTAAGAGTTCCAAATAAAAACTGCAATTGTGGGAGAAGATTTGCAATTAGGAGCTCGGAAACGGCTAAAAATCCGCAAAAGCTTTACTACAAGTGTGATTCTTGTGATAATTTCAAGTGGTGCAAAGGTTTTGTTGAGCAGACATTTGATGAAGCTCAAAGCAAGGGAAACAGAGCTGATGAAAACAGGGGAATGCAAGAAGAAAACAGGGGAATGCAAGAAGGAAGCAGGGGAATGCATGAAGAGTTGAAGCTATTGAAGAAGAAACAGAAACAACAGAAACAACAATTCAAGTTTGCAATAAAAATTGGTGTAATAATGTTTGCATTTCTAATTTGGATAGCAATGAAGTAGAGTTGTAACAAATTTCAAGCAAGAACATCACTTGTTTAAGCATATGAGCTTTACAAAAACTGATTTCTAAGTGGACAAATGCCACTGAAACTGCACAAAAACATCTTGTCTAAGCAATTGTGTTCTTTCCAAAAAGTGATACTAATTGTAAATTGCCTAAGCTATTTTAACTTTGTGCACCTACAATTCACCAAAAACTGACTAACTTTTAACTTTGTGCATGGTTAAGTTGCTGTGTTTGCTCTTTTCCTCCCCCTTGAACCCCCTTGTGATGTACTTGCTCCTGCTGCTGCTGAAGTGCTTGGTCCAGTGCTTGGTCCTCCATTCTTACATGTCCTTGAGTTATGACCAAACTCCCTGCACTTTCCACATTTCACATTGCTGTTTCTCTTCCCCTTCCTGGGTTCATTTGGTCCTCTCTTTCTCTTCTTAGCAGGTCTGCCAGCTTGTCTTTTGATGACTGGAGGCTGAATGGTAGGGAGAGAAAAGTTAGGCCACTGTGTTGGGTCTGACATGGGGTGAATGTGGTCTGCATATGTAAGCTTGTATGCAGCAGACTTGAAGAATGGGGAGACAAAATCAATGGGGTTCAGCCTTTGGTCATAAATCACCCTGAGTGCATGCTTGCAGGGGATTCCAGAAATTTGCCACTTCCCACACCCACAGCTTCTAGTTGATAACCTGATGGGGAAGTTCACATGTGCATCTCTGACCTCAAATTCCCCCCCACCACAGGCTGTAGCATAGCAGAACCTAGACTCTCCTGTTCTTTCATCCACCTCTTTCTTGGCATACTCAGTCAACTGACCATCCTCCATATCAATTTCCATGTCAAATCTTGCCCCAACCCTCTCCATACACCACTTTCTGATTGTTGTACAACAACACAACAACATACAACATTATACACAGAACATCACAAACATCACAAAATAAAGGAACAGAACATGAAGTGGTGAGCTATACCTTCCAACAATGAGAATACAGGCATGTCTCTGTATGGTTTTGTGCATGCATTGAATGACTCCACAAAGTTTGTTGTGTTGTGATCACAACAAACAGCAGGGTCAAACATATGCCTGGACCACTGCTCCTGGCATGTGTCCAAGTATGCAGCAGCATTTGGATCATGAGCAGTGATCTTCTCTAATGCTTTACCATACACATACTCATTGTGTGCATTTGCAGCTATCCAAAACAGTTTGAAGAAAGCAGATCCACTAAATCCATTGTTTTTGCAATTCATGTACAAGTGTTGGAAGCAAACTCTCCTAGTAGCTCTAGGAAAAGTATCTCTCACTGCCAAGTCAACTCCCTACACAGGATATGTTCATTTTAGGCCAATCATATCTGTTGCAATATTATAAAATTGAAACAAAAAAGGAGCAAAATAAACATATACCTTCATCCTGTCACTGATGAAGGTCCAATCATCTTTGTTGCAACCCTCTTGCTCAAACATCTGCCTCAAGCATCTCATGAAATGTGTCCAACTATCACAGCTCTCAGTGTCCACTATCCCATAAGCCAGAACAAATATTTCATTGTTCCCATCAATGCCAACAGCTGTGAGTAGGATTCCCTTGTAAAACCCACTTAGATGAGCCCCATCTATTCCAATTATAGGCCTGCACCCCCTCAAAAACCCCTTGACTTGAGCAGCAAAGGAGAAGAAACAAGCTCTGAACTTGGGGTTCACATCCCCACTTGTAGCACCCCATGAAATCAGTGCATAACTTCCTGGGTTTGTCTGTTTAATCATCTCAGCATACCTAGGAAGCAACTCATAAGCCTCAGCCCAACCACCATGTATCTTCTCTACTGCCATACTCCTTACTTTGTACAACAATCTCTTTTTAACCCTCAATTGAAATGTCTCCTGTGCATACCTTCTCAATGTCTCAACAGGAATTTCAGTGTTGGCCTCAATTAGACTCATCATGTTCTTACATAGCCACTCAGAGGTCACCACAGGGTTCTCCTCCAATCTCCCACAAGTTTTGTGGCACCCACTGATCCCCTTAATAGCCCAACTGACACTGTCAAACATCTTACTTGCATGTATCCTCCAGTCACAAGTTTCTATTGCACACACTGCAGTGTACCTCTTACTGTGAGCCCTCTCAACACTTAGTCCAAACCCCTCTTGTATGCAAAAACTCCTCAAAACATCTAGGAAAGTGGACTTGTCTGGAAAGATCAACCAAGGTTCTAATTTGATGGACCCATATGGTTGATGAGTCCATATCTTTCCATTCTTGTAGGCCTTATCCATCTTACTAGAACCATCCAAACATTCCTCAAACAATAAGTCAGGCACATCATCTGTTATCACCTCAGCCTCCACATCAGAGTCAACCCAATCATCAAGTTTATCCTCCTCTAGTTCAGAGTCTGGTTCAGATTCCTCCCAATCTGAATCCTCACTCTCCTCTTCTGAACCTATATCCTCAATATCAGTGAACACCCTTGCACTCTTTGACCTCCCTATACCCTTCCTACCTATGCCCTTCCCTTTGGATACCCAAGTTCCAGCTTTCTTGGCAGTCACTTTGTTCACCCTGAACCCTGTAGGTCTAGTTCTGGCCCCCTTCCTTTTAACAGCTTCAGACTGATTCTGTGTTGGTGTTGAATGGGGTGGCTGATCATTTTGGGTGTTCTGTGGTGGTGGGGAATGGGGTGGTTGATCATTTTGGGTGTTCTGTGGTGGTGGGGAATGGGTAAGCTATGTGATCCATGATGCAATAACAACCACATTGCAGTCATCCTAAAGGGAAAATTTAAGGAAAAAAAACATGAATTTCGATTCAACCAACAACAATTCATCAATAAACAACCACAATCATGATCACAATGAAATTCAACAGGTCACAATCACAACTTACAACTAACCAAACAATTATTCACAACAAATCCAAGGAATAACTAACTTCTAACCAATCAATTAATCTCAACTGACAATTTCAAAAAATCACTGACAATTTCGCAAAACCCTAACCCTAATCAATTTCGCGAAAAAAATTGTACTTTACAAGCAAAATAAATCAGCGAAGAAGGAATTATTACCTTGAAGTAGATAATCCAACTAGGAAAAGGGCCCTTGTTCGTCCACTGCACCCGAAGCTCTAAATCGCCTCCAAGTTGCCCCCTTTTTGTCGCGAATTCACCAAACGAACACCCACGAACTCGCCAAAAGAGAACGCAACAAATTTCACTAAATTCTTGAAGATCTACCCAGAATTTTGTCAGTTACAGTAGAATTGATGAGGGTTGAAGAACAGGGGAAAGGAGAGAGAAAGAAGAGAAGTTGAGAAGTTTTTTTTTTTTTGGAATTTCAGTCACAATTGTTACCTAAATCGCGCCAAACAACAATTAAGGGCAAATTGGTAAAACGTCACTAACGGCAAGCTAACGTCCGTTAAATCCAGGAGAATTTAATGAACAGTACGGAACTTTAGGGGTATTTTATGAATTTTGAAACGCGCAGGTGTATTTGGTGCATTATTGCAAACCTCAGGGGCATTTCATGAAAAAACCGTAATTTAAAATACGGAATTTAAATAGAATAGGTAAGGAAGAAGAGAATTATACCAATCCGGCCTATAGCACGGAACAACCACGAACTAATGTGATTGGGCGAAAAAGAAATCGAATACGAACACACACACACACAACGCACAACTCGTGTGCGTGCGTGCGAAGCGACGAAGGGGGACGCAGCAGGGTCGCGCGCGCGCGGGCTGGGCTCAGCGCGAGGGAGAGAGCGAGAGGGGTGCTCGGCGCTGTGTGCGAGGGAAGGCGAGGGCACAGCGGGCGCTTGGCGCGAGGGAGCGGGCGAGGACACAGCGCGCGCTTGGCGCGAGGGAGCGGGCGAGGGGAGGCGAGGCACGCAGCAGCGTGCAACACTGCTGGGCGCGGAACGAGAGAGGAAGAGAGGGAGTGTGCGAGTGTGTGGGCAGCAACGACACACCACACAGCAACAACACACGCACGGCAACGAGAGGGCAGCAACGAGCAAGGCTCGTGCTTGCTGCGTGCGGACCGAGCCGGACAAGAGGAGTGTTGGGCAAGAAATCAAAGGGAGGGTTTATGAGATTTTGGGGGTTCATTTAATGATGGGGAGTCCTATTTATAGGCTCCTTATTGTCAATGGGCTAGGCTTAGGGAATTAGAATTGGACTTAGGGAATTAAATGTTTGGGCTAGCTTAGGACTTGAATTAAATACTTTTGATTGGGCTCGTTTAATAAAACGAATTGGACTTTTCATTTAAAACCCGAAGCCTTTAAAAATCATTTGCAACTCGTTTCGTAATTAATTAAAATAATAAATATTCTAATTAATTAAAATACATTAAATAAAATGCATTTAAATATTATTTAAACGATAAAAAATCGTAAAATGCTTTATAAATATAATAAAATATATTTATAAATATTATAAAAATACGAGGTATTACATGTCCACTATCCTAGAGCTTGCTGAAAAGAGTTATGAGGATGGTAGACTAGTAGAAAGCTTAAACCTTGATCATATAGAAGGAGATAGTGACAATGAAAATGCTATGAATGAGGATGAGGATGAAAATGTGAATGAGGATAGTGATGATGATGATGTTGTTGAGATTGAGAATCCTAATCCTGTAGAGCGTGAGCCAACTATTGAGATATCTAGTGAATCTGAGGCAGAGCCTGAGACTAACAATGAGGTTAATAGCATACCACAACAAGATGATGAGAATATGGAGTATGATTCTGATCCTGAAGAAGACATGGATGGTCCTGAAGATCAAGACTTCACTCCATAGCACTACAACGAAATAAATGATCGTCGTGATGCCTTTAGTATTTGAGTATTGTAATAGTTTAGTTATTTATTTTGTTGGATAATAAAGTAGCAAAGCTACTATTTATGGTTTAAGTAATGAATTATTTATGGTTTTAGTGGAATAAAGTATTATCTAAAGGATGTAGAACTCTTTTTATTAAAGTAATAAAAGTACTTAGATTCTTTTCGTTATCCTTAAATTCTAAGTTTCAAATTTAGGTTGAGTGATTATCGCAAAGGGATTTATTTTTATTTCTTCAATGAAATTCTACTTGTATCGTGGTTGAATTTTTCTACCACTTAAATTTGTGATGCGAACAAAGTCGGGACTTGGCCCAATGTTGGTGCCACTTCCCCATATACGTCCGAAATTTGTGCCCTTGTGTGTTATTGATTTGGTTTGTTTAATTGGAGTAATACCTTAGCAACGTCGTGTCCGACCCACTAATTAAAGTTAGTCTTTTATTTTATTTAGGAGAAAGAATATGGCTAACAAAGGAATTATTGATGTGGTTACAATGTTAGCTGAGGTAGTGCATGCAGAACTTAGCACAAGCTAGGAATAACCCATTACATGATCCGACTGGGGAAATGTTCAAAAAGGTGGCCCAAAGTAAGCCTCCAATGTACCAAGGGGAGATTGACCCGAGTGTACTAGAAAACTGGTTAAGGGAGTTCGATAAACTAATTGTGGCTGTGAATTTCCCAGAGAACCTTGGGGTTAATAGTGATGTGTATTACCTTAGGGGAGAAGTTGACTTATGGTGGCAGAGATGTGAGATACCTTGAGAGCTACACCTAACTTTGGATGGGAATCATTTAAGGTTACCTTAAGGAATAAGTTTTACCCACCATACCTAAAAAAGCAGAAAGCTCAAGAGTTCATCGAACAGAAGATGGAAGGAATGTATGTGACCGAGTGCTGCTCTAAGTTCATAGAGTTGTCTAGGTTTTCACCTGAAGTGGTGGCAACGGAAGAGATTAGGGCTCAATGGTTTGAGAGTGGACTCACCATGGATTTGCAGTTGATGCTAGCTAAAGAGACCTTTACCTCTCTAGACACCCAATACGGAAGAGCTTCCCATTTATATGGACTATAGCAGAGGAATAACGGAAGTGGTGAGAAAAGAAAAGACGTTGGGAACCAAAATCAGGGAGGTAACCAACAGAACCAAGGAAACTTTAAGAAGAACAAAGGGAACAACAACTTCCAGTTCGGGGGAAACAACAGTGGAAACCAAAACAACAATTTCCACAACAACAATGGTAATCTAGTGGTTTGTAGGTTCTGTGAGAAGTTATGATTGCAAAAGTTGTCATACTAATCACCCCGGAAAGGATTGTGATGGTAATCTAGTGGTTTGTAGGTTCTGTGAAAAGTTATGCCATAGGGATTGAGTGCTTTTCTAAGAACGGAAAGCCTAACCAGAAAAACTCTCAGAATAACCGCCAGAGCAACAATCGGAATAACCAGAACCGGAATGGGGGAAATGCCGATAATGATGGTGGAAACCAGAGAGGTTACCAAGGCGGTAACAGCAACAACAGTGGCCAGAACAATGGAAATTTTGGGGGAAACTATCAGCAGAATGGGAACCAAAACACCAATGGTAATGCAAACGGAGGTGGCTACAACAAAGGTGTTTCCCAAGGAAAGCTGAATGTGATTACTAGGCAAGAGGTCGAAACTTCATCCGACGTCATAGCCGATACTCTTTCTATTAACTCCATTTTAGTTAAAGTACTATTTGATTCTGGTGCAACTGATTTGTTTATCTCAATGGGTATCTTGGAGAAATTAGGCTTGAAAGAAGCTAAAATAATTGAGGTACCCATAGTCATACCAACTGGTAGGATAGTAAGGTGTACCAAGATCCATAGAGATGTGCCTTTGATCATAGCCAAAACTGTATTCTTATCTAGACTAATGGAGTTCGAATTAGGAGAACTAGACGTGACTTAAGAATGGATTGGTTGGACTTGTTCAAAGCCAAGATCGACTGTGAGAAGCAAAAGATTCATTTAAGGTCTAGCTTAGGAAAGGTAGTGTCCTATCGTCGTTTTGGTGAACCGAGAAATGTAGGAATCATCACGACAATGAAACTCGTGAATCTAGTCAGTAAAGGGAACCCAGTTTTCCTATGCAATGTGAGAAACCTCGAACATGTGACTAAGGATCAACATGAGGATATTGCAGTAGTGAATGAATTTCTGGAGGTGTTTCCGGAAGAGATCCCGGGAATGCCGCCCAACCGACCTATTGATTTTTACCGTAAACTTAGTACCTGGAACTGCACCTATTTCGAAAGCTCCATATCGGATGGCTCCAGCAGAAATGAGTGAGTGGAAGGGTCAATTGGAGGATTTGCTAGAGAAGGGTTATATCAGACCTAGTGCATCACCATGGGGGAGCACCGGTCTTGTTTATGAAGAAGAAGGATGGAAGTATGAGACTCTGTATAGACTATATGGAGCTCAATAAGGTCACAATCAAGAATAAGTATCCTTTGCCTAGGATAGATGACTTGTTTGATCATTTGAAAGGAGCAGGAATCTTTTCAAAGATCGATTTGCGTTCTGGTTATCATCAGTTGAGAATCGCAGATCACTATATACCGAAGACTGCATTTAGGACTAGATACGGTCATTATGAGTTCACGGTTATGCCTTTTGGGTTAACCAATCCACCTGCAATATTTATGGACTGAATGAACCGTGTATTCCATTAATTTTTGGACAAGTTTGTGGTGGTTTTCATAGATGATATCCTAGTGTATTTAAAGAGTGAAGAAGATCTTGATGAACACTAAGGTCTGTATTAAGTACGTTGAGAGATAACCTTTGGTACGCCAAATTCTCGAAGTGTGAATTCAGGCTGGAAAAAGTTGTATTTTTGGGACATTTCCTGTCTAAGGAAGGAGTTGCAGTAGACCCTGCAAAGATTAAAGCTGTTAGTGAATGGCCTACGCCTAAAAGTGTATCGATATTCAAAATTTTCTTGGTTTAGCTGGATATTATAGGCGTTTTGTGCAACACTTTTATAGAATAGCCAAGCCAATGGCTACTTTGATGAAAAGGAAGCTAGGTTATTTGAGTGGAATGAGCAGTGTGAGGAAGCATTCCAAGTCATGAAGACGCGATTGACAACCGTGCTAGTGCTAACTCTACCAGATGGAGGTGATAGCTACGGCGTGTACATTGATGCGTCGAAGAATGGTTTATGATGTGTATTGATGCAAAATGGGAAAGTGATTGCATATGCGCCAAGATAGTTGAAACCGTATGAACCCATGACTTAGAACTAGTTGCTATAGTGTTTGCATTGAAGATATGGAGACACTATATGTATGGTGTGAAATGTAAGATATTCACGAATCATAAGAGTTTGAAGTATATTTTCACACAGAAGGATTTGAATATGCATCAAAGAAGGTGGTTGGAATTGATCAAAGATTATGATTTGGACATTCAATATCACGAGGAAAAATTCAATGTAGTTGCAGATGCCTTGAGTAGCAAATCGAGCCATAGTGTGAATGTATTAGTAGTAGCTAACGAGCTGTGCAAGGATATGCAACGATTGAATTTGGAAATAGTGAATGGTGAATGTCTGGAGGGAATGATGAATGCATTGGCTATCCAACCGTCAGTGTTTGATGAGATTAATGAGAATCGGGCTGGAGATGTTAAGTTAGAGCGAATCAAGGAAAAGATTGATTTCGCAGGTAAAAGAAATAGATTTTAAGATCCATGATGATGGAAGCTTGAGGTACAAAGGAAGGAGGTGTGTGCCTCAAAAGTGTGGAGAACTGAAGGAAAAGTTTGATGAGAGAAGGTCACCATACACCGTATTCTGTTCACCCGGGTGGTGACAAGTTGTATAAAGATCTAAAGAAGGTCTATTGGTGGCCAAGAATGAAGAACGAAGTAGCTGAATTTGTAGCCAGATGCTTGACTTATCAATAGGTCAAGATAGAGCATAGGAGACCTCAAGGAAAGGTCCAACCATTAGAAATCCCGAGTTGGAAATGGGACTGTATTTCAATGGACTTCGTCATTTGTTTGCCAAAGTAAAAAACCGGAAACGATACCATTTGGGTGGTGGTAGATAGGTTGACTAAGTCGGCAGTGTTCATACCAATGAAGAAAACCTGGAAGATGGATAAACTTGCCAAGGCTTACATCAACAACGGTGTAAGACTACATGGAGTTCCTAAGGATATCGTGTCAGATAGGTATTCAAGGTTTCTTTCGAACTTCTAGAAAAGGGTGCAGAAGAACTTTGGTACGACATTGAAAATGAGTACAACGTTCCATCCAGCTACATATGGACAGACTGAAGGGACTATTCAAACACTTGAGGATATGCTTTGAGCATGTGTGATAGATTTCCAAGGAGGATGGGAAGATAATTTAGATCTGATTGAGTTTTCATACAATAATAGCTATCATGCCAGTATATGAATTGCACCATTTGAGGCCTTGTATGGACGAAAACGTAGAAGTCCCCTATGTTGGAATGACATTAGTGAAACCGTTGTGGTAGGACCTCAGATGATAGAGGACACAATGAACTAAGTCAAAACTATTCAATCCAAAATTCAAGTAGCACAAGATCGCCAAAACAGCCATGCAGACTTGAAACGAAAGGATGAAGAATTCCAAATAGGTGACAAAGTGTTGCTCAAAGTTTCACCAATGAGGGTGTAATGAGATTTGGTAAGAAAGGAAAGCTTAGCCCGAAGTACATAGGCCCACATGAGATCATAGAATGGATAGGAAAGGTAGCTTATAGACTAGCCTTACCCATGGACTTGCATAGAGTGCATAATGTGTTCCATATATCCCAGTTGAGGAAGTATGTTCCGAATAAATCGCATGTGTTGCAACCGGAAACCATAGAATTACACCAAAGTTTATCTTTTGAGGAAAGACCAGTGAAAATCCTGGATAATAAAGTGCGTAGTACGCGAACTAAGGATGTTAAGATTATGAAAGCGTTATGGTCTAATCAAGAATCAGAAGAAGATACATGGGAAGCCGGGGAGGAAATGAGAAAGATATATCTCGATCTTTTTCCCGAGGTTAGTTGAGTTACGGGGTCGTAACTCGTGTCTTTTAAGGGGGTAGAGTGTGGTAGAATTTCGCACTCTACCCCCCTTATTTCCCTTATTTTATGCTTACTTTAGTGATTTCCATTGAATTTGCACTTCATATTGTCATGTTGAAACATCTAAAGAGCACAAAAACTAAAATTTTTGCAAGAGAACGCAATAAAGTCTCACAAAGTCTCAAGTTTTGAGTCTCAAGTTTTGAGTTTCAAGTTTTGGTTACCGAGCCCAAGGTTCGGGACGAAAATTATTTTAAAGAGGGTAGACTGTAATACCTCGAATTTTTCATATTTATAAATATATTTTATTATATTTATAAAGTATTTTTATGATTTTTAGAATTTAAATCGCATTTAAATATTATTTAAATGTATTTTTATTCATTAGAATATTTTTTATTTAATTAATTACGAAATGAATTTATTATTTGAAGTCGGGAAATTTATTTGGGTTTCGATATTTAAATGGTTTGAATTAATTCTAAGCCCAACGCGTTCTAATAGTTGAGCCCAACTAAAGTTTCTGATTTAAATCCCTAATTCAAACTCGATCATTAAAGCAAAGCCCAATACCCAAACTCATAAGCCTAGCCCGCTAGGGATTTGGAGAAGCCTATAAATACACCTCTTAATTCAATTGATCCCTCATTAATTCCTCATTATCTCTCTCTCTCTCTCTCTCTCTCTCTCTCTCTCTCTCATACCCGGCTCCCCCTCTCTCCTATGCTCGTCCCTCTCATCCGTGCACAACGCCCCAGCCGAGCACCTTTTCTCGTGCTCCTCTCATCGCTTCCCCTGCACTAGCGCACTCCAGCGCCACACAAGTCTCACTCGATGTTGCTGCTCTCTCACCCGCACACTCGTGCACTCCCTCTCGCTCTCCTTCCCTCGACGCTGCGTGCCCTGCTGCCTTTGTGCCCGCATCCCGCGCCCTCTCTCCTCGCCACATACTCGAACAACATCGTGGCCCTGCCAAATGCTGTTAATTCTTTGTTGCTCGCGTACCCGCACACCCCTACTGCCTTGTGCTTGCTCGCGTCATACACCCGCAGACACACAAGCACTCGTGTGTGTGTCGCGCAGCGTGCTCCATTTTTTTGATCCTTTTTGCGCCAGATCACATTCAATTCGTGATCGTACCATGCTATAGGTCGGTTTCGTATAATTTTGTTCTTTCTAATCTATTATATTTCAATTACATATTTTAAATTTGGGATTTTTTTTATTCATATTGATTTATGATCGATTAAACTGCTAGGATTGGTTATGAACACCAAATTTTGAGGATTTATGTGTTTAGAGTATTGAAGGATATTTTGGTTTGAAGTATTATAATTTTCAGATTTGAAATATTAAATAAAGTGTTGAATTTGATGTTTAAAGTGATTTTAATGATGATTTAGGGTTAGGGTTTTAATCTAAGCCTAATGACTAATAGATTAACATAATTAGATGACTATTTTAATTATCATAATCAATTGTATTATTCAGAATATTATAAGACTTAAAACGTCAATTTTTAATGATTTTTAGCATGAAAATAAATCAATTTCATGCTAGGGTTCTAATCGTTCAATTGAGACTATTATTTTATTAATAAACAATTGATTTCTAATTAATTCAAGTACTTAAAAAGTTAATAAAGATGCGGGAAATTTAGTGAACATGAATAATAATTAAATTTCATTTATTGTAATGATAGGAGGTGATTTCTAATTTAAAGCCTTGACTCACAAAGTGGCCCCCGTACTTAGGTATTCAAGGTACGTACATGTCTAGGGTGACCACCGTTTTCATGAGGAATCATGTGATGTTATATTATTGTGATTCATGTGACTTGGATTATTATGGATTCATGTTTGATGTTGTAAAGAACATGTTGTATTATTATTGATTCATGTTTGATGTGGTGAACAAGCATGTTTGGATTATCGTGGAACTATAGTTGTATTGAACAAGCATGTTGTGATTATTTATGATCGTTGAATTTAATGTCAAGCATGTTGTTCAAGTTTTATATGCATGTATGGGTGTTTCACATGCAAGAGAATATTGTTATGCTATTGTATGTGATGTCTAACATATTTTGAGCCAAGTATTCGTACGTGCCTCGTTGCACCATTTAATCTACCCCGTTTGTAGGGTATGTTTGGGAAGTCTATGTGAATTGAATTAAGGACGTTTTTGTACCTAGTGCACAACCCGCATATTAATGGACATGTCGTGGAATCTCAAAAGTATGTTGTGAAAGAACAATGGGAGTAATATCACTTGAGTCTTGTATGTTTGATCACAAGTACTAATTGATTAAAAAGGGAGTGTTGTTTGGTTGCTTGTTGTTACTTATATGTCTTGTGTTGTGTCTTGAGTTCACTTGGCTTGAAACTATTAATAAACGTAAAGTGCAATCACAACAAGCTTTAAAACTCTTGGAACATATATACCTCGAGTATGAAAAATGGGGGGGAGTCTTGCGGAAAACTTGTACTCCTATTAATGATACAAGACGTTGTTTCATTTCTTTTATGCGCTGGAATTCCGTCGGTATGGTCCGACAAGTGGTTTACTTTTATTATATATTTTGGTGTTTGGGGGGCTCCCAACACCCTTCCTTTAATGGATATTTCTTTTGGGCCCGTTCGAAGCTTATTCTTAATTAATCTATGAGTCAAGATTCGTGTCAACAGTCGATTCTTGTCTCCATGATTAATTGTTTATTTATATGGATTTTGCATGTGGATTATTTATTGTGAGTGAAGCATGTTAGACTAGGATTTCATTCTAGCTTGTTCGTACTCAGTTTTCGCTAACTTCGTGCTTCATGTCTTTTGATCATGGTCTTTGCCTTAATGACCCTACGACGATCCACCATTGCATTTGCATTGTTGGGGAGTAAATTTTAAATAACAGGTTTGTAGAGATAACTTGCTGGAGAAGTTATCAATCATGGGAATGTTGAATGAGCATTGTTTTTTCTCCTGCATCGTTAAACTCTATTATTTTATTAGTCTAGACTACTTAAACTGCTAATTAATGGATTTTATTTACTTAAATTTTTTGGTTTTGGGCCGTTATGGTTCCAATTTGTATGGAGGCCATTAACTACTATTTAATGTTGTGAAAGTTAGTTATTTCCGCTGCGTAATTCTGGTAATAGCCTTAACCGTTATCACGGTGACGGTAATACGTTAGTAATTCCTTTATTTTAAGTCGGAAAATGGTTTCATAAAGGCAATGAATTATTAGGGTGTTACATATGCAACCATGTAATGCATGCGCATGATCCAAATCATAATTTATCAGACTACCCTTTTCTCTAGAAGACGTATCAATAACAAGCTAACAACGTATTCTAAGCACACTTGAGCATGTTTAAGTAACATAGGTTAACATTTACATGTGTGTGCCCAAGAACTTTGAGTTTGGGAAATGTTACCATTCAATCTATTTTATCCTAGAGCTTGATGGCAAGCACTAGAACATTGCGGCGCGTGCAGGTTTGTTGCGCGCGGACAATTTAATCTTTATAACGATGTGCAACTACGTATTAAAGACGTACCGGGATGAGAATGCGACTAAATACGGGTGTAGTCTATTTTGTGAAGGTTTCTATTTATGGAAATTACTATTTTAACAGGTTCTGCTCTGGATGATATTTTCAGTCAACCGAGGGTCGTTTTTCAGATAATCAGAGTTCATTGTTGACAAGTGGTGTAATCCCCCGTAAAATTATAAATATTATTAATATATTTTAACGTATAGTTAATTATATTTAAATAGAATTTACGAATTTTTGAAATAAATATGCAAGTAACGAATATTTATTTCATACGTTTTAAATATTTCAACGATTTATGAAATTAAAATAATTTTAGAATTTTATGTTGAAAAGAAATCGAATTACGAAAACCGTTTGAATTTGGAAAACAATCCTAATTGGCTTGGATTCAAACACTTATACTCAATCCTAGTTCTAGCCCAAATTGGTAAAGCCCAAATAAATAAACCCAAAACAAACCCAAACCCCTTCCACGTGAAACCAAAGATCTCAAATCCCTCCTCTTGTTTCAGCATTCACGTAAAAGAACTCCTACTTCTCTCTTCTCCCTTGTCAGCCGCCGCACCACCCTGCCACCACCGCCGTGTCGCTGCGCCACCGGCCTCCTCTTTTTGGTAACTTCTCCTCCTTCCCTTCCCTCTTATTCTTTCTTGATCCCTTTCGTTTTTTTTGTTTTGTTCTCTCACTCGTTGGTTCTGTTGATTCGAACCAGTACCTCCGCGCCGGGGTGTCGCGCAACCACCGTGCCCTCACTACTTCGTCGCCGCCGACAACACCAGCCGACGACCTCCCTCTTGTTCTGCCTCACGCTCACGAAGCCTTCCTTTTCGTTTGCCCTATACTGCACGCACAGGTCACTGCAGCCGCGAGTAACCACCGCTGCGCCACCGGCCCGCCGTGCTCCGTGCTCCATCCGTCGCTGCCGCACCGCCTGTGCTCCGCCGGCCAGCCACTCCTTCTTGTTTTGGTTATTTCTTAAACCCTAAGTTATTTAAATATTTTGATTTAAGTTTATTGATTTTAATTTATGTTTATTGATTTTAATTTATGTTTCTTGAATTAAATTATTAATCTTTATAGTTAAATTATAATTTTCAGATTTGATATTGATATTGTAAATTAATTAATTCCAGTTTTGGTTGATTAATATGTAAGTTAAGGTTTCAAATTAGTTTAGTGATTTAATTCGTGTTTATTGAATATAAATTACAAGTTATTATGATTAAAGTATATTTTCAGATTTTATATTATGTTTAAGTAACAAATTTAATTTCCAGATTTATTAATTTGGTTAAATAAGTATTTTAAACTATTAAAGCATGAATTTTTAAGGTTTTATTATGTTTAAAATCACAATAGAATGATTATACCTATTAAAGTTATTATTTTTATGATCTTAAGGATGTTGAATATATTTTGAGCAAGTTTTGAATTATTTTATATTGCTGGAAATTTAAAAAGAAACGTTTGTTGGAGTTTATGATAATTAGGGATCGTTAGGGAATTAATCACTATTCTAGGAAGTTAATTAATTAAGTTTCGATATTTGGGAATGTTCTAAATATGTTTCGGATGTGTTTAGAGTACGTTAGTGTTGCTGTAAATTATTAGGAATTGATTTGGGTACGTTTCTTGATTATTTTAGGCGGAGAATTCTCTTTAGGCGACTTTTGAAAGTGTTAAAGTGGCCTATCAGTTTGTTACACAAGGTACGTACATACCTGTGTGCTTGGAATGTGTGCTAATTGTTGAAACCATGTTGAATTTGTTGTTGAACTTGGTTATGTTGAAATTGCATGTTTAATACTGTTGGACGGACATATTGAACTTATATTGCATTATGAGAATTGTAACATGTTAGTATGGATGATTGATACAAACATGTTGGCTGGGAACACTAGATTATTCTATATGTTGGTTTGGATCGATTGATTATTGTTCCCTTTCTAGCTTTTCACTACTTTATGAGGGCGGTGGACCTTGTTTAGTAAGTTGAGACTTTATACCCATATACAGGGTTGATCATGGTTAAAGGAAAGGTTGGGTAAATTGGAATGAGTCTTGATTGATGCCTTTATGATCACGTACTTAATTCCAAGATAAAAACAGTTGTGAACGAATGTGGATTATATGCCTTATGTGATTGTTGAGTCATAACAGAGTCTCAATTTGTAAATCATGTAAAGTGAAACTGAGTAGCAATAGCTTTAGACTGTGCACGTCTAAAGTGACGAACAAACAGGAGTTGGGGTTCATGGTGGTAGCCCATGGCCTTTATCTCGGACCGGATTGATCATTGTGTCCTATTTTTATTCAAATGTTCCTCGATATCGCAGGTCTCTGAGGTTACGGAGTCGCGCCCGTACCTCGTCTTCCTTAGTGAAGGCTGTCGGACGGTCAACTCGGTCCATTGTCTATTTCAACTAAAATAATATTATTGCTAAAAGTCTAGCCTAGTCTAGTCTGGTCAAGTGTGGTCGTCAAACTATCATGTTTTGTCTGCCTTTGTTTGTGTTCATTAGTATCATGTTAGGGTTGTTCGTTTAATAGAATCATGTTAGGATTATTATTGATTTAGTATGTAGTACTCAGCTTTGCTGATTACGTGCTTTTGCTTGTGCATGTTGATCATGGCTATGCCTTATTGATCCTGTGATGACCCAATCTTTGGTGAGCAGTCTCTAAGGATCAATAAGCATTGTCCATCTGCAGGTTTGAAGATGTTGCATCATTGGGATCGGGAATATAGAGCTTGTATTTAGTTTTGATTTGAAAAGTTGACTTGGGTTTGTTTAATTGGACTTTAAACTTGTCGTACTATTTATATTTCCTTATTTTCGTTGGTTGATTTTTGGGACTAAACCTGTAATCGATTATTTATAAACCTAAAGTTAGTTTTATGTTTTCCGCTGCAAAATTCTGAATAAGCCGTTACGTTTTCACACGGGCGATAATGCCTTGATAATTCTCTACGTTTTATATTAAAAGGTTATTTTAGAAAAGAGAGAATTGTCGGGGTGTTACAAGTGGGTTATAATTTCATCATTGAACTTTCGATACGGGACAAGGGTCAAATGTAGGCGTCTACACTCCTGCATATTGACTTTTGCCAATGGTGCATGGATACCTTTGAAAATATCATTTTAAATCCAAATTACTAAGAACCATTTTTCAATAAGGGCGCATTCTATTTACATGATATTCACTTATTGTTTGTGAACTTATCTTACACTTCCCCCGTTTTTATTTACACGACACAAATGATTTTGACACAATTATTAAGGAGAGGTAAAAGAGAAAATTAAAGGACAAAATTGCCCCTTAAAACAACTAAGGTTCACTTTCACCAAATCACCGTCCTTTATTTCTTTAAAAGTGAGGGCAAATATGACAATTCACCATATAAAACTATTTTCATAATAGAATTGTGTAAACTAAAAAGGAATTTTCCTAAAAGAAAATTGTGTCATGTAAATAAGAACGGAGGAAGTATGAACTTATCTGAACTTAACTGAACATATTTCAACTAAAATAACAAAACTTATTTTAATTATAAATTGTACTTAGGTAGCCCTTATTTTTCATGAAATTATATGAACTTATTTTTCTAAAATAAGGGGAAATAAGGTGAATAAAACAAAGGGCTTAATCCAGATCTAAAATAAAAATTGTGTACTAAAAAGAAAAACTAAAAATACAAGGATATATTGAGAATTTTCCAGATTTTAGAAAAAAGGGAGGGAGTTTTTGTGTTTAGGAAATGAAACTAGTGTTAGTTTGAGAAACAAGAGAAGTAGTAGTGTGTCCGTAGTTGTAAGCTCATATAGTCATATTGACTGCACGTGTAGTGTTTGTGTATTTGTCTGAACCAACTGGGGACATTAATATTAAATTTCAACGCTTCATTGATCGCATCCCATTTCCAAACCCATTTAATTTAATACGGAGTATGATTTTCACTACAATTAACATAAAATATGCAAAATTCTGGCTCAATAATTACATTCAAACATTAAAAATATCATTTTCAATTTCCTAGTTCATTCCATATTTTCTGGATCTTCTTTTCTGTACACAAATTCCAAGCTTTACTATAATTTCCTGCTCAATTTATTCAACTTTTATGAATGAAATTGTGCGTTAAATTGTCAAGAAAATGTTAAGGGAAGGGAAATCTCTTGCAGAAACTCCAACATGGTCCGTTGCAACAGTTACTTCAGTTATGGTTTTTGTTTGCTTTCTTGTTGAAAGGTCCATTTACTGGTTTGGCAAGGTAAATTTTCATTATTTTTACTTTGGTTTTAACAATTAAATTTTGAGGGTTTTCTTTGATTTTTTTTTATGTTTGTTTTTGCAGTGGTTGAAGAAGACCAGGAGGAAGGCTTTGTTTGCTTCATTAGAGAAGATTAAAGAAGGTAATTTGACTATGCTACTGTTACATTGTAATTTTTGGTTAAGAATATGTAGTAACAAGCTTCATTTGCTTCCGTGCTTGCTGTTTTGATATTTTATTTTTGGTAATTATCTTTTGTGATTTGCTAGTAATTTATAATGAACAAGTATACAATCTAAAAATTGCAATGCACATTCAATTTAACACTTTTAGAAAAATATAAATAAAAGAAAATAATTATAATATAAAAAGAGATGGTATATTTAATATTTAGATTGTATATTTTGATAATTTATTTACAAAAATACCCTTTGATATGCTTCGCTTGCCAATCATGGAGACTGGGCGGGCCTCATTTGCTAACTGACTTTTGGTTTTCGTGGCCCTTATTGGTATTGTGTTAGAAGCATTATCCTGCTTCAATTATTTGAATATACATGGAAGCATAGTGTGCAATCGTGCATTATATTTTTCCCGTAGTGATGATTGCCTTTTTGTTTTTGCTCAAAGCAAGAAAAATGGATATATGCATATATCAAAGCTTAAAAAGCCAAGAATAGCGCTAGTGTTAAATTTTAGAGAAATATGAAATGAGCCTGGGTAACCTAATAAGGAGGAGGAGGAGAGTTCAGTCCACTTATAAGCCCAATGGAGGTTCCACACTAAAACCAATCGACAATAGTGGAAGTGACTCCACAAGCTTATAAGGTGGTATTTTCTTTCCTCTTTCTCCAATGTGGGACAACTCACATGTGGAGAACATAGGTTTCAACAACAGAGCATACCCTTAGACAAGAAATAGGGGGAAGCAGGCCTACTAGTTCCTCCTCCAGAGCATCTAGCCACATATATTCACAAGTAGCCCAGTAACTATTTCTTAAGCTCTCAAACTTTACAATCATTTGAGCTTTAATTTTGCTTAACAAGAACCACATCAAACTATAACTTTTGCTTCCAAAGAGGTGTTCCAAGCATGCCAGCATCATACTTTTGATACTCTTTGGTCTTGAGCTTCTATTGATCTTCCTCCAAGTAGAGTTAAGATTTTTACCTTTGATGATGGCCTTTGGATTTTGGTAAATATTTGTTTTTCCCTTTGGTCTGGTTATGTATAATAAAGAGAAATTATAGATAAGTCTTTCCTCAAGTTAGCAAATTCTTCCAAGTCTGAATATTTTGGTTCTACACAATGTGAGTGATTTCCCCTTTTGCGTTCTAATTTGTTCCCATTTTCTTTTCCAGAACTTATGCTACTGGGTCTGATATCATTAATGCTGGGGCAATGGGCTAGATGGATTTCTGAAATATGTGTAGATTCGTCTCTTTTTAACAGTCGATTTTATGCTTGTTCTGAGAAAGACTTCACTTCCCATGAGAAATTTGTGTTTAAAGAGTCACTTCCCTCTTCCAATGAGACTGATATACCCCCAAAGGGATTGTTCAATTCTGTTTCTCATCGATGTCCTGAAGTAAGTTGGATTCTTCAGTTCTTATTAGGCATGCAATTAAATTGTAAAGATGTCTAAATGTCTGATTGCTGCAGGGCCGGGAACCTTTTGTATCTTATGAAGGTCTTGAGCAGCTTCACCGTTTCTTATTTGTGCTTGGTATTACCCATGTTCTATATAGTTGTATAGCTGTTGGTTTGGCTATGATTAAGGTATACTTTCCACATTAATTTACAAACTCATTTGTTGATAGTGATCTTTCTTATAAGTTCATCAATGGGACATGTTAATGCATACAACAGATATAGAGATGTGAAGTTTTCCATGTGTGTGTGATGAATGATAATAACAGACTGCAGTCTACCTTCTTTCTTTTAGTTGTTTATTATTCCCTAAAGAATTTGGAACACCTGGGATAAGTAAAGAAGCCGTTCAAGAAATATACTACAAAACATGAGATTGGGCCTTTGATGCAAATTTTTGTTAAGCAAATACTACAAATACACAAGCTAGAATTTGTGAAACTGTTTTCAATGTGAATCATCAGAAAGATTTAATAACTAAATGCAACTCTTGATAGCGGCCCAAATGACGGTGGAAAATAGGTAGACGGGTTAGCTCTGGGAATTGGGAGCCTGATTGAGTTGAAGACTTGAAGTACATATATGATATATCTGCTTAGATTGTTAGTTCATTTTCTTGATTTTACTGTTAAATTATGCTTCATTGACATCATTGTCTTCTTGTGATTGTATTTTGCAGATATACAGTTGGAAAAAATGGGAATTCCAGGCAATTTTGCAAGGTAAATCAATGAAGATATGAACTGATTTTTGAAAAACATTAAAAATTGCTATGGCGTGCCTTATACTGCGTGGATACTTCTGAATATAGTTCAATTGTTTGACATCTAGCACACATGGTTATTTATATTCTACCAGTCAGAACATTCCTCTGTCATATATATGTTTTATTTTTGTTTGTTTGTATGCTAAAGTAATATATTTAGGTTTGACATCTGCCATAAATGTTAGAGCATTATGCTTCAACTGTTTTTTTCACTTTATTCGGCTACTCTGCAGCAAAGAGGAACAAGGTGATGAGGCGACAAACCACCTTTGCTTTCCATCATGCATCACATCCATGGAGCAGAAACCGGTTTCTGATTTGGATGGTAATTTCATAGTTTCTTTCTGTGACAAATTATTTATTCTAGTCCACCCCCCCTCCTCCTCCTCCCGGAAAGGTTCCCTTGTTTGCTTCTTATATTGCGAGTGTTGGAAATTTCAGTCTTAATCCATTGTGTGTAGTGTTTGGTCATGTATATTTTCTGTGTAACACAAGCAACCACATAAAGATTTCTTCTATACATTCTTATTGCACCAGTTCGCCTAAGCGACTTTAAGTAATCTTAGCCTATAGTATACAGGTCAGTCCTTGAATTGACCATCCTCATAAGATTGAAAAGCGGAAAGGAATTCATACTATAATTATGTCTCTGTTTCGTGAGAACTCATCAGTGAGGCTCCTCAGATCTTTATTCCTCGATAGATTTTTGATAATATTGGAGGGGAAAGAGTGAAAGAAATTACAAAAAGGAGTGATGGAGGAACATGAGACCAAGTGAAGGAACAACTTTTTATCACTTGGAATTGGGGACGAGCAAATAACAGTTTGATAAATCGTGTTATTATAGATACAGAGTTGTAAGCTGCATGGTTCTGCTCATCCTATGGAATGGTGACAGTATTCTTGACAGTCTGAGATGCGGTGTGTGCATGGCTCTGGCCTTAGCGTTCAAGGATTCTAGTGCACACGAATTAGCAGTTTTAGCACCCTAGAAGGACGACATGATTTTATTTTCAGCAGTTTTAGCACCCTAGAGGTAATCTGAGTTTCAATTTTCCTATTGTCACTGAAATATTATACTCGATTAACAATGTAGCTGAGATATATCTATCCCTTCAAGGTGCTTACCTGCGTGTGGAAGTAACTACTCAATTCTGTATCTTCCAGTCTTTATTCTTTTGGAGTCCTGCATGTCAAGGCCTCTAAGTTAGTCCCCGAGGGTCTTACTGGTCACCTCAATAGGCTAATTAATTTTGTCCATCAAGCATTTAGCTATGGTCTTGCATGATTTACTTAGATAGTTAGATGAAGTGTTAGATTATATAAGAAGGGACATTTCTGTTAAGTGTGATAGTAAGGGAGTCAAAACAAACTCAGACAGAAAGAAATATGAAAAGTGAGGCTTTAATTATATTATTCATTCCCTTTGTTTCTTTTCATTTACTTCTAGGAGAGGGTTTGAGAAGAGGATTAGAAATGAAGCAAGAAAGAAAGATGCCGTTCCATATAGTAACTGTTTTTGGTCATGTTCTTTTATTTCCCGATCCACCCTTTTTTTGTTACCAGGAGAATTAGTTGGTACTTCATTCTCAAGGAATTTGTGCTCATCTCATTGCAATCTGGGGAATTTATTGTCAACACTAGCTAGTCTGGAATGACGTTGAGTAAATGTTTAGCAGGCCTCGTTCCTCTGTAGTGATAGCCTTTCTTTTTTCCTTTTATAGCTTATTATTTAAGTAAACTTTGATAGCCCTTTCCTTCTGTCCGAGAGAGAATTTTAGGTTTAGCAATTATCGAGTTGTGTGAAGTGATTGAAGAAAATTGGGAGTCACGCAGTCAGCAAGCATTAAGCACAAAAACACACACAAACATTTATTTGCACGCACACACACACATTTATTTGGACATATATTGTATTAGTTTTTTATGTCTTTCATTTTTTTTAACCGTAGTCTTCCATTATCTTATGGGAATACATTTTAAAGGATCAAACCTTCTGTCGCCTTGTCATAGGATTAATCACTATATGACTCATTCAATGGTATTCTTCTTTATTCACGCAGCTATGTTTTCTTCGGCAATTCAAGAGTTCCATAAGGAAGTCGGATTATTTGGCACTACGTTTGGGTTTTATAACTGTAAGTGTAACATTGTCGGTCTTTCATGGTTTCATGGACAGGATGGACCTAATGTTGTAAATTTTTTCTTGAATGTGTGACAATTCTTATCGATTCCATACTATTTTGTGATATATGATATTTTGGGTAGAGATTTATAACTAGCATGTATAGAACTATAGAAGATTAGACGTTTCTGGAGGGGATAAAATCGAACGTTGTCGGAAAAAGTACGAACTATGAACAACCTTTTCAGTTTCGATGAAAAAAGATGTACTAAGGTTGATGATAATTTTGGAAGGAGCACTTTGTACTGTACTGTTATACTCATGTTTGGATGTGTCAGTAACGGATGACTCTTTCGTATTTGTAACTGCTGAAATTCTTAGTTTATTTACTCCGATTTCAGTAAATTGCCTTTTGAATGCTATCCTATACCCATTCGCTTCATCTCTCAGACCACCAAGTTGATATAAGATGTTCCTTTACAGTGGCATCCTCAATTTGATATATGCTACGCAGCATATTGTGTTAATCAGTTTCGCCGTTCAACTTTGAGTAACTCACTTGATATTTCATTGGTGATACTTGTTTGCAGAATCACAAACTGCCCCAACTCTATGACTTTCACAAATACATGGTTAGGAGCATGGAAGATGAATTTCACACAATAGTGGGAATCAGGTATACAATTCTTTGTTGACTTCAAGGATTATTCATCTAGTCCCGAGCGTGAACTTGCTAGCATTGATTCCAGGCTCAACTTGAAAATGAAATTTTGGGTGGGTTGCATGTAATATGCTAATGGCTAGAGTGGGCAAACAAGAGGCCAGTTTTAAGTTTGTCAGTAATAAAAATATCCTTCAATAGCAATCTAAATGTTATTCTAAATGAGTTAAATGGGTTAAAATTGGTTTTTTCGGATTGGAAATTTCATGTCTTACCTAATCCATTTAATTAAATAGATTATTATGTCAACCTGCTTAATAAACACGGTTGATAATCCAAACAAAATCCTGCTTTTACAAAATAAGATTGTGGTTGAATTTTCCTGTATGGCCAACTTTTATCAGCTCTAGCTATAGGATCAGGGTTGGACCCTAGATTACAAATGAGGATTATAGAGATTACATTCCACATACTTTTTTGCACCACATGTAGGTGAGGAGAACATTGGTAAGTTAGTGATATATTTATCAACTTTATGATGACGCTCTCAAACTGTTTTCTTCTTTAAGTGGTGAAGAAAGCTGAATGTGATTTTTCTTATAATGTTACGTGAGGGAGATAGTAGACCAGGTTTGTACTTTACAAAGTAGATACAAGATATCTCTGGCTTAAACTTGATAAAGTCAATACATGATATCTCTAGCTCAAACTTGATAAAGTCGATACAAGATACCTCTAACTTGAACTTGATAAGACAAGTGGAGCCCAATAAATTAGAAATCAAAATCTTGAGTAAAGATGCTCCAATCTACAAGAAGATCCTACCAATTATGATTGGTGCTATTGAAGGAGAAATCAGTGAAATTTCGCATTTTAGCTAACTCGGCAGCAAATATGTCGGTTGTTCCTTTTTGTTACTCTAGTGTATGAGGCAAGTGTCTACTTGCTATCCGCTAGGTCACGGGTTCGATCCCCAGAAACAGTCTCTTTATGAAAATAAGGGTAAGACTGCATACATTGGACCTTCCCCAGACCATGCGTTAAATGTCAGGAGCCTCGTGCACTGGGTACCACATTTTAGGAGCTAAGTGCTGTTGGTTGTTGTAATAGATCATTTTAAGGCTTTATTGGCTCCAAGAACAGTGCAAATGTTGAAATGAATAGATTGAGATTGACTGATGGATGGTGTAGTTCCCTCCGTGGAGTGAAAACAAACAAGGTAAGCTTACTTCCTTTACCTATCTATAATTACATGTATTCTTTTTTTCTTTTTTTTTCTCTGAGAGAAATAAAATTACTTATATTCTGGTATTATTGCAGAAAAAAAAGGAGAAATCAACCTAAGGATTATCCCATTAATTTTCAAGGAATCAACAAAGTGACAACTCAATAGGTTTTATTTATGAAAACATTAAACGTCAATTTGAAATTTTGAATGTATTTATTTGCAATTATAATCAATAACAAGTTTGTATTTTTCTAATTTGTGAGGGAGCATTATTGTTAAAGTGTCTGGAAACATTATGGTTATTTCTTTAAGAGTATGGCTAGTGGAAATTTTATTATATGGTGTTAACTGTCTAGACTTGAGTTGCTTTTGTGTAAACTAGTAACAAAAGTTTTCTTTTACTATAGGGATCGTGTTATCTTGAATCTTGTTTTCTTTTAGGGCATTTTAATTTGTTCATTGTGGTGGATAATTTTCTTTTTCTTAACAAAACCTCTTTTTTAAACAAAAAAACATGTTTACAAATGGGGATTCAGCCTTGCTGGAAGTAAAACTCTCAAGTTTGAGCCGAACATTAAACTTGGGAATTTGTGTGTTATTGAGTTGATTTGACTCGGTGATGAGACTCATTAGTTCGAGTTGAGTTGAGTTGAGTTTAACTTGGGCAAGACTCATATCATAATCACCTCTGTAAGGAGAAGTAGGACTACAGGAGTAATAGAACTATAGGAGTCAAGGTACAACGAATTTGGTAGTAATACTCTTCATCCTTGGAACATGTGAAGTGGACTGGTGTATGTTAGCATATGCAAAAAGGATACTTCCTTTGTAGAAATCAAGGTCAACACGCATGTCAGTGCTCTGTGGTGATGCCAAAGGGGGTTGTGTAGTATAATGTTAATGGCCAATGTCATAGTTTAGAGAGAGACCTTGTGTTTATGTGTTTGGTGCAGTCTCCTTTTTAAGGGGTTTCAGACTTCCATAATTTGATAAGTTAGAAGCTTAATTAACAGTCCAATTTCTGTATCATTATTATAAGTTCTTAGGTTTGATTTCTTCATTTTTGCAGTTGGCCACTATGGGGTTATGCAATAGTATGCATCTTACTCAATGTTCATGGTACCTTTTCCTTATTAAAGATAAGACTTTAGCCTAAATTTCTTATTTGTTTATAATTCTCTTTAAACTTTAATCTACTATGTGATATGCAGGGCTGAATATTTACTTTTGGCTTTCATTTATCCCTGTAATTGTAAGTTTCTTGTCCTTTTTCCCTTATTTTCCTGTGAAAATTAGGATTACCTTTTTCTGTTACGGGTAATGTATTCATGTATACTTTCATTCTTTCCCAAAGCTTGTCATACTGGTTGGTACAAAGCTTGAGCACGTCGTCTCCCTTTTAGCACTGGAGATAGCAGAACCATCATGTCCTTCTACGAGGACTCAAGTTAAGCCACGTGATGAGCTTTTTTGGTTTGGGAAGCCACAACTTATTTTGTGGTTGATTCAATTTGTTTCATTCCAGGTAACTTGATCAAAGTACTAATCTCTAGCTTTTGTTATTATTTATTTCACCACATCCTTACGGTTTGTTTCCTTTTGTACCTACAGAATGCTTTTGAAATGGCAACTTTTCTCTGGTCCTTGGTGAGCTCTTCCCCCACCATACACATCATTTTACGTTTTTACAAGTGTTGTTTTTTTCCCATTAGTGTTTGGGGTTGGTGAAATGCGAGGGAAATTGCGACGAATTTTATTTCTAGGCTCATCAGAGCACCTAATTGAAATTATAATAGAGATGAGAGAGGAGAAAGAGTGTAACAAAATTATACTACTATTTGATTCAATCCGATAAACAATAATGTTATAACGGATGCAAGAAAGAATAATAAAGAATGCAAATAAAAGCACAAACTTAACGTGGTGCACTAACAACGTGTTAGCTACATCCACAAGCAGAGGAGAGGAAAGCTCTGTTGATCTTCAGGATTACATATTACATATTACAGATTACAAAATTGAGAGGTCAGATTTCTGAAATCATCCTAGGTTATGATGTAGGGAGTTTAATATATAGTACTCCTCCCTTAAAACAGATGCGAAAACAGATAACCTAGGCCCAAACGAAAGAACCGTAGCCCATGATCTTTGCTCACTTGCGGACGATCCCTCGCTGCCTCGTCAAGATCCCTAGCTTGACGCGGAGGAGATCCCTCTCTGCCTCGCTGTAGATCCCTCCCTACCTCCCTGCAGCCTATTCAAAGCATTCTAACAAATCTCCACCTTGACTTGAATCCTCTCACAAATACCAGAGGTACCAGATGCACCATAACAATGCCATATGTACCAGAAATGTACCAGATGCACCATAATAGTGCCAGATGTACTAGATACACGAATCCTCCAACAGAGACGCACCTCTGCCCTGAAGGGAAATCAACAGCTCCCCAGGGGAACTGATTATGTGAACATGCCAGTGATATCATCAACAATACCCACTTTGTTCCCCTTATTGGGATCTGAATCCACCTCTTCGGAAAACTGTAGTGCATAAGACACCATGTATGAAGAATATGTTGGTTCTGATTTTGAATGTGAGTGTTGATCTTCTTGATGTGGTTCACTCTCATCTAGAGGGACTTTCTGCTCCACCTATTTCTCAACAAAACAATATATCTTGACAGAATTCACCCAATTCCTTGTGGATCTCAAATGATGCAACAACAACAAAAACTGATGATGTATAACCTTGAAGAACGTACAAGGTACCATGCTTTACACCTTACAGAACCACATTCGAACACATGTAGACATGTAGAACTCCACCTTCACCTTTGAAACTGAACCCCTTGTTATTCAAAAGACTCAACGAGATCAGATTCTTGGTCATGCGTGGAACATTCCTAACATTGTTCAATGTGCAGAATTTACCATTATAAGTCCGTATTTTTGTTGAGCCTATTCCAACCACCCCGGAGACAGAAGTGTTAGCCATAGAATTATTTCCTCAATCTACCTGCTCGTAGGTTGTAAATCACTCCTTGTGCGGACATATATGATAAGAAGGCCCGGAATCTAGAATCCACACATCACTATGATGTGTATATTTATTAGCAATTAGGGCAATATCTGCTTTAGAAGAATTCTACTATAGCAACAGATAGAGTAAATTGTTGCATCTTCTTCTTAAGACAATTGAATTTCCAATGCCCCTTCTCTTTACAGTAAGTACAAACATCGTTAGGTTTAGGACCCTTTGAAACTGGATGCTAGAATTTCTTCCCCGAATTTTCATGTCCAGGAACCTGTTTATTACCAACCGCCTTATGGTGCAACTCTCTGGTATGGAGAGATGACCTAACCTCTTTAAGAGACACACCACCCTTCCCAACAATACAAGATTGCACAAAATTCTCATATACTAACAAAATTAAGGTTGCATCCTCGTCTTCAACTTTAACATCAATATATGTTTTCCTAATATAATTCTATTTAATTGATCTAAGTGATCTCTTAGATTTATATTGTCTTGCATTCGCAGACTGAACAAACATTGCTTTAGAAGCAACTTATTGGTTAGGGACTTCGTAATGTAAAGACTCTCGAGCCTACACCACACACCAGTCGCGGTTTCCTCGTCCGCAATCTTTGTGATGATATCATTTGCAAGACACAACATAATTGTTGAGTGTGCCTTCTCCTCCAAAACGGCCATCTCAGCGGTAATTGGACAAGTCACCTTCTTCACAAGCTTTGCCCACATGCCTTGTGATTTCAACAAGGCTCACGTCTTGATCTGCCATAGACTGAAACCATTTTTTCGCGTGAATTTGTCGATCTTCACATTCAATCCAAACATCTTTCTTACCAGAGTACAAACCCTTAACCTCAGCTCTTGATACCAGTTTGTTATAACATATGGGAAAATCAAGGAGGAAATAAAATCCCACTAACATAGCCCAAGTGAGGTTCCATCCTAAAACCAACCAATAGGAGGAGTTGCGCATTTAGGTTATAAACTACTCCCTCCGTCCCGATTTAATCGGCGCACTAAGCTTTTCCAGGAGTTTTTTGCGATAAGTTATTGTGGGATTATCTATTATAGTTTAATAGAAAAGTAGGTGGAGTGGCAGATTGTGGGAAAATATTTTAATTCAACGTGAGAGGACGTGGGACCATAATTTTGGGCAGTGGAAAGAGAGAATTAATAAAATATTAGTGGGTCCATGCCATAAAAGGAAATGTGACAATTAAATTAGGACGAACGTAAATGAAAAGTGTGACAATTAAATTGCGCAGAAGCTCTTTGCTTCATCTTCCGATGCGGGACACAATACTCACACTTACTTTTTAACAAATCCCCCCTTAAGTGTAAGCCCCCCCCCCCCCCCCCCCCCTGAACGAAACAGTTTAGCACCCAAACCCCAACCTCTTAGGAGACACCAACAGACGGGCCATAATCAGAACAAGCCCACAAATAAAGGTGTTAAACTTTATTGATCTTAAGGATTACGTATTACAGAATTCAAAGTTCATTGTTTATAATGGTGTACTAGGTTATGATCTAGGGAGTTTAATATATATTACTCCCTTAAAACAAATATGGAAAACTGACCGTTGCTCACTTGAGGACGATCCCTCGTTGCCTCGTCAAGATCCCTCGCTGCCGCGCTTGAGATCACTCGCTGCCTCCGTGCAGCCTATTCAAGGCATTCTAACAAATGACACAAACATAAGCCTTATATCGGCATAACAATAACTATAACTAGGGAAGCCTAATCCCATGACTAACTCAATTGCCTAAATGCATAAGCCAAGTTACTCGCTAACACATTAATCCTGTCCCTTGAATTAAGTACCACAGATCCACTAATTTGAAGCACAATCCAACCCTCTCCCTTGCTTCAAATTTTCATGACCTTCACGTTTGACCTCGACCAAAACATTCAATTCTCGAACACAATGAAGAGCTTTCCCTCTTTCGCGTTTGAAGCAAAAAGTTAATTTGTTTGCTCCAACTCGTCAAGTTCACGGAAATTTCTTCAACCATAACAACAATTTCCTTCTTGGTATTAATTATTTGACGCACTTCTCGTCCAATATCACATGTTGCTAAATACTTTAATTGTGATGCACATTTCATCACCAACACAAACATAACTCTTAAATAGGTATAACAATAACTATAACTATAACTATAACTAGGGAAGCTAAATTCCACGACTAACTTAGTGGCCTAAATGCATAAACCAACTAACCCACTAACATTTTAATCATGTCCTTTAATTAAGGACCACTAATCCACTATTTTGTAGCATAATCCAACACACCTTCCTAAATACAAGATATGCCCCTTACACATGCAAAGGAAAATTCCATAATTTTTTTTGATGCAGATTTCCTCTTTTTGGTACTTTATTGCCGGATGATTAGACATCATAAGATCAAGATAAAAGTGAAAGGTATCCTCTTAAATATCAGAAGGCTATAAAGAGACCCCTTTTCTTTTATAGAATTTGGTTCATGCCTCCTTGGAAAGACACAATTGATGGTAGGACATGTATTTTTATCGCGTCTTTTCCAACCAATGTTTCTTTCAATACTTAGTAAGTAACAAAAGAAGTCAAGATGTGGTGGTTTATATATGATTAACAATTATACTTAGCAATAATAAACCTCACTAAGGCAGTTCCAACTACTTGCCTGATTTGAAAATTCGGACCTTTAAGAGAAGGGCCCCCATAGTTGATAAATTCGTTGTTTATTTTTCCAATATTTTCTGCAGATAGTTATTGCAATCGGTAAGGTGCCCAAAGGTTCACCCTTAATGGCAAGGTGCCTTTTTTCAGCGACAATTCACTATGAGAGACACAAAGGCTTTGCTTCAAAGTTGATCCAAATATGTTTAGCTTTTGCATATTCTTACTTCATAGACCTCTCATATCATTATATTTTTCTATTAATTTAATAATTTTAACATATAAGGTGCTCACACTTAATGGGAGGAAAGGGTCAAAAGAGAATAAAACCCCCAAATATAGGATGAGGAATACTTATCTCATTGAGGAGTAACTTACTGTTTCTCCCGTATGCGATCTTTCCTCGTGTCACTATAATTAATCAATAGTTCTTCCTTTCTTATTATGTGTGTCATTTAACCAAGAAAGGGGAACATAAACTGACGTTTATTTTTTTCCTTTCCAGTGGGGATTTGAGCAGCGGTCTTGTTTTATGAAGAATCACGCCATGGTAATCATCCGTTTGGCTTCTGGGTATGTAAATCCATTTTCTTTCCCGTCACTTATTTATTGTTAAGCAAATTTATAGTTAATGAAAATATTGAGTTCTCGTGGTTTGTGACTTTGTGTTACGTAACTTAATTACTGTTAGAAATGTAGTGATGTAAATACTTATCTAAAATAATGCACAGTATGTAATAAGCTTCAGCAATGCACTCCACAAATATTGTGGGTTTGTCTTACTTTTCATAGTATTTCTGTATCAATTCATAGTTGTCGAAATATATTTTCTCAATGAAAAACTCAGACGAGGTAGTTATGCATGCCAGTGACATAGTGTTAAAACTTGATTTCATGCTATGAGTTTTCTCACATTGGAGAAGAGGAGAGAATATAACCAGTTTATAAGCTTTAGGTTGGAGAGGTACTCCTCTCATTGCCAATAGGTTTTGGGTTGGAACGTACTTTGGGCTTGTAAGTGGTCTTAACTCTCCTCGTTTTTGGGCAGCCTAACAAATTAACACATGGAATTGTCTTGTTGGCATGGATAAAATACCTTTGTCATCTAAGATTCTCCACAAGTAGACGACACCAAAGTTGTTTCCATGAAACTTCATCTACTTGCCACTCTAATTCCATGTTCTAGCTATATATGTTACTCAGACTCTTCATTTTACCTTAAGTGCCCATGTACTTGACCCTCAGACATGGGTATGACATTTTGACACCTCATGTTGTACCAAAATCATGCAATTTGTTTTTATTAATTTTCTGCATCTGACAGTTGGACACATACCTGGTTTCAGACACTTGTAGCTGAACCCCAGTAACATAGCTCTCCACTAGCCATTTTGCATTAAATATGCATGTCTGACAAGTGAGGTTAGGTAAATACTTTATTCATCGAAGTCTAAAACTGAAAAGATGGTTGGGTGCAAGTGAAGGAATGTGTAATTCATCTATTTGGTATTTGATATCCATTGTTACTAAATCGCAATGTTGGAAGATGACTTGACAAACTCCATCGATGTTCTCAATTTATGCTCTATTGCTATGTTTCTGTTATGAGATACTTATATTGTTATATTTTCTACGTTGGCAATCTTAATTGCAGAGTTCTCATTCAATTCTGGTGCAGCTATAGTACTGTCCCTCTTAGTGTGATTATAACACAGGTAAGAATCTTGCATTTCCCTCTTAGATAATTACCAATATTTTGAATGTAATAATTGTGTTGACCGGCCTTTGATGGTGGTAGATGGGATCAAAGTGCAAGAAAGCGTTGGTTGCAGAAAGTGTAAGAGATTCATTGCATAACTGGTGCAAGAGAGTAAAGGAGAAGTCAAGGCGCTCACTTGCAGCAAGGTCAGTTTGTTCCCTTGATGAGATAGATGAAGTAACAACTGTTGCATCCCTCACTTTATCACGGACTTCTTCAGTTGCTTCTTTAAATGAGGTTAAAGTTACAGATTTTGAGCATCCAGATCAAGCTACAATACAAAATTCCACTTCAGTCCCCGACGATTTCTCATTCCGTATGTCAGAGTATATTTCTCAGTCTGCTCTAAATACGTTTCCAGATACACCTCATCACACCAACCCCTTAAGCAATCAGCAAGATCAAGGAAAGTTTGACACCCTAGCAGATTTACTACAGAAAACCTGATTTTCGAGGTTGTAATCTTTTATTATATAATTTCTATTGTTAGATTAGCACATAACTTATATTATTATGCACCAATCTTAAAACCAAACAAATTCTATGATGCAGTAAGCAGTAAGTATTCTAGAGGAAATTGATCACCTTTTTTGCAGAACCCTGCACAACATGGTATCTTATGAATCTAGTTTCCCAGTGGGAATCCACTCTCACCGGCGACTAGACTTCATAATCCAGTTAGTAACATTCTCATAAGAACGAGGCCATCAATACCCCCTAAGTCCCTAACCCTCCTGGGTACCACTTTAAGGTCACGCAAGGGGTGTAGGAACAAAAGCATGGAGTGAGAATCCCGATGGTCATACTTACTAAGAAAATGACACAAATCACCCAACAGTCTATGGAAATGAAATTGACATGATGGATAAACCCCCAATTCAATTCATCTAAAACCCTAACATTAGAGTCACCCAACCCCCTTGTTGGGTGACTACTCACACATATTGCAATTAATAGCAAGCCAAGACAAATGAAAACATTAATTGACAATTATGAAAGTAATACTAGAAATTCAGTATATTCAAAGCAATAAATGTAAGATAACAAAACTTCAATCAATGAAGAGCTTGGAGAGAGAAAATCCCCAAAAGTTTTCCAATTGGGCAATTAACTATCCTGATGCTTATTAAGGGAGGACCCCAAAAGAAGTAAGTAAATACTAGTGCATAAGAGAGTGAAGCTTTTGCTTGATGAGCTAGGCTTAGGGTTTGCATTCCAAGTTAGACTATTTATACAAAAGAGCAAATTAAATAAATGTCCGTGTAAAACGCGGTAAAACAGATAGCACTGCACGGGTTGTGCAGAAGTGGCACGGTCCATACGTGCACGACAGGACAACAGATCCCGTGCAGGAATGGCATGGGGCAACGACTGCTTCTCTTCTCTTCTCTTCGTGTTGATATTGCACGGGGCTTGTTAGGTTGTGCATAGCTTTCTCAACCTTCCTCTTCTCTCCTTCCCTTCCTCTTGCTCCTTTCTTCTAGTAGAGAGGGTCACACACACACACACATGGTTGAACAACCCCTAGTATGCGAGTGAGTGTCCTATACGTCACTTGGCCTTCAAAATTTGTTAGTTCATTAAAATAAACACCAAGGCAAGGCAAGGCAAAAGGGCGTAAAATGAAACTAATAAAGCAATAAACGTGCTCTAATCTAAAGAAAGGGTCCTAGAAAAGAGGTGAAACAAACTATAAAAATCAACAATAAAGGGTGTTATCAAAATTTCTCAAGCTTGCCTTTTGCCTTTTACTTGTCCTCAAGAAAAGTTCAAGGATAGGAGTGAGTGATAACAAAAAGGAAGACACGAAAAATAAATTACGAAAATAAAGAGAAAATAAACAAAAACCTAAGAAGCCTACAACATTGGTACTCCCTCGGTTACAATCCCAACCATAAGCAATGTGAAGAATACGAACTCAAAACACCATAACCCCGTGAAGGTCGGGTCCGTAACATGTCCCTTCCTCCCAACCAATCTTAATTACCGCGTTCCTTCCCCCAAGCTTGACTTTGGCCTATGGAATGATGTCTCTTGACTCCTCGAAGGAGCCGGAAGAATAGAGTATGAGATGAGAAAGAAGGGTCTCTCGTCGTCTTCCCGATATTTCTCTTCATATGCTTGGCATTAGCTCCCGCCACCGACGAGGACGAGGACGATGACTCAACTACAAGAAGAAACGAAAGGGCTTAAAGGGTTGAAATACGGATAAGGTTAGGGTGTGGAAGAATTTGGCAAGTGATGGTATACGTAATGGTGAAACTCATTGCAAAGGACCGAGTGGAATTATTGAATTTAACTCATGAGAGGAAAATATTGCCTAGAAAAACTTGGCAACGGGGGTATGCCACATGCGCTTTAGACTTTAATATTCACGGTGCTTTCTAACATGCTCAATTGAGAGAGAAAGTGAGAATAGGGAGGAGCATATATACATTGGATACTCTAAAAGCAACAAAATAAAGGAACTTATTTTTGTATATATATAATTTTTTTTTAACATACTAATACCACTTCAAACATTACGAGATTCACCATCTAAGGGTAGTGAAAATGGGGGACAAGGGTTATGTGTCGTGATTCACAAAGAAAAGGGTAAAAGGCTAGGCATGGGTTAACTAAAGGTGAATTAAAGAGAGAAACAAACCAACATAGAGTTAGCTCAAGTGGTAAGCAGCTTGATGCCGCTTAAGGGAGGTCTCGGGTTCGAGCCTCGCCGTATGCAGAAACTCTTGTTGGGAGACTCACCCACCACAAGCAAGGTGTGCGACCCGAGTCGAATCCGGATGTAGTCGGAGCTAAGCTCCGGTGAACCGGGTGTGCTATGCGTAAAAAAAAGAGAGAAACAAAAATTATGGTATGGAAAAATGAAAATAGTATAGCCTATGATGGTGCCTTTCTTCAAAAAAGTAGCTCGGTCGCGGCTTTGAGAAAGGTGAAAGTTGTGTCTGGTAGATACATGTGCTGTAACACCCCGACAATTCTCCCTTTTCTAGAATAACCTTTTTATAGATTATAAATATAGATAATTATCAAAGTATTATCGCCCGTGTGAAAACATAACGGGTTATTCAGAATTTTGCAGCGGAAAACATAAAACTAACTTTAAGTTTATAAATAATCAACTATAGAGTTAACTCCAAAACCAATCAACGAAAATAAAGTCAACTTAGCTAGTTCAACAAGTTTAAAGTCCAATTAAACAAACCAAAGTCAACTTAGCAAATCAAAACTAAATACAAGCTCTCTAGTCCCGAACCCAATGATGCATCATCTTCAAACCTGTAGATGGGCAATGCTTATTGATCTTTAGAGACTGCTCACCAAAATGGGTCATCACAGGATCAATAAGGCATAGCCATGATCAACACACACAAACAAAGCACGTAATCAGCAAAGCTGAGTACTACATACTAAATCAATGAATAAATATTCCTAACATGATGCTAATAAAGCATAAGTAAGGACAACCGAAACATATTGACTTGGATACCACATTTGACTGGACTAGACTAGACCTTTATATCATTAATATTATTTTAATTGAAATAGTCAATGGATCGAGTTGTCCAACCAGAAGTCTTCACTAAGGAAGACGAGGTACGGGCGCGAATCCGTAACCTCAGTGACCTGCGATATCGAGGAACTTTTGAAGATATCGAGGAACGTTTGAAGAAAAATAGAACATAGTGATAAATCTGGTCCTAGAAAAGGCCATGGGCTACCACCATGAACCCCAACTCCTGTTTGTCCGTCACTTCAGACGTGCACATTCTAAACCTATTGCTATTCAGTTTCACTTCACATGATTTACCAATTAATACTTTGTTATGACTCGTCAATCACATAAATCACATAATCAACAAGTATTCACAGATGTTTTTATCTTGGAATTAAGTAAGCAATCACAAAGTTATCAATCAAGAACTCATTCCAATTAATTCAACCTTTCCTTTTGAAGGAAATAATGCCCTTGGTCCAAGTTTGCATTTAATGCATTTAATGCTAAGTCTAATAAATGCGGTTCAGTATTAATTAACAAGTTAATAATTCAGTGAGATCAAGTGAACTGAATGCCTAGCTAGAGGTCGCTTCAGTTCAAGTGGAATTAATAATATTAATCCACAACTTACTCTTGAGTGAACCCGTAGGGTCACACAAATAGCACGTGAACGGATCAAGTATTTAAGTGAATATATTATTCATAAAGTACTCTATTTATGATCATTCGGAAATGACGGATCTCGGTTCCAGTGGGAGCTGAAATCGTCAAAAGGGAAAGTAAAGAATATTCCGGAAATGGGGATATTGCCCGAAACGGAAATATGGTTCATGACGGAAATATAAATATTATCCAAGTCATAGATGTTGCCGGAAACGGAAACATGGATCATATCAGAAAATATTAACGGAAATAGAAATATTGTCGGAATCGGAAATATTGCCGGAAACGGAAATATTACCGGAATCGGAAATATCGATGGAATAGGAAATTATTCTCGGAATCGGAAATATTAACGGAAACGTAAATATTTGTTCGAAATGGAAATAGATTCCGGAATCGGAAAACGAATAGGAATCTCGACGAGCGACAAGCCGGCAAGCGAGCCGACCAATCGCTCGAAAAGCAAAAGGCCGAGAGCACAACACTAGGCGCGAAGCCCAGCACCGACTCCCAGCCGTGTGCGATGGGCCTGGAGTGACGTGGGCCGCAGCGAACCAAGGCAAGCAGCAGAAAGCCAAGGCAAGCAGCAGCGCATGGCCGAGACCAAACGACAGCGCGCGCTGGGCCTTGGGCCATCAACGACTGCGTTTGGGCCTAACCAGGCACGCGCGCCAGCGTGGCCCTTGTGGTTGCGTTGGTTGCTTCGTCTTGGGCTTCAAGCAATGTCCGGTTATTTAATCTCCAAGTAACTTTGGCTTTGAGTATTAGTTTTCCTAGGCCTACTTGAATTGGATTAATTAAGAGTTTAATTATTGCTATAATTCTAATTGGTTAAGAATTTCAATCCAAATGGGATTGGTAATTGTTTTCCTAGTAAGACTCAAATTCCTTATTTCCTACTCTATAAATACGAGGCTAGACCTCATAATTAATATACATCAAATCATATTCTTTACATATAATGTGTTCAAGGGAGAACATAGTTTATAGCCTAACCCGAGTGCATAAAACCTTAGTAATATCCTAGTTGGTTGAACCTAAGGCGGATTCGAACGTGCTGTGTACTTTCTACGGAGGGGCGACACTTGGAACTCTAAAGACTTGTTCTTGTTCGGTTCGGGAGCAGCTAGGGAAGGCACGCATCACATTGTATGTAACCTAAATTATGCTAATTGACTATGTGGCAATTAATTTGGATTAATTCCTGACTTTATGGTTTTTCCGCATGAATTATATTGTTTGTATTATTCATAACCCGTCAGTGGTATCACGAGCCTCTAATTAATTCCATAATCATTTATAGTTAACATGGATTAAATTTTATAAATTTGCAATGAGTTAAAGGGGTGATTAATTTCGTGATTGTAATTAATTGCAAATTCGTGCGATTATTTGATTATATGTTCGCAGAATTTTCGGCAGTTTTGTCAATAATGATCGACTTCTTATGTTTTTATAGTGAATTTCGCATGTAAACGACGTTTTAAAATTTTGACAAAAATCACAAAATTGATGCCGAACCCAGAATGCCCAAATTCGAAGCCTAACTATGACTTTTCAGAGGTTTTAGTTTTTCGAATGCAAAATTTGTAATTTTTATGATGTTAAATTAAATATTTGGGAATCTTGTTTGTAAATCTTGAATTTATGATTGACCTACTGTAACACCCCGATAACTCTCTCTTTTCTAAAATAACTTTTTAATATAAAACGTAGAGAATTATCAAGGCATTATCGCCCGTGTGAAAACGTTTCGGCTTATTCAGAATTTTGCAGCGGAAAACATAATAAATAACTTTAATAACTTAAATAAGTCAACTACCAAAACCAACAAACCGAAGTCGACCTAATTAGTTCAAATCAAATTCAAGTCCATTAAAACAAGTTCAACAAAACCAAATTCAAATGAAATAAAATAACGACTGCACAAATCTCTCCAGATCCCGAACCCCAGTGATGCATCATCTTCAAACCTGCAATGGACAATGCTTATTGATCCCTAGAGACTGCTCACCAAAGTTTGGGTCATTACAGGATCAATAAGGCATAGCCATGATCAACATGCACAAGCAAAAGCACGTAATCAGAAAAGCTGAGTACTACATACTAAATCAATAATAATCCTAACGTGATTCTATTAAACGAACAATCCTAACATGATACTAATGACGTAAATAAGGACAACCAAACCATAATAATTTGAAACCACACTTAACTAGACTAGACTAGACTAGACTAGACTTTTATAACATTAATATTATTTAATTGAAATAGTCAATGGACTGAGTTGTGTACTAGAAACTTCTTCACTAAGGAAGACGAGGTACGGGCGCGACTCCGTAAACCCCAATGACCTGCGATATCGAGGGACTTTTGAATAAAATAGAACCGGTGATCAATCCGGCCCAGAGAAAGCCATAGGCGACCCATGACCCCAACTCCTGATTGCCCGTCACTTTAGACGTGCACAGTCTAAAGCTATTGCTACTTAGTTTCACTTTACATGATTTACAAATTAAATTGTGTTATGACTCTAGAATCACATAACTCGTACAATCAACAATTAATCACAACTATTTTTATCTTGGAATTAAGTAAGTGATCACAAAGGTATCAATCAAGACTTATTCCAATTAATTCAACATTTCCTTTAATACTGATCAACCCATCTATATGGGTATAAGGTTTCAACTTACTAAACAAGGTCATCGGCCCTTATAAAGTAGTGAAAAGCTAAAAGGGAACAACGATCAATCGATCTAAACCAATATATATGAAATAGTATAAAGTTCCCAACTGACATGCTTGCATCAATAATCCATGCTAACATGTTATAATTCTCATAATAAAGTTCTATGCTCAATGCATTCATTCAACGACATTGAATCATGAAATTTCCAACATAAACCAGTCCACACATACCTTTAACATAGTTTCAACAATAGCACACATTCACAAACACACCGGTATGTACGTACCTTGTGTAAACAAACTGATAGGCCACTTTAACACTTTTAAAAGTCGCCTACAGATAATTCTCCGCCTAAAACAATCAACAAAGATTCCCAATCAACTTCTAATCATTCACCACAATAATAGATCACTCTAAATACACCCTAAACATATTTAGAACATTCCTCAATATCCAAACTTAATTACTAAATCTCCTAGCATAATGAATACTTCACTAACGATCACGAATCATCACAAATCCCAATATAACACGCAATTTACAATTTCCAGCAATATAAAATAGTTTAAAACTAATCCAAAATATATCCAACATACTTAAAATCATAAAAATAATAACTTTAATAACTTATAATCATTCTACCATGATTTTAAAATATTAAAACCTTAAAAATTCATGTTTTAATAATTAAAATCCTTATTTTAATTTAATTATATAAATCTGAAAATTAAATTATTAATTATGCAAGGTATATATTATAAAATTTCATAACTTAATAATAAAACTATAAGTTAATTCAAGAAACATGAATTAAATTAATAAAACATATTTAATAAAACATAACTAAAACATAATTTAGTTTAGGGTTGAGAATTAACCAAAAACAAGAAGGGGTGGCTGGCCGGCGGAGCACAGGCGGTGCGGAGCGACGGACGGAGCACGGAGCACGGCTGGCCGGTGGCGCAGCGGTGGTTACTTGCGGCTGCGAGTGACCTGTGCGTGCAGAATAGGGCAAACGAAGAGGAGGGCTTCGTGAGCGTGAGGGAGAACAAGAGGAGCGTTGGCTGGTGTTGGTTGGACGGCGGCGGTGACACGGTAGTGCAGCACTAGTGGTCGTCGTGGCCGGTTTCGCGGGTGGTTATGGCTACGCTACAGACAGAATCACGAGTGAAGGGAGAGATAAAACGAAAAGATAAAGGAAGAACAAGAGGAGGAGGAGAATTACTGGACGAAGGAGGATAATTGGTGGCTGTGTGGTGGTTGGTCGACGGTTGCGGCGGCGCTGCAAGGGTGCAGCGGTTCAGCAAGCTACACGTGAATGGAAGAGGAGATTGCGGGTTTGCATATTCACGTGAATTGTATGTGGGTTTGAGAGGAGTGAAACTTGTGAGTCAATTTTGGGTTTTATCTATTTGGGCTTTTCCAAGATTGGGCTAGGATTAGGATTTGGGTTTGAGTGTATGAATCAAAAACCGATTCGGATTGTTTTCTGAATTCGAATTCTTTTCAAAGTAAAATTCAAAACTATTTTGATTTCATAAATCGTTAAATATGTAGAACGTAATTAAAATAAATAAATATGCGTTAATTATATATTTATTACTAAAATTCATAAATTTTATTTAAAATAAATAATATACGTTAAAATATATTAATAAAATTTATAAATTTACGGGGGATTACAATCTACCCCTCTTAAAAGAAGTTTCGTCCTGAAACTTGACACGAAATTTCACACATTTTCCCCAAAAGCTTTTAACTTATTCTTACTAGAGAAGTACTTGTGCCACCTATGTGCACTCTTTTGCCAACTCAAAGTTGCTTGTGTTACTCATGAACACCTTTTTTTCTTATGCGGAGAATCTATTTACTTTGCACCAACATGTATAAGTTGCTAAAAATGAGCATAAAATGCATAAAATTGCTATAAAAATAGGTAAAAAGTGCGAATTTCTATCGCATTCTACCCCCCTTAAAGAAAACGAGTTACGCCCCCGTAACTCATCTCAGGGAATAACTTTGGATATTTCCACTTCAACGAATCCTGTCCCCAATGCAATATTTTCACTCAAATCATTCCAGCAAATGGACTTCTACACTTTTTCCCACACAATGCCTCAACATGTGACATCGTAATGCTCGCATGGTAATTATTGATGCACGAAAATTCAATAAAATCTAGATGATCTCCCAACTTCTCTTTAAAGCCAATAGCACAGGCTCCCAACATATATTCCATAGTTTGGTTAGTCCTCTCAGGCTGACCATCAATTGTAGGATGAAAAGCAGTACTCTTTTTCAATCTTGTCCCCAAGATTAAACTGGACCTTATTGCCAAAATTTCAGACTTTTGTGCTCGGTAAGGATCTTATATGTTGCCCTATAAAGGTAATGACTCTAAATATTCGCAGATAACACCATAGCAGCTAGCTTTAGGTCATGAGTAGGTTAATTAGCCTCGTAAGGTTTCAACTGACGCGACAACGAGTGTGGAGGTCAAATGCTCCTTTAAAATCTGGAAAGCTTCCTCACATTTCTCACTCCACTTGAATTTCGATTCCTTTTTCAACAAGTTGGTCATTGATTTTGCTTTCTTCCAAAAGTCTTTCACAACCTCCTATAATGGTCATCTAGGCCTAGAAAACTTCAGATATCAGACACGCTCTTGGAATAGGTCACTCACTCACAGCTTGGATCTCACGTAGGATCTACCGAAACTCCTTCTGCTCACTTTTCCTTTTTTTACCGAACTTCATCGCGCCTTTCATGGATGCATAACTTTTGGGCTTAACTCTTTGTTCTTTCACCAATTCGTATAATACTCCCATTTTTCAAGACACCAAATGATTTCTAACGATCCTGGACCACCCGAATCTTCTCTTAAATTTATTCCTTTACGTAACGTAGTTTTTAATCAATTTAGTCCTTCACTTTTCCATCTGTGTCACTTATACACACATGACTTCAAGATTTGTATACTTCATCTAATAAAACTAGATTCTTTCTAAGCGTCTCCAAAATAATCCTCAAGTGTTTGCCATGCTCTTTCTCATTGTTGAATAAATCAGGATATCGTCAATAACATAATAACGAACTTAATTCGGAATTCGTGGAAAATCTTATTCATCAAATCCATAAATATGGCAGGTGCATTGGTTAACCCAAAAGACATTACTCAAACACATAGTGACAATGACGAGTCCTAATGAGGTTTTAGGCCCTTATCAGCTATTCTCAATTGGTGGTACGTCAAACACAAATAAGTCTTCGAGAACACACTCGCCCAATTCAATTGGTCCAATATGTCATCTATCCTAGGCAAAGGATATTTGTTCTTGATGGTGTTTAGCTCCCTAAAATCGATGCATAATTCCATACTCTTATCTTTCTCCTTAACAAACAACACAGGAGCTCCCCACGGTGATGCACTAGGCCTAATATACCCCTTAACGAAACGACTCTTGCAATTGTGTCTTAATTCGCTCATTTCAGGAGGTGTCATTCTATATGGTGCTTTAGATATAGGTGTCGTTCCAGGAACTAAGTCTATAGTGAACACAAAGGCTCTAACAGGTAACATACTTGCAATTTCACTCGGAAACACATCAATGAATCCACTCACAATGGTGACATCCTCGATCTTCACTCCAACTTCTTTACTCACCTCTAACACACTACATAAAAATAGTTCACACCCCCTATTCATCAATTTCCTCACTTGCATTACGGAAATAACTAAAGGTTCTTGGACTTCTTAAAACATCTATATGAGGTCAACCTTCCAATAGGGTTCCTTACTTACTTTCTGAATTTCACAATCTACCTTAGCCTCGTACAAACTTAGGCAGTCCAATTCCAGAATTACATCTAGGTTTCCCAGGTTAAACTCTAACAAATTAGAAGGAAAACGCAATCTTTTATCTTTCAAGACAAGTTCTTAAACAACTTGATACACCTTATGGTTACACCAGTGGGTATACTAACCGATAAATCAACCACCTCAAAATCCACTAAATTTAGACTCTTAACAACAAATGACAAAACAAAAGAATGAATTGCCCCTGAATCAAACAACGTTTTAACTAGCACGGAGTTAATAGAAAAAGTACCATAAACTACGTCTGCAAAACGTTCAGCTTTATTTCTACTCATCACGAACAGTTTACCCGGAGCCTTATTATGGTTGTTATTCTCATTAGAAGACTTATGGAGGTTCTCTTAGTTGTCTTGCGCCCCTACAGGCTTCAAACCCTAGTTTTCTGGCTGGTTAAATCCCTACTTCACCTGGTTACCACTCCCATTACCATTTTTTTTCTCTTGAAATTCCCTTGGTTTTCCCCAGCATTAAACTCTTTTTCTTTCCTCCCCAACAACAATATTTTACTTGTCCCTTCTAGACTGTAAACCATAAATATCAGCAGCTTTCCCATACACAATATCCAAAGATGTAAAGGTTTCCCCACCTAATCCTAATTGGATCTCATCAATCAAACCTTGCTCAAACCTCTGAGCCTTTAGCTCCTCTGTGGCTACAACTTCAAGTGCAAACCTCGACAATGCTATAAATTTGCTATAGTAATCGGCAATGGTCATACTTCCCATCCTAAGGTTTATGATTTTTTGTGCCTTTTGCTTTCTCATAAAAGGAGGATAAAACATTTTCCTTAAGGCAGTAACAAACGAATCTAAATTCAATCCCTCAACAGCGCTAAGTCTAGCCCCATTTTCTCTCCACCACAAATCAGCTTCATCTTCCAAGTATAGTACAATTGACCCACTCTTATGTTCTCAAGACAGTTCACAGCCCCAAACAGTTTCTCAAACTCTCTAACCCAGTTCTCTAAAAAGGTGGGATCAGCTTGCCCCTTAAAGTATGGCGGCTTAACTTTGGCTAACCTTTCAAACATGTCCCCAGTAGAATCAGGACGCTCAGTTCTCTCTTGAGCCAGTCTTTTCGTCAAAAGGCGAATAGCAGCAACTAACTCACTATTGCTTGTAATTCTAGTGTGCGACCTAAAATTAATGACTCTACGATACATAACTCATATGTCACCTCTACGAAAGAAATTTTGATTTGATCATAGAGATCGCATCAACAAACACTTATTCAAGAATGTACACCAATATTAGAGAAATCATCGTCACTCATTCATGAAAAATATCCCCATCAAGGACAAACAATTTGAAAACCAATGAATGGAAGTTCAATCACAACAAATAAGTAATAATATTCTCATTCGCGTGCCCAAAATAAACTCTTGATCATTTGGATTATCAATAATCTAACTTTTATTCCTCGAAAGAAAAGGTTGATAACAATTCCTAAATCGTAACATTGTGTTTGTCCTAAGATAAAATAAAGGTTCTATGACATAAATTTAAACTACTGTTGGCGAATATTGGAATTCCCAAATTGGAAAAGAATACTTTAACTTCTATTGCTAACTCTATAAAGGTTTATTATATCCTTGAAAAGAATAAAGAATAACTGAAACTCCTATTGCTTTAACTTTAAACTGTTGTAGCTTTGCTACTTATTCTCCCAAACATTTAAGAACAAACTAACTATTACAACTTCAAATGTTTAAGGCATCTTGTCTATCTGTTATTTCCTTGGAAATTTGTGGAGTGAAATCTAGATCCTTAGTATTCATCGATCTTCTCAAGGGATCCTATGTTGGTGTATTTGGAAAGAAACATTTTATTCCTGAAAGAGACAACTTAAGGTCTTACTAACGATTTCCCAACCAAAGCATAACCAAAATTCAATAAAACAATAAGTTTGGTGGACTCAAACAATTTCTATGCACATTTAAATGCAACACTTAAACATTTAACACATGCACATAGCAAGTAACTTCTTATGCTAGCAATTAACTACTAATGCACATGTAATTCTATCCTATATGCCCTTTTCTATATTACCCATCTCTAATAATAAATCATAATAGGTCAAACATTGAAGAATTTAAAGAATAAAGCAAGAACGATTAGTAAGAAATAATTTTATTAAACAAATTAATAATAAACGAATAAATAAAATAAAGAATTTTTTTTTAAAACGAATAAATAATAAGAATTTTTTTATTAACGAATAAATATACTTAAGGAATAAGATTTTTAATTTTTTCGAATATATTTAATTTAATTTCAAAAAGAAAGAAAAACGTACTTAATTCACATAAACGAAAAGTTTCGAATAAATAAGTTAATTTCGAACTTAAATGAGAAATATTAATATACTTTCAAACAAAATAAAATGAATTTGGTCCCCCCCCAAAAAAAAAGTACGCATTTTAAAATGATATAATGAGTAGGAGCTCAATTCTAGGAAATTCGTTTTAGAGAACTAGCTAGTTTAGGCGCCTAAAAATCATTGAAGTAAAACCATAAGCTCTGATACCACTTTGTAACAGCCCGATAACTCTCTCTTTTCTAAAATAACTTTTTAATATAAAACGTAGAGAATTATCAAGGCATTATCGCCCGTGTGAAAACGTTTCGGCTTATTCAGAATTTTGCAGCGGAAAACATAATAAATAACTTTAATAATTTAAATAAGTCAACTACCAAAACCAACAAACCGAAGTCGACCTAATTAGTTCAAATCAAATTCAAGTCCATTAAAACAAGTTCAACAAAACCAAATTCAAATGAAATAAAATAACGACTACACAAATCTCTCCAGATCCCGAACCCCAGTGATGCATCATCTTCAAACCTGCAATGGACAATGCTTATTGATCCCTAGAGACTTCTCATCAAATATTGGGTCATCACAGGATCAATAAGGCATAGCCATGATCATCATGCACAAGCAAAATCACGTAATCAACAAAGCTGAGTACTACATACTAAATCAATAATAATCCTAACGTGATTCTATTAAACGAACAATCCTAACATGATACTAATGACGTAAATAAGGACACCAAACCATAATAATTTGAAACCACACTTAACTAGACTAGACTAGACTAGACTAGACTTTTATAACATTAATATTATTTAATTGAAATAGTCAATGGACTGAGTTGTCTACTAGAAACTTCTTCACTAAGGAAGACGAGGTACGGGGCGACTCCGTAAACCCCAATGACCTGCGATATCGAGGGACTTTTGAATAAAATAGAACCAGTGATCAATCCGGCCCAGAGAAAGCCATAGGCGACCCATGACCCCAACTCCCGATTGTCCGTTGATGAGCGACATTTATTTCGCTCTTAGCTTAGGATTTTATGTTAGTTTTTATGCTTTTTTATAGTTTTTATAGCTTTTTGTGTGCATTTTATAAGTTTCGTTCCATCTTATGCTTTACAGGTGATTATGATGAAAAGTGATGGAAAACAAGTAGAATCGAGCCAAAACAGGGCTTGTGCGATCGAGTGATGGTTTGTGCGCCCGAATAGAGCAGTGCAAATGGACTTAAGGAATTTCCAGTTTTGTGCGATCGAATGCCCTCTGTTGTTCGGTCGCACAGAATGGATTTCTGAGACAGAATGTCCCAAATTTGGAAAACGACCGCACAAGGCCTTATGTTCGACAGCACAGCATTTGTTCGACCGCACAGCTTTTTGAGTTCGACCGCACAAAAGTTGTGCGCCTGATTAGTTCTTCTTGTTCGACCGAATAGTGCTGCAAAGGAGACTTGAGCCAAAGAAACCCCATTCGACCGAACAGGATTTTACGTTCGGTCGCACAGGACGAAGGAAATGATCTTCGTTGTCTTCGCTCGCACAGGACTGCATTTGGTCGAACAAAGTCATATACGTTCGGTCGCACAGTGGGTACGTGCGACCGAATCGCTGCACGGGCTGCTATTTTTTGAACTTTGACTTCTATTTGAGGAAACATATAAATAGATTTTTCGTTATTTTTATGGGGGGAGTTAGTTTTTTTTACGTAATTCATTTTTTCTAATCTTCAGATTTTAGGCTTAGCTTAGAATTCTCTCTCTAGAAATAGTTTAGGGCTTAGATTAGAGATTAGGATTAGGATTCTTAGCTTCAAATTCTTCATTCTTAGTTGAATTCAATCATCAATTTTCAGATTTCTTTCCTCTTTCTCTTGAGTTTTGTTCTTCAATTTTGTGCTTCAAGTTTGATGCAATTTCTTCATTTCAAGGTATAATTCTGATTCTGATTCTTCTTTTGATTTTGTTCTTTAATTCTTTAATTGCTTTGTTAATTTCGTTATGCTTTGATTTCATGCTTGAATTCTAGAATTAGTTTCAAATTTTGATTGTTCTTAGTTTTTCCCCAATTTTTGTGGTTTGAATTTTCTGAATTTTCTTGATTCAATTAGCTTCATTGTTGCAATTAGATTCATGATTAGGATTAATGTTAGTTTAATGTTGATGTTAATCATGCTAATTGAGTAGTTTAGTTTAGAGGTTAGGGATGAAGCTTTGGGATTGAATTTGGAGAAGTTTTGGGGAAATTCATGATTGATGTTGTGATTAAATGTGATTCGGTGCTAGGACATCCATGCCTAGTTAAGTAGTAGTCGCGAATGCTATTTGATTAGAATCTATTGGAATGCATGGTTAGGTTTGGCAAGAGATTGTGGGCCTAATTTGTGCATGTGGATAGTAGTGCCTATTATATGCTAGTTAGTTTAATCCAGGATTAGGCGAAAGCTCTTCCGTGGGTTAGACGCTTAGCGTTCCCTATCCGAGAGGTGGCGGGTTCGTCATTAGATTCTATTCCCCTATGCATCAAGTCTATGCATATTCATGATTGTTTGGACCTTGTGCTTCCTTTGATTCGATTTCCATAGCAGATTCCCGAATCCTCTAGAGTTTCCTTATTTGTTTGCTTTTCTAGCTTTGATTAGTTTAATTCAAAAACTCAAATTCCTTCCGAACTAGCTTGTGAACGCATAGATTGATAAGTCAAACATATCAATTCCTATGGGACGATCCCTATGCTTGCCGCTATAGTCAATATAGCCGGTAGTTTAGGTGTTTTATAAATTTTGTTTGATTAGGTTGTTTTCTATCAACGACGGAAAATACACTTATCATCCGTCACTTTAGACGTGCACAGTCTAAAGCTATTGCTACTCAGTTTCACTTTACATGATTTACAAATTAAACTCTGTTATGACTCAAGAATCACATAAGTCGTACAATCAACAATTAATCACAACTATTTTTTTATCTTGGAATTAAGTAAGTGATCACAAAGGTATCAATCAAGACTTATTCCAATTAATTCAACATTTCCTTTAATACTGATCAACCCCTCTATATGCATGGGTATAAGGTTTCAACTTACTAAACAAGGTCCTCGGCCCTTATAAAGTAGTGAAAAGCTAAAAGGGAACAACGATCAATCGATCTAAACCAATATATATGAAATAGTATAAAGTTCCCAACTGACATGCTTGCATCAATAATCCATGCTAACATGTTATAATTCTCATAATAAAGTTCTATGCTCAATGCATTCATTCAACGACATTGAATCATGAAATTTCCAACATAAACCAGTCCACACATACCTTTAACATATTTTTAACAATAGCACACATTCACAAACACACCGTTATGTACGTACCTTGTGTAAACAAACTGATAGGCCACTTTAACACTTTTAAAAGTCGCCTACAGATAATTCTCCGCCTAAAACAATCAACAAAGATTCCCAATCAACTTCTAATCATTCACCACAATAATAGAGCACCCTAAATACATCCTAAACATATTTAGAACATTCCTCAATATCCAAACTTAATTACTAAATCTCCTAGCATAGTGAATACTTCACTAACGATCACGAATCATCACAAATCCCAATATAACACGCAATTTACAATTTCCAGCAATATAAAATAGTTTAAAACTAATCCAAAATATATCCAACATACTTAAAATCATAAAAATAATAACTTTAATAACTTATAATCATTCTACCATGATTTTAAAATATTAAAACCTTAAAAATTCATGTTTTAATAATTAAAATCCTTATTTTAATTTAATTATATAAATCTTAAAGTTAAATTATTAATTATGCAAGGTATATATTATGAAATTTCATAACTTAATAATAAAACTATAAGTTAATTCAAGAAACATGAATTAAATTAATAAAACATATTTAATAAAACATAACTAAAACATAATTTAGTTTAGGGTTGAGAATTAACCAAAAACAAGAAGGGGTGGCTGGCCGGCGGAGCACAGGCGGTGCGGAGCGACGGACGGAGCACGGAGCACGGCTGGCCGGTGGCGCAGCGGTGGTTACTTGCGGCTGCGAGTGACCTGTGCGTGCAGAACAGGGCAAACGAAGAGGAGGGCTTCGTGAGCGTGAGGGAGAACAAGAGGAGCGTTGGCTGGTGTTGGTTGGACGGCGGCGGCGACACGGTAGTGCAGCACTAGTGGTCGTCGTGGCCGGTTTCGCGGGTGGTTATGGCTGCGCTACAGACAGAATCACGAGTGAAGGGGAGAGATAAAACGAAAAGATAAAGGAAGAACAAGAGGAGGAGGAGAATTGCCGGACGAAGGAGGAGGACTGGTGGCTGTGTGGTGGTTGGTCGACGGTTGCGGTGGCGCTGCTAGGGTGCAGCGGTTCAGCAAGCTACACGTGAATGGAAGAGGAGATTGAGGGTTTGCATATTCACGTGATTTGTATGTGGGTTTGAGAGGAGTGAAACTTGTGAGTCAATTTTGGGTTTTATCTATTTGGGCTTTTCCAAGATTGGGCTAGGATTAGGATTTGGGTTTGAGTGTATGAATCAAAAACCGATTCGGTTTGTTTTCTGAATTCGAATTCTTTTCAAAGTAAAATTCAAAACTATTTTGATTTCATAAATCGTTAAATATCTAGAACGTAATTAAAATAAAATAAATATGCGTTAATTATATATTTATTACTAAAATTCATAAATTTTATTTAAAATAAATAATATACGTTAAAATATATTAATAAAATTATAAATTTACGGGAGATTACACCTACTGTATATGTTTAACAATTTTAAGGTCTAATTTTGTTAATTATACAACCGAATTTGTAATTATAATTAATTTGTTGAATTTCAAATAATTTAGAATTTGTTTTGATTTTCATAGTTAATTGATAATTTAATTAGGATCATATGATTAAAATCCACCATAAAATTTGTTGAAGTTGAAAAATTTTAAAATTTTATGACCAGATTTTAATCCCTAAGAAATCATGTAATCCGAAATTAATTTGACTAATAAATTTTCGATTTTTCGCCTAAATTTAGTGAAATTAATATTGACTATTAATTTGTTGTTAAATTTAAATATAAAAGTTTTAATTTTTTATGAATCGTTCACAATCTTGCACGCACGAAGCAATGGAAGCTAAGTGTTACCCTTAAGGGGTGTTGCATAGTGTGAGCATGCGACGACGAGCACGGGAGCTCGTCGCCCATGCGGTACTAGGCAGCGAGCAAACACGAGCATGCGCGCGCGGGCATGGACCTGTGCGGTGTGTGCATGTGCGAGTGAACGAGCAAGGCGAAGGGTGGGACGCGCACATGGGCAGCAACGATGGCCTTGGTGCCATGCGCATACGATAGCCTTGTGTTGCTCCTAGTTAGCGATGGCGACAAGGCATCGACAGATGCACTCGTGCCATGCGCGCATGCCCAATGAGCACGAGCAGCATGTGTTGACGAGGGGTGGCCAGTGCGATGGCTTTGGCCATGCGTGTAGTCTGCTCCTTGCGACGCTGCAGCCTGGGCGAGGCATCGACCTTGCGCCCATGAGCCTTGCCTTGGCCCAAATGACTTGTTTCGTTTTTTTTTAAAAATTTTCGGTTGAACAACGATTTTAATGAAATTTAATTTCGTAATTTTAATTTTTCTCGGAATTTAATTTTGATTAATTTAATTATTATAATTTATTTTATACTAATTATTTTAATTAAATTAAAACCTTGGTAAAATTATATTTAATTAATTTAATCAACTGGAAAATGATAAAGGGATTTAAAATTAATTTTATGTGAGCTTTAAATTTTAATTAAATTTGTAAGTTTCCGGTTGGACTAGGAAATACAATTTTATGTTTAAAATTAGTAAAGCATGTAAATTCTTGGTTTTAGTGGGAGATTTTAATCATTAAACTCTTGATTATGTCTTTATTCCTTTAAGGTTAAAACAACTCGATTAGAACTAATAAGGTTGAATAATTAGTAGATTATTGGAACCTTTGATTAGTTGCTGCAAATGTTTATGTGATGCATATTTTTCTATTAACTTGCTATGTGGGACATTCATTGATAAATGAATGAATGAATGGTATATTGTAAATGTAATGTTTTGCAGGTTGTGAAAAGAGACTAGTGTGGCCCAAATAGGATAGTAAATTGTTAGGTTATGATACATATGACAATTCATAAATCATGCGGAAAAACCATTTAGCCAGGAATACATATTATTTACACATAATCATATAGCATTGTTTAGATGCATACTCTTTGTTGCGTGCCTTCCCTAGCTGCGCCCGAACCGAACAAGAACAAGTCTTTAGGACTCCAACTGTCGTCCCTCCGTAGATAGTCCACAGCACGTCCGGATCCGCCTTAAGATTGACCAACTAGAATCGCCCTTAAGGTACTAAAGATTTTCGGCACTTATAGTCAAGAAATGTGTCTGAATTTTCTCTCAAAAACTCACTTTGAATACTTGAATAATCTATGAAAATATGTGACCCTAGGCACCTATTTATAGAGTTATGGAAAGGGTTTTGGAATCCTATTAGGAGACTAATTTATTTAATTATAACCCTACTAGGACTCTAATTAAATAATCATTATCTAATAGTTTTAGGATTTAATCACACTTCGAATCCTGATTGTTTCAGGATTCCCGCACAAGCATTGCACGAGCACCGTGCACCCGCGCAAGCCTTGCGGCCCACGCTAGGCGCACAGCGCTCGGCCCACTGCTGTGCTCCGCGCGCGCGCCCAAGGCCTTGGCTGGGCCTGGCCTTGCGCTGGGCCTGGTCGAGGCTTGGCGTGCGCTGGTGCGCGTTGGCTCGCTGGGCGACGGCCTGGCTTCGTGCTGGGCCTTCGTCTAGCGGGCCTCGTCCGATGCTAATTCGTACGATATGCTTCCGATTAAATTCCCGATTCCGGAATTCATTTCCGATACGAACAATATTTAATATTTCCGATTCCGGAATCAATTTCCGTTTCGAACAAATATTTAATATTTCCGTTTCCGGAATTATTTTCCGATTCCGATAATATTTCCGATTCTGACAATATTTCCGTTTCCGGCAATATTTCCGATTCTGGCAATATTTCCATTTCCGATAATATTTTCCGATACGTACCATGTTTCCGTTTCCGGCAACATCTACGACTTGGATAATATTTATATTTCCGACACGATCCATATTTCCGTTTCCGGCAATATCATCGTTTCCGGAGTATTCATTTCTTGCCTGTGACGATCTCAGCTCCCACTGAAACCAAGATCCGTCGATTCCGAATATCCATAGATGGAGTATTTAATGCCATTAAATACTTGATCCGTTTACGTACTATTTGTGTGACCCTACGGGTTCAGTCAAGAGTAAGCTGTGGATTAATATCATTAATTCCACTTGAACTGAAGCGGCCTCTAGCTAGGCATTCAGCTCACTTGATCTCACTGAATTATTAACTTGTTAATTAATACTGAACCGCATTTATTAGACTTAACACAGAATGCATACTTGGACCAAGGGTATTATTTCCTTCAGTCTCCCACTTGTCCTTAGGGACAAGTGTGCATTTCCTAATTCCTTTGTCGCTCGATGCTTGCTCTTGAACATAAGGTAAGAGTTGTCATCCTTATTATGTCCAGAGGTGTTTCTCGGTTTCAGAGTTCAACTGATCAAATAAATAGATAATCATAGCCTATGATTCATCCGAGCACGGCCATGCATTTCACAGTTTCTAGCTCTCCGAGTGGCCTTGTACAACTTTTAAGCATCTCATCCCGATTTATGGGAGGACAATCCCAATCTTGCGATCTTGAGATTAGACTTCGTTTGATAGGTGATTACCTGAGCGTTGCCTTTATAGCCTCCTTTTACGGTGCGACGGTTGGTCAACGTCAAAGCAACCAGTTCTCAAACAAGTAATCTCAAATCACTCAGGTATTGAGGATTTAGTGTCTAATAATTTTAATGAAATTTACTTATGACAGATTTTCATCTCTTATAATAAAGTTTCATAGGTCTTGTCCGATACTAGTCTTCCCAAAGTAAGTATCTATGCAAATGATTATGACATTGCCATGTCCACATAGTTCAAGAAACAGAACTACTAGTCATCTTGCATTCTAATCGTCTAACGTTTTCTATGCGTCCAATTTTATAGAAAACTCCGACCAGGGACCTTTTTCAACCTTTGACATTCAAGTTCACTTGATAGACATTTCTTAGTCACAGGACTGGTCCTGACAGTCTATCTTGAATATATCGTTAAATTGAAGGGACTCATCATTTAATAAACCACAAATTAAATGGAAAAATGAATTCTTTTCATTTATTGTGAATGATTAACCAATAATGTTTTACAAAGATTTAAACTCTAAAACTTTAAAACATTAAACAGAGACATCAAAGCCATTCTCCAATATGCTTGATTCCCATAGCTGCAGTGTGCGAGTTGTGCTTCGCTTGCGGCAGAGGTTTAGTCAATGGATCTGATATGTTGTCATCAGTTCCAATTTTTCTTATCTCGACTTCTTTTCTTTCAACGAACTCTCGTAGAAGGTGAAATCTACGAAGTACATGCTTGACTCTCTGGTGGTGTCTAGGCTCCTTTGCCTGTGCAATAGCTCCGTTATTATCACAATACAGGGCTATTGGTCCTTTAATGGAGGGGACTACACCGAGTTCACCTATGAACTTCCTTAGCCATATAGCTTCCTTTGCTGCTTCATGTGCAGCAATGTACTCCGCTTCAGTTGTAGAATCCGCAATGGTGCTTTGCTTAACACTTTTCCAGCTTACTGCTCCTCCGTTGAGGCAGAAGACAAACCCAGACTGTGATCTGAAATCATCTTTGTCGGTTTGGAAACTTGCGTCCGTATAGCCTTTAACAATTAATTCATCATCTCCACAATAGACCAGGAAGTCATTTTTGTGCCTTTTCAGGTACTTCAGAATGTTCTTGGCAGCAGTCCAATGCGCCTCTCCTGGGTCTGACTGGTATCTGCTCGTAGCACTGAGTGCGTACGCAACATCCGGGCGTGTACATATCATAGCATGCATTATTGAACCAATCAATGATGCATATGGAATCCCATTCATTCGTCTACGCTCATCAAGTGTTTTTGGGCACCGAGTCTTGCTTAGAGTCATTCCATGAGACATGGGTAGGTAGCCTCGCTTGGAGTCCGCCATCTTGAACCTATCAAGCACCTTATTGATATATGTGCTTTGACTAAGTCCAATCATCCTTTTAGATCTATCTCTGTAAATCTTGATGCCCAATATGTACTGTGCTTCTCCTAGATCTTTCATCGAAAAACATTTCCCAAGCCAAATCTTGACAGAGTTCAACATAGGAATGTCATTTCCGATAAGTAATATGTCGTCGACATATAATACTAGGAAAGCAATTTTTCTCCTACTGACCTTCTTGTATACACAAGATTCGTCCGCGTTCTTGATGAAACCAAAGTCACTGACTGCTTCATCAAAACGTATATTCCAGCTCCTGGATGCCTGCTTCAATCCGTAGATTGACTTCTTTAGCTTGCATACCTTTTTAGCATTCTTTGGATCTTCAAAACCTTCAGGCTGTGTCATAAACACAGTTTCTGTTAAAACGCCGTTTAAGAAAGAAGTTTTGACATCCATCTGCCATATTTCGTAATCGTAATATGCAGCGATTGCTAACATTATCCGAATAGACTTTAGCATTGCAACTGGTGAAAAGGTTTCATCGTAATCCACACCGTGGACTTGCCTGTAACCTTTTGCAACCAATCTAGCTTTGAAAACTTCAAGTTTCCCATCCTTGTCCTTTTTCAGTTTGAAAACCCATTTGCTTCCAATGGCTTGGTAGCCATCTGGCAAATCGACCAAATCCCATACTTGGTTTTCAGACATGGAGTCTAATTCTGATTGCATGGCTTCTTGCCATTGCTTGGAGCTAGGGCTCGTCATAGCTTGTTTGTAAGTCGCAGGTTCATCACTTTCAAGTAATAGAACGTCATAGCTCTCGTTCGTTAAAATACCTAAGTACCTTTCCGGTTGAGATCTATATCTTTGCGATCTACGCGGGGTAACATTTCTAGATTGACCATGATACTCACCAGATTCTTCTAAAGATCTCTGAGTTTCATCCTGAATGTCATCTTGAGCATTCTCTAGAGTTTGTTGTTCGACTCGAATTTCTTCGAGGTCTACTTTTCTCCCACTTGTCATTTTGGAAATGTGATCTTTCTCCAAAAAGACACCATCTCGAGCAACAAACACCTTGTTCTCAGATGTATTGTAGAAGTAATACCCCTTTGTTTCCTTTGGATAGCCCACAAGGATACATTTATCAGATTTTGGATGAAGTTTGTCCGAAATTAATCGTTTGACGTATACTTCACATCCCCAAATCTTAAGAAAAGACACATTTGGAGGCTTTCCAAACCATAATTCGTATGGAGTCTTTTCGACAGCTTTAGACGGAGCTCTATTTATAGTGAGTGCAGCTGTATTTAGTGCATGTCCCCAAAATTCTAATGGAAGTTCGGCCTGACCCATCATTGACCTGACCATGTCTAGCAAGGTTCTGTTCCTCCGTTCCGACACACCGTTCCATTGTGGTGTTCCTGGAGGAGTCAATTCTGATAGAATTCCACATTCTTTCAGATGGTCATCAAATTCATAGCTCAGATATTCACCGCCTCTATCAGACCGCAGTGCCTTAATCTTCTTGCCTAATTGATTCTCTACTTCACTCTGAAATTCCTTGAATTTGTCAAAGGATTCAGACTTATGCTTCATTAGGTAGACATAACCATACCTACTGAAGTCATCAGTGAAAGTGATAAAGTAGCTGAAACCACCTCTAGCATTTGTACTCATTGGTCCACATACATCTGTATGGATTAAACCCAATAGTTCATTTGCTCTTTCTCCAACTTTAGAGAAAGGTTGCTTTGTCATTTTGCCAAGTAAACATGATTCGCATTTACCATAATCCTCTAAGTCAAATGGTTCTAGAATTCCTTCCTTTTGAAGTCTTTCTAAGCGTTTCAAGTTTATATGGCCTAATCGAAATTGCCACAGATAGGTGAGATCTGAATCATCCTTTTTGGCCTTTTTGGTATTTATGTTATATACTTGTTTGTCGTGATCTAATAAATAAAGTCCATTGACTAATCTAGCAGATCCATAAAACATCTCTTTAAAATAAAACGAACAACTATTGTCTTTTATTAAAAAAGGAAAATCCCCTAGCATCTAAGCAAGAAACTGAAATGATGTTTTTAGTAAGACTTGGAACATGGAAACATTCTTCCAGTTCCAAAACTAGCCCGGAGGGCAACGACAAATAGTAAGTTCCTACAGCTAATGCAGCAATCCGTGCTCCATTTCCCACTCGTAGGTCGACTTCACCCTTGCTTAACTTTCTACTTCTTCTTAGTCCTTGTGGATTGGAACATAAGTGTGAGCCACAACCTGTATCTAATACCCAAGAAGTTGAATTAGCAAGTATACAGTCTATAACGAAAATACCTGAAGATGAAACGACTGTTCCGTTCTTCTGATCTTCCTTTAGCTTCAAGCAATCTCTCTTCCAATGCCCCTTCTTCTTGCAGTAGAAGCATTCGGATTCAGAAGTGGGTTGACTGACCTTCCTCTTTACAGATTTGGCGCCAGTTTGCCTAGTTGGGCTGGCCTTGTCGCCACCTTTCTTAGCATTCCTCTTCTTTCCAGATTTCTTGAACTTGCCCCCACGCACCATAAGCACATCCTGCTTATCACTTTTGAGCGTCTTTTCAGCGGTCTTCAGCATACCGTGAAGCTCAGTGAGCGTTTTGTCCAGACTATTGATACTGTAGTTCAGTTTGAACTGATCATACCCGCTATGAAGAGAATGTGGATGGTGTCTATAGCCATTTCCTGAGAAAATTGCTGATCCAGCCGACTCATATTCTCAATGAGTCCAATCATTTTGAGAACATGTGGACTTACGGGCTCGCCTTTCTTAAGCTTGGTCTCAAGAATTTGCCTATGAGTCTCGAATCTTTCGACTCGAGCCAGATCTTGGAACATGTTCTTCAACTCACTGATGATTGTGAAAGCATCTGAGTTGATGAACGTTTTCTGCAGATCCGCACTCATGGTGGCGAGCATTAGACATTTCACATCCTTGTTGGCATCAATCCAACGATTGAGGGCTGCCTGAGTGACCCCGTCGCCTGCGGCTTCGGGCATCGCCTCATCTAGGACATACTCCTTTTCTTCCTGCATAAGAACTATTTGCAAGTTCCTTTGCCAGTCAAGGAAGTTTTTCCCGTTCAACTTCTCCTTTTCGAGAATTGATCGAATGTTGAATGAATTGTTGTTTGCCATATTAAAAACTACAATTGAAAAGAATAAACAAATAAATAACCATTTACAGTTTCTCTTAATAAACTTAAATTCTAGCATACATGCATAATTCAATGTTTATTAAGCATTTTATTCAAGTTATGTGTTCCGGCAGGTGTGAATAAAATGATTCCAAGATCCTAAAATCATTGAAGAACTAAGCACAGTTTGTCGACTTAATCCTAGAACATCTTAGGTAAGCAAAAGCCTTTTGCTAATAGTCTAGAAACTATTCTTGGTTGATAGGTACGTCTAAGAACTTATTAGGTAAACCTATCGATTTTGCCACGACATAAAAGGACTCCTTACTTATATCGTTGAGTTTCACCAAAACTAACATGTACTCACAATTATTTGTGTACCTTGCCCCTTTAGGACCAATAAGTAACACCTCGCTGAGCGAAAACTATTACTAGATTGATGTAAAGGATATCCAAGCAAGTGTATATTTTGGCATGGCACCTTTTAACTCAATTTTTAAGTTTGGAACTTAAGGCTCTTACTATGTTGGTTAGATTTTAAGTGAACTAAAATCCTTAATCATGCAACATAATCAAGCCACAATCTCATGCATAATTAAGACATATTTAAAGCAATAAATAACTTAAAGCATGCATAAGATAAATGTGATCTAGTATGGCCCGACTTCATCTTGAAGCTTTAACTTCAAAGTCCGTCTTGAAAATCTCTGTGGGAGGCACCATTTTCTTCAAATAGGATAAGCTATAATTAAAACTAATTACAACTATTTGATGGTACGCAGACCATATTTGAATTGAAAAACGACTTTGGTACTTTAGACCAATTACATTCAAATTAATGGTACGCAGACCATATTTTCTATCCTATTTGGGCCATACTAGTCACTTCATAACCTGCAAAACAGTACATATACAATATATACCATTCACCCATTCATTATCATGAATGGCCCACATAGCTGGTTAGTAAAACACATTATGCATCACGTAAACATTTGCAGCAATTAATCAAGGGCACCAATAATCTACCAATTATTCAGTCCTTATTAATTCTAATCAAGTTATTTTAACCTTAAGGATTCGTAGACCTAATCAAGAGTTTATGACTAAAAAGGGCTCCCACTTAAACCAATAAATTCATATGCTTTACTAATTTTAAACATAAAAATGTATTTCTAGTCTAACCGGAAACATACAAATTTAATTAAAATTTAAAGCTCATATAAATTTATAATTGAATCCAAAAAGTTTAATTTAATTTCAGTCGTATTTAAATTAATTCATGATTTTAATTTTAGTAAAATAATTAGAATAAATAAAATTTATTATAATTACAATATTCAAAATTAAAATCCAAGAAAATAATTTAAATTATTAATTTTAAAATTAATTAAAATTACGTAAACTGAAAATTTCAAATTAAACATTCAAAACGATCTAATCGCAACGCAAACACCCTACGCATCGCACGCCCATGGGCCACACGCACACAGCCATCGCTGGCCATGTGCGCGCAGCCCATGCGCTCGTCGCATAGCTGCTGCATCTTCCCATCGCAAGCCATCGCACAAGTGGTGCTCGCTGCGCGCGCGCTAGCGCTCGACGCACGCGAGCCATCGCTCGCTGTGCGCGCTCGCCAGCGCTTGCTGCGCGCGCTCCAGCGCTTGATGCACGCGAGCCATCGCTCGCTGTGCGCGAGCAATTGCGCGCGATCAACGCTGGGCGCAGCGCTCGTGGCACGCGAGCTTGCGCTCGCTGCGCGCGAGGCTGCGCGCGCTTGCGCGAGGCAGTGCGTGTTGTGGCGCAGCTCGCTTGCTGCCCACACGCGACTGCCATGCCTTGCCTTCGCCCATGCCCATTTATCCATAGCTCGTGGCCCACGACACAAGGCAGGGCTGCTGCCTTGTGCTCGTGCACCATGCCCCTGCTCATTGCATTCGTGCCGCACGGGCGACGAGCTCCCTTGCTCGTCGTCGCATGCCCGCACTATACAACACCCCTTAAGGGTAACACGAAGCGTCCATTGCTTTGTGCGTGCAAGTTATATGAACGAATCGCATAAAAATTTAAAATTTATATTTAAAATTAATGACAAATTAATAAATTAATATTAATTTCATAATTTTAGGGCGAAAAATCGAAAATTTATTATTTAATTGATTTCCGATTATCATGGATTCAAGCCTAGGTCATAAAAATTTAAAATTTATCATAAATTTACAATTTTTATGGTGGTTTTTAATCATAGGTTTCTAATTAAATTATAATTAATTATGAAAATCAAATTAATTCTAAATTATTCTAATTTTCAACAAATTAATCATAATTACAAATTAGATTGCATAATTAACAAGACTAGGCATTCAAACTTGTTAAACATATATAGTAGGTCAATCAAAAATTCAAGATTTATCAACAAGAATCGCAAATATTTAATTTAACATCTTAAATTTACGAAATTTTGCATTCGAAAAACTAAAACCTTCGAAAAGTCACAGGTAGGCTTCAAATTTGAGAATTCTGGGTTCGGCAGAAAAAGACTATTTTTGTCAAAATTTTAGAATGCCTTTTACATGCGGAATTGACACAAAAATCACTCGATTTGGATGATTAACGAAGAAACTGCCGAAAAACTGCGTACGTATAATTAAATAAACGCAATTTGCAATTAATTAACAATTACGAAAATTAATCACCCCTTTTAATTCTTGCAAATTTGTAATATTTAACCATGTTCATGCAATTTAGATTATGAAAATAATAAGAGGCTCGTGATACCACTGTTAGGTTATGATACATATGACAATTCATAAATCATGCGGAAAAACCATTTAGCCAGGAATACATATTATTTACACATAATCATATAGCATTGTTTAGATGCATACTCTTTGTTGCGTGCCTTCCCTAGCTGCGCCCGAACCGAAAAAGAACAAGTCTTTAGGACTCCAAGTGTCGTCCCTCCGTAGATAGTCCACAGCACGTCCGGATCCGCCTTAAGATTGACCAACTAGAATATCGCCCTTAAGGTACTAAAGATTTTCGGCACTTATAGTCAAGAAATGTGTCTGAATTTTCTCTCAAAAACTCACTTTGAATACTTGAATAATCTATGAAAATATGTGACCCTAGGCACCTATTTATAGAGTTATGGAAAGGGTTTTGGAATCCTATTAGGAGACTAATTTATTTAATTATAACCCTACTAGGACTCTAATTAAATAATCATTATCTAATAGTTTTAGGATTTAATCACACTTCGAATCCTGATTGCTTCAGGATTCCCGCACAAGCATTGCACGAGCACCGTACACCCGCGCAAGCCTTGCGGCCCACGCTAGGCGCACAGCGCTCGGCCCACTGCAGTGCTCCGCGCGCGCGCCCAAGGCCTTGGTTGGGCCTGGCCTTGCGCTGGGCCTGGTCGAGGCTTGGCGTGCGCTGGTGCGCGTTGGCTCGCTGGGCGACGGCCTGGCTTCGTGCTGGGCCTTCGTCTAGCGGGCCTCGTCCGATGCTAATTCGTACGATACGCTTCCGATTAAATTCCCGATTCCGGAATTCATTTCCGATACGAACAATACTTAATATTTCCGATTCCGGAATCAATTTCCGTTTCGAACAAATATTAAATATTTCCGTTTCCGGAATTATTTTCCGATTCCGATAATATTTCCGATTCTGACAATATTTCCGTTTCCGGCAATATTTCCGATTCTGGCAATATTTCCATTTCCGATAATATTTTCCGATACGTACCATGTTTCCGTTTCCGGCAACATCTACGACTTGGATAATATTTATATTTCCGATACGATCCATATTTCCGTTTCCGGCAATATCATCGTTTCCGGAGTATTCATTTCTTGCCTGTGACGATCTCAGCTCCCACTGAAACCAAGATCCGTCGATTCCGAATATCCATAGATGGAGTATTTAATGCCATTAAATACTTGATCCGTTTACGTACTATTTGTGTGACCCTACGGGTTCAGTCAAGAGTAAGCTGTGGATTAATATCATTAATTCCACTTGAACTGAAGCGGCCTCTAGCTAGGCATTCAGCTCACTTGATCTCACTGAATTATTAACTTGTTAATTAATACTGAACCGAATTTATTAGACTTAACACAGAATGCATACTTGGACCAAGGGCATTATTTCCTTCATAAATATGGTATGCGTACCATTAATTTTAATGTAAAATTGGTCTAAGGCACCAAAGTTTTTATTTAAATATGGTCTGCGTACCATCAAATAGTTGTAATTAGTTTAATTATAGCATATCCTATTTGAAGAAAATGGCGCCTCCCATGGTGAAATTCAAGACGAAGTTCCAATCCATTTTTAAGACGGAGTTTGAAGTTGAAGCTTCAAGATGAAGTCGGGCCATACTAGATCACATTTAAATCTTATGCATGCTTTAAGATATTTATTGCTTTAAATATGTCTTGATATTATGCATGAGATGGTGGCTTGATTATGTTGCATGATTAAGGATTGTAGTTCACTTAATCTAACCAACATAGTAAGATCCCTAAGTTCCAAACTTTAAATTGAGTTAAAAGGTGCCATGCCAAAATAACGCTTACTTGGATAACCTTTACATCAATCTAGTAATAGTTTTTCGCCATAGCGAGGTGTTACTTATTGATTCTAAAGGGTAAGGTACACAATAATTGTGAGTACATATTGGTTTTGGTAAAACTCAACGATATAAGTAAGGAGTCCTTTTATGTCGTGGCAAATGGGATAGGATTTCCTAATAAGTTCTTAGACGTACCTATCAACCAAGAGTAGTTTCTAGACTATTAGCAAAGGATTTGCTTACCCTAAAATATTTTAGAACTGAGTCAAAATACATAATATGCTTAATTCTTCAATAATTTCAGGATCTTGGATTCATTTTATTTACACCTGTCGGAACACAAAAACTCGAATAAAATGCTTTATAAATTTTGAATTATGCATGTATGCTAGAATTTAAGTTTATTAAGAGAATGTATGAATGTTTATTTATTTGTTTATTCTTTTCAATTGCAGTTTTAACTATGACAAACAACAATTTAATAAACATCCAATCAATTCTCGAAAAGGAGAAGTTGAACAGGAAAAACTTCCTTGACTGGCAAAGGAACATGCAAATACTTCTTATGCAGGAAGAGAAGGAGTATGTCCTGGAAGAGGCGATGCCCGAAGCCGCGGGCGACGGGGTCACTCAGGCAGCCCTCAACCGTTGGATTGATTCCAACAAGGATGTAAAATGTCTAATGCTTGCAACCATGAGTTCAGATCTACAGAAAACGTTCATCAACTCAGATGCTTTCACGATCAACAGTGAGTTGAAGAACACGTTACAAGATCTGGCTCGAATCGAAAGATTCGAGACTCATAGGCAAATTCTTGACACTAAGCTCAAGAAGGGCGAGCCCGTAAGTCCACATGTTCTCAAGATGATTGGATTAATTGAGAATATAAGTCGGCTAGATCAGCAGTTCTCTCTAGAAATGGATGTAGACACCATACTCCACTCTCTTCATAACGGGTATGATCAGTTCAAACTGAATTACAACATGAATAGTCTGGAAAAAACGATCACTGAGCTTTACGGTATGCTCAAGACCGCTGAAAAGACGCTCAAAAGTGATAAGAAGGATGTGCTTATGGTGTGTGGGGGAAAGTTCAAGAAATCTGGCAAGAAGAGGAATGCTAAGAAGGGTGGCAAGAAAGCCAGCCCAACTAAGAAAACTGGCGGCACCAATTCTGAAAAGAAGAAGGTGAGCCAACCCACTTCTGAGTCTGAATGCTTCTACCGTAAGAAGAAGGGGCAATGGAAGAGAGATTGCTTGAAGCTAAAGGAAGATCAGAAGAACGGAATTGTAGTTCCATCTTCAGGTATTTTCGTTATAGACTGTATACTTGCTAATTCAACTTCTTGGGTATTAGATACAGGTTGTGGCTCACACTTATGTTCCAATTCACAAGGACTAAGACGAAGTAGAAGGTTAAGCAAGGGTGAAGTCGACCTACGAGTGGGAAATGGAGCAAGGATTGCTGCAGTAGCTGTAGGAACTTATTATTTGTCGTTGCCCTCTGGGCTAGTTTTGGAATTGGAAGAATGTTTCCATGTTCCAAGTCTTACTAAAAACATCATTTTTGTTTCTTGCTTAGATGCTAAGGGATTTAGCTTTATATTAAAAGACAATAGTTGCTCGTTTTATTTTAAAGAGATGTTTTATGGATCTGCTAGATTAGTCAATGGACTTTATGTGCTAGATCACGACAAACAAGTTTATAACATAAATACCAAAAGGGCCAAAAAGAATGATTCAGATCTCACCTATCCGTGGCATTGTCGATTAGGCCATATTAACATGAAACGCATAGAAAAACTTCAAAAGGAAGGAATTCTAGAACCATTTGACTTAGAGGATTTTGGTAAATGTCAATCATGCTTACTTGGCAAAATGACAAAGCAACCTTTCTCTAAAGTTGGAGAAAGAGCAACTGATCCATTGGGTTTAATCCATACAGATATATGTGGACTAATGAGTTCAAATGCTAGAGGTGGTTTCAGCTACTTTATCACTTTCACTAATGACTTCAGTTGATATGGTTATGTCTACCTAATGAAGCATAAGTCTGAGTCCTTTGACAAATTCAAGGAATTTCAGAGTGAAGTAGCGAATCAATTAGGAAAGAATATTAAAGCATTGTTGTCTGATAGAGGCGGTGAATATCTGAGCTATGAATTTGATGACCATCTGAAAGATTGTGGAGTCTTGTCAGAATTGACTCCTCCTGGAACACCTCAATGGAACGGTGTGTCATAACGGAGGAACAGGACCTTGCTAGACATGGTTCGATCAATGATGGGTCAGGCCGAACTTCCAATAGAATTTTAGGGACATGCACTAAACAAAGCTGCACTCACACTAAATAGAGTTCCTTCTAAAGCTGTCGAAAAGAATCCATATGAGTTATGGTTTGGAAAGCCTCCAAGAGTGTATTTTCTTAAAATTTGGGACAAACTTCAACCGATTAATTTGGGACAAACTCCAAGAGTGTATACGTCAAACGATTAATTTCAGACAAACTTCAACCGAAATCTGACAAATGTATCCTTGTGGGCTATCCAAAGTAAACAAAGGGGTATTACTTTTACAATACATCTGAGAACAAGGTGTTTGTTGCTCGAGATGGTATCTTTTTGGAAAGAAATTAATCACATTTCCAAAATGACAAGTGGGAGAAAAGTAGACCTCGAAGAAATTCGAGTCGAACAACAAACTCTAGAGAATTCTCAAGATGACATTCAGGATGAAACTCAGAGATCTTTAGAAGAATCTGGTGAGTATCATGGTCAATCTAGAAATGTTACCCCGCGTAGATCGCAAAGATATAGATCTCAACCGGAAAGATACGTGAAATTCTATTGCTGGAAAGCAATGAGCCTGCGACTTACAAACAAGCTATGACGAGCGCTAGCTCCAAGCAGTGGAAAGAATCCATGCAATCTGAATTAGGCTCTATGTCTAAAAACCAAGTTTGGGATTTGGTCAATTTGTCAGATGGCTACCAAGCCATAGGAAGCAAATGGGTTTTCAAACTAAAAAAGGACAATTAAGGATGGGAAACTAGAAGTTTTCAAAGCTAGATTGGTTGCAAAAGGATACTGGCAAGTCCACGGTGTGGATTATGATGAAACCTTTTCACCAATTGCAATGCTAAAGTCTATTCGGACAATGTTAGCAATCGCTGCATATTATGATTACGAAATATGGCAGATGGATGTCAAAACCTCTTTCTTAAACGGCGTTTTAACAGAAACTGTGTTTATGACACAGCCTGAGGGTTTTGAGGATCCAGAGAATGCTAAAAAGGTATGCAAGCTTAAGAAATTCATTTATGGATTGAAGCAAGCATCAAGGAGCTGGAATATATTTTGATAAAGCAGTCAGTGACTTTGGCTTCGTCAAGAACGCAGACGAATCTTGTGTATACAAGAAAGTTAGTGGGAGAAAAATTGCTTTCCTAGTATTATATGTCGACGACATATTACTAATCCGGAATGACATTCCTATGTTGAAATCTGTTAAGATTTGGCTTGGGAAATTTTTTTCGATGAAGGATCTAGGAGAAGCACAGTGCATACTGGGCATCAAGCTCTACAAAGATAGATCTAAAAAGATGATTGGACTTAGTCAAAGCACTTATATCAGTAAGGTGCTTGAAAGGTCCATATGGATGACTCCAAGCGAGGCTACCTACCCATGTCTCATGGAATGGCTCTAAGCAAGACTCCGTGCCCAAAAACACTGGATGAGGAAAGACGAATGAATGGGATTCCATATGCATCATTGATTGGTACAATAATGTATGCTATGATATTTACACGCCCGGATGTTGCGTACGCACTCAGTGCTACGAGAAGATACCAGTTTAGCCCAAGGAGAGGCATATTGGACTGCTGCCAAGAATATTCTGAAGTACCTGAAAAGGCACAAAGATGATTTTCTGGTCTGTGGTGGAGATGATGAATTAATTGTTAAAGGCTTTACGGACGCAAGTTTCCAAACCGACAAAGATGATTTCTGATCACAGTCTGGGTTTGTCTTCTGCCTCAACGGAAGTACAGTAAGCTGGAAAAGTGCTAAACAGAGCACCATTGCGGATTCTACAACTGAAGCGGAGTACATTGCTGCACATGAAGCAGCAAAGGAAGCTATTTGGTTAAGGAAGTTCATAGGTAAACTGGATGTAGTCCCCTCCACTAAAGGACAATAGCTCTATATTGTGACAATAATGGAGCTATTGCACAGGCAAAGGAGCCTAGACATCACCAGAGAGTCAAGCATGTACTTCGTAGATTTCACCTTCTACGAGAGTTCGTGGAGAGAAAAGAAGTCGAGATAAGTAAGATTGGAACTGACGACAACATCTCGGATCCATTAACTAAACCTTTGCCGCAAGCGAAGCACAACTCGCACATTGCAGCTTTGGAAATCAAGCATGTTGGGAAATGGCTTTGATGTCCTTAATGAATGTTTTATAGTTTTAGAGTTTAATACTTTGTAAAACATTTTTGGTTAACCATTCATAGAAATGAATAGAATTCATTTTCCATTTATTTTTGTGGTTTATTAAATGATGAGTCCTTTCATTTTGACAATATATTCAAGATAGATTGTCCGGACCAGTCCTGTGACTAATAAGTGTCTATCAAGTAAACTTGAATGTCAAAAGTTGAAAATGGTCCATGGTCGGAAGTTTTCTATAAAGGTGGACACATAGAAAACGCTAGAAGACTAGAATGCAAGATGACTAGTAGTTCTGTTTCTTGAAATATGTGGACATGGCAATGTCGCAATCATTTGCATAGATATTTACTTGAGAAGATTAGTATCTCACATACCTATGAAACTTTACTGTAAGAGATGAAAATCTGTTATAAGTAAATTGCATTACATTATTAGACAGTAACCCTCAATACCTGAGTGATTTGAGATTACTTGTTTGAGAACTGGTTACTTTGATGTTGTCAAGCGTCACACCGTAAAAGGAGACTATATCGACAATGCTCAGGTATTCACCTATCAAACGAAGTCTAATATCAAGATCACAAGATTGGGATTGTCCTCCCATAAATCAGGATGAGATGCCGAAAGTTGTACAAGGCCACTCGGAGAGCTAGAAACTGAAAAATGCATGGCCGTGCTTAGATGAATCATAAGCTATGATTATCTGTTTACTTGATCAGTTGAACTCTGAAACCGAGAAACACCTCTGGACATAATAAGGATGACTACCCTTACCTTATGTTCATGAGCAGGCATCAAGCGACAAAGGAATTAGGAAATGCACACTTGTCCCTAAGGACAAGTGGGAGACTGAAGGAAATAGTGCCCTTGGTCCAAGTTTGCATTAATGCATTTAATGCGAAGTCTAATAAATGCGGTTCAGTATTAATTAACAAGTTAATAATTCAGTGAGATCAAGTGAACTGAATGCCTAGCTAGAGGCCGCTTCAGTTCAAGTGGAATTAATAATATTAATCCACAACTTACTCTTGACTGAACCCGTAGGGTCACACAAATAGCACGTGAACGGATCAAGTATTTAAGTGAATATATTATACATTAAGTACATTATTTATGATCATTCGGAAATGACGGATCTCGGTTCCAGCGGGAGCTGAAATCGTCAAAAGACAAAGTAAAAAATATTCCGGAAATGGAGATATTGCCGGAAACGGAAATATGGTTCATGACGGAAATATAAATATTATCCAAGTCTTAGATATTCCCGGAAACGGAAACATGGATCATATCGGAAAATATTATCGGAAACGGAAATATTGGCGGAATCGGAAATATTGCCGGAAACGGAAATATTACCGGAATCAAAAATATTGTCGGAATAGGAAATTATTTTCGGAATCGGAAATATTAACGGAAACGGAAATAGATTCCGGAATCGGAAAACCAATCGGAAGCTTGACGAGCGACAAGCCGCCAAGCGAGCCGACCCATCGCTCGACAAGCAAAAGGCCGAGCGCACAGCACTAGGCGCAAAGGCCAGCACCGGCTTCTAGCCGTGTGCGATGGGCCTGGAGTGTCGTGGGCCGCAGCGAGCCAAGGCAAGCAGCAACAAGCCAAGGAAAGCAGCAGCACATGACCGAGGCCAAACGGCAGCACGCGCTGGGCCTTGGGCCAGCAACGACTGCGTTTGGGCCTAGCTAGGCATGCGCGCCAGCTTGGCCCTTGTGGCTGCGTTGGTTGCTTCGTCTTGGGCTTCAAGCAATGTCCGATTACTTAGTCGCCAAGTAACTTTGGCTTTGAGTATTAGTTTTCCTTGTCCTACTAGAATTGGATTAATTAAGAGTTTAATTATTGCTACAATTCTAATTGGTTAAGAATTTCAATCCTAATGGAATTGGTAATTGTTTTCCTAGTAAGACTCAAATTCCTTATTACCTACTCTATAAATATGAGGCTAGCCCTCATAATTCATGTACATCAAATCATATTCTTTACATATATTGTGTTCAAGGGAGAACATAGTTTATTGTGTAACCCGAGTGTATAAAGCCTTAGTAATATCCTAGTTGGTTGAACCTAAGGCGGATCCGAACGTGTTGTGGACTTTCTACGGAGGGGCGACACTTGGAGCTCTAAAGACTTGTTCTTGTTCGGTTCGGTAGCAGCTAGGGAAGGCACGCATCACATTGTATGTAACCTAAATTATGATAATTGACTATGTGGCAATTAATTTGGATTCCTGGCTTTATAGTTTTTCCGCATGAATTATATTGTTTTTATTATTCATAACTCGTCACCTTTAACATTGATTAACCACCTTTATATAGTTGTAAAGTATCAACTTACTAAACAAGGTCCTCGGCCCTCATAGAAATGCTAAAAGGGAACAACGATCAATTGATCTAAACCAATATACATAAAATAATATAAAGTTCCCACTTACATGCTTTCGCCAATCATCCATGCTAACATGTTATAATTCTCATAATAAACTGTATGTTTAACATGTTCATCCAACGGCATTAAACATGTAAATATCAACACAACTAAGTTCATAGATATATTCAACATGCTTTCAATAATAGCACACATCCACAAACACACATGTATGTACGTACCTTGTGTAAACAAATTGATAGGCCACTTTAATGATTTCAAAAGTCGTCTACAGAGAATTCTCCGCCTAAAACAACCAATAAAGGTTCCCAATCAACTTCTAATAATTCACAGCCATAAGCAAGCATTCTAAATACATCCTAAACATATTTAGAACATTCCCCAACATCAAAACTCAACTACTAAACCTCCTAGCATAGTGATTTATTTACTAATAATCAAAATTTATCATAAACTCCAATGTAACATGCCCTTTGGAATTTCCAGCAACATAAACTAATTTTAAACTACTCCAAAACATAATTAACATGTTTGAAATCATAAAAACAATAATAACTTATAATCATCCTACCATGATTTCAAAACTATTAAAAACTTAGAATTCATGCTTTAAATAATTCAAATTCTCGTTTCAATCAAATTATGAAATCTGAAATTTAATAATTCAATTATGCAAACATTAAAATCTGAAATTCGTAAACAAATGATAAAAATCATAAATTTAGTTCAATCAAAACATAAATTAAATTAATAAAATATAATTAAAACATTTAATTAACTTAGGGTTTAAGAAATTAACCAAATAAAGAGGAAAAGAGATGCTGGCCGGCGGCAAGGGAAGCGCGGCAGCGTGCAGGTGGTCGTGAGGGTTGGGCGACGCGGCTGGTGGTCGTGCGGTGGCTGATATATGCGTTTTATATAGAGTTTTCACCCCCGTCCCTTAGTACTTTTTGATCTCAAATGAGCTCTTCGGAGCGATTTTTAGTACTAATGTGCTCCTTGTAGTGTGTTTGTAGTTTCAGGTTTATGGGAATTAGCATATTTTTGTGCATTTCCTACTCATTTGAAAAATACAAGAGATTATGTACTTTTGAGAGCACAGACATTGAGTTGGAAGATTTTTCAAGCAAAGCGAATAGTGAAAGAAGTAGAAAACCGACACTCTTCTACTATTTTGATCATAACTCAAGTTTCACAACTCAAAATGAAGTGATTCTAATTGTGTTGGATTCTAGACTTCAAGAGATTTCCAACGAGTGGTCACTCGACTAATTCCGACGAATAACGAAGGAGATATGGCGTTTTGAAGATAGAGGATCGTGCAGTTTGTACGCGCGCCCGATCGGGCGGATTTCTGCCCTATCCCGATCGGGCGGAATTTTGCCCGATCGACTTGTTTTCAAGCAGTTCGCCCGATCGGGTGGCCGTCTGCCCGATTGGGCGACGACAACCTCCAACGCTTTTTCGCTTAGTTTAATTCCGGTTTTGTTTGGCTTTATGGGCAAGACTATAAATATAGCCCTTGGTCATTTTGTTTAACCATCTTATTCCTTAGTTTTAAACACTTAGTTTATTTTCCTTTGTTTAGTTTTATTCTCTCAAATTTTTCAACACTTAGTTTTATTTCTCAATTAAAAATTCAAGCTTTCATTATTCGTTCTTCGTTCCCTTAGGTATTATTTCTTATCTTGCTTTATTATTTTGTTTTAATTATGTTTCCAATAGTATTAATTGTTTTGTGTATTATTAATATGAGTGAGTAGTCTAATTTCTAGGGTTTAGGGGATCCATAAATGTATGATTGGGGATTGTATTATATATAAATTTCTGATTTTCAACTATAATTTCTATAGCTTGTTTTGTTTGTTTGTCAATTCAGTTCGGCCGGACTATTTTGATTGAATTTGATGAATCTTAGATTATGCGCCGAGAGGTATAAATCTGTTGTTCATAATCTGTGGTTATAGATAGGATTTATTTCTAGTACATAGCGAGAGCCTGCTAGTTGTAATTTCCTAAGGAATTCATAAGATTCGAGAGATGCATGTTTTCCTAGTTATGATCATTAATTGTTTATTATTGTCTATCGTCAATCCCTAGTCTGCATTTGTGGTGAACCGTCGCCCTAGATTCTTTTAATATTGATATTTCTGTATTTTATTATTGTCGTAGTATTAAACCAACCAAAATCTTGTTCCTAGTAATCTAGACCTTAGATTTAGTAATAGAAATAACGTTTGTTTCCCTGTGGATTCGATCCCTACTTCCCTTACTATCTTGTTAGTAGGCGATACGACTTTAGCCTTTCAGTGGTTGTGCGAGCAAGAAGAACACGGTTAAGGAGGGGAAAAACGAAAGGAAAGGATGAAGCAAAAGGGGAGAGAAGGAGAGATATTACCGGCGGCTGGGCAGCGGTGTTGGGCGCGGCTGGTGGTGCGGCTGGCGCTGCACGGTGGGCGGTGGTGGTTGCAGCTCGATGGTGCGTGTGGTGGTGGATGACTCACGCAACATAACACAAGGATTAAGGAAGAGCTAAAAAAACGAAAGAGAGAATAAAGATGAGAGGGAAGAGCAGGAGGAGAGGTACCAGATGGAGGAGGAACGGTGGCACAGCGGCGGCGGTCCGGCGGTGGTTGGCGGCGGCGGAAAGAGAGAGTTTAAGATTTTGTGCATTGAGATTCACGTTAAAGGAAGAGAGAAAAGGAGTACGTAGTTTGTATGTTCACGTGAATTGTTTTATTTTTTGTGGGTTTGTGAGTTGAGAGGAGAGAGAATAATTGTGAGTTGTGAGGGGGTCGAAAAAGCACGAGGCTAATGCGTGACCTCGTCCCTCGTGGGTGTGACGCTTCTTTTTGTCAAATCAAGTGTAATTGGATTTCCTGTGAGTTTACACCCAATTGACTAGTAATATAGGAGTCGCCATTCAGTTTGTAACGACAATGAGAAAAACTGACAAAACCCGGTCATCGTGACATAAAGGGAGTGAAATTATGTTTGACCACGATGGCCGTAGGTTCCCTTGTGATCCCTGGTGGTGGGGATCGCTCAACGTACACCCGCAGGGTAGAGATTGAGGGTTCGGGGGACTGTAACTACCGAGAGGAGTACTCGCTCTTCGATAACTCCAGAGGCAGGATATCCTTACTAGCTCAGCATAAATAATTGAAGGGACATGCGTTAACTATTAAACTAATCTGAGTTGAGTTTAATAATATGCAACATATAGTACTAGATCGAACGCGATTATCTGATTTAGATTGTTTTAAGGGACCTAGCATGATAATCTAATTTCCCAAAAATATCATATTTATTAAGCGTGGTCGAACAATCAGATTTTAGTTAGTTTAAAAGTTCATAAAAGGGCGAGGAAAGAAATTAAACCATGGAAAAGGGACACATTACGACGCACCCTTGAGAGGTGCGTCACGGTTCTCAGAAAACTAACCACTTTGACTTTGCTATTTCTCCTTTTATTTAACGAATCTCAAATTATGGGACGGGATACGTTCTGTTCGATTTATGGATCGATTGCGACAGAACACGTGATCAGTTTTGCAGCATGAGGCTTAGGCTTAGGGGTTTAGAGTCAATACTCAGAATATAATTGTGTGTTGTTGTTTTCACGTCGAACTTAAGGCCCTATTTATAGAAAAGAGTTCGTGGAAAGATAGAATTGTAGAACTCTAATCCACGAGGAATTAGGAAAAAACACGTACCAGGTATTTTCAGCGCCCAGGTCTGGGCGCCGAAGATTTCAGCGCCCAGGTCTGGGCGCCGAATATTTCGGCGCCCAGAACCAGGCGTTGAAAATAGGGTTTGGGCTGTTTTCTTAGTCAGATTCGGATTCCTAGAATCCGGAGTATTTGAGATTTAATTGAGTCTTTTAGTGCGTATTAACCTTGTGACGGGATGCGTCTGGGCCCGTTACGAACTCTAGGCTCGTTTAGGATTTTAATTAATACGTGACTCTTATTTTCGAATCATATTAGGAATAGGATTCTCTCGTAATTTCTATCTTATTTAGGATTTATGTTGGAGTGCAACACCTAATTCTGACAGGTTTCTATCTTTTATGACTTGCCACTTTTAGCAACTACCCATTACGGGAGTTACTATTTTTAGCAGGTTTCCATAAATAGCAGGTTTCTATAAATAGCAGGTTTCGGGTGAAATGAAAAGGGGAATTGAGATTCGTTATTTTATAGGAGATGCGTTGTCAAGTGGAGATTTATGCTTTCATCATCGAACCTTCCCTTTCGAGAATGGGGAAAAAAGTAGGTGTCTACAGTTAGCCCCCACTTTGACTGAGTCTTGGAGTAAGACGATGGTCAAAGTATTAGACAGAGTGCGTCGCACAAGCCATGGTGACCTGTTTTGGCGAGGGTTTCACGAGCCCCCGAGTGATAACATTTGACTTAAGGGTCATCACTTGAAGTGTCGACATATCCCTCACGTGTCATTGGGATTTGTCAACGGATAATATAGAAACTTCCTCACTTTGTCATTGGAAGGATCTAAAGGTGCGTTGAAACTCCCTCACTTTGTCATTGGGAGTAGCTACAGATGTTTTCGAAATCAAAGCTATAAAGTGTAATTGGGCCTGGCCAAGCCCAATCACGAGGTAAAAATGTTTTTAAAGATTCTCATTTCAGGGTTAGCTAAACGAGAAAACCCCTTGTTTTTATGGGACGTAAAACGAAGGAAAATCCAGCACATCGCTCTTTTTTTGGAAAAAACGGAAAACCAATCTTTGGAAAAAAGGGAAAGCTACTCACATCGTTCTTTTTTGGTAAAACGGAAAACCAGAAAAAGTTATCGCTGCAGCGACTAAGGACCTGCGCGGTTAGTGACGCAGACCCCGCCGGCTAAAGATGGCGAACCTGTCCGCTAAGGGTGGACACCCCGTCCGATAGAAGTGGACGAATCTATTTTGAAATTTGTTTTGTGTTCATTTTTTGAAAATGAGGACCTACGTGGTTTGCGCCATAGACCCCGCCGGCTGAAGATGGCGAGCCTGTTTTGAATTTGAAGACTTTATTTTTCGAAAACTAAGGACCTGCGCGGCTAGTGACGCAGACCCCGCCCGCTGAGGGTGGGCGAGCCCTGTCCGCTGAGGGTGGACGTCCCTGAATTCGTTTTTTCGATTTGGGAACTCGCGTGGTTCGTGACGCGATCTTGCCAACTGAAGATGGGCAAGTTCCTATTTCTTTTGTTCTTTTTTATTTCTTTTGAGAATTTCTTTTTATTCATTCTCGTAGGAGCGAATTCTTTCGAGGGATGCTCGAATTTAGTTGTAACCTGAAAGTGGGTTGGCAACGTGCTTAGACGGACCATTGTCTTGTGGTCATCTTCCTTCATGGTTTTGAGCTAGTCCTTACGACTCAATTTTGCCACTACCTGGGTCCTTGATTGGGGGACCATGTATAAGTATCAACGGCGACCTTTGTCTTGAGGTTGTAAACCGGTTCTTTTTCTTTTGAGATTATCCAAACACGGGACTTTGTACAACGTAGTCTGGGGATATTGTTTTAACTTTGCATACTTTTTTTTTTTTTTGAAATATATATTTTCTTTCGAGCCCCCAAGCATTCGTGCTTGACGGTCATTTCTTGTCAAAGAGGTTCCTACGCATTTTGTAATGTCTTTGATCGTGTTTGGGATCGTGCTCATAAGTGCGAGCGATCTTTGTAGTGGTGTGCTACTCTTAACAAAGCCGTAAGGTGCGGCTTTCAGTAAAAAAATTGGCAATTTTTGAGTCGAACAGATACGGCAGGGCCCTATAGAAGTAGGGGCCTTTTTGGGTCTGGGATCGTTTTCGGCGCCCACGCCTGGGCGTTAAAGATTTCGGCGCCCAGCGCTGGGCGCTGAAAATGATTTCTGGCGAGGTTTCTTGATGACACAGTTGGCCTCTTGTTCGTTCGTTTTTTTTTTCTTTTGAACGCGTTCGTAAATGTTCGATACTTAGAAAGATGATATGTATGTGCGAACGAGCGTTCATAGAATGGCCGTTGTGTGTGGTCCATTAATCAGTTTGCTTGAATCATTTTTTTTTTGAGCAATGACTGATTTTGAATAGTTTGCTTAGAAGCTTGATAGGGTTCAGGCCCATTCATGAAGTAGGCTCAAACATCGTACCCTTTCGATTGTTCAAACATTTGCTTCGAGATTTTTTATTTTGCCATGGTTGTTTCGTAGCTTGGAGCCCCCAAGTATGCATGTTGGGATGCTTCCTTTTGGCGTATGATTTTTGTAGGTTCTTTCGAGGCAGATGCCCTGGGGTTCCGCTTGTGTAGGTGCGAGCTATCCCTTTTGTGGTAGGTAATATTTTGCTACCTTTAATCCTTAATGTAGAAGTCATGTGGCTTGCATTTTGAATTTGGGCGATAAGTAGTCTTTGCCTCTTTTACACATGCTCTTGGTCGTGCCTACACTAGTGCAATATGCCTTACTCTTTTTTTAGACTTGTACCGTGGGATGGTTGAACTTATGGTGCGACGTAGGCTTGTGTGGCCTAACAGCGTGTCTTAGAACATTCCTCCAGGTGTTGGGATATCATTATTATTTTTGCATTGGAGTACTTCATCAAGCCTCGTTCAGGTGTTCGAACAAGTGTAACACCTTCTGCGTGGGTTTGCACGGCTTATTACTTTGTTCGATGCGAGGATTCATAGGTGTTTCTTTCTTATTTTTATATCTGGGCAAAACTTGGCTAGCAGAAAGATTCAGCGCCCAGGCTGGGGCGTTAAAGATACTGGCGCCCAGCTCTGGGCGTTGAAAATGATTTCTGGGTATATTTTGACAGTTCTTATCCTTGATTTTTTTTCTTTCGCTTTTGCTTTGGAACGAGGTAGACTGTGTAACGGGCGCTTGTAGGGAGAGCGTTATGTGCAGTAGTTTGATCGGAGTTTTGGTGACTCGCGATTTTCAGTTACCCTTGTTAGTGGGGTGACTTTATATATTCTAAGTAGCGCTTTAGAATTTGGGAGGGGTGGTAGCCGTTCTAAGGTTCGTTTTACACGATTAAAGCTTAGGATTGTGCCCCTATGATGTATGTATAGCATTAGCGTCGAGAATTTGCGATAAAATCGTCATTTCGAGCATTTTTAGAGTGTTTTTCTCAAGCCCCCCAATTGTAGCTACGGGATTGGCTTGGTGCTATAATGCTTTGCATACGTTTTTATGCATTCATGGTGACACGGATCATGAATAGTTTGAACCAGACTTGTTTAGTGCGAGGTATGTTCGAGTAGTGATTTGCTACTTCTCTTGTAAATGTCGTATTGTGCGACATTGCCATGGTCAAGGTGGTCACATGTTGAAGTGTGCCTTGACCAAAAGTTAGGTGTCTTTCTTTACCCATAACCATATTTAGAAATCTTTTGACTCACTTGCAACATCGAGATAAACGCATACTTAGCTTAAACCAACGACACTTTATTATGTTCGAAGAAGTCTTTAAAAATCATTTGAAAATTATTTAAAATCCGAGTCCTACTGTGTACAATCCGAGGTGTTCTAAGTAGGTTGACTTATAGAAGGGTTCGTACAGGATTACATGAGTGAATCAAAATACTGTTACGATTTTTGGAATGCTGTCTAAGGATTTCCTGGAAGCCAGGGTGCAGACGTCAAGATATTACTTGTGCCCGTTTGGCATATGCTTTAGGCTTTTAGGGCCATCTTTTCCAGAATTGCGGAAATATAAACCGTTTTCAAATTGACTTAGATTTACTTGGTGTATGTCTGCACAAAAGGTCAAGGTATACTTAGTTCTTTCCCTAGCTCTTTCATTTCAATTTTTAGCCCCCAGTTGATGTTATGTCTTCCCATTAATAATGCTTTCAGATTTCGATTTTAGATGCCCGTGTCATATGTCTGAGTAGGGTGAGCCTTGGTTAAGTGCCAAGTCCTATTGACAATGTCTGTTTTTTTTTTCAAAGGGGATTCGCAAACATTTGAATTACCATGAACGGGTGCCCTGAGTTCGAATGAACGATGGGGCGATGTCGTAGAACAATCCTCTTTATTGCAAGCTTACTGCCTTTACTACTTGTTGGCGATTATGACTGTGTCTAGTGGTGAAAGAAGGTCTTTAAGCGAATGACTATGTCTAGTGGTGAAAGTAAGTCTTTAAGTGAGTTAGTTCGCTTTAGGGAGGGTCAAGTCGAATACTTTAGAGGTCATGGACGCTTGCGCTAGCCCCCCATTCAATTGAGGCAAAGCGATCTTTTGAGTCTTGGCTAAGTGCCTAGGAGTGTGAGAGCTCCTTCTGGCAAGGGTACGTGCCCTTATATTTCGATGTGTGCTCATTAATTTTGGCATCTTGATGAATTGGATTCTTCCTTTGACTTAAATTTTTCTTTCGACATGGATTGCAAGTAATTAAATTTCAATAAGGGACTCTATTTTTATTCTTTGTTATTCTATAGGCTTTAATATTTTTGCGAATTGGTTGGACCGAATCATGGATTGCCTACGTATCCGCCTTAAATAGATTTAATTTGGAATCAGGTCTTGCGTAGTTCTTAGCCAGAAAATGGTTTCTTAGAATGACGATTTTAAACAAGTACGTTCTGAGGTGGAAACGTATTATTTGAAACCGTAGAATAAGTGAAGTTTATTATTATTTTATTCTGCTGCCTTGCCGTAAGCCAAAAATTTGTTTTATATATTTTTTTTTGAGTACATGTATTTTTTGGTGGTACGTATATCTGAATACGTGTTGTACCCCTCCAAGTGTTCGTTATTTTTCTGTGTATGTGCGGATAAAATGACGAGCACTTCTGGACAAAATTTGGCGAGCAGAGAGATTCAGCGCTCAGGCTGGGGCGCTAAAGATTTTGGCGCCTGTGAGGGGGTCGAAAGAGCACGAGGCTAATGCGTGACCTCGTCCCTCGTGGGTGTGACGATTCTTTTTTATTCAATCAAGTGTAATTGGATTTCCTGTGAGTTTACACCCAATTGACTAGTAATTTAGGAGTCGCCATTCAGTTTTTAACGACAATGAGAAAAACTGACAAAACCCGGTTATCGTGACATAGAGGGAGTGCAATTATGTTTGACCACGACGGCCGTAGGTTCCCTTGTGATCCCTGGTGTGGGGATCTCTCAACATACACCCGCAAGGTAGAGATTGAGGGTTCGGGGGACTGTAACTAACGAGAGGAGTACTTCGCTCATCGATAACTCCAGAGGCAGGATATCCTTACTAACTCAGCATAAATAATTGAAGGGACATGCGTTAACTATTAAACTAATCTGAGTTGATTTTAGCAATATGCAACATATAATACTAGATCTATCGTGATTATCTGATTTGAATAGTATTAAGGGACCTAGCATGATAATCCAATTTCCCAAAAATATTATATTTGTTAGGCGTGGTAGAACAATCAGATTTAGTTAGTTTAACAGTTCATAAAAAGGGCGAGGAAAGCAATTAAATCATCGAGAAGGGGCACATTACGACGCACCCTTGAGAGGTGCGTCACGGTTCTCAGAAAACTAACCACTTTGACTTTGCTATTTCTCCTTTTTATTTAACGAATCTCAAATTATGGGACAGGATACGTTCTGTTCGATTTATGGATCGATTGCGACAGAACGCGTGAACAATTTTGCAGCGTGAGGCTTAGGCTAAGGGTTGGAGTCAATACTCAGAATATGAATTGTGTGTTGTGTGTGTGTCCTTTTCATGTCGAATTTAGGGCTGTATTTATAGGGAAGAGTTCGTGGAAAGATAGAATTGCAGAGTTCTAATCCATAAAGAATTAGGAAAAAACACGTACCTGTAGACACCTACTTTTGTCCCCATTCCCGCAAGGGAAAGGTTCGATGATGAAAGCATAAAAACTCCACTTGACAACGCATCTCCTATAAAATAAACGAATTTCGATTCCCTATTTCATTTCACCCGAAACCTGCTATTTATGGAAACCTGCTAAAAATAGTAACTGCCGTAAAAGGTAGCTTCTAAAAGTGGCAAATCATAAAAGATAGAAACCTGTCAGAATTAGGTGTTGCATTCCAACATAAATCCTAAATGAGATAGAAAACTGCGAGAATCCCATTCCTAATAGGATTCGGAAATAAGAGTTACGTATTAATTAAAATCCTAACGAACCTAGAGTTCGTAACGGGCCCAGACGCATTCCGTCACAAATTGATACACGCTAAAAGACTCAAATTAATCTCAAACTCTACGGATTTTAGAATCCGAATCTGACTAAACAAAAACTGCCCAGACCCTATTTTCAAGGCCTGGGCGCTGAAAGTACCTGGGTACGTCTCTTTTCCTAATTCTTTGCGGATTAGAACTCTACAATTCTATCTTTCCAAGAACTCTTCCCTATAAATAGGCCCCTAGTTTCGACGTGAAACAAGACACAACAACACATAATATATTCTGAGTATTGACTCTAAACCCCTTAGCCTAAGCCTCTCGCTACGAAACTGTTCACGCGTTCTGTCGCAATCGATCCATAAATCGAACAGAACGTATCCTGTCCCATAATCGAGATTCGTTAAATAAAAGGAGAAATAGCAAAGTCAAAGTGGTTAGTTTTCTGAGAACCGTGACGCACCTCTCAAGGGTGCGTCGTAATGTGTCCCTTTTCGATGATTTAACTGCTTTCCTCGCCCTTTTTATGAACTGTTAAGCTAACCTAATATGATTGTTCTATCACGCCTAACAAATATAATATTTTTGGGAAATCGGATTATCATGCTAGGTCCCTTAATGCTATTTAAATCAGATAATCACGATCGAATTAGTATTATATGTTGCATATTGATAAAATCAATTCAGATTAGTTTAATAGTTAACGCATGTCCCTTCAATTATTTATGCTGAGCTAGTAAGGATATCCTGCCTCTGGAGTTATCGACGAGCGAATTACTCCTCTCGGTAGTTACAGTCCCCCGAACCCTCAATCTCTACCTTGCGGGTGTATATTGAGAGATCCCCACACCAGGGATCACAAGGGAACCTACGGCCGTCGTGGTCAAACATAATTGCACTCCCTTTATGTCACGATAACAAGGTTTTGTCAGTTTTTCTCATTGTTGTTAAAAACTAAATGGCGACTCCTATATTACTAGTCAATTGGGTGTATACTCACAGGAAATCCAATTACACTTGATTGAATAAAAATAATCGTCACACCCACGAGGGACAAGGTCACGCATTAGCCTCGCGCTTTTTCGACCCCCTCACAGTGGCGACTCCACTGGGGATAGTGAAGGAAATACTCGTGCTTGTAGGTAATCAAAATAGCAGAAGGGTGAAACGATCCTACCCCGCGTTTATGTCCCCATCAAGTTGGGACGATCTGAAAATTAGCATATTAATGTGAACGGGCAGAACATCATAACGAATCTCGGCTCCCTCGGGAGTTGGGACTAAGGATACCTTTTTCGCCAATAGGGGGGTGCATACGCCGCGCATGTTTCCCACTCGGTACTTGTGCAGGCAGTACACCTATCCCGAACCCAATCGCTCGCCCATTAGGTCCCTCTCGCCTGCATGCCCCCTTGGCTTGCACTTGCGGGTTGGCCTCTTGGGCGAAATTCGTCTGTTGAAGACACTACCTCGACCGGGGCATGTGTTGGATCTACGATAGAAGCGGTACCAAGCCAGGCGTAAATAAACTACCCATAGAAGCCTATCATAAACTACGTGGCATATTTAATTTTCAAATCAATGTTTGTAATGTAGTTATGTGTAGCGAAATATGTGATTGTGTGTGACAAACTATCCTAGAAAACCAATCACCTTAAAATTGCCCAAACATTCATAGACTAATTTGCCAAAGAGTTATACCGAAACACGTGTTCCGCAAACCCGAATGATCGTCACAAAACAAGCGACGCTCGGGATGGCCTGTAACGAATCCCACAAACGCTGTCACGCGTAAAGGACGTTATTAGGCAAGCACGCAAATCAAAGTCGCATAAACAGAAAACAGAAAACGAGAACCAGCCAGGGACACATTTTCAACGCCCCTGGCTGGGCGCCAAAATTTCTCACGCCCACTGCTGGGCGCTGAAGTTGCTGCTTGACTTTCTAGTCAGGCGCAGCAGCCTCGGTGCCCAAGCAAAAAGAAAGTACGTAGCAAAAAAAATGTTCATCAAAAGAATTGCTACGAGGGCGTAAGAAAAGCACTCGATTTCAAAAGGCGACTCGCGAAAAATTAATAACTCTTTGTGTCGTCGTTAGGCCTCCTACGACGGTAATGCTCGGCACCAAAACCGAACATGCTAACAACTATGAATGTCACACAGGCAAGTGTTTCGAAAATCCAAAGAATGACCGAAATAAAAAAAACCCCAAAAAAGTGTACCGACAGAAGAAAAAGCGAAAAAGTAAAAAACCAATTTAGAGAGTCGAAGTCTAGACTAAGTAATGCCTGAAACTTTGGGAACCTAAACTTTAGCTTATCTTATGCCTAGGACTGGTCCTGCCACTTGGTGCCGATCAGGGAATCAGCGGCTAGTGCGTCTCGAAGATACATCACCAAGTCTAGCAACTCCAAGCTCCGTCCGTCGTCCCTCATTTCAAGGATCTCCGCTTCCCCAACCTCGATTCGCACCTCCAAACATGTCCATCGAAGATTTGCGAGACCAACTCATGGGCCAACTGAAAATGGAAAATGAAGACTTAGCGGCTGCGCAAGCCAAAAATGACCTCGAAAACGAGAAGAGGATCGGAAAAAATGGTCCTACAGCAAATCATGGGGAGCAAATACTTCTCCCTCGAGCCTGAACCTTTTTCTGGAAAATTACCAGAAAAGTTCAGTTCATCTGACTTACCAAAGTTCAAGGCCACGGACAACCCCCGTGATCATCTACTGAGCTTTGTGAATATCATGAACTTGAAAGGCGTGGACAAGTCCATGTACCTACCTGCCTTTCCTTTGTCCTTGGAACCTGTGCCACTCAAATGGTACTATCACCAGGACCCTAAGCTCTTCCCCACTTGGGAAGACTTTGTCAATGTCTTCATCAAGCAATACTCGTCGAACATGGATTTCCAAGTCACCATGCGCGAGCTGGAAGTTCTCTCCCAAAAGAAAAATGAGGGTTTCACAACCTACTTTGCTAGATGGAGGGACCAGGCGGCCCAGCTAATCAATAGGCCTCCCGAAACATAATTGGTCCAAAAATTCATTGACAACTTAGACCCTGCTTACAGACAACACCGTAGGTACCTGGGACTCGATACTTTCAAAAGGGTTTATGATGTGGGAATAAAAATCGAGGACGACCTCGCCAAAACCATACAGAGCAAACCTGCATATAAGACCAACACCTATAATCGGGGTAACACACCCCAAGCCCAAGAAGTCCATGTTGTAGAAGAGGCTCCCGCCCGAAGATACCCTGTAAGATGGGTCCGAGACCGAAAGTTTGCCCCACTCGGGTCAACTTTGGTACAAGCCTTTGAAAGACTAACCAATCAAGGAAAGTTGAGACCTATAGGCCCCACCCGTGACCCTCCTGTCAAAAACAAATATTGGGTCGAAGGTACTTACTGCAAATTCCATCAAGGAAATGGGCATGACACTGAAAACTGCTGGCATCTAAAACATACGATCCAGGACATGATAGAGGATGAAGTAATACCTCTCCCTAACGTTGGCAAACCCAACAACAACAAGAGCCCACTCGGCTCTTGTCACATCTCTCTCGACCAACCAGAGAATTTCGACCCCACGGTGTATATTACACCTCAAGGTGCACCACTCGCTGTGGTACCTATGGATCGAATCGAGGGGGAAGTGTGCGGTGTGTGGAACGATGATGCTGAAGATATTTACCTATCTCAAATCTCGGGCCAGGACCTCTTCACTGAAACTTGGCCCGGGTATGCTCTCATTGACACCACCCCTCAGGAGCCCGAGGTCGACAACCTCACCCGATCCGGAACGATATACCAACCGGATATTCACCCACCTCCTATGGACGACATCCCGGTTAGGCAAACTCCTGAGAACGGGCGGCACGCCACCGTCGCGGAAGTCATTGAAAATCCTCTCCTGAAACAACTGAAAAGAACCAAGGCTGAGATTACCATCTGGGATCTTATGTGTACTTCAAAGGAACATCGCGAAAAGCTTATTCGCTCACTTGACCTCATCTCAGTACCCACAGATATCACACCTGACTCATTGGTTAGCCATGTCACGAGAGATGCCGGAGAAAAGGCCATAGTTTTCACTGATAAAGACTTACCCAAAGAGGGGGGTGCTCACAATAAAGCCCTTTACTTAGTGGTTGGATGCAAAGGACAGAACATCCCCCTAGCGCTCGTAGATAATGGTTCGGCGGTTAATGTCTGCCCATTGCGAACCGCCCATTGCTTGGGGCTAGGAAGCGATGACTTCCAAACCTCCTCACAAGGGGTACGAGCTTATGATAACTCCCGAAGGCCTGTGTTGGCAAAAATCAACCTTACCATACAAACTGGGCCTGTGGCACGCACCACGGAGTTTCAAATAATCGACATCAAGCCCACTTTCAACCTCCTCTTGGGGCGACCTTGGCTCCATGACTTAGGAGGTGTGGCTTCTACCTTGCACCAAATGGTTAAACTTAACCATAACGGGGTAATACTAGAAATCCGCGCCCCTCCTCTCGACGTCAGTTGTACTATGATTGGAACGGCCGAAACTGCAGATGACCTTTATGGGTTTCAAATGGAAGAAGCAATCCAGTTCATCGAAGATTATGATCCAGCATTCCTAGACCCGCATGCATCCCGAGTCATCCCTAGAATGTTGTTGGCTCAAGGTTATTTCCCAGGAACCCCATTGGGCATAAGGAAGAAGGAATGCACATTCCATCCTTTTCCCGACAAATCTACTCCCTTTGGCTTAGGTTATGAACCAACGGAGGAAGATATTGCTGACCGCCTATCTAGGCTACGCCTTAACAAAGCCAAACAAACCACCCTCCTTCCCCCATATCAAAGGACCCTTAACGGGATGTTTGTTCGGGAAGGAGAAGAACACCCATGCTGTGATTTCCCGGAACCCTTCATTCAGGATGGCTTGCTAAAACCCGGATTTGAAATTTTCCATGACTGCCATACCTTGGATGAGGCACCCCACCTCACCAAGACTAAAACAGCTGAAATATTGGACAACCAGGCTCTATGGACATTGTTTAACGAATCGAGGCCTATGGAGAACGAGACTGTGATGACTACCCTAGCTTTACAAGATGAAGGTTTCGATCCAACCCGGTTAATCTCTCCTGCATCAACACTAGAAGAGGTCGGGAACGGATGGGTGAAGACACATCAGTGGGTAAACGCAAAAGGAATAGGATTCAAGATGAGTACCGGTGAAGGACCGAAGTTTTATGAGACTAAACCCCGGGCTTGAGCCATATAGAGCACCATTAGTAGTTCTTTAGATTGATAAGGAAAAAATAATAGAGACTTTAGATGGTCCTAAGGCCCTTTAGAATATGGGTCAGTTTTATTTCAGTGTGTTTTCCTTACTTTCCAAATCAATAAAGGCGTAATATTTCTCCTAAAAATTTTATTCTAACACTAAATAAACACCAAATGTACGTGCAAAAAAAAAAAAATAATAAAGAAGCGGCCCACTATAGGCCCAACAAACAAAGCCCACTCGGTTTTGAAATAATGCCATGTGAACCAGTTCCCGAAACCCACAAATTAAACCACACTATCCCATCCTCAAAAAGCCAACCATCATAAGAGCCAATCCATGCAACCCAAAATCAAAAAGAAATCAAAAATTTAAAAGAAATGCAAATGTTACCAAAAAAATAAATTCATAAAACATAGAATCCACCAACAGCTTTCACATAGATTCCATCATACCCTCCACAAAGATCTTCATAAGTTCCGCACCCTAACTCCATTTTCAAAACTGTTTTGAGTCACCAATAGAAAAAATTAATCTGGACAAAAATGCGTTTCACGCTAACAGTCAAAAAAGCCTCCAAAATAGCCTCAAAATTAACTTTAACTACGAAGCAAAATATCAAGGCACAAAAAACGAATTGGAAATAAACGCAAGAAAATGTGAAGCAAAAACGTCAAAATTGACCGCCCAAGTTATTTTCAGCGTCCAGGGCTGGGCGCCGAAATTTCTGACGCCCCAGCCTGGGCGTTGAAACTCTCTGCCTGCCAAAAGTTTTCCTTGTTTTCAAAAAGTGCCCGTCATTTTATCAGCACACGACGGAAAAATAACGAACACTTGGGGGGTACAGTACGTATCCAAATAGGTTTACCAACAAATTGGTCGAATTTTACGCAACCTATGGAAAACGGCAGATGAAAATAATGGCAAATACTTCACTCATTTGACCGATTAAGTAATATGTTTCCACTTCAGGACATATCTACCGAAATCCGGCATACTAGAACTTATTCTAAAAGCTAAGAACTACGCGCGACCTGATTCTGACAAGATACGTAGGCAATCCTTACCAAGGATTCGGTCCAAATAATAATAAAAAAATTATATTCTTTGTGTAAAAAAGTGTTAGACATATAAACAAAATTGAATGGGAACTAAAAATACGCCTTTATTAAAATATAATAAGAAGGAAAACAAAGTGCTAGGAATAAAAACAAACACAACTGAAATAAATAGAGGACACCTACACCCTAGCAAAGAACTACACTACTCTAGTTCTTCCGGATCATCAAATAAAGTCTTGAAGAGAGCAATGTTCGCAGGATCCACCCCCATAGTCTTCTGCGCTGCCCCAATATCAATCTCCATAAGAACTGGCTCCTGGACACTAACTTCCAAAGATGCCAAAGCTTTAGAAACATTCTCAGTTATAGCCCGCTCAGCCTCAAGGGCACAAACAGTGGTGGGAGAAGGATTACTATCATCAACTGGACTAGCCATTGTTTCTACAGGCGGCTGAGCCTTCCTAACCCATACATTGTTCCGGCGACGATCTCCGCGAGAGCTTGCATTTCTTTTAACAACAGCAGGCCCCTTCATGTTAGGCATCTTTTTAGGCCTGACACTGGAACGGGGAAGAACTTCCTTTCGCTTTCGATCAGGACGAGCTTTCACAGTTTTAAAACTATAGGTACGAGGTCTGGCAGAATCAGGACCCTCATACTTAACACGAATACGAGGTATCAAAAGCTCAGTCGGCTCCCCATTACGAGCCTCGGTCCTCACATCCTTGTCATCGGAACTCATCCACAACTTATAGTTTTCAGAAAGACCCACAAACCCATTTGTAGCTACAGCCCAACGCGGGAGACCATCATAATACCTAGCCCACGCTAAGACCCGTGTTTGTGCAAAGGTCGCTACCTTAGGTGGTACCGTATCAGAAAAGGGGATAGTCTGCCTTAAACCATATTGACGCATGACTCGGTAAGGGAAAATATAAATGGGACAAGATAGCCCCAACAAAGAAATATAAACCGATACATCAGACCCCCCTGTCATAGTAGTAAAACCCCACCATGGTACCACCCACTTAATATAACAAATGCCATAAGTAAAAAAGGAGGTCCATTCGGCCTCGTCCTGGCCTTGGTGCAAGTATTTTCGGTTACCCAAAGCTATAGGGCGATAATGTTTAGGATCAGCAGGAGCTTCCAAAATTTTAGCCGTTCCGCAAGCCAAATCTGCAAAAACAAGTACGATCGAATCAAAAGAATGAAAAGAAAGAAAAAAGGTTCCTGGGGCGCAGTTTCAACGCCCAGGACCAGGCACCGAATATCCCAGCGCCCAGCCCTGGGCGCTGAAACTCAGCCCCAGGCAAAAAGAAATATATAAAAGTGGCGTATGTGTGCGCAAAGAAAAAATAGATTACCTGCAGTAATAGGGGGCTTCCCTTAAAAATTTCGGATTTGGCATCCTTCTTCAGCTCATCCGCACTCAGCAAAGTCTCAGCAACAACCAACGGCATAATAGAATAGCAACTTTCCATCTGGCTAATCAAGGGAATCAGCCTTATGTCACCGAACTCACCATTATTATTCGACAGCAAATAATGATTCAACAAGCAAAATACAAGGGCTCGAATGTTCAATTTTTGTTCGGTCATATTCTTATTAGGCCTAAAATGATGTTTTACAAGTTTTGCCAAGTTAACCTTATCGTCTACAACAAGTTCAGCAAGCATGTTATCATCTAGCCCTAGGAAAGCCCTTATGGTTGTTTTACCCTCTTCAATAGTGCCAGGGGTAACAGGAGTAGCATTAGTAGGATAACCAAGGATCGCAGCAAATTCATCAGGCAAAGGACATATTTCATTGCCCCGAAGGAAAAGACATGATGATCGGAGTCCCAAAAGTTTAGGGCAGCATGCAGAAAATTATAATCAATATTAATTTGTTGTAAGCCTAAAAGTGCCTCTAAGTGGTATTCTTTTAACAAAGCTTTTTCTGTGGGAGTAAGGGCTCGTAGCCAACGCCTAACAGTCCGTTGGAGTGAGAAAGTAGGGGTCGACATGGCAAAAGCAGTAAATAAATTAGAGCACAGCAAAAAGAGAGAAAGAATTTGAGAGTGGTGGAAAATAAGGACGTATCTACGCCCTATATATAGCTGAACGCACCCAATAAACATCCTTATCCCATTCGGAAACGTGTTTAGAAATCCGAAAATCAAATATTACCAGGAAAGAACTTTCAACGCCCACCTCTGGGCGCCGGAATTTTTAACGCCTGAGCTGGGGCGCTGAAATTGCAGCCCAAGGCCCAGATTTCACAAAAACACGGAATAGGAAAGGACTTAAGACCGTGTTGCTAAAACACGAGACCCTATTGCAAGTAAGATCAAGCCCAAAGCACCTTTAGCTCCCAAATAAGAAAAAATAATAATAATAGTGAAACTTGGTCGAAACTTAGACTCATCTCAGAAAACGCTCATGTACACTTTTCAAAAAAAATAGCAAGTTAAATATCATGGTCAATCCTCGAAACACCAAAAATATGTGTCGTCAAGTCATTGGTTTTCCAAATAGAAAATGTCTGTCTGTCAAAGGGATAATCCGGGCCAAGCCAAAACCGGATGTCGCCTGAAAGCTAAAGTCGCACTCCACGGCTTCACTAAAAATAGCACACTACTATAGGAGGTCGCTCGCACATACGAGCATGACCCCAAACATGATTACAAGACGCGAAAAACAACCGACGAGCCCCAACACTTGGGGGCTCGCGAAAAGTGGACTCCAACAGGGAGCGCCAATCAAAATCACATTCCCAGACTGCGCCACGCACCATAACATGTTTGGATAGCTCAAAAAAATATTGTTAAACAAAAATACACAATGTGGACCTACTTATAGGACACATCTAATCAGAAAATATTACGACCCACCAACAGGTTGTAATCACCAAAAGCTCTTCTACATAGGCAAAATAAGAAATTCAAAATGGGCTCGCCCACCCTCAGCGGGCAGGGTCTGCGTCACTAGCCGCGCAGGTCCTCAGTTTTCGAAAAATAAAGTCTTCAAATTTAAAATAGGCTCGCCATCTTCAGCCGGCGGGGTCTACGGCGCAAACCACGTAGGTCCTTATTTTCAAAAAAAAAAAAACAAAACAAAATAAAATTTCAAAACAGATTCGTCCACTTCTATCGGACGGGGTGTCCACCCTCAGCGGACAAGGTTCGCCACCTTCAGCGGGCGGGGTCTACGTCACAAACCGCGTAGGTCCTTATTTTCAAAAAAACATCAAACAGATTCGTCCACTTCTATCGGACGGGGTGTCCACCCTCAGCGGACAAGGTTCGCCACCTTCAGCGGGCGGGGTCTACTTCACAAACCGCGTAGGTCCTTATTTTCAAAAACATCAAACAGATTCGTCCACTTCTATCGGACGGGGTGTCCACCCTCAGCGGACAAGGTTCGCCACCTTCAGCGGGCGGGGTCTGCGTCACTAACAGCGCAGGTCCTTAGTCGCTGCAGCGATAACTTTTATTGGTTTTCCCTTTTTCCAAAAATTAAAGGATTGGTTTGTTGGATTTTCCTTCGTTTTACATCCTATAAAAACAAGGGAGTTTTCTCGTTTAGCCAGCCCTGAAAATGAGAATCTTTAAAAACGTTTTACCTCGTGATTGGGCTTGGCCAGGCCCAATTACACTTTACAGCTTTAATTTCGAAAACATCTATAGTTGCTCCCAATGACAAAGTGAGGGAGTTTCTACGCATCTTTAGATCCTTCCAATGACAAAGTGAGGAAGTTTCTATACTATCAGTTGACAAATCCCAATGACACGTGAGGGATATGTCGACACTTCAAGTGATGACCCTTATGTCAAATGTTATCACTCGGGGGCTCGTGAGACCCTCGCAAAACAGGTCACAATACACCGTGGCTTGTGTGACGCACTCCGTCTAATACTTTGACCAAAGTCTTACTCCAAGACTCAGTCAAAGTGGGGGCTAACTGTAGACACCTACTTTTGCCCCCATTCCCGCAAGGGAAAGGTTCGATGATGAAAGCATAAAAACTCCACTTGACAACGCATCTCCTATAAATTAAACGAATCTCGATTCCCTATTTCATTTCACCCGAAACCTGCTATTTATGGAAACCTGCTAAAAATAGTAACTGCCGTAAAAGGTAGCTTCTAAAAGTGGCAAATCATAAAAGATAGAAACCTGTCAGAATTAGGTGTTGCATTCCAACATAAATCCTAAATGAGATAGAAAACTGCGAGAATCCCATTCCTAATAGGATTCGGAAATAAGAGTTACGTATTAATTAAAATCCTAACGAACCTAGAGTTCGTAACGGGCCCAGACGCATTCCGTCACAAATTGATACGCGCTAAAAGACTCAAATTAATCTCAAACTCTACGGATTTTAGAATCCGAATCTGACTAAACAAAAACTGCCCAGACCCTATTTTCAACGCCTGGCTCTGGGCGCCGAAATCTTCGGCGCCCAGGCCAGGGCGCTGAAAGTACCTGGGTACGTCTCTTTTCCTAATTCTTTGCGGATTAGAACTCTGCAATTCTATCTTTCCACGAACTCTTCCCTATAAATAGGCCCCTAGTTTCGACGTGAAACAAGACACAACAACACATAATATATTCTGAGTATTGACTCTAAACCCCTTAGCCTAAGCCTCTCGCTGCGAAACTGTTCACGCATTCTGTCGCAATCGATCCATAAATCGAACAGAACGTATCCTGTCCCATAATCGAGATTCGTTAAATAAAAGGAGAAATAGCAAAGTCAAAGTGGTTAGTTTTCTGAGAACCGTGACGCACCTCTCAAGGGTGTGTCGTAATGTGTCCCTTTTCGATGATTTAACTGCTTTCCTCGCCCTTTTTATGAACTGTTAAGCTAACCTAATATGATTGTTCTATCACGCCTAACAAATATAATATTTTTGGGAAATCGGATTATCATGCTAGGTCCCTTAATGCTATTTAAATCAGATAATCACGATCGAATTAGTATTATATGTTGCATATTGATAAAATCAATTCAGATTAGTTTAATAGTTAACGCATGTCCCTTCAATTATTTATGCTGAGCTAGTAAGGATATCCTGCCTCTGGAGTTATCGACGAGCGAATTACTCCTCTCGGTAGTTACAGTCCCCCGAACCCTCAATCTCTACCTTGCGGGTGTATATTGAGAGATCCCCACACCAGGGATCACAAGGGAACCTACGGCCGTCGTGGTCAAACATAATTGCACTCCCTGTATGTCACGATAACCGGGTTTTTTCAGTTTTTCTCATTGTTGTTAAAAACTGAATGGCGACTCCTATATTACTAGTCAATTGGGTGTATACTCACAGGAAATCCAATTACACTTGATTGAATAAAAATAATCGTCACACCCACGAAGGACAAGGTCACGCATTAGCCTCGCGCTTTTTCGACCCCCTCACAGTACCCAGGTATTTTCAGCGCCCAGGCCTGGGCGCTGAAGATTTCGGCGCCCAGAGCCAGGCGTTGAAAATAGGGTCTGGGCTGTTTTCTTTAGTCAGATTTGGATTCCTGAAATCCGTAGAGTTTGAGACTTAATCGAGTCTTTTAGTGCGTACTAACCTTGCGACGGGATGCGTCTGGGCCCGTTACGAACTCTAGGCTCGTTAGGATTTTAATTAATACGTAACTCTTGATTCCGAATCATATTAGGAATAGGATTCTCGCAGTTTTCTATCTCATTTAGGATTTATGTTGGAATGCAACACCTAATTCTGACAGGTTTCTATCCTTTATGATTCGCCACTTTTAGAAGCTACCTTTTACGGCAGTTACTATTTTTAGCAGGTTTCCATAAATAGCAGTTTTCTATAAATACCAGGTTTCGGGTGAAATGAAAAGGGGAATTGAGATTCGTTTATTTTATAGGAGATGCGTTGTCAAGTGGAGATTTATGCTTTCATCATCGAACCTTTCTCTTTCGGGAATGGGGACAAAAGTAGGTGTATACAGTTAGCCCCCACTTTGACTGAGTCTTGGAGTAAGACGATGGTCAAAGTACTAGACGGAGTGCGTCACACAAGCCATGGTGTATGTGACCTGTTTTGCGAGGGTCTCACGAGCCCTCGAGTGATAACATTTGACTTAAGGGTTATCACTTGTATCGTCGACATATCCCTCACGTGTCATTGGGATTAGTCAACGGATAGTATAGAATACTCCCTCACTTTGTCATTGGAAGTATCTAAAGAGGCGTAGAAACTCCCTCACTTTGTCATTGGGAGTAGCTACAGATATTTTCGAAATCAAAGCTATAAAGTGTAATTGGGCCTGGCCAAGCCCAACCACGAGGTAAAAATGTTTTTCAAAGATTCTCATTTTCAGGGCTAGCTAAACGAGAAAACCCCCTTGTTTTTATGGGACGTAAAACGAAAGAAAATCCAGCACATCGCTCTTTTTTGGAAAAAACGGAAAACCAATCCTTTTAATTTTTGGAAAATGGAAAACCAGAAAAAGTTATCGCTGCAGCGACTAACGACCTTTACGGTTAGTGATGCAGACCCCGCCGGCTAAAGATGGCGAGCCTGTCCGCTAAGGGTGGACACCCCGTCCGATAGAAGTGGACGAATCTGTTTTTGAAATTTGAAAATAAGGACCTACGCGGTTTGTGACGTAGACCCCGCCGGCTAAAGATGGCGAACCTGTCCGCTAAGGGTGGACACCCCGTCCGATAGAAGTGGACGAATCTGTTTTGAAGTTTGTTTGCTTTTTTGAAAATAAGGACCTACGTGGTTTGTGACGTAGACCCCGCCGGCTGAAGATGGCGAGCCTATTTTAAATTTGAAGACTTTATTTTTTCGAAAACTGAGGACCTGCGCGGCTAGTGACGCAGACCCAGCCCGCTGAGGGTGGGCGAGCCCTGTCCGCTGAGGGTGGACGTCCCTGAATTCGTTTTTTTCGATTTGGGAACTCGCGTGGTTTGTGACGCGATCTTGCCGACTGAAGATGGGCAAGTTCCTATTTCTTTGGTTCTTTGTGATTTCTTTTGAGAATTTCTTTTTATTCATTCTTGCAAGAGCGAATTCTTTCGAGGGATGCTCGAATTTAGTTGTAACCTGAACGTGGGCTGACAACGTGTTCAGACGGACCTTTGTCTTGCGACCGTCTGCTTTCGTGATTTTGAGCTAGTCTTTACGGCTCGACTTGGTCTTCGATCAGAGGACCGTGCACAAGTGTCAATGACGACCTTTCGATGAGGTCGAACCTCTTGTTTTTTTTTTTGAGATATTCAAACATGATATGGTGTATGGCGCAGTCCGAGAATGTGATTTCGATTGTGGGCTCCTTGTTGGAGTCTATTTTCCGCGAGCCTCCAAGCACTCGTGCTTAACAGTCAGTTCTTGTCAAAGAGATTCTTCGGGGATATGCATTCTGTAATGTCCTTGATAATGTTTGGGATTGTACTCGTAAGTGCGAGCGATCTTTGTAGTGGTGTGCTACTCTTGACAAAGTCGTGAGGTGCGACTTTCAGTAAGGAAATCGACGATTTTCGAGTCGAATGAATGCGGCAGGGCCCAATAGAAGTTAGGGCCTTTTTGAGCCTGGGTTCATTTTCGGCACCCAGTCCTGGGCGTTGAAATAATTCACGCCCAGTTGGGGCGTTGAAAGTGTTGTTTGGGCTGGTCTTTTGATAACACAGTTGGCCTCTTGTTCATTCGTTTATTTCACTTGAAAGTTCTATGTATTCTCTTCTCTTTTGTTTTTTCCTTTATTTTTAGAACGTGATGATTTTCTCGAGAAGCCGTAGCCGATTGGTGTACTACGGTGCCTGTCGCTTTGGGGCGATTATTTTAAGGAATTGTTGCTCTTTAAGGCGTACAGTTATTGCAACAGTTCGGCGAGTCTATATGGCCCGAGGAACATACCTTGAGACGTAAGACTTTGATCGCTCTTGTATATATATTTTTTTTTTGAATGCGTTCGTGAATGATGACATGTATGTGCAAACGAGTGTTCATAGAATGGCCGTTGTGTGCGATCGATTAATCAGTTTGCTTGAATCATTTTATTTTTTGAGCAATGACTGATTGTGAATAGTTTGCTTAGAAGCTTGATAGGGTTCAGGCCCATTCACGAGGCGGGCTCAAACATCGTGCCCTTTCGATTGTTCAAACATTTGCTTCGAGATTTTTTTTATTTTGCTATGGTTGTTTCGTAGCTTGGAGCCCCCAAGTATGCATGTTGGGATGCTTTCCTTCTAGCGTACGATTTTTGTAGGTTCTTTTGAGAAAGATGCCTTGGGGTTCCGCTCGTGTAGGTGCGAGCTATCCCTTCCGTGGTAGGTAATATTTTGCTACCATTAATCCTTAATGTAGAAGTCGTGTGGCTTGCCTTTTGGAATTTGGGCAATAAGTAGTCTTTGCCTCTTACTCTTGATCGTGCTCACATTAGTGCAATGTGCCTTACTCTTTTTTAGGCTTGTACCGTGGGATGGTTGAACTTACGGTGCGACGTAGGCTTGTGTGGCCTAACCGCATGTATTAGAACATTTCTCCAGGTGTTGGGATATCATCATTATTTTTTGCATTGGAGTACTTCATCACGCCTCGTTCAGGTGCTCGAACAAGTGTAGCACCTTCTGCGTGGGTTTGCATGGATTATTACTTCGTTCGATGCGAGGATTCATAGGTGTTTCTTTCTTATTTTATATCTGGGCAAAACATGGCTAGCAGAAAGATTCAGCGCCCAGACTGGGGCGTTAAAGATATCGGCGCCCAGCTCTGGGCGTTGAAAATGATTTCTGGGCAGACAGTTTTTTATATTTTTTTATTTTTATCCATGATTTTTCTTTTGCTTTTGCTTTGGAACGACATAAACTGTGTAACGGACGCTTGTAGGACGAGCGTTATGTGCAGTAGTTTGATCGGAGTTTTGGTGGCTCGCGATTTTCAGTTACCCTTGTTAGTGGGGTGACTTTATATATTCTAAGTAGTGCTTTAGAATTTGGGAGGGGTGGTAGCCGTTCTAAGGTTCGTTTTACACGATTAAAGCTTAGGATTGTGCCCCAATAACATATGTATAGCATTAGCGTCGAGAATTTGCGATAAAATCGTCATTTCGAGCATTTTTAGAGTGTTTTTCTCAAGCCCCCCAATTGTAGCTACGGGATTGGCTTGGTGCTATAATGCTTTGCATACGTTTTTATGCATTCATGGTGACATGGATCATGAATAGTTTGAACCAGACTCGTTTAGTACGAGGTACGTTGGAGTAGTGATTTTGCTGCTTCTCTTGTAAATGTCGTATTGTGCGACATTGCCATGGTCAAGGTAGTCACATGTTGAAGTGTGCCTTCTCCAAAAGCTAGGTGCCTTTCTTTACCCATAATCATATTTGGAAATCTTTTGACTCACTTGCAAAATTGAGATAAACGCATACTTAGCTTAAACCAACGACACTTTATCACGTTCGAAGAAGTCTTTGAAAATTATTTGAAATCCGAGTCCTACTGTGTACAATCCGAGGTGTCCTAAGTAAGTTTGACTCATAGAAGGGTTCGTACAGGATTACATGGGTGTATCAAAATACTGTTACGATTTTTGGAATGCTGTCTAAGGATTTGTTGGAAGCCAGGGTGCAGGCGCCAAGATTTTACTTGTGCCCGTGCAGCATATGCTTTAGGCTTTTAGGGCCATCCTTTCCAAAATTGCGGGAATATAAACCGTTTTCAAATAGACTTAGATTTACTTGGTGTATGTCTGCACAAAAGGTCAAGGTATACTTAGTTCTTTCCCTAGCTCTTTCATTTCAATTTTTAGCCCCCAGTCGTTGTTATGTCTCCCCATTAATGATGCTTTCAGATTTCGATTTTAGATGCCCGTGTCATATGTCTGAGTAGGGTGAGCCTTGGTTAGGTGCCAAGTCCTATTGACAATGTCTGATTTTTTTATTCAAGGGGATTAGCAAGCATTCGAATTACCATGAACGGGTGCCCTGAGTTCGAAGGAATGATGGGGTGATGCCGTAAACAATCCTCTTCATTGCAAGCTTACTGCATTTACTACTTGTTGGCGACTATAACTGTGTCTAGTGGTGAAAGAAGGTCTTTAAGCGAACGACTATGTCTAGTGGTAAAAGAAGGTCTTTAAGTGAGTTAGTTCGCTTTAGGGAGGGTCAAGTCGAGTACTTTAGAGGTCATGGATGCTTCCGCTAGCCCCCATTCAATTGAGGCAAAGCGATTTTTTTGAGTCTTGGCTAAGTGCCTAGGAGTGTGAGTGCTCCTTCTGGGAAGGGTACGTGCCCTTATTATTTTTCGATGTGTGCTTATTTTGGCATCTTGATGGCTTGGATTCTTGCTTTAACTTAAATTTTTGTTTCGACTTGGGTTGCAAGTAATTAAATTTCAATAAGGGACTTCTATTCTTTATTCTTGTTTTTCTATAGGCTTTAATATTTTTGCAAATTGGTTGGACCGAATCATGGATTGCCTACGTATCCGCCTTAATAGATTTAATTTGGAATCAGGTCTTGCGTAGTCCTTAGCCTAGAAAATGGTTTCTTAGAATGCCGAATTCGATAAGTATGTTCTGAGATGGAAACATATTATTTGAAACTGTAGAATAAGTGAAGTTTTTTTATTATTTTAATCTGTTGCTTTGCCGTAAGCCAAAAATTTGTTTTATATTTTTTTTTGAGTACATGTATTTTTTGGTGGTACGTATATCTGAATACGTGTTGTACCCCTCCAAGTGTTCGTTATTTTTCCGTGCATGTGCGGATAAAATGACGAGCACTTCTGGACAAAATTTAGCAAGCAGGGAGATTCAGCGCCCAGGCTGGGGCGCTAAAGATTTCGGCGCCCAGCGGTGGGCGCTGAAAATGTTTTATGGGCGGATCTTTTTTGGTGCGCTAAATGCTTCTTTTTCTTTTTAGGCTAACTTTAGAGGCGCTTTGCAAAGTTCTTTTTTTATTATTCACATTTTATTTTTCATTTTTTTCTTATGTTGAGTGTAGAATGTACTTTTCACTTGTCTTCTTTTTTATTCGTGACTCAAGACGGTTTGAAAGACGGGTCGAATGAGATAGGATAATTTGTATAGGTATTAGTCAAGCATGAGGATTACATCTGCTAGGGCTCACAATTTGCAGCTTCGTGCTTGTGTCACGAGTTTACATCAACCAAGGCCGATGAGTAGCATGGGGACGGCTCAAGGGTATATCAACAATATGCATCCAAACAAGTTATATGGTCATTATGCTAATGGTGGTGTAAGAGCAGGTTTGGGCTTTGGAAATAATGGGTATGACGCACGTGTCAATGGTCGTGCGTGGTTTGCGGTTGACAATAAGTTCAAGAACAAGAGTCGAGGTAATGGTTTCTTGGGTTATGGCAATGAGAACATGGATGGGTTAGATGAGCTGAACAGGGGCCCCAGAGCGAAGGCGTCTAAGAACATAAGGATTGGAAAGGGTAGACATCGTAGAACTTTATGTAGTCTTTGTGGCATGATTTGGATTGGTTGACTCAATTCTTTTCCTTCGTCTTCTTGGGTAAATTTTGCACTTTGGGAGGTACGGGCTAAGTATTTCATGGCTCGCTCTTTTCGCTCTCCCTTTTCTCTTTCTATTTTTTCTTTTTGCATGGGATTTCTCCCCAACATAAATCCTTCAAATTTTTCATTTGGGCTAAAAGGTAGATGGTTGTGGTTTTTGAGTCACGAGGCGAGACTGAGTGAGCCTCGTTTGGTAGGCCTATAGTGGACCTTTAATTTTAGTAGGCCTAGGGTGGACCTTTAAATTGTCTTACTTTGCAAGCTTATTTAGTCGTTTCTTAAAATGTGCAAATAGTGTAGATTCAAAATGTTATTTTTACCTTATTGAAATTTAACGAAAGAATTACATCGAAAATATTTTTTTTTTTTTTTTTTTATTTCTTTTCAGATTCTTGTTTTCGGGATTTAATTGGAAGTTGTGATTTAGACTCGAACTTTCATTAATCTTTCCGATTATAACCCGTGTATGAATACAAGGAGGTGGCCTACACTCAAAATGATGACGTGGCGTAAGCCTATAATACTTGACCAAGCGACTCTCAGACTTAGGTTAATTGGACCATAACTTTCGTTGGTTGACACTTTAGATTTTAACCCTTGGGTGTTCATTTGTCATGCGCCATTTTGCTTAATGTTGGCAAGGTAGTTAATTGGGGAGATCGAATTTTTATTTTTGCAAGACTAGAATCATTAGTGCGGCTTCTCTCTTAGTGTGTATTGCTTTTACCCCAATGGTAGTCTTATGGAATGCCGATTTGGGTATTTTCATGGTTGGTCACGTTGCATTCATCGAAAATCTTTTAGTTCGTACTTAGGGGTACTTCAAGGAGCGAGTGACTCGAGAGGACTATGATAGTCGTGATCCAATGTGATTATGAGCCTTGGGGGCCATCAATTTTTTCTTTGCCAATGGTATTAACACCTTAGGTTCACTTTGGGGGTTGTGCGACTATGGGGGAATGATTTCCAGAATGTGACCGTTTCCATTTCGCAAATACTATAATATATTATTTTTATTGGTGAGAGAAAGTATTGAGGCCGTAGACTCTTAGCAAGGGATGACAATTACATATGGGTGCTTATTGATTTAAATGTCAGGAAGGGAGACTCAATATGATTTAACCTTTTTACTTGCAGAACGACACCAAGCATTAGGACCGATTCTATGGATAAGACAACTAAGACTTAGGATTTAGATTGTACTTTGGCATAGCCTAGTCTAGACTCGGATTTACTTTTTATTCGAACATTATTTTTCCTTAAAAAAACTTCATTTGAACATTATTTTTGAATACTTTTCCCACGTGACATTCATAATTATTAGCATGTTCGGTTTTGATGCCGAGCATTGTCGTCGTAGGAGGCCTAACAACGACACAAAGAGTTTTTATTTTTTTTATTTTTTTTTTACGAGTCGCTTTTGAAATCGAGTGATTTTCTTACGCCGTCGTAGCAATTCTTTTTACGAACATTTTTTTGTGCTACGTATTTTCTTTTTGCGCGGGCACCGAGGCTGCTGCGCCTGACCAGAAGGCCAAGCAGTAACTTCAGCGCCCAGCGAGGGGCGTGAGAAATTCTGGCACCCAGCCAGGGGCGTTGAAAATGCGTCCCTGGCTGGTTCTCGTTTTCTGTTTGCGTCTACTTCTGTTTATGCGACTTCGATTTGCGTGCTTGCCTAATAACGTCCTTTACGCGTAGCAGCGTTTGTGGGATTCGTTACAGGCCATCCCGAGCGTCGCTTATTCTTGTGGCGATCATTCGGGTTTGCGGAACACGTGTTTCGGTATAACTCTTTGGCAAATTAGTCTATGAATGTTTGGGCAATTTTTAAGGTCGTTGGTTTTCTAGGATAGTTCGTCACACACAATCACATATTTCGCTACACATAACTACATTACAAACATGGATTTGAAAATTAAATATGCCACATAGTTTATGATAGGCTTCTATGGGTAGTTTATTTGCGCCTGGCTTGGTACCGCTTCTATCGTAGATCCAACACATGCCCCGGTCGAGGTAGTGTCTTCAACAGACGAATTTCGCTCAAGAGACCAACCCGCAAGTGCAAGCCAAGGGGGCATGCAGGCGAGAGGGACCTAATGAGCGAGCGATTGGGTTCGGGATAGGTGTACTACCTGCACAAGTACCGAGTGGGCAACATGCGCGGCGTATGCACCCCCCTATTGGCGGAAAAAGGTATCCTTAGTCCCAACTCCCGAGGGAGTCGAGATTCGTTATGCGGTTCTGCCCGTTCACATTAATATGCTGATTTTCAGGTCGTCCCAACTTGATGGGGAAATAAACGCGGGGTAGGATCGTTTCACCCTTCGGCTATTTTGATTACCTACAAGCACGAGTATTTCCTTCACTATCCCCAGTGGAGTCGCCACTGTGAGGGGGTCGAAAAAGCACGAGGATAATGCGTGACCTCGTCCCTCGTGGGTGTGACGATTCTTTTTTATTCAATCAAGTGTAATTGGATTTCCTGTGAGTTTACACCCAATTGACTAGTAATATAGGAGTCGCCATTCAGTTTTTAACGACAATGAGAAAAACTGACAAAACCTGGTTATCGTGACATAAAGGGAGTGCAATTATGTTTGACCACGACGGCCGTAGGTTCCCTTGTGATCCCTGGTGTGGGGATCTCTCAACATACACCCGCAAGGTAGAGATTGAGGGTTCGGGGGACTGTAACTACCGAGAGGAGTACTTCGCTCATTGTTAACTCCAGAGGCAGGATATCCTTACTAGCTCAGCATAAATAATTGAAGGGACATGCGTTAACTATTAAACTAATCTGAGTTGATTTTAGCAATATGCAACAAATAATACTAGATCGATCGTGATTATCTGATTTAAATAGTATTAAGGGACCTAGCATGATAATCCAATTTCCCAAAAATGTTATATTTGTTAGGCGTGGTAGAACAATCAGATTTAGTTAGTTTAACAGTTTATAAAAAGGGCGAGGAAAGCAATTAAATCATCGAGAAGGGGCACATTACGACGCACCCTTGAGAGGTGCGTCACGGTTCTCAGAAAACTAACCACTTTGACTTTGCTATTTCTCCTTTTTATTTAACGAATCTCAAATTATGTGACAGGATACGTTCTGTTCGATTTATGGATCGATTGCGACAGAACGCGTGAACAATTTTGCAGCGTGAGGCTTAGGCTAAGGGTTGGAGTCAATACTCAGAATATGAATTGTGTGTTGTGTGTGTGTCCTTTTCACGTCGAATTTAGGGCTGTATTTATAGGGAAGAGTTCGTGGAAAGATAGAATTGCAGAGTTCTAAACCATAAAGAATTAGGAAAAAACACGTACCCAGGTATTTTCAGCGCCCAGGCCTGGGCGCTGAAGATTTCGGCGCCCAGAGCCAGGCGTTGAAAATAGGGTCTGGGCTGTTTTCTTTAGTCAGATTTGGATTCCTGAAATCCGTAGAGTTTGAGACTTAATCGAGTCTTTTAGTGCGTACTAACCTTGCGACGGGATGCGTCTGGGCCCGTTACGAACTCTAGGCTCGTTAGGATTTTAATTAATACGTAACTCTTATTTCCGAATCATATTAGGAATAGGATTCTCGCAGTTTTCTATCTCATTTAGGATTTATGTTGGAATGCAACACCTAATTCTGACAGGTTTCTATCCTTTATGATTTGCCACTTTTAGAAGCTACCTTTTACGGCAGTTACTATTTTTAGCAGGTTTCCATAAATAGCAGTTTTTTATAAATATCAGGTTTCGGGTGAAATAAAAAGGGGAATTGAGATTCGTTTATTTTATAGGAGATGCGTTGTCAAGTGGAGATTTATGCTTTCATCATCGAACCTTTCCCTTTCGGGAATGGGGACAAAAGTAGGTGTCTACAGCGCCCAGCTATGGGCGCTGAAAATGACTTCTGGGCGGATCATTTTTGGTGCGCTGAATGCTTCTGATTTTTTTTAAAACTAACTTTAGAGGCGCTTTTGCAATGTTTCTCTTTTATTTATTCACATTTTATTATTTTTTTGCACTTTTCATTTGTCTTCCTTTTTTATTTGTGACTCAAGACGGCTTGAAAGATGGGTTGAATGAGTTGGGATAATTTGTATAGGTATTAGTCAAGCATGAGGATTACATCTGCTAGGGCTCACAATTTGCAGCTTCGTGCTTAGTGTCACGAGTTTACATCAACCAAGGCCAATGAGTAGCATGGGGACGGCTCAAGGGTATATCAACAGGATGTATCCACACAAGTTATATGGTCATTATGCTAATGGTGGTGTAAGAGCAGGTTTTGAAAATAATGGGTATGACACACGTGTCAATGGCCGTATGTGGTTTGCGGTTGATAACAAGTTCAAAAACGAGAGTTGAGGTAATGGTTTCTTGGGTTATGGCAATGAGAACATGGATGGGTTAAATGAGCTGAACAGGGACCTCAGAGCGAAGGCGTCTAAGAGCATAAGGATTGGAAAGGGTAGACATCGTAGAATTTTATGATCTGGATTGGTTGACTCAATTCTTTTCCTTCGTTTGCTTGGGTAAATTCTGCACTTTGGGAGGTACGGGCTAACTCAATTCTTTCCCTTTGTTTACTTGGGTTAATTTCGCACTTTGGAAGGTACGGGCTAAGTACTTCATGGCTCGCTCTTTTCGCTCTCCCCTTTTCTCTTTCTATTTTCTCTTTTGCTTGGGATTTCTCCCCAACATAAAATTTTTTATTTGGGCTAAAAGGTAGATGGTTGTGGTTTTTGAGTCACGAGGCGAGACTGAGTGAGCCTCGTTTGGTAGGCCTATAGTGGACCTTTAACTTTAGTAGGCCTAGGGTGGACCTTTAGCTTTAATAGGCCTAGGGTGGACCTTTTAATTGTCTTACTTTGCAAGCGTATTTAGTCGTTTCTTAAAATGTGCAAATAGCGTAGATTCAAAATGTTATTTTTACCTTATTGAAATTTAACGAAAGAATTACATCGAAAATAATTTTTTGTTTCTTTTCAGATTCCAGTTTCTGGGATTTAATTGGAAGTTGTGATTTAGACTCGAACTTTCATTAATCTTTCTGATTATAACCCGTGTATGAATACAAGGAGGTGGCTTAGACTCAAAATAATGTCGTGGCGTAAGCCTATAATACTTGACCAAGCGACTCTCAGACTTAGGCTAATTGGACCATAACTTTCGTTGGTTGACACTTTAGATTTTAACCCTTGGGTGTTCATTTGTCATGCGCCATTTTGCTTAATGTTGGCAAGGTAGTTAGTTGGGGAGATCGAATTTTTATTTTTCCAAGACTAGAATCATTAGTGCGGCTTCCCTCTTAGTGTGTATTGCTTTACCCCAATGGTAGTCTTATGGTATATCGATTTGGGTATTTTCATGGTTGGTCATGTTGCATTCATGGAAAATCTTTTAGTCCGTACTTAGTAGTATTTCAAGGAGTGAGTACGTGGCTCGAGAGGACTATGATAGTCGTGACCCAATGTGATCATAAGCCTTGAGGCCATTAATTTTTGCTAATGGTATTGACACCTTAGGCTCACTTTGGGGGTTGTGCGACTATGGGGGAATGATTTTCGGAATGTGACCGTTTCCATTTTGCAAATACTATAATATATTCTTTTTATTGGTGAGAGAGAGTATTGAGGCCGTGGATTCTTAGCAAGGGATGACAATTACAAATGGGTGCTTATTGATTTAAATGTTAGGAAGGGAGACTCAATATGGTTTAACCTTTTAACTTGCAGAACGACACCAAGCATTAGGACCGATTCTATGGATAAGACAACTAAGACTTAGGATTTAGATTGTACTTTGGCATAGCCTAGTCTAGACTCGGATTTATTTATTTTATTTGAACATTTTTTTTTTCTTGAAGACTTTATTCGAACATCATTTTTTGAATTCTTTGCCCATGTGACATTCAAAATTTTTTAAATTAGCATGCTCGGTTTTGGTGCCGAACATCGTCGTCATAGGAGGCCTAACAACGACACAAAGAGTTATTTATTTTTTTATAAGTCGCTTTTAGAATCGAGTGCTTTTTCATACGCCCTCGTAGCAATTTTTTTTTTTTCGAAAAGTTTTTTTTTGCTACGTATTTTCTTCATGCGTGGGCACCGAGGCTGCTGTGCCTGACCAAAAGGCCAGGCAGCAACTTCAGCGCCCAAAGAAGGGCGTGAGAAATATTGGCGCCCAGCCAGGGGCGCTGAAAATGCGTCCCTGGCTGGTTCTCGTTTTCTGTTTGCGTCTACTTTTTTGTTTATGCGACTTTGATTTTGCGTGCTTTCCTAATAACGTCCTTTACGCGTTGTGCAGCGTTTGTGGGATTCGTTACAGGCCATCCCGAGCGTCGCTTATTTTTGTGGCGATCGTTCGGGTTTGCGGAACACGTATTTCGGTATAACTCTTTGGCAAATTGGTTTATGAATGTTTGGGCAATTTTTAGGGTCGTTGGTTTTTCTAGGATAGTTTTTCACACACAATCATATATTTCGCTACACATAACTAACATTCCATCATGAGGCAATAATAATATGTCATGTAGTTTATGATAGGCTTCTATGGGTAGTTATTTGCGCCTGGCTTGGTACCGCTTCTATCGCAGATCCACCACATGCCCCGGTCGGGGTAGTGCTTTCAACAGACGAATTTAGTTAGTTTAACAGTTCATAAAAAGGGCGAGGAAAGCAATTAAATCATCGAGAAGGGGCACATTACGACGCACCCTTGAGAGGTGCGTCACGGTTCTCAGAAAACTAACCACTTTGACTTTGCTATTTCTCCTTTTTATTTAACAAATCTCAAATTATGGGACAGGATACGTTCTGTTCGATTTATGGATCGATTGCGACAGAACGCGTGATCATTTTTGCAGCATGAGGCTTAGGCTTAGGGGTTTAGAGTCAATACTTAGAATATAATTGTGTGTAATGTATTCCTAGCTTAGGCTTAGGGGTTTCTCTCGTAATGTATTCCTAGCTTAGGGTTTAGAGTCAATACTCAGAAATTACGAGAGAATCCTTTTCCTAATATGATTCGAAAGTAAGAGTTGCGTATTAATTAAAATCCTAACGAGCCTAGAGTTCGTAACGGGCCCAGACGCATTCCGTCACAAGGTTAATACGCACTAAAAGACTCGATTAAGTCTCAAATACTCCAGATTCTAGGAATCCGAATCTGACTAAGAAAATAGCCCAGATCCTATTTTCAACGCCTGGCTCTGGGCGCCGAAATCTTCGGCGCCCAGGCCTGGGCGATGAAATTACCTGGGACGTGTTCTTTCCTAATTCCTCGTGGATTAGAGTTCTACAATTCTATCTTTCCACGAACTCTTTTCTATAAATATATCGACGTGAAAAAAGAACACAGAACAACACACAATTATTATTCTGAGTATTGACTCTAAACCCCTAAGCCTAAGCCTCACGCTGCAAAACTGATCACGCGTTCTGTCGCAATCGATCCATAAATCGAACAGAACGTATCCCGTCCCATAATTTGAGATTCGTTAAATAAAAGGAGAAATAGCAAAGTCAAAGTGGTTAGTTTTCTGAGAACCGTGAAGCACCTCTCAAGGGTGCGTCGTAATGTGTCCCTTTTCTATGATTTAATTGCTTTCCTCGCCCTTTTTATGAATTGTTAAACTAACTAAATCTGATTGTTCTATCACGCCTAATAAATATGATATTTTTGGGAAATTGGATTATCATGCTAGGTCCCTTAATACAATCTAAATCAGATAATCGTGCTCGATCTAGTATTATATGTTGCATATTGTTAAAATCAACTCAGATTAGTTTAATAGTTAACACATGTCCCTTCAATTATTTATGCTGAGCTAGTAAGGATATCCTGCCTCTGGAGTTATCGAAGAGCGAGTACTCCTCTCGGTAGTTACAGTCCCCCGAACCCTCAATCTCTACCTTGCGGGTGTATGTTGAGAGATCCCCACACCAGGCATCACAAGGGAACCTACGGTCGTCGTGGTCAAACATAATTGCACTCCCTTTATGTCACGATAACCGGGTTTTGTCAGTTTTTCTCATTGTCGTTAAAAACTGAATGGGGACTCCTATATTACTAGTCAATTGGGTGTAAACTCACAGGAAATCCAATTACACTTGATTTGACAAAAAGAAACGTCACACCCACGAGGGACAAGGTCACGCATTAGCCTCGTCCTTTTTCGACCCCCTCACAGTGGCGACTCCACTGGGGATAGTGAAGGAAATACTCGTGCTCGTAGGTAATCAAAATAGCCGAAGGGTGAAACGATCCTACCCCGCGTTTATTTCCCCATCAAGTTGGGACGACCTGAAAATCAGCATATTAATGTGAACGGACAGAACCGCATAACGAATCTTGGCTCCCTTGGTGTTTCATCTCGGGAGTTGGGACTAAGGATACCCATCGCCAACCGGGGGGTGCATACGCTTCGAATGTTGTCCACTCGGCACTTTCGATAGTAGTACACCCGTCCCACACCCAATCGCTCGCCCATTAGGTCCCTCTCATTGGTGCATCCCCCCTTGGCTTACATCGTGATTGGCCTCTTGGGCGAAATTCGTCTGTTGAAGGCACTACCTCGACCGGGGCATGTGTTGGATCTGCGATAGAAGCGGTACCAAGCCAGGCGCAAATACTACCCATAGAAGCCTATCATAAACTACATGACATATTATTATTGCCTCATGATGTAATGTTAGTTATGTGTAGCGAAATATGTGATTGTGTGTGACAAATAACGTTAGAAAGCCAACGACCTTAAAAATTGCCCAAACATTCATAAACCAATTGGCCAAAGAGTTATACCAAAATACGTGTTCCGCAAGCCCGAACGATCGCCACAAAAATAAGCGACGCTCGGGATGGCCGTAACGAATCCCACAAACGCTGCACAACGCGTAAAGGGCGTTATAAGGCAAGCACGCAAAATTAAAGTCGCAAAAACAAAAGTAGACGAAAACAGAAAACGAGCACCAGTCAGGGACGCATTTTCAGCGCCCCTGGCTGGGCGCCAATATTTCTCACGCCCACCACTGGGCGCTGATGTTGCTGCCTGGCCTTTTTGTCAGGCACAGCAGCCTTGGTGCCCGCGCATAAAAAATAAGTAGCAAAAAAAAACTCTTGTCAAGTAAAACGAAGGGAAAGAATTGAGTTAGCCCGTACCTCCCAAAGTGCGAAATTTACCCAAGTAAACGAAGGAAAATAATTGAGTCAACCAATCCAAATCATAAAATTCTACGATGTCTACCCTTTCCAAACCTTATGTTCTTAGACGCCTTCGCTCTGGGGCCGCTGTTCAGCTCATTTAACCCATCCGTGTTCTCATTACCATAACCCGAGAAACCATTGCCTCGACTCTTGTTCTTGAACTTGTTATCAACTGCAAACCACGTACGGCCATTGACACGTGCGTCATACCCATTATTTCCAAAACCTGCTCTTACATCACCATTAGCATAATGACCATATAACTTGTTTGAATACATCCTGTTGATATACCCTTGAGCCGTCCCTGTGCTATTCATTGGCCTTGGTTGACGTAATCCTCGTGCTTGACTAATACCTATACAACTCATTCAACCCATCTTTCAAGCCGTCTTGAGTCACGAATAAAAAAGAAGACAAATGAAAAGTACATTCTACACTTAATGCTTAACAAAAATAATAATAAAAAAATACTTTGCAAAGCGCCTTTAAAGTTCGTCTAAAAAGAAAAAGAAGCATTTAGCGCACCAAAAATGATCCGCCCAGAAATAATTTTCAGCGCCCAGAGCTGGGCGTCGAAATCTTTAACGCCCCAGCGTGGGCGCCGAATCTCTCTGCTCGCAAAATTTTGTCCAGAAGTGCTCGTCATTTTATCCGCACATACACGGAAAAATAACGAACACTTGGAGGGGTACAGCACGTATTCAGATATACGTACCACCAAAAAATACATGTACTCAAAAAAATATAAAACAAATTTTTTGCTTACGGCAAGGCAGCAGATTAAAATAATAATAAACTTCACTTATTCTACCGTTTCAAATAATATGTTTCCACCTCAGAACATACTTATCGAATTCGGCATTCGAAGAAACCATTTTCTAGGCTAAGAACTACGCAAGACCTTATTCCAAATTATATCTATTTAAGGCGGATACGTAGGCAATCCATGATTCGGTCCAACCAATTCGCAAAAATATTAAAGCCTGTAGAATAACAAGAATAAAAAATAAAGTCCCTTATTGAAATTTAATCACTTGCAATCCAAGTCGAAAGAAAAACTTAAGTCAAAGAAAGAATCCAAGTCATCAAGATGCCAAAACGAGCACACATCGAAAAAAATAAGGGCACGTACCCTTGCCAAGAAGGAGCACTCACACTCCTAGACACTTAGCCAAGATTCAAAGGACCGCTTTGCCTCAATTGAATGGGGGCTAGCGCAAGCGTCCATGACCTCTAAAGTACTCGACTTGACCCTCCCTAAAGCGAACTAACTCACTTAAAGACCTTCTTTCACCACTAGACGTAGTCGTTCGCTTAAAGACCTTCTTTCACCACTAGACATAGTCGTTCGTTTAAAGACCTTCCACAGTCATAATCGCCAACAAGTGATAAAGGCAGTAAGCTTGCAATAAAGAGGATTGTTCTACGGCGTTGCCCCATCGTTCCTTCGAACTCAGGGCACCCGTTCATGATAATTCAAATGCTTGCGAATCCCCTTTGAAAAAAAAACAGACATTGTCAATAGGACTTGGCACTTAACCAAAGCTCACCCTACTCAGACATATGACACAGGCATCTAAAATCGAAATCTGAAAGCATCATTAATGGGAAGACATAACAGCAACTAGGGGCTAAAAATTGAAATAAAAGAGCTAGGGAAAGAACTAAGTATACCTTGACCTTTTGTGCAGACATACACCAAGTAAATCTAAGTCAATTTGAAAAACGGTTTATATTCCCGCAATTCTGGAAAAGATGGCCCTAAAAGCCTAAAGCATATGCCAAACGGGCACAAGTATATCTTGACACCTGCACCCTGGCTTCCAGCAAATCCTTAGACAGCATTCCAAAAATCGTAACAGTATTTTGATTCACTCATCTAATCCTGTACGAACCCTTCTACAAGTCAAACTTACTTAGGACACTTCGGATTGTACACAGTAGGACTCGGATTTTAAATAATTTTCAAATAATTTTCAAAGACTTCTTCGAACATAATAAGGTGTCGTTGGTTTAAGCTAAGTATGCGTTTATCTCGATGTTGCAAGTGAGTCAAAAGGATTTCTAAATATGATTATGGGTAAAGAAAGGCACCTAGCTTTTGGTCAAGGCACACTTCAACATGTGACTACCTTGACCATGGCAATGTCGCACAATACGACATTTACAAGAGAAGTAGCAAATCACTACTCGAACATACCTCGCACTAAACGAGTCTGGTTCAAACTATTCATGATCCGTGTCACCATGAATGCATAAAAACGTATGCAAGGCATTATAGCACCAAGCCAATCCCGTAGCTACAGTTGGAGGCTTGAGAAAAACACTCTAAAAATGCTCGAAATGACGATTTCATCGCAAATTCTCGACGCTAATGCTATACATATGTCATAGGGGCACAATCCTAAGCTTTAATCGCGTAAAACGAACCTTAGAATGGCTACAACCCCTCCCAAATTCTATGCGCTACTTAGAATATATAAATTCACCCCACTAACAAGGGTAACTGAAAATCGCGAGTCACCAAAACTCCGATCAAACTACTGCACATAATGCTCGCCCTACAAGCGCCCGTTACACAGTCTACCTCGTTCCAAAGCAAAAGCGAAAGAAGAAAATCAAGGATAAGAACTGTCAAAAACGCCAGAACTGGGCGCCGATATCTTTAACGCCCCAGCCTGGGCGCTGATTCTTTCTGCTAGCCAAATTTTGCCCAGATATAAAAATAAGAAAGAAACACCTATGAATCCTCGCATCGAACGAAGTAATAAGCCGTGCACACCCACGCAGAAGGTGCCACACTTATTCAAGCACCTGAACAAGGCATGATGAAGTACTCCAATGCAAAAAATAATAATGATATCCCAACACCTGGAGAAATGTTCTAATACATGTTGTTAGGCCACACAAGCCTACGTCGCACCATAAGTTCAACCATCCCACAGTACAAGTCTAAAAAAGAGTAAGGCATATTGCACTAATGTAGGCACGACCAAGAGCACGTGTAAAAGAGGCCAAGACTACTTATCGCCCAAATTCAAAATGCAAGCCACACGACTTCTACATTAAGGATTAAAGGTAGCAAAATATTACCTGCCACGGAAGGGATAGCTCGCACCTACACGAGCGGAACCCCAAGGCATCTTTCTCGAAAGAACCTACAAAAATCGTACGCCAAAAGGAAGCATCCCAACATGCATACTTGGGGGCTCCAAGCTACGAAACAACCATAGCAAAATAAAAAAAATCTCGAAGCAAATGTTTGAACAATCGAAAGGGCACGATGTTTGAGCCCACTTCATGAATGGGCCTGAACCCTATCAAGCTTCTAAGCAAACTATTCAAAATCAGTCATTGCTCAAAAAATGATTCAAGCAAACTGATTAATGGACCGCACACAACGGCCATTCTATGAACGCTCGTTCGCACATACATATCATCATTCTAAGTATCGAACATTCACGAACGCGTTCAAAAGGAAAAATATACAACAACAACAGCGGTCAAAGTCTTACGCCTCAGGGTATGTTCCTCAGGGCCATATAGACTCGCCCAACTATCGCAATAACTGTACACCTTAAAGAGCGAAAGTTCCTTTAAATAATCGCCCCAAAGCGACAAACACCGTAGTCCACCAATCGGCTACGGCTTTTCGACAAATCATCACGATCACTCAACTCATTATAATCTCTAATAAAATTCTACGTTCCAAAAAATTAAGAAAAAACAAAAAAGAAGAGAATACGTAGAATTTCCAAGTGAAGTAGACGAACGAACGAACAAGAGGCCAACTGTGTCATCAAGAAACCTCGCCAAAAATCATTTTCAGCGCCCAGAGCTGGGCGCCGAAATCATTAACGCCCAGGCATGGGCGCCGTTAATGATCCCATACCCAAAAAAAAGGCCCCTGGCTTCTATAGGGCCCTGCCGTATCCGTTCGACTCGAGAATTGCTGATTTCTGAAAGTCGCACCTCACGGCTTTGTTAAGAGTAGCACACCACTACAAGGGTCGCTCGCACTTACGAGCACAATCCCAAACACGATCAAGGACATTACAGAATGCGTATCCCCAAGGAACCTCTTTGACAAGAAATGACCGTCAAGCACGAGTGCTTGGGGGCTCGAAAGAAAATATATTTCCAGACTACGCTGTACGAAGTCCCGTGTCTGGATGTCTCAAAAGATAAAACCGGTTTACGACCTCAAGACAAAGGTCGCCGTTGATACTTATACATGGTCCCCTAATCAAGGAACCAGGTAGTGGCAAAATTGAGCTGTAAAGACTAGCTCAAAACCATGAAAGATGATGACCACAAGACAATGGTCCGTCTAAGCACGTTGTCAACCCACATTCAGGTTGCAACTAAATCCGAGCATCCCTCGAAAGAAAATAAGTTCTTCAAAAAACAAAAACAGGCTCGCCCACCTTCAGCGGGCGGGGTCTGCGTCACTAACCGCGCAGGTCCTCAGTTTTCGAAAAAGAATCTTCAAAAAAATATATGTTTACAGGCTCGCCATCATTAGCTGGCGGGGTCTGCGCCACTAACCGCGCAGGTCCTTAGTCGCTGCAGCGATAACTTTTTTTTGGTTTTCCGTTTTTCCCAAGAACGATGTGAGTAGCTTTTGGTTTTCCGTTTTTTTCCAAAAAAGAACGATGTGAGTAGCTTTCCCTTTTTCCAAAGATTGGTTTTCCTTTTTTTCCAAAAAAGAACGATGTGAGTAGCTTTCCCTTTTTTCTTTAATTTAAAAGAATGGTTTTCCGTTTTTTCCAAAAAAGAACGATGTGCTGGATTTTCCTTCGTTTTACGTCCCATAAAAACAAGGGGGTATTCTCGTTTAGCTAACCCTGAAAATGAGAATCTTTAAAAACATTTTTACCTCGTGGTTGGGCTTGGCCAGGCCCAATTACACTTTATAGCTTTGATTTCGAAAACATCTGTAGCTACTCCCAATGACAAAGTGAGGGAGTTTCTACGCTTCTTTAGATACTTCCAATGACAAAGTGAGGTAGTTTCTATACTATCCGTTAACAAATCCCAATGACACGTGAGGGATATGTCGACACTTCAAGTGATGACCCTTAAGTCAAATGTTATCACTCGGGGGCTCGTGAGACCCTCGCAAAAGCAGGTCACCATGACTTGTGTGGCGCACTCCGTCTAATACTTTGACCATCGTCTTACTCCAAGACTCAGTCAAAGTGGGGGCTAACTGTAGACACCTACTTTTGTCCCCATTCCCGAAAGGGAAGGTTCGATGCTGAAAGCATAAATCTCCACTTGACAACGCATCTCCTATAAAATAACGAATCTCGATCACCCCTTTTCATTTCACCCGAAACCTGCTATTTATAGAAACCTGCTATTTATGGAACCCTGCTAAAATAGTAACAGCCGTAATGGATAGTTGTTAAAAGTGGCAAGTCATAAAAGATAGAAACCTGTCAGAATTAGGTGTTGCAGTCCAACATAAATCCTAAATGAGATAGAAATTGCATTCCTAATATGATTCGAAAGTAAGAGTTACGTATTAATTAAAATCCTAACGAGCCTAGAGTTCGTAACGGGCCCAGACGCATTCCGTCACAAGGTTAATACGCACTAAAAGACTCGATTAAGGCTCAAATACTCCGGATTCAAGGAATCCGAATCTGACTAAGAAAATAGCCCAGATCCTATTTTCAACGCCTGGCTCTGGGCACCGAAATCTTCGGCGCCCAGGCCTGGGCGCTGAAATTACCTGGGACGTGTTCTTTCCTAATTCCTCGTGGATTAGAGTTCTACAATTCTATCTTTCCACGAACTCTTTTCTATAAATATAGCCCAAGTTCGACGTGAAAAAAGAACACAGAACAACACACAATTATTATTCTGAGTATTGACTCTAAACCCCTAAGCCTAAGCCTCACGCTGCAAAACTGATCACACGTTCTGTCGCAATCGATCCATAAATCGAACAGAACGTATCCCGTCCCATAATTTGAGATTCGTTAAATAAAAGGAGAAATAGCAAAGTCAAAGTGGTTAGTTTTCTGAGAACCGTGACGCGCCTCTCAAGGGTGCGTCGTAATGTGTCCCTTTTCTATGATTTAATTGCTTTCCTCGCCCTTTTTATGAACTGTTAAACTAACTAAATCTGATTGTTCTATCACGCCTAATAAATATGATATTTTTGGGAAATTGGATTATCATGCTAGGTCCCTTAATACAATCTAAATCAGATAATCGCGCTCGATCTAGTATTATATGTTGCATATTGCTAAAATCAACTCAGATTAGTTTAATAGTTAACGCATGTCCCTTCAATTATTTATGCTGAGCTAGTAAGGATATCCTGCCTCTGGAGTTATCGAAGAGCGAGTACTCCTCTCGGTAGTTACAGTCCCCCGAACCCTCAATCTCTACCTTGCGGGTGTATGTTGAGAGATCCCCACACCAGGGATCACAAGGGAACCTACGACCGTCGTGGTCAAACATAATTGCACTCCCTTTATATCACGATAACCGGGTTTTGTCAGTTTTTCTCATTGTCGTTAAAAACTGAATGGCGACTCCTATATTACTAGTCAATTGGGTGTAAACTCACAGGAAATTCAATTACACTTGATTTGACAAATAGAAACGTCACACCCACGAGGGACAAGGTCACGCATTAGCCTCGTGCTTTTTCGACCCCCTCACACTTATATATTTATTACTAAAATTTGTAAATTCTATTTAAATACAAATAATTATACGTTAAAATATATTAATAAAATTTATAAATTTACGGGGGATTACATGTGTGGTGATTCTCGGACCATCCATAAGTACTTTCCATTGATAGCTAGGGTCGGGACTCTTCAAGTAGCCATAAGATTTGATAGTGGCCATGTCAGTTAGGGGAACCTTCTTTGTGCAGTAATGTTCTATGTCATCCACTAGGAAGTCATGGAACTTGGCAAGGTGGGTGATCAGACCACCAAGAGTGAAGTGTTTCTGAGTGGTTACCTTAGCACCTTGGATGAAGGCACTATGGAGAAAACGAGCATGATGCCCAAGTGTAGGTTGGGAGTGGTAACATTACCTGGGCTCGCCCGTCTAGCAGCAGGGAAGATGACAAGGGGCCGGTCACAAAGGCACAAGGCAGGAGAGACTATCATTGGGGCCTTTGAGGTTCGGCCACATAATCTGGATCCATTGCCCACCTTCCTCCAAAAACTTTTTGAGGGTCTTGTTGTCATCCTTAGTGGGTCCCCACGTATCTCAACCTTTGCAAATCAGAAGATGTCATTAAAATGCTCAAGAGGATGCTCGAAATCTTGTCCATGAGTTGGTAGGAGACGTAGTTACATTCTACACCTTCCACCTCTCTTTAGAACTTTTGGTATGTGGAGAGGAACTCAAGGGTGAGTCTGTTGTTTATCTTTTCTTGGGTCTGTTGTTTATCTTTTCTTGGATATCGAGAAAATCGGGTTGGTCATCTTCATTGAGCCACCACAAATTGCAGAAAAATTGTTTAACATCCTCCCACACGCCGAGATCCATGGTAGCCTTCTTATAAAAAATTTCATGTTCTCAATACTCTCCTTACGGACCTTCAAGAAGTTCCGCTCAAAATCCAAATTTCCCTTGAAATCAATGCCATAGGTGTTGACATTTGTTATGATTGGCCTGGTGGAGGTTTGTGGCGGGACAATATCAAGTTGGGGTCGGTTACGTGGTGGAGGTTGATGTGTTTGTGGTGGTGGTCTTTGTGGCTTTGAGGTGGAGAGTTTTGAAGTGCGGGATCGCTTAGATCATGGACAAATTGATGGTGGTAAAACCGATTTATGGGCCCCTTTCGGTTTCATGATGGCCGAGTGTGATAATTGATGAGTGACATTTATGTCACTCCTAGGGTAGTATTTTTATTCCTTTCTTCTTGTATTCGTTTTTTTTTTCACCCTTTATGCTCGTTTTAGTCTCCCTCGTTTTTTCCTTGTTTGGTTGACTCGGTTACTCCCATTTACCGCCCTTTTCCTTGTTTTTCCTCAACTTTTTGGCAAGCTTTTGCTTTTCACAGGTGGGTTAATGTGTAGGAAAATAGGTAAAGCGGACGGGAAAGTAAACGGAAGTCAACATCATCCCAAGGAAGATTCAAAGCAAAGAATAATTCATGAAACCAAGAACTCGATCATGTTCGTCCGAACCCACCTAATAGTTCGGTCGAACTTCAATTTTGGAGGACTCCCTGATCTTCGTTGATGGTTCGGTCGAACTCCATTAAGTTCGACCGAACCTACCTGTTGTTCGGGTGAACATACCCTCAAGTTTGGGCGAACTGAAGTGCTAAAGAGTTCATGATCCCTATTGTGTTCGGCCGAACCTGCCATTGGTTCGGCCGAACTTACCTTTCTGTTCGGCCGAACTCCTTCATGGTTTGGCCGAACTTGATGTCAGCGTTGACTTCTTTTTACGGGGCTATTGATCGGGGGGGAAACTAGGTCATTACTAGTCTCTCCTAATCAAAAAATTACCTAAACTAACCACTAAACATAAGTAAAGCGGTAAGCAAGGGTCGAAATCCACAAGGACTAAGGTGCACTAATTTATACTAATCAATCGATAAGCTGGATCAGAATGGGGTTTTAGAAAATGACTAATCGAATAAAACTAGTTAAACTAAACTAAGAAATCAAAGATAAAGAATATTAGGGAATGGGGTCAAACAACAACATATATGGATTCAGCACAAGAAGATTGAACATAGGGGGTGAAACACAAGCACTACATGGACAAACGTTGAACTAACAATTAGCTCCAACCACATCCCGGTGCAAGAGCAATTTTCCTAAGCATCAAGAATAAACTCTCATTCTACCCTATCATACTCGGGGTAAATCTAAGTCCTAATTCAACCAAATAGTCAAGTTTAGGGCTTTAATCCCTTTCCAACCCAACTAGACTACCCCAAGAAATCATGTAACACCCAAGTAGCTAATTTGAATGCTACAAGTTTTGAGAATGCTTAAACATGTAATAATTTAATCATGAAAATCCCTAATTTTCAATCACAAACACCCAAACCAATCAATGTTGGGTTTTCACCCAAACCCTAATCAATACACTCCTCCATAATCATAAAAACAATAAATTTAAAGAAATTAACAACTAAAAACATGATAGTAAACAATAATAACAACTAATCTAAACATGAATCATCAACAATTCATCACCCTTGATTATCAAAACCCCAAATTTCATTGATAATTTCTCACTTTTCTCTCTCTCTAATACCTAAGCTAAAACCCTAAAGAAGAGAGAACTAAAACTAATTATGTACATGGTAAGTTCATAACCCAAAAAATGGTTATTTATACTCTAAGCTAAAAAAGAAATAAAATAGAGAAAACTAAAGAGAAAAGAAAATTAAAACAAGGGAAAGGGAAAGGGAAAAAATGAGGGGCGCTGGGTGTGGTGTAGGATAGAGAAGGAGGGTGGTGCAGGATAAGATGTTGGTGTGTTTTTGTGCTGTAGATGTTGGTAGCATGGTTGAGGACTTGAGGATTCAAGGCCCATAAACTTCCATTCTCTGGCAAGTCAAACACAAACTATTAAACCCGTGCTCGTACCTCACGCTCGATCACCTATACACGAAAAAATACGAGGGGAGAATAACGAAATAAAAAGAAAATGAAAAGAAATAATAATAATAATAATAATAATAATAATAATAATAATAATAATAATAAATAATAATAATAATAATAATAATAAATAATAATAATAATAATAATAATAATAATATAAATGGAAATAAATTATAAAACTAAATTATTTAAACTACAAAATTATAAATAAAAAAACAAAGAAAACAAATAAATAACAAAATTAAGGCCTAAAGACTAATAAAACCTGATGCAAATATTAGCTAAGCTATAAAATAATAAAACAAGAAATATAGGCTAAAAGGGATAAAAATAGATTAAAATATAAGAAAGTAACGTATAAAATACCTAGAATATATCCCCTAGGAGTGGCATAAATGTCACTCATCAAACTCCCCCAAGCTAAGCTTTTGCTTGTCCTCAAGCAAAACAAGATGAAAAACGGGGAGAGAATGAGATTTATTCAAACAAAGCGAAAATAATGAAAATCAAGGATGAGAATACACACTAACTTATTTTCGTAGGAATCACGATTGCATTTAAGCACATACAATAAGATCTTTAAAACCAAGATCACTGAAGAGGGCTAGTGATATCTTGCAAGGGTTTCCTACAAGATTAACTCATGACTCTTATTAAACACAATTAACACATTTCGCCCAAAGTCATCTCATCAAGCATTGTTCACAAAACATGGTCAATTCAAACAAGCTTTCAAAGCATAACCATCATCAAGATGCATCCATGAATTAGGGATATAGAGAATAGACTAATCTAAGGTGCAAGAGAAACAAAATCAAAGCATCGAATCATCAATTAGGTTCACTAAAGAATCTAAAAGTCATAAATTGTTCTCAAATGGATAGATCTTATTTCAACCACCTAAAGCGCAAATTGATTCCCGCAATCTTGACTTTTCCTAAGAGAGTATTAGATTGCAAATTTAAACCGTTTGAGTAATGGGTCTAGAGTCTCAATTTTTGAGCCGAAATGAGATTCATCATTGTAGACGCCTACATTTGTCCCTAGGTCCGAAGCGGTGTGTTCGATGATGAAACCAAACACTTCTTGATTAAGCTTTCCCGAACATACGACGAACAACGTGTGACTGACTGCCAATCCCAAATAAACCATATTTCCATATTTTTAGTACTGCTATTTATAGTAACTGCTATGCTTAACCGCTGCCCAGAATAGTAATTGTATAAGATAAGTTTTCAAGTGATTGCATTGCATTACAGTTAATCCTTGAAGAAAAGATAAGAGTTGCATTCCAACCAATATCTTTAAAAGAGATAAAACCATGAGTGAGATATAAGATTCGGATAAAATCGGATAAAACTTGAAAAGTGGAAGTAAAACACCAACGCTAGAATTTTCTAGAGCTAGGCACACATGCGCCAAAAGAATTCCAGCGCACCAAAGTCAGCGCCAGAATATTCTGGCGCTAAAGTTTGGTTCTCACCCAACCACGGCAAATATAAAGTTTTAAACAGCTGTCAACTACTCAGCGCAAATCAGATCTGGTGCTTCCTTTGCTAGCGCTAGAATATAATATCGCTCCTGATCAGAGCGTTAGAATATTTTGGCGCTGCTAGTTGCGTTTCAGTGAACTTCTATCTCTTCCACTATCTATCTTATTCTGGCCTGTTACACTATAAATAGACCCTCTGAAATCTGGAAAACAGCACAAAATCCCCACATAATACCCTAAGCTTGAGTATTGACCGAAGCTTCTCTTTGTCCCGTATTTGCGATCGTCTTCCGTATTAACACACTATTAAGAAGACTCTGCCCGCACGACCGCTCGATTCAGTCCAATCACCGCCGATGTTCTGACCAAATCCCTAGCCTAAACATAAGAAACTCTGGAAGAATCTCACCCCATAATCAGTCAGTTACCAGGAAGTTCAAAATCTAAAAGGAAAGCTATCAAAGTCAAGTGGTTAGTGTTCCTGAGAACCGCAGTATAGCCTAAGCTATACTGTAACCTAAAATCTACCTTTTTATCCGATTTCCTCACCATATACATATGTTCACATAATCTATTTTATTAATCACGCCTAAATAAGATAATCTCTGGACAAACCTGTTTATTGCTAAGAACCTTGAATTAATCTAAATCGCTATTTTGACGTTGTTTTAGTTAATTGCTTGTGCATTAAAACCAACTCAGATTAGTAATGTAGCATAACGCATATCCCTTTCGTCGTCACGTTGAACTAGTAAGGACCGTCGCGTGGGCTAATATTGGGCACTCCCCGTATTAGTAAATGTCCCCCGAACTCTCAATCTCTACTCCGCTGGATGTACGTTGAGAGATCTCCATGACAGGGATCACAAGAGAACCTATGGCCGTTGTGAGTCAAATATGTTTGCACTCCGGGCATATCACGATTACCGGGTTTTGTCACTTTTCTTCAATGTCGTTCTAAAACTGAATGGCAACTCCTAAAGACTAGTAAAAAGAAGCTAACGCCCACAGTTTGTTCCGATTTACTTAATATGATTGCCACATCCAGAGGGGAAAGTCGTTCAGGCCATTTTCTTAATGCCCGTCCTGTTTTTCGACCCCCTCACACCCCCTCGTCCAGATCAAGAACAATCTTCCCATCCTTAGGAAGTTGCATAATCTTCTCCTTAAGAGTAATGAATTTTTCGATGAGATGACTCACAAACCTATGATATGGGCAGTACTTAGGATCGGAAGTTCTTCCCATTTGTTTAGGTCGCTTGGGCTCAGGAAGTTCTATGACCTTGTTTTTAAGCAAGTCATCTAACATGCCAGACAGGTCGGAGTCTGTGAAGGGGTATTTCTTAGCCTGCAACTCTTTCAAGGTAGGCTTGTTGCTCTTGGCAAACCTGGAAGATGAGGCTTTGTATTCCTCCTTCGCCTTTCCGGAAATCTTGATAAGCATTGAACTAGTAGTTACTGACATAGTCTCCTTAGTTAGACTTTAATCTGAAAGGTTTCTCAACCTTAGTGTATTTCTTCTTCTCTCTCTTTGCTCTTGAAGAAGTCCCCTTTTTCTTGTTGTTGATTGAAATCTCCATATCATGAGCCCTCGTTTCCATCTCTTGAAATTATCTTGGCTTTATACCTTGTAAGTTAAAAAGGAGATCCCAATCCATTCCATTGATGCATATCTCAATAGCAGAAGTTTCAGTTAGACGATCTTTGCATTCCAGACTCAACGTGCGCCAACAGTTGATGTACTCAAGGACCGTCTCATCCTTCTATGGTTCAGTTTGAGTTAGCTCTATCATGCTAACTATGCATTGAGTGATGAAGAACCTTTTATAAAATTTTGTCTCCATTTGATCCCAACTATCAATGGATTGTGCAGGAAGACCAGTGTACCAATCAAAGGCAGTCCCCTTTAGAGAACGGATAAATTGCTTAACGAGCAATTCATCTGTTGTACCGCCATTGTTGTATGTCCCTATGAAGTGTGCGACATGCTGCTTAAGATTACCCTTCCCATCAAATTAGTTGAATTTTGGTGGATGGTAACCTGTTGACATCCGCAACTTGTCAATTCTCTTTGTATACGGTTTCACGTAGCGATTGCCGTGAGAGCCTCCTCCGAGTTCACTTTTGACAGCTTTGGCTATCATGTCTTGTATTTTTTGAGCACTGGCCTTGACAGAGCCACCTGAGTGACTAATAGAGTCAGAGCTATCACCATCACTCTCAGAACTCCTGTGACTTGAAGAGACGTATGTACGACGTTTGCTAAGCTTCTTAGTTAGGTGCTTGATTTTAGCGTCTTTTTCTTCTTTGTCTGCCTTTAGACGTACAAGAAGAACCCTCATCTTAGCAAGTTGCTCCTCCACAGTTTTCGCATTAATCAGCATTACAGACGCAGTGTCTGCATGTGAGAATTCAAAGGGCTCTTTGAAATTAGGTGCCTCTTTGAATGTCGTAGTTGGGGAAATACTACCAGCTTCAGTGTTGTTCTCTCCGTCATAAAAGTGGAAGAGTGGGCTACTGTGGATGACCAACTTGTCAGAATCCCCAAGAAAGTTTTGCTTCAATTTAAGCGAAGCAACAGGATGTTGTTCAGGTTCAGCTGGAGACGTTGAACTGAATACAGGGATTTCACGCGACCTTTGGGAGGAAGGCGTGACAAACACCTTAGGAATTGAGGGAAAAGCATGGCCTTTGCGTGCCTTGGTAGGGAAGCATGCAGTCTGCTACGGCAGAAGCGGTATTCTTTTGTAACACCCCTATATTTAAGCTTATCTTAAAGACACTAATTAAATTTTAACCTTAACTAATTATTAAAAATTTCGACAACATTTCCCCTAAATATGGACAACCTAAAATATTATTTAGGATATTACGTCATATTTCCTTTAACCTGCATCAACTACATCATTCCAACATATAAAACTTTCCCAATACACCATCAGGGTGTTACTGCTACACCTACTTATAAAGTGGATGCAAAGATAAGTACTAATAATATTACATAACTAAAAGAATTCAACTAACTTATACACACTTATTAAAGTCTTCCATAGAAGTACACTTCAACTAAGCTCTCAACTTTACTTCACGTGTACCTAAAATTCAAAGCCAATACCTGCATCTCCTGCTCACCATAATTAAGTGGGTCGTCGCAGGTTCAATCCCAAAAGGGAGAACAATAAAACAAACAACAAACAAAGAAAAAGAATCAGCAAAGCTGGTAACCACCACTCCACTCAGTAAAATAATTATTTAAGAAATCATAGAAGCATAAACAAGTTAAATAGTATACAAAAGTTCTAGACATCGTTTTCAAATAATTTTGAATAATAAAATATAAAACAAAATGAGTATTTGAGGATTTCTAATGGTTTTCCATTTGAGTTCTTCTCTAATCGTATAAACCCTATCTCATATATTCCTAATTACTTGAATTCTCCATTCTAAGTAGATCCGGGAGCCCCTGACAATCTACTGGACAATAGATAGACCCGGGAGCCCCTGACAGTCTATTTGAGATGTACCCAGGAGCCCCTGACAGTACATTCATTCTTCGTTGGCCAACTAATTCAATAACCTCTAGTGTGCACACCCCCCAACTCTAGCTTTTACGTGACCCGGGAGCCCCTGAACAGTCACACCAGAGATGAGGACGGTTTACCATCTTGCCACATACGGCGATAATTAATTCTGAATTGCCACATACGGCAAAAATCATTAAATCCCACAATCACCTTAAACTCAAGTCTCCAACACTCAAAAAGTTTCTCCTAGTGTAATTGAAATTAATTAGCTCACATTCAATCTTCCAATTCCATAACTTGATCACTAATACAAAACATGATACTCGCCATTAACCCAACCCATAAAGTATCATCATTCTCTAATTCATTTACTCATATCAAACATCCACACTATAGTAAATAAAACAAACAAGGCAATAGTCACATTTTCACATCACAAACACGATGGTTTTATTATAGAAATCTATTAAGAGTAATTCGTAAAACATCTTTGATAATTCAAAATGTATATTGAAAACATTAGAAAAACCAAAGTTCAAAACTTTTATAAGAGAGGTTGTTTAATATCGCAAAATGAATATTCATAGGTTTGCATTTAAGTCGTTAGCACATAGATTCAAAGGTTATAAATGAAGGAGGTGTCCATGGGGTTACCTTGAGTGAATTCTTAGCGCAATTTTGGATGTTCTATTCCCCAACTCGTTCTTCTATTCCATAGTTAAATCGAAATCCATAAGAATAGAAAGGATAGTTAGTCTCTTCCTTGAAATTCTAAATTTTGCTTCATCTAAATTCTTAACTAGCTTATTTCAATCTCTTTTTCCAAAAGTGTGAAATAAGAGTACTTCTTTAATTTATAATACCAAATTACATAATAGTTCAGTTCATAGATATCATTTATACGTTCAAAGTAATTTCCTTTCTAACATAAGTGTAGAAATTCAAAACTAGTTAATTAAAAAATAACCCATAACATTCAAATAATCTAAAATAAGAGTATACTTAAATCTAAAAATATAAAAAACTTACTAAAATACATGGATATATGTTTAAAGTATCAAGATACCCACATTTTCTTTAATTTAGAAAAACAAAAAAAAGATACATTCTAAAATAATCTTAAAAGTACTTATAAAAGCTTCATTGTAAAATATATTTAAATATTAACATTGATTATGTTTCAATAAAACAACATATTAATTTCAAGATATTCATAATTCAAAGTAAATAAGAATAATGAACTTTAAGTATTTCAATAGAATTCTATCACAGTTGAAATCAATAACTACTCATAATTCTAGACTTTGATTTCCAATTCAACTAATTAAAGTTAGATTATGAACTTTGAAACTAGGAAAAATCAGAAAATATAAATCGAATTGAATAGTTAGGGTTTGATGTTTAGGAAATTTACAATCATAATCTACGAAGAAAAGGGAAAGGGGTTGCCGCCACCACCACCACCGGCAACCTGACGCCACCGGCAGCAGCGATGGTCGCGCGACAGAATAGCAGCAGCGGTTCTTTTTCTTTCTTTTTTTTTCTTTTTTTTTGCATTAAATAGAAAAGGGGAGAGAAAGAAGAGAGGAGGGGCGACTACCTGCAGCGGCGTGATGGCGGCGGTGAGTTGAGGTAGGGCAGCAACGGTGGGGCGGCGTGGCGGTGGAGTGAGGAAGAGAGGGAGGAGATCGAGTGAGAGAAGGAGGTGAGGAAGAGGGTCTCGAGAATTTTCTGGAAAAAGAATGAGTTGGTCCTTCAATACCCTTGACAAAGAAATAAGTTGTCATTGTGTATTCCCTAACACATGGCATAGACATGGGAAGAAATTTTGGCATTTTTAGATAATTTAGATTGTAAAAATATGCTTAGCTTAAGGTAAATTTTATAAAGCTTTATCAATTAATTTGGAGAATACTCATTTAAATCAATATACTTATAGAATTATATATAGATTCATATTGTACTAGAGTTTATACTTGGACTTAAATATATTGTTTTGAATAACAAAAATCTAAAATCATTAAACTAATAAACTTTCAAAATCATTTATCTGAGCCGGGATTCGAGATATAAATTTTAAAAAGTTATATTAAGTGATAATAATAATGTTTTCGAATTACTTACTATTTTAAAACTCCAAAACCGTAATCTGAAATTAGTTTAGAAAAGAAGGTGAAAGAGAAACATTAAGAAAATATTTATATCTAACAACAGATTAAAAGCTGTTCAAAAACCTGGGCTATTACATTCTTCTTCCTCATTCCTCTTGTAATGATACCAGTGTTTAGGAACATTGCAGCCAATGCTACAGTTCGCTCCTGAACTGTGATAGTTGTCACTCCAGCTGGTTGAGAGATAACTTTTTTTGGAGCCATGGAAACAGAGATGAGTGACAGGCTAAAGTCGTATCACCTTATCAAAAATAAACCTAAGTCCACTAACAAAATAGTAAGGGAAGTAGGGATCGTATCCACAGGGAAACAGGAGTTCTTTCTACTATTAATTAACTAGTCTAGACTATTGGTGACAAGAGGTTTGGATTGGTTTGTAGATTAAAACTAAGGCAATAATCAAAATGGAAAATAACAATGTTACGGGAATCTAGGGCAGCGGTTCACCACAAATGCAGACCGGGATTGGACAACGGACAACAACAATCAATTAACAATCATAACTAGAAAAACATGTATCTCTCGAATCTTATGAATTCCTTAGGATAATATAACTAGCAGGCTCTCACTATGTACTAGAAATAATTCCTATCTAATAGCCACAGACCAAAAACATCATATTTATACCTCTCGGCGCATAATTTAAGGTTAATCAAACTCAAATCAAAATAGTCCGGCCGAACAGAATTGACGAGCAATAATAATAAGCTATAGAAATTACAATTAATTAATCAACTAATCAAGTCCACAATTAATCCCAATCATGCATTCGTGGATCCCCTAAACCCTAGAAATTAAACTACTCACTCATGATAACAAATAACAAAGCAATCAATATAATAGAAAACATGATCAAAAGCAATTAATAAAGCAAAATAGAAATCAATACCTAAATGAAGAACGAAAGGATGAACTAAAAAATTGAAGCTTTGATTGAAATTAAAAATAAGTATTTGGAACAATTTAGGGAGAAAACTAAAATAAAACTAAGTACTAATACTAGAATAAAAGATGTCTACTAAAAATAAAAGGGCTAGTATTTATAGTTTGCCCAAAATACAAGCCAAAAACCGGAAATAAAACACGCGCATAAGCAGCAGGGGTTGGCGTCGCCCGATCGGACGGCGCTTCGCCCGATCGGGCGAACTGCTCGATAGTCGGCCCGATCGGGCCAAATTCCGCCCGATCAGGCGGTTGCGAAAGGTTCACAGCAATGCCCAGAATGACCGCCCGATCGGGCGCGTGTTGACGACTTCAATTTCCTTTTATTTCGCCCGATATTCTCGTTTCGCCCTCAACTCAAAGGGCGATTTGCAAAAGTCATGATCCTTCGCCCATATCCCGGGGCCCAACCGTAAGCATCTAAGGCTCCCGAAAGTCGGCGATAGTGGTCCCGAACTCCCTCGGGTTCGTGTAGTGGCCTAAATCACCATGAAACGGGTCTAAAAAGACCAATTTCTCACTAAGTAATCCTGAAAATCAAGGCACAATCAATAACACAGACTAGTACTAAAAACGGCTCCTAAGAGCTCATTTGATGCATAAAAATACTAAGGGACGGGGGTTAAAACTCTATATAAAACACACATATCAATGAGAGGCAGCGATGGTCCCATCGAGCGTGCCAAAATTTGTTTACACAAATTTTCTAGTTCAGGTAATATGAGAGAAAATAAAGTAACAAAGTAATTTGATTGATATTTGAATGTTTGGTATAATCTCTGTATTTGATAGTTCACAAGAAATAAACTAAGTCCACTTATTATGTTCTGCAGCTGATGATGACACGTGTGAGACACCTGTATTTGAGTGTAGGGTGACAGTCGTGTGATGTCGTCAGCCTGAGTTTGATGTAGGGTGACGTTTTTCGACGTCAACCTGAATTTGAAGGTTTTGTTTGAGTACACTCGAAGAAGAGCTTATAAAGGCTGAGTGTCGTTCGAACGCATTTGAGTGTGTCTGAGAAGCCGGCACGAATTTGATGTGCTTGTTGACTACTTTTCAGAGAGAATTCCAAGAGAATTATATGAGCTCCTGAGAATAATGAATTTCTGATCTCCGCTACTGAAGTAGAAGAGTAGTATTTATAGGAGATAAAGACTCGTTTATTGGACTTGATAGGTTTAGGCCCATTTTGTGACTTGAAAATCTTTAACCTTGTCTGCTTGATTTGTTTATTTTGGCTAACAATACGAACTAGCTCAAATGCCTATGACCCATATTGTATTTGGTTGATATTTAATTTGGGTGAGCTTAAATAATTAAAATGGATTATAATATAATTTCGGTCTAAATTAATTAATTTAATTTAACTGTAATACACTAACAAATTTAATTGTAATACAACTGGCACAGTCCGTGCACAGAGGTAGCACCCCGTGCGGGCAGTAGCTTCTGGAATTTTCAGCATAGGGTCGTGCAAAGATATATTACACAGCCCGTGCAGAAGGGTGTACCCCCGTGCAAGTATGGTAACAACTTACTGATCTACTTTGATCGTTAAAAGAATACATAGTACTCCCTCCGTTCCTAAATAAGTGTCACATTTCCTTTTTTGGCGTTCTCTTATAAACATTTCTATTTTTGGACACGTACACTTTACCAATATACCCCTTAACTTCCCAACAATTACACCCCATACCTACCTTTTATTAAAATATGTGCCCAAAAAATAATAAAAAAAATAAAAAAAAATTTAGAAAAAGGGAACAGAAAGCAGAGGGAACACGTTCACCCCTCTCTCTCTTCTTCATTTTCCATTTTCATCTTCTCTCTCCTTCTCTCCTTCATTTTCATCTTCTTTGTTCTTCCCTCTTCACTCTCTCCCCTTCATTTTCGTTCGTGCTTCTCTTATTTCACCCACAAAATTCAAGACTTTGTTTTAAATGGTGAAATTTGACCATGAAAATTCCAGATCTGAAGTTTTCATGGTCAAATTTGACCTTTTAAACCTCGAATTTGGCTTTGGATTGTTAGGTATGTTGAGTTTTTGATAATTTTTTAGTTTATTTTAGTTTAATGACGATTTCTGGGTTTGTTGTTGATAATTATTGATGATTTGTTGTGATTTTATTGATTTTTTTATTTGTCTGGGTTTTATGATTTTCTGATTTTTTTTTTTTTCCGAATTTAGGGTGGATCTTAGGTTTTTGATGATTTTTTTGTTAGTTTTGTTCGAATTTTAGTTGAACCTTTTGATGTTCGATTTTTAGGGTTCGTTTGATTTTTGGTGAATCTGGGTTCGTTCGAGTTTTAGGGTTTGTTCAATTTTTGTTCGATTTTTTGATAATTCGAGTTTTAGTTGTTCGATTTTTGGTGAATATGGGTTTGTTCGATTTTTTGTTCGATGTTATTATAATTCGAGTTTTAGGATTTGTTCGATTTTGGGTGAATCTGGGATTTGTTCGATTTTTTGATAATTCGAGTTTTGTTCAAATTTTTTGATGATTTTAGGTTTGTTCGATTTTTTGAGATTTTAGTGTTGTTCGAATTTTTTTGATAATTAATCCTGGATTTGTTTGAATTTTTTGTTCGATTTTTTAAAATTTTTGGTGATTGGGTTGAGTTTTTTGGATAATCCGTGGATTATTGCTCTTGTATTTCTATTGGTTGATGTTTTTTTTTTAATTTGATTGGTTGATTTTGTGGGTAGTGAAATGATGACATGGCAATGTCTTTAATTTTCTGATTTCTCTCTCTTTTCTCACTTTACTTTTTGTACTTTATTCAATTAAACAATTATTTACTTTATCCTTTCCCCAAGAAAAAAACATTCCCAATCATTAACTCTTACACACTTTACAATTTTATTAATGACCGTGCCGGAGCCCAAATGTGACACTTATTTAGGAACGGATGGAGTACTTTGTTGTATTTTAGATGTATTTATGATTTAAACTCTTTAATAGACAAAATATGATCCATTAGTTTCACATATCAGTTAGTTGCAACCATGTTTAGGCTTCATTTAGTTCACCTTATTTTTTCTTATCTGATCTAATACGAACCTCTATTTCTGACCTGTTCTGGTCTTATTTTTTCAGATTTGTTTTGAACTGAACTTATTTGATTTTCGTAACAAAGACTTAAATAAAACTACAAATGTGATTGATAGGTTAAAAGATTAGTGTCATCAATATTACTCATAAATTAAAATAATTTTCATTTGAATTTTATAATATTGTAATCGTAAATTAAACATTATTGATGTCACTTTGCTCATGATTTAACTACTACTACCTCTGTTTCATAATGATCTTCATAGTTACTACTATTTACATGAGTATTAATACAAATATGATAAAATGTGTAAAAATGTGGGTGAGCATAATAATAAAATATACGAATTTTTTTATGAAATTCCTCCAAAATTTCAACTTTTTTACCAAATACCCACTAAGTTTCAGAAATTCACCAATATATATTTCAAAAATTACACCCGACATCTAACAGAAGTCTAACTCTGTTAAATGTTAACCTCTAGTTAATCCTATAACCACTCATCAAACTATAATTAAACTACAAATCCCCAATTAATTCAGTAACCCCTCTCTCCCCTCTCCCAACAAGTTCACCACTGCGCAACCACTTCTTTCTCATTATACACCTACAGGTGCAAACGAGCCGAGCCGAGCCAATGCGGGTACTAACCTGTTCATGTTCATTTAATTTAGGCAGGCCCGATCCCGAACCCAAGTTTCTTTCGTTTACAAGATTCGTGAACGGTTTATAAACATCTCGTTTATTAATCGAGTTTTTTTTCTTATATAAGCGTTTTATAAATGATCATTGTGCTTTAGAGTTTAACCTATTTGAAAACGTATATTGGATGTGCACTAATTTATCAGTTAAAATCAGATTTTACATATTTTATCCTATGAAAATTTTTTGATGCTAAAAGTCAAAATATGATTTTTACCTCTAATAAAACAATTATGTATGACAAAGTTGATTATGAACATAAATAAACAAGCTTGTTCATGAACATAAATAAACTATTTGTTCATGAACTTAAACAAACGAGCATACATATGTTCAAGTTCAAACTCGTTTATTAAACGAGCTTCAAAAGGTGTTCACGCTCGATTCATTTAATAAATAAACGAACATGAACAAGCCCGGGGAGTTTATTGAGAGTCTCCACTCCTTTGTGATTTGATCTGGTTTGGGATTAGTTTTTCTAATTTGATCTAATTAAGTATAAAATGAAACAATAAGATCCTAAAATAACGTAAATTCAAATTCATCCTCTTTCGAATGTTTCTCATTTCAATTCCTATTTTTCCAATCATTGTTGCTTTGAGATTCCATAAACAAACAATCAACTTTTACAATTAAAAAAGCACCCAAAAAAAACTTCTAAAATTAAAAAAAAAAACAAAAACTTGGAAAAATTAACAGGCTAAAAGTATTGAACTAAGATAAGTTTATAGCCTTGTTTGGTAATGACTGCCATCTTTTGGAAATTTCAGTTGGCAATTCCTTGAACCTTTTTTGGTTCCAGAGAGGTCTAAAATCACTCTTTATATCAAACCCCTACTTCGTGACGAAAACAAGTCTAGTAAAATTGGGGTTTTCACATTGCATGTGAATATGGTCGACATATGGACAATACTACATAATGGTAAGTCAAGATACATGTTCTGTACAATTATACATGCACAGACTTCTTCATATTAGATTTCCTTAGCAGGAGGAGCAATACAACAGCATAATAAAATTGCACAGTATTGTTATTGTGATACTCTGCCATATACTACATTCACTGAACAGAATCCACAACCATAGCTCCGAAGCGTATCACGTTCCTTATTCCAATGTTATACGTCTTGCCTTTTCAACCCGTAAATGCAACTTTCTTTTTAAGATTTGGCAATAAAAGGGATAAGCCAAAGAAAGAATGTGAGACGAGCTTCAAATACTATGATGAATTCAGAGCATTCACTCATTTTTTTTACACATATCACGAGTAAAATATAAAATTTAGAGAATTGGCTTACATCAGGACAAAGTACGCCTATTGAATGATTCTACAGTTAAGTTGGCTGTAAAGGCTGGAATTGAGTTGAGCTTTTGGACAAATATCTCAACCTACAAAATGAGAAATGTGGGTCTCAATTCAAGGGAATGAACACATGAGAAAACCTAAACATACCTCATCCTGTTGTTTAGACAACAATGTCACCTACCTGTTGTGATATGTCACGCTGCTTTGCGTAGTCATTAACCTACATAATCCAAGTATCACATTTCAATAAATCATACACGCACACACACAATATGTGATGATTAAAGTCACAAGGCTCCAGTAAAACAGTAGAAGATAGTGATGTTTTTTCCATTTACACAGGAGTATATTACGTAGTGATATCACGCAAAGACACGTACCGAGGGATTCATTATTCATGTTAACTCCCTTATTATGAGCATTTTTAAAGTCCCATAATGATTTGGGGTCGGCTACCATGAACCGTCATAAAAAAAACGTCCATGAAACATGAAGCAAGTAAAGTTAAAGGTTATATTAAGGAGAGTAAACACGCAAAATTGAGAAAGTGAAGGTGAAGGTAATGACAAATCAAAAATAGGAAACAAGAAAACAAGGTCGGGTTTAAAAAGAGATATGAAGACGTTCATAGGAAAACATAAACAAAAAAAAAAAAAAAACAGAGATAGAGATAGAGTTTTCAAAGGAAAATAGAAAAAGAGGTCATGTTGAGTTTTCGGCATATATTAACTTCCTGTCCTATCTAATGCCATATTTTCCACAATCCCAATAAATTCATATCACTTTCAATCATCCTCAGAAAATTATGAAGAAATTTCCATCATCGCTTCTCTAACCACCATGTATAGCACAGATTTTAAGCTTTTAGCAACTCTTCTGACTCAATACTCAACCATATCTCATCAAAAGAGATACCTAAAATAGATAAGTTCTTATACAAAATTGTCCAGCATATACAGGAGTCCTGTTACTTTGAAAACGCTTATCACAAAACAATCCAATAAAAACATGTCATACGGTGGACAGAAGCATAGAAGTTATACAGAAGTATGATGTCAAGACACCCTATTAGTTCTGAGAATAGACCAACAAGTCCATCAACCAAGAATTCATGAGGCATTGTAGAGCAGATTTTTAGCAAACCACTTGCTGCATGAAATTTTTCATAGAAATCCTAATTCTAGAAGATACAAACCACTAATTACTTGGCCTTACCAAAATGTTTGTGTTACCCGACTCATATTCGAATTCCAGCTTCTCGTCATCACTTTGAGCATAGATAGATTGAAGTGTGAAACGGGTTATAGGAATCCCATTTGGACGTTGTTGATCATCCATTACAATCTGCCAAATCATGTTTAAGTAGATAAATGTAAAACTGAACAAAGACAGACTCTCATGCTTAATAAATAAATTTTCAAATATATATATATGATATATATGGGAGGATTCCCGTAGGAACACCTCTTTATGTGAGAAAACCTACTTATACGAGAACACTTTAAAATTTAGAACATAATCACAAAAATTTTGGAACATGAGAACCTAATCAACACATATACATATATACATGTTCTAAATTTTCAAGCTCATGTTCTAAAATAATTCAAACATGTTCTAAAATTGTTCAAGCATGTTCTAAATTTGTTCAACCATGTTCTAAAATTATTCAACAATGTTCTAAATTTATTTAACCATGTCCTAAATTTATTCAACCATGTTCTATATTTAGAACATGAGAACCTAATCAACACATATACATATTCTAAATTTTCAAACTCATGTTCTAAATTAATTCAAGCATGTTCTAAATTTGATCAACCATGTTCTAAAATTATTCAAAAATGTTCTAAAATTATTCAACCATGTTCTAAATTTATTCAACCATGTTCTAAATTTATTCAACTATGTTCTAAATGTTGAATAAATTTAGAACATGGTTGAATAGATTTAGAATATTCTTGCATAAATTTAGAACATTGTTGAATAATTTTAGGAAAATGTTGAATAATTTTAGAACATGTTTGAATAAATTTATAACACTGTTGAATAAATTTAGAACATACTTGAATAAATTTAGAACATACTTGAATAAACTTTGAACATTGTTCAACAATATTAGAACATGGTTGAACAAATTTAGAACATCGTTGAATAAATTTAGAACATGCTTGAATAAATTTAGAACATGAGTTTGTAATTTTAGAACATGTATATATGTATATGTGTTGACTAGGTTCTCATATTCTAAAAGGATGTGGTTATGTTCTAAATTTTAAAGTGTTCTCGTATAAGTAGGTGTTCTCACATAAGGAGGTGTTCCTACAGGAACCTTCCCTTCTTGGAACCTAATTTTAGGAGCTAACATTGTTGAATAATTTTAGAACATGGTTGAACAAATTAAGAACATCGTTGAATAAATTTAGAATCTTTACTGTTCTTCCTGGTCTTCCTAATAATGCAAACTCATGCTAGCTCCCTCATATGTTCTTTCTATATGAACAAGACTGCAAAGCAAAATGAATCTTTACTCAAAACAATCAAAAGCTTGTTTGTTTCTCCCTTTTGCAAATCTTGGAAGTTTCACTTCATTTAATCATGTCAATTTCTTGCTTAGCAATTCTAAGTAATTTGACAAGGGATTTACATGTTGATAAAGTAAACACATATACTAATGCAAACATAATTACTCCAAATTGTTGTTTACAGGAACAATCACCTTAGAAAACAAAAAAATGTAGTGCCATTCAACAAGAGTTATCCATAGACAATCCTTCTTATACCGTATATTCATCACGAACTTCATAAGTTCAAAAAATAAATACCCAACACCAGATTCTGTTTCTACCGACTTTTCAACCCTCTCACAAATTCAAGACAAAATGAAGTATAAGGTCTAAGCGGAATTACGCCTATTGCAATAACATCATCAATGAATTGCAAAGAAAGATGAGAAATATAAATATAACTAAATTGTATTTCAAAAATTTATACCGGAGATCGAGAAATGGTAGCTAGGGTTTGTGTGTAGGATTTGTGTCTAGAAGGAATGGATAAGAATCCTAAGGGGAGATGGGTATAAGACTTTATGGGGTTGGGTGAAGATTGATACTTCTCGGATTCAGACTCCATTTCAAGAATGACAAACCGAACACTAGAATGATTCAAATTCCATTCCAAACCAACAAACCCTTAATTTCTCTCTCCAACCCAACAAGTTATGTTACTATTTCTAATCCACTACTTTTAATCTCCGACCCCAATAGTGCAATTTAATGTGGGACGGAAAGAGTGGTATTAATAATACTCACTCCCTCCCAGAATAAGTTTGACACTTACCATGACACATTTTTAGTACATAAGTTGTTAGGATTCTAGAACATATGAAAAAGGCCAATGTGAAGGGTAATATGGGATCGAGGGAGTAATTATTATTACGACAATAATTCATTTTATAATAATCAAAAAATTTATAATTATATAGTCCCTTAGACTCCCTACTACTATTCTTAACGTCATAACTATTAATTATATTTCACATTCTTGCAACTTTATTAGTATCATATCCAGCAAAGCACATCCACAAGCACAAAAAATTTAATAACTTCACAAATAGAAATGTCCCTTCGGGCTTCGGACTATATATTCCGCTACTCTGTTTAGTTGATAAAATTCCTGTCTAGGGTTGGTGATCTTTCGGGAATGACTTTTGTAACTTATTTGAAAATCCTCAACAGAAAATGGGGAGAAAATTAGGGATATACATATACCCTCCATCGTGTAGTTTTCTCTTGTTATTCAAGGTGATTACTATAAAACTCATCGCCAAAATACATCTAGGGAAGGATAGAGATTGAATTAGAAGTCAAGTTCCATTAGCAAGTTCCAAGCTTCTTAGAAGATCATTCAAAAAAAGAATAAACAATTAGCTCTTGAAGGACTCAAAACTAAATAGTCGGAGAAATATAGTGATATGCATTCGAAATGCAATTCTTTTGTTTTGAATTTGGCACATAGCTTTCCTCAAAAACACTATGCCATCACAATTGTTTTAAATTGACCATTAATGATACTTAATCACTCCAAGGTATTGAACTGTTTCCATTTCAGATTTCCAATTACTATGTATACTTCCTAAAAGAATACGGCCTCCGTTCCACAATACATGCAGCATTTCTTTTTGCGTTGGACATTAATATCTCTAAATGCATATAAGTAAAAAAAAATTAAAAAAAATGATATTTGAAATTCTCTCATTCATACGAATTTAACAAGATCTCACTTGACTATGTTTTTTTCTTACATAATGGTGAAATAAAGATTGTCAAAGTTGATAGATGAATAATGCCCAAAGGACAAATGATTCATGATTGCAAAACGGAGGGAGTATTTGACCAATGCAAAAGTATTCCATCGGAAAGATGGATCACTCGAAAGGGTGAACTAGGTAATCATCCTAGTTTTCAAAACAAAGAAAAAACCTATGAGAAAAGAAAAAAGACTGATAAATTTGTTCTTTTTGTTGATAATAAAAAAATACCTTGTACCCAAAAAGTTCACAGCATGCCCTCCTGAACACTGAGATTTTCTCAGCAAATACAGTCTTGTACCTGGTTCCATGTCCATCAATAATTTACATGTCAATATGTGGCAATTTGGTGATAACATAATTCAGCATATCGACTATGCCCTGACCTTTCCTCACGCTTTTCAAGTGTTGCTATTTGCTCTTTCAACTGCACTATTTTACCAGAAATATATGAGTCCACTAGCTGCCCCGCATCAGCTGTAAGATTAAATACCGTTAGTTTCTGTTGGAAGCTGGTTGCTCCACCATCAACAAAGATTCTTTGTTCCACAAGAAGCTCCACCATAGAGGACAAGGTGTCACAAAAGAAATCAATTAAAAAAGAAAGACGTGTAAGGGACCGTCATTCTTTCTACAAAGGACCAGACAATCAAGAAGTTACAGTCAAACACTTACATGTTCAAAAGATGTATAAACGTTGCTGTTTTTGGGACTTGTGGCACATGGAGCAACAATGATAATTTGTTGTTAACATACTAAAAGCTATTTCAGTAGTTCTCACGGTGTACTAGTTACTAGGTATTTGATGTTTTCCAGATAAGAAAATTAAAATCATCATGGAGAGAGGGGATCAAGAATCCATGTAAATAAAATACTATTCTCTCGTTTCAGATTAATTGAAACAGTTTAACTTTCACAATATTCACCCACTATCATTTACCATATTATTTTACTAAGATATAAAAGTATAAAACACAATGCAATTGTGCAAAAAGTTGTTAGATTAGTATCATGTTATACATATGGCAGAAACATTCAAAGTAAGACCTTGCAAGCAAGAGTTTAGACACGTGAGGAAAAATCAATACTCTATACCTAACAAATCTTGGCAGAACCGCAGATACCCAATTCTCATTATCATAAGCCATTTATAGATAGCATGAAGCCATGAACTGTAAGAAAAACGAGGGGACACTCAGTTCTCTAATTGTTGCTGAAAAATACAATCATCAAACAGTTTTTCCAGACATTTCACATTAGTGCCTCTCAAACTCCAGAAGACCAGCCAGGAACAAAACCTTATCCCCAGAGCTCATTAAGCAAACACTAGAATTTGGGGATAGTTCCCAGTAATGCACTGTAATCATGGCATTGAAATATACTTGTTACAAGGCTTTATAACAGATGTAGTAGCTTTACAAGTGAAGTTTCCAATTCAAGATGGTCTTGATTCGTGAATACTATGAATTTATGAAATCAAGATTCCTTTAGCATGAGTACCAAAGTTTTCTAGTGTGGATGATAAATCTCTAAAAAGAACCAAAAAGGTAGCAGGAGAGAATTGACTCCTGATTAAATCTTTGACGTGTTTACATATGATTGGTGCATTATGCAGATCATCAAATAAATTTGGTTCACAAAAAACACAAGGTTGTTAGATAAATGAAACGAGTAGGCTAGCTCCAGCTGGTTGTAAAACACAGTGTGTGCTTGAAGGAGCGGATAGTGTGTCAGGCAGCTCTTAGTTGACGCTACATATGAAGTCGACATTTCCAAGACTTAAGGGAGACCTTTGTTAACAAAATTGAAAGTCTCTGAAATGTAACTCTATACTCTGGATTACAATTCCACTACCTCACTGAATCAAACTTTAGTTACCGGTTACAGTTTACCTTGTTTTATATAAAAAAATATACTATATTGGCAGTAAGAAAGAAGGAGAATAAACAATGAGGACAGGCTACCGATTAGAATTTACTAAATCAAGTATCTCACAAATCCATCCTTTAGGTCAAACTTCTTGTGTATCATAAAGTCAGGGAGTTGTCTCCCAATCAACAGTTTATTAAGAACTCTTTGTAATTAAAGTATTTGCATTTTTTTGAAAAGATTGAAAGAGCATCTTTGCAGACTTTATGCTAACAATCCCCCCCCCCCCCTCCCCGGGGGGGAGTACGAGTACCAGGAATCTTGTTAGAGAAATGGCATGGTATGTTATGGCTGTTTCCAAGGCTGAAAAAGTATTTCAGGTCAGAACAGGGAAATCATATATTCTTAGAAAGTGTAAAATATTTAAGCTTAAAAGCATTACATTGTTATTGTCCTGTAGATTGAAAAGATAATTTACCATGGGAAGGGAGACATGAGGAAAAATCTTTCACATGGTTTTGTCGATGTTAAATGAATCGTTTTCACCAGATAAAGAAGGCCCATACTTCTTTGACCCACATACTATTCATAGGTGAATATCTTTGCTAAATAGAAAGCTTAATGCTTTCGAAGTTGAGACATCCGTATCCTTAGGCAACGGTAATGACAGCCAAAGGAAAGATGGGACAAGATTTTTTTATTTTAAAAGAGGTAAACTCTAACTTCACTCAGAGAAACAGCAAATGCATTAAAGTAAAGTAATCATGATGCAGAAGTAAAAATAGTTCGGACCTGATTGTTTCTTTAATTCTTCTACAACCTTAAGTTTTTCATTGGCCTTCTGAAGTTCACATTGTAAGGCATCTATAGTTTGCCTAGCCTCAGTTTCAACCCCCAAAGCATTCACCATTCGCAGAACTTTTGTATTAGCAGCGGAAAAATCACCATGCCCTAACTGCCGAGAAGAAAACAAACAAATCAACAATGCTGTCATACAAAAGAATCACTAAATTAGCAGGCATGGTATTGGTATTATGGTTTCTTTCTAGTTCTGTCAATTGCAAACACCTCAACCCATCCCTTATCAAGTCACAAGCTCTTCCCCATCTAGCCTAGATTTTTATTTTGCTTCCAGTTAACTCTTTGCATTCACACAATTAAGGTACAATAATGAAATCCGCAACTTCATATCTACACCTGCTTCCTTCCCACCCACTCCTCTAATCAGGGACCGGACTTAATCACTGAGGGGGGCAAGACGATTATAGCAAGTGGACTTAGGGGGCGCAGCCGCGCAGGGCAACAAAAAACTAAATAATTTTAACTTGTCAGCCTTTTTCTAATGAGTTACCTGGACAAGGGGGGGGGGGGGGGGGGGGGGGGGGGGGGATGGCATGCTTTGGCCCCAACTATCCCACTCCCTCTAATCCCCCTCCCCCCCTCTCTTCCTATTATAAGTTTTATGAATACAAAATTAAAGATACTGGAGTTCAAACATTGGCAAGCATGAAAAGGTAAATTATAACCTATCAAAACGGAGGGAGTAGCACACATTCACCAAGCAATGAACACCCCCCCCCCCATCCCCACACCTTAGTTTAAAAAGGCGCAAGGCTCGGGCGCGCGCCTTTTGGATACGAGGCGCACATAATTTAGGTATAGAACAAGATTAACACAATGTATACTCAAAACAACATAATATATTCGAGTGCCATATTTTCTTGCCGGTTCATAAGCATCGTGTGATCCCGTCGATGGAGTGCCAGAATTAGAACCTTCCATGGTAATTCCAAGCTAAAAATATGGAAAGTAACTCTTATTATGCTACTGCTACTGCCCAAAAAGATTAGGTTGTAGAGATATCACCATTGATTGGACACATGGGATGTGTTTATGTCATTAAAAAAGAAGAAAAAAGTAAATATGACGCGCCTCAATCTTCAGGGGCAGCAGGCTGACGTGGATCTTTTATTTACTTTTTTTTTCTTTTTTAATGATATAAACACACCCCATGTGACCTATCAACGGTCATATCTCTACAACCTAAGCTTTTTGGGCAGTGGCAGTAGCAGTAGCATAATATGAGTTAATTTTCATTTTCCCAACTTGTAATTACCGTGGAAGGTTCTAATTCAGGCACTCCATCAACGAGATCACGCGATGCTTATGAACCAGCAAGAAAATATGACACTCCAACAGTATTACGTTGTTTTGAGTATAAATTGTGTTAATTTTGTTCTATACCGGATTTTAAGGTTTACTAGGAAATTATGTGCGCCTCGTATCCAAAAGGCGCGCGGTTGCGCCTAGGCGCCATGAGCCTTGTGCGCCTTTTTAAACTAAGGTCTAATATTCTAAGCATATAAATATGAAACTTCGAACATTGCTTACAGAAAAAATGGATCAAGTTGAATGAGAATCAAATGGCACTTTGCAATATGTGGTTATAAAACTTCGGACGTTCTCTTTGATTAACTTAATAATTATATAATAGATTTGCCTTCTTAAGATGGTACCTTCTCAAGATCTTCATGTATGCATGGCGACTTGTCTTTTTAGAACATCATTAACCTCATTACCATCCTTCTACTACCAAAACTCCAATTGACTACAGCCATTACAATCTATCATCAATCTTCAAATCATAATATTGGTGTGAGCAGACGGACTAAAAAACCTAGAAAACAATGTCACCAAGCCGGGGCAAGGTCAAGTATTGTTTCCCAATATTAATCATATAAAAAAACAATGGTTTCCCAAATTTCCACCATTGCTTCATAGCCTCAAAACCTCCAAATTTTTCAAGCACGTTGATCACCAAAGACATGGTTGCCCCTCATATCTTCCTAAACCAGCACGCGCAAATGCTTCAAAACAGATGGCAGACAAACACTTTACCCTCAACAATCTCAAACAGAAGATGCTAGAGGGACATAACCAACCCACAACGCAGCAATAAATGATTTGCATTTACCTCATTGTGAATATTCAAGAAAACACAAATGAATTTGCTAATATTCAAGATAAGTAGAGAAGATAAAGAAATTTTCAAAGCAAGAAAACCATTATTTTAGCTTAATAAGCAAGCATACTTTGGACTCCAACAGAGCAATCTCGGAACGAAGTTGATCCCCCTCTCTCTCCAAGGACTTTAATCTTCTAGCTTCATCGTTTAGCTTCTCATTCAGCATCCTAATTTCATTGTGATGTCGATCATTGGCAGCCTTTTGTTCACTAAGATTGACCTCCAACTCTTTGATATAGTTATCTTTCTGGGCAAGACATGATTCAAGCCCCTACATTTCAAAATATAAAATATAAAAATAATCCTTAAAGGGCTTAGACAACCATGCAAATACACAGCAGAAAGAAATAGGTGAAGAAACTGAAAATACCTGAACTAAGGCTCTCCCGACAACTTCATTACCAGGTTCTATATTTGTCTGCTGCTTCAATTCATCAAAAGCAGTTCTTAATTGATCTCTTTCTTCATTAACTGACAAAAGCTGCATGTTTTAAATAAAAGAAGAAATAGGGATGAGGCTCCGAAAGTTAAATAAGACAGAAAGGAAACATGAAAAATATATTTGAAGTTCAACTAAATAGGAAATGTCAACATCCCTCAAACACAAATATCTTTTCCAGTTAAATACTATGTGACTTGCCAACAAGGATACCAATGTCACACCTCATTTGATGTCAAATACTGCATTGGACTAAATAGGGTTCTCTGTTTCTCAGACTAGAGGATCAAGTCCGAGTGACGTATATACTATCAGTGTGCCCTATGGCCAGACACTACTTCAAGTTGAACTGAAAAAGTCTTAACAATGAAATCCTGTTTGCATATTTGTTATCATGTTCAAGTGCCATGTGCATGGGGCTTTACTCTTTAGGAGTCTTCAGCTTGCCTATTTATTGTTCCGGATCGTGGGTCCAGAATGTCTAAGGAGGGGAAGTTGGTGTGCCACAATGCTTTTATGAGAGAAGTTGATAGCACAAACTTGAGCATCTATTTAGAATCTGCCTAAGCATGTGATTTGCTGTGAAACTACTGAGATATGATAACCTATATAGTCCCTCTATTTTTTTATATGTACCTACTTTCCAAAAAGGGGTGTTCTTTGTTCTACCAACTTCTACTTGATTCTATTCTTTGAAAACATATTTTACCATGTTAACCTTTTCCTCACAATAATTACATATTTTTACTATCTTTCTCCTACTTCACCCACCTTTTTCTTAGACTCACACTCCATTTTACTACCTCTCTCCTACTTTTTCCACCCTTTTCTTACACCCACTCACCTCTCCTAGAAACAAACGTCTACGTTAATTGGTTACATAAAAAGACGGAGGGAGTGGCTACTTGCTAGCAAGAGTTTTAAAGTTTCATTCAATTTTCGAAATGCACAGCAACTCAACTAATTTGTAATGGATTTGAGGATTGTTCTTTTACTCTTCTTGCTCAAAATCACATCTTACTTTATACCACGTGAAGTTCTTCATCAAAAGACCAATCAACCATTGAAAACTTACAGATTCCTCTAAATCTGGGGAAAACACAAAATCTAACCAAACCTCCCAGAATACTGAAATGCACCGATTGTTGAAAAACCAACTAACTGACAATGGCCAACCTATATAAGTCTACATCCTCCTATGTTGTAGTTGAAATCAAATTGGTGAATAAAATTGCAATAATACCTACTTTCAAATTGAGTTCCTTGATATCTAACTTGAAGGATTCTTCCTTCTCCTTAGCTAATGCTGTTTCAGATTCAACATTCTTCCTATCAAGCTGAGCACCCTCCAGAGCTACCTCTAGTTGTTTCAAGCGTGCATTTGCCTCTCCTAGCTTTGCCATGCTGCCAATCACTTCCCTGTGTCGCCCCGAAAAAAACACTTAGCATGAAATCAAAATATATTGTAGCATACTTTTCGACACAAATGGAAAGAGAATAGCAAAAAGACATATGAGACTATGAGAGGAACATCTCAAAAGTACAGCTTCATCGGAAATTGTTCTCGTGACTATAATGAAGGGACGACCACTTGCGTGATGAATTATTAGAAGTAGCATCCCACTGGTGTAAAAACCCACTTCACTGCCATTGTGCAACGAATTGACAGCTTGGAGAAATTCCACTTTATTTACCAAAGAAGTTTGGAACATACTTTTCAGATCATAGTTATTGTCATGTTTTTTTTTTTTTGTTTTTTTAAAAGAGGTTCTCAATACTTATAGCGCCTAAAATATGAGTGCAATTATACAGTTATATGCATTTTAATGGCATCAATTTAAGCAGTGGTTTCAAACTTTTAATATCATATAGCAGTAACATAAGTAATGTTTTCAACAATTATAGTGCAAATATGAGTGCAAACATTATTTATATTCAAAAACGCTTTCCGCCGCATGTGTTTTAATGACAGGTGTAGCAGTGTTTTCAATAAACATATGTGACAGAGCGAGTCTCTGCGAAACAGCAGCTTAAAATCTGTTCCATAAAGGACTTCAAATAACAAGACAGCCTTGATTTAATTCCATACATATACAGCACATTCCCAGAGTTCCAGGCGTATTCATTAAAGCTCCTTAAAAAAGCAACAACACTATTTCTTAATAAGTAGACAGAACAAAGAATATAAATTGACAATAGTAGAGCACATCAAATGTTTAAAAGTCAATAATTATTTACCCTCTGCTTAGAATAACATCAACAATAAATTTCTGGCATCACCACAAAAATAAATGAATGACATAATGTCTCTTTTATAAAAGTAAAGATTGCACAGCACATTTCGCCTCTCAACGTTAAGCTTTCCTTGGCATTAGATTCAAGAAATAATTTCTTTGACATGCTGCAAAATTATAACCAATTAGGCTATGCCATGCTCCTATTTAGAAGTGTCTTCCTATATTGGTCTCTCCTTTGATTTTCCTACATCTTAATGTGGGTTGTGATTGACGCATTGTTGACGTTTCTTGAAGCAATTTCCTAGACTGTGTTCCGTGGCTCTTTCAAGTATGTTTTTGACTCAATATCATAATTGTAGAGTGTCCATTTCCGATGGAGCAAAAGATTCATTTGTTCTTTTGGCTGTGGGATGTAATGGACTAAATCAAAATGTCTCTTAATAGATCTTCGCTTCCTTTCCATGAAGTAGAAGATGGTCGTCCCGTTGTCGTCCCGTTATAGCTTTTGGGTCAATTGGAAACGACTTCTCTGCAATTGCAGGGGTAAGGTTGCGTACACCCGACCCCCCCTTACCCCGCTTCTTACGGGAGCCTCTTTGAGGCAATGGGGTAATGATAATGATAATGATGAATGATCATAATTGTAGTTGGTTGTTGCATCATTGAGGCATTTTACAGCTTGATGCTTATCCTTTTGCTTCAGAAACAGGTAAGAAAAAGGTGGAAGCATGGCTGAAGAACGAGATAAGTTAACAAGCAGTCGTGCATTTACTCCCATTGCCATACCACTACTCGATTATAGCATGTCAAACACGGTTGTGCAACACAAACAACAAGTGGTTCTGCAATACCACTCACAATATCAGCATGTCCAACACGGATGTGCAACACAAGAAACATGTGCCTCTCATGCCCCATAACACTACATCATCGTAGCGTGTCCAACATGGTTGACACAAGCAACGCGTATTTTCATCATGAGTTTGGATGTGGGTTGGCTTTGTCTTTTGACATATATTTTTGGGAACATTAGCTGCTTTTCTTTACTTGCAAGGCATTTGTTTTCCATAAAGGAAAAAGGTAAAGTAGGTGATGTGGGTTGGCTTTGTCTTTTGACATAAATTTTGGATGTTGGTTGGCTTTGTCTTTTGACATAAATTTTGGATGTTGGTTGGCTTTGTCTTTTGACATATATTTTGGGAACATTAGCCGCTTTTGTTTACTTGCAAGGCATTTGTTTTCCATAAAGGAAAAAGGTAAAGTAGGTGAATCTTGAAGTTAAGTTTTGCACTTTACTATCTTCCACAACCTTTAGCTTGGACCCTACCACCAAGTGAACAGCCTTGTCGCTAAACAAGATACCCCTTGTCCCTTCTCTAGATCCATTTTCTCATTCAAGAGTCATTCCTAGGGTTCAATAGGTAAGTTACATCCTTCCAAAAGAAGAGGCTCCATGTTAGAATCAAACTTTCCTCTCCTTGTGCTTTCATTTATGCTTTTTGCTACCTTTCTTTTAAAAAAATTAGGCTTTAGATTATATTATTATCTTTCTCAAACCAATGCTCATTGAACTTTATGGAACTTTCAAATGAAGCCTCTTTTACACTGTAATGGGTGTGTTGATACTGACTGTGTGTGATCCCCCATGACCCTTATGACCCTTGTAACTCTCGTTCTAGTCATTTGGCTTCGATTACGCGTGCTATTCACACACAAACCCAGAACGCCCCTCGACCTCCACTATCGAGTGTCCTTGTTTCAAACAAGGCTTGCACACTTGCCACCGGATGTGCAAGAGTGCATCACACGATCTAGGGATTACAGAATTGGCTTAGCTAGAATCAACCTTCTAGGTAGTTTCCTTAAGTTATAATTATTGCCAATTTATTGGCTATCTAGTAGACATCATATTAGTATGAAATGATTCATTATTCTTCATTATGAAGAATTGTGCAAGGGATTTAATTTTGATCTTTTTCTGTGGTGTGATAGCTACATTTATTGAGTCTATATAGTATTATATACATGAGTTCCATTTCCATAGTTTCCTATCATCTCTGCAGTAGTTGTCATGCATAGGGCCATTAGCCATTCCATAAATACAACGGAAAGATTATACTATTACATTATACTATTACACAGGGAAATGAGCATATCATGGATATAAAAAAAATATGATATAAGTATTGAGCACGTTACAACCATATGAGGAATCTATTACATTATACTTCCTCCATTTTTTTATAATTGCACCATCTTGGTTTTAGCACTATTCGCTTATTCTTATATAGTTATTTTTTGCGATTTATATGTAAGGAAAAATATACTCATGTGGGATCTTGTTAGATTCGTCTCGAAATATACTTTCAAATTATCGAATTTTTATAATTTTTTAAAATGTATAATGAGAGATATTATTAGTTAAAATAGTGCATTGGCAAGCGTGAAATCCCAGATGGTGCAATTAAAAAAAATGGAGGAAGTACTAAAACTGACACCATGAATGACACGTGTCACTTCCTGATGCAGTTTTTTCCCGCCATAACATTTGTTTCATTTTAGGAAAAAAAAACTACATTAGCTTTTTTAGGAAACTAAGATAAAAAAATGAAATAATAATATAAATTAAATTACCATAATTGTTACTATATAATATATTATTGGAGGAAAGATGAATCAATACTCCCTCCGTCCCAGAATAGTCGTTACACTTACCTTTGCACAAATTTTTAGGTGATAAGTGGTTGTTTGATTATCAATTGTTATTTTATTAAAAAAGTAGATGTGATAGGAGTTAGTGGGGTATTTTTTTAATTGAATGAGAGAGGGTGTGGGGACAAAAAAAATTTAGTGAAAAGAGAGACAATATAATAATTGTGGGGTCATTCCTAATTTAGAAGCGTAACAACTAATCTGGGACGGATGGAAAAGGAAAGTGTAACAACTAATTTGGGACGGAGAAGTATTATTTTTTTAACAATAGAAGTCCATTTAATTGTACTCAATTCAAACTATGTTGCATTTTACTGACTCGGTTATACTCGGATCTTTTCGAAAATTAGTCTTGGGTCGGTCATTCGGGATTGGTTAAGTTTGTTAGATCGACCTACAAACAAAGTTCAATACAAGTACACAACTATAATCCCTAAATTTGTATTGTAATATACAAATTTAGTTCATTTGAATAATTTTTTACACAACTTTGAATTTATAATTTTTCATATATCTTTTTCATTTTCACGTTTTCCAAACATCACAAGTCTTTTATTTAGTTACTATTGAATTGCACCGGCCCTAAAATAGTATGATACTGAAGTTTACCGAACATAACATTTTGAAATTTATAAATATCAAGAAATTCATGGAAGCATTCAGCATGGGATGCATCCACGAAAATTACTCTTTACAGCATCCTCCAATACCAATGGTAAGAATTGTATAAAAAAGGATTCATATGCTGTAACACAACTTAGGTCTGTTTGGCCAAGCTTCTAGAAGAAAACAGCATATGTTTCTTAGAAGTAGTTTTCCAGAAACGGTTTCTAGAGAAACACTGTCGAGAATTAGAATTGTTTGGCCACATAAATCTATAAGTGCTTCTGAGAAGTAGAAAAAGTTTGCACTGCTTGGCCCATTGTTTAATTTTCAAGTTTTTCGAACCATATTTTTAATTACACTTAAATAAAAATATTTACCGAAACTCATGTACCTTTAAAACTGAAGTGTTATACTTTTTCCCGTACATATAGAACAAAAGTAACGACAATGAACTGGAAGTATATGTAATGTACTTGTATGTATTTTGCTTACAAGTTATGATTATAGATAAGCTTGAAATTCCTCCCAAAAGATAAAATTAAATAAATACGATGACGAACAGAAAAAAGAAAAAGGATAAGTTCTTCACTTCCCATCGCCATCAACGAGATCTAGAATCTATGTCTCCATCTACATCCCCTCAACACCCTCTCCCTTCATCACCTTCGATCTCCTCCTTCCGCCCACCTCCTTCCATCAAACCCCACTCGTCTCCACCACTTCCACAACCTCCTCCGGAAAAAAAGATCGTAGGAAGACCTTGACAACTACCCTCAAAAAATTAAAGTACAAAAGTTTGAAATTTACCGGGGGCTGGGAGCAACGAGTGAATGGAGTCGGGCTGCCGGAGTCTACTGGTCTAAAAGATGAGAGGTGAGTGACTGGGGACAACAGAATGAAGGAGAAGTGTCACTTGGGTGGGTGGGTGGGGTGGGGAGGGGGGGGGGGGGGGGGGGGTTGGAACAATCCAGGAATTTATGGTTGTACAAGGGTAATTCTTTCTATTAAAAGTTTCATTAAACCTGAAAACAGCTGCCCGAAAAACTCATTTTGAGAAGCTTGAAATTGGAACTTCTCCTTCTACCCTCTTTAGAAACCATTTTGGGCTTTGAAAAAGTGTTTCTATTTCTTGAAAACATAGTGTTTGGCCAACTTCTATTTCTCAAGGTGAGAAACACTTTCCAAAGCTAGGCCAAACACTACCTTAATCTCTTTCCTAACTTTCGTACCAAACTCCAACGCTTCAGATAAATAATGGACCAGTTTATATTGGACTTGTGAAACAGAATTGATACTCTTGGTACTAACTACTAAGATGGACCACAAGTAAAGTAGGAAATTATGATTTCCAACAATGATATTAGTTTTTATTTCTTCGTGAAATTTCAAATTTTCAAATATGTTTATACCAAATACACTGGTTTTGGGATGAAAAAAAAAACTCACAATATCCTTCCAGGATAAGCTATCTTCAAGTGCTTGTTGTTAAAAAGCAATGCTACTACCATGAGATAATATAAATCTCTCATCTAAACTAAAAAGAAATTGATCATCTCATGCCAAAAACATAGAGGTAACCGTAATACTCTAGTCAGATATTCAAATTTTATTTTCGACAAACTTTAAACAGGGTAGTTTTTTGCCACCTATTTGCAATCCATCAACACCACCATCAGTGTATTTTAATCAACATGATACATGCCAAATTCAACTGTGAAAAAGGCTGAAATTGATTTTCTGAAGGCGTGGATAACAATGTTGGCTAACTGATCATAAAGAGCAAGATTTAGAGGAATAGAGAGTTGGTGATAAAAGACAGTGTCCAGGAAAGAATCCTACATTTTGAGCAAAAATTAGCAGCCTGACCACATAAATGTATTTCCCCTTTCCAAAGATTATATAATCAGGTAGCGCTCCAAAATTTCCAATATAAGGAACATGAGACCTGACAGAGCACACTTTTCCCAGCCCTTTTACATCAACTTTTTGTTTAACTGACAGAAAAAGTAGAACAAAATGTATTGTGGAATTTAGACTTAAAATATGAGAACAATAAGAGAAAGGAAGGGTGACGAAGGGTTAAAAGATACGCAAGGATGTAACTGTAACAGTAAAAATATGGAGAATGGGAAAGATGAACGACTAAGACAAGGAGAACAAAGAGTGAAAGGTAGGGAAATGAGTGTGTCAAAATTGTGCCATTGAACCCTCTAAACAAAAACAATTGGTGCTGTTGTCTAAAACGGTAATGGTAAATCCTTCTCCAGTTTGTGCAAGACCATTCAGAGGCATATACTAGGTTTTCAGAAAATTCACAGTGGAGTTCTTCACTTGACATTCCACCAGTGCCCTATTAGATATAGCATCTAATAAAAGCTACATTATGGTACGAGATGAAATTTCAAAATCCAGTGGCCAGAGATCATCCACTTATGTATCTTCAAAACCTTGAAATTCTAATATGAAATTACGTCAAATAACAAGGAATCTCTCAGATATTTCTTCAGTTGAAAGCTAAGATGCACTGAAAGGACATTATAAACATAACAGAATGGAAATCAAAGGGACTTCTTGGTAGAGTTTACAGATTGGTACAACCTAAAACTCCAAAAGTAATAGACAAATTGTTTTTCCTGATCATTCTATGGCCATGGATGTACGTCCAATTTTTGCACTTCCTAATGACACAGTGGATTATCATGAATTCATGATGACAACTATCCAATGTTCTGACGTTTCATATTCTTCACAATATTAACTTCCAGCAAGTTTCTTATTTTCCAAGCATATAAGTAACAATAAAGCCTTAATGTAGTTTATCCATCACCTGTGATTACTGAACTATTGAGAACATTACTCAAAATAGCAGGAAAGGCACTTGTTTGCTACTAGAAAACATGTGTACTTGGCCTTTTCAGAATGCCAAGGGTTTTAAGATTTTAACTCCAAAACTTCTGTAGTCGACAAGCAGATAAAAATTCCAAAATTATTTAGGAAGTTTAAAAACATACTTCTGCAGAGCAACAAACTTCAGGGTGATATCATCAGAAGATTCAACTCCAGGAATGTCTTTAATGACTTTCTTCCAAGAGGTCAATTCATCCTCGAGTACATTCATACTTCGCTGAATCTCTTGTAACTTAGCTAGCTCAGCCTCGACCCTCTCCCTGCGCCTTTTTTCTTCATTGAACTTCTCCTTCAACAGCTCGATGTTCTCATGAGATGCTTTCAGCTTCCTTGCCTCAAGAACTTCAGACTCCTTGAAATATTAAGAACCAAGAACAATGAGAATTGATCAGAATTATTAACAAACATGTATACAGAAAGCAAGCAGAAAAAGAAACACAAAAGGCAAAAAATGGGACCAATGCCTGAAGCCTCAACTTTATTGTAGTCCATGAGAGAGCTTCTCTAAATGCACATAATTACTACAAATTTTGGCTTCAAGTGCAAAAATTATTGATTAACATAATAACATTCAAAAACAACATTCTGTTCAGAGAAGTTATTGTATATGTGACATGTGTATAATATAACTTATTTTATATGTTTACCTTTGGCTAAGCTACAATGTGTTGTAGCCAACTATAGACACCTAAAATTTGCACTCCCCAACCAAAGTCCTATGATCGTACTTGACCCATATGTTTAAATGGCCCAAACCAGAAGCATGTCGGCCCCGCACTCACTAATTGGACAAACAAATCATCTCTTATTTTAATAAAACATTCTTTTGGGCCCAAGCCCTAAAATTACCTCATTAAGCACGGATTTATCTAAAATCAAACACCCGCTCTTCAAAGATTCGAAATCTTTTTGAAGCTAGCGTAATACGCCAGGCCTTGGCTTAAAACGAAAAACCTTGGTGTTTTGCTCCGAATAACAGAATATCGCCCCTAACTTGATTAGCGCACCTTCCCCTGGGGGACTGCCAAGTGGAAAACCCAACAGAACTCTTAAGCTGGGAATGAGACCGAGCGCAGGCTGTTGGCATTCCAACCTTTCTTGTACTTTTAGGGCCTTGGCTCTTCCACAGTCGAGTCTACGAGCTCCGTAAAGGGCAATATTTTGTTCCCTTTTTCAAAAATTATTCACAACTTTGGCGGCGGACTCATTTCTGTCCTAATTTTTCTCATTTTGCTACAAATAGAGGTGTTTTCATCAAATTCTTTAAACCGGATTGTCATCCATTTTTGGCAGAATTCTAACACTTTCATTTTCTCTCTAATCCATTTCCTTCATGCTTAAGTTTCATTAAAATTTGTTCATCAATTTCATCAAAATTTGTCCTTTACGTGAGTGTGTCCTACCAATTAAGGCTTGTGCATCCCTAAGACCTAAAAGAAGTCAGTAAAATTTCTTAGGACCCTAACAAATCAATTCATTTTATTTCATTAATAGTGTTCTAATTATTTAATTGTACCTATTATTGTTTGAATCTTTTAATTCGTTTGTTCGTGGTGCAGGTGCAAAACGGTGTAATTATTATTATTACTAATATCACTTTTGTGTAGGTTTTCGAAAGTGGAATTCATACGTAATTCGTCTATTAATTTGGCTTTTATGTACTAACTTTATTTATTTTGTAGGTGATGATTTAATACACGAATTATGTATTTATTGCATTTTTATGACTATTGACATTTTTTTAATGTAGGTACAATCCATTATTATGTGCGAGTCCTATATTAAAACTTACTATTTGGGACTAACTTGTTTTATTTTGTAGGAAATAATAAAATTATACGAATCGAGGAATCAAACTAATGAGCCATACTACGAAACTCTGGGAGGGAATTATTGAGCAAAGATTAAGGAGAAAGTGTGAAGATCTCAGAGAATCAATTTGTCAAAGTAGGACTAATGTTGAAGTGGTTATAAGAAGATGTTAAAAACAGATATTTACTAAACACAATATATAATCTTCAAAAGTTTGAGAGCAAAACAATTCAAAGGAGCCCTTCATTCGAAACTAAAAGAAAAGTAAACAAAAACTGTAAACAAAAATATTTTGGTTTGTAAACCATATAACCCTGTCACCATGTGTTTTAAGAGCCCTTTCTAAAATATTCCCACGTTAAGTACACCTTCCAGAGGCAACCTTAAAACCTCATTAACTTTAACAGAAATGTTTTTACAAGTTCAAGATTTGGTACAAAAGAAAATTGATGCATTACGCTCGGTACATTCTTTTCACTTGCAATTTTCTGTTTAGGGAATATAAAAGCTACATTAACATCTATAAAAACTGAACGGAAAAAGAAAAAAAAAAAAATCACCCCCACCCTCCGATCCCACTGCTGCCCCTCCCCCCACTGTGGTCCCAGTGTTCTGTTAGCTACACCTACACACCCAGTGTTCTGTTAGCTACACCTACACCTGGACTGAGAGTTTAACACTATCTATTTCTTTCTTCTAGCAATGCCTCATTAATTTCTCTTGCACAAACAATCTACTAGATTACACAAATCCCACAAAAATATTATTTTACCAATGTAATCCACCAAACTACCTATTCCCAAACCATTTAACTACAGCATCATCAGCATGCGTTATGGAAGTCCTACCAACTCTTAAACTATTTGATTCCTTGAAGGTTGTTGACGTATACAAATTAACTTCTTTCCCAGTTGGGCACCAACATTGGCCATGCCTTGCTAATCAACTAAGTTGCACATCTTCCAAACTACCCTGCATCCCTGCCGCTCCTACCACTAATTTTCTTGATAAAAAGAATCCTCGGTTTTTTAATTCCTATACATGCCTTAGAAGAAATGACTTAAAATACAGTACACTTACATAATTCCTTAGCTCCTCCTGCAAATGCTTCACTAAGACATCATTCTGAGAAGAAGTAGAACCCTCCTCCGGAAATGTGAAGCTTGTTATTTTTGTTTCCAATTCATTCTTCTCTTGCCAACACTGCAAATACAGAGCATACTTTTAACAAAAAGATAAGAAGAGAAGAAGGAGCCTTTTTTAAAATAAAATAACATAAAAATTCTTAAAAGAATATTATACTCTTTAGATTATGGTTGAACTTACAGCAACATACTCTTAAATATCATAAGAAGCGCTCTCCTAAAATAAACTATTGACTTTTTGTTTTATAGGAAAAGAGACTATATTAACAGTAGGAAAAAAGGAGAACATGAGAACCATATTCCTAATTTGATCTTTGTAGTCCTCTATTCCTGATCTCTATTATACACCTGCAAATTGAGTGTTTCAATAGCAGCAGTAAACAAATCAGTAGTAGACCCGGAAAACCTCCCCCCACTCCCTAAAATAAAACCCTAACCCTAAGTGTGCTTCCCCTGCCGCCGGCGACCTGAGTCCCGTCGTTCATCTCAGGTCGCCGGTGTGCACTTCTCTGAGATCTTGTCAGTAACTTCTTTTCCCTAGTCGTTTGTTGGAAGACTCGGGTCGAAGTGTAGGTCTCTCGCCGGCCAATTTTTCCAAGGAGTAGGAAGTATTCTTCTGCTCCTATTTCCTCGCCGGACGAATTAGCTGCGGCTAGTGTAGAAATTAACATCGTCAGCCGTGTTTGTTGAAAGGAGTTTCCCTTCAGATCTGCTCATCAATCTTGGCGCCTATTCCGGAGCTTCCCCAAACGCCGCCGGCGATAATTTCGCCGGTAAAGGTGAAGTTTAGGGTAAGGGTTTCTAATTCGGGTGTTGGGTGCTAGATTACAGGTTGTTTGTTCGGGTTCTGTTAGGTTTTCGGTCTCTTTTAATTCCAAAGCTATCCTCGTCGCTGCCGTCTCGTTGTTTCGGGAATCACCGATCTTGACGGTAAAGGTAAAGATTAGGTTAGGGCTTCCTGTTTGGTTTTAATTTTGGCCGAAATTTGAAGGAGTTAGCATTCTGCTTTGGTGCTAAATGTTGGTCGTGTGCTAGTCCTGCTGTTCTCCTTGTGGTGTTTGGTGTTGTTGTTTAGTATTAATTTCCTAATGCTTAGGCTTATTTGGTGTTTGTTTGTGGGTAGTGTGGTATTAGCTGTTATTAGGAGTCTCTTGTTTGGTATTTTTGGTTTTTGTAGTTCCTTGTGGGTTTCGCAAAGTTGGTTTGTTATTGGTTGGCCTATGTATGTCTGTTCAACTGCTAGGTGTGTTTTATTTCAGTTGTGCGCTTGTCCAAGTCAAAAGAGGGTAGATGAAGGGTGTCAATGCTTAGGTAGTAAGCTTTGGCAGGTTGATGAGATTTTTCGCTCGGGTGATGAGACCTTTGAAGATGGAAGATGAATGTGTGGAGATGCAGTTTGAAGCCTTTGATTTTGGTAATCGGAGGTTTCTGGTTACTTCTAGTTTTAGTTCTGCAATGATGAAAATCGTTGCGTTAAAAAACTCATATCCGAAGGAGGCTCCCCAACTGAAAGGGTCGGGGGTTCATAGCTCTCCAATCTTGGTCGGTTGCTCTCAATATGAGGAGCTTCCGCGTGTACCCACTCGTGAGGGTACCGAGTCACTAAGAAAAGTGACTCTTGGTTTGATCTTGAGCCAAGAATCCCATTTGTTTGTGACTTGCTTACCAGTTATCTCCTTCCACAATTTCCATCATCAGATTGGTCCCGTTTGTTTGTGTTAATCTTGTGCAGATGCTCCTCTACCAACCTCAAGTTGCAAGCTCAAGTTCCAATAATGAGTTCGTCAAACTACCAAGGTCCCTCCAAAAAGATCCTTACTACAAATGTTAGATGTCTTCTAATCAAGCAGCTTGTAAGAGCATGTATTGCTCAAGTTAGTAATTGTTTGTTATTTATATTTCAATGTTGTATGACCGTTGCTATAGCCCATAATCTAACCAAAAAGTTAGAAGAAGGGAATAGCTTTGTTTAATTGATTATCTTTCTATGCTGTCAAAAAAAAAAATAGCAGCAGTTCATACAAAAATATTTATCTTTTACTGAACCTAAACTAGTAAAGCAAGAGGAGGGTTGCTATACTTGGTTATTGAACTTTCAATACTTTAAAATGTTAGTAACCTACTTTAAAATGTTAAAGTTAGTACACAAATTTTTATTTTATTACACGCGGTATCCTTTATTTTTACTTCCACAAAAAAAATATCCCCTTCTCTTAGAGCACCACCCACCCTCTTCCTTTTCTTCCCTTCCCTCCTTTCCCACCATGATATCCATCTTGCCCTTAGTTTTAAAAGGCGTGAGTCGCACCAAGGAGCAGAGTCGTTGGAGCCTAGGCGCAAGGCGGACGTGCGCGCCTTTCGTATGCAAAGGCGCACAATATTTATAATGTTTTGTGGTATCTATTTTCAACAAAAAATTTCAAACTAGTATTACTTGGTGTCAGAAAGGGGTAAAATAGTAATTATAGTAAAATCTTATATATATATATGTATATATATAAATGGGATTTTTTTGGAGAGCATTCGGAGTGCCACGTAGGATTTCCACGTCACCAAATATATACCTAATATATTTCAGATTTTTAAAATAAAAATAGATAAATAAGCACCCGATAAAAGATAATAAGAGATAAATTTTGCTAGGAGTAAAAAAGATAAACCAGTAATGAGTAAAAGATAATAAGAGAAAAAGATACAATTATCCCGTTTAAAAAAATAAGATAGAATTACAAATATTATCAAATCAATCATATGATAAGTTATGTATTGTGATTAAAAGACTACGCGTATATAATTCTCATATAAATTCAGCTGGCTATAATCAATGTCTATAATCAACGTTGGGTAATAATCAACCCATTTTAACAAAAATCAGTGTCGTCCATATAATCTTCTTCATGTTGAAACCGTTCTAACATGTGCTTTATATTTGACAATATGTTGTGTCATTAGAGAAATATAACCATGTTAATTTCTATAGATAATTACGTACATTATTTTTGCACATTATATTGGAGTATAAATTTGTTTTTAATACTATTTAATTATGTATTATAATTATGTTAAATCATGTTGATATTAGTGTGTGGCTGTGCGGTTACGAAAATGTATTGCAATAGAGTTTTATGAAAATTTTCCCCTACGCTATTAATTATTGTTCTTGAACTTTTGAAATTATCGTAGTTGGTTTGTAGCAATACTCTTTATCATAGGACTGTACATTTATTTTTTTTGTAATTTTGGTGCGTACTTTTTTTTTGAATGAATAAGGGGAATTCGAATATGTGACCGACCTTCATATGAATTAAGGGCATCAATACAGGTGAAGATCATAGCATATGACCATATTCTATTTTCCTGACAAATATTTTTAGAAAAAATCTCTAATTTGTCATATAAACCTTGCAATCGGAATAAAGTACAATAACATAACTGATGAATATCTAACTAATACTCCGCAATTATTAGCAACTTTACCTTATCAGAAGGGGTAATCTTGATTGGACTATTGTCAAACTAAAGCCAAACACGTTATAGGAAGCAAAAACCAAATTACAACAAAAAGGAATTAATGGAGATCAACAAAAAGGATTAATGGAGATCAACAAAAAGGATTAATGGAGATCAGTAGGACCTAACTTTGAAGGTGATAAACTATGATCGTCATTATTCATTAAGATAATGTAGTTCCTTAATAAATTAGCTTAAAATATAGACTCCTATAATAATAAAAACTACTACCAAGATAATGATACAATTATATCCTATGCGGTGCATGTTAGTTAATTAAAATTATTGATCCCTAGGCTATCTTTCCCCCAAAAAGAATTTAAAATTATTGATAGCGTAATAATGTTAATCTGTGCATCGCACGGGCTTCTATTTTAGTTAAAAGCCTTTTTGAAGAAAAAAGAACAAAAACGGGACTAAGGAAGGTTCAAGTAAATTTTTAGTCATTGGCCCTTAATTTAGATTCTCAATAGAAGTACGCTACACCTTACCTAAAACATTTACTTTAAAATAGAAAAATGAGGAGTTTGTGGCTGAAAGAGACAAGCAAATTGGAGAAAATTGGGGTTTCCTCTCTCCTCTTTTCAATGCAGTAAATTCTAATGGTTGTGGAGCCATTAAAGTTAAGTGGTTTTGGCCTTTTTATATAAAATAAAATCATTACTTGTCAGCAACCGGAGCTTTATACCATAAGGGCGTTGCGCCTTGACCTGGAAAAGGCGCATAAGGCGCACGCCTTTTGTAGGGAGCCTGCGACTATCATGGCTAGGCTAGGCACCAGCGCCTTAAGCATACGCGCTTTTTAAAACTAAGATCTTACCTCCATGGTTGACGGTTTACTAAACACCCAAATAGCTAAAAGCACCACCTGATTCATAAAGAACCAAAGAAAATTCTAACTCACAAAAATTCCTTTTTTCCCCTGTCTGGATAAAGCAACATCATATAGCCAAAAAGGCCACCTGGCAAAAAAAAAAAAAGTGGTGTGTGCCTTTTACCTAGAGAGGCATCTTTGGGATGACATGACCAGAAAGAAAAGTTTCAACCTTATGGAGCTGTATGCTAATGTCTTCCAGCTTCTCCTTTAATTGCTCTGACTCCTTTACAGCATTACTAGATTGGCATTGCGCTCTTTCCAGCTGCAAAACAATAATCAAAACAAATTAGGATGAAACATGACAAAAACATTGATTTAGAAGAAAAAAAAATGTAATTATTACTCACATCAGCCCTTAACCTAGAGATGGAAAGCTTTGAATCTTCTTTCAAATACTTGAGTTCATCTTGCAGGTTCTTCTTTTCTCTCTCTGGAATGTCTAAAAGCTGGTTTAGTTTCCGCTCTAGATGGTTAGCTTTCTCTTCAGCAGCAGCTGCTGAAGATTCTGAACTATTGCGCATGCTTTCTTCTCTTTTGAGCTTAGCCTGAAACACAAACCCCAAAAAAATAATTTGAAAAAAAAAAAAACAGCTACTAAGTTAATAATATTAAAGTAATGTATATATCTTGATGTCGTGTACAGATCTCAAACAAGTAAAAACAAGAAGATAAACACATTAAACCTCAACCCCTAATACCAAACTAGTACTCACCTCCAGCTCATTGCATTGTTGTATTTGCTTCATTAGTCGCTCCTGAGATTCCTTGATCTCCTTCAAAAGCTTCTCCTGCAGTGACTGCTCACGTCCTCTAGCAGCAGCAAGCTCCTGCTCAGCATACAGAAATTGATCTCGGTATTTCTTCCCTTCGGCTTCTGAAATGATATGAACAGACATAAGCACAACTGAATGAAACATTGATCAACTTCATCTCTATTACTATTATCAAGATCCCAAAGGAAGAGAGAACGGAGAGGTCAAAAGGTCCAAAGAAACAACCAATCCCTAATGTAATGCATAAATAAAATCAAAGGCAAAAGGAGTGCTACTGTGAAGCTCAACTTTCATTCAGCAGATGGAAAGTGAGCAATACATGAAAGATGTTTCTCAAGCAAATTGTTTAGAAAACTACCTGCTTTTAGAAGGTTCTCATTCAATTCTTCTATTTCGGACTGATTTTCAATAGCTGATTTCTCCATACTAGCATAATTATCCAAAAGCTCTGCTTTGACCTGCAAGGCATCGTAACAAGTATTGGATTTAAAGTGTAACCTCAGATTCAACAGTTACATTTAAGAAGCATAAGACCAAGACAAACAAAACTGCGACAGAAAAGTCGGACTTCTTATATTGCTCCCTCCTCCTAGAAGTGTAGAACTAATAGTCAATTATGCAATTAGTCACATTATCTCAACCCCCAGATTCAACATAGTCTCACTAAACATACCATTCGTTATAATTGCGTTGTTTCCATCCTAACACAGTAACACTCCACCAATCTACTTACATGGGAGTACGAGTAGGTCTGGAAATCTATTCATACGTTACGAAATGTGATCATTTATCCCAGACTTTTGAAACAAATATATGTAACTATTATTTCCATACCACAAGAATTGTTTTCTTAATAATCTAAGACAATGATGAACAATGTCGTATTCTGACATGGAAAAATCATTGTAAAAGTTAGAAAACACACTACTTAGCACTTACTAAGTATAAATTGGCCACAAACTTGGAAAAACCAACATGCATTATTTGTTTGAATAAACAGTAGATTTACTTTGCTTCAATATTACAATCAAACAAATATAGAACCATTTAATTTGACAAAACAAACAAAAATGGGCAAAAAAAAAAAAGTACCATTTGACGGCATTGGTAGGTGCAAAGCAAATGATCGGAAGGATTAGGAGATGATTCGGGTAGCGGCGTAGAATGATCCTCGTAGATGACAAGGCGGCCGGCTGGAGAACCGTCGTCTGGAGGCCGGTAATCGGCCCGTCGTTTCCTAGGTGGTGGCGTTCTCAGCATCATTTCTTCCGTTCTGCTGTTACTTCTCCTTAATTTGTTAGGGTTAATTCTCTGGGTTTTGCAAATTGTAAAATTGGGTGAGCTGACTATTTAAATTCAAATTCAAATTTAATCACGCCGAAGTGGAACCAGTATTTAAAAAGGAAAATCAACTCCATTTGAAGGACTAAAAGGTCTTGGGTGTAACAGGTGCACATTAATATTAATGTGCATCAAGTTGCACACGTGTGGAAAAAAGCAGGTATGCTCAAAAAATTTCGCACGGAAAGCAAGAGAGAAAATAAGTCGCAGAAAGAGGAGAGAGAAAAAAACGCAGAAAGAAGAAAGAGGAGAGAGAAAAAAACGCAGAAAGAAGAAAGAGGAGAGAGAAAAAAACGCAGAAAGAGAAGAGAAGGAAGAAGAACGCAGAAATAGGAGAGAGAAAGAACACAACGATCGAAATCGAAATCGAAACGGAAGAGAAGGAAGAAGAACGCAGAAAGGAGATCGAAATTGTGAAATTGCGAGTGAAATCATGAGAGATCGAAATCTCTAACATCGCATGAGATCAAAATTGTGAGAAATCTATATCTAATGGAAAACCTAATTCGAAGTGTAATCAACTCAAACGATTCAAGTTCCGGTTGAATCTGATATTCAAGATGCAACAATGGAGGACGTTCTCAACAATTGTATAGAAAACAATGCTTTGGCACAGGAACGTGAAGAAGAAGAGGCAACTAACGAAATCGAAGCTAAAGAACAACATATTATTTCTGATTCTGAAGGTATGAATAATTATGCATGAGAAATATTAATTATATGTTTGAAGTTAAAGTTATGGTTATGAATGTAAAAGTTAGAGATATTCCTGTAAAAGTTATGTAAATGTGTTGGTTTGGCTGAAATATTGGTGTTTGAAAAAGTTACAGATATCAAACTTAAAGTTGAGGTTTTCAGAGTAAAAGTTAAGTATGTGAAATGTAAAGTTATAGTTATGCATAAAAGTTATAGTTTGATGCGTAAATGTTATAGTTTGATGAAAAAAAGTTAGCCTTGTTTTCATATTATTTCTGATTCTAAAGTTATGAATAATTATGCATTGGAAAAATTAATTATACGTTCAAAGTTAAAGTTATAGTTATGAATGTAAAAGTTAGAGATATTCCTGTAAAAGTTATGTAAATGTGTTGGTTTGGATGAAAAATTAGTGTTTGAAAAAGTTACATATATCAAAGTTAAAGTTGAGGTTTTCAGAGTAAAAGTTAAGTATGTAAAATGTAAAGTTTAGAATATTTGCTTAGATTTTTAACATGATTTTAATAAAGAATTTACAGTTGTGGTTTTATGCATAAAAGTTATAGTTTGATGCATAAAAGTTAGCCTTGTTTAAATAGATATAAGGCTTGTTTTAGTAAAAGTTATAATTTTATCCATAAAAGTTACACTTATTTTAGTAAAAGTTACCCTTATTTTAGTAAAAGTTATAGTTTAATGCGTAAAAGTTAGGCTTGTTTTAGTAAAAGTTAAAGTTCTATGCATAGAAGTTAGACTTGTTTTAGTAAAAGTTGGTCTTATTTTAATAAAAGTTATAGTATTATGCGTAAAAGTTAGGGTTTAATGATAAAATTTTTTGCTGATTTTTAGTAATTGCAATAACAAAACCGGATCAAAATATTGTTGGAACACTGATGGGATACACTGCCGAAACAGTGGAGGAACTTCTAGGTTTCTACGAAAAACATGCTAGTGCGGTTGGATTTTCCATAAGGAAAGGAAACACGAGATTCAAAGTTGGGACAAGAATCGTGCTTGAAAAGACATATCTTTGTTCAGCAGCAGGAGTAACAAACAATGGAAAGAACAAAAAGAAAAAAGTGCAAACAGTTGTTCCTGTAGTGCCCAAAAAAGAGAGAAAACCAAGGCAAGTTCCGATCACGAGAACTCGATGTAGGGCTTGCTTGAGAGTGAAAATGAATTCTGAAGGCAGATATGAGGTTGTTAATCACGTGATAATGCACAACATGATTTAACTAGAAGTCAATGGCACTACTTGCATAGATCTGAAAGGCAAATAATGGAAGAGAAGGGGGAGGCAATTGAAACTATGCAAAAATCTGGTAATAGTTACATTTTGATAGTTAAACATTTATGTTCTGTGTAAAAGTTATTGTTTTGATACTCATCCTTGTGTTACTGCAATCACCTTCTAAGATGAAAAAAGTTGGAAATATAAAAGTCACACTCATCTCAGTTAAAGTTAAGCTTTTTAAAGTAAAAGTTAGGTTAGAGTAGAATGAAGACTGTCTTTAACTTTGACAACAATTTCCTTAACTTTAACCTACATAACAACAACTTTAACACAGAAATTAACTATAAGGTGTTAAAGTTAAGTTATTGACAATTAAAGTTTTAAAAGTTAAAGTTAGCCTTTTTGTACTAAAAGTCAGGTCTGAAGAAGTAAAAGTTGTGTAAAGTTAAATAAAACCTTTTGCCTAAACTATTATTTTATTTACATTCTTTTATGCTCAACTGACAGGTCTGTCATCCACGGCTTCTTTTAACTACATGGCAATTGAAGCTGGAGGTGAAGAAAATTTAGGACACTCGAAGAAAGACCATCTAAATTACTGCACGAGGTTAAAAATGAAGCAAATAGAAGGAGATGATGCACAAGCAGTAACTGACATAATGTATTTAGAGCTTGAAGGTGACCCAAACTTGTTTTTTAGATTTAGATTGGATGAAAAAGGCAAATTGAGGAGTTTGTTTTGGAGGGACTCTATGATGATGGAAGATTATGGAATTTTTGGAGATATAGTGGTTTTTGACACAACCTATAGAACAAACAGGTATAACCTGATTTGTGCTCCAATAGTTGGAATAAACAACCACTGGAACAATTGCATGTTTGGTTGTGCATTCATAGGAGATGAAAAGATTGAGTCGTTTGTGTGGCTTCTACTGTAATCCCCCGTAAATTTATAATTTTTATTAATATATTTTAACGTATATTATTTATATTTAAATAGAATTTATGAATTTTAAGTAATGAATATATAATTAACGTATATTCATTTTATCTTAAGTATGTTCTAAATATTTAACGATTTTTGAACTTTATTATATTTATATATTTAATGTATATTTAAATTCTTTTAAATATATTCCAAATATTTTAACGGTTTGCGCAATCAAGATTTATTTTAGAATTTTATGTTGAAAATAATTTGAATTAGGAAAACTCGTTGAATTCGAAAAAAAAAAACAATTCTATTCGGTTTTGACTCAAACACTAAAATCCAAATCTTAATCCTAGCCCACATGGGAAAAGCCCAAAATAAAAAATAAAAAAAAAAAAACAAAAAAAAAACCCATACCCCTCTTTTCTAATTCACGTGAAACCAACCTCACCCAAAACCCCTTCCTTCCTCACGTAAAAAGGAAAACTCAACCCTCAACCTCCATTGCTTGCTTGTTGCCCAGCCGCCACCACCCTGCCTGACCGCCGCCTGTTCCTCCGCCGTAGTCCCTCTCCGTCGCCGCACGGTAACATCTCATTCTCTCACTCGTTCGTTCTCCTTCCCCTTCGTTTTCTTGCCTTACTTGTTTCGGTTTCTCGCAGCAACCATAGCAACCACCGCAGCCCGCCACCGTACCCACCACCAGTCGCACAACCACCTTCGTCGTTCCCTCCACGCTGCGCCGCCACCTGCAGCGCCGCTGCTGCACTGCACACACCAATTCTCTCCTTCCTCTTTCGTTGCTTGCAACCACCCGCAACAACCAAGTGCGCCCACCGCAGTCACCACCTCCAGCCGCGTCGCCCGTTCTCCGCGACCACCTCCCTTGCTGCCGCGCCGTGCACCACCGCCCAGCCTCTCCTCTCCTCTTTAGTTTGGTTGATTTTCTTAAACCCTAAGTTATTTAAATGTTTTAATTAAGTTTATTAATTTAATTTATGTTCCTTGAATTGAATTAAATTTATGATTTTTATGATTAAGTTATGAAATTTCAGATTATATGTTGTTGAAATTAATTTAATTATTTTCAGATTATATGTTGTTGAAATTAATTTAATTATTTTCAGATTTATTAACTACGTTTAAGTTAGGGTTTTAATGAAGTTTTATTAATTCAATTCATGTTTATTGAATGAAATTATAAGTTTTTATGATTAAATTAGATTTTCAGATTATATATTATGCTTAATTAATAATTTAATTTTCAGATTACATAATTGAATTGAAATAAGATTTTTTAATTATTAAAGCATGGATTTTTAAGGTTTTAATATTCCAAAATCATAATAGAATGATTATATATTATTAAAGCTATTATTTTTATGATTTTAAGAACGTTTGATTATGTTTTGTGGACGTTTGAAATTATTCTATATTGCTGGAAATTTTAAAAGGGATGTTTTATTGGAGTTTAGAACGTTTTGGGATCATTAGTTTAATAGTTATTATGCTTGGAGGTTATTTAGTTAAGTTTCGATATTTGGGATGGTTCAAAATATGTTTAGGATGTATTTAGAATACTTTAGTACTGCTGTAAATTGTTGGATATTGATTGGGGAATTTTATTGGTTGTTTTTAGGCGGAGAATTCTTTGTGGGCGATTTTTGAATTCGTTAAAGTGGCCTATCAGTTTGTTTACACAAGGTACGTACATACCTGTGTGCTTGGAATGAGTGTGATTTGTGGAAACCATGTTGAAATGATTCATGAACTTCGTTATGTTGAAATGATTAAGGAACTTGGTTATGTTGAAATTGTTGATGAACTAGATTATGTTGAAAGTGCATGTTTAATATTGTTGGATGGACATGTTAAGCATATATATTTCGTTATGAGAATTATAGCATGTTGGTATGGATGATTGATGCGAACATGTTGGTTGGGAACATTAAATTATCATATATGTTGATTCAGATCGATTGTTCAGTGTTCCCTTTTAGCTTTTCACTACTTTATAAGGGCCGAGGACCTTGTTTAGTAAGTTGAAACCTTATACCCATATAGAGGGGTTTATCAGTATTAAAGGAAAGGTTGAATTAATTGGAATAAGTCTTGTGTGACGTCTCTGTGATCACTTGTTTAATTCAAAGATAAAAGAAGTTGCGTTTACTTGTTGAATATAATATTTATGTTTGATGAGTCATAACCAAGTATTAAAAGTTAAGTCATGTAAAGTGAACATGAGTAGCAATAGCTTTAGACTGTGCACGTCTAAAGTGTCGGACAATCAGGAGTTGGGGTCATGGGTCGCCTATGGCTTTTTCTGGGGCCGGATTGATCACCGGTTCTATTTTATTCAAAAGTCCCTCGATATCGCAGGTCATTGGGGTTTACGGAGTCGCGCCCGTACCTCGTCTTCCTTAGTGAAGAAGAAGAAGTTTCTAGTAGACAACTCAGTCCGTTGACTATTTCAATTAAAATAATGTTAATGATACAAAGGTCTAGTTCAGTCAAATATAGTTTTCAAGTCAATATATCTTGATTATCCTTGCTTATGTTTTATTGAGTACCATGTTAGGTTGTTCGTTTAATAGAATCATGTTAGGATTATTATTGATTTAGTATGTAGTACTCAGCTTTGCTGATTACGTGCTTTTGCTTGTGCATGTTGATCATGGCTATGCCTTATTGATCCTGTGATGACCCAATCTTTGGTGAGCAGTCTCTAAGGATCAATAAGCATTGTCCATCTGCAGGTTTGAAGATGTTGCATCATTGGGATCGGGAATAGAGAGCTTGTATTTAGTTTTGATTTGCTAAGTTGACTTGGGTTTGTTTAAATGGACTTTAAACTTGTCATACTATTTATATTTCCTTATTTTCGTTGGTTGATTTTTGAGACTAAACCTGTAATCGATTATTTATAAACCTAAAGTTAGTTTTATGTTTTCCGCTGCAAAATTCTGAATAAGCCGTTACGTTTTCACACGGGCGATAACGCCTTGATAATTCTCTATGTTTTATATTAAAAGGTTATTTTAGAAAAGAGAGAATTGTCGGGGTGTTACAAAGTGGTATCTAGAAGCTAAGGTTTTACTTTAATAAATTTTTAGGCGCCTAACTACCTAGTTATTTAAAATAGATTTCTTAAAAATCGAGCTTCTACGGATTATAGTGTTCAAAAATTGGTACTTTTTTTTTGGGGGGCCGATTTCATTTTACCTTGTTTGAAAATATACGATATTCCTTATTTACGTTCGAAATCAAATTATTTTTCCAAGTTAAAGTGATACTTTGGACATTTATTTTTTATTATTTATTATTCAAACAAATAAATAAAAATCATATGAATACATTTTTTTTTAAAAGGAGTTCAATTTTTTTTAAAGTTGTTTCAAGATTTAGAATTCGTTCATTAGGAAATATAAATCTTTTTCGAATTAATAACTTTATTTTCTAATTTATTCGCTACGCATTTCCTTAAGTTATTTTACTTTATTTATTTTATATTTTTATTTATGTTATTATTCTATGTTATAATTTTCTTATATTAGCGTCCTTTTACCTTGTTATTTAAATTATTTCAATGCTTTAGCTTATGAGAGATGGGTAGTATAAGAAGGGCATATAAGATAGAATTATATGTGCATTAGTGGCTAGTCAACGCTAGCATTAGAAATTGATTGTTATGTACGCGCGTGTGCTAATTGTTTAAGTGTTACATTTACAAGTGCATAAAGAATTGTTTGATTCCACCAAACTTATCGATTACTGAACCTTGTTTATGTTTTGGCTGGAAAATCGTTAGTGAGACCTTGAATTTTTTTATTTCAGGGATAATATGTTTCTTTCCAAGTATACCAATATAGGATCCTTCGAGAAACTTGATATAGAAACCCCAGATATTTATGTGAAGAAAATTGTGTTTGGATGTGAATATTATGCTAAGGTTCAAGGGCAACCTATCTTAATGAGAAAGGATATCATAGCAGCCACTATCATTAATTGCTTACCTAACAAATTTCCATACCTAGAACTCAAGGAAAGGTTTAAAGACATGCATTCTGATAATGGAACTCCAAACTTGGTTAAGTATGGAACTTGGGATGGTAGATGGAAATATGATTCAGAAATTCTGACCACCATTATTGAAGCAGCAGAAAGTGGGTTTAGAGACGGTAAAATCGTAGGGAGTCATGTTGGGGATTCAGTTACAGAAGAACCTATGGGAATTAGTGTAAATAATAACCTAGAGGAAAATGATGTAGATGTGGAGAACGAGAATGTAGGTGTTGAGACAGAGAATCCTAACTCAGCGGCTCATGAGCCAACCATTGAGATCTCTAGTGATTCGAATGCAGAGCTCGAAAGTGAACAGGAGATGACAAGTGAGCCTAATCAAAATGAAGACATGGGTGAAGATGCAAACCCTGAGGAAGACCCCGATGAAGACCCTGAAGAAGAGTTCGATGATCTTGAGATCTAAATTTCACTCCGCAAGTTTCAGGAGCAATGGATAGGCAAGAGGCCACAAATATTTTGAAGTCATAAATAGTTTATTAGCTCCTTTATGTTTTAAAGAATAAGTAGCAAAGCTACAACAGTTTAAGGTTAAATTTTATTGAAGTTTGAAATGTTCTTTATTATTTTCAAGGATGTAATAAACCTTTATGGAGTTAGCAATAAAAGTTAAAGTTTTCAAGGAATTGTTCTTTATTCTATTTTGAGGATTCCATAATACCCCAACCTCTAGGTAGTACGTCATGGATTAATTCTTTATTGGTTGCATACTCAGTGTGAATTGTGGATCAATTCAATTGCCACAAAAATATTAAATGATTTGAGTACATAAAGGAAGTGAGGGCCAATCTAGACCCTCATGACCAATATGATTCAAAATGTTATGCCTTATGTGTAGTGCGTAAATGTCTTTCGCGAATTATTGAGGATGATTATTTTCCAATGATTATTGCTTCTTGTAGACGATCGTTGCACCTTCATAAACGATTTTCGTGCCTTCGTAAATGATGTGTATCAATGTGAACATTGTTGGTTGAGGCGATCTTTATGGTCAATTCAAGTATTAAATTGTATGGGATAATGTATAAGTGGTGTTTCAAACCTGAAATAGAGTATACTAATTGCAGGTCGCGTTCTAGAATGGCCAACAACAATGATCTAGCTGCTGCGATTCGCCTCTTGGCGGAAAAGCTAACCCAGGAGAGAACTGAGCGCCCCGATTCTGCAGGGGAAATGTTTGAAAGACTTTCTAAGGTCAAGCCACCGTATTTCAAGGGACAAGCAGACCCTACCTTCCTGGAAAACTGGATTAGGGAGTTTGAGAAATTGTTTGAGGCTGTGAGTTGCCCTGAGAGTATGAGAGTAAGTCAAGCTGTCCTATATCTAAAAGATGAAGCCGATTTGTGGTGAAAAGAAAATGGAAATAGACTAAGTGCTGTTGAGGGATTCAATTGGGATTCATTCATAGTTGCCTTAAGGGGAAAGTTTTATCCTCCTTTTATGAGAAAGCAGAAAGCGCAGGAGTTTATCAACCTTAGGATGGGGAATATGACTATTGCTGAATACTATAGCAAGTTTATAGCTTTATCGAGGTTTGCACCTGAGGTGGTAGCTACTGAGGAGCTAAAGGCTCAAAGGTTTGAGCAAGGGCTGACTGATGAAATTCAATTGGGATTAGGTGGAGAAACCTTTACTTCCTTAGACATAGTGTATGGGAGAGCTGCTCATATTTATGGTCTGCAGTCTAGAAGGGAAAAGAAAACTGTGGTAATTGGGGAAAAGAGGAAAGATTTTAATGCTGGGGGTAACCAAGAAAACTTTAAAAAGAATAGAAACGGAAATGGGAATGGAAATGGAAATTTCCAAGGAGGAAACAATCAGGGGCACCACAACAACTCGAACCCATCTGAGAGAGTGCATTATTGCAAGATGTGCAGTAACAATCACCCTGGTAAGAACTGCAAAGGAGAATTAGTGACCTGCAACTATTGTCAGAAAAGGGGACATAGGGAGTATGAGTGCTTCACTAAGCAAAAAAAGGAACAAAATAGTAATGGAGGTGGAAACCAAGTGAGGTTTAACCAGTCTGGAGGTCAAAATTCAAAGCCTGAAAGGGCACAAAACAACCAAGAGAACTATAATAAGCCTGCAAATGATAACAACAACCCGAATAAGGCTCCAGGAAAGTTGTACATGATGAATCAGAATGAGGATGAACGATCTGCCGATATAGATTCTGGTACTTTTCTATTAACTCTGCGCAAGTTAAGCATTATTTAATTCGTGGTGACTTGTCCTTTTGTTTCGTCGTCTGTTGTGAAAAGTTTAAAGTTAGTAGTTTTAGTAAAATAGGAATTTTGAGAATAGAATTCGTCGAAAGAGAATTTTGGTTAGCTATTCCCTAAGGTGAGTTACGAGGGCGTAACTCGTTTTCTTTAAGGGGGGTAGAATGCGATAGAAATTCGCGCTTTTTACTTATTTTATGGTATTTTTATGAATTTTATGCTTATTTTTTAGCAACCTTTAGAAGTTGATGCAAAGCAAATAGATTCTCCGCAAAAGAAAAGGTGTCCATGAGTAACACAAACAGCTTTGAGTTGGCAAAATAGTGCACCTAGGTGGCACAAATACTTCTGTAGTAAGAATAAGTTAAAAGCTTTTGGGGAAAATGTTGGAAATTTCGTGTCAAGTTTCGGGACGAAACTTCTTTTAAGAGGGGTAGATTGTAATCCCCCGTAAATTTATAATTTTTATTAATATATTTTAACGTATATTATTTATATTTAAATAGAATTTATGAATTTTAAGTAATGAATATATAATTAACGTATATTCATTTTATCTTAAGTATGTTCTAAATATTTAACGATTTTTGAACTTTATTATATTTATATATTTAATGTATATTTAAATTCTTTTAAATATATTCCAAATATTTTAACGGTTTGCGCAATCAAGATTTATTTTAGAATTTTATGTTGAAAATAATTTGAATTAGGAAAACTCGTTGAATTCGAAAAAAAAAAACAATTCTATTCGGTTTTGACTCAAACACTAAAATCCAAATCTTAATCCTAGCCCACATGGGAAAAGCCCAAAATAAAAAATAAAAAAAAAAAAACAAAAAAAAAACCCATACCCCTCTTTTCTAATTCACGTGAAACCAACCTCACCCAAAACCCCTTCCTTCCTCACGTAAAAAGGAAAACTCAACCCTCAACCTCCATTGCTTGCTTGTTGCCCAGCCGCCACCACCCTGCCTGACCGCCGCCTGTTCCTCCGCCGTAGTCCCTCTCCGTCGCCGCACGGTAACATCTCATTCTCTCACTCGTTCGTTCTCCTTCCCCTTCGTTTTCTTGCCTTACTTGTTTCGGTTTCTCGCAGCAACCATAGCAACCACCGCAGCCCGCCACCGTACCCACCACCAGTCGCACAACCACCTTCGTCGTTCCCTCCACGCTGCGCCGCCACCTGCAGCGCCGCTGCTGCACTGCACACACCAATTCTCTCCTTCCTCTTTCGTTGCTTGCAACCACCCGCAACAACCAAGTGCGCCCACCGCAGTCACCACCTCCAGCCGCGTCGCCCGTTCTCCGCGACCACCTCCCTTGCTGCCGCGCCGTGCACCACCGCCCAGCCTCTCCTCTCCTCTTTAGTTTGGTTGATTTTCTTAAACCCTAAGTTATTTAAATGTTTTAATTAAGTTTATTAATTTAATTTATGTTCCTTGAATTGAATTAAATTTATGATTTTTATGATTAAGTTATGAAATTTCAGATTATATGTTGTTGAAATTAATTTAATTATTTTCAGATTATATGTTGTTGAAATTAATTTAATTATTTTCAGATTTATTAACTACGTTTAAGTTAGGGTTTTAATGAAGTTTTATTAATTCAATTCATGTTTATTGAATGAAATTATAAGTTTTTATGATTAAATTAGATTTTCAGATTATATATTATGCTTAATTAATAATTTAATTTTCAGATTACATAATTGAATTGAAATAAGATTTTTTAATTATTAAAGCATGGATTTTTAAGGTTTTAATATTCCAAAATCATAATAGAATGATTATATATTATTAAAGCTATTATTTTTATGATTTTAAGAACGTTTGATTATGTTTTGTGGACGTTTGAAATTATTCTATATTGCTGGAAATTTTAAAAGGGATGTTTTATTGGAGTTTAGAACGTTTTGGGATCATTAGTTTAATAGTTATTATGCTTGGAGGTTATTTAGTTAAGTTTCGATATTTGGGATGGTTCAAAATATGTTTAGGATGTATTTAGAATACTTTAGTACTGCTGTAAATTGTTGGATATTGATTGGGGAATTTTATTGGTTGTTTTTAGGCGGAGAATTCTTTGTGGGCGATTTTTGAATTCGTTAAAGTGGCCTATCAGTTTGTTTACACAAGGTACGTACATACCTGTGTGCTTGGAATGAGTGTGATTTGTGGAAACCATGTTGAAATGATTCATGAACTTCGTTATGTTGAAATGATTAAGGAACTTGGTTATGTTGAAATTGTTGATGAACTAGATTATGTTGAAAGTGCATGTTTAATATTGTTGGATGGACATGTTAAGCATATATATTTCGTTATGAGAATTATAGCATGTTGGTATGGATGATTGATGCGAACATGTTGGTTGGGAACATTAAATTATCATATATGTTGATTCAGATCGATTGTTCAGTGTTCCCTTTTAGCTTTTCACTACTTTATAAGGGCCGAGGACCTTGTTTAGTAAGTTGAAACCTTATACCCATATAGAGGGGTTTATCAGTATTAAAGGAAAGGTTGAATTAATTGGAATAAGTCTTGTGTGACGTCTCTGTGATCACTTGTTTAATTCAAAGATAAAAGAAGTTGCGTTTACTTGTTGAATATAATATTTATGTTTGATGAGTCATAACCAAGTATTAAAAGTTAAGTCATGTAAAGTGAACATGAGTAGCAATAGCTTTAGACTGTGCACGTCTAAAGTGTCGGACAATCAGGAGTTGGGGTCATGGGTCGCCTATGGCTTTTTCTGGGGCCGGATTGATCACCGGTTCTATTTTATTCAAAAGTCCCTCGATATCGCAGGTCATTGGGGTTTACGGAGTCGCGCCCGTACCTCGTCTTCCTTAGTGAAGAAGAAGAAGTTTCTAGTAGACAACTCAGTCCATTGACTATTTCAATTAAAATAATGTTAATGATACAAAGGTCTAGTTCAGTCAAATATAGTTTTCAAGTCAATATATCTTGATTATCCTTGCTTATGTTTTATTGAGTACCATGTTAGGTTGTTCGTTTAATAGAATCATGTTAGGATTATTATTGATTTAGTATGTAGTACTCAGCTTTGCTGATTACGTGCTTTTGCTTGTGCATGTTGATCATGGCTATGCCTTATTGATCCTGTGATGACCCAATCTTTGGTGAGCAGTCTCTAAGGATCAATAAGCATTGTCCATCTGCAGGTTTGAAGATGTTGCATCATTGGGATCGGGAATAGAGAGCTTGTATTTAGTTTTGATTTGCTAAGTTGACTTGGGTTTGTTTAAATGGACTTTAAACTTGTCATACTATTTATATTTCCTTATTTTCGTTGGTTGATTTTTGAGACTAAACCTGTAATCGATTATTTATAAACCTAAAGTTAGTTTTATGTTTTCCGCTGCAAAATTCTGAATAAGCCGTTACGTTTTCACACGGGCGATAACGCCTTGATAATTCTCTATGTTTTATATTAAAAGGTTATTTTAGAAAAGAGAGAATTGTCGGGGTGTTACATCTACAAACTTTCAAAAAGTCAATGGGGGGAAAAAGTCCAATATCAATCTTTACAGATCAAGATGCAGCAATGAACAATGCCATCAATCAGGTAAAAATCCAAGATTTATTCTTAAAGTTGTAGTTTTCTGTGCTAAAGTTATAATGTAATTACCAAAAGTTAGTTAAACTAGTAAAGACCTTTTCAGAGTACTTAACTTTAACTTCAAAATCCTCAACTTTAACTTCAAAGTCTTTAACTTTAAATTCAATATCCTTAACTTTAAGTTCAGAATCCTTAACTTTAAATTTAGAAATCTTAACTTTAACTTTAGGAATCCTTAACTTTAATTTCAAAGTTATAATGTAATTACCAAAAGTTAGTTAAACTGGTAAAGACCTTTTCAGAGTCCTTAACTTTAACTTCAAAATCCTCAACTTTAAGTTCAGAGTCTTTAACTTTAACTTCAATATCCTTAACTTTAAGTTCAGAATCCTTAACTTTAAATTTAGAAATCTTAACTTTAACTTTAGAATCCTAAAGTTTAAATTTAGAATCCTTAGCTTTAATTTAAGGATACTTAACTTTAACTTTAGGATCCTTAACTTTAACTTCAAAATTCTTAACTTTTAAGATTGGATTGTATATGCAGGTCTTTCCAGATTCAAGACACAGATTATGTTTATGGCATTTTCATCAGAATGCTATTACCAGATTAGGGGAATTGAAACGAGATCCAACCTTTAAGAAGACATTCAACTATTGTTTGTATAAGTGTGTCAGAGTAGTTGAATTTGAAACCAATTGGAGATCAATGCTGCAATAATATGAGCTGATAGGGGCAGAGTGGTTTACAAATGTATACAATTTGACAGAAAAATGGTGCCCTGCCCTAAGCAAAGATTTCTTTTCAGCTGGGATTTTGTCTTCACAATGAAGTGAAAGCACTAATCACGCCATCGGATTTAGAGCAAACAGAACAACAAGTTTAACTGATTTCTATAGATTGTTCAAAGGAACAATACAGCGTTGGAGAAGTACAGAAAAGAAAGCTGAATTCTCTTGTAGTAAATCGGTTGCATCCTCGGCTTTACCACTATCTGGATTGCTAAAACATGCATCAGAAGTTTACACGTTGTCACTATTCAGAGACTTTGAGGAGGAATTTGGATATTCAATTGCAACAACAGCAAAATTAATTTGGAAACAAGGTAAATATCAGAAGTTCAAGTTTCCAATTTTGAAAAATTATAAAGTTAGTCTTTTTGTTGTAAAAGTTAGGCCTTTTTTATTAATAGTTTGGTAAACTGAAATATAAAGTTAGGCTTTTTTTATTAATAGTTTGCTAACTTTTATACATATTTTTGTAACTTTCCACCTTACAGAATATAAGAAGCTAAAATTAACATTTTAGGGCAAAAAAGTTAAAGTAAGGTTTTTTATTTTAAAATTTTGGATTCTGAAGTTAAAGTTTAGGCATCTGAAGTTAAAGTTTAGAATTCTGAAGTTAAATTTAGGTTTTTTGTTTTAAAAGTTATATACCCTGAAAAATTAAGTTTCATAACTTTAAGTACACCAGGGCTAACTTTTATATTGATTTTCCTAACTTTAAAATATAATACTACTAATGCAGGTAATACTGAGTTCTATGTTGTGTCCATTGATGAGGAACCTTGGTCTGCACAAAGAGTAACATACATCCACGAGAGCCAGACAATATCATGTACGTGTAAAAACTTTGAAGCTTCGGGATGGCTGTGCTACCACTGCATTAGGATATTGCACCTTCATTCGGTTAACCGGATTCCAGAACAGTACATCAAAAAGAGGTGGACAAAATCTGCCAAGTCATCGGTTTTGAACAAATTAGAAAATGAAAAGCCGGAAGAAGTGCAGTACACACCTTGGCGCCAAACCATGGCTATGAAATACTACAACCTTATGAAAGCCAGTCAAATGAGGAGACAAGAACCCTTATGGAGGATGGTTATGCCGCTAGTGTGTCTCTGGTTGATGAACTTCTAGCATCATTAAATCTTTCAAATACTGAAGATGCTTCAACCACAGAAACAAGTGCAACAGCAGCACCTGAAACAAGTGCAACAGCAGCACCTGAAATAAGTGCAACAACAGCACATGAAACAAACTCAGCACCAGCAGGTAAAAGTTAATGGTTTTTAGGTAAAAGTTAAGATATTAACTGTTAAAGTTAGGTTGCAGATGACGAAAGTCTGTCTTAACTTTAGAACAAATTTCATAACTTTAACTTACAAAACTACAACTTTAAACCAAAAAAACCAGATTGGAACTCTTATTAGCTTAAAAAGGAAAATATGTAAAAGTTTGAGTTTTATATGTAAAAGTTTGGGTTTTATAAGTAAAAGTTATAGTACATTATGTTAAATGTTTATAGGTACTCATGCAACAACTACAAGTGATACAAGTGTACAACAAGCAACAACAAGTTCCAAACCTGCAACAAACCCAACAACTGAACCTCCTATGGTGTTGGATCCTAAACGTTGCACAATAAAAGGAAGGAACAAAAGACTACGAGGACCGCTTGTCAAAAAGAAGAAGGGAAAAACTGCAGCGCCTCCAACAACAGACTTTGGAACAATCCTAATCCTAACACTTATAAAGCTTCATACTTGTAATACTATTCACCCAATAGTGTTGTTACATATATGCCCTTGATTTCCTTCTTAGTTTTTTTTGTCTTTATTCTTATCAATAATTAAAGGTCTGTTTTAACCTTCTTCTGCCACGAATCATCTTTGATCTAATGCAACTCTGGTTTCTTCACCCTCGTCTCTCCGTCTTTCTTCGGTTATGTCCTCTTCTCTTCAATGCCATTCCTCTTCCTCTTTCGTACTACAAATTACTCTGTTTTCTTCGCACCTTTTCCTCCTCTTCTATGTGCTGCCTAAAACTTACTTTGTTTTTTTAGGACATCTCACATGGCGTTCGTTTTGAAGGGCTCCATTTGCCCGATCTGACATCTCTCCGTCGTCGGTACGTTTTAGCAATTCTGTGAGGGGGTCGAAAAAGCGCTAGGCTAATGCGTGACCTTGTCCCTCGTGGGTGTGACGATTCTTTTTATTCAATCAAGTGTAATTGGATTTCCTGTGAGTATACACCCAATTGACTAGTAATATAGGAGTCGCCATTCAGTTTTTAACGATAATGAGAAAAACTGACAAAACCCGGTTATCGTGACATAAAGGGAGTGCAATTATGTTTGACCACGATGGCCGTAGGTTCCCTTGTGATCCCTGGTGTGGGGATCTCTCAATATACACCCGCAAGGTAGAGATTGAGGGTTCAGGGGACTGTAACTACTGAGAGGAGTAATTCGCTCGTCGATAACTCCAGAGGCAGGATATCCTTACTAGCTCAGCATAAATAATTGAAGGGACATGTATTAACTATTAAACTAATCTGAATTGATTTTAGCAATATGCAACATATAATACTAATTCGATCGTGATCATCTGATTTAAATAGCATTAAGGGACCTAGCATGATAATCCGATTTCCCAAAAATATTATATTTATTAGGTGTGATAGAACAGTCATATTAGGTTAGTTTAACAGTTCATAAAAAGGGCGAGGAAAGCAGTTAAATCATCGAAAAGGGGCACATTACGACGCACCCTTGAGAGGTGCGTCACGGTTCTCAGAAAACTAACCACTTTGACTTTGCTATTTCTCCTTTTTATTTAACGAATCTCGATTATGGGACAGGATACGTTCTGTTCGATTTATGGATCGATTGCGACAGAACGCGTGAACAGTTTCGCAGCGAGAGGCTTAGGCTAAGGGGTTTAGAGTCAATACTCAGAATATATTATGTGTTGTTGTGTATCCTTTCACGTCGAAACTAGGGGTCTATTTATAGGGAAGAGTTCGTGGAAAGATAGAATTGCAGAGTTCTAATCCTCAAAGAATTAGGAAAAGAAACGTACCCAGGTATTTTCAGCGCCCAGGCCTGGGCGCCGAAGATTTCGGCGCCCAGAGCCAGCGTTGAAAATAGGGTATGGGCAGTTTTTGTTTAGTCAGATTCGGATTCTAAAATCCGTAGAGTTTGAGATTAATTTGAGTCTTTTAGCGCGTATCAATTTGTGACGGAATGCGTCTGAGCCCGTTACGAACTCTAGGCTCGTTAGGATTAATACGTAACTCTTATTTCCGAATCCTATTAGGAATAGGATTCTCGCAGTTTTCTATCTCATTTAGGATTTATGTTGGAATGCAACACCTAATTCTGACAGGTTTCTATCTTTTATGATTTGCCACCTTTAGAAGCTACCTTTTACGACAGTTACTATTTTTAGCAGGTTTCCATAAATAGCAGGTTTCGGGTGAAATGAAATAGGGAACCGAGATTCGTTTATTTTATAGGAGATGCGTTGTCAAGTGGAGTTTTTATGCTTTCATCATCGAACCTTTCCCTTGCGGGCACGGGGACAAAAGTAGGCGTCTACAGTTAGCCCCCACTTTGACTGAGTCTTGGAGTAAGACGATGGTCAAAGTATTAACGGAGTGCGTTACACAAGCCCAATCACGAGGTAAAACGTTTTTTTTAAAGATTCTCATTTTCAGGGTTAGTTAAACGAGAAAACCCCCTTGTTTTTATAGGAAGTAAAACGAAGGAAAATCCAACAAACCAATCCTTTAATTTTTGGAAAAAGGGAAAACCAATAAAAGTTATCGCTGCAGCGACTAAGGACCTGCGCTGTTAGTGACGCAGACCCCGCCCGCTGAAGGTGGGCGAGCCTGTCCTCTGAGGGGGACCCCTCTGTCCGATAGAAGTGGACGAATCTGTTTGATGTTTTTGAAAATAAGGACCTACGCGGTTTGTGACGTAGACCCCGCCCGCAGAAGGTGGTGAACCTTGTCCGCTGAGGGTGGACACCCCGTCCGATAGAAGTAGACGAATCTGTTTCGAAATTTTTGAAAATAATGACCTACGCGGTTTGTGACGTAGACCCCGCCCGCTGAAGGTGGCGAACCTTGTCCGCTGAGGGTGGACACCCCGTCCGATAGAAGTGGACGAATCTGTTTTGAAATTTTTGAAAATAAGGACCTACGCGATTTGTGACGTAGACCCCGCCCGCTGAAGGTGGCGAACCTTGTCCGCTGAGGGTGGATACCCCGTCCGATAGAAGTGGACGAATCTGTTTAAATTTTTTTGAAAATAAGGACCTACGCGGTTTGTGACGTAGACCCCGCCCGCTGAAGGTGGCGAACCTATTTTAAATTTGAAGACTTTATTCTTCGAAAAACTGAGGACCTGCGCGGCTAGTGACGCAGACCCCGCCCGCTGAGGGTGGGGGAGCCCATTTTGAATTTCTTATTTTGCCTATGTAGAAGAGCTTTTGGTGATTACAGCCTGTTGGTGGGTCGTAATATTTCCTGATTAGATGTGTCCTATAAGTGGGTCCACGTATTCCTTTTAGGGTGTTTCACAATGTTTGTTACATGGGAAAATCTTTCCTTTTACAAACTTATTATACTATATATTATTTTTTGTGCCAACTTTTAATTTTAATTGGTCCAATTTTTTCAACTCAATAAATTTATTTACAATTTCTCAAATATGTTAAGTTAGCAATCTTTGTGCTTTTCCATTATTGGTTCATTTTGATAATGTAACGCCCCGACCTCTAATTCAATAATTAAAGCATCATTAGCAGCGAAATTAACCTAATTGGTCGGGACATTACCTGCCGTAACTTCCTTTTCGGAAATTACAAGGCAAACATCAATCATAAGCCATTAAATACTCCAAAATATATATAATAATCCTTTATATTATCAAAATAAAAGTACATAACTTACTAAAAGTCTTTAATTAAAACTATTAAAACTTTAAGCATAAACTAGGTGAATATTATTAACGTGAAATTCCTCGCCACTACTCGTGTCCATCGTCCCCATCAGTACCTAAAACAGAAAACAAAAACGGTGAGCCGAAGACTCAGTAACGAACTATTCTAGCAGCGTAAATTCATTTCAATTCATTTTATTTAATAACACAGGGAGAATAGAATGGGTAAAACATTTAATAAAACATCATATTTAATTCATTCATAAACTTTGCAATTTAACATGCTAGTTGTCGGCAAGTACGAACCGTGAAGGAATTCTCCACTGTGCCTGGGCCCATAAGAGCTTGGGCTCATCATCGTAACATGGGCCTGGGGCCTGAGCCTGGGCTCATAACCATGGGAGCCTAGGCTCGTGATCCATGGGTGGACAGGTGTCCGTGGTGCATGCATGACCGATAGATAGGAAGATGGTAGTTTATATACCGCCAGACAAACTATGTCTTTCACTTTCATTTATCATGTTGTATGTAATTTTTACCAAGCCTTGGCTTGTATTTCAGTTGAAATAACATAGCTCCTTTTTAGATCATAAAACATCATTTAGATCCTAGGATCCATAAAATATCAATTCTTTCATAGCATTTCATAAACATCACTTTATGAGAAAACTCAATCAAATCATATTATAGGAAACAATTCAATCAAATCATATTTCATCCCACAATCCATAAAACACATCAAAACATTTAATTCATAAATTCAATCATAACGTCATAATTTCATAATACATTTATAAGGGGATTGCGGGTACTAGCAATAGCCGTTACCTCACTTCCACGATTTTGCTAAGGATTTTCGTTGGTTCGTTCGTCCTGAGCTCCGAGTCCAATTTCTTTCAAAATAATAAATTATTGAATTAGTACTAGATCGATAAATAATTATAAAAATTAATATTTTATAAAATCATAAACTTTACAAGTAACGAATTCATAAATAACGTATTTTAATGAAATATAATTTCCAAAGTTAATGAAAATATTATTAATCTAATCTTTAATTAAAATATATAAATATTTCATAAATTGATTTTCATGAATATTACTTAAATTCCGTTTTTAATAAATAAAGCTAGTAATTTATTTTAGAAAAATTGATAATTAAACCTAAAAAAATATTAAACAATTTTTTTAAATAAATATTTATATCTTAGACATTATTAAAACATGCAAATGCATAATTTGAAAATCTGATATTAACACATTAGCTTAAACTCACCCAAAGGCCCAATTCAATTGGCCCAACCTTAATTTGGGTTTGAGAGAAAAATAAAAACCAAGGTTTAGAATTCTGAATTTTGGGTTTGGTCTTCTGGAATGGAGCACGAACAGGGAGGGGCAAGGGAACATGGCACGGGAGGAGGAAGGAGAGAAGGGAGAAGGAAGGTGGTCGGGCTGGGCGGCTCGGTGTCGTGGTGATGCGCCGGTGATAGGCGGGCGGTGGTTTGCGGCGGCGGAGCAGCGCGAGAGAGGAGGAGAAGCACGGTTTTGGGTGAGAAGCAGGGGAGGGGTTGTGAGGGAGAGTTCTGGGCGGTTTTGGGCGGAGCACCGGGGTTTTTGGGGCGGCGGAGATCGGTGTGTGGGTTGGTGATGGTGGGCGGTGGTGGAGTGCAATGGGGGTGGTGCGGGGAGTTGGATAAAGGAGAAGGAACAGGGGAGGGGGCAGGGGGCATGGGTGTCGTGAGAGGAGGAGAGAGAGCAGGGGAGTTTGGTGGGGGTGCTGCGGTGGCGGGTGGTGGTCTGGGTGGTTGGGGGTTTTGCGACTGGTGGTAGGTGTTGGTGGCGATGGTGGACGTGGCTGCCGGTGGTGGTGGTGGTTCGAATTAAGGAAGAATAAGGGGGAAATGATTTCTCAGTTTTGTGAATCGATTTTGATATGGAAATTTATCAGAAATTGAAGGAATTTGTAATTTAGGTAGAATTCTAGAAGGGGGAAAGGCCTTGGGGCTCAAGCAATTGAACATGGACTGATTTGAAGGAAGGAGAGGAAGTTTTGACTTCCTGATTCATGCGTGGAGAGCAAGGAAATAAAGCAAAATGGATTTTTTTTTTAATAATTTCACAATATTGGCAAAATTCAGAAATTGTTTGTAATTTTCAGAAATTGCTAAAAATAGAAATGTTTAATTAAAATAATTTCTGAAAAAAATTATCGTTAACGAAAAATAAATAATTCAGTTTATAAATTTATCGTTTAAAATAAATCGTAAAAACGATTAAAATAACGAAATTCGATTATTCGTAATTTATTTAAAACGAAATCAAGTTAATAAATATTTTTAATTTTAATAAATCGAGTTTAAAATTTCGGGGTATTACATTCTTACCCCCTTAGAAAAAGTTTCGTCCTCGAAACTGGAGCTCAGTCGAACTAGCCATTCATAGAAATCATACAATTCATACTTATTTGTTCTATTCGCTATACAAACATGGCGGAATAACATTATAACATAATCATTCAAATAGCATATTAAAATTCATACATCTTATCGTTTCTAAACGAATAACTGGGGATATTTCGCTCTCATTTGCGCTTCAACTTCCCATGTAGCTTCAGATGTCAAGTGGTTAGACCACAAGACTTTAACCATTGGAATTACTTTGCTTCTAAGTCGTTTCTCTCTTCATTCTAGAATTTCAATTGGTTTCTCCTCGTAAGTCAAACCGTTTCGCAACATCAAGGGTTCGTGCGTAATCACATGGCTAGGATCAGGAACATATTTTCTTAACATCGATACGTGGAACACATTATGCACCTTTTCCAAGTCGGTTGGTAAAGCTAGTCGATATGCTACTGCACCTACTCTTTCTAATATCCCATATGGCCCGATGTATCTTGGGCTCAAATTTCCTGTTTGACCAAATCTCATTATTCCTTTCGTTGGAGAAATTTTCAAGAACACGTGATCTCCAACCTCAAACTCTAGTGGTCTTCTTCGTTGGTCTGCATAACTTTTGCCTACTTTGTGCTGCCATCATTCTTGATTGGATTAAACGAATCTTGTCGGTAGTTTCTTGAATCAATTCTGGTCCTATAACACGTGCCTCATCGATATCACTCCAACATAATGGTGTTCGACATTTCCTTCTATAAAGTGCTTCGTAAGGTGCCATACCAATGGTGGCCTGATAACTGTTGTTGTACGAAAATTCAACCATAGGTAGAAACTTTTCCCACGTTCCTTGAAAATCCAAAACACATGCTCTCAACATATCCTCAACAATTTGGTTAGTGCGTTCTATTTGTCCATCAGTCGTTGGGTGAAATGCGGTACTGAAGTTAAGTTTCGTCCCAAGAGCTTTTTGCAATTCTTTCCAATAGGTTGATTGATACCTCGTATCACGACCATAAACAATCGAACTAGGCACTCCATGCAATCGCACAATGGTGTTCACATATAGTTCAGCAAGTTGATCTAAACTCGAATTGCTCTTCATGGCTAAGAAATGCGTTGACTTTGTTAATCAATCAACAATGACCCAAATAGCATTCATTCCCTTGGTCGATCTTGGTAAACCTATGATAAAATCCATTGAAACTGAATCCCATTTCCATTCTGGCACATCCAGAGGTTGCAACAAACCTGCTGGTCTTTGGTGTTCTATCTTAATTCTCTGACACGTCTAACATTTAGCCATATATTCTGCCACTTCTTGTTTCATGTTGCTCCACCAATACACTTGCCTCAAATCCTTATACATCTTATTTCCTCCAGGGTGAATCGAGTATGGTGAACTATGAGCTTCTTCTAAAATTCTCTTTTTCAACTTCTCATCATTAGGCACACATAATCTTCCCTGAAACCTTAACGTGCCATCTTCTTGAATGACAAAACCAGGTGACTTCCCATTTTCCACTTCACTCCTTATTCTTTCTAATTGTGAGTCCTTACATTGCGCTTCCTTAATCTAATCAATCAAAGTTGGATTCATTACCAACACATTCAAACAATCATTTCCTTTGATAAACTCAATTTCCATCTTTTGTAGATCATATTGGTTAACTCGGGAAAAAGTTAGGATAGAATTTAGGTGAGACTTCCGACTTAATGCATCTGCAACAACGTTAGCCTTTCCGGGATGGTATTGAATATCAAGATCGTAATCTTTAAGGAGTTCTAACCACCTACGTTGCCTCATGTTGAGTTCTTTTTGGGTGAAAATATACTTAAGACTCTTATGGTCAGTAAAAATTTGACACGACACACCATACAAATAATGTCTCCAAATCTTAAGGGCGAAAACAACAACCGCAAGTTCGAGGTCATGGGTAGGGTAATTTTGTTCATGGACTTTGAGTTGGCGTGAAGCATAAGCTATAATTTTTCCATTTTGCATTAAGACACATCCTAACCCATTCTTAGAAGCATCACTATAAATAACAAATCCCTCAGTTCCAGATGGAAGGGTAAGAATAGAGGCAGTGGTGAGACGTTTCTTAAGTTCTTGAAATGCACATTCACAATCATCATTCCACACAAATTTGGTACTCTTTCTAACTAATCGGGTTATGGGTAAGGCAACCTTAGAAAAGTCTTGAACGAATCTTCGATAATATCCAGCTAAACCCATAAAACTCTATACTTCGGGTACATTAGTTGGTCTAGGCCATTCCACAATTGCTTTTATTTTCTCAAGATCAACAGATACACCTTTCTCAGAGATAATATGACCTAAAAATGATATTTCCTTAAGCCAGAATTCACATTTCGACAACTTAGCATACAACTGGTTTTCAATCAACATATCTAACACTTTTCTCAGATGCTCCTCGTGTTCCTCATTACTCTTAGAATATACCAAAATATCATCAATGAAAACAACTACAAACTTATCAAGGTATGGTTTAAAAATACGGTTCATCAAATCCATAAATACATCTGGCGCATTGGTTAACCCAAAAGGCATCACAACAAAGTCATAGTGACCATATCTAGTTCTAAAGGCTGTCTTTGGAATATCCTCAGGTTTAATTCGAAGTTGATGGTAACCAGACCTCAAGTCAATCTTAGAAAACACTTTTGCACCTCGAAGTTGGTCAAACAAATCATCAATACGGGGTAAAGGATACTTATTCTTAATGGTAATCTTGTTTAAATCTCGATAATCTATGCATAACCTCATAGTTCCGTCCTTTTTCTTCACAAACAAGACAGGGGCTCCCCAAGGTGAAACACTAGGTAGAATATATCCTTTTTCAAGTAACTCACCTAATTGTTTCTTTAATTCTTGTAACTCAGCTGGTGCCATTCTATATGGTGCCTTAGAAATAGGGGTGGATCCTGGAATTAATTCAATGCTGAAATCTAATTCTCTTGGTGGGGGCATACTAGGTATTTCTTCTGGAAAAACATGTGGGTACTCACAAACAACAGGTATGTCAGTAATGGAAGGTCCCAGAAGTGTTTAGGTCAACAATACTACATAGATAACCAGATAAACCACTCTCAATCATTTTACGTGCTCTCAAAGCATGGACAATTTGAATTGTTGGTTTTCTTACTAACTTATGGAATGAAACTCTATCTCCATCTGGCGTTTTAAGGGTCACACTTTGCCTCGAACAATTAAGGTTAGCTTCATACTTAGTCAACCAATTCATTCCCAAGATTACATCACATTCAGATAGGTCAAAAGCTATTAAGTCTGCTCGAAACTCAACTTTCTCTATTACAATACGGAAATCCTTATACATGGTTCTACATTTCACAATTTCTCCACTAAGAAGGGAAACACTCATAGCATGAAAGTCACAACATAGTTTTAAATTTAAACATTTTGCAAACAATGGAGAAATAAAGGAATGTGAAGCTCCAGAATCAAAAAGAACATGGGCTGCTAAAGAATGGATAGAGAAGGTACCGGTGATAACATTATCATTCTCATCTGCCTCATCCTGTCTCATCACAAAAACTCTTCCAGCTGGCGGTGGTCGGGGTGGGTTGCGGCTTGAACCTCCTGTGTTGTTGTTCCGACCACGGTCGTTGTTAGTTGAAACTGGTCCTCTCGTGGTTGGGGTTACCTGCTTCGGACAATCTCTGATGTAACGATCATGGCTCCCACATCGAAAACAAGTGTTCGATCCTACACGGCATTCACTCTCGATGTGGCCTCTTCTCCCACACTTGGCACATTCTTGTGTCCTATTATTCTGGTTTCCACGATAACCTTGTCCTTTGTTTCCAACATCGTTCCTCCTTTGATTTCCCTGATATCCTTGGTTAGGCTTCTTTGCTCCTCCTTGACTTTGGTTTTCATTTCTCCTTTTATACCCAAAATTATTCGCTTCTCGAAGCAGTACCACTCGCTCTACATTAGCTGCAATATCAACCATATCCTGGTATGAAGTAAACCTCTGAGTTGACAACCTATCCTGGTACTTAAAGTGCAGACCTCGCTCGAAATGGTTCATCCTGGACTGCTCTGTCGACACCAAGTCTGGTGGAAACCTTGACAACTCCATGAACTTATTTGCGTATTCCAACACGCTCATTGTTCCTTGTTGCAAGTGTAGAAATTCATCTTCTTTTTGCTTCCTCAAGGATGGTGGATAAAACTTGTCTCTCATTAACTTTTGTAGTTCGTTCCAACCAAATCCAGGCCCATTCCTTCGTTCCTTATTAACTTTCCACCATAAACCTGCTTGACCCGTCAAGTAAAACACTACGAAATCAACTCTCCATTTCTCAGGGCATTGCAGGGTTTCAAACAACTGATCAATGCGACTTATCCAATCCTCGAACTCAACTGGATCGGGCTTGCCATCATAGGATGGTGGGTTGAGCGACGAAAAGTTCTTGAACATCGTTGTGCTCTCGTTCCCACTAACATCTTTCTTTTTCCGAGAATCATGGACTAATTCGGCCAACATTGCACTCACATTTTCCAATCGTTCCATCCTTTCCTCGTGGCCATTAACATGGACATACTCCTCGTGAGTAATGTCGTTATCATCGTGAACATGATGCTCGTTGCGAGCTCCGTTGGTAACATCGTTGATAACATCAATGGTCGACATTCTGCATAACATATCTTATCAGATTGAAGCGAAATAATAATATAAAATAAACCCTTTGATCCCGTTCCTACACTCACACTCATATTCATTTTAACTTAGCAAGATTTTAGAACATTCTTTTTAACTCATTCATTAAAATTCTTTACTTAAAGCCTAATGAATTATATTCGTGCGAAAACCCGTAAGGTTAGCACTTATGGTCCAGAACCTTTGCTCTTGATACCAAACTGTAACGCCCCGACCTCTAATTCAATAATTAAAGCATAATTAGCAGCGGAATTAACCTAATTGGTCGGGACATTACCTGCCGTAACTTCCTTTTCAGAAATTACAAGGCAAACATCAATCATAAGCCATTAAATACTCCAAAATATATATAATAATCCTTTATATTATCAAAATAAAAGTACATAACTTACTAAAAGTCTTTAATTAAAACTTTTAAAACTTTAAGCATAAACTAGGTGAATATTATTAATGTGAAATTCCTCGCCACTACTCGTGTCCATCGTCCCCATCAGTACCTAAAACAGAAAACAAAAACGGTGAGCCGACGACTCAGTAACGAACTATTCTAGCAGCGTAAATTCATTTCAATTCATTTTATTTAATAACACAGGGAGAATAGAATGGGTAAAACATTTAATAAAACATCATATTTAATTCATTCATAAACTTTGCAATTTAACATGCTAGTTGTCGGCAAGTACGAACCGTGAAGGAATTCTCCACTGGGCCTGGGCCCATAAGAGCCTGGGCTCATCATCGTAACATGGGCCTGGGCCCTGAGCCTGGGCTCATAACCATGGGAGCCTGGGCTCGTGATCCATGGGTGGACAGGTGTCCGTGGTGCATGCATGACCGATAGATAGGAAGATGGTAGTTTATATACCGCCAGACAAACTATGTCTTTCACTTTCATTTATCATGTTGTATGTAATTTTTACCAAGCCTTGGCTTGTATTTCAGTTGAAATAACATAGCTCCTTTTTAGATCATAAAACATCATTTAGATCCTAGGATCCATAAAATATCAATTCTTTCATAGCATTGCATAAACATCACTTTATGAGAAAACTCAATCAAATCATATTATAGGAAACAATTCAATCAAATCATATTTCATCCCACAATCCATAAAACACATCAAAACATTTAATTCATAAATTCAATCATAACGTCATAATTTCATAATACATTTATAAGGGGATTGCGGGTACTAGCAATAGCCGTTACCTCACTTCCACGATTTTGCTAAGGATTTTTGTTGGTTCGTTCGTCCTGAGCTCCGAGTCCAATTTCTTTCAAAATAATAAATTATTGAATTAGTACTAGATCGATAAATAATTATAAAAATTAATATTTTATAAAATCATAAACTTTACAAGTAACGAATTTATAAATAACATATTTTAATGAAATATAATTTCCAAAGTTGATGAAAATATTATTAATCTAATCTTTAATCAAAATATATAAATATTTCATAAATTGATTTTCATGAATATTACTTAAATTCCGTTTTTAATAAATAAAGCTAGTAATTTATTTTAGAAAAATTGATAATTAAACCTAAAAAAATATTAAACAATTTTTTTTAAATAAATATTTATATCTTAGACATTATTAAAACATGCAAATGCATAATTTGAAAATCTGATATTAACACATTAGCTTAAACTCACCCAAAGGCCCAATTCAATTGGCCCAACCTTAATTTGGGTTTGAGAGAAAAATAAAAACCAAGGTTTAGAATTCTGAATTTAGGGTTTGGTCTTCTGGAATGGAGCACGAACAGGGAGGGGCAAGGGAACATGGCACGGGAGGAGGAAGGAGAGAAGGGAGAAGGAAGGTGGTCGGGCTGGGCGGCTCGGTGTCATGGTGATGCGCCGGTGATAGGCGGGCGGTAGTTCGCGGCGGCGGAGCAGCGCGAGAGAGGAGGAGAAGCACGGTTTTGGGTGAGAAGCAGGGGAGGGGTTGTGAGGGAGAAATCTGGGCGGTTTTGGGCGGAGCATCGGGGTTTTTGGGGCGGCGGAGATCGGTGTGTGGGTTGGTGATGGTGGGCGGTGGTGGAGTGCAATGGGGGTGGTGCGGCGAGTTGGATAAAGGAGAAGGAACAGGAGAGGGGGCAGGGGGCATGGGTGTCGTGAGAGGAGGAGAGAGAGCAGGGGAGTTTGGTGGGGGTGCTGCGGTGGCGGGTGGTGGTCTGGGTGGCTGGGGGTGTTGCGACTGGTGGTAGGTGTTGGTGGCGATGGTGGGCGTGGCTGCCGGTGGTGGTGGTGGTTCGAATTAAGGAAGAACAAGGGTGAAATGATTTCTCAGTTTTGTGAATCGATTTTGATATGGAAATTTATCAGAAATTGAAGGAATTTGTAATTTAGGTAGAATTCTAGAAGGGGGAAAGGCCTTGGGGCTCAAGCAATTGAACATGGACTGATTTGAGGGAAGGAGAGGAAGTTTTGACTTCCTGATTCATGCGTGAAGAGCAAGGAAATAAAGCAAAATGGATTTTTTATTTTTTTTAATAATTTCACAATATTGGCAAAATTCAGAAATTATTTGTAATTTTCAGAAATTGCTAAAAATATAAATGTTTAATTAAAATAATTTCTAAAATAAATTATCGTTAACGGAAAATAAATAATTCAGTTTATAAATTTATCGTTTAAAATAAATCGTAAAAAGGATTAAAATAACGAAATTCGATTATTCGTAATTTATTTAAAACGAAATCAAGTTAATAAATATTTTTAATTTTAATAAATCGAGTTTAAAATTTCGGGGTATTACAGATAAATAAAACAATCTTATTGGTTGTTGTAGTGATTAGTGGATGAGTTTTTATTTGGGTTTATTTTTTCAATAAAAAAGAAAAAGAATCTTTATATACGTTAATAAACGTGCAAAATTCCAAACGTAACAAAAAAAACGGATGGAGTAGCATCTAATTCTCTCTCTTCTGGGAGATATCTTCTTAACCCCAATGTCGTCAACGCCCAGGTACATTATTCATAGCTTCATTTCTCATATTTCTTGTTATTATGATCAGATTAATGACTGATTTTGCTTCAATTAAATATCTAATTTCAATAATTTTGGGGATGATTAGTAATTCAATTGATTTGCTTTTTTGGAATTTGAATCCCAAAAATCCATCAGACTATTTAGGTATAAACCAGTTGAAGGCTCATATGCTACTTCGTATTACTAAAGATGATCGATGCAACTCTTGCAAGGTTAATAACATTTTTTTTTCATAATTTGATTTTTATTCTAGGTTTTTTTTAGTTCTGTTTCTTATAGGGGATAAACTTTGTATAGTCGACGAATTGGATAGTTGTTCATCAGGCGATGATGGAGATTAAAGATGGAGGTAGGATGTTTCGTTGTTTAGATTAGGATTTTTTGTTTAAAAGGACCTTTTATAAACATGTTTGTGTGGGAAATGACCTTTTATAAGAAAAGTGGCCATTTGGGACCTTAAACTTTGTTTTTTTGTTGACTAAGACCAACTGCCGGAATATGTGAGTTGACTCTTGTTTCACCCATGACTTGCACACGTGGTCATCAGAAACCAACACGTGGCATTAAATTGGTAATTTTTTTTTTAAAAAAAAATCCCAAATTCCCTCCAAAACCATAATTGACCCCATTTGTTAACTAAAACCCCCCCAAAAAAAAAATTAGTTTCTCTCTCCTCTACTTTCCCTTGACGTCATTGATAGCTTCAGAGAAACTTCGAAGCAACAACAACAACTACCTTCTCCGGTTGAATTCGCACCAGGGAATGTGATTAACACCAACCCGAATTAGGTTTGTGTTTTTCCCTCTTAAATTCTTCCCTAATTTTTTGAATTTTGCCTCACAAGAATTAGAGTTTTTCAATTTTTCCTAAAAACGATTTGGGGTTTTCTGATTCTTAATGTTTGTGTGCTTTAGGATGTATTTGTCTCAACAAAAAGAGAAAATTTGTTCTTGTGGGTTTCCCGTTGTACAAAGAACATCGTGGACACATGAGAAAATGACGTCTTTGCCTTTGTCCTTCTTTTTACCCTTTCTTTGACCCTTCTTCACCATTTTTGCAGAATTTTCAGAGCATACGGACAAAAGGACGAATATTAGTAATTGGGAATCCTTTATGGGTTCTTGAGAACGCCAGAGGAGAGAGAAATGGCAGGGGGGAAAGATAATTAAATGATTACCTGAACTTAAATTCGCTGAACTTAATTGAACATTGATGATGCTTCACCTTCCAAGCATTAATGGCGTCGAGGGAAAGCAGAGGAGAGAGAAGGTAGCGATTTTTTTTTAGATTTAACAAATGGGGTCAGTTATGGTTTTGGAGGGAATTTGGGATTTTTTTTCCCAATTTAATGCCACGTTTCGGTTTCCGATGGCCACGTGTGCAAGTCAATGGGTGAAACAAGAGTCAACTCACATATTCCGGCAGTTGGTCTTAGTCAACAAAAAAACAAAGTTTAAGGTCCCAAATGACTACTTTTCTTATAATAGGTCCTTTCTCACACAAACATGTTTATAAAAGGTCCTTTTAAACAAAAAATCCTTTAGATTATGATATAATGATATTCTATTTCGTTTAATTGGTTCGTGTAATTTACTCTATTTCGTTTTGTAATTTGTTAGAACAAACATTGTTAGAATTTATTTAATTTGCTCATAAATGATATTAGTTATCTAAATTAATCACATTAATTTCACTAATTACTTTTTCTATCTTTGGGACCGCATGTTAAAACTTATTGTTGTAGCATTAATTTTAGGTATTGTGGCTAGGTTTTTTTTCACGAACGTGGAGGAGTTTGAAATCTCATAGGAGATGTCAATCTTTTCGCTTGTTATTGTACCTTCAAACTATTCATCGCACCTACATTGTAATATATTTATGATTTTGTATTGTCTATTACATGTAAATCTAATTTTAGCATATCATCTCTAGCATTTATCATGTTTCTTGCATTTACAATAAATTGTAAGTTCCTATCTTTTGCGTAACATTTATACAAAATAATTTTGTATACCTTGGGGGATCGTGCGCGCTAGCGCACGGTCCAACAACTAGTAACTCCAAATTTGAGATTATTTTGATTCTTTTAATGTTTCTTATTAAAAATAGAATTTAAATTTTTATTAAAGTTAAAGTTAAGGTTTATGAAGTTAAAGTTTAAGATTCTGAAGTTAAAGTTGACTAGACTTGAGAACTTAGTAAAAGTTTGTTTTTTACATTGAAAGTTTGAATATATGCATTAAAATTTAGTGAAGTATGATTTTTACCTCAAGTGTATATATCTTTTAATCTGTCTTTTGTTTAAAAATGTAAAAGTTGAGATTTATATACTAAAAGTCAGGCTTGATGCAGTAAAAGTTGAGTTATATTTGCGTAACTTTTAGCATAAAATTAACAACTTTTAATATGTTACCTAACTTTTACTAAACATCGCCAAAACCCATGTTACTTGAACTGACTTGGATACGTGTCCAAGTGTCTGACCTAGCTAAATTGTGAAAATTTTCCCGGATTTAAGTCGAAAATGAAGTTTCAAAGTGTTGGAAACCATGTCGGAGTGTCGAGGGTCCGACATGGATACTTAATATACAATGAAGAGTTGAAGTAATATACCAAAAACCAATATTATACTTAAAGTTGAGAGTTGTGTACTTAAAGTCACCCTTTTTGTAATAAAAGTTAGATAAACTAATACTAAATTTTCTTAACTATAACAATAACTGTAATCCCCCATAATTTTATACATTGTATTAATATATTTTAACGTATAGTTAATTATATTTAAATAGAATTTACGAATTTTAGAAATAAATATGTAATTAACGAATATTTATTTTTATACATTTTAAATATTTCAACGATTTATGAAATTAAAATAATTTTAGAATTTGATGTTGAAAAGAATTTTAATTACGAAACACGTTCGAATTGGGAAAACAAGCCTAATTGGTTTTGGATTCATATACTAAAACTAAATCCTAATCCTAACCCAAATTGGTGAAGCCCAAAACAAATAAACCCAAAATAAACCCACAACTCTCTCTTCTCTCCATCACTTCACGTAAAACTCAAAAGAAACCAAAAATCCTCCTCCTCTCTTCTTCCTGCTGCACGTGAACAGGAACCTCAAGCTCCCCTCCTTGTCGCCGCCGTCCAGCCGACCACCGTCGTCCTTCATCAAAGCCTTCGCCGCCGGTAATCCTCCTCCTCCTCTTCTCTTTCATTTTTCTTTCTTTCTACCTCTCTTTCGTTTTCTCTCCTCATTAATCGTTGCTTTCGTTTGCTCGCTCAGCCACCACCGCGCAACCACCGGCGGCTCCACTGACCTCCGCCGGCTGTGTCTGCTGCCGCACCGCCCAACCTCAGCCGGTCTCCCTTCATTCTCCTCCACGCACGCAAACAACACTCCCTTCTCTCATTGCTTCTTCCTTCCTGCCCCGCAAAAACAGTCGCCGCTGCACAGCCACCGCAACCACCAGCAGCGTCGCCCAGCCGCGCTGCGCCACCTGGCCGCCTGTTGACGCGCCGCCACTGCCGCCGGCCAGCAACCCCTTCTCTCCTTATTTGGTTATTTCTTAAACCCTAAGTAAATTAAATGTTTTGATTATATGTTATTAATTTAATTTATGTTTGGATTGAATTAAATTTATGATTTTTATGATTTATTTATGAATTTCAGATTTTAATGTTGAATAATTGAATTACTAATTTTCAGATTTCATAAATTGTTTGAAACAAGAATTTGAATTATTTAAAGCATGAACTTTAAGGTTTAATATTTTAAATTCATGGTAGGATGATTATAATTAGTTATTAATTATTATTATTATGATTTTAAGTATGTTGGATATATTTTGGAATAGTTTGAAATGAATTTATATTGTTGGAAATTGTAAAGGGGCATGTTTATTGGAGTTTATGATAATTGGCGATCATTAGTGTAGTAATCACTATGCTAGGAGATTAAGTAGTCAAGTTTTGATATTGGGAAAGGATCTAATTATGTTTAGGAAGGGTTTGAAGCACCCTAATGTTGCGGAAAGTTCAATGTGAGTTGATATGAATCTATATTGGTTGTTTATAGGTGGAGAATTCTTTGTAGGCGACTCTTGAAATTGTTATAGTAGCCTATCAATTTGTTTACACAAGGTACGTACATACCTGTGTGTTTGGAATGTGTGTTATTTGTTGAAACCATGTTGAAATTGTTGATGAACTTGGTTATGTTGAATTTACATGTTTAATATTGTTGGATGGACATGTTGAACATATATTTCGTTATGAGAATTATAACATGTTAGTATGATGATTGATGCAAACATGTTGGTTGGGAACACTAGATTATTTTTATACATATATTGATTCAGATCGATTGATCGTTGTTCCCTTTTAGCTTTTCACTACTTTATGAGGGCTGAGGACCTTGTTTAGTAAGTTGAAACCTTATACCCATATAGAGGGGTTGATCAGTATTAAAGGAAATGTTGAATTAATTGTAATAAGTATTGATTGATACCTTTGTGATCACTTACTTAATTCCAAGATAAAACAATTGTGAATAATTGTTGATTGTATGACTTATGTGATTGTTGAGTCATAACAGAGTTTTAATATGTAAATCATGTAAAGTGAAACTGAATAGCAATAGCTTTAGAATGTGCACGTCTGAAGTGACAGACAAACAGGAGTTGGGGTTCATGGTGGTAGCCCATGGCCTTTTCTGGGACCGGATTGATCACCGTGTTCTATTTTTATTCAAACGTTCCTCGATATCGCAGGTCACTGAGGTTACGGAGTCGCGCCCGTACCTCGTCTTCCTTAGTGAAGACTTCTGGGTTGGACAACTCGGTCCATTTACTATTTCAATTAAAATAATGTCAATAATATAAAGGTCTAGTCTAGTCAAATGTGGTTTTCAAGTTAATATGTTTGGGTCGTCCTTACTTATGTTTTGTTAGTATCATGTTAGGACTGTTCGTTTAATAGAATCATGTTAGGATTATTATTGTTTAAGTATGTAGTACTTAGCTTTGCTGATTACGTGCTTTGTTTGTGTGTGTTGATCATGGCTATGCCTTATTGATCCTGTGATGACCCATTTTGGTGAGCAGTCTCTAAGGATCAATAAGCGTACCATCTACAGGTTTGAAGATGATGCATCATTGGGATCGGGATTAGAGAGCTTGTATTTATTTTTGTTTTGCTAAGTGACTTGGTTTGTTAGTTTGGACTTGAAACTTGTCGTACTATTTACATTTCTTTATTTTCGTTGATTGGTTTTTGGATTTAATATGTAATCGATTATTTATAAACCTAAAAGTTAGTTTTATGTTTTCCGCTGCAAAAATCTGAATAAGCCGTTACGTTTTCACACGGGCGATAATGCCTTGATAATTCTCTACGTTTTATGTTAAAAAGTTATTTTAGAAAAGAGAGAATTGTCGGGGTGTTACAATAACAGGGCTAACTTTAATTATGATATTCTTAACTTTAAGCATAGAATCAACAACTTTAAATACATGTTTCTAAGTTCTACTGAACATCACCAAAAACCAATATTAAAGTTAAGGTATTGGAACAAAAACCTACAAAAACAAAACATATTGTGATGTTAATAGATACACAAAAACAAAACTTAAACTACTGAAAGTAAACTTTAACTTTGGATACCTTAACTTTAACTTCAAATGCCTAAACTTTAACTTTAAAATCTTAAACTTTAAGTTCAGAAACCTTAATTATAACTTCAGACTCCAAAACTTTAACTTCAGATGCCTAAACTTTAACAACAAAATCCTAAACTTTAACTTTAGAACCCTCAACTTTAACTCTAAAATCCTCAACTTTAACTAAATTATCCTAAACTTTAACTTCAGAAACTGAACATCACCAAAAACCAATATTATACTTAAAGTTGAGATTTTTGTACTTAAAGTTACCCTTTTTGTAATAAAAGTTAGATAAACTAACATTAAATTTTCTTAACTATTAGAATAACAGGGCTAACTTTAATTATAATATTCTTAACTTTAACCATAGAATCAACAACTTTAAATACATGTTTCTAAGTTCTAATGAACATCACCAAAAACCAATATTATATGCCATACATACACAAAAAAGGCATTATACTCTAGAGAAATATTTTTGTGAAAATGTAAAAGTTAAGATTATTGTACTTTAACCTTCATGTAATAAAAGTTAAGTAAACTAATATTAAAATTTCACGCTACAGGTTTCTTTGCCGTCCGTTTGGTAGGACCTTGCTTCTTCTCTGGTGGTTCTACATTTTCTGGGTCAGATGCATCTGGTACATTCCTTTTCAGATGTTTTCTTGAAACAAAAGTCTTCAACAGTTGTTTGTTGCCCTCTGCCGCATTGTCATTCACCTCTGCCACATTGTCATTCGCCTCTTTGACAATGTCCTCTGGTTGCTCGTTCTCATTGGCATTCTCCTCTGCTTGATCTTTCTCATTGGCTTTCTTTTCAAGTTCCTTCTCCTTTTTGGCAGCTTCTTTCTTCAACTTCTCAGCTTTCTTATCGTGTGCCAATTTTTTCTTCCTCCTGCTTAGCACATCTGGAAGGACTATTACTCGTTTGGAATTGAAATCAGCAACATTATTGAGAACTTCTCCCCGTTTTTCATTCATGTCTGATAACACAAGTGTGGCACATATTTCGGCACGCATAACAATCCTTTTACGGGGGTGTATTGTTTGAAAAAAAAAGGAATAACATTATCAACATCATTTTAAAGTTCCAAAATAAATAAGGCTTATAAAAGTTAAGCAAATTGCAGTAAAAGTTAGGAATTTTGACTTAAAAGTTATGATTCGAAAAAATCTAACCTCTTTCAAATCAGGACAGCTACATTTGATTCCTTCAAATGTTAACATACTAATCTTCGTATAAATTCCACAATCAAGGTCAGAACCTTTCGGAGTCTTCCAATCAAACTCAACCTCCTCCATGGGGTACGTTCCAATATCATCTTCATGATTATTTCCTCTATCATCAAGGAAACTACCCAGGAGATCACACTGAAAACAATATTAAACACATTTATTGGTTTGTAACAGAAAAAAGAAAGTTGAACCGGTAATTCAACATTCTTAAATTGACTAGAGGTAATTACCAGAGTTGTTGAAAATTTTTCCAAGTCAATGATTTGAGCTTCATCATACACAAGATTGTCCACGTGTTGCGTCGTTTTGGTTTTCAAATTCAACACAAATAGGAAAAAGTGGCGTTCTCGAAAAAAAGGAACAAAAACCTACAAAAACAAAACATATTGTGATGTTAATAGATACACAAAAACAAAACTCAAACTACTGAAAGTAAACTTTAACTTTGGATACCTTAACTTTAACTTCAAATGCCTAAACTTTAACTTTAAAATCTTAAACTTTAAGTTCAGAAACCTTAATTATAACTTCAGACTCCAAAACTTTAACTTCAGATGCCTAAACTTTAACAACAAAATCCTAAACTTTAACTTTAGAATCCTCAACTTTAACTCTAAAATCCTCAACTTTAACTAAATTATCCTAAACTTTAACTTCAGAAACCTTAACTTTAACTTTAGAATCCTAAAATTTAACTTCAGAAAACTTAACAATAACTTCAGAATCCAAAACTTTAACTTCAGATGCCTAAACTTTAACTACATAATACTAAACTTTAACTTTAGAACCCTCAACTTTAACTCTAAAATCCTCAACTTTAACTCAATTATCCTAAACTCTAACTTAAAAACCTTAACTTTAACTTTAGAATCCTAAAATTTAACTTCATAAAACTTAACTTTAAATTCAGAATCCTAAACTTTAACAACAGATGCCTAAACTTTAACTTTATAATCTTTAACTTTAACTTTAAAATCCTTAATTAAATTTTGAGGTGATGCACAAGTAATAACTGACCAGTTTAACACAGGTGATGTCAAATCCAGAGTTGTGAACATCAGTCCACTCTTTCCAACAAGCCAGAAGTTGATCCATAGCAGCCGCGTTAGTTGAATCTTGCCAAAGAAGTTCCAAAATTTCCTACAAGAGAAAACAAACAAATTAGTACAACACAAACATTTCCTAAAAATACGTTAACTTTTACTAAACTACTACGCAATTTAAGAAACTCACACTTTGGCGGACACCAAAACAGAATTTTGAAGGCGGTGAGGCATTCTGCATTTCATTTGCATTTATCATTAACGCCCAACACTCAATAATAGACATATAGATCTCTTGATCTTCAGCAAGTGACAACATATCCTCTTTTTCTATCATATGTACGGTATCAAACCAGACCAAAGTTTCCCTAAAAAAAAAATCAAAGTTAAGCTTTATTAAGTTAAAGTTATGCCTTTTGTACTTAAAGTTAGGACAATGTATTACCCTTCACTTGGTCAAAATTAAGTTACATTATATAAAACAATTAAAAGACTTACTCTGCATTCACTATGACAGGATCATCCAGAAGGCAATAATCAGCAACTTCTTGATACAACCCAGGCATACGTTTCATGTTCCTCTTGTAGGAACGCATGAAATGTCCGATAAGGAATTGTTTAGTGTTAACCTTACCACATGGAATTCCAACTTTAGCCTTGCCATTAGAGAAAGAAGAGTGTATAATGGAATGATAACCGATAGTAGGATCGTAAACTTTTAAGCAGTTTCAGCACTTGGAAGAGGGTGAACACTTGGAAGAGGTTCAACACTTGGAAGAGGTGCAACCGGCTGCTCAGATAAGCTTGGCTGTACATCAACCTCCAAAGTTGCGAATGTAGTAGAATAAATGATTTCTTATCATTTAATGTGAAAAGGTTAAAGGTTTTTTTTGATATTTCTAACTTTTCAACATATAGTAAACTGGAATATAGTAAAGTTGCACCCATTGGTCTGCTGAGCTGGATCAGTGGTAGTATCGACAATACGAGGTTCTTCACACTGTACAGCAGTCTCGTTAGCGATTTGGTTGACATTAATTTGATGAAGAACTTGTTGAATCTTTTGATTTGGACTAACATCTCGAGGTATAGCAGAAAGTTTTCCATCACAATAAATGTTCTCCAAACCTCCTGGCATAGACTGAACTGAAACTACCATCTCAGCCAATTTTTGCATCATAGCATAATACCTTGGATCCAAATCATCTTCCGGCAGCGATGGAGATGCACGGCGCATCACTGCTGATTTAGCTTCAAGTTGTTTCAAATTGAAACAATTTCCAAGTTCCTCTTCATTCTAAAAACTCAGCATGAATTTCCTTCAAGATTCAGGAAAAGTTAGACTTTTTGAATTAAAAGTTAGACTACTAAAACCTTACCATTAACTACTGAAACCTTAACTTTAACTTCAGAAATCTTAACTTTAACTTTAGAATCCTTAACTTTAAGTTCAGTATCCTTAACTAATTTAGAATCCTTAACTTTAACTTTAGAATCCTTAACTTTAACTTTAGGATCCTTAACTTTAACTTAAAAATCCTTAACTTTAAGTTCAAAATCCTAAACTTTAACTACAGAGTCCTTAACTTTAAGTTCAAAATCTTTAACTTTAAATACATAATCCTTAACTTTAACTTTAGAATCCTTTAACAGCAAATTTCCAAAATACAATAAAAAATTTAATAAAATAATAAAATAATTACAAAAATGTTGAGAAGAAACTTACATCAGTTGCAATTGATTGAATTACTGAATTTGACAATTGACCATCAGGAATCATGAACCGTATATGGTTCTCATCATCATTGGCAGCATCATTCCTACCACAAATCTTGGCAAAACCATCTTCAAAACCCAACTTTTGACAAACAGGGTAGGTCACAGTATTTAATATACCACTGCCAAAGCAAGCTGAATCCTTTTCCAAAACAAGCCTCTCGTGAATTTTGGTACCAGACCAATGCTTCATCAACGAAACACTACAACTCTCTGCAATGCCTCTAAATTGAAGGCGATGAAAATAGACAACTTGTAAAACCCACAAACAACCACCAACATTACCCTGGCAGCCTGAAGTTTTATACTTCCTAATAGCTCGACAAAGTCTCTCATGGACATATCCACACCAATCGAGATTCTTTATTTCATCTACATCCTCAGAACTTTAACTAAACCCAAATCAGCAGTCCTATTAGCTATAGGAGCTAAGAAAACAGAGAATGCAAACATCACAAATATTCGCTTGAACATTTCTCCACCATCCACTAATTCACCCATCTTAATCTCCAACAGACGCAGTGGAATGGTTGCATTTTTTTTAACTTGAAAGTAATCTCTCCACTGATTTTTCAAACCTACATCCTTAGTCCTAGTGCTGCTATCTACAATAGTGTTGTCAGAATGTAATGGGAGAAGAAACACATCATGCACATCAAATGGACTAAATATGAATTCCTTACCAGCTTCTATTTAAATAACCAACTAAAAGGATCAAAATGATCAATCAACCATGGAAATAATGTTGTATCTAACTTAGAAGTTTGCATAGGTAAAGATAACAACCAACTGAATCCAATTTCCGAAACAGCGTTAATTTGATTTGTATTGAATTTTTGTATGACAGCAATCAAAGCAGTTGGTCTACACTGGGTAGTGATGTTTGAAGTACTGCAACCCCCATCCAAGCTGAAAAAAAGTTAAACAAATAAAAGTTAGACTTTTAGCAGTTAAAGTTTGGTTATTAACAGTAAAAGTTAGGTTTCAGATGATGGAAGAATTTCTTAATATTTGCAACAAATACCATAACTTTAACATACATAACTACAACTTTAATATTTAAAAGGAACAAGTTGACTTTTAGCAGGTAAAGTTAGGTGAAAAAAGTCAAAATCCTTAACTTTAACTTCAAAATACTCAACTTTAAGTTTAGAGTCCTTAACTTTAACTTCAAAATCCTTAACTTTAATTAAGTTCAGAATCCTTAACTTTAAATTTAGAAATCTTAACTTTAACTTTAGAATCCTAAACTTTTAATTTAGAATCCTTAACTTTAATTTCAAAATCATAAACTTTAACTTTAGGATTCTAACTTTAACTTTAGGATTCTTAACTTTAACTTTAAAATTCTTAACTTCAACTTCAAAAATCTCAACTTTAACTTCAAAAGTCTCAACTTTAACTTTAGAGTCCTTAACTTTATATCATTACAATAACTTTAAGGCACACAAATACAACTTTAACACAGAAAAGGTCAATTTGAGAATTTTTTTTTTTTTTTGTAAAACTCACATCTGGACATCATTATCAGATTCAACAGGAACATCAGCATCCACCTCAGCCTTAATCCTTGCCTTCTTCCCTTTGGCTTTTATTTCAACCATCTCACTCTTGACTTTCTTCTCCATGACTCCCGGCTTCTTCTTCCCTTTGCCGGCCGGTTTAACATTAGTCTCATCATCCAAATCAGCATTAACATCCTCGTCCTCGTCCTCATCAGTATTAACATCCTCGTCATCTTCATATTCAACATCGTCATCATCTTCATCATATTCAATATTATCTGAATCTAGATATTGTATTTCCTCATCTTCTTGTAAAATCTCCCTCTTATTAGTAGTTTTAGTTCTCGGCATGATTCAATGATGTCAATAATCACTGCAAAAGTTAAACTAACTTAGATAAAAAATTTGGAAATATAAAAGTAATAGATTTAGCTGTTAAAGTTAAGATATTAATAGAAAAAGTTAAATCTTAAATGATTGAAAACTGTCTTAACTTTTATGCCAATTTCCATAACTTTATTATATAAAACTATAACTTTAACACAACAAAGTACAACAGTGAAATAAAACAGACTGAAAACTCAATTTAGTTGAAGAAAGGTAAAAACGTGAAAGTTAGACTACTACCAATTAAAGTCAAGTTATACACAGTTAAAGTTAAGTTAAATGAAATGAAGTTAAGTTAGACTCTCTAACTGAGTCTTGGCTTCTACTAAACCAACAACAAGTATTTCTTAGGAAGATATGAACATTCAAAACCTAAACGATACAGATTTAAGTATTCATCATGCTTGCAACTTTGAATACAATGTTCTTCACTATTAGGTGAATAACCTTAACTTTAACATTTATATAACAGAAATTAAAGCACAAAATTGAAATAATATGCTAAGAAGCTATCTGTGCAAAGGAACAAAATCGCAACAAAAACAATTGAAACCTAAAAACCGCAATAATCGATAAAAACCTAAATCAAAACACACAAAAACAAATTCGAAACAACACAAACAAAGAAAAAAACAATCTCAACATAATTCGAACAATAATTCAAGTAGAACAACTAAAATAAAAGAACCTAATTATCAAAATACAAAAAACAAAGAAAATAGGTAGAAACCTAACATTGATGAACAGTCGAGGTAAATGTAACCAAATCGCGAAGAAATTGCAGAACAAATCGCGAAGAAATTGAGGTTGAACTCGCGAAGAAGAAGCAGAAGAATTCGCAGAAGAGAGAGAGAGGAGAGAGAAAAGAGATAACAGCGAAAAAATTAGAAGAGAGAAGATGAACGACTGAACAGTTCCCCCAATTCGAAAAAAAAAATTCACTTCACACGTGCCATATTTTCGGGTTGCCTAATATGGGCTTGGTGTACAATAATTTATTTTACACTCATTTTAAACAAGATTTTGTGTTGAAGGACACATAAGCAACACCATTTTAAAGACACGTGGCGGACACATAATTATCACCACTTAGAAACATGTGGTCAAGAATACATAATCAATTCTTCATTTAATACATAATAAGTCACCTCAACATTTCATCATTCCCTTTCCAATTTTAGTTTAACCGTTTAGAATAATTTAATTAGAGACATTGATTAATACATTGGCGGTTATGGTGAATCAAGAATGAGAAACGTTTCAGATGGTTATAATTCTCGGGTAATGAATTTGACTATTTATTAAACCTACATGTGTACAATTTTTTATGGACCGACATTCCTCCCTGACTTATTTTGCTAAATTTCTTCATTTTGAAGAATTTTACTATTTTTGTATAGGTGGCAAGGTGGGTGAAAGTTAAAACTATGTTATGAACGTCTAATTCATGCCCACCCCATTGTTTTATGAAAATATATTTTTTCTAATGAGGTTGGTATTAGTTATTTTTTTAACCCATTTAAATCAACGGTGCATCTTCTTTGCATCCCGTTGCCTGACTTGCCTCAATCGTCATCATATTTCAAGTTCTTTTACAAACAACTTAAAAAATCGACCCACGGATGCATTTTTGTTTTGAAATCTGTATGACATTTACCACTATCACACCCCTAACTCTATAAGCATAATTTTGAGCTTTTAAAAAATGGTTTAGCCTTTAATATTTTCCAGAATTTTGACATATCATGTTTGGTTAGCTTGATCAACAACTCTTAATTCTTAGGTCATTTTCCTATTTGGTAGTTTTCTTGATTGTGATGCAAAGGATAGAGTGCGAAACTTCATGTATACTTAGCAACTGAAACATAATTTTTAATCCAACAAACAACAATGTTGAATTTCTTAGCATATTGAAGATTTGTGGATTTCTTTGTTTTAATCCAAATTAAGAATACATATGCTTAACTTAGTTACTCTGTATTACCATATTTCTCTTATTCTCATTTTTTTTAAAACCCCTTGGATAAAAAGATACACTCCTAAACTAAGAATGTATTTGTGGTCTTGTGGAAGCTTATAATATATTCCATAAACGTAATGCTTTCCACCCAATATATCTTGAAAATTTTAGTTTGTCTACGTACTATCAAAATTATTAGAGAAAGTTTTTAGTGAATTATTATACATTTATAACTTTATCATTTTGGTATGTCAATTTACCATTTTTTTAATTGAGTTTCCTAAAATATAGCCCGTGCGTAGAACGGGCCAAAAGCTAGTTGGGTTTATATTCATGTCACTCGAATAGTTTTTCGGTTTTTTCACAAAATTCAATAAATACTACTCATCTTTTCAAAATGCATCAAATACCTTCATTTATAAACTTAACTAGTCTTTTATGTACCTGTTACGTGAGATAAAAATTCTAAGATAGTCATCATAAAAATGACCATGGTAGAGAATTAATATAGACCATACAAATTGGTTTTCTTTTTTCTTTTTTTATTTTTTTATTTTCTTCTATCTTTATTTTTTTATCCAAAACTCGTTTAATTGATTTTTGAGAAATATGAAAAATCAATATATTTAATTTTTTGAAAATCAATAAATAATTTCCAAAAATAATTAGGAAAATAATTAACTTTTGAGTTTTATTAATTTATGGGTTAAGTTCAATTCTCTCTCCTCTCCCTCTCCTCTGCCGGCGCCGGAAAACTCACCGGCGAAACCAAATCGAGGCGCGTTGTCACCATCTCCTGCCCCCGACATCCACTCCTCCTTCTCAACTCTCTCAGTACACCATAAGATGATTTCCATCATCTTCAACCTCTGCTCATACTCCAGGAAAAAAAATTGAATGGCGATGGTTGTTAACGAGAGATACAACGTTTCCGAATGCAGATTAATTTGATGATGTGGAGAAATGGTTGTCGAAGTTTGGTTAAGAATTGTTAAAAAAATGGTTTCTCAATTTTTCAGATCAGTATTGCTAATTTATGTTTTAGATCTAGAAATTTTGTTGACAGTGTACTTTGTAATGTTGTTTGGTTGAATTCAAAGTTACACATTGACACTTTGGGTGCATGTAAGCTATTGGGGGTCCGAGGAAAAAGATGCTGAAAATTGCGTTTGGGTTTAAAGGAAGAAGACGATGAAGAATAGTTAAATTTAGAATTAAGTCCGGCCGTGGCAATCACAAAACTTGAGTGACAAACCCTGATTATAGTACTGTCTATGAATATTAGTGGCCACTACCAACGTACAATGATGATTAAAAAACCACGCACAATAGGACATTACCAAGTATATATTTTTGGACATTACCGACCATATAAGATGAACTATAATAGTCTAGTAGCTGAGTGAAATCACCAAATAGGTGTAGAAGTTAGGACACTTATCAAACGTGTAAGAGAACAAACAAGTAAATCATATAGATTCAACAGATTACCTACCATCTGGAGTACCATACTTGAAGTAATTAGGAAGGCCACTGTCAGTATGCATATGATGGAAGTTAGGGCTTTAGGAATTTTGTGGGGATTTATGAGGGAATCATATTTATAGGTTTTGACAACCATAATGGGCTAGGATTAAGAATTCCCTTTCGGGCTTTCATTAAATACGAACTGGAGTTGTTTTAAATCGGTTGGACTTTAATTTAAAACTCCACTGGGCTTGGCTCGTTCAAATTCATTTTATTTTCTCAAAACCCAATTAAATTTCCCAACTTAATTTTAAAATTATTTTCTCTCCAAATAAAATTAATTAATAAAAATAAAATTAAATAAATATTTAAATGCAGTTGTTTATTTGTCTTAGTGATTTACGAGCCTTCAATAGTGCACAATCACGTAAGGGTCCTCCCTCCTCTCGCTCCTACAAATTCCCTAGACCACAAGCACATGAGCACACCGCCCAACCCATGCTCATGCGCGTGGTGGACAACATCTATCGCTTAGGTGATTTTCTCGCTCGTCCCCGATGAAACCAAACATCCAATTCTGTTTCCAAGTTAAAAAAATTTAGGTTACGTAATTTCATCAAATTAACAAATCCAATTATTAAAATTATGAAAATAATTAAATTAGGGCAATTTAATAAATTTCACAGATTCTAATTTATATAAATAATTAGTTTAGGGTAACATTATTCTAAAAATATGAACGAGTCCAATATAAAATATTTCGAACACTTAGATAAAATAATCCACCAATTTAATCCATTCCAAACAATTATATTTCAGATTTTTATAAAATTATGATTTAGGTGAACGATTAAAATTAACGAATTCAATCAAAATTTAATCTTTGAATTTATAAATGAGCCATTTACCAATGAAAACATATTCCCCTATTCACCTAAGCATTAATTATGATCCAACCAACCAATCCAATTAATTTTTGACCAAAACATATTAAAATTTAGGTTTTCCAGAATTAGGGTTTATGACTAACTATGAAGAACCAGTCTAATAAATTTACATCATAAAAATTAAAATCAAATAGTAAGAAAATTCACAATTAATTATTCATTGGTTAGCAATCAGAATAAAATTTGAAAGCTCGAATTATTCAAGAATTAATAATCCGGAAAACCCTCGAAAAACCACTTTTCGAGCAGAATTTGGTATTTTTCGGGCAGGTTTCGAAAAAGAATTGGATCTTTTTCATAATGTTATTTCCTCTAAGAAAACACTAAGGAATCGATCAAATCTGGCGATTTCTAACATCCTGCAGTTTTTCTACGAATTCATCCAATATTTTGAATTGAACTTTTTAATTAGCGAAAAAACTCTAAAATTGAAACCATTAATGTATTCCAGCCATATTAATTCAAGAAAATACATTAAATAACACTTAAAACATGTAGCTTCGATACCACTATTGGGATTTATGCTAATCTAATTAATAAAGCGGAAAGACAATCTCGAAACCAAGATCCATGCAAAAGTATAAAATAAATATAACATGCATTCTATGCGTGTACTCCCAATAGCTTTACAAACATGAACAAGATAACTTCACGTATAGTTCATCTACGATAGTCCATCGGTACGTTCAGATCTGCCTTGATTCCGTTATCTTAGAAGTTTCTCAAGGTATTTGGCTATGGAGGAAATTAGTTCAAACTTAGGATTTTTCTCTCACCGGAGACAAAACTCTAATTTAGGGTTACTAAGGTGAAGTATGTGTAGAAAAACATAATAGGGTTTAGTAAATAAGCCCCCTGTACAAGCAAGTGTAACCTGCCAAAGGCACAAGGCCTTGACCGACCACACGCGTGCACATAACCCATACCGCCGCATGGGCAAACAATCTAGGGGCCTAGCTATCGCCCAGTGTTGCTGCTTTGGTGCTGTTATGCAACACTTTTTAGCGCGCGTTCCTAAGGCAAGCAATGGGTCGCAACTTTCTACTTCTTGTACCAGCGCTGCATCACCCATGGGCCTTGCGGGCTTGGTTCATGGGCTGACAACGCTTGCTCGCGGCCTAATACACATGCTCATGGCATTGCGGACATAATTCATCATATAGTACATGACGATCTAATTTCTTACGATATGATGATTTGTGCGACCCAACCCACGACATACGCGATATGATATACGATTACAATTCAACGACTTATCGTATATGTATATTTTTCCGAACCGGATTTCCGATTCATTCAACTCGACAGTCCATTATATGCCATTTGTGTGACCTTGTAGGTTCAGTCAATAGTAAGTTGTGAGCCTGATAAGGATTAGAACTCACTCATCGGAAGCATTTCTCCAGCTAGTTGTTCCGATCACTTGACCTTACTGAATTAAATATTCCGGTAATTAATCTGAACCTTGGTATTAGATTTAAGGACACATTTCCTTCATCTCTCTCCACTATTCGAAAATCAAACCCAAATAATCAACAAATTACAAGTTTTTAGTAGTTAAAAACTCATATTCGACATCAAGTTTAACACCTAAAAAAATAAAAATTTAGTGTTTTTGAGCGATTGAGAGAGAGAGAGAGAGAGAGAGAGAGAGAGAGAGAGAGAGAGAGAGAGAGTAAATCAAAAGCATGAGTATTTAGCAAAGTCGGTTAAATTGTTTCGTAGGATCGACAACTAATTGAAGGAAATAATGCCCTTGGTCCAAGTATGCATTTAATGTTAAGTCTAATAAATGCGGTTCAGTATTAATTAACAAGTTAATAATTCAGTGAGATCAAGTGAGCTTAATGCCTAGCTAGAGGCCGCTTCAGTTCAAGTGGAATTAATGATATTAATCCACAGCTTACTCTTGACTGAACCCGTAGAGTCACACAAATAGTACGTAAACGGATCAAGTATTTAATGGCATTAAATACTCTATCTAATGCATATTCGGAATCGACGGATCTTGGTTTCAGTGGGAGCTGAGATCGTCAAAGGCAAGTAAATGAATACTCCGGAAACGATGATATTGCCGGAAACGGAAATATGGATCGTATCGGAAATATAAATATTATCCAAGTCGTAGATTTTGCCGAAAACAGAAACATGGTACGTATCGAAAAATTTTAATGGAAATGGAAGTATTGCCGGAATCGGAAATATTGCCGGAAACGGAAATATTGTCAGAATCAGAAATATTATCGGAATCGAAAAATAATTCCGAAAACGGAAATATTAAATATTTGTTCGAGACGGAAATTAATTCCGGAATCGGAAATGTTAAATATTGTTCGTATTGGAAATGAATTCCGGAATCGGGAAATTAATCGGAAGCGCGTCGTACGAATTAGCATCGGACGAGCTTGCTAGACGAAGGCCCAACACGAAGCCAGGCCCACGTCCAGCAAGGGAATCGCGCGCCACAACACGCCAGCCCAAGGCTGCGCCAGGCTTACCGCAAGGCAGACCCAGCGCGCGCCCAAGGCTGCGGCAGCCCGTGGGCTTCATGGCGAGTGGGCTGCGTTGCTCGGGCTGCTGCGCGCGCGCATGGCGCCCCTCGTGGGCTGCTGTGCGTGCGTGTGTGTTTGTGTTCACATACGAAACCTAAAGCATATAAGATTCGTTTAATGATTAAATTCCTAATCCTAAAAGATAAATTAATTAAATAAGAGTTCTACTAGGATTCTAATTTAATTAATTTGTATCCTAGTAGGATTCGATTATTTATTCCATGGCCTATAAATATGAGATCAAGGCTCATAATTTATAACGAGTTTGAAGTATTCAAAGGTAAGAATTTGAGCAAAAATTCAGCCATACACTTGCCCATAACAGCCGAATATTTTAGTACCTTAAGGGCGATTCTAGTTGGTCAATCTTAAGGCGGATCCGGACGTGCTGTGGACTTTCTACGGAGGGACGACACTTGGAGTCCTAAAGACTTGTTCTTGTTCGGTTCGGGCGCAGCAAGGGAGGGCACGCTACAAAAAGTATGCATCCTAATTATGCTAATTGTTATGTGGCAATTAATTTGGAATCCTGGCTTTTATGGTTTTTCCGCATGATTTATATTCGTTTATAGTATCATAACCTAACAGTGGTATCACGAGCCTCTAATTAATTCCATAATAATTGCGTAACATGGTTAAATTTTACAAATTTGCAAAGAATTAAAAGGGGTGATTAATTTTCGTAATTGTTAATTAATTGCAAATTGCGTTTATTTAATTATATGTACGCAGTTTTTCGGCTGTTTCTTCATTACTCAACGAAATCGAGTGATTTTTGTGTCAATTCGCATGTAAAAGGCATTCTAAAATTTTGACAAAAATACTGTTTTTCAGCCGAACCCAGAATTCCCAAATTCGAAGCCTAACTATGACTTTTCGGAGGTTTTAGTTTTTCGAACGCAAAAATTTGTAATTTTAAGATGTTAAATTGAATATTTGCGATTCTTGATGTTAAATCTTGAATTTTTGATTGACCTACTGTATACGTTTAACAAATTTGAATGCCTAAGCTTGTTAATTATACAACCTAATTTGTAATTGTAATTAATTTGTTGAAATTCGAATAATTTAGAATTGATTTGATTTTCATAATTAATTAACGATTTAATTAGGTATCCATGATTAAAAACCACCATAAAAATTGTTAATTTATGATAAATTTTAGATTTTTATGACCTAGATTTGAATCCATGATAATAGGAAATTAATTGATTAATAGATTTTCGATTTTTCGCCCTAAAATTATGAAATTAATATGATTTATTAATTTGTCATTGATTTTAAATAAAAGTTTTAATTTTTATGCAATTCGCTCATAAAACTTGCACGCACAAAGCAATGGACGCTACGTGTTACCCTTAAGGGGTGTTGTATAGTGCGGGCATGCGACGACGAGCAAGGGAGCTCGTCGCCCATGCGGTACAATGCAGCGAGCAAGGACCATGGCACACGAGCACAAGGCAGCACGCTGCCCTTGTGTCGAGTGCTGTGTGCAGCATGGGCGAAGGGGCAAGGGCAAGGGCAAGGGAGAGGGGCGTTGGCGCAAGCCAAGCGTGCAGTCGCGTGTGGGCAGCAAGCGAGCTGCGCAACAGCGCGCGCTGCCGCGCCCAGCGAAGCAAGCAGACGCGTCGAGTGAGCGGGCTGCGCGCAGCGTGGCCTGGGCTTGCTGTGTTGCGTGTGGCTTGCTCACGTGATGCCATACGATCAGTCAAGGGGCGTTGCTGCCTCGTGCACTCGATGGGGCTTGGGCGCAAGCCCAAGTGCCTTGTCTTGTTACGATTGATGCGTTTTGATTTTAATTTTAAATTTTCAGTTCGGAAACGATTTTAATTAATTTTAAACACTACTACAGAAATATCATTTAATAGCGTTTATTTAATAGCGCTTTTCCCCCTTCCGCTGTCAAAAATGTCAAATATAGCATATTATAGCGCTTATAAAAAACACGCTGTCATAAATACACATATTATAGCGCTTGTCCGATATACCCTGTCATTTTTCATACATATGATAACGCTCCTTAAAAAAACGCTTTCAAATGTTATAGGAAAAAACTTAAAAAAATATATACACTTTCAAAATTGACTGAACGCGGCTTGTGAGTGCCTACCTTCTCTCCTTCTCACACCTTCCTCGTTATTTTTCTCTCTCTCTTCTCACCTACCTTCTATGCTTCTACTCTCACCAACTCCTCTCACCGGCCGTCGAAAACCAATGATCCGACATGGAAGGAAATCATAGGAAGCACAACTACACTGTTGTGTTCATTCTTGTCGGCATTTTTGGAATTGAGTTTAGGAAATTAGGGTTTGTGAATTAGGATTTGGGGATTTGGGACTACGCGAGCATGGCGCACCAGTGCTCCACCACGGAACCACTCCATCTGGTCTAGCGACGTGAGTGACTTCCGGTAGCCGACATCGGTGATCGACGACGGAGCCAGATTTGTTTTTTATTTTAGTAAATTTTCAATTAAAATTCTAATTAAATTGTATTCAAATATTTTTGTAATTACGTATTATAATTTGTTAGCAGATTCGCATTGTCAATCGATCACAATCGGAGCATAGAAACCCACGGTAGCAATTTCCTTCATGTGGCGGGGCTTTCCTTCTCACAGCAAGAGTGGAAAATCGAATTTCAAGGTATACTCCATAAAATTTAAGGAGTTTTGCTGATTTATGTTTGGGTTGTTCTTAATTTTATGTTTTGAAATGTAGGGTTATAGTTAATTAATTTTCTTGAATTGGTTGTGTGGGGAATTGAAGGGGGGTTGAATTCAATTACAATTAATTAAATTATGGGTTTTGGTCATCTGAATTTGTATATGTAGGTTGTGAGTATTATGTGATTTCATTATTGTGTTCCGATTTTTAATTTGATGGGTTGTTGAATTGCCAAGGGTGGAAACAATGTCACTGTCATTTCAGGATGGAGGAGTACTGAGTTACTTTTTTTCAACTGGTTTTTATTAATCAAAATTTATATTTGCCTGAGATTTTTGATTTTTTTGTGGAACAAAATTTGTTCTTCTTGAACTGCTCTTAGCTGAAGTGAATTTTTTTTATCATAGCTTATCTTTGTTACTGATCTGCAACTTGCTCACTTGTACTTCGTATAAGCATACAACCTTTAAGAAGATGCATGAGCCCCATGAGAATTTAAACATTCAGTTTGTTGTTCCTCTACAGCTCTATACTTGTTGTTAGCTTTACATGACAAGTAAATATGGTAAATGATAAACTTTCAATGCTCCAACATAATTTATTTTTGAACAATAGAAGTTAGTACTTTTCTCAATAGTTGCAGCACCTCTAAGAGCTTCCTACAAAATTTAGAAAATTAAAGTTAGAATCATTCTAAAAACAATAACCGAAAGCTTTTTCTGACATCTGGAGGAGTTACAACAACAGGTATCTCTAAACTATAATTACTCCTTGTGCTTATTCTTAATCTGTTAGTCAATTCAGTTCGATTGTTTGGCAGTGAACTGAAATTAGAGAATTGCAACACCAACCAGCATTCTAAAAGTCTATAGTTTGTATTTTCAGTTTTGTAATGAGCACTTGTAATTTGGACTTGCATATGCGGGTTTCATCTAAGATGGGTAACTTGCAGATTTCCCTTTACTGGCTTTATTTTAATGATTTACATTTGCAAATTTACATTTTAGATAGATTAAATTCTGTTCTGAGGTAATTAAATTGCTTGAGATTGTCCATTACTGGCTTTATTTTAACGATCAAAAGCTGCTTGTTTAATCAACTTATTTTCTTTTGTTATGCCTATAAAGAAATCAAATATGATCTGGGTTTTAAGGCCCTGCAGTCATAATGGAAGACTTATGGCCCGTCAATAGGCGAAGAGTGTGTTTTTCTGATGTTGTTGTGTTGATATATGATTCTGTACTGTTTGTTTTTTGTTTCAGAATGAATATTAAATTGGAAGGATGTATTTCGAAAATTTGGGGCAGTTACTTCAGAACAATTTTTTATGCAAGAGCCTTAGAATGACAAGTAGAGAACACATACTGATGTTCAGTAGCACATATATCTTCAGGTCTTTGTTGATAAGATTACGATGAGTAAGCAGTTAAGTTTTGTTGCAGCTGATTACCAGAATGAAGCTGAGGTTAGGGAGGCACTTGCTGATGCATTTCAAACTGGGCTTGTTAAGAGGGAGGATCTTTTCATAACCACTAAGGTCAGTCTGTTTTCAAAGGGATAAAAGGGGACAGTGTTTCTAATTTTGGGAGATATCTGGCTCACTAGCTGACTACTGCACTCATGTATCATATCTGATCCCAATTGCAGCTGTGGAACTCTGACCAAGGACATGTACTTGAAGCCTGTAAAGACAGTTTAAAGAAACTTCGCCTTGATTATTTGGATCTGTACTTGGTTCAATTTCCTGTAGCCACAAAGAATACTGGTAAAATTAAAAATCTCGACTGTTGAATCATAAATTGCAAATATAGTTATGCTAGGAACAACATCTGACTGATATAAAGATGTTGGGTTTTTCTGATAATGCTACCGAATTGGTTTATAAATTGCACCAGTCTTATTGTGCCATGTTTGTGAAGAAGCTTGCTCGTGCTCGTGTAAGTATTATTTATTGGTTGGATACCTACGACCTCATTGTTACAGGAGTAAAGAGTTTAAGATAGGATACCCTGATAACTTTGCATATTCCTTGGTTTCAGTTGGTTTTTTTTTATCTTAATGATTCAGTCATTCAGACAAGGCTTTACTTCAAAGATATGGGTAAGCAGCTTAATTGGCCTGGTTAATAGACGAAGCAATCTCAGCTTAATAGGCAGCTTAATTGGCCTGGTTATCGTATAATATTGGTTCAGGCAAGGCTTTGCCTGAGTAAGAATCATTGTTTTTATGTCACAATGTTACTGGTCTTAGGGGTTGATTTATGCTTAGGATCTTATTCGCTGTCTGTGGAATCACGTTTTCTATAAAATGTTTTTGTTAATTGTTTTCTTTAAAAGAACTTGCAATCCTCTAGTGCTGATCTAAGTCAAAGATGAAGCTTTGCAGAATTGGAGATTCCATTAGTTATAGAAGTTGTTTACTTGTTGCTGCATTGAGCAATCATAATAATCAGCCTGTGGTTTATTTACGAGTCATTTGAATTGTCATTATAATAATTAGTCCCTACAGATTCTGTGTAGTTTAGTTTTAATGGGTTCTGAATGTTAATGTTATTGTTTTTTATTGCCGTTGTACTTGAGTTTTTGAGTAAATCGGATCACTAGATTCCTTGCTTGGATTACTACTGTCTTGTGTAACCGGTTACTTTGTCCCAGATTTGACATCCCAGATGCTTGTGAGAGACTTAATCCCCTCAGTGCCTTCTTTAGATTCACCTGGTCAAGTACAATTTATGATAGGAGATTGTTAAGCTGCAGGTAATGCCTTTCTCTTTAGTTAGATATTGCAGTACCTGCACAGCTTCAATTTATCAGCAAGGCATATTATTTTCTAGCTTCAATTTATCAGCAAGGCAATTTTTGCAATTCTTTTCCAATAGCATCATAATCTATTCCTATAATGTGAAGTTCATATTTTTTTCCCTTCATCTATGGCACTTATTGTTTATGGTAATATTAGTTCATTCGTTTTATTCCCTTCTATATATATATATGAATCCTTATGCCCCCATTGATTCGCAGTACTTTTCAGATTGACAGTTTTCAAGTTAGGACAAAGAGCGGATTGACGAAGCAAGAACCGAATGGGTGCGCCATGTTGTTCAACAATTGTGTAATCGCTAGGTTATGTTGAAGGAACCAAAAAACATACGATTCTATTAGTTATTAATTAATGTATTTTGCATAGTTTAATGTTTAGAATTTTTATTTTAGATCTATGCAATCGGTTTTGTAAGGGTGATAATTGTAAAAATTCTTTTAATAGAGGTTTGGAAATTAATTTCAACTATTTACTATTCTTCAATATATGGTGTTATTTTGTGGCAAAAAATGAAATGTTTTTCTAGTATATTATAAATAATTAAAAATAATTTAAAAATAACTTTAATAGCGCTTCAGATACATCCACTATTAGAAAATAATTTAAAAGTTGGCGGTAAATCTTTGACAGCATTTCTTTAATAGCGCTTATAATGTGATATGAAAGAAACATTTGAATTATCCTGATATGACATATTACAACGCTTTTGAAAAGCGCTATTAAAGGTACCTTTTACTTTTAATAGCGGAGCCATCAACAGCGCTTCAAGAAGCGCTGTAAAAAGCATTATTAAGCGCTATAAAAAGCATTTTTTGTCGCAGTGAAAATTCGTAATTTAAATTGTTTTCTCGGAATTTAATTTTGAATAATCTAATTATTATAAATTTTAATTTATACTAATTATTTTACTAAAATTAAAACCTTGAATTAATTTAAATTCCTTTTAATTCAACTGAAAATAAATTAAATGGATTCAATTATAAATTTATATGAGCTTTAAATTTTAATTAAATTTGTATGTTTCCGGTTAGACTAGGAAATACATTTTTATGTTTAAAATTAGTAAAGCATGTGAATTTATTGGTTTAAGTGGGAGCATTTTAGTCATAAACTCTTGATTAGGTCTACATTCCTTTAAGGTTAAACAACTTGATTAGAATTAATAAGGGCTGAATAATTGGTAGATTATTGGTGCCCTTTTTAATTGATGCAAATATTTATGTGATGCATAACATGTTCTACTAACCAACTATGTGGGCCATTCATGATAATGAATGGGTGAATGGTATATATTGTATATGTACTGTTTCGCAGGTTATTGAAAAGTGACTAGTATGGCCCAAATAGGATAGAAAATATGGACTACGTACCATTAATTTGAATGTAATATTGGTCTAAAGTACCAAATTTTATTGGTTTTAAATATGGTCTGCGTACCATCAAATAGTTGTAATTAGTTTAATTATAGCTTATCCTATTTGAAGAAAATGGCGCCTCCCATGGTGAAATTCAAGACGGAGTTTCCAATCCATTTTCAAGACGGACTTTGAAGTTGAAGCTTCAAGATGAAGTCGGGCCATACTAGATCACATTTATATCTTATGCATGTTTTAAGTTATTTATTGCTTTAAATATGTCTTAATTATGCATGAGATTATGGCTTGATTATGTTGCATGATTAAGGATTTTAGTTCACTTAAAATCTAACCAACATAGTAAGAGCCTTAAGTTCCAAACTTAAAAATTGAGTTAAAAGGTGCCATGCCAAAATAACACTTAGTTGGATAACCTTTACATCAATCTTAGTAATAGTTTTCAGCCATAGCGAGGTGTTACTTATTGATCCTAAAGGGGTAAGGTACACAAATAATTGTGAGTACATGTTAGTTTTGGTGAAACTCAACGATATAAGTAAGGAGTCCTTTTATGTCGTGGCAAACGGGATAGGTTTACCTAATAAGTTCTTAGACGTACCTATCAACCAAGAGTAGTTTCTAGACTATTAGCAAAGGATTTGCTTACCTAGAATATTTTAGAATTGAGTCTAAATACATAATGTGCTTAATTTTTCAATGATTTTAGGATCTTGGATTCATTTTATTCACACCTGCCGGAACAATAAATTCGAATAAAATGCTAATGACTTGTTTAAATTGCATGATTGCTTTAATTTTCAAGTTATTACTCATGATAAATGTTTAGACTTTGCATGCTTCAATGTATTTTTTAATTATTAAATATCTTGCACTGCAGTAAATCCTTTTAGAAAGGTAACAGTAAATTTCCTCGGTTGGTAGTGAATCCAAGAACGATTCACGGAAATGAGAGAAAGTGAGCAATTTAAAATGTACGTTTCTTATATCGACTTTTATGGTTGTTTTCGAGTATCAAAGTTGAATGGCAAACCGATTGGTGCTTGTGAATTCAAAATACAATGTAGTTTTGAGATCATAAAGCATTGAGTTTAAACACTCAGCTTTACCAATGGTTAACAACCTAATATCTTTGTCTATTTATTTCTCGAATGAGTCTAGTCCCTAGACATTCGAATAGATCGATGCTTAGAGAACTTTAGAAGCTTCTGGTAAGATCATCTAGTTGAAACAGAATATTCAACATAAATAAAATGGTAAGAACTCTGTTGGAATGACATCGGACATGTCTAACAAAGTATAAAAGTCAAACAGTAGAGAAGTTAATTCTTAAGACTATAAGAAAGGGTACAAGAAATAGGAAAACAAGGAACAAATGAAAGGAATTTACGATTCCGTTTCTACCTATAAGTTTATGTTTAAAGAAAAGTAACCTAGCAATCGAACTTCCTTGGTATCATATACCGCTTGAGGTTCTTACTTCGGTAATAACTCAAATAATGGAAGCTAGGCTACACTAATGGCCTACAAGTGGGAAATGAAGCATGGCAATGCTACATTAGTTGTAGGGTCATCTAGTTTGTTTTAAGTCCTTATAAGGCTGGAACTTAATGGCTATTTTGTTCCATAATAAGCATACCTAAATTTCTGTTTCAAACACAGAAAGACTCACATTCAAGAAAAACAAAAACAATGTTTGTTTGTTTATTTGGATGAAATGGTCATTTACGAGTTGAGTCAGTATGCTTGATTAAAATGAACACATCTTTAACAATAAGAACTTTACTAGGTTCAAATCAATCTCTTGATTTGAGTTCCACAAACCTTTAGCATTGTTGCATAGACCATGTCAACAGGTTAACATTCTAAAGCTCTATTTTAATGGACTTTTGAAAGTTGGTTGATTTCTAGATCAATTCAAGACAAGCTAGTCTTACTTGTTGAAAGTAACAAAGGATATGAACTATTGTTAGAACGCCTAGACAATAGAGTTCAAAGCTAAAGAAAGATTTTATGACTTTATTATTTCACATGGACTTGAGTGAATATAGGTTTATTTACTCAAATGTGTTATAAGTTTGAATCTATTTGGCTAGTTCAAAGATTCAGAAGTATAAAATCCACTTGGCAAGAAATCATAAAGATCTAGGTTAGATAATGTTGATGATTACTTATACCAAGAATGATCATCAATGATTGTGTGTTGTAATTTCACGATCTAGCTCCTATAGATATGGAAATATCTACGTTGGAATGATCGAAGTCAATTAGTACTTGATTCGATCAATGATGAATCATAAAGGATTTTCCTATAATTTCTAAACAAAATGCTCAACTACCACCAAACTAAACCAAATTCGTCAAAGCTATTGAAAAGTAATTTCAGAATATCTTTTCAGTAATATATATCTAAAGAGTTTCTAAACTCAGTGGGAGCTTAGTGTTTGTTATTTGACAAACTAAGGCCCAAGAATAGATATATGTTTCATTGTGATTTATTCAAATGAGACACAAGGGTATTGTTTCTACCACGAATTTTGAGAACATAATGTTTGTTTGCTCGAAATAATGTCCTTTTGGAGATTCGTTTCCAAATTGACAAGTGGAGAAAATAGACCTCGAAAGTATTCGAGGCGAACAACAAACATAAACGGACATTCCGGAGGCTTTTCGAAATTCTTCAGAAAATCCGAACACTTATTCTTAAGGACTTTAGAAGTGGCTTTAAAGAATAGACATCTCTTAGAAGACTTTACAAATTCTTCAAGGAGAACGGAATATTCAAAGGACTTTCAAGTGGCTGTTGATATTCTATTGTTTGATGTTCTATACCCAAGTAGGCATAGAGTTCAAGTCGATCACTGAAACTATGAGATTCTTCTATTAGATAGTGAAGAAACATAGAGTTCAGGTCAATGAAACTATGAGATTATTCTATTAGATAGTGAAGAAACCTACAACTTGCAGTCAAACTATTATCACGTAGATTAATGAGTTTGTGACTTGTAAGAAAGCTATGACGAAACCTAGATTCCCTAAAATGGTTAGAGGCCATATATAGACTCAATGTTTTAGATGGTTAAAGGCCATAAAACAGAATCAATGTTTTGATGACAAAATTGAAATTTTATTGATTTGCAAGAATGGTTTACATCTATTGGTTGCAAATTGGTTTTAAGGATAAAAACCATCAAACATTGAATTGTGTTCATACACAAAGCAAGCTAGATTAGTTGTTAAAGGTTACAAACAAATTAATGGCATGAATTGTGTTGAAGCCTCATGCATAATCTTAATGCTCAAGTCTATAATTCAAGCAATGATTGCATATTGGTACATATGGCAATTGGATGACAATACGTATTCCTCAATCAAATGTTGGAATAAACTACGTACATAGTATGTCATAGGATTTGTGGATCCAAATAAATGCTTGAAAAGGAAAGCTAGCTTATGAAATCTAAGTACAGATTTAAGCAAGCAATTGGGAATCAGAATTGTATTTTAGTGAAGCTAATAAGCATTTTAGTTTCATAAAATGTACATGATTCTTATAGATATATAAGAAGTTTAGTGGGAGTACGTAAAACTTAATTGGTCCTATGTGTATCACACACATATCTCTCTATTGTGAAATAACATTCAAATACTAATAACTTAGGTTTGAAATTATTCATCAATGATGGACCAAGGCGAAACTTAGTACATACTGGGTATTAAGATCTATTTACAAAGATCTTATGATATTGTTTTGGATTAAGTAATAGCATTTACTAAATCAAACACGAAAGACTCCATTGGAGATATTCGACGCATGTGACTAAATCTAAGTAAAGGATGTTTGAACTATGTATAAGAATTTACTAAGTTAAAACATCAAAGAGTCCAAATGAGATTCTTAACCTATATTATATGTCAAAGAATTTAGCTGGAATTAGTATCTACTGAAACTAAATGAGCTAAAGTTACATGAATAGAATTCAATTGGGAATTATTCTGCAAAAGAATTTATCATGTATGATATAATATGAGGATCGCCAAAAACGTATCGTATGACTTTAGGCATGACGAACATATACCAATCTCTATTGATCTAAGTGAAGATCAACTAGATTGAGATCAAGAAAAAATTATGGTACTTGAAAAGGTACATAGGAATAGTTCTTGACTCAAGGAAATAAAGATATGCTAAATATTTATGCTACACGCATAAACACTGGCAAAGGATCAAGCAAGATTCCTTTGGAGTTAACCATTGACAAGGACGAGCTAAAGAGCATCAAGTTTTGAAATGGCAACATGGATTGGAGACCATGCGTTGTTGCGTGGGAAATTAAATATTAATTTCTATGTTCTATGATACAGATGGAAAATCTTCCACATATCCATGAACTGCTTGGATAAGCAAATCCAAACAAGAGCATCACTAGCAACCTATACAGTTGAAGTAAAAAAGTAATTATTGCCTAAGAAGCAATAAAACAGGGTTGTTTATGTTAAAGAGTTCTTCACTGAACTTAGGTAGATCACATGTTTGTTGTCTTGATGGTTCTTCATTGCAAAATGCATAGAACCACTATTGTATCAAGAAAGACTAGATCACAAAATAAACATACTCAAAAGATCTTATCATCATATCTCGAAGAACATTCGATGAAAAGGATATTAAGATTGGCAAAGCATGATAACTAAACCTATGCAACAAGTGAGAAGCAACACTCATGTTGTAGCACTGGAAATCAAGCATAGCTTTGAATTCCATGAACTGTTTTAAAGATGGGTTTGAGGCCCATGGTTGTAAAACATTAGAGTTGAACATTTATCATATATGAAATGTATTTTCATATTCCATTTAATCTTGGTTTAGTATTAAATGATGAGTCCCTTCGATTTGACGATATATTCAAGATAGACTGTTTGGACCAGTCTTGTGACTAAGAAATGTCTATCAAGTGAACTTGAATGTCAAAAGTTGAAAATGGTCCCTGGTCGGAGTTTTCTATAAAGATGGACGCATAGAAAACGTTAGACGACTAGATTGCAAGATGACTAGTAGTTCTGTTTCTTGAACTATGTGGACATGGAAATGTCGCAATCATTTGCATAGATACTTACTTTGGGAAGACTAGTATCGGACAGACCTATGAAACTTTACTGTAAGAGATGAAAATCAGTCATAAGTAAATTTCATTAAAATTATTAGACACTAATCCTCAATACCTGAGTGATTTGAGATTACTTGTTTGAGAACTGCTTACTTTGACGTTGTCAACCGTCGCACCGTAAAAGGAGGCTATAAAGGCAACGCTCAGGTAATCACCTATCAAACGAAGTCTAATCTCAAGATCGCAAGATTGGGATTGTCCTCCCATAAATCGGGATGAGATGCTGAAAGTTGTACAAGGCCACTCGGAGAGCTAGAAACTGTAAAATGCATGGTCGTGCTCGGATGAATCATGGGCTATGATTATCTGTTTATTTGATCAGTTGAACTCTGAAACCGAGAAACACCTCTGGACATAATAAGGATGACAACTCTTACCTTATGTTCAAGAGCAAGCATCGAGTGACAAAGGAATTAGGAAATGCACATTTGTCCATAAGGACAAGTGGGAGACTGAAGGAAATCATGCCCTTGGTCCAAGTATGCATTTAATGTTAAGTCTAATAAATGCGGTTCAGTATTAATTAACAAGTTAATAATTCAGTGAGATCAAGTGAGCTGAATGCCTAGCTAGAGGCCGCTTCAGTTCAAGTGGAATTAATAATATTAATCCACAGCTTACTCTTGACTGAACCCGTAGGGTCACACAAATAGTACGTAAACGGATCAAGTATTTAATGGCATTAAATACTCCATCTATGGATATTCGGAATTGACGGATCTCGGTTTCAGTGGGAGCTAAGATCGTCAAAGGCAAGCAAATGAATACTCCGGAAACGATAATATTGCCGGAAACGAAAATATGGATCGTATCGGAAATATAAATATTATCCAAGTCGTAGATGTTGCCGGAAACAGAAACATGGTACGTATCGGAAAATATTAATGGAAAAGGAAATATTGCCGGAATCGGAAATATTGCCGGAAACGGAAATATTCTCTGAATCGGAAATAGTATCGGAATCGGAAAATAATTCCGGAAACGGAAATATTAAATATTTGTTCGAAACGGAAATTAATTCCGGAATCAGAAATATTAAATATTGTTCGTATCGGAAATGAATTTCGGAATCGAGAATTTAATCGGAAGCGTATCGTACGAATTAGCATCGGACGAGGCCTGCCAGACGAAGGCCCAGCACGAAGCCAGGCCCACGTCCAGCAAGGGAATCGTGCGCCACAACACGCCAGCCCAAGGCTGCGCCAGGCCCACCGCAAGGCAGGCCCAGCGCGCGCCCAAGGCTGCGGCAGCTCGTGGGCTTCATGGCGAGTGGGCTGCGTTGCTCGGGCTGCACGCGCGCGCATGGCGCCCCTCGTGGGCTGTTGTGCGTGCGTGTGTGTTTGTGTTCACATACGAAACCTAAAGCATATAGGATTCGTTTAATGATTAAATTCCTAATCCTAAAAGATAAATTAATTAAATAAGAGTTCTACTAGGATTCTAATTTAATTAATTCGTATCCTAGTAGGATTCGATTACTTATTCCTTGGCCTATAAATATGAGATCAAGGCTCATAATTTATAACGAGTTTGAAGTATTCAAAGGTAAGAATTTGAGCAAAAATTCAGCCATACACTTGCCCATAATAGCCGAATATTTTAGTACCTTAAGGGCGATTCTAGTTGGTCAATCTTAAGGCGGATCCGGACGTGTTGTGGACTTTCTACGGAGGGACGACACTTGGAGTCCTAAAGACTTGTTCTTGTTCGGTTCGGGCGCAGCAAGGGAGGGCACACTACAAAGAGTATGCATCCTAATTATGCTAATTGTTATGTGGCAATTAATTTGGAATCCTGACTTTTATGGTTTTTCCGCATGATTTATATTCGTTTAAATAAATTGAAGGGGAAGAAATAACCAAAAGTGGAGACAAGGGAGGCTGGCCGGCGACGGAATTCGCGGCTGCAAGCACGGTGGTCGCGGAGGCCGACGGGTGTGCGGTGGCAGCGAGGGAGGCGGTTGTGCGGTGGCTGTTGTGCGATAAATCAAAGCAAGAGAGTGAGGAGGAGGGCATCGAGAACCGAATAGAAAAAGGAAGAGACACGAGGGGAGAGAAGGGAGTTACCGACGACGGTGAGTGAGAGAAACCGGTGACGTGCCGGTTGGTGGTGGCGGCGACAAGCTCGCGGTGGCTGCTACACATAGATGGCAGTGCTTAAGGAGAAGCACAAGAAACGAAAGAAAACAAGGGGAAGAACGAACGAGAGGAGGAGGAAAGAATTACCGGCGGCGACGGAGAGGGACAACGACGGAGGAAGCGCCGACGGTGGTGGTGGCTGGGCAGCAGCAGCAATGACGGCAGTGTGGAGAGAAGCAAAGTTTTGAGGGTTCCTTGTTCTTTGTTCACGTGAATAGTGAAAGAGAAGAGGGTTTGCTGTATTTTGTTTCACGTGAAATAGAAAAGGGAAAGATTGCGTTTTGGGTTTTATTGTTTGGGCTTTGCCAAGTGGGCTTAGAATTAGGATTTAGTTTTAGGACTTCAATCCAAAATCGATTAGGATCGCTTTCTAAATTTAATCGGTTTTCATAATTCGATTTAACATAAAATTCTAAAATTATATTAACTTCATAAATCGTTGAAATATTTAAAACGTATAAAAATAAATATTCGTTACTTACATATTTATTTCTAAAATTCGTAAATTCTATTTAAATATAATTAACTATACGTTAAATTATATTAATAAAATGTATAAAATTACGGGGATTACAGAATGTGTTGCATGTGGAAGTTGGGAAATTGAGAAAGGAGGAGAGAGAAAGGATGGTATTATCGTCTGTTCACTTGAGTAAAAAGTAAATGCAACATGCATAATGGCGAGATGGTCAACACACTATTCTTAAGAGAAATTTGAATTTTTTGAAGAATGATGGTAAGGTTATTTTAGGCATTATTAGAAAGATTAAGGGGCAACTTTTGGCTTTTAAAAGATGTAAAGATTAGAATCAAATCACTGAATGCACAATCAATTTAGTTATAATCACCATTCCTTCTATCATACATAGTAATTTAACAACAACTTACTAATTTGGTTCTCACTTTTATTCCAAAGAACGAGTTAGGTAGATTTTCGTTGTTCTGTAAACCTTAACTTTCTTCAACCTCGCCACATAATTGTGGAACTAGGACACAATAAACTTTTTCATCTTGAAGTTCTTCACATAGTTTTGAACAAAACAAAGTCAACCACTCTTTTTTTCTTCTTAAAAACACTCTAATACCAATGTGCAAAGAAACCATCATTTAAAGACCAACGAACAATTCTGCTACTATCTCTGTAGTTTCTTTTAGTATTTGCAAGTGGTTTGTATTATCTAGTAGAACTCATATAAGCAACTTTGGTTGTGTATGGTTCTTTTTTGGTCTCAAACCTTGCTAATGAGTTTAGGTTGTCATTTGTGAACTTTTTGTTTTAGTACAATTGTATAGTAATAAATAATAAGAAATTAAAAAAAGGTGGTGGAATAAAATAAAAATAATAATTGAAGGGAGGGGAAGGAGCTGTCGGCTTCGACCAGGCAAGGACGATCCAAATCCACATCTCTTCCCTGCAGACAACCCTTTTACCTCCCAATTCCCCCACACCTACACCCATACCTACACCCACCCCTCTTTTTCTTTTTAATTTTCTCTCTCCTCTTTTTCCTTCTTTTCATTTTCTAAACCCTATTTCTTTTTGCTCAATTCCGAGCTTCTTTCCCCTCAATTTTATATTTTTCGTGTTTGATTTGTTGAATATTGACAAAAATATAGCTTCAGTTTAGTACCCGATCCTAGTTGTTTTTTTTTTTTTTTACGAATTTGGTGCTTGATTTATGGGACATTTTGATCTATTTTTAGTTCAGATCGGTCCTCCTGTTATTGAGGTATGCAGTTTTTGATCTTTTAGCATTTTTTTATGCCTTTTTTTTAGCTGTATACATGGTTCAGTTTTTGCGTGCATTTGATTAAAATTTTTGGGAACTGAGAAGTGTGTGTTTATTGTGCTGAACTTTGATGAAATTAATTTGTTTTAGAGTTAATGTTGACCTCACTTGACAGAAATTGCAAATGTCAAAGTTACCAATTAGTGATCAAGTATTTGTCTGTGGAACGTCACAGGAGGATTTCAGTTTCAAATTAATAAGCCACATTTTCCTGCGTTGCCGTTTTTAAGGGATCTTTATTAGGAATTTCGGTTTTTGAATTTGTATTTACGTGTATTGTTCGCTATAGTGTGTTTTGCAACTTCAGTTTGTGTAATTCTCATGCATTCATGAAGAATTTGACTACTTTACAACAAACATATTCATTGAATTAGAGTGTTAGTATGAACAAAAGAAAGGACCACGAATGATAAAGAATAGCCAAATGGTGAAGTGGGAAATTTATATGGAGTAAAGGCAATTACTAGGCATTTTAGAGAATATGTGACAAACGGAATTAGGCTTGTATGATAGAATATCCTTGAAAGGAAATCTGGTCTGTAATTTTATATTGAGGTTCTATGCTACTCCTATTCTTCATATCACCTCAAGTACCCGTGTAGGATACTCGATTTGAACATAGGAAATAACCCATCATCAGAAATTGTTTTCCTATTAAGTTTCATGTATTAGGAAGTGTCAAATTTTGTTTGGTTGATCATGGGAAATAAAACTTACAATGGGAAGTTCCATTTACTAGGGTGACCTAGGTAAGAAACTTTATACCCAATGTTTTCGCCAACCAAACAACTACATTGTCTTCCACTTCTGACGAAATACTCTCACTGTCCCTAAAGTTTGCTTCACTTACCTTTTTGGGCCATCCCTTTGATTTTACCCCATACTATAAATGACGATAAGGGTCCACCACTTTACTATCACAGTCACTAAATTTGATCCCGCTAATTTTCTCTCATCAACTCCACTCAAGCAATATTTTTAAAAGCACACCTTTATGAGGACAAGCAAAAAGGGGATAGAGGGAGTATTTCTCATTTTTTTTGAGGTGTATCAAGCAAACACTTAATTTAGTTTTTGGGGGTGCTGATGGTGTCTTGAGGAATTTATGCAGTTAAAAATAAGCTTCCCTAAAGACCTGATACTCTGATATAATGGCTGGTTTAATTGTTTCGTGGAGCCAGTTAAGCCCACAGAAAACCGGGAAGTAGTTTTGAGTAAAGGGGGCGGGAAGGGGATGGAAACGGAAAAGTTGTGCAAAAAGTTTGAGTCTGTTTCTACGGTAATGCATACTGGATTAAAAGACTGCAGATCTTTTGTGAGATGAAATAGGAGAATGATACCAATTTTGTTTAATTATTTGAAATCTAGAAGGATATGTGGAATTGTCTTAATCCCGGCATAAACAATCCTCTTAATTATGCCATCTCTAAGGTGTATTAACAATTGACTTTGGCTAATCATTAATTATTTGTTTAGTCTTTAATAAGTGTTATCACCGACTATCTGCCTTATCTATTTGAGTTAGTGGTTTTATGTTTAACACGCCAGGGCGACCTTGTTACATTTGACACCATCCCTTTACATGTTTGCAGTAACGAATTACACGTTTCACAACCCTGGGGAAGCATCTTATTATAAATAGGAAGTCTGCTGTGACTGGGTAGCCTCAAATGGCGCTCCAAGGCATTCAGCAATCTGGTGGACAGCAAGAGCAAGGTTCTCATTGTTTTTCATTTTGGTCATTGTGTGTTATGATTTTTGCTTACTCTGTAAGTCTCTAGGGTAGATGGATGCCCATTATTGCTGTTTTAGATGCTTTAGGCACCTTGGCTATGAGAAAGTTAGTCTGAATTTATTCTTCCACAACTGTGATATTGATAATGGAAAATTTTAATTCACCCTGTTTTTCAATAGGTCCTTTTTCGGTATTTACCCTATTCAGTTCGACGATCTTGATGTTGGATTGTGCATCCATGATAAAATTTGCCATTTTCCTTTTTGGCTACTTAAGCCTCACTGGGTAATTGTATTTCGTCAACCACCTTGTATCAGATTGTTCATTAGAACAAAGATTCGATTTATACTTGTTCGCAGATCCTATTTTGATAATTTTTTTTAATCTTTTCGAAACTTTACTAGAAAGTACATTAGTGGTGTATCATGTCGAGACTCAGAGGTTGTGTGATTTTCATTAAAAGGTCTTTGGCTGGTAATCCACTCAATCCAATTCAGTAACAAACCAAAATATAAAAGGATAAATTAGATTCCTGTTTTCTTTGTTTATTGCAAGTTTGCGACACTTCTATTTTGGGAAGTTTCACAATTATTGCAACAATTCTATTTATGGGATGTGTTCACACTAAGTTACAAGTTTTCCCTTACCCACCCCCTTGTTTTTTGCAACATTTCTGTGAGAAGCGTGACATTGGATTAACCAGATCTTACGCTTTACCCTCCACATTTCATTGATGGCAGTATCTTAAGTATATCATTTTTATATACGGCCAACCAATAATGGTGCCCAGCCTCACCTAACTCCATTTTTGTGTTCTATATTTTTCCTTCTCTCTCTTATCTCATCGTCCCCCTTTCTTTTGTCCCGGGCTTATTACACTGCTGGCCAAATCCCAACTCCGTATTTCTCCCTCCTCCATCTTCATCGGTTCATCCTCATAAACATGCATATACGCTTGAAAACACAATAGATAGAAAAAGTGAGAACCCAAGATACATCAACCATACATTTCAGATACATTGAGGACAAGTTATAAATACTCCCTCTATTTTTTTAAAAAATGCATCACTTGCATGGGCACATAGTTTTAGGAGGCCCATGCAAAATTATTATTAAATGGTGTAAGTGGGTAACTAGATAATTTATTTATTAAAGAAAAACAACAATGAAGACCATGATAGTGATAGTATGTGAGAGATGATGGTTTTCTTAATTATTTAAGTGAGGACCATGAGGGAGAGAAAAAGAATAAAATATTTTGAGTGGGAACTAATGAAAAAGAGAAATAACAAAATATGGTAGAAAGTTACCGAATGTGGAAGTGATGCATTTAAAAAAACACCCATAAAAGGCAAGTGATACGTTAAAAATAACCCCCATAAAAGGCAAGTGATGCATTTAAAAAAAGAAGGAAGGAGTACATTGAAAATACATCAACTTTTTTTGGGTATAAGACTATAAGTTCATCAGTTAAGTGTCACATGTACATCAAATTACCATTGGAGATATATCGAAAGACTAATGGTTGATCCCATGCCATAATAAATATGAATTATGTGATCCTAGCCTTAAGCTATGTCTTCTTCTCTCCAACATGTGAATGAACCAAGAATCAATACTTCCTCCGTTCCACAAATATCGCACCAGTTTGACTTTTACATTATTCATGATGTGCTTTTGACCATCTTTTGTAATATATACATACAAAATATGTAATCATGTAAGGTCTTATTAGATTCATATTGATATATATATATACTTTCTAAATATCAGTTTTTTTTTTTTTTACTTATGCACAATTTGAGAAATTAAGAGTCAAAGTCATGTGTTGGGGAGCGTAAAAGTCAACATGGTGCAATATTTAACGAACAGAATAAGTATTACAATTAGAAATCCTAATTACAAATTGAAATCATCATTGTTGGAGCTTGGTTGGACAAGACAATAGAGAAGGGAAGATAGTTCAAATGCTTTTTTTTAAACATCGGCGTAATCTGCCTCTTGTCGTCATTGTCAGGTTCTCTGTGTTAAATTATCTCCATAGTTGCAGGTTGAGGGAGGGCAGGAGGGTTCTTTAATTTGTTCAACAGAGATGTCGTGTTGAAGATAATGGCAGATTAGAGGAATACATAAAAGGAAACGCAAAAGTAGTAGTTCTAGGATTTAATCTTGATCATCGGTATTAAAATCCAGCGTCCAGAGGGGGGAGAGAGAGAGAGCTGGTACTTCTCACCTTAGTTTAAAAAGGCGCAAGGCGCACTAAGGCGCACAAGGGTCATGAAGCATAGGAGCAAGGCGCAAGGCTCAGGCGCGCGCCTTTTGGATACAAGGCGCACATAATTTTCTATTAAACCTTAAAATTCGGTATAGAAAAAAAGTAACACAATTTATACTCAAAACAACATATTTCTATTGGAGTGCCATATTTTCTTGCCGGTTCATAAGCATTGCGTGATCCCGTCCATGGAGTGTCAGAATTAGAACCTTCCATGGTAATTACAAACTGGAAATATGAAATTATCTCATATTATGCTACTTCCACTACCCAAAAAGCTAAGGTTGTAGAGGTACGACCGTTGATAGGTCTATGGGGTGTGTTTATATCATTAAAAAAGAAAAGAAAATGTAAATAAAAGATCCACGTCATCCTACTGCGCCTGAAGACTGAAGGCGGTAAGGCGCACAAAAGCGCACGAAGGCGCGCTCCTGGTTGACATCAGTGAGCCTGGAGAGCTCAAGGCGCCGAAGGCTAAGCCTAGGTGAGCCTTGCGCCTAGGCGCGCCTTGGGCGCGCTTTTTTTAAACTAAACTTATCACATGAGAGAGAGAGAGAGATGATACTTCTCATACGAGAGAGAGTTTTCCGGCTACCCATTTATCATCACAATCAGACCTTCAGGTTTTTTCCTATTCATAACTTTATTTTTAAATTCTTTTCTTTTTATTCTTGGTGTGAGGGGGTTTGACCTAGATTGATATTTGTGGCATTTGTTTTGCTTTTTTAATTTGGGTTGAACACTGGCTATATAGGCTTATGAAGTTGGATCTGATTGTCTACATCTAAACCCAAACTTCTTTGGGTACAAGTTTGGTATCCAAGTTCAATCTGAACTGATTTTATGTTTTGTAGAATCTTTATTCTGCTCTTCAAGTTCTGGAAAGCAGATTGGAAATTTTTTGTACTGCCTAGTTTGTTATTGGCTGATGTTTGCAGGTTTACCCCCTCTTTTCTAATGTCATTGTGAATCATTTATGAATCATTTGTAGATGCTTTGTACAAGGAGCTTTGGTATGCCTGCGCTGGACCCTTAGTAAATGTTCCCCGTGAAGGGGAACGTGTTTACTACTTTCCTCAAGGTCACATGGAGCAGGTAGGTGGATCTTTTTCTTTTCAATTGTAATTTTCCCTTCCATTTTCCGGGGTATCACTTTGGGATACAGTAGGCTATATATTGCTGCAATTTGACAAGGGTTCGTTCTGTTTGATTTTTTCACATATGCCTTGTAATTTTCTTTTGATATTTGGATATGCACTATTTTAGTAATGTTTGCCAAAGCATTAAAGATTGCTTGGTTGTTCACTGTTTGGACTACTCTCCGTTACTTTCTTTGAGTAGTTTGGTGAAGTTTTGACTGTAGGATAAAATGTGAGTATTTTGTTAGATGGGTGGGCATCTTGTTGGATGGGTGGGCATTTGACCCCAGCAAAAATTACTTTCAGTTTTTACACAGGATGTATTCTTGTGCTTGTTGTTTCTCAAGTGAAGCATATCTTGTCTTAACTTTTGATGTGGTTAATTGCTTTTCGTGCTGATGAGAGTAATCCTTTCGATCTTCAGCTTGAAGCATCAACACATCAGGGATTAGACCAGCAGATGCCTTCATTCAATTTGCCATCAAAAATTCTTTGCAAAGTGGCTCATATTGAACTTCGGGTTAGTTGCATTACCATCACTATGAATACTTTATGCCTTTGTGATCTTCTTCCCATGTTATAGGCTTCTAAGTGTTTGTGAAAATACTTCTAAATCTATATTTGTTGTGTAGGCGGAGCCTGAAACAGATGAAGTTTATGCTCAGATAACTCTGGTTCCTGAAAGAGATGTGAGTTTCTCCTTCATTCCCTTTCTCTCTGTTGATAAAAAAATATCTTTTCGCTTTGACGCGTATCTCACTCTCAACCGGAAATGGACAAGATTCACACATGTCATTATGAGTGCTCGGCATATGAGTTGCAGTCAGCGCTCTTGCTTATTTTAGTGTTACTATCTCCCCATGTCTGTATCAGCTCATTTAGTACTAACGTTTTATGTAAAGTATTAACAATTATCTAAATATGCTGCATTTCCTCTTTCCCAGCAAAGTGAAGTTTCAACACCTGATCCTCCAGTGCCAGATCCTCCAAGGTGCAATGTGCATTCGTTTTGCAAGACACTGACAGCTTCTGATACTAGCACACATGGTGGATTCTCTGTGCTTCGAAGGCATGCAGATGATTGCTTACCACCCCTGGTTAGGCTTTGCCGCTGAACTTCGTTATTCTTAGAGATCCCATAATATATTTCTCAACGATAGTATGCTTAAGAAGAAAATTGATGTCAATATTTTCTTGAGAGAAGCTGTGGATTTTGGTTTTTAAATGAACCTTCATTCCTTTTTTTTCCGTCTTCAATTCATGTTGAACTGGTCCACTCTGCAGGACATGTCTCAGCAGCCACCTTGGCAGGAACTGGTTGCTACAGATCTCCATCGCAGTGAGTGGCACTTCCGCCACATATTTAGAGGTGAGCAACCCTGTTAACAGATGTGTTCTTGTACCAAGCTGTGCCTTTGAGCATGTAATGTGAGGCTTTAAGGAATTGTGCAAGCAGAGAAGTTGTTCTTGTGCTGCTATTTTATCTGTCAAATAGAAGCCGAAACGCAAAGCAAAACCAAAAACAGAAATTGGAGACTGAGTTATGGACATAAAAAATGTTTAGTAAGCAGGGATTTTTGAATATCTGTTACAGTTTTTGAGGTTTTGAGGGTTGCCAAGAGATTGCTTGATGCTTTTCCGGTTTCTGTACATACTAGTGCACTCTTATTTTTTTGGTTAGATACACTCTAATCAATTTTTCCGCTATTGGTTCCCACGGGAGACCAAGTTATGGTTCTAGAGAAGTTTCTTACCTGTTAGGACATCATACAGGGCAACCAAGACGCCACCTACTGACTACAGGGTGGAGTGTATTTGTCAGTTCCAAGAAGCTAGTAGCTGGTGATGCATTTATATTTTTGAGGTAAATTTCATCTGTTTAATTTTTTATTATTTACACGGGGGGGGGGGGTATTTTCCCAATAAAATTGTTGCGAGACGTAGAAATATTACGTTTCTTGTTTTATAAGACCTTAAACTTATTGACAGAGGTGAAAATGGAGAACTGCGTGTTGGAGTAAGGAGGCTGATGAGGCAGTTGAACAATATGCCATCTTCTGTTATTTCTAGCCATAGCATGCACCTTGGCGTTCTTGCTACAGCAGCCCATGCAATTCAAACTGGAACCCTGTTTTCAGTTTTCTACAAGCCAAGGTTCGTGATCTTTCTTAATTTTAGACTTTCTATTACACATATTTATCCGTTTCCTTGCGGCGTAGAAAAGGTTTATTCTATGTGCAATTCCTAACTGACATCTGTTTAGAAGAATATAACAGGCCCCACTTAATTAATGAACCGAGTCTGCCATGCCGACTAGTGTATTTCCTTGCTGATTACAGGTTTTGTTGGGATGTCACCTGTTTTAACCCCATTAATTTTTCTGTTATTCTTTTTGTTTGCGAGATACAAGGCTTACCTATATTTTCATTTGGTCCACTTTTTATCTGTCATTCTGCACATCCATGCATAACTGCTTGGCACATCTTATTGTTCACAGCTCTCTAAACTCGGTGCTGCGTACTATTGGCTCTGTGTTACATGCTTACATCAATTCATCAGACCCCTTGTACATTGTGAATTCCTTGTATTTAGCCAGGATAGTGGGTGGGAATATTTGGTGAGGGGAAAGGGTGGAGGAGGTTAGGGTGTTATTCTTGTCACATTTGTTGCATGAGAAAAGAGCTTACAGTTTATGTGGCGTGCAAAATTAATTGAAGGATTACATACATGTTAAGGGACTGGTATCAGTTAACAATCCTTTTGAACTTTTATTTTTGACCCAAGGAGAACTATTTCTTTCAGATGGTCGGGATACTGTGTTTCAATCCTTTGTTGTGTATGATTTGTCCGTTTTGTCCCTTAAATCTGCACTTGGTCGATGTTAACATGTTTATTTGATCATTGGCTACGATAGTTTCTTTATTTCCAATTATATCAATTTCTGACTAGGGCTATATTATGACAGAACTAGTAGGTCTGAGTTCCTTGTGAGTGTGAACAAGTACCTTGAGGCCAAGAGCCACAAGCTTTCTGTTGGGATGAGATTCAAAATGAGATTCGAAGGTGATGAAGTTCCTGAAAGAAGGTATATCGTGCCGGGCCTTACTTTTTGTCGTAATCTAACCACTACTTGCTTATCTACTTGCTTCCGTAATTTGACAGGTTCAGTGGCACAATTGTTGGCGTCAATGATTCTCCATCATCAACTTGGGCAAACTCTGAATGGAGATCTTTGAAGGTAAAGCTTCTTTCTTGCGATTAATTTATTTATAACACGTAAAGCGTTGTTACTACATTATATTTCAATCATGTAAAAAGTGACAGATATCTCATGCTGCATTTTACAGTTACCTGTTTATCTCGGAGGGTGTCATGAGTGGAACTTTAGTACCGAATATTCCTTATCTCTGTCATGATTGACTGAGTTGCCTCAACTCTCAAGCATCTGATGTGAAAATGCTCTTCTTTTTCCCTTTCTGATATAACCCTTTGTTCCTTTCCAGGTTCAATGGGATGAGCCTTCATCAATTGTGCGCCCAGAGAGAGTTTCACCTTGGGACTTGGAACCACTGGTAGCAACTAATTCTAGCAACTCCCAGCCGACTCAAAGGAATAAGAGGCCACGACCTGCGATGATGCCATGCTCAGCAACAGCAACAGATTTGTCTGGGCTAGGTGTAAATTTGTTACTTCTTGGCTCCAATGTGTTTTAGTAGGGATCTCTACTTATTTTTATTCTTCTCTTCACCTCAGGCATCTGGAAGTCTACGAGTGAATCTCCTGTTGCTGCATGTTCTGAAATCGAGCGTGCACGTGATCAGTTTTCATCTGTGACAAAGGTTGGTTCTGTTGGTTTTACAGCAAACAGTTCCCTTCCTGCCATATCCAGCCAGTCAATTTATTGGTCCCAAAGAGCAGACAATGTATCAGAATCACTCGGATCAGTTGTTAACAAAGAATCTGGAGAAAAGAGAAAGAGTAGTGCAGCTGGCTGCCGTTTATTTGGTATTAATTTGGATGAAACTTCTACGAGGGTTGGTGAGGATCAGCCAGTCCCGTCTCTGGAAGCTGAATCTGATAGATCCAATGTTAATCGATCTGATGTGCCTTCGTCGGGTGGTGATCCTGACAAATCTTCTCCGAGTAAGCAAAGTCGTACATGCACAAAGGTAAATCTCACTACTTGCAGTTTATTACTTTCTTGTGCTTTGCTACTTCACCAAACCCCCTCTTTATATCCTAGTTGGCGTCATATATGGTTACAAAGAGGAATGAATTAGAAGATGTAATTGGGCTAGATCTTAAAGCATTCAATGCCAGATATAGACTTCATATTCTAGTGTACTTCCATGCCTTTGCTGGCCATTTCTTGTTCAGGACATGATATCAAATGTGCACTATTGAGGCAACCCTATTTATTTTATTGTTCAGATATATTTGCTGGGCTTTTTGCTATTTCATTTCCTTTTGCTGTTCGTTGTGTAGATTAGACCTATTAGTTTCCTACTTGATGTTGTTTCTTAGAGTTGAAATCTTGTTTAGCTGATATTTTTGGTTGAGAGTGTTGGTCATTAGGTTGAGGAATGTTTAATGTTGGATTAGTAGTGATTATTCAGACTCGAAGTTTGTGTCTGGTTCCATGACTGAAGTCCCAAATTTTGTCTGGTTTACATGTACGGATCGTAACATTGAGCTTCTGAAACATCAAGGCTCTTTTAAGATAGTATGTACCTTTGCATTTAACCTTACAATTCTGAATGCTTGGAATTTAGAACCATTCATTTTTTCTAGGTAATTCCGGGGAACTACTTTTTAAGTCTTTGCCATTGTATGTCTGAGATAGTATACCTTTTTAAATTTAGTCTTTTACTAACGTCTGCTTGTATGTTGTACTTAAAAAAGAAAGAAGCTGCCTATTATCTTTTTTAGATTAAACAAGTGGAGTATTTGAAATTTACCTAATATTGCAGTTAATCATATTCTAGGTTCATATGCAAGGTGTAGCTGTTGGGAGGGCTGTAGATTTGACACGTTTTGACTGTTACGAGGACCTCCTTAAGAAACTAGAGGAATTATTTGACATCAAAGGGGAGCTCTGTTGTTCATCAGGGAGATGGCAGGTTGTCTACACAGATGATGAAGATGACATGATGATGGTTGGAGATGATCCATGGGAGTAAGTTTAACAAGAACATGTCCTGATGCAAATTCCCCCATCCCAAGGACACACTAACAATAAATTAAGACCCGGAAGAAGTAAACAGGCCTTGGCCTCATGAAAAACGTTATCGGCTAACAACTTGAATAATTGGATATGGAAATGGGCTAAAAAAGTGAACCTACTGGGCAGTTATTAATCGCATTGTTCAGTGCTTGTACTCTTGTTATACTACCTCCGTTTCAAAATGATCTTTACACTTTCCGTTTTAGTCGGTTTCATTATGTTCTTTACACTTCGCTTTATTCTATTTTTGGTCATGAAAATGTACTACCTTATCCTTCTTGCCCCACAATATTTCAAATATCCACTCACTTTCTCTTTTTTTATTCATTTTTTCTTATACACCCATATTTTTACACATTTCTCTTACTTTATCTATATTTTATTATATTCAGCCAACTTTTCCATTTGTGCAAATAGTAACCGTAAAGATCTTTATGAAACGAAGGTAGTATAAGATTGGAATAATTTACGTTTGATAACACCATGAAAGCATGTTAGTATGTTATTCTGTGGGCTGCTTCTGAGATTTGGTCTTTTTCCAGGGAGTTTTGCAGCATGGTCAGAAAGATCTTCATCTACACATCTGAAGAAGTCAAGCGTCTCTCACCAAAGAGTAAAATGAGTGTTGAAGAGGAAGCCAAACCAGGTTATACTGGAGATGCTGGATTGCCAGCTGCCTCTGAGGAGCAGTCATCTGCTGTCGGCCCAAGTAGCTAACTTTGGCTATCCTTCTATCGTGAGAAGAACTAGCTCAAGTAAAAAAAAAATGGAAGAAAAAAGACGAAGTAAACTGCAGTAAAGAAAGAGGAGGGAATTTAGGAAGAGGGGAAAAGTTGATATTCAGCAATTTGTTACTGTCGGTTTTCACAAGTTTTATGGATGAGCAAGTATACAGCATCTGAAGGGGAATTACCAACTCTCAGTGTGCTTTGCTTGTTGTTGTAGTAGTAGTTTAGAGTTTTGTTTCATAATTCATATTTTGGCGAAGGGGACTTGTGCTGTGTTCCTCATCCGGAAATAGGTTAAGGAAGCTGGTCTCCTCTACTTGACTGTGTTCCTAAAGACGAGGGCTGACTATTTAGATTGCTGCTTTGTATACATCCCCTTGTATCTTGTTCCTCACTTTGATAATACTTTGCTTTTTGTATATATAAACAAACATGGCTACTTATAGTCGAGTTTACCTTAATTTTGTTGCATTTGTTTAAGCTTCGGATGTGCAGTGGGTTGTTTAAGAATGATGGCTCCAGATTTACTTTGAAGCTAATAATTTGTCAACTGTGTAAGTGATAGTGAAGAATTCCAGCAGTAGGATTATCAAGAAAATTGAGAATGTGGAGGAGTAGCACACCACTTCACTTCCCTCTTGTCGAGAAGGCTAGACGAGAAGAAGACAATCTTGAAGACGCCTCGGGCGTAATTGTAAGAAGAATTATTCTTCTGGTATCTCGCTAAAGGACGTTTCCTAAAATCTGAGCATGTCAGTTGGTTTTCTATGTGGGTTTAATGTCTTAACCCTTTGACTAATCTCTCTCGATTTTGTTATTTGCAGGTTTTTTTTTTCTCTTTTTCTCATTCGCGTTCAAAGTTTCGCCTTTCGGAATTTTTTATAGGTACCCAGTCTTTTCACTCCTTTTCCTTTTTTCTTTCTTTTGCTTTCTATTTCTGTGCTATTTTAGAATTTTCTCACCTAGGCATGAGTAATTCTTTGGGTGGGGGTTTGCCTTCTTCTTCTCGCCCCACTGAGTTTTCTGGTTGGTTGTACCTCGCGAAATTAACTGTTGTTGGTCCAACATTATGCCTACTTCTCAATGACAACGACTCGCGAGTTCGACGAGGGTTTAAGCCAGGCCGAGAAGGAGCGTTGTTTCGGTTTTCACTAAATGCGTGCTCGAATGGAAAGAGATTTGCGGCCTCATGAGCATAGTGTTCGTGACTCTGAGCCTATATTAGACATCTCCCCATCTCTGTGCAATATCACATCGGGTCTTTTCGGGAACTTACGGATTCTGCCGGTAGGGGTCATGGGGAGTATGGTACTAACACTGGCAACTTCGGTACGATGGCTCCAGAGCAGAACGCTAGTACTAGCGGTCGCCGACCTAGTAAGGAACACGTCGAGGATGATGATGAGGTTGATACCGGTGAATATTCTAAGGGTGATTCTATTTTCGACAAATCAGAAGTTAAGAGTGGTGGCGAACACGTTTACGATGATAATGCCGGTACAAATGATAATGAGGCCGGTATCGTCGGGGGTAATGATAATGATGATGATGCCGGTATTGTTTCTGATGATGATGATCCGGCCACTGTTACAGTAGAGGAGGTACTTGCATATGAGGCTAAGGAGCACCTATTTTTTTTTACAGACGAGGAGTCAAACCAGCATAGGCTACCCGTGTTTCCTCCCTTAACCAGTGCTGCTCGAAAAACCGTAAACTTGAAGACCTAGCGCGAGATGATCGTGAGGAAGAATCATGAAGTGCATGGTTCCACCTTTCTTGGTTTGCCGGCTGGCTACAGACTGAAAGTACCGCTTGCGGGTGCAAATATACTTGACTGTCCTCCCGGCCATATCGCGGTATATGCGAAGCATTTCGATTTTGGACTTCGTTTTCCCTTACATTCCTTCATCAAGAAGATATTTCAGGCTTGGAATGTTTGCTTGGCCCAAGTTACTCCAGTCGTCAGAGCCGTCGTCGCTTATGGTTGGATGTGCTTATTTAAACAATGGTTGCTGACATTGAATTTGTTCAAACGGCTATTGTGGCTGAAAAGGGATGGGGAGACTCAGTTCGCCGAAAAGGAAGACTGTGCATCCTCCCTTGTGTAGCTGCAAAGACTGGCAAGACCGTTTTTATTTTGTTCAAGTGCATGAAGAGTTTCCTCTCAGACGGACTTTCTGCAAACCTCTACCCCGGACGGGTCAGTACAATCAACGTGGTTTGGGCCGTCGCGAGAAGAAGGCATACAAATACTTAGAGTGCGACCTTCTGGATGTTGGTCTTAGCAAAATGGATGTTGGTCTTAGCAAAAAGCAGGTTGTTAATCGAAATTGGCTCCCTAATGTTTATTATATTTTGGGCAACAAGCCATTGTCTGCTGTCGGCCTTAGCCATACTCATTGTTTTGGTAATTATGCCTTTAATTATTTGGATCACTATGCTTTTTGCCTATGCTCCACCCTTCTCTTTTTTTCTTTTTTTATATATTCACCTTGACTGTCTTTCTTTCTTTTAGGGCTCCATATTCTCGATAAGGAAACCCTTGGCTTTGACGAGAAGTGGCAGCCATTGTATACGCAGCCTCCTATCCCCAAACGTCGGTACGATACTATAACCACTTATTCCACCCGAGTTTTCAAATGTCGATCTACTACGACCGTCGCCAAAAACCGGGTGAGCAAGGATAGTGCTAAGCCTACTTCTTCTTGTGCTGCTGCCCCCAAACCTTCACTTGCATCTGACATGCTGTCCAATCCAACCTGTCGCCGTGGTTACCGCCGGAAGAGATCCTCGCTTGTTAGTAGTCGAGATGATTCGACAAAAAAGTCCAAACACTGATGTGGATGAGAATATATTTGTTGCTGCCAGAGACACTCTCGACAAGGCTGGGGGGGGCATGATTGATATGTTCATATTTTATAGTGTTTTTACCCCGTCCCTTGATACTTTTTGATCTCAAATGAGCTCTTCGGAGCGATTTTTAGCACTAATGTGCTCCTTGTAGTGTGTTTGTAGTTTCAGGTTCATCATTGTAGGAATTAGCATATTTATGTGCATTTCCTACTCATTTGAATCAATATAAGAGATTATATACTTTCGAGAGCACAAACATTAAGTTGGAAGAGTTTTGAAGCAAAGCGAATAACGAAAGAAGTAGATAAATGACTGTAGTCCACTATTTTAATCATAACTCAAGTTCTACAACTCCAAATGAAGTAATTCCAATTGGGTTGGATTCTATACTTCAATAGCTTTCCAACAAGTGGTCACTCGTCTAATTCCGACGAATAACGAAGGAGATATGGCGTTTTGAAGATAGATGATTGTGCAACTTGTACGCGCGCCCGATCGGGCGGGATTCGCCCGATCCGGATCGGGCGGTCATTTTGGGCGCTGTTCTGGGTATTTCGCAACCACCCGATCGGGTGGAATTTCGCACGATCGGGCCGCTTGTCGAGCAGAATGCACGATCGGGCGGCTGTCTGCCCGATCGGGCGACGCCAACCCCTGCTGCTTTTTCGCGAGTTTTATTTTCCGGTTTTGGGCTATATTTTGGGCATACTATAAATACTAGCCCCTTTTATTTTTAGTGACATCTTTTATTCTAGTATTATCACTTAGTTTTATTTTAGTTTTCTCTCTAAATTGTCCCAAACACTTACTTTTAGTTTCAATCAAAGCTTCAATTTTTAGTTCATCCTTTTGTTCTTCATTTAGGTATTGATTTCTATTTTGCGTTATTAGTTACTTTTCATCATGTTTTCTATTATATTGATTGCTTTATTATTTGCTATCATGAGTGAGTAGTTTAATTTCTAGGGTTTAGGGGATCCATGAATGCATGATTGGGATTAATTGTGGACTTGATTAGTTGATTAATTAATTGTAATTTCTATAGCTTATTATTATTGCTCTTCAATTCTGTTCGGCCGGACTATTTTGATTTGAGTTTGATTAACCTTAGATTATGCGCCGAGAGGTATAAATCTGATGTTTTTGGTCTGTGGCTATTAGATAGGAATCATTTCTAGTACATAGCGAGAGCCTGCTAGGTTTATTATCCTAAGGAATTCATAAGATTCGACAGATGCATGTTTTCCTAGTTATGATTATTAATTGATTGTTATTGTCCGTTGTCCAATCCCGGTCTGCATTTGTGGTGAACCGCTGCCCTAGATTCCCTTAGCATTGATATTTTCCATTTTAATTATTGCTTTAGTTTAATTTACAAACCAACCCAACCCTTTTGTTGCCAATAGTCTAGATTAGTTAATTAATAGTAGAAAGAATGCATGTTTCCCTGTGGATACGATCCCTACTTCCCTTACTATTTTGTTAGTGGACTTAGGTTAATTTTTGATAAGGTACGCTACCGGCATATTTTGTGATACTTATGTCTTTTTTTTCTCTTTTATGATACCTGCATATTTTGTTACTTATTCATTTGTTCTCATTTTTAGGCACTTCAATCTAACATGGATGTGTACTATGTCTACCGTTGGAATCAGATTCAGTTGAACAGAGGTGCTGATGATCTTGCTCGTTTGAGGAGCGAGCTGAAAAAGCTGAGTCCAACCTGAATTTGAAAATGAAGGAATTGGAGGATCTGGACACCAAGCTGATAAATGCAACGAAAAGGGCCGGCGAGGCTGAAAAGTATCTTGAGGCTGCCACTTATCAGTCGAAGGAGTTGGAGAAGAAGCTTATTGACTTCGGTAATGGTTTGCCGGCTGTAAAGAAGGTTGTTGTGAAGAAAACAGTTGCCAAACTTACCAAGTCAGAGTGGTTTAACGACCTTCTCACCCTTCGACACAATGCGGGTTGGTGTGCAGCTTATCGTGTTGTCTTCCATCTTAAGGGTTTGAATGAGGATGCCTGGGCTGAGTATGAGGAAGCTTAAAAAAATTGTTTGAGGCCATCATTCAAAATGTTGACTCGCGCACATTGCCCGAGATGGAAATACCGCTTTCTGCCTATTTATCTGAAGATGAAATGGCGGTTTGACGATTTTGGCAGTCATCACCCTCCTCGTCCTGCGGATCCTCAAATGTCCATAGTCGACCAAGCACATTGTAGATTGTTTTGATTGTTTTCCGACTGCATCTATGTTTTTGTATATGCTGCTAGGGCACTTATCATATTTTTGCTCAAACTTCGTGATGTAATATTTTGTTGAATACTTTGTGATTTTGTTGATGTGTTTTTTCTTACCGGCATCATTGTGTCTTATGTTCAACTACTCACTCCGCATGGTTTTTTGGGTGATGGTTGTCGATTTTTCGTGGCAGTATTTATGTTTGAATGTTTAACTAGCCGTCGAGCTGTTTTTGACTTTTGCTATTTTTAACTTAATCCCTCTTTTCCACCTTTTATATATACAAGTACCTTTTTGGCAATTATTGGTTACCTGTTTACCTTGATGGTCTTATTTGTGACTACTTTGCCTCGCGTTATTTATAAACTTGTGGATCATCTATCACCTCTGCCGGCGTTTATTTTCTTTACATTGTCAATGTAATTTATGGATTATTACTCTTCACCGCGGAGTTCCTTTACTAGTATTTATTTTCTCCAAAGTTACTAATCATACTAACTTTATTTGTTGAATGCTACGCTTCACAATGAAGTACCCTTAACGGCATTTATTTTCTTCAAAGTTACTAATCACACTACCTTTATTTGTGGAATGCTACGCTTCACGATGAAGTGTCCTTAATGGCATTTATTTTCTTCAAAGTTATTAATGATACTAACTTTATTATGGATTATTACTCTTCACAATGGAGAGCCCTTGTCGGCATTTATTTTCCCCAAATCTACTGATCACATCCATATATTTCGTTGAATACTACGCTGCACAATGAAGTGCCCTTATCGGCATTTATTTTCTCCAAAGTTACCGATCACATCAACTTTATTATGGACTGCTACGCTTCACAATGGAGTGCCCTCGTCAGCATTTGTTTTCCCCAAAACTACTGATCACATCCATACATTTCGTTGAATGCTACGCTTCATAATGGAAAGCCCTTATCGGCATTTATTTTCTCCAAAGCTATTGATCACATCAACTTTATTATGAATTATTACTCTTCACTTATTTTCCCCAAAGCTACTTATCACATCCATACATTTCGTTAAATGCTACGCTTCACAATGGATTGCCCTTATCGGAATTTATTTTCTCCAAAGTTACTGATCACATCAACTTTATTATGGACTGCTACGCTTCACAACGGAGTGCCCTTGTCAGCATTTATTTTCCCAGAAGCTACTGATCACATCCATACATTTCGTTGAATGCTACGCTTCACAATGGAGTGCCCTTATCGACATTTATTTTCTCCAAAGCTATTGATCACATCAACTTTATTATGGACTGCTACGCTTCGCAATGGAGTGCCCTTGTCGGCATTTCTTTTTCCCAAAGCTACTGATCACATCCATACATTTCGTTGAATGATACGCTTCACAATGGAGTGCGCTTATCGACAATTATTTTCTCCAAAGTTACTGATCACATCAACTTTGTTATGGATTGCTACGCTTCGCAATGGTGTGCCCTTGCCCGCATTTATTTTCCTCAAAGCTACTGATCACATCCATACAATTCGTTGAATGCTACGCTCTACAATGGAGTGCCCTTAACGACATTTATTTCCTCCAAAGCTACTGATCACATCAACTTTATTATGGACTGTTACGTTTCACAATGGAGTGCCCTCTACGACATTTATTTTCCCCAAATCTACTGATCACATCTATATATAAATTACCTTGAATGCGAAATTTGATGTTTTCGCTCTGGGTACCAGGTTGATGTTGAATTTTTCTAGCTGTGTCGACACTTCCTTCAGCTTATCTAAGTGTTTTTTATTGATGGCTCCTTTGCCTCACATTCTCTATTAAACTGGCTGGCCACTAGCTGTGAATTTGTTGTTAGTGTTACCCTTTTGGCGTCGGCCGCCAAACACATTTGGATACCAACGATTGCCTCCTCGTACTCTGCCTTGTTGTTTGACGTTGCAAACGTAAATTTTATGGAAGACTAAAAAATATCTCCCCCTGGGGATGTCATAATTATTCCGGCTCCACTACCGGTCTGCGCTGCTGACCTATCTACTGAGACCTCCCATGTTTCAGCCTTTACTTCTTCCTCTTGGTATGAGGCTTCGACTATAAAATCTGCCAGCGCTTGGGCTTTTATGGCCACTCTTTGCCGAAATTCCAGATCAAATTCTGATAACTCTATTGCCCACCTTAGCAACCTTCCTGATGTATCCAACTTATGGATCGCTTTCTCGAGCGGGAAGTTTGGCAATACCTCGATTGAATGTGAATCAAAGTATGACCTCAATTTTCTCGCCGCCACAAGGACCGCATATGTCATCTTCTCAATAAGCGGATATCTCATTTATGGGCCATTCAGCACATGACTGATAAAATATACCGGCTGTTAATTGCACCTTGCCTTCTATTTCATCTACCAACACCGCCGCTATTGTTTTTGGTGATGCCGAAATGTACAACTGTAATTTATCACCCTCCTTTGGCCTTGCAATCGTCGGCAGCTTCTTGCAATCGTCGGCAGCTTCTTCAGGTGATCTTTCAAAGACTCAAAAGCTTCTTCCTTTGCCGGCCCCCATTAAATTTTTTTTTTTGTCGCAGCATTGTGAAGAAAGGCATCTGTTTGTCTGCTGACTTACTTATGAACCTGTTCAAGGCTGCCATCCTTCCGGTCAGCCGTTGTATATCTTTTATGCATTTGGGCTGCGGCAGGCTAATGATTGCATCTATTTTCTCCGGATTCACGTCTATGCCTCTTTCCCTGACTAGAAAACCCAAAAAATTTCCTCACTTTACGCCGAAGACGCATTTTTGGGGGTTCAACTTCATTTTGTATTTTCTTAACGTCTCAAACGTCTCTCGTAAATCATCGACATGATCTTTTGCTTGACAGCTTTTCACAATCGAGTCATCGACATAGACCTCTACATTCCTTCCTTTCTGGTCAGCGAAACTTTGTCGACCAGCCTCTGATATGTCGCCCCTGCATTTTATAGCTGAATACTCCCGCATATGTGAGGAAGGCTTCCTTTTTCATGTCTAACTTATGCAAGCTGACCTGATGGTATCCCGAGAAGGCATCTAAGAAGCTTAGCAGTGCATGTACGTTGGTTGAGTCTACTAGCATGTCGATTCGTGGCAAAGGGTAAAATTATTTTGGGCATGCTCTAATAAGGTTGGTGAAATCAACACACATTCTCCAAGATCCGCTTGGTTTTTTCACCATGACTACGTTTGCTAGCCATTCCGGGTAGTCGCATGGCTCGATGAAATCTGCCGCCAGAAGATTTTCCACCTCTTCTTGGATTGCTGCCATTTTTTCTATGGAGAAATTTTGCTTCTTTTGCCTTACTGATCTTACGTTTTTGTATGCGTTCAGGCGATGAACTATGACATTAGGATCGATACCCGACACCTCATTCGCCGAGAAGGAAAAGACATCAGCATGCTCCCTTAATAAACCTATAAGGTTGACCCTCATGCCAACCTCCGTTTCTGTGCCGATTACATCTGTTCTTCCTTGTCGGCCCACTTCTAACTCGATTTCCTCGGTTAGACCATATGTTGACGGTCTTGGTGTTGTTGCAGGTCTTTCATCAAAATGTTTCATGTTAAGGTCGGCTCGCCCTCTTTTTGCGCTGGCCTCTCTTGCCAGGTTTACCTCATGCACTATCATGCTTGGTGTTTTCAATGCTGTTAAATAGCAAGATCTCGCCGCCTCTTGACTTCCCCTTATCTTTGTCGGCCTTTCCAGATTCGACATGTATATCATTGTTAGGTGGTATGTTGACACTATTGCTTGTGCGTCGTGTATGAAAGGACAACCAATGATCACATTGTATGCTGCCGACACTTTGATGCTTAAGAAATCCACCATGAGGTCACGCGCCTCAGACCTATCTCCAATTCTTACCGGCAGCCTGATGCTACCCTTTGGATACATTGTGGATCCCGAAAATCCGACCACTGGGTAATTCACTCTTGTCAGCTCCTCCTCTGATATGTGCGATTGTTTGAATGCTTCCCAGAATATAATGTTTGCCGAGCTACCTCCGTCTATCAGCACTCGATTCACGTCAGAGTTTGCAATGTCCAATGCCAAGACCAACGGGTCATCGTGTGGGAAGATGATGCCCCTGTAATCTGCCTCTGAGAAAATCATTACTTGTATGCTTGGTGTCTTTGGCCACACTCTTGCGCTGTGGTAATTAACCATAAGTCGATGTTCTTTTAAACTTCTACTGGCACCGCTCACCGTCCCTCCATGGACCGGGCCACCAAAGATGACAAATACAACCGGGTTTTTTTCCATTATCCCCTTGTTCTACTCTAGCACTGGTTTCAGGTGGTCTTTACTCTTTTTCGGATGCCTGATATGGTTGCTCAATCTTAGGATATTGATGCTGATGTTGTTGCTGTGGTGGCCGGTAAGAGTTTCCACCACTGTTTCGGACCTGATTATAGTTATTGTTTCCTTGTCTCTCTGTGAGAACTACCCTTTTCTCACCATGTCTTCAATATTATCCTTGAGGTCCCTGTAGTCCTATGTAGGATGACCATGTTCATGGTGGATGTCACATAAATTTTTGACATTTCTCTCCCTACTCATCATTGGTGGCAGCCTTTTCCTACTGTCCATTTTGTTATTGATGTTGTAGATTGTTGTTCTTGGTGTATTCAACGGAGTGTAATTATCGAAAAATCCGCGGATTTCTCTTCTTTCCTGCCAGAGTTTTCCACCCTGGGGGTTATTGTTTTCTCTGCTATCTTTTTTGAAATTGCCTCCTCCATGATTATTGCTCTAATTGTAACTGTAGTTACCTCCTTGATTGTTATTCTGATTGTTTCCCTTTGCTGGATGTTGATTGTTATTGCCCGAACTATAACCTGAGTTATTTGCGACTGGGGTGGTGACGTTTGAGATTCTCATCATTTCATCTCCCCTTATATATTCGGTTGCTTTATGCAGAACGTCTCCCAAGTTTGTTTATGACTTTCGGCTGAGATATTTTTTGAACTTGCAGTCATGCATTCCTCTCATCAATGCCAGGACTGCCACTACCACTTCTTGTTGCAGGTTCGGGATGGTGATTGATTCATTGTTAAGGCGGTTGCGGTAATCCCTAAGAGATTCTCTATCTCTTTGGAGAAACGACATCAACTCTCCTGACATCTTCTTCCTTTTCTGCTTGTTCATGAAACGGGCAAAGAACTCAGTCTGCTACTGTCTGAAACTGTATATGGAGTTGGCGTCTAGTCCCTTGTAACAACTAGCCGCCACAACGAGCAGCGTGGATGGGAATACCTTACACCACATAGCGTCAGAATCTGTGTACAACATCATGTGTTGCTCGAAGGTGGTGCAATGATCCTCCGGATCAGTTGTACCATCATATTTTCTGGTAGGCATTTTGATCTTTTTCATCCTTTCTTCTAAAATTTCCCTGCATAAAGGAGAGACTTTTGGCTGGATAGTTGGCCGTCTGGATATCTGGAGTACCGGGGTTCTACGCTCGCCTATCGGAGACAACTGTTCTTCGATTTCAAGCTCTTCCGTTTCGTTTGGGTTGGGGTATTTTCTTTTTTGTGTTGTGTTTTCCTGGTTGAGGGACGACAGAAGATTTCTGACTGGCATGTGAGGTGTTACGGGCTCTGTCTCACGGATGTTACCACTTCTGCCTGAGTTTTGAGCAGGTGTTAGCTCAGATAACGCCGCCATGACAGTTGATAGCGTATGACATGGGACAACTAATTTATCAACGTTTGCGCGAGAGGTGTGCTGAGCTGCTCTCTGCCAGGACTCTCCTGTCCGATTTCTTCGTCATCATCTTCGACAGTTACTCCCTTTGGAGCCGACTAAAGAAGGCCTCTTATTATTGGGCTTATTACCGGTTGTTTTGATGGCAACATAGCTGTTGGAGTGGTAATTGCCGATTAGGTTTTCGTCCTCCCGCTGACTGCGGAGATGTTATTTTATCTTGACTTTTCTTCGATTTCTTACTGCTGTCTTTCGCTGAGAGATTCATGTTAGTTTATGAACCATCAAAAGGGATTAGGGCCCCTCCTTCTAGCGCCAATTGTTCCGGGTGTGGAGTGGGAACAGCTGATTGCGGGAATATCAACTTCTGTTGAGGTCGCCGACTGGAATCTGCACAATAGAATGGATTAACTAGCCTCGGGGGCGATTCGAGGATACCTCCTACGATGCTTAAGTAAGGTTACTGAATGTAGTTAAGCAGTAAGTAAGGTGTGTGTTTAAGTATTTCGTACCTTGTAGCAATAAATGAGGTCCTCCTTATATAGACAAATTGCCTTGATGATTTTACTCATAGGGAGTTCTGTCGGTATGGTAGGACACCCCGTACAACATCCCATCACGATAAAAGAACATGATGTGTATTTTTATTTATATCAATTACATAGAAAACTAAGTACAATTTTATGTTGTTTTGTAAGAATGACATTGTGTTCTTTTGGCGAACAATGCATTATGCTGAATATTTGAAGTAGCATGAAAGGATGTGATAAGTATAATTCAACACTTGTATTTACCAGAAAAGTGGTAAAGTATTAAACAGATGACATAAATGTTGCTTTTGGGTGGAAGGTAGGGTCCCAAAGTTTAAAAAGCTCAACGGTCACTAATCATCATTCTATGATTTCAAACAAATGCTTCTTCATTCTCATTCTCATTCTCAGAAGGTTGTCAATGCCACTTCTGCCTATCTGCTGAGCCATCAGCACCACCCTTACCTCCATGGGTCGATCCTCACCTGCAACAGGAAGAGCATGAAGTAGGTGATCATTGTATAAAGTATATCCCAAGAATTAGAAATAGCTGTAAAGACTGCTAGTACTACTGCTGCAGCTAACAGTAGTGGCCAGTTGTTATAAGGGAAGACTCAAATACTTGATTCGAGTAGAGGAAAACAAGTTGCAGAAGGAATGTTTGGATGTGTTTTGGACGTCCGTGCTTTACTCTTTCCCTTCTTACTTTTATCTCAACGTCATCGCCTGTATCATTATAACTCCGCTTCCTTTGTTGTTGCTGATCTCACCTTCCTTGTCTAGATTTGCAGTGATAACTCTAGTAGTGACCGTGGTTTGTATGGCCCCGAACATTTATTTGCGTCCCCTTACTCTCTAGGCTTGTTGCTACTGCCTGCAAGTCACCCTTGTATGCTATCTGAGCAAATGGTGGTGCATTCAAGAAGAATTTATATTTATGTCCAAGTCCAACAAACATCGATAATGCATAATGTGCAACTTTGTTGTCAGCTCTAGAAATATGCTTCACAGTTAAAGACTTAATTCTAGTCATCAGACTAGACTAGCAACATCAGAACCAATTCATGTTGATAAAACTTATCCAGAGAACCTAGCATTGTCACCAATTCTAACTTCTAGATATTGTAATCCACTGCCATCAAATCTTCTCGTATTGCATAAAGTTCAGCAGCTTCTCATCATCTTCTCTCAATGTACCCCCACTCAACAAACACCCCCACAAGATCTAAACCGACATCATCTTAAGAAAATCTATCTAAAGTAAAATTGTTATCACAACAAAAAACAGATTACGTATATGAAAAAGTGATGCAATTTTAGGTATATTTGATGACTTTTGAAAACTTTTAGGGTACTCCCAAATTTAGGTGTATTTCTTGACAATTGTAATATTCATTTTGTCTTAATTTAATTCAAGTATCGACCAATTCCGAATTCCAACATAAGGTGTTCTTTCAAAAAAGGTCCATAATGCAGTCTTTACAATTTTGTGTTTAAAAGGTATTAGGGGCGCGTTTGGGCGGTACGAGCAGCGCGACCGCGCTGCCCCCCCCCCCCCCCCCCCCCCCCCCAAAATAAGAGCCCCAAAATTTGAATATATCCTAATTGAGTTACTTAAATACCAAGAAACGATCATTGGCGCAGCGGTAAAGTGAGCACACTTAGATTCAGTATTGCCGAGTTCGAATCCCGTGGGATTGAGTTTTTAAATAAATATCTCTCTTTATTTTCTCTCTCCTTTCAGTACAATTGTACTCCATTAACATCTTATAATTTTCTTTCCTTTCCCAAAATTCTCTTTGTTGCTTCGGTGCTTCCCATTAAGACTGATGTTTTAGTTTTCAATTTCCAAAAATATGTTTGATTATAAATTTACTACCCTCTCACTGCCTTATTAATCTTTCAGTTTATTATCATTAATACGATTTAACAACTAACGAAAATGAATTTAACTTCGTAAAATAATCAATTGGCAACCAATTTCGACACAATATTAAGGGCGTAATGTCTACTATATTACATTATAAAAGCAAATACTCCTAACGTAAAGAAAATAAAAAATGACCTTATCTATTTATGTGTTAGAAATATTTGTTTATTAATGATGGATAATTGCCTTAATAATTTTTCTGTTTTGAAATACCTTTTTCCCTATAAGATAGACGAAGAATTATTACTTAGTATAGTTTTTATTTTAAAAAATTTGAGACGTTATTAATGGTACAATAATGATTTTGAAAAGGGGACATTTCAGTACTTAAGAGATAAGTTACACAAAGTATTTAAAGTTGAAACTTGTAATACTTGGTATATGCTTGTAATTTCTTTTTTTATCCAGTTTACATAGTATTTATTTTGATTCAAAAAAGGGCCCCTAATTTACAAATTCGCACAGGACCCCACTTCACTTTGCCACACCCCTGAAAGGTATCTTTTCCTGTGCTAGTATACAAGTGATTACTTTTCATGACGAATGCACCCTTAAACAGAGAACTAATGGTAATTCAAAAGATGATCGTAACAATGAAGAAAAATAGAGAACAAAAAAGTGATTGTACTTAATTCTGGCTAATATATTGATTTTCCCCGAATAAGTTAACAAAAAAACAAATTGAAAGATACAAAAGGACCTCATAATCAATTAAAGGTGTTGTGCACAAAAATTACTGCATCACTTGGAACTGTCTTGAGTGCGTTGCAGTATCTTCTTCCATGCGAAAATTGAGCCCTCAAATTGGTTCTTCGGGTAGTCTCCACGAAAGGACGGGCTTCTTTTCCTTATATATATGCTATAAACTGTTTAGAAAAATTTCAAACTTGTGCAATCACAAATATAAAGATGCAGCAAATACTATATCCCTCTTGATCTTCGAGACAGCATCTTCAAACTTAGATTCAAGCTCCGTCTCCCCAATAGATTTAGCTGCGAGAATGAGTTGCTGAAGGACTTCTTCCAATCTCCTGATAGCCCTAATCAAGCTCCCCTCAAAAACCTGTGTAATTTCCATGATCTCGTAGAATTTGGATCCTTTTGCCCAAGCATAGACTGCCTCCATTATATCAGGCCGGAATGAGCTCACAAAATTCTCCACATCAATTTGGACCTATCATGCAAAAATTATAAGAGAAGTATGATTTCAATTCGCTGAAATTGACAAAGGATTCTCTGGTCAGTATGCAAATGATTGGAAATTTTCGCTTCCTATGACCAGTTAAAATATAAGATAAGGAAATATATTAAATTTTCAGTGCATCAATTCTTTGCCTAAAATACAGAATTAATCTTTACACAACACCGCCTCTATCTTCCCTTTCCTCTGTCTTGAGTTCCCTCAGTTTGTTTTCTAACACGCAAAAAGTAGATTGTGTGGTATAAATTTTTTACAAGTATGCTTTAGATGCATTCTAGGCACCATCAATCGCTCGAGAAAAGGAAATCTGACTGAAGCCTAATTTTCCGAGTTCCTCAGTGAGGAAGTTACTCAGGTAACATTTTCATAGTTGCTGCTTTCAACAATGACAAACAATAATATAAAATCAACCCAGTTAAAATATTTAAGTTGTACGAAAATCAGTTCAGCACATTGAAAATAAGTTTTGTTTTGGTTCAGCGAAATCAATACTCCAAAATTTCTCACTTTATGATTATAATAGTAATTCTAATAAATACTTAAGTTATTTCTGTTATTATAATTGTTGATTAGCTCATCTTGTTATTATAATTGTTGGTTGGGTGGGAGACACTTAAAAGCAAAGAACACGCGAATGCCAAGTTACCTTGCACTCAAGCTGGACTTTGGCAACCGTCCTAGCTGTATCTTGTAATTGTGCAAAAAGCAGCTCAAGTTCTTCTCTAGGTTTTTGAGCATCTTGAAGTTTTTCTTGCCATACAAGACATGACAAAAGGGCCACCATATCTTCAACCTTTATGTCCTTGAAAACACCATTTAATATAAGCTCTGTCAGCGTCAACTCATCAGCACTACTAATTTCAGAGGCAATCTTCCCCTTCAACTCCACAACATCATCATTGGTAACGTATCTGCAATTGTATCAGCAGGAGGGAAAATCGAGAGTAACATCAATAAACGCAATAACAAAAAGTTTGTGGTTGTCAGTTATCTGGTATGTATACTAAATATAAAGCGCATATCAGACAAAGTTTTCCATAATAGCAACAGACATGTATTGTCATATAGTCGGCAGTAAACAAAGTATTTCTCAGTGGAGCTAGATAGCAACCATTTTATAGGTCAAAATTCAAAGCTCCAGTGTCCTGGCTGGAACAGATATACAACTACTTTAGAATGACAGCAAATAATATGAAAACGAGACAATAAAAATGATCAACAGGTTCACATGGTGACCCTAACTAACATAACATGTATTCTACATAGAGACAAGCAGGTAGATGTCAAATTGTAGAATAGAAAATTCCTTTCTTGATGCTAGGGTAAAACAAGTTTAAAGGGCATGTACAATTAATTTATTAATAAGTAATAAAAGAAAATCAATTTTGATAAAAAAAAAAAAGCACGGGCAACGTTGACCAATAAAGACAAGAACTGTTACCCAAGCCGTCTCAAAACCCGTTTCCTTGCTTTGAGCTCGTCCTTAAATGCTAAGGCAGTAGAGGCACGCATCTGTCTCTTAATAGACTTTATCTTGGCAGCAAGTTCTTGCTTCTTATGCAAAGTTTGAAGCTTCTCCTTAATCAAAGGAGACTTTGCAACTTCGTGCTTATCAAACAGACTCTCCAATGCTTCAATTCTACGTACAGCTTTTCTGTATGAGCTGCTTTGAACCTGAATAATACAAACATTGACGTTAACTGACAGGAAGGAAGAAGCACAGAGGTTGAAATCTCAAGTAGTCTACCTTCATATCTGCTTCAGGATCTAGCAAAGGAACCCCCTCTCTAGAACACCTGGAAATAACTTCTGATACCTTCTTCAAGGTGTTTTCTCGAGCCTCTAATGGCAAAAGATCCTTGGACATGATCACACGTATGCAACTCAAATTGTAAACCTGTGGTAGATAAGTACATTAGAGTTCAGCCTCTTGTTCTTTGGCAAGCACAAAAAGTAAAATGCATGTGCTTTGAACAAGATTATTACATCTCAGAGCCGAGTATCAAAAATAAGAGAAAGATGACAAAGGCTGTGTTCACTTTAACTTATTCTTATTGTTTATTACGTATTCTTCTGAAAATCAGGCCAGACCAGACCAGAAAAAGCACTCACAGAAAACATTCAGACCAGAACAGACCAGGTGAAGAGAATAGAGTCTAATACTTACTTATGTTCTATGATACAAAAAAATAAAATTCTTTCTGAGTAAAATTGTAAGTCCTTGTAAGAAGAAAACTTCAAATTGCCTACAAGTAAGTTATTTCAGTCATGAAAGGGAGAGCATATACAGGAGTATTAAACAGAAACAGTAAAGGTGATCTACCTGAGAAAGTGGAACAGACACTACAACAGGCACTCCGGGATCCTTTAGTGGAACAATTTTAGTAGTTTTCTTTGCACCACCCTCTCTGCTCACCATACATTTTGCAAGAACATCAAGAGTATAGCTTGCATCCTCTGGCTTTTTACTGCTTTCATCTGAAGGAATAATTCTCAACATAAGAAAACAAGCTATTAACATATAGGAAACCGATGACATAAAGAAAATATCTACCTTCAGAAGTACTCTTAATCCTTTGAAAATTTATAATAACACCCCATGTCACATTATCCTCAATGGAGAAAGATGGCGGGTCCTCATCAGTTTTTGTGCATTCAATGCACACAAGTCTTCCAGGCTGCAAGAAAGGTAGGCAATACTTTGGAGAATAAACAATAACGCGCACATCTTTCTTTAAACTTTTGTATTGCTCAATTAAAGAGTAATAGTTCTTCAAGGTTTCTTCTTCTTCAATAATAATTGAATCCTTCTCCTCTTTAAGTTGTTTAGCATGTCTCTGGAGAGAAATGAGGTCAAATATTAGAAAACAGCATTCATATTGAAAAACAAATCTTCAAAAAGATTCTGGATGAAAAATATTAACCTCCAAATCAGGAATTGCACGATCAGCTTGAAACTGATAGAAGGAATTGCGAAGCAGATTTTCAGGGTTACCATCTTCACACCGTAATTGATTCAAAATCATGTTGTAGCTCAGATGAAAGGCACTTCATCAGAGAAAATGGAGTCACACAGATGAAATTTACAGGATATTGGATATTGCATGGACAATAAATAGTGAACATGAGTATCCACATTTTGATTTTTGTGACAGTATCATTGACTTAGAAATCATGTCAAGTGACTCAAGTCAAAGTGCAACGACCACAAAGATTTGTACTTTTTCTATTCAATAATAACTCAAATTATCATTGCCACAAAGCATCATTGATGGATACCTGTTCAAACTATCAGCATTTCCTTTAAGCATCATCTTGGCTGTTGAAGGTTCAAGCTTCTCATCTACCATCAAAATGCATATCCCACGCTCATCAATACCTCGCCGACCAGCACGACCACTCATTTGTATATATTCTCCACTGGATATCCATCTGAACTTATCTCCGTCGAACTTACGGACATTTGTAAACACAACAGTCTTCGCAGGCATGTTCAAACCAATGCTAAAGGTCTCTGTTGCAAACAAGCACTAAAGAAATTTCATTCAAATTTGGCACTCGTGTGACGAAAATTTTCATGAAACGATATTAAGAGATTGCGATACATACAGAGAATGATAGGGAGTGCTCAAAGTACTAGAATCTGATTGGAGTTCAGAAAATCTAAAAGCACATAAAGATCCTTCAAACTCCTTATAGAATCTCATTGATTATTTTTTGGACATAAAATTACGAAGTTCAACAAAATGATAATTTCTGATTAGACTCTACATGAGTACTTGAAATATAAAATGAAGTGTGCCTTCTTTACCTTGATAAGCCCTTCTTGAAAAAGAATTTCAATTACTTCCTTCAGAATTGGCAGCAAGCCAGAATGATGAACTCCTATTCCGCGCTTTAAGAGAGGTAACAAATTTGTAACCTGCAGAAAATCAAGTGCAGAAAAGGTTCACAACAGTTTCGAATAAAAGTGCTGCGAATCAAAACTGCAGACTCGGCAACAAAATGGTGATTACAGTTGGGAAAAAACCCGACTTCAAGAGAAGGCACCCACCTTCGAGAGAAAAGAAAAAAAAGAATACACTTCGGCAAAAACAAATTATTAATCTCACAACATTTTCAGGTATTGAAATCTTGTACCATTTTCCTCATCTGCTCCGGGATCTCTTTTTAATTGCATCACTTTGACTTGGCATTATTCATATGTTAAATTTGACTTGAAACTTTTACCAATATATAGTAATCAAATTTTATTATGTAAAATATTGTTGGATTAGTCACAATACATATTTTCATAACATCAACTTTTTATAATTTTAACAAATAGAAAATTAGAGATTTTTAATAGTCAAATGATGCATTGGCACCGTAAGTCTGCTCGTCCAGGTAATGCAATTAAACAGAAACCGGAGGGAGTACAAGATTGTAATCATTGTATTATTAAGGAAAAATTAGCCTCAAACAATAGAAATAAAAATTATGGCCTGAGTGCCAAAACGGCACAACCTTTGACTAATAGCCAAAAATACAAAACGGCATTGTGTTAGAATCCAACCTTCCTTGCCTTGTACTTTTCTTATATTTCCTTGTATTTTCCTTATATTTCCTTGTATTTTCTTATTTAAGCTTTCTAGGACTTTTTTTTTAAAGTTTCTAGGCATTAGATAAGATTATTATGTTTGAGTCAATCCAGTGTTCACTAGATGTTTTTAGCTAATTCAAAATAAATCTCTACGAGGGGTATGAACCAATACCTCTAACCAGAAGTTGTCTTTGCTTAATCACTAGTGTTGTTGTAAACCTTTATTGATGTTGTGTTGTCACTTGTTTTTAAGCTTTCTAGACTAATAAAGTCTCCCCGAACAGATACACTCGTGTCGTCGGCTAACTTGTTGTGCACAAACAAGTGTCCGATCGACGCTCGCGTCCCTCTCTTGTTGACAATAGACAAGAAGCATCTTCTTTCAGAAACCTTTGCTCGCTCGTGCTTCACGAGCCCTTTGAATTCGCTTCGCACAAGATTTGTGCCCTTACCGCCCACTAGGTAAGAGCACGCCGCACGATCCGGTGCCCAAAACATTCGAATCGTGACGGTTGGTATCAAAGCCAAGGTTCAAACCTAGGCCTCGAGAGACCCTAGTAAGAGCAGATCAAGATAGAATCGACCCAAGAAAGACTAGCCTGGCTAGAGGGCAAGCCAGAAACATGGCACCAGCTCGAGGAGATTGTCATAAAGCAAGATAGGCGAAGTGACGAGCTCAAAGATGGCGTCGAAGAATTGAAAACAGAATTGACGAGCACGAAGATGGCAGCTCATTCGGGATTTTCGTCGTGGACCACACAATGTTTTGAATGCAAGCGCAAAGGAGAAATTGATAGTTTGTAAAAAAAATTGTCCGCCATGACTATTTTGCAGCCAACTCTAGAAGATGAACAAGAAGAGTCGAAGTACGGTGAAGATGAACCCTCAAAACTAGGTGTCGTCCACAAGATGTATGCCATGGGAAAAGACGTGATGTATACCATGGGAAAAGAACCCCAAGGTAAAGAACCTCAAGGAATTGATACTTGATGTACTGACAAATGTTTTGAATGCAAGCACAAAGGAGAATTCGCAGCCAACTCTAGAAGATGAGCAAGAAGAGTCGGATGTCGGAGTACGGTGAAGATGAACCCTCAAAACTGGGTGTGGTCCACATGATGTATGCCATGGGAAAAGAACCCCAAGGAGAGAGATCTCAAAGTACTTATTTGATGTATGTGGAAGTCCAGGTAAAGAGGAAAGGAGCCGAGATATGGTAGGTGGCACTCACAACTTCGTTACGGAAGACAAAGCGAAAAGGCTTGGTTAAAATTGGTGCGTTAAGGAGGTAAAGAAAAAGCAGTCAACTCGGCAACTAAGCAAATTCACAGCATTGCAAAGAACATCCCCACCAAGTTGGGAGATTAGAGCGGACACCTCAACTTCACATGGCGACTATGAACAACTTCAATCTTGTACCGGGCATGGATTTCGATTTCATCCTGATGCCATAATGGGTTCATTACTCATGGCAGGAAAACAATCCTGAATTCTCAAGACATGTGCTCCATGACAAGAAACGAAGAAACAAAAAGGGCCTCTTTGTATCAGTTATATAGTTGAAGAAATGGCTTAAGAGGAATAAACCTACATTCCTCGCAACTCTATAGATGAAACATAAGGAGATGCCTCTCCAGATCTCATGGACCTACTTAGAGAGTTTGTTGATCTGCTTCCAGAAGAACTTCCAGAAGTTCTTCCGTCGAGGAGGGTCATTGATCACGAGATTGAGCTAGTGCCCGGAGCCAAGCGTCGCACGAGTTCCATATCAAATGGCGCCTCCAGAATTTGCTGAACTGGAAGACAGCTTTACGATTTTCTAAAGGGAGGGTTTCCCCACCCTTCTAAGGCTCCCTATGGTGCATCGGTGCTCATCCAGAAGAAACAAGACGGAAGACTCCGCTTGTGCATCGATTATAGGCACTGAACAAGGTGATTGTGAGAAACCACTATCCAATCCCGATAGTGGTGGCAGACTAGTGCGATCAGTTGGGGGATGCAGTCTACTTCACTAAGTTACTTGAGATCAGGGTATCATCAAGTTCGGATGGCTCGAGGCGACGAACCAAAGACAACATGCGTTACGAGGTACGGAGCATTGGAATGGCTCGTCATGCCCTTCGGCCTGACGAATACAGCGGCCACGTTCTGCACTCTCATGAATCAAGTCTTCCATGAATACCTCAACAAGTTTGTAGTGGTATACTTAGACGACATTGTTATAACCAAACGCCTGCCACAAACGATTAGAAACAAACCCGCAAATAAAATATAGAACAAATAGCAAAAACAATAATAAAAGACACAAGTGTTTGTGAGGAAATTTAGATTTCCTCCCCACAAATATTATCGTATTATTAAGTTCCTGCAAAATAATACAATAACCCCTCAATTGATGATTCCTCTCACCAATGTATTTTTCCCTCTTATTTTCTAGCTAGGCTTAAACCCCCTTTTATAGGCTAAACTAGAAACCTACATCTACTAGAATTATACTTGCTTCCCAAGTCTAAACAATTATAGAGATTGTTACATACCAAAATATATCTAGTTTCCTAATTACAATTCTAATTAAACTAGGAAACAAGATATTAAACCAAACAAGTTTATTTCATATTCTTGTCGACTTAACTAAGTTGTGTTTAATTCCTAGCCGACATTGTGATCTATAGCAAGACCCTTGAAGAACACGTTGAGCATCTGAGGTAAATTTTTAGCTAATTTTAAATAAACCTGTATGAGGGGTATGAACTAATACCTCTCACCATAAGTTGCCTTTTCTTAATCACTAGTGTTGTTGTACGTCTTTATTGATATTGTGTTGTCGCTTGTTTTTAAGCTTTATATACTCAACAAAGTCTCCCCAAATGGATACACTCGCGTCGTCGGCCCCACTTGTGATTGTTGTGCGCACACAAATGCCCAATCGATGCTCGCGTCCCTCTCTTGTTGCATGTAGACAAAGACGCTCCTTTCAGAAACCTTTGCTCGCTTGTGCTTCACGAGCCCTTTGAATTCGTTCCGCACAAGGCTTGCGCCATTACCGCCCACTACGTAAGAGCGGGCCGCACAATTTGGTCCCTAAAATAATCGGACCGTGACACATTGCGTGTCAAAAATCATACATATGATCCTAGGTTCTACGGGAGTCAAAATTTTAAAAATAAAAAATATAAAAAATCACTTTTTCTTCCGCAACTCACGTGACTTACCTAAACCTCCCACATACATCCTTCTTTTGTTCTTTTATTTATTTATTTGTTTATTTATAACTTCTCAAACTCTTCTTCTCTTCATAATTCCACACCTTCAATATTAAATAAAAAATCAAAATTTGAAGAACTTCACTTGAATTCGAAGAGGAAAACACAACCATGGAGGATATTTCTTCTCCTTTGGTAAATATATTGAACTACTTTTTTTTGTAATGTTGAATTCTAAGTAATTTTCGTTAATTGTTGTAATAAGTAGGGTTTGGATTTAATCGATTATTTTGTTGTTGAATCTTTTTTATGTATTTACAAATTCAAAGTGGGGCGTTATGGAGAGAAAAGAAGAAAGTGGGAAGTTAGGGAAATAATAATAACAAAAAAGAACAAAAGGAAGAAAAAGGTGGAAAGTTTAGGTAGGTAAGTCACGTTAGTTAATGAAGAAAACATATAAATTTAAAAATAAATAAATAAAAATTATTGACCATTGAATTCTTTTTTGTCTCTTTGCGGAATTTAGGGTTGCCGGTGTGAATTATGAGACACAATGCACCCTTTGTAAAAGTTGGTGTTGTTTTGGTTATTAATCAGAGGTTGTGTTGTTGGGTGGAGTTGTTGATGCCAATTTTGCCTATTAAATAGTATCATAGGTACTTTCCGAGAAAGCCAAACTAAAGGAAGCGAGGAAGTCATTCTTAACGTAAATTGGTTTTTACTTTGCACAAGATTTTCCCTTCTTAAACATTGATCATTTAGTTTTACGATTTCCCTCGTACGGAAATGAGAAGACATTTACTTAAATACAGGAAAGGGAATAGCAAATAGCAATTCTGCAGAGTTGGCAGACCATTGCCTAAAGAGAAACAATAATATTCCTTTCTAAGGGAAACAAGTTATCCATTACCCTTTTCCAAATGGAGATATATATCCTTTCTAAGGGAAACAAGTTCTCCATTACCCCTTTCCAAATGGAGATATATATGCAGAAGCAACTGCAAATGGTAGGTGATTATAAACATAGCTAAATGACTTTGCAAACAGACTCGGAATGACAAATGAGATTCACACTCTATTTCTTTTTCTTCTCTCTGCATGTGTTCCCTGTGTTAATTGTCAGTACGATGTGTCCAAGACTCATACTCATCTTAATTCCAAAAAACATCATAAATAAGTACCTAGGGTCCATAACCTCGTCAAAGTGTAGGAGTCACAACAAAAACCAAGTTGTGTAAAAGGAATGTAGGAGTCACAACAAAAAAATCAAGTTTTGAAATTCTTGTGAAGAATGGAAGATACGTATATGTCCCCATGCAAGGCCTCTAATTTCCCCACCCACCCCCACGCATAAGGAGTTGAATTCCAAATAAAGGGAGTGGGAGATGAAGAGTGTAACAACTCCTCATCAAAGCTACTAAAGCAACAGTTTGGTTACATAAATTAAGAAGACTAAATTTAGACAAAGCATGCTTTTTACATTGATACATCAAACGCGTCTATTGATTCCGATTTAGGTTTATTTGGCACTATGGGTTTCAATTCATTTTAAACCACTGTTGTAGTTGGCTTTCAAAATTTTCACCCAGAGTTGGTCAGTAGGGTGGGGAGGTGTGATTTGGTACAATTTACAAACTTCTTTTTTTTTTTGAAGGAAGTAAGAGACGTTAAATTTAATTAATCAAACTCATACGGCATCTACTATAGATACTCAATACAACGAAAACAAATCTATCCAAATCAAAGAAAAATCTTCTGTGAAAGAACTAATAATCCAATAGCATAAATCTGATAATTCTGCAATCGTTGTCTTCAACTTACCACGAGGGAATTCGTCGCTCCATCATAAATTTGAGATGAAAATTCTTGTGTTAATTTAGCAGATTGCAGACAAATAATTAATACCCATTGCAAATGTGCAGAACCAAATTATCAATAAAGATCTCACAAAACAAACCAAAAAATTGGCATGATGAGGTTCTGTGGGCAGCAAAGAAGAGCAGGAGCACTAGGGCTAGGGACATCTCTTGTAGTCTGTTTTTCATTGAAACAGTTTATGCTATTTGGCTTCAAAGAAATAAACTGTTTTCAAACAAGCTTGAACCTAGTAGATTGGTTGTTAATAGGATTGTTTCCAATGTAGCTTGTAGGAGGCAGATGTAGGTTCTGTTTTATTGTGTTCCTGTTCGGGGTTGTGTCCCTTTGTATCAGGGTTGTTTAATTGTTATGATGTTTAGGGGGCTCTTATAGTTGTTACTTTGGTAATTAATAATAAATAAATAAACCAAAAATATCCTACACATCCTTTGAATAGTCAGAAATCTTATTGCTCCTACGAGAAGAGCAGAAACCCATCGAAATATGGGATAAAATGCTCTCCTAAGTCCTAATGCGAAAAAAAACATTATTGCTCTACTTTACATCATAAGGATATAGCATTCTAGCTTATCTTAAATATGTTTCATAATATGTATAGCTATCAGTATCAACCTAATCCATAGCTGTTTACATTCCTGTCAAATGGGTGGGGTTCTAGCAATGTAATGGCAGCCCCTAAACAAAGAAAATTAATTAGAGTTTTTAGGGGGAGAGAGTCAGAGAGGGGAGGAAAGAGGCAGCTGCCATTTTACAATTTACGCAATTTTTAAAAACATCAATTCAGGTCGGCAAAGCTCAATTTTCAGATTTGAAGTCCCTCTTTATAAATGTAAATTTCAGCTTTTCCAAATCACAGGCCGCTCTAAACTTGCCAGATTAAAGCCTCAAATATCTCCCCTAAAGTTTTTCTCCCACCTCACTATCTTCTTCTATTTCAAGTTTTTTGCCCACTTCTTGAACTTGTTGGACGCTTGAAGCTAGTGGTTTTAATGGTATAAGGTTAAAAATACAAAAACCCCATTACCTCTTCTTGGGCTTACTCTGTATATCTTCACCAATTACTATCTGATCGCCAAAAAATCATTTTTATAATTGATGGCCAAAAGACTTGGTTACCAACAACAACAAAGCCTTAGTCCCAAAATGATTTGGGGTCGGCTAACATGAGAATTAGAGTTGCAAACTGAGGCACTATTTTCCGTATCTAAAGAATATATAAACACACACTAGAATTTTTCATAGAAAAGCAGAATACCATAGCAAATAAAGGATATAAAGATTATTAATTTTCATTTGCATAAAAGATCCTGCCAATTCCACAGTTACCATTCTGCTCAAACACACTTAAAAAGTATAATATGTTCAACTAAATGCAAATAACACATTCACACGAACCATAACTGCAACACAAATCAGTGATTCAAAAAAAGTAAGAGATGCATGTGGTGATAGATGTCCTGCAACCTAGGCATAAGGTAAGAGGTGGAGCCGTGGAATGTGTAGGCAATGCAAGGCACACGTTTATTAAAATATTTTTTCTATATCATACATAAATTCATGGATGATGGGAACTGATTTTGCTACATAATGATACCTCACAACATTGTATCATAATCCCTCTGTATTTTTTTACGATTGACACTTCCCATTTCCGGCCGTATTAGTTTAGGAGTTATACTTCTCTTTTAGGGAACCTTCTTTATTACTCCCTCCATCCCAGATTAGTTGTTACACTTACCTTTGCACAAAGTTTTAGTTGATAAGTGGTTGTTTGGTTATCAATTGTTATTTTATTGAAAAAGTAGATGTGATAGGAGTAAGTGGGTGTATTTTTTTAATTGAATGAGAGAGGGTTTGGGGACAAAAAAAAAATAGTGGGAAGAGAGAGACAATATAATAATTGTGGGGTCATTACTAATTTAGAAGTGTAACAACTAATCTGGGACGGACGAAAAAAGAAAGTGTAACAACTAATCTGGGACGAAGGGAGTAAAATATTACATCTCTCTCCTATTATGGTCCCACACCCCATTAAATTAATTTTTCTCTCTCTCCCATGGTCCCCAGACTCCCCACACATACTCACATCATCTTTTTTCACAATAAATTATTCACCCACTAACAAATATTTACAATAAAGAACTAACACATCCACTCCAGTGTTACCTAATCCTCTAATCAGCCCACGAACCGCGAACCGAAAAAGCGAATTATAACATCAAAATGGTATACTTTTGGTCTAATTTAGCAAATTAGGTAGCGAATTGCGAACCCGTACCCAGTCTCATACTAGCGAACCAGGTAACAGTGTTCCACTCACTTTCATCATAATATAAAAGATCTACTCACCTTCCTAAAACTATGTGCCATTCAAAGTATTACTCCTAAAAAATGGAGGGGGTACAAAAAGAACACTAAAAAGAATATTTTTTTTCCAAAAATAATTAAGAGATTTTATTTCTTCACCTTATTTCAAGAACTTATTACTTATTCTTAACAAAGTCGGATCAAAAAAATTCAAATGCATAGAATGCACGCTTCACGTTTCAAAGAATGCGTACGGCGACTTGTAGTATATTAACATTGAAAACATAAAATTTAAAATAGTACATAAATGTAAGGATATTAGATTTTTAAGTGGGCACTAAACTCCTCAAGAGTTGGCTTATATAATAGAGATATGTTTAACACCGTATTTGTAAATATTATGAAAACTTTGTAAATTTCACACTGAGACTAGTATTACATATTACAAATATAGTCAAACCGTCAAAGCTCAGTCAAACCGAAAGATTGGATCAGACCGCACCTCAAAAAGTTTCGGGGAGAAAACAAAGCCTAAGTCCCTTTAAAAAAAGAGACTTGTGAACATCTTGCACACAGAGCACCTCACACCACCCAAGAGGTGATCACCACATAGCCTTTTCCCTCATACACTTAGACTCAAGAGCAATTTTTAATGCATCGAAACCACTAAATGGAAAGAGGCAGAATTACCTGAGGAAGCTTCTTGTCATCATCAGATAGCATGTCCATCGCACTCCAGAAAATAGTTTCTATGTTAACCTTCTCATCGTCCCCATTCAAATCCATCTTTGCCATCTAAAAGAGAACAAAAGAGTGCAGGACGCAGTTAGAGAAAAAAACAACCGTAACAGATCTGTGAAGTAATTGCATGCCAGAAATGCATAATGTGTATTTCAAGCGTTAAAAAAGTAAGGAAAATATGTCACTCACTACCTAGAAAACTAGTCACTTTGTCACTTAGAAGCCGCTTGGCCAAGCTCCTACAACTGTTTCTCAAGTGGAGAGAAAGAAACTAGGCCAAACAAGGGTTAGAGTAAAGGTAGAATTGGGCTCCAAAAGGTTTCTTGGAGGCATCAGAAATAGAAGCTACAATATGTAGCTTCTGAAAACAGCTTCTCGAGGAGCTGAAAATTGCATTAAAATGAATATTTTACTGGACGATAACAGCCCTAATGAAAAGACGAAATGACCACTTGTCCATATATTAATACTCTTTCTCTTCCCTCCGGTCACCTCTTTCTTCTTCATCAATGGTGCTCTCCATTGATGTAATGAATTTTCTCTCTCCTCGACATCCACCTTGGACTTCTTTTGCCCGTGATTAACATGAAATAAGTTACACCACCCTCCGCAACCATATTCGCAACATGCGATTTACCAACTAATCACTAATAACACACTCACAGCCACAATCCACCATGAGCAACGAGCAACAACCGGTGATCTTGGGCTTTGTGTGTTTTTAAGTGGGGAAGTTTTAATTCATCAAGTTCGTGAGAGAGGACGGAAGGTGATGTTGAGGTGGTCGGAGCCAGGGAAGAGAGAAAATAACTGGGTTTGCTACTGGAAGTAGTTAATGGTTGCCTTCGATAGGAGTGTTATTGATGATTAAAATTAGTTTGCATATGAGATAATGGGAGGATTTCAATCAATTTCAATCTTTGGCGTGTGGATCTGATGGTTAAACATCACATAACAAGTAATATAATTGAAGTAATTTATTTTTTGTTTGCAAGTACTACTCCGTAGTCCGTACTATTTGCTCTTAGATTTTAAGTGAATGTTACAATGAAAAATAATTAGGATTTTAAAAAAGTATATAAATGTAAAATTTGAAAGAAAAAAATATAGATTATCAAAAATCAAAATGATTAATTTCAAATTTCAATGTATTAGACTCCACTATAAAGAAGGCCAATCAGTACAAAACAGTTTCTGTTTCTAAAATTGAGTGGACAAACACCTAAAAATTTAGAGAAGCACTTTTGAGTTTTGAGAAACAAAAACTGCTTTCTAGAAACTTGGCCAAACAGGCCCTTACTACCTTTTGAAAAAAAATATGAAGTTTCAACACCATTACATTGCCGATTGGTACCTTCTCCCCTTTTTCAGCAACTTTAGTCTTCAACGTCATATTTGAGTATTTTCCTTTATTTCCCTATATAATAATGCATGTAACTAAAAATAAAATAAAAACCTTCATTAATCCCCCTTTCCTCCAAAAAAAAAAACGGAAATTTCATGAAATACCCCCGATTTTGCCATAATTCACCAAAAGCCCATCATGTTTCAATAATTCATAAAATACCCCTCACAAATGACTTAATACCCCAAATACCCCTTCATGACGTCATCATCCTCATAAACTTGGCCACACAGGCCCTTACTACCTTTTGAAAAAAAATTATGAAGTTTCAACACCATTACATTGCCGATTGGTACCTTCTCCCCTTTTTCAGCAACTTTAGTCTTCAAATGACGTCATATTTGAGTATTTTCCTTTATTTCCCTATATAATAATGCATGTAACTAAAAATAAAATAAAAACCTTCATTAATCCCCCTTTCCTCCAAAAAAAAAACGGAAATTTCATGAAATACCCCCGATTTTGCCATAATTCACCAAACGCCCATCATGTTTCAATAATTCATAAAATACCCCTCACAAATGACTTAATACCCCAAATACCCCTTCATGACGTCATCATCCTCATAATCATCCAACTACGATCTAATTACCCACCTAATCCCTAATTAACCCCCCTAATACCTAATTACCCACCTAATTCCCCACTAACCCGCCCATTAACCCTTTAACCCACCCATTTACCCACCCATTTTATTTTCTTTTCTCTCTCCCCTTCCTTCTTCCATTAACCCACCACCCACCTCAAGGATTCCACCGGAGTTTGATTTTCCGGCGAGGGAGAGGGCTTTTTTCATGGCTGCCCCCCTTGCTCACTGCCATTCTCGTCTCCTTCTCACCTCACCACCGCCCCAATTCCTCTGGTTTAACCCACGGTTGACTCTCCTTCTCTCTTCCTTTCCTCCACACCCCTTCTCTTCCTCACCACCGACACCCCACACCCCGCACCCCTTCCCTTCCTCACCACCCCACACACCGCCACCGCCACCTACAGAAAACCCCGAAATTGCAAAATTAATTCATTACCAATTACATATTAAATTGAATTGAATAGCTAGTTCATCAATTTAGGGAAAATGGAAAGCAAGGGGCTGATTAAAATAGAATTTTCCTCTGATTTTTTGAAGCAAATCGTCTTCTTCGCTATTGAATTTGGTCGAAACGAACCCAAAAATTCCTCCTTCACCAATCAAATCGAAATGAATCCAAAAATTGAATGCGAACGGTGAGTGGATTTCCAGTAGCAAACGCTAAAATAGTAGCAACAACAATGGTGGTGATAATTTCATGAATTACCTACCCCACGATGAAGTTGTGGACTTGTGGGTATTGGTTTGGTTCGAAGGAAGTGAAATTGGGGATTTATTTCACTCACTCTCTCTCCTGTAAAAGCTGATCTTAGTTTTTTTTTTTTTTTAATTGTGCGGTGGTCACTGGTGGTGCAGAAGTGAGGGGAAATGAGCTGGTGGTGCGGCTGTACCCAGAATTTGGGCGGTGCAAGGTGGGTAGCCATGGAGTAAAGGTCATGGAAGAAGGAAGGGCAGAGGAAGAAGAGGCGGTGGAGAAGAAGGGAGAGGAAGATCGAAGATGGGTTAATTAGGAAAAAAATGGGTTAATTAGGGGAAATGGGTAAATGGGTGGGTTAATTAGATGTTAATTGAATTAATTAGAGATAATGACGTCATGAAGGGGTATTTGGGGTATTAAGTCATTTGTGAGGGGTATTTTATGAATTATTGAAACTTGATGGCCGTTTGGTGAATTATGGTAAAACTCGAGGGTATTTCATGAAATTTCCGGAAAAAAAAATTACCCCCATAATTACCCCCTCCTTTGTTTTATTAAAGGGGTTTTATTTTTCATTTTTAATTACATGTATTATTAAATAGGGAAATAAATGAAAAATACTCAAAATATGACGCCATTTTAAGGCTACAATCACCAAAAAAGGAGAGAAGGTAAGAATCGGCAATGTAATAGTGTTAAAAAGGTAGTAATTCAAAACTTTTTTTAAAAGGTAGTAAGTGACAAAGTCGCTAGTTTGCTAGGTAGTAAGTTACAAATTTTCCCAAAGTTAATGCAAAAGTAATCATACAATCAATATCCTGTAAAAACTATTACCCGTATGTTTTAAAAGCCATAATGGATGCAAAGCGGTCACTAATAATTCTTGGTACCAAATAGAATAAAGAAAGAGAGCTCCCTAATAATTCTTGGTACCAAATAGAAAGAGTGCATAAATTATGACAAGAGTGGCTGAGCAAGCCCCATCTAAACGTAACAAAAACATGAACTCCAAATAGAACAGTTCCCAACCAACAGAAGGTAAAAATTAAAACAGAGAAGTTCCAAAGGCACTCTCAAAAGACTACAGAGGGTGATAAAAGTACTGTTTTCTTACCTGCATGGCAAGAAATTCACACTCTCTTTTGCTGAAGCTAAACAATATAACAGGATCGTACTGACGCTGTATAAGCATTTTCACCAATTTGAATATATCACTTTCTTCTCCCAACTTACCAACGACCACACCCTTTTGCCACTTCCCATTCTCTCTCTTCTTTTCACCCCCACCAGGAGCTAAAGCATTCAAGGCTTTCTGGAAACTATCTTCACGAAATTTGGCCTTCTCATCCACCACCAAGTACAGGCCTTTTCCACCTGAAGGAAATATATAGTGTTGAAGTGGTGTTGGCCGATAATCTGTATAAACAATATGACATGGTTGCTGGTGAACCTGCATCAACAGTAACACATTCAGTCATCACGATGTTTTTGCGGCAGATTCATCATCATAAGAAACTTAAACTCCGTAGCACAATCACATGACCTATTGCAAAGTGCAAACAGTCAACAAGAAGTGCAGAATTGAAGGTTACCCAAAATAATTAGAGTAGAAAGAAACATGAATACGCCAAAAGTAAAACAGTATAAAGTCATAAAGAAAAAAGTTGAGGTATCCATTTAAATTTGGGACAAGAAGTGCCACCTTTGATCCAAATTGAAGATAATGACCACCTTGAGTGATACTCCCTCCGTCCTTTTTGTTTACCCCTCCTCTTTGTGGTGTCCCTTTGAGAATGCTCCATATTTTAAATGGAAAGTTTTTCCACTTGCTCTCTCTCTATCTCTCTCCTCATGGGACCACTTTATCAACCCATGTGCGCATTTTACACCCAAGTTTTAATAAAGTGAATTTTGGCTAAGGGGCAAACAATAAGGGACGGAAGGAGGAAGTTTAAAGAAAGCAGTAATTATTCAACACTCCCTCTGTTATTTTAGCGTTTTGTACTTGTTTCTAAATAAGTTATTGTTTTTATCATTAAATGAGAAAGAAAAGTTAAGATATGACCCCATCTATCATTATAATCCCCATGAAGTGTCATCAATGATCTAATCTCCACCCAATGAGAAACAAGAAAATATTGGGGACGGAAGTAAAAATTAATTGTATTTTATTAGGATTACTGTTAATAGATTAAAGAAACTAACCCTACAAATTAAACCTTAATCCTTGTCCGATACATAGGCTGAAACATCAACAAGAAAAAAAAGGAGGGAACATATAGTAGCACATTAGGACTTAATGCGAAAAAATTATTGACCACATAAAAACCAATTAAAACTCAAACAGAGACTTCACCTTTGCAACCCAATCTGCAAACTCCTTAGCGTTAGGTACAGTTGCTGAAAGGAACACAAACCGGGAGTTCTTTGGAGCCATCACTATGCTTTCCTCCCATACCACACCTCGCTCCTTATCACGCATATAATGAACCTCGTCAAATATTGCCCATGCCACCTCCCTTGTAATTTCAGATCCTCTATATTGCATACTTCGCCAAATTTCTGTTGTCATCACCTACAAAATGACATAATTTAGAAACCTAAAAAAAGAATCAGAAAATCAAGCAGACATGATACAACTCCACACGGCCCAAACGTAGCCAATACAAACTTACCAAACAAGAAGCGTTAGGATCAATGGTGACATCCCCTGTCATTAAACCAACATCTGAAAACTCTTCTTTAAATTCTCGATATTTCTGGTTGCTAAGAGCCTTTATAGGGGAAGTATATATCACCCTTTGCTTGTTGCGCAACGACATAGCAATAGCATATGATGCTACAACTGTTTTACCAGCTGAGGTATGGGCTGACACCTAACATGAAGAATAAGTTAATAGGGTATAACTTGAAAACTCGACAGTAAACAAGCATCAAGTCAAGGGAACCTGCACTAAGTCGAGTATTAATATTAGGGATTTAGGTCATACAACTGTTGGCAGATCCAAAAGGGAATTCAGCATACAAAAAGTTTCAAAAAAATTTGAATGAAGTGCGTTGAACAATAACTTATCATTCTACAGCCTTCCTATTGTATAGAAAAATGCAAACCCAATCAACACTGATTCTGAAAAGATGAATATGCAATTGTGTATTATCAATACTTTTCTACGAAAGGCTGAGTACAATTTTAGGAGAATATGTTATAGTGGGGTATGCATCAGGTTAACCTCTTCAACATCCACCTTCACTTATTGCTTCTGACAAGTTGAACATCAGTATAAATTTCCAAATCTTTTTTCTTCCTACTAAGTTCAAGAGAATTCTCTGCAGTAAGGTGTACATCTTGATAACCTCTTATACACCCGCCTCACTTATTACTTCGGTAAATTTGAAATTTTGGTGTAAATTTCCAGGCGGATAATGTAGGATGATTCTTGTTTTAGCACACCTTTTTGCATATGGATGAAATTAAGACCCCTCTGGAGATCATCTAATCTTAATTATAGAGAAATACAATTTCCAAACCTAAACTAACAATAGTAATAAACTACTAGTACAAATATGGTCTTCATTTTCCAAACCTAAACCAAGTACGATGCCACAATCAACAGTCAACTGCAAACCTAGCAATTCACTCTAATGACACACTTCATAAGTACAAACAAAAGACCAGCTTTCTACATCATTAGTATAAACAAAAATGACCAGCTTTTTAAATCACAAGTATAAACAAATGACCAGCTTTCTAAAAACCACATAATACATCAATATTCAACGACACATCTTCATCAAACCAAAAACCCAAAAATATTCACAAAAAAATGCAAAAAACAAAAGGAAAATATATCAGAAAAATTCACCAGAACCCCGGAAAAATTCATCAAAACCCCAGAAAAAATCATCAAAGACCCTAAGATAAAATCATCCCAGAAAAATAAAGGAAAAGTACCATAACAGACTCGCCATTTTCAAGGCACTTGATAGCTTGAGCCTGAAAAGGGTCGAGGGAGAAGGGGAATTCCTTAGCAGGGGTAGAGGTAGAGCTTGAATTGGAGGTAGAAGAACGAGGGACATAGCTATCAGGGTATGAAACATCATGAAAGCAGGCAACGGTGCCGCTATTGCTATTCTCTCTCATCACTTTTTGGGGTGGTGGGTTAGACTCCATTGATGGGTTTTCCTCTTCTACTGATTTCCTCTTCACAGAACCCATTGATTTTGGGCGAAAATCGAAACAGCAGAGAATTCAATTGAACTATTACAGAGGCAAGCAGTCGTTTATGGTGGCAGAGTGAGCAACGAGAGAGGCAGGGAGGACCGGGAGAGACTTGGAGGCCCTAATTGGGTTGTTGTTTTTTTCTACTACGGTCATAATAAAATCACTAACCCCTAACTGTTGTATTTGGGTTACAACCAGCTTTGGCTATAGTGTTGTACCCCTCCCCAAACGACGGGCTTGTATTATTTGTATTTTTATTTTTTGTACCATTTGTTCTTGTTGTTTTTTAAATTCTTCATAAAATTATTCATAGTTGTATTATTTGTATTTTCTTCTGAAATTTTATGTTTTTTTTATATTGTTTGTTCTTTTTTGTTGAATTATTTGTTCTTTCTTGTTTATTTGTTTGTTCATAATAATCATCTAGTTATTGTTCGTAATGAAATTAAGCTCTTTATCGATCTTTTATGTTTTTACAAGCACCTGTATTGTTTGTTCTTTCTTGTTGTACTGTTTGTTCTTTCGTGTTTTTTTAAATTCATCATAAAATTGTTCATAATTATTGTATTGTTTGTTCTTTCTTCTAGATTTTTATGTTCTTTTTTATATTGCTTGTTCTTTTTTGTTGAATTGTTTGTTCATAATAATCATCTGGTTAATGTTCATAATGAAATTATTTATGCTTTTTGTTTTATTTGTTCATACCTTTTGTATTCTTTGTTTTTTCTTGTTTTATTACTAAGCATTTTTTAAACCCTTGTTCTTTCTTTTTAACCTTTTTGTTTTCTTTGCATGCTCGTCATTTTCAAATCATTAAATGTTCAATTTTAAATTAGTTGTGATCATCATATCAAATTACTTACTATTTTCATTTTCAACCTACAACAACGAGGAAAGTGAAAATAGTAAGTAATTTGTTTGGGACTCTTACATATGTGGAATCATTGGGTGTGGATGGTGATTTTGAAAGAAAACTCATGACAAAAATGATATGAAGTTAACAAAACAATAGGAAAAATACAATACACAGTTAGAAAAGGGGTACTTATAAGCAAACAATAAGCAACGACTAATTTTCAAACACAAAAACTAGCCGTTGAGCATCAAAATGGGTAATTTTAAGTTATGGGTATTTGGTGAATTAAGTTTCAGAATAAGGATATTTGGTTAAATAAGTGTTAAAATAGGGGTATTTGGTGAATTTGAATATTAGGTTAATGGAGGACTAACGACGCGTCATTAGTAAGGGTATTTTGGGTATTAAGTCATTTGTGAGGGGCTTTTGGTGAATTATGCCAAAAATTGGGGGTATTTAACACTCTTTAAAAAGCAAGAGGTTGCTCATACTATTCACACAATAGTGAAAATACTACTTTACCCCTATTTTCTTCATGTTTTGTTTTTTTCATTTACCTTATAGATAGTGTTACTACTGTCTCGCCCTTAATATTTTTGTAACACCCCGACAATTCCCATTTTCTAAAATAACCCTTTTTAAATATAACTGTAGGGAATTATCAAAGTATTATCGCCCGTGTGAAAACGTAACGGCTTATTCAGAATTTTGCAGCGGAAAACATAAAACTAACTTTTAGGTTCATAAATAATCTTATTACATATTAGGTCAAAAACCAATTAACTGAAATAAGAAAATACGAATAGTACGACAAATTTCAAATTTAAGTTAACAAACCAAATCACTTAATAAAGCAAATATAACTACAAGCTCTCTAATCCCGATCCCAATGATGCATCATCTTCAAACCTGTAGATGGGCAACGCTTATTGATCCTTAGAGACTGCTCACCAAAGTTGGGTCATCACAGGATCAATAAGGCATAGCCATGATCAACACACACAAACAAAGCACGTAATCAGCAAAGCTGAGTACTACATAGTAAAACAATAATAATCCTAACATGATACTATTAACGAACAACCCTAACATGATACTAATGAACATAAACAAGGGCAGACAAAACATGATAATTTGACGTCCATACTTAACTAGACTAGGCTAGACTGGAGTGGACTTTTATAACAATAATATTATTTTAGTTGAAATAGACAATGGACCGAGTTTTCTAGCTAGAGGCTTCACTAAGGAAGACGAGGTACGGGCGCGACTCCGTAACCTCAGTGACCTGCGATATCGAGGAACGTTTGAATAAAAATAGGACACGGTGATCAATCCGGTCCGAATTAAAGGCCATAGGCTACCACCATGAACCCCCAACTCATGTTTGTCCGTCACTTTAGACGTGCACAGTCTAAAGCTATTGCTACTCAGTTTCACTTTACATGATTTACAAATTGACACCCTGTTATGACTCAACAATCACATAAGGCATACAATCCACATTTATTTACAACTGTTTTTATCTTGGAATTAAGTAAGTGATCACAAAGGCATCAAACAAGACCCACTCCAATTAACTCCAACCTTTCCTTTAATACTGATCTACCCTGTATATGGGTATAAGGTTTCAACTTACTAAACGAGGTCCTCGGCCCTTATAAAGTAGTGAAAAGCTAAAAGGGAACAACAATCCACTGATCTGAATTATATACAAAGTAATCTAGTGTTCCCAATCAAACATGTTTGTATCAGTCATCCATACTAACATGCTATAATCCTCAAAATGCAATATAGGTTCAATATGTCTAACCAACAGTATTAAACATGCAATATTCAACCTGACTAAATTCATCAACGGTATCAACATAACCAAGTTCATCAACAATTCAACATGGTTTCAACAATTAGCACACATTCCAAGCACACAGGTATGTACGTACCTTGTGTAAACAAACTGATAGGCCACTTTAACACTTTCAAAAGTCGCCTAAAGAGAATTCTCCGCCTAAATAATCCAACAAGTAATCTCAATCAATTTCTAATCATTGACAACCACAATAAAGCATTCTAAATGCATCCTAAACATATTTAGAACTTTCCTAAATATCAAAACTTGAACATTTGCTTTCCTAGCATCATAATTATTGAACTAGTGATTGAAATTCGTTGAAAACTCTTTGCAAACATCGTACTCTAAATTTTCAGCAATATAAATTCATTTAAAAACTTCACCAAGGTCAATCTACGTTCCTAGTATCTCAAAACAACCAATTCAACAATCCATACTCAACCTACCATGATTAATAATCATAAAAACTTTGAATTTCATACTTTAAACCATCAAAACCAATATTTCAATGTCATTAGATAATCCGAAAATCAATAACTTTATTATAAAATTCATATAATCTTAAATTTATAATTTAAATCACAAAACCCATAGCTTTAATTCAAGAAAACATAATTCAAACTAATAAATCATGATTAAGCCCTAACTTAATTTTAATTTATCAAAACTGAAAATTAATTCGTTTTTAATCTCAACATCAAATCTGAAAATCATATTCACCATAAAAATTATAAATTTAATTTAAGAACATAATCTAAATTAACAAGCTTTAATTTAAAATAATTAGTTACTTAGGGTTTAAGAAAGTAACCAATTCAAGAAGGAGGAAAGAGAGAGAGCTGGCGGACGGAGGTGGCTCGCGGTAGGGGCTGGGCACGGCGGCGCGACTTGGCGGCGGCTGTGCGACTCGAGTTGCTGCGACACACGAAGGGGTTAAGGTAGCTCGAAAAAACAGAGGGAAGGAAAGAGAGAAGACGAAAAAGAAGGATGAAGAGGAGGGTGTTACCGTACAGGGCGGCGGCTGAGGCGTGCTGGACGGCGGCGGCTCGGCGACGGCGTGGAGGGAGAGAGGACGGCTGAGTGTTGGTGCGTGAGATTGGAGGAAGGATGGAGGGTTTCCTCTTTCTTTGGTTTCACGTGAGTATGGAGGGGAGAGAGAAGGGCTTGATTTGTTTTACGTGAAATTGTTTGGGTGAGGGTTTGAGGTTTGGGCTTTGATGTTGGGTTTTCCCAAGTAGGCTAGAATTAGGATTTAGCTTTTATGATTCGAATCCAAAACTGAATATGATCGTTTCCTAAATTCAATCAACTTTCGTAATTCAAATTCTTTTCAACTTAAAATTCAAAAATCATTTTCGATTTCGTAAATCGTTGAAAATATTAAAATGTAATAAGTAAATGTACGTTAATTATATATTTATTTCCAAAATTCATAAATTCTTATTTAAATATATTAAATATACGCCAAAATATATAAATAAAATGTATAAGATTACGGGGGATTACAATCTACCCCTCTTAAAAGAAGTTTCGTCCCGAAACTTGACACGAAAATCACATATCTTTCCAAACTTTTCAACTTATTCTTATTGTAGAAGTACTTTGTGCCACTCTTGTGCACTGTTTTGCCAACTAAAGTTACTTGTAATACTCAAGAACACATTTTCTTATGCGGAGAATCTATTTACTTGCATCAACATGTAAAAAAAAACAAGCATGAAATGCATAAAAATACCATAAAAATAGGTAAAAAGCGCGAATTTCTATCGCATTCTACCCCTCTTAAAGAAAACGAGTTACGCCCTCGTAACTCACCTCAGAAAATAACTCTGGATACTTGATCTTCATTTCAGCTTCGGCTTCCCACGTTGCCTCTTCGTACTCGTGGTTCGACCAAAGTACTTTCACTATGCTGACGTCCTTATTGCTTGTACTACGCACTTTCCTATCAAGGATTTTCACAGGCCTTTCTTCGTATGTGAGGCTACTATCAATCTGGATTCTCTCAGGCTCTAAGATATGACGCTCATCAGGGATATAGCGCTTTAGTTGCGAAATGTGAAACACGTCGTGCATCTTTTCGAACTCCATTGGCAAGGCTAACTTGTATGCTACTTTCCCTATTCGTTGCAGAATCTCATATGGGCCTACATACTTGGCACTTAGCTTGCCCTTTTTCCCAAATCTCATCACACCCTTGGTTGGTGATACTTTCAAGAACACTTTATCACCTACTGCAAATTCACCATCTCTTCTTTTCAAATCAGTATAACTCTTTTGCCTATCCTGGGCAGCTTGAATTCTAGCCTGAATCATTTTTACATTCCTGACAGTCTCCTCAATGAATTCCGTTCCCAAGACTATATTTTCACTGAAATCATTCCAGCAGGTGGGACTTCTACACTTTCTCCCATATAGTGCCTCAAAAGGTGCCATCTTAATGCTTGCATGGTAACTATTGTTGTATGAAAATTCGATCAAGTCTAGATGGTCTTCCCAACTACCCTTAAAGTCAATCGCACAAGCCCTCAACATATCTTCCATAGTCTGGTTAGTTCTCTCAGTCTGACCATCGGTTGCAGGGTGGAACGCAATGCTCATTTTCAAAGTTGTCCCAAGGTTCAACTGGACCTTTTGCCAAAATTTCGAGAGGAACCTTGAATCACGGTCTGAGATAATATCGCTTGGGACCCCATGCAACCTCACTACATGCTTAATGTAAGTCTTTGCAAGCTGTTTCTTTTTCCATGTCTCCTTAATCGGAATAAACACGGCTGATTTTGTTAGACGGTCCACGATCACCCAAATGGTATCATTTCCGTTCTTTGATCTAGGCAAGGCAGTAACAAAATCCATAGAAATGGAATCCCACTTCCATCCAGGCACTTCTAAAGGTTGAACCTTCCCCATGGGTCTTTTGTGGTCTATTTTGACTTTCTGACAGGTTAGGCATCTAGACACAAACTCAGCAACTTCCTGTTTCATATTAGGCCACCAATAGATTTGCTTCAGGTCTTTGTACAACTTGGAGTATTATGCCCCTCATCCATAAGACGTCTCTTGAGTTCTTCACACTTCTGTGGTACACACCATCTCCCTTTGAACCTCAAACTACCATCTTCATGAATCTTGAAATCTACTTCTTTCCCTTGATTCATCTTTTCTTTGATCTTTCCTAAGTACTCATCCCCAGCTTGACTTTCTCTAATCTCCTCGAATATGGACAACCCCAATGATAATGCACTCAGTTTTGCTTTGGTTTCCCCAGGACTTACTATTTCCAGGCTAAGTCTCTGCATGTCTCGACACAACTCTTCAGGCACAACCAAGACATTCATATTATGGCTAGATTTCCTACTCAATGCATCGGCAACTACATTTGCTTTCCCCTCATGGTACTGAATGTTCAAATCATAGTCCTTGATCAACTCTAACCATCTTCTTTGTCTCATGTTGAGATCTTTCTGGGTGAAAATGTATTTTAGGCTTTTGTGGTCTGTGAAGATCTTACATGTTGCCCCATAGAGGTAATGACTCCAAATTTTCAAAGCGAAAACAATCGCAGCTAGCTCTAGATCGTGGGTAGGGTAATTAGCCTCATATGGTTTCAATTGACGCGACGCATACGCAATCACCTTCCCATTTTGCTGTAACACACACCCCAACCCATTCTTTGACGCATCACTATATACCTCAAACCCTTCATTCCCATCAGGCAAGGTCAAAACAGGTGCTGAGGTTAGACGTTCTTTGAGAATTTGGAAGGCTTCCTCACATTTTTCGCTCCACTCAAATTTTGATTCTTTCTTCATCAAGTTGGTCATGGGTCTTGCTATCTTTGAGAAATCTCTCACAAATCTCCTATAATAACCAGCTAGACCTAAGAAACTCCGAATATCAGACACATTCTTCGGAGTAGGCCACTCACTCACAGCTTGAATCTTGGCAGGATCCACAGAGACTCCTTCCTTTGACATATAATGTCTCAAAAATGCTACCTTTTCCAGACGAAACTCACACTTATAGAACTTTGCATACAACTGGTTCTTCCTAAGCGTCTCCAAGATAACCCTCAAATGCTCATCATGTTCCTTTTCATTCCTCGAATAAATCAGAATATCATCAATGAATACCACCACAAACTTATCTAGGAATTCATGGAAAATCCTATTCATCAAATCCATAAATATGGCGGGTGCATTGGTTAACCCAAAAGGCATTACTGTAAACTCATAATGTCCATAACGAGTCCTAAATGCAGTCTTAGGAATGTCTTTCTCAGCTACCCTCAATTGGTGATATCCCGAACGCAAATCAATCTTTGAGAATACACTTGCCCCGTTCAACTGGTCAAACAGGTCATCTATCCCAGGCAAAGGATATTTGTTTTTGATTGTTACATTGTTCAACTCCCTATAATCAATACATAGCCGCATACTCCCATCTTTCTTTTTGACAAACAATACTGGAGCTCCCCACGGTGATGCACTAGGCCTAATGTACCCCTTATCGAACAAGTCCTGCAATTGGGTCTTTAACTCACTCATTTCTGGGGGTGCCATCCTATAAGGTGCTTTGGATATAGGTGCGGTTCCGGGATTTAACTCTATGGTAAACTCAAGGGCTCTAGCCGGTGGCATACCCGGAATCTCATCCGGAAATACATCTACGAATTCTCTTACGATTGGGACATCCTCTATCTTCACCCCAACTTCTTTACTTACGTCTTGGACACTACAGAAAAATAGTTCACACCCTTTATTGACCAATTTCCTCACTTGCATTGCAGAGATCACCCCAAAGTTCCTAGACTTCCCAAAACGTCTATATGATATTGATTTCCCAGTAGGGTTCTTTAGGCTTACTTTCTGAATCTTGCAATCTATCCTGGCCTTGTATAAGCTTAGCCAATCCATCCCTAGAATCACATCTAGGTCCCCCAAACTAAATTCTATCAAATTAGATGGAAAAGTGCAATCTTTTATCTTCAAGGGCAAGTTCTTAAATAATCTCGTACACCTTATGGTTGTACCAGTAGGCATACTAACAGGTAAATCAATTGTCTCAAAATCTACTAACTTCAAACTTTTAACAATAGAGGACGAAATAAAAGAATAAGTTGCCCCTGAATCGAACAACGTTTTAACAGGTAAGGAGTGAACAGAGAAAGTACCCGAAACTACATCTGCAGAACGTTCAGCTTCATTTCTACTCATTACGAACAGCTTTCCGGGAGCCTTGTTGTTATTGTTGTTTCCATTGGCAGGTTTGTTTTGGTTTCCCTGGTTATTTGGTGCCCCAGCAGGCTTCGAACCTTGGTTCCCCGAATGGTTAAACCCTGGTTTCCCTTGGTTACTACTCCCACTACCATTCTGCTCTCTCTTCTGCTTTGTAAAGCACTCATACTCTCTATGCCCCTTCTTACGACAGTAGTTGCAAATTACCAATTCCCCCTTACAGTCCTTCCCAGGGTGATTGTTGTTGCACATCTTACAGTGATGCACTCTGTTAGGCTGGTTTTTGTTGGTGTAGTTATTCCCCTTGTTACTTCTTCCCTGAAAGTTACCATTGCCATTACCATTCCCATTTCCATTTCTATTCCTTTTGAAGTTCCCCTGACTTCCCCCAGCATTAAACTCTTTCCTTTTATCCCCAACAACAACATTCTTCTTGTCTCTCCTGGTCTGCAGGCCATAAATATGAGCAGCTCTCCCATACACAATGTCTAAGGACGTAAAGGTTTCCCCGCCTAATCCCAGTTGGATCTCATCGGTTAACCCCTGCTCAAACCTCTGAGCCTTTAGCTCCTCAGTAGCTACCACCTCAGGTGCAAACCTCGACAAAGCTATAAACTTACTGTAGTATTCAGCAATGGTCATATTCCCCATCCTAAGGTTGATAAACTCCTGTGCTTTCTGCTTCCTCATAAAAGGAGGATAAAACTTCCCCCTCAAAGCAACAATAAAAGAATCCCAATTGAATCCCTCAGCAGCACTTAGTCTAGTCCCATTTTCCCTCCACCAAAGGTCGGCCTCATCTTTCAGGTAGAGGACAGCTTGGCCTACCTTCATATGCTCAGGACAGTTTACCGCCCCAAATAGTTTCTCAAATTCCCTGATCCATTTTTCAAGGAAGGTGGGGTCTGCCTGCCCCTTAAAGTATGGTGGCTTAACTTTCGCAAGCCTTTCAAACATGTCCCCTGCAGAATCGGGGCGCTCAGTTCTTTCCTGGGTTAGTTTTTCCGCCAAGAGGCGAATAGCAGCAGCCAGGTCACTATTATTGGCCATCCTAGAGCGCGACCTGAAATTAATATACTCTAATTCAGGTTCAAAACTTTACTTATATTATCCTCTAGTAATGCAATATCACATCAACATTCAAAATTCACACAAAATGAACAATCATGCAAAACATTCGACTGAGAGACAAGGAATAACTTCAATCTTCACGAATAATAAGGTAGAATAAAAGATGAAAGCATTCCCCTTGCGTGCCCGTAACGAACTTTGATCCTTTAGATAGTCAATAATCTAACTTTTATTCCTCAGAAGAATGTCGATAACAATCCTAAATATTAACACACACCTGTTCCCAAAATAAAGTAAAAAGGTTCTACGATATAAACATAAACTATGGTTGGGCGAATTGTCCAACATTTTTCTCACACACAACTAAATATGTAAGCAAAGCTAAAGGGAAACATCATCAGACTTGTCCTTTGATTCGCTATAACCTTCTAGGGTGAGTAACTCATATTTAAGTTCATCATCATCATCCATATCAAAATAATAGGCTTCCTTTCTTGGCCTTGAGGATCTTCGTAGACCTTGAAGTTGATGATTATCTTCTTCTGGCTCAGACTCGGGCTCAGGCTCCAATTCAAACTCAAATTCAGGCTCAACTCAAATTCAGGCTCAAACTCAAAATCAAATTCAGGCTCAAACTCATGCTCAGAATCAGATTCAACCCTCAGAAAAGCTTTGTAGATATCCATTTTTGTTTTACCCACAGCACGGTCATACTCACGAATCGCCTCATCATCACTACCATATGCACTTGTTTTCATTACTTCGTGACGAATGTGCTCTAGACTACGACTTCTACTGTTGTCAGGTTCATAATTCATCACATTTTCATCACCGCTTAGAACAATAGGGTTAGAGTTGCTCCCTATTCTATTTTCTTCCATGCCAGACATGATTAGTGATCTATAACAATTAAACATAGTTTCTATGTTAGTAATTAGTACTCTCACTTACCGTATGATCCCACAATACACAATAAGTAAGGATATATATCAATCGCAAAACATAGGAAAGACACAACAGTTGGCAGGTAGAGAAAGTAAAATCACGTTGACATAATGTAGACACAATGCTTCTATTCTATATGCCCTTTCCTATGCTACCCATCTCTCACAATAATCATAATATATCAAACATTGAAGCATAAAAGAATAAAATAAGAATGATTTATAAGAATTAATTTGATTAAACGAATAATTATTTAAACGACAAATAATTAATAAATAAATACAATATATTTTTTTATTTTTTTTATTTTTATATATATAATTACGAAAATATTAATTTAAATTTAAAAAAAGAAACGAAATACATTAAGTCACATAAATAAGAACGTATTTCAAAGCACGTAATTCAAGAGTTAATTTTAAAATAAATTCAAACATTTCTAACTAATAACTTTCAATTTATTCACTAGTTGTAGTTTACTTCAACGAAATTATTTTTACGTAACTAATTAGTTAGTTAGGCGCCTAAAATTTAAAAAGGTAGACACGAAATGTCAGTAAAACCTTTAGCTCAAAAATACCACTTTGTAACACCCCGCCAACTCCCATTTTCTAAAATAACCCTTTTTAAATATAACTGTAGGGAATTATCAAAGTATTATCGCCCATGTGAAAACGTAACGGCTTATTCAGAATTTTGCAGCGTAAAACATAAAACTAACTTTTAGGTTCATAAATAATCTTATTACATATTAGGTCCAAAACCAATTAACTGAAATAAGGAAATACGAATAGTACGACAAATTTCAAATTTAAGTTAACAAACCAAATCACTTAATAAAGCAAATATAACTACAAGCTCTCTAATCCCGATCCCAATGATGCATCATCTTCAAACCTGTAGATGGGCAACGCTTATTGATCCTTAGAGACTGCTCACCAAAGTTGGGTCATCACAGGATCAATAAGGCATAGCCATGATCAACACACACAAACAAAGCACGTAATCAGCAAAGCTGAGTACTACATACTAAAACAATAATAATCCTAACATGATACTATTAACGAACAACCCTAACATGATACTAATGAACATAAACAAGGGCAGACAAAACATGATAATTTGACGTCCATACTTAACTATACTAGGCTAGACTGGACTGGACTTTTATAACAATAATATTATTTTAGTTGAAATAGACAATGGACCGAGTTTTCTAGCTAGAGGCTTCACTAAGGAAGACGAGGTACGGGCGCGACTCCGTAACCTCAGTGACCTGCGATATCGAGGAACGTTTGAATAAAAATAGGACACGGTGATCAATCCGGTCCGAATTAAAGGCCATAGGCTACCACCATGAACCCCAACTCATGTTTGTCCGTCACTTTAGACGTGCACAGTCTAAAGCTATTGCTACTCAGTTTCACTTTACATGATTTACAAATTGACACCCTGTTATGACTCAACAATCACATAAGGCATACAATCCACATTTATTTACAACTGTTTTTTATCTTGGAATTAAGTAAGTGATCACAAAGGCATCAAACAAGACCCACTCCAATTAACTCCAACCTTTCCTTTAATACTGATCTACCATGTATATGGGTATAAGGTTTCAACTTACTAAACGAGGTCCTCGTCCCTCATAAAGTAGTGAAAAGCTAAAAGGGAACAACAATCCACTGATCTGAATTATATACAAATTAATCTAGTGTTCCCAATCAAACATGTTTGTATCAGTCATCCATACTAACATGCTATAATCCTCAAAATGCAATATAGGTTCAATATGTCTAACCAACAGTATTAAACATGCAATATTCAACCTGACTAAATTCATCAACGGTATCAACATAACCAAGTTCATCAACAATTCAACATGGTTTCAACAATTAGCACACATTCCAAGCACACAGGTATGTACGTACCTTGTGTAAACAAACTGATAGGCCACTTTAACACTTTCAAAAGTCGCCTAAAGAGAATTCTCCGCCTAAATAATCCAACAAGTAATCTCAATCAATTTCTAATCATTGACAACCACAATAAAGCATTCTAAATGCATCCTAAACATATTTAGAACTTTCCTAAATATCAAAACTTGAACATTTGCTTTCCTAGCATCATAATTATTGAACTAGTGATTGAAATTCGTTGAAAACTCTTTGCAAACATCGTACTCTAAATTTTCAGCAATATAAATTCATTTAAAAACTTCACCAAGGTCAATCTACGTTCCTAGTATCTCAAAACAACCAATTCAACAATCCATACTCAACCTACCATGATTAATAATCATAAAAACTTTGAATTTCATACTTTAAACCATCAAAACCAATATTTCAATGTCATTAGATAATCCGAAAATCAATAACTTTATTATAAAATTCATATAATCTTAAATTTATAATTTAAATCACAAAACCCATAGCTTTAATTCAAGAAAACATAATTCAAACTAATAAATCATGATTAAGCCCTAACTTAATTTTAATTTATCAAAACTGAAAATTAATTCGTTTTTAATCTCAACATCAAATCTGAAAATCATATTCACCATAAAAATTATAAATTTAATTTAAGAACATAATCTAAATTAACAAGCTTTAATTTAAAATAATTAGTTACTTAGGGTTTAAGAAAGTAACCAATTCAAGAAGGAGGAAAGAGAGAGAGCTGGCGGACGGAGGTGGCTCGCGGTAGGGGCTGGGCACGGCGGCGCGACTTGGCGGCGGCTGTGCGACTCGAGTTGCTGCGACACACGAAGGGGTTAAGGTAGCTCGAAAAAACAGAGGGAAGGAAAGAGAGAAGACGAAAAAGAAGGATGAAGAGGAGGGTGTTACCGTACAGGGCAGCGGCTGAGGCGTGCTGGACGGCGGCGGCTCGCGACGACGTGGAGGGAGAGAGGATGGCTGAGTGTTGGTGCGTGAGATTGGAGGAAGGATGGAGGGTTTCCTCTTTCTTTGGTTTCACGTGAGTATGGAGGGGAGAGAGAAGGGCTTGATTTGTTTTACGTGAAATTGTTTGGGTGAGGGTTTGAGGTTTGGGCTTTGATGTTGGGTTTTCCCAAGTAGGCTAGAATTAGGATTTAGCTTTTATGATTCGAATACAAAACTGAATATGATCGTTTCCTAAATTCAATCAACTTTCGTAATTCAAATTCTTTTCAACTTAAAATTCAAAAATCATTTTCGATTTCGTAAATCGTTGAAAATATTAAAATGTAATAAGTAAATGTACGTTAATTATATATTTATTTCCAAAATTCATAAATTCTTATTTAAATATATTAAATATACGCCAAAATATATAAATGAAATGTATAAGATTACGGGGAATTACAATTTTGAAACTCCATTTTCCATTTTTTTTCTCCTCCTCTTTCGTTGTTTCTTGTTACTCCGTAACTGCTAAGCTTCCCTCCCTCTCTTCCTACTATCCTGCTGTTATGCTTTTCTCTCTCTTACCGTCGCCATTACCTTTCTCTCCTTTCTATCTCCTCTCTACTGTTGGTCGTGGTTGGCAAGTCTCTCTTCCATTGTAATCTATAACTACTAGCGCGAAATTAGGCGGACGTTTTTTATCATCGAAGCGTTAGTTTCAATTCATGTAATTTTCTCTGAAATTGGTGATGAATTTGCGTAATTATGATTTTGTACAATGAGATTTTCCCGATAAGGTCATAAACAAGCTTGGTTTTGTCCGATAAGTTCAGCAACAAGCTCGACTTTGTCGAAAAACTTTTGATTTTTTTGCAATTTATCAAATTATTTTTCTAGGGTTTTATTAGTATCTACGGATTCAACATTTTGATTCTGTTTCTTCGAATAGACTTTAATAAGTTGTTATTTAGTGAATTTTTGCGATTCACACTTGTTCATTTCTCCTACTTTGTTGAATTTCTGATCTTCTGTTGCTTTCAGAAATATGGAGGTTATGTTGTTCTTGAGTCATGCTTCTACTATGGATCATGTCATTGGCTGAGGTTTGCGCTCCCCTCTCTCCTTTCAGTTCATAGTGTAAATATTTATGAGTTGCTTTCAATCTTAATGTAATTGTTGTTTTAAGTTATCATTATCTGAAATTTAAGGGTTTTAATTGGAGTAATTCAATCCAGAAATCAATTTCATTACTATGAAATGTTGGGTGTTTCTTGATGATGTCGTGTGTTTTGATATGATTTTGCTTTAACGGTTTTTTTACTTTTTATTAGAAAAGGATGAACCAAATGAGAAAAATACCATTGTTTTTGGACTTCATGCTCAGTGTAACGGAGGTGAATTAATTTTAAGAAAAACCAGTGTTCATGTATAACTTTACTTCATTCCCTTGGGCATATAAGGGGTTGGGGGATTTTATAACATTTGTACTAACTGTTCACCTTCATTGTTTCACTTACTTGTGATGCTTTTGAATAATGGCTGCCAAATAGATTCTTGTTGGAGATAAAAATTAAATAAGCGTCAAGTTCATCTATGAAACCCAAAGCTTATACTGACTTATAGAGAGAAATGCTAAACAAGAGAGGGGTAGTGTTGCTAACACTGCTAAAACTGAACTACAACAATAAAAAATGTGTTACTCTTGCAGGCCTGAGGCCTCTGAACAAGTTTAAGAACAATGCCAGTCCTAAGGCTTAACTATATACTGGTGTCTGACGTGATAAGGATTACAAATCCTAAATCTGTGATCAAGGAGAATAACATAGAATAGGAAAACAATGTAGTAAAATTTAATTAGTTTCTCAAACAAATACATATTCCATTTGTTAATAGGAAACTAAAAGTAGCCTCCTTCAACCCTGTCCCACGTAAACACAATTGTGTTTTCTCCCCCAACATTTCGATACTTTGCATATCTTGTTTTCAACCACTAAACTTTATTTTCTCTGTATTTCTCTTGGTGCTCAAGGTTTATTGTTGTTATTTTCTTGTTCTAAACTACAACAAGAAGAATGTTAGATCGTTTGACCGACACTGCAACACTAGACTTAGCTTGGATGGATGCAAGCCAAGAAAATGCAGTCAGGAGTGTAAAAAGAGTTGCCCTGTGGTTCAGACAGGTATGCAATTGTTCATGCAACCAGGTGTAGCTTTTAATTTTCAATTGTTCGTGATGCATCCATTTTTTTTCCAATTGTGTGAAAACTATAATTGTAGTGTCTTGAGTATATATTTAAGAAAAGTTTATGTTACAAAACATAAGGTTTGTGATTAAAACTGATAGATTTACCTTTCTCAATTTCAGAATGTATTCAGGTTAAAAAAGAATCAAAACTTGCTTTCATCTCAGAAGAGTTGTGCACTAGATGTGGTATTTTTGCTAAGGTCAATACTATACACCATGCTTTCCCTCGCTCTTAAACATACATTTTCTCATGTTGATGTTGATGTAATCTTGTAATTTGTTTGATACGTAGTATTTGCTTATTGCGAAAACCTCGCCTTTTTCTTTCCAACTCCCTAAATCCCTCGTAAACAGGTAGCAAATCCTGTATTTAGGTATCAAAAAACCAATCCAATTCATGGTCCTCTTCAACAATAGTAGTTCATTTTAGCTGAAGGATTTTGGTTAGTCGAATTTTCATTGTTCCTGGGAATAGTCTTATGTCTTAAAAATATAAGAAGCAGACCACGGTGGCTCTTTATTGTGTTGATACTGAGTATTTAGTGATGAGATGGTGACAAACTGACAATGAAGCTTGCACGGGTTACCAGGTTGTTCGATGAGTTGATAGTGGCAAAAAAAGTTTCAATTCATCTAAAATATGATAGATAAACCTCCTTCTGTATTGCTAAAATTCAAGTATCTCCTTGCGTACGTCTGTCAGGTTACCAGGCTGTCAGATGAGTTAACAGTGGCCAAAAAAGTTTCAATTCATCTGAAATGTGATAGTTAAGCTTAAGCCTCCTTCTGTATCGCTAGAATTCCAGTATCTCCTTGCTTACATCTCTTATCAACGAGGCTAGAAAACAGGCGACATGAAAATTATGCTTCCTGACAAGTCGTATTATCTAGATGAAGATAATTGATCCTGATCTCATATTCAATTATATTTAACTTAGCTTAGCTTATTGTTGATTAGTTTAGCAAATATTGTTGAGAAAAGGTCGGCATGGGGTTCTTTTTGAACTATGAAGTGTCCCGACGACGTTGTAAAGTTGTATTTACTTATGATGGGAGTTAGAGAATCCTCTAGATTTCCCTTTCTGTCCAGTCTTGCTCATATTTCTGCATACACCTGAGATCTGTGCAGCGCTAGAAAATTCCAGCGCTTGGATCAGGAGTGCTGGTTATTTTTAGCGCTTGACATTTGTGCGCCAGATTTGTTCTGGTGACAGCTGAATCAATTATATCTTTGCATGATTTTGTAAGACACAAACTTTAGCGCTGGAATATAATAGCGCACAAGGTTTGAGCGCTGAAAAATAGTGACGCTTGGAATGCCAGCGCTGGAATTTTCCAGCGCTGGTGTTTTAGTCCACTTTTCCAGTCTTTATCGGTTTTTGCCGAATCATATCCCATTTTCTATCTTATGAACATGAGTTGGGATGCAACTCTTAGCCTTTATCAAATGATAAATCGTAATGCGATTCAAACACTTTGATATTTTATCTTATACGGTTACTATTTTGGGCAGCGTTCAAGCATATCAGTTACAATAAATAGTTGTTTCTAAAAATGGAAATATGGTTTATGGGATATTAGCCAGTCATGGATCATTCGCATCATATTTAGGAAATCTTAGTCAAGCGGTGTTTGGTTTCATCATTGAACACACTGTGTCGGGCCTAGGGATAAATTTAGGCGTCTACAGTTTGCCCCCACTTTGATTGAGTCTGAGCAAGACGACAATCAAAGTATTGGAAGACGGAGTGCTTCTAGGACATAACTTGGTTGAAACCAAGTTCGAGCGAGGGTCTCACGATCCCCCGAGTGATAACATTTGACTGAAGGGTCATCACTAGGAATGCCAATAGTTCCCTCATGAGTCATTGGGAAGCTACTGACTTGAACGGACTTCTCAGAGAGTCATTGAAGACGTTCAAATGGTAGGACATAGTTTTTCGAAAACAGACACTTAACTTGACTTTTAAGGTCATAACACTAGATACAGAATAGGATATAGACTACAAAATACGAAATAACAGAATGACGAATGAACTTAAACGGAATCTGGGATACGGATTACAAAAAACCGCGACGTTTTTTTTAGCAAGGAATGAATAAACCTGAACGGAATCCGGGATACGGATTACAAAAACCGAGACATTTTTAGCAAGGAATGAATAAACCTGAACGGAACCCGAGATACGGATTACAAAAACCGCGACATTTTTTTAGCAAGGAATGAATAAACCTGAACGGAATCCGGGATACAGATTAGAAAAACGACGACATTTTTTTAGCAAGGAATGAATAAACCTGAACGGAATCCGGAATACGGATTACAAAAACCGCGACATTTTTTAGCAAGGAATGAATAAACCTGAACGGAATCCGGGATACGGATTACAAAACTTTTTCAGAGTATAGATTCTTTGAATGCTGATAAGTTTCAAAATTTCCTTTATGTTGCTTGTTTTTTTGTTTAAATAAAATAACCGTCACCTAAATGGGTTGCGGCGATTCGGGAGCACAGTTGCCTGTTAGTGGGCTGCCCGAATATTGACTTTTGAACCGTTACTTTTCCGCGGGAAGAGAAACGGAAAAAGATTAAGCGGTTATTTGATAAGAAATGGGGCTGATTGACCCAACATTTTGTCGGAGTGGAATAAATGTGCGCTGGAAAATTCCAGTGCTTGAATTTGAGCGCTGAAATTTTCCAGCGCTTGAATTATTTTCAAGCGCATGTTTTCTTTAAATACGAACAACATAGTTGCAATTCGCCATTTCTGCTGCTTGCTTGCTCGCGACTTTCTCACTCCTCTTACTCGTTCTTCATCGTTTTTGCTCAATTTTGCACGATTTCTTCACCAAAATTGCTCCCAAGTCGATCTAAATCACATATATGTAAGTAATTTCGAGTTTAACTTGCATTTTGGCTTGATTTTGAGTAGAAATTCGTATGATATTTCATGCCCAAATTGAATTGGGGCTTTTGATATTTGCCCCAATTTCTTGCAATTGTTTGCTTGCATGTGATGTTCATAACATGTATGAGTGCCTAAGCATGTTAGTTTCTGCAAGTATGTTGATTTTGGGTAATTTTGAACACCTTCAAAATTAGCCCCCAAGTGTGCCTACGAATTGATATTGGAATGTAAAGTAGGTGTTTTTGTTGCTTTGCTTGCGGCCTACATGGTCTATAGATGATAGAAAATGCATGATTTCGGTGTTCGGAATAGTCTGTGGTTGACTTCGCATGTATGGACTTTTATTACTAACTTGTGAACTTAGTAACATGTCACATTTAGGGAACGAAATTGTCTGATGCCACTAGTTTGTTGTATTGTGGAATTTTTGGAATGTAATTGCTTTACATTACTGGGTTTGAGGTGTGATGCCTTATGCCTTTTCGTATTTTTTGCGAAATGTAGTATGTCGGGCGACAGTTCATCCTTCGCTGAGGGGGAGACTTCGGGTTACGTCATACATCCACGGGTTGCTTCTTCTCGTCCGATGAGGCGAGAGGGTACTTACCGTGCCAGGGGCTCTCGGAGGACGAGGGATGCCTCTTTGTCTCCTTCGTTGGGGTCCGGAGGGGGTTCCGACCCTAATTGGCCCTGCCTGCTTGGTTGGCCCCGATAGAGTACGATGGGGTTGATCTTCACCACAACCTGGAGCATCACGTGGTGTCCCGGTTCCGTGCTGGGAAGGCTGAGGCGGATACAGATTTCCGACCTTGTGGTGGGTCGGTTTTCGTGGAGCGCTTAGGGAAGCTGGACGAGCGGACTCGCGCAGCGGTGGAGGCATGCCCTTTATATCCGACGGTGTGCTTCTTTAGGGAGGTCGTGGGCCCTAATACATCTAGGCGGTTCGTGCGCCTAATTCTGGAGTGGTGGTGGGATACCACCAACACTTTCCACTTCCTGTGGGGCGAGATGACTATTACCCCCGAGTTTACATTGCCCTTACGGGTTTATCCTTCACGGGTAGACCGGTTTACATCGCTAGGGAGACATTTATGTCGTCGTAGAGGACGGTCAAAGAGTGCATTGGGGATGACTTGGCCGTAGAGGTGGCCAAGTACAAGGGGAAGGGGATGCCTTACTTTAGGGGAATACAGTTAAATACATATTAACGCAGCGGAATAATCCCCAAAGCCAGAAAGCATGTATAAAGTACAGATTAAGCAAACTTACATTCGAAGCGTGTTTTCCCTAGGTCAACACACGAACACGAACAAAGAACTCCAATTGTCGTTCCTCTACTTGGTTCACCGACACGTTCAGATCCGTCTTGAGATTCGTAGCTTAGACGTCACTCAAGAGTTTTTAGCTTTTATAGAAGAATAGTACGAACAGAGGCAAAGAGAGAATTAGGGTTTCTCTTTGATTAGGTTTTACTGAACGTACGTAGAATTAGAATTGTGTTGTGTGTGAAAAACACAACGAGAGGTGGTGTAATACCTCGTATTTTTATAATATTTATAAATATATTTTATTATATTTATAAAGCATTTTACGATTTTTAGAATTTATTTAGCATTTAAATATTATTTAAATGTATTTTAATTAATTAGAATATTTATTATTTTAATTAATTACGAAACGAATTTAATTTTCGAGTCGGGAAATTTAATGGGTCGCAAGTAATTTTAAAAGGTTTGGGTTTTAAATGAAAAGTCCAACTCGTTTTATTAATCAAGCCCAATCAAAAGAATTTAATTCTAAACTTAAGGCTAGCCCAATCATTTAAATGCTAAGCCCAATGTCAAATTGCCAAGCCTAGCCCACTAGTGATATGAGAGCCTATAAATAGGACTCTCCTCATTAAATGATTCCCCTTATTTTTCATAAACCCCCTCTTGCTTTTCTTGCCCCACACTCCTCCTCTCCTCTCCCTCTTGTCCGGCTCGCAGCCCCGCACAGTACGAGCAGTGCCCTCGTGCCTTGTGCCTCGTGCTCGCCCGTCCCTCTCGCCCTCGCAGCCCGCCCAGTCAGCGCTTGCTGCTGCTGCGTGCTACTGCTATAGCTGCTGCTGCGTGCCTCGTGCTCGCGCCCAGCACTCTCCCTCTCACCCTCGCTCTCTTGCACGCCCTCGCGCCATCCCTCGTCGCCCAGCCTCGCGCCAGCGCGCGCTGTGCCCTGCTGCCTTTGTTCCTTTGCCCGTGCACGCGCACACACGATTGTGTGTGTGTGTGTTTCGTTGTTCGTTCGTTCAATTCTTTCTCCCAATCACATTAATTCGTGGTTGTTCCGTGCTATAGGCCGGATTGGTATAATTCTCTTCTTCCTTACCTATTTTATTTCAATTCCGTATTTTAAATTATATTATTATTATTGTTTTAAATAATTAAAATGCTGGGAATCGGTTGTGAACACCGTACTTTGAGGATTTATATGTTTTGATTCATGAGGCGTATTTTAATTATTAGAGCATGAATTTTCAGATTCGTTTATTTAATAAAGAATTGATTTTTATGATGTTAAATTGGTTTTATTGGGAATTTCAAGTTAGGGTTTTAACCTAGACCTAATGGGTCAATTGATTAGAATAATTAGGTGATTAATTTAATTATGATAATCAATTATATTTTCAGATTTATAAAAAGGTCTAAAGTGTTGATTTTTATTGATTTTAAGGGTGGAAAAAGTATGTTTTCATACTAGGGATTTGTTTTGCAAATTGAGACGATTATTTTATTAAAGAACGATTGAATTCTAAAGTTTTAACAAGGTTTTATATTTTATAAAGTTGCTGGATATTTAATCAACATGGAAATAATTAAAGTTTCATTATTTTGATGATAGGAGGTGATTTCTAAGTGAGTGCTAGTTTTTGCAAAGTGGCCCCTACGCTTAGGTATTCAAGGTACGTACAAGTCTAGGGCGACCACACTATTTGTCAAAGATATTACATGATTGTTGTTGATGTGAATTATATTATGCGGATTCATATTTGTTTGGTGAACGATCATGTGGATTATTATATTGGAATTGTTGAATTATTGGTTGAACAAGCATGTTGGGATTATTATGAGTATGTATTTCATTGTCAATCATGTTGTTCAATATTTATGCATGTATGGTTTGGTTTCACATGCAAGGGATGAATTATTTATTGTTATGCTATTGTACGGGATGTCTAGCATACTTTTGAGCCAATTATTCGTACCACGTTGTACTATTTTTGTTACCACACGTAAAGGGTTAGCTCACCTAAGCCACCACACATGTAGGGTTCAGTTGGGAATGTCTGTATGAAATGAATTAGGATTTGTCGTGCAAGGGCACATCCCTCATGTTAATAGGCATGATGTGGAATCTCACCTTTTGTGAGAAGGAACTTGGTAGTAATTTCACTACGTCTTGCTTTATTGATCACAAGTCCTAAAAGATTAAAATGAGATTGTTTTGGTTGTCATTTATTATTGTATGTATGTATGTTTATTTGAGTCTGGAGTTCGCCTTAATAAAATATTAATAAACGTAAAGTGCAACCAGAACAAGCTTCAAAACTCTTGGAATGTATATACCTTGAGTATGAACAATGGGGGGAGACTTTCCGGAAAGCTTGATCTCCTACTAATGATACAAGACATTGTTTCATTCATATTATGCGCTGAAATTCCGTCGGTATGGCCCGACACTCGGTATGGTCCGTTATTTATTATTTTTTATGGTGTTTGGTGGGCTCCCAACACCCTTCCTTTATGGAATATTCTTTTGGCCCGTTCGAAGCTTATTCTAATTAAATTGTGAGTCAAGAGTCGAGTCAAGAGTCGAGTCTTGTATTCATGATTTACTTGTTATTATTGAATGGCTTTTGCATGTTGATTAATACTTTAGCGAGTGGTGCATGTTTATAGTTTTATTTCACTCTAGGCTTGTAAGTACTCAGCTTTTGCTGACTACGTGCTTTGTGTCTTTTGGTCATGGCCTTTGCCTTAATGACCCTATGATGATCCATCATTTGCACTTGCATTGTTGGGGAGTAGAATAATATAGCAGGTTGGTAGATCGAAGTACGATCGAAATCACGTGGCTTGGGATGATTGAGAGAGTTGCATGCTTTCGTACTTTAAAACTATTTTTATCTATACTTTAATTATGTTTTGAATTTGTTGAACTTTTAATACTTTGGTTTTTGGGCCATTATGGTTCCAATTTGTAGGAGGCCTCGATAATTTAATTATTTATGTTTTGAAAAGTTAGTTGACATTAAATTCCGCTGCGTAATTCTGGTAATAGCCTTAACTGTTATCACGGTGGCGGTAATACTTTAGTAATTCCTTTATTTTAAGTTGGAAAATGGTTTTATAAAAGCAAGGAATTATTATGGTGTTACAGGTGGTGTGTAATAACCCTAAGGTTATAACATGACCGGCCAAGGCACAAGGCCTCAACCGGCCAGCTACACATGCACAAGCCCACAACAGCGCGCACAAGGCAACACAGCCGTGGGTCGTGGGCCTCGCTGCTTGCTTGATGCCATCGCTGCTGTCCGCGCGCGCCCAGCCGTGGCTTGCGGGCTTGCTCTCGCTGCTGGCGAGCTTGTAATCCCCCGTAATTTTATACATTTTATTAATATATTTTAACGTATAGTTATTTATATTTTAATAGAATTTACGAATTTTAATAATAAATATATAATTAACGTATATTTATTTAAGTTAATTACATTTTAAATTTTTAACGATTTATGAAATCAAAATAATTTTAGAACTTTACATTGAAACAATTCGTTTTACGAAAACACGTTCGATTGACTTTGGAAAACAATCCTAACCGTTTTGGATTCAAACAAACTTAATTTTAATCCTAGCCCAAATTGGTGAAGCCCAAGATAGATAAACCCATAAGTCTTTCCTCTCATCTCCTTCAACTTCACGTGGAAAAGGAAAAAAAAAAACCCTCTAACCCACACCAAACAAGAAAAATCACGTATTGCTGTTTCACGTGAAATTTCTCAAACCTCCTCCTTGCTTCAGCTTCCCGGAACCTCTGCGCCGTCACCTTCGGCCGCCTAACCACCGTCGGCGTTCCTCCCTTCTCCGTCGTTCCGGTACTCCTTATCTCTTCTCCTCCTCTTATTCTTTCCTTATCTCTTTCGTTTCTTTTTCCCTCACTCGTTGGTTCTGTTGATTTGAACCGGTACCTACGCGCCGCTTGCAGCCGCGACCACCACCTCACGGCCTCCCTTGCCGCACCGCGCCGCCCAACTGTTGCAGCCTCCCTATTCTTCCTGTCACGCACGCAGTCGCAGCCCCTTGCTTGCACAACCACCTCGGCGCGACTACCTTCAACCACCACCATCAGCAAGCGTCGCCCAACCTCGGCGACCACCTGCACCGTCGTCGCGCAGCCCGCCGTCGGCCAGCTTCCCTCCTCTCTCCTTTGGTTAATTTCTAAATCCTTAAAACTAATTAATGCTTTAATTACGTTTTAATAATTTAATTTATGTGTCTTGAATTAAATTTATGATTTTTTTTTATTAAGTTATACATTTTCAGATTATATATTTCGCTTGATTTATAATTAAATTTGCAGATTATATAATTGGTTTGAAACGAGAATTCGAATTATTTAAAGCACGAATTTTAAGGTTTTAATATTTTAAATTCATGTTAGGATGATTATAAGTTATTGAATTATTATTTTTATGATTTTAAACATGCTAATTATGTTTTGGAGTAGTTTGAAATTAGTTATATTGCCGGAAATTTAAAGTACGATGTTTGCAAAGAGTTTTCAACGAATTTCAATCACTAATTCAATAATTTTTATGCTAGGAAATCAAATATTCAAGTTTTGTTATTGAAAAAGAATTCTAAATATGTTTAGGATGTAGTTAGAATGTGTTATTATAGCTGTGAACGATTAGAAGTTGATTGGGAATCCTTGTTGGTTGTTTTTAGGCGGAGAATTCTTTGTAGGCGACTTTTGAATTATTAAAGTGGTCTTGCAGTTTGTTTACACAAGGTACGTACATACCTGTGTGCTTGGAACGTGTGCTAATTGTTGAAACCATGTTGAATCTTGTTGTTGAACTTGGTTATGTTGATATTATTGTTGAACTTGGTGATGTTGATATTATGGACGAACTGGGTTATATTGAATGTGCATGTTTAATACTGTTGGACAAACTTATTGAACTTATTTTGCACTATAAGAACTGTAACATGTTAGTATGGATGTTTGATACAAACATGTTGGTTGGGAACACTAGATTATTCTATATGATTGGGTTGGATCAATTGGTTGTTGTTCCCTTTCTATCTTTTCACTACTTTATAAGGGCGGAGGACCTTGTTTAGTAAGTTGAAACTTTATGCCCATATACAGGGTTGCTCATGGTTAAAGGAAAGGTTGGTTAAGTTGGAATGAGTCTTGATTGATGCTTTTATGATCACTTACTTAATTCCAAGATAAAAACAGTTGTGAACAAATGTGAATTGTCTGTCTTATGTAATGGTTGAGTCATAACGGAATCTCAATTTGTAAATCATGTAAAGTGAAACTGAATAGCAATAGCTTTAGACTGTGCACGTCTGAAGTGACGGACAAACAGGAGTTGGGGTTCATGGTGGTAGCCCATGGCCTTTAATTCGGACCGGATTGATCACCGTGTCCTATTTTTATTTAAACGTTCCTCGATATCGCAGGTCACTGAGGTTACGGAGTCGCGCCCGTACCTCGTCTTCCTTAGTGAAGACTTCTGGATGGTCAACTCGGTCCATTGTCTATTTCAACTAAAATAATATTATGGTTATTAAGCCTAGCTTAGTCTAGTCAAGTATAATCGTCAATTTATTATGTTTTGTCTGTCCTTACTTATATTTATTAGTATCATGTTAGGGTTGTTGGTTTGGTAGTATCATGCTAGGATTGTTGTTGTTTTAGTATGTAGTACTCAGCTTTGCTGATTACGTGCTTTGTTTGTGTGTGTTGATCATGGCTATGCCTTATTGATCCTGTGATGACCCATCTTTGGTGAGCAGTCTCTAAGGATCAATAAGCGTTGCCCATCTACAGGTTTGAAGATGATGCATCATTGGGATCGGGATTAGAGAGCTTGTAGTTCTATTCGTTTAATTAAGTGATTTAATTTGTTAACTTGGATTTGAAATTTGTCGTACTATTCGTATTTCCTTATTTCATTTAATTGGTTTTGGACCTAATATGTAATAAGATTACTTATGAACCTAAAAGTTAGTTTTATGTTTTCCGCTGCAAAATTCTGAATAAGCCGTACGTTTTCACACGGGCGATAATGCCTTGATAATTCTCTATGTTTTATATAAAAAGGTTATTTTAGAAAAGGGAGAATTGTCGGGGTGTTACAAAGTGGTATTTAGAAGCTAAGGTTTTACTTTAATAAAATTTTAGGCGCCTAACTATCTAGTTATTTAAAATAAATTTCTTAAAAATCGAGCTTCTACGTATTATAGTGTTCAAAAAAAAATTGGTACTTTTTTTTTGGGGGGCCGATTTCCTTTTATCTTGTTTGAAAGTATATGATATTTCTTATTTAAGTTCGAAATCAAATTATTATTCAAGTTAAAGTGATACTTTCGACATTTTTATTTTTCTTATTATTTATTATTCAAAAAAAAAAAAAATGAGTACATTTTTTTTAGTTGTTTCAAGAGTTAGAATTCGTTATAAGAAAATATAAATCTTTTTCGAATTAATAACTTTATTTTCTAATTTATTCGCTACGCATTTCCTTAATTTATTTTACTTTATTTATTTTATATTTTTATTTATGTTATTATATTAGCGTCCTTTTACCTTGTTATTTAAATTATTTCAATGCTTTAGCTTATGAGAGATGGGTAGTATAAGAAGGGCATATAAGATAGAATTATATGTGCATTAATGGCTAGTCAACGCTAGCATTAGAAATTGATTGTTATGAACGTTCGTGTACTAATTGTTTAAGTGTTACATTTAAATGTGCATAAAGAATTGTTTGCTTCCACCAAATTTATTGCGTTATTGAACTTTGTCTATGATTTGGTTGGAAAAACGTTAGTGAGACATGGAATTGTTTATTTCAGGAATAAAATGTTTCTTTCCAAGTACACCAACATAGGATCCTTCGAGAAACTTGATATAGAAACCCCAGATATTTACGTGAAGAAAATCATGTTTGGATGTGAATATTATGCTAAAGTTCAAGGGCAACCTATCTTAATGAGAAAGGATATCATAGCAGCTACTATCATTAATTGCTTACCTAACAAATTTCCATACCTAGAACTCAAGGAAAAGTTTAAAGACATGCATTCTGATAATGGAACTCCAAACCTGGCTAAATATGGGACTTGGGATGGTAGATGGAAATATGATTCAGAAATTCTGACCACCATTATTGAGGCGGCAGAAAGTGGGTTTAGAGACGGTAAAATCGTAGGGAGTCATGTTGGAGATGCAGTTACAGAAGAACCTATGGGAGTAAGTGTAAATAATGACCTAGAGGAAAATGATGTAGCCGTGGAGAGTGAGAATGTAGGTGTTGAGGCAGAGAATCCTAACCTAGTGGCTCATGAGCCAACCATTGAAATTTCTAGTGATTCAGATGCAGATCTCGAAAGTGAGCAGCAGGTGGCAAATGAGCCTAATCAAGATGAAGATATGGAAGAAGATGAAGACCCTGAGGAAGAGTTTGATGATCTTGAGATCTAAATTTCACTCCGCAAGTTTCAGGAGCAATGGATAGGCAAGAGGCCACAAATATTTTGAAGTCATAAATAGTTAATTTAACTCTTTTATGTTTTAGAGAATAAGTAGCGAAGCTACAATAGTTTAAAGTTAAAGTTTATTGAAGTTTGAAATGTTCTTTATTATTTTGAAGGATGTAATAAATCTTTATGGAGTTAGCAATAAAAGTTAAAGTTTTCAAGGAATTGTTCTTTATTCTATTTTGAGGATTCCATAATACCCCAACCTTTAGGTAACACGTCATGGATTAATTTTCCATTGGTTGCATACTCAGTGTGAATTGTGGATCAATTTAATTGCCACAATAATATTAAATGATTTGAGTACATAAAGGAAGTGAGGGCCAATCTAGACCCTCATGACCAATATGATTCAAAAGGTTATGCCCTATGTGCAGTGTGTGAATGTCTTTCGTGAATTATCGAGGATGATTATTTTTCAATGATTATTGCATCTTGTAGACGATCGTTGCACCTTCATAAACGATTGTCGTGCCTTCATAAATGATGTGTATTAATGTGAACATTGTTGGTTGAGGCGAACTTTATGGTCAATTCAAGTATTAAATTGTATGGGATAACGTATAGGTGATGTTTCAAACCTAAAGTAGAGTATACTAATTGCAGGTCGCGTTCTAGAATGGCCAACAATAATGACTTAGTTGTTGCTATTCGCCTCTTGGCGGAAAAGATGACCCCACCTTTTTAGAAAACCAGATTGGAGAGTTTGAGAAATTGTTTGGGGATTTGAATTGTTTTGAGAATATGAGAGTGGGTCAAGTTGTCATGTATTTGAAAGATGAAGCCGATTTACAGTGGAGAGAAATAGAGTTAGGCTTAGCGCTGCTGAAAGATTCAATTAGGATTCAATTGTTACTGCCTTAAGGGAAAGGTTTACCCTACCTTTTATGAGAAAGCAGAAAGTTTAGGAATTCATAAACATTAGTATGGGGAGCATGACCATCGATGAATACTATTGCAGATTTATAGCATGACCACCTTAGAATTAGGTGGGGAAACCTCTACATCTTTGGATTTTGTGTATGGGGGAGCGGCTCATATTTATGGGTTGCAGTCTAGAATGGACAAGAAAAATATTGTTGTTGGGGAGAAAAGAAAAGAGTTTAATGCTGGGGAAAACCAAGGAAATTTCAAGAGAAATATGAATGAAAATGGTAATGGGAGTGGTAACCAGGTAAAGTAGGGATTTAACCAGTCAGGAAATTAGGGTCGAAGCCTTTAGGGGCGTAGAACAACTAAGAGAACTTCCATAAGTCTGCTAATGAGAATAACAACCAGGATAAGGCTCCGGATAAACTATTCGTTGTGAGTAGAAGTGAAGCTGAACGTTTTGCAGATGTAGTTTATGGTACTTTTCTATTAACTCCGTGCCAGTTAAAACATTGTTTGATTCAGGGGCAACTTGCTCTTTTATTTCGTGCTCTATTGTTAAAAGTTGAAGTTAGTAGATTTCGAGGCGATTGATTTACCTGTTAGTCTACCTACTGGTGTAACCATAAAGTGTACCAAGTTGTTTAAGAACTTGCCTTTGAAGACAAAAGATTGTGTTTTTCCTTCTGATTTGATAAAGTTTAGTCTGAGGGACCTAGATGTAATTTCGGGGATGGACTAGCTAAGTGTGTACAAGGCTAAGGTAGATTGTGAAGTTCAGAAAGTAAGTTTAAGGAACCTTATTGGAAAATTGACCTCATATAGATGTTTTGAAAAGTCCAAGAACCTTTACTTATTTCCGTAATGCAAGTGAGGAAATTGATGAATAGGGAGTACGAACTATTTTCTGTAGTGTGTCAGAGGTGATTAAAGAAGTTAGTGACAATCGAGGATGTTGCCATTGTGAGTGGATTCATTGATGTGTTTCCGAGTGAAATTACAAGTATGTTACCTGTTAGAGCTTTTGAGTTCACTATAGACTTAGATCCTGAAACGACACCTATATCCAAAGCACCTTATAGCATGACACCTCCTGAAATGAGCGAATTAAGACACAATTGCAAGAGTTGTTTGTTAAGGAGAAAGATAAGAGTATGGAATCATGCATCGATTTTAGGGAGCTAAACACCATCAAGAACGAGTATCCTTTGCCTAGGATAGATGACATATTTGATCAATTGAATTGGGCGAGTGTGTTCTCAAAGTCTGATTTGTGTTGAAGTACCACCAATTGAGGATAGATGATAAGGGCCTATACCTCATTAGGACTCGTTATTGTCATTATGGGTTTAGAGTAATGTCTTTTGGGTTAACCAATGCACCTGCCATAAATATGGAATTGATGAATGAGATTTCCCACGAATTCCGAATTAAGTTTGTTATTATATTACTGATGGTATCCTGATTTATTCAAAGAATGCAAAAAAAGAGCATAATGAAATCTTGAGGATTACTTTGGAGACGCTTAGAAAGAATCTAGTTTTTTTTTTCTTAAATGAAGTATACAAATCTTGAAGTCATGTGTGTATAAGTGACACCAGTGGAAAAGTGAAGGATTATATTGATCGAAAACTACGTTACGTAAGGGAGTAACATTAAGAGGTGATTCGAGTGGTCCAGGATCGTTAGAAATTTGTTGTCTTGAAAAGAGGGGAATATATGAATTGGTGAAATACTAGAATTGAAGCCCAAGAGTTATACATCCATGAAAGGCGTAATGAGGTTCAGTAGAAAAGGAAAGTGGAGCAGAAGGAGTGTCTGTAGATCCTGCTAAGGTTCAAGCTGTGAGTGAGTGACCTACTCCAAAGAACGTGTCTAATGTTTGAAGTTTCCTAGGCCTATTTGACTATTATAGGAGGTTTCCGAGAGACTTTTCGAAGATAGCAAGACCAATGACCAATCTGATGAAAAAGGAATCAAAGTTTGAGTGAAGGGAGAAATTTGTGAAAGCTTTCCAGATTGTAAAAGAACATTTGACCCCCACACTCGTTGTCACGTCAGTTGAAACCTTACGAGACTAATTAACCTACTCATGACCTAAAGCTAGCTGTTATTGTGTTATATGCGAATATTCGGAGGCATTACCTTTATAGGGCAACATGTAAGATCCTTACCGAGCACAAAAGTCTGAAATTTTGGCAATAAGGTCCAGTTGAAGCTCGGGGACAACATTGAAAATGATACTGCTTTCCACCCTGTAACCGATGGTCAGCTTGAGAGCACTAACCAAACCATGGGAGATAAGTTGAGAGCATGTACTATTGACTTTAAAGAGAAGTTGGGAGATCATTTAGATTTGATTGAATTGTCGTGCATCGATAGTTACCATGCGAGCATTACGATGTCACATGTTGAGGCATTGTGTGGAAAAAGTGTAGAAGTCCATTGCTGGAATGATTTGAGTGAAAATATTGTATTGGGGACATAATTCGATGAAGTGGAAGTATCAAAAGTTATTCCCTGAGATGAGTTACGAGGGCGTAACTCGTTTTCTTTAAGGGGGTAGAATGCGATAGAAATTCGCGCTTTTTACCTACTTTTATAGCAATTTCATGCATTTTATGCTAATTATTAGCAACTTATACATGTTGGTGCAAAGTAAATAAATTCTCCGCATAAGAAAAAGGTGTTCATGAGTAACACAAGCATCTTTGAGTTGGCAAAAGAGTGCACAAGAGTGGCACAAAGTACTCCTACAGTAAGAATAAGTTGAAAACTTTTGAAAAATGTGTGAATTTTCGTGTCAAGTTTCGGGACGAAACTTCTTTTAAGAGGGGTAGATTGTAATCCCCCGTAATTTTATACATTTTATTAATATATTTTAACGTATAGTTATTTATATTTTAATAGAATTTACGAATTTTAATAATAAATATATAATTAACGTATATTTATTTAAGTTAATTACATTTTAAATTTTTAACGATTTATGAAATCAAAATAATTTTAGAACTTTACATTGAAACAATTCGTTTTACGAAAACACGTTCGATTGACTTTGGAAAACAATCCTAACCGTTTTGGATTCAAACAAACTTAATTTTAATCCTAGCCCAAATTGGTGAAGCCCAAGATAGATAAACCCATAAGTCTTTCCTCTCATCTCCTTCAACTTCACGTGGAAAAGGAAAAAAAAAAACCCTCTAACCCACACCAAACAAGAAAAATCACGTATTGCTGTTTCACGTGAAATTTCTCAAACCTCCTCCTTGCTTCAGCTTCCCGGAACCTCTGCGCCGTCACCTTCGGCCGCCTAACCACCGTCGGCGTTCCTCCCTTCTCCGTCGTTCCGGTACTCCTTATCTCTTCTCCTCCTCTTATTCTTTCCTTATCTCTTTCGTTTCTTTTTCCCTCACTCGTTGGTTCTGTTGATTTGAACCGGTACCTACGCGCCGCTTGCAGCCGCGACCACCACCTCACGGCCTCCCTTGCCGCACCGCGCCGCCCAACTGTTGCAGCCTCCCTATTCTTCCTGTCACGCACGCAGTCGCAGCCCCTTGCTTGCACAACCACCTCGGCGCGACTACCTTCAACCACCACCATCAGCAAGCGTCGCCCAACCTCGGCGACCACCTGCACCGTCGTCGCGCAGCCCGCCGTCGGCCAGCTTCCCTCCTCTCTCCTTTGGTTAATTTCTAAATCCTTAAAACTAATTAATGCTTTAATTACGTTTTAATAATTTAATTTATGTGTCTTGAATTAAATTTATGATTTTTTTTTATTAAGTTATACATTTTCAGATTATATATTTCGCTTGATTTATAATTAAATTTGCAGATTATATAATTGGTTTGAAACGAGAATTCGAATTATTTAAAGCACGAATTTTAAGGTTTTAATATTTTAAATTCATGTTAGGATGATTATAAGTTATTGAATTATTATTTTTATGATTTTAAACATGCTAATTATGTTTTGGAGTAGTTTGAAATTAGTTATATTGCCGGAAATTTAAAGTACGATGTTTGCAAAGAGTTTTCAACGAATTTCAATCACTAATTCAATAATTTTTATGCTAGGAAATCAAATATTCAAGTTTTGTTATTGAAAAAGAATTCTAAATATGTTTAGGATGTAGTTAGAATGTGTTATTATAGCTGTGAACGATTAGAAGTTGATTGGGAATCCTTGTTGGTTGTTTTTAGGCGGAGAATTCTTTGTAGGCGACTTTTGAATTATTAAAGTGGTCTTGCAGTTTGTTTACACAAGGTACGTACATACCTGTGTGCTTGGAACGTGTGCTAATTGTTGAAACCATGTTGAATCTTGTTGTTGAACTTGGTTATGTTGATATTATTGTTGAACTTGGTGATGTTGATATTATGGACGAACTGGGTTATATTGAATGTGCATGTTTAATACTGTTGGACAAACTTATTGAACTTATTTTGCACTATAAGAACTGTAACATGTTAGTATGGATGTTTGATACAAACATGTTGGTTGGGAACACTAGATTATTCTATATGATTGGGTTGGATCAATTGGTTGTTGTTCCCTTTCTATCTTTTCACTACTTTATAAGGGCGGAGGACCTTGTTTAGTAAGTTGAAACTTTATGCCCATATACAGGGTTGCTCATGGTTAAAGGAAAGGTTGGTTAAGTTGGAATGAGTCTTGATTGATGCTTTTATGATCACTTACTTAATTCCAAGATAAAAACAGTTGTGAACAAATGTGAATTGTCTGTCTTATGTAATGGTTGAGTCATAACGGAATCTCAATTTGTAAATCATGTAAAGTGAAACTGAATAGCAATAGCTTTAGACTGTGCACGTCTGAAGTGACGGACAAACAGGAGTTGGGGTTCATGGTGGTAGCCCATGGCCTTTAATTCGGACCGGATTGATCACCGTGTCCTATTTTTATTTAAACGTTCCTCGATATCGCAGGTCACTGAGGTTACGGAGTCGCGCCCGTACCTCGTCTTCCTTAGTGAAGACTTCTGGATGGTCAACTCGGTCCATTGTCTATTTCAACTAAAATAATATTATGGTTATTAAGCCTAGCTTAGTCTAGTCAAGTATAATCGTCAATTTATTATGTTTTGTCTGTCCTTACTTATATTTATTAGTATCATGTTAGGGTTGTTGGTTTGGTAGTATCATGCTAGGATTGTTGTTGTTTTAGTATGTAGTACTCAGCTTTGCTGATTACGTGCTTTGTTTGTGTGTGTTGATCATGGCTATGCCTTATTGATCCTGTGATGACCCATCTTTGGTGAGCAGTCTCTAAGGATCAATAAGCGTTGCCCATCTACAGGTTTGAAGATGATGCATCATTGGGATCGGGATTAGAGAGCTTGTAGTTCTATTCGTTTAATTAAGTGATTTAATTTGTTAACTTGGATTTGAAATTTGTCGTACTATTCGTATTTCCTTATTTCATTTAATTGGTTTTGGACCTAATATGTAATAAGATTACTTATGAACCTAAAAGTTAGTTTTATGTTTTCCGCTGCAAAATTCTGAATAAGCCGTACGTTTTCACACGGGCGATAATGCCTTGATAATTCTCTATGTTTTATATAAAAAGGTTATTTTAGAAAAGGGAGAATTGTCGGGGTGTTACAGAGCTGTTGGCTCATTGGGCCTTGTGCCCTTGCGCGCTTGGCTTGATGGGCCAGCAGCCTCGTCTCGCTCGTATCCGCGACCAACGCCTTACGACTATTGTTTATCATATAGTATTTGACGAATCACCGTCGAACGATACGATTTATTCGTTTCTCCTAGCTTACGAATATTCGCGATACGATATACGATTACAATCCAACGTCATAGCGTACATATATATGTTTTTCCGAACTAATTCCCGAAAAGCTATTAAATGAATTTCTTATTCATTTAATGCGGTGATCTGTTACATGCCATTGGTGTGACCTTATAGGTTCAATCAAGAGTAAGCTGTGAGCCTAATATAGATTAGAACTCACTGATCGAAAGCATTGCTCCAGCTAGCTGTTCCGATCACTTGATCTCACTGAATTAATTGTTCGTAATTAATCTGAACCTTGGTGTTAGACTAATGCACCTTGGGTGAAGGACATATTTCCTTCAGTCTCCCACTTGTCATTCAGACAAGTGTGCATTCACATTCCTTTGTCGCTTAGTGTTACTTGCTGAACATAAGGTAAGATCCAAGCCATCCTTATTAGGTCCAGAAGTATTTCTCGGATTACTGAGTTCAACTGTTAAATAGAAGGTTAAGCCTTAACCATTATGAGCACGACCATGCATTTTCACAGTATCTAACTCTCCGAGAGGCCTTATTACACAACAACACCATATCCTATCAAAGATAGGAGGAAAATCCATTCTTGCAATCTATGAACACTCACTTTGATTCATAGTACGCCCAATAAATGCTTTTGTAGCCTCCTTTTACGGTGCCACGTTTTGCGAGCAATAGAGCGAACTAATGTTCAAACGAGCAATCATAATTACTCATGTTCTGAGAAATGGTTCTAATCACCATTAATGAGAACTGCTTATAACATGACTTTAATCTCTTAAAGTGTTCTCATGGTCAATCCTATGCAAAAGATTTTGACATCCAGTCAATCTAGTTCAAGATACCGAACTACAAATCTACTTGCAATCTAATCTTCATTAGTCATTGGTCGTGATCTGAAATCATCTCTTCGGTTTGAAAGCTTGTGTCCGTATAGCCTCTAACAATCAACTCATCTGTACCACCATAGACCACAAACTGATCCTTTGTCCTTTTCAAGTACTTTAGGATATTCTTGGCAGCAGTCCAATGCACCACATCTGGGTCTGACTGGTACCTCCTTGTTGCACTGAGTGCGAAAGAAACATCCGGCCTTGTACAAATCATAGCATACATGATGGATCCAATAGCCGAAGCATATGGAGTCTCACTCATCTTTCTACGCATATCAGATGTCTTGGGACACTGAGTCTTGCTTAGATATGTGCCATGTGACATGGGTAGATGACCTCTCTTGGCTCCCATCATATTGAACCTAGCTAGCACTTTGTCAATGTAAGTGCTCTGGCTTAGTCCAATCATCCTCTTAGATCTATCCCTATAGATCTTGATGCCCAATATGTGCTGTGCCTCTCCTAAGTCATTCATTGAGAAACACTTTCCAAGCCAAGTCTTTACAGACTGCAGCATAGGAATGTTGTTTCCAATAAGCAGTATGTCGTCTACATACAAGACTAGGAATGCAATTTTACTCCCACTGACTTTCTTGTATACACAAGATTCGTCCTGATTCTTGATGAAGCCAAACTTATTGATTGCTTCATCAAATCGTATATTCCAGCTTCTTGATGCCTACTTAATCCATAAATGGATTTCTTAAGCTTGTATACCTTTCCTTGATTCTTTTGATCGACAAAACCCTTCGGCTGTGTCATAAACACAGTCTCTTCAAGAACACCATTAAAGAAGGCAGTTTTGACATCCATTTTCCATATTTCATATTCATGAAACGCGACAATCGCAAGGATTATCCGAATAGATTTAAGCATATCGACTGGAGAAAAGGTTTCATCGTAGTCTACGCCGGGAACTTACCTGTAACCTTTTGCTACCAATCAAGCCTTGTATATGTATACAATTCCATCCTTGTCTTTCTTCAATTTGAAGACCTATTTGCATCCGATAGGTGTAAACCCATCCGGCAAATCTACCAAATCCCAGACTTGATTTTCAGACATGGAGTCTATCTCATATTTCATGGCCTCTAACCATTTAGTGGAGCTTGGGATCGTCATAGCTTGCTTGTAGGTCATAGGTTCATCACTATCTAATATGAGAACATCTAAGTTTTCAGTCAAGAGGATGCCTGTCCATCTGTCCGGCTGAACCTTAATTCTATGTGACCTACGAGGGGCAACAACGTCTTGAGGAACTACTCCCACTGGCTCTTCTAAATGCCTTGGAGGTTCTTCACCTTGAACTTATTCTAAAGAGTTCTTGGTTCATTGTTCGTCTCGAATCTCTTCGAGGTCTATTATTCTCCCAATTGTCATTTTGGAAATGTGATTCCTTTACAAAAAGACACCGTCACGAGCAACGAATACCTTGTTCTCTGACTTGTTGTAGAAGTAATACCCCTTTGTTTCTTTTGAATACCCAACGAAGAAACATTTGTCAGATTTTGGTTCGAGCTTGTCCGAAATTAATCGCTTGACATATGCTTCGCAACCCCAAATCTTTAGAAAAGACAACTTTGGAAGTTTCCCAGTCCATAATTTGTATGGAGGCTTTTCAACAGCTTTTGACGGAGCAAGATTCAATGTGAGTACTGCGGTTTGCAACGCATGTCCCCAAAATTGTAATGGAAGTTCGGCTTGCCCATCATTGACCTGACCATATCGAGTAAGGTCCTATTTCTCCGTTCCGACACTCCATTCCATTGAGGTGTCCCCGGTGTAGTCAATTCAGAAAGAATACCGCATTCTTTTAGATGGTCATCAAACTCGTGGCTAAGATATTCACCTCCTCGATTTGATCTTAGAGCTTTGACTTTCTTGCTATGTTGATTCTCTACTTCATTTTAAAATTCTCGGAATTTCTCAAACGATTCAGACTTGTGTTTCATTAAGTAAATATAGCCATGTCTACTAAAATCGTCCGTAAACGTTATGAAATAGCTGAAATCACCTCTAACTTTCGTACTCATAGGCCCACATACGTCCGTATGTATTAGCCCTAGTAGGTCGCTTGCTCTTTATCCCACCTTTGAGAAAGGTCGCTTTGTCATTTTGCCAAGTAAACAAGATTTGCATTGATCAAACTTCTCTAAATTGAATGATTCTAGAATGCCCTTTCTTTGAAGTCTTTCCATGCGCTTTGTGTTTATATGGCCTAATCGACAATGCCACAGATATGTGAGATCGAAATCACAAGTTTTAGCCTTTTTGGTATTCATGTTATAAATGTGTTTGCTCGTATCTAGCACATATAGACCATTTTCTTGTTGTGCTGAACCATAAAACATTCCATTCAAAGAAAAAGAACAACTATTCTCTTTAAATTGAAAACTAAAAACTTTATAATCCAAACTTGAAACGGAAATAATGTTTCTGATGATACTAGGAACATAGTAACAGTTTTCTAGTTCCAAAACAAAACCACTAGGCAAAGAAATAAAATAGGATCCTACGGCTAATGCAGCAATCCGTGCTCCATTTCCCACGCGTAGATCCATCTCGCCTTTATCAAGCTTTCTACTTCTCCTTAGTCCCTGTGAATTGGAACATAAGTGTGTGTGCCACAACCAGTATCTAATACCCAAGAAATAGAACTTGCAAGATTACAATGTATAACATACATACCTGAAGGAGAAGCATCGCTTCCGTCCTTCTTTCCCTCCTTTAGTTTGGGGCAATCTCTTTTGTAATGACCAATTTCATTACAATTAAAGCATTGCGATGTAGAAGGAGAAGTGTTCTTCCTCATCTTGCTCTTGGAAGGCGCCATATGCCCTCCTGGAGTGGATGAAGATGCATCCTTGCTTTTCTTCCCCTTGCACACTTTCTTGAATTTAGTGCACTTCACATTCAAAGGGTCTTGCTTGAACTTAAGGATTCTCTCGAATTTTTCGAGCAATTCCACAAGTTCACTGAATGTGTTCTCTTTCTAATTAAAGAGATAATGCATCTTAAACTCCTGATAATCCCTATGAAGAGAATTTAGCGAAAGTGCAATAACTATTGGCTCTTTGATGGAACCACCAAGTCTCTCAATTGTAAAGAATAATCCAGTCATCATTGTAATACCTCGTATTTTTATAATAATTATAAGTATATTTTATTATATTTATAAAGCATTTTACGATTTATTAGAATTTAAATAATATTTAAATGTATTTTATTTAATGTATTTTAATTAATTAGAATACTTATTATTTTATTTCATTACAAAACGAATTTAATTATGGAGTCGGGAAATTAAATGAGTTGCAAAGGATTTTTAAAGGCTTCGGGTTTTAAATGAAAAGTCCAATTCGTTTTATTAAATGAGCCCAATCAAAAGAATTTAATTCAAGTCCTAAGCTAGCCCAATCATTTAATCCCCTAAGCCCAATTCTAATTTCCTAAGCCTAGCCCATTAACAATAAGGAACCTATAAATAGGAGTCCTCATCATTAAATGACCCCCTATTTTGTCATAAATCCTTTTCTCTCTTTCTTGCCCAAAACTCCTCTTTCTCTCTCCCTTTGTTCGTCCGGCTCACTCGGCCCGCAAGCACGAGCCTCGTGCTGTTGCGTCGCTGTGAGGGGGTCGAAAAAGCGCGAGGCTAATGCGTGACCTTGTCCCTCGTGGGTGTGACGATTCTTTTTATTCAATCAAGTGTAATTGGATTTCCTGTGAGTATACACCCAATTGACTAGTAATATAGGAGTCGCCATTCATATTTTAACAACAATGAGAAAAACTGACAAAACCCGGTTATCGTGACATAAAGGGAGTGCAATTATGTTTGACCACGATGGCCGTAGGTTCCCTTGTGATCCCTGGTGTGGGGATCTCTCAATATACACCTGCAAGGTAGAGATTGAGGGTTCGGGGGACTGTAACTACCGAGAGGAGTAATTCGCTCGTCGATAACTCCAGAGGCAGGATATCCTTACTAGCTCAGCATAAATAATTAAAGGGACATGCGTTAACTATTGAACTAATCTGAGTTTATTTTAGCAATATGCAACATATAATACTAATTCGATCGTGATTATCTGATTTAAATAACATTAAGGGACCTAGCATGATAATCCGATTTCCCAAAAATATTATATTAGTTAGGCGTGATAGAACAATCAAATTAGGTTAGTTTAACAATTCATAAAAATGGCGAGGAAAGCAGTTAAATCATCGAAAAGGGACACATCACGACGCACCCTTGAGAGGTGCGTCACGGTTCTCAGAAAACTAACCACTTTGACTTTGCTATTTCTCCTTTTTATTTAACGAATCTCGATTATGGGACAGGATACGTTCTGTTCGATTTATGGATCGATTGCGACAGAACGCGTGAACAGTTTCGCAGCGAGAGGCTTAGGCTAAGGGGTTTAGAGTCAATACTCAGAATATATTATGTGTTGTTGTGTGTTGTTTCATGTCGAAACTAGGGGCCTATTTATAGGGACGAGTTCGTGAAAAGATAGAATTGCAGAGTTCTAATCCGCAAAGAATTAGGAAAAGAGACGTACCCAGGTACTTTCAGCGCCCAGGCCTGGGCGCCGAAGATTTCGGCGCCCAGAGCCAGGCGTTGAAAATAGGATCTGGGCAGTTTTGTTTAGTCAGATTCGGATTCCTAAAATCCGTAGAGTTCGAGATTAATTCGAGTCTTTTAGCGCGTATCAATTTCATGACGGAATGCGTCTGGGCCCGTTACGAACTCTAGGCTCGTTAGGATTTTAATTAATACGTAACTCTTATTTCCGAATCCTATTAGGAATAGGATTCTCGCGGTTTTCTATCTCATTTAGGATTTATGTTGGAGTGCAACACCTAATTCTGACAGGTTTCTATCTTTTATGATTTGCCACTTTTAGAAGCTACCTTTACGGAAGTTACTATTTTTAGCAGGTTTCCATAAATAGCAGGTTTCGGGTAAAATGAAATGGGGAATCGAGATTCGTTTATTTTATAGGAGATGCGTTGTCAAGTGGAGTTTTTATGCTTTCATCATCGAACCTTTCCCTTGCAGGAACGGGGACAAAAGTAGGTGTCTACAGTTAGCCCCCACTTTGACTGAGTCTTGGAGTAAGATGATGGTCAAAGTATTAGACGGAGTGCGTCACACAAGCCATGGTGTATGTGACCTGTTTTGCGAGGGTCTCACGAGCCCCCGAGTGATAACATTTGACTTAAGGGTTATCACTTGAAGTGTCGACATATCCCTCACGCGTCATTGGGATTTGTCAACTGATAGTATAGAAACTTCCTCACTTTGTCATTGGAAGGATCTAAAGATGCGTAGAAACTCCTTCACTTTGTCATTGGGAGTAGCTACAAATGTTTTCGAAATTAAAGCTGTAAAGTGTAATTGGGCCTGGCCAAGCCCAATCACGAGGTAAAATATTTTTAAAGATTCTCATTTTCAGGGCTAGCTAAACGTGAAAACCCCCTTGTTTTTATAGGACGTAAAACGAAGGAAAATCCAGCACATCGCTCTTTTTTGGAAAAACGAAATCTTTTAATTTTTGGAAAAAGGGAAAACCAATCCTTTAATTTTCGGAAAAAGGGAAAACCGATCCTTTGATTTTCGGAAAAAGGGAAAACCGATCCTTTGATTTTCGGAAAAAGGGAAAACCGATCCTTTGATTTTCGGAAAAAGGGAAAACCGATCCTTTGATTTTCGGAAAAAGGGAAAACCGATAAAAGTTATCGCTACAGCGACTAAGGACCTGCGCTGTTAGTGACGCAGACCCCGCCCGCTGAAGGTGGGCGAGCCTGTCCGCTGAGGGTGGATCCCCCGTCCGATAGAAGTGGACGAATCTGTTTTGATGTTTTTGAAAATAAGGACCTACGCGGTTTGTGACGTAGACCCCGCCGGCTGAAGATGGCGAGCCTGTCCGCTGAGGGTGGACCCCCCGTCCGATAGAAGTGGACGAATCTGTTTTGAAATTTTTTTTTGTTTTTTTTTTTTGAAAATAAGGACCTGCGTGGTTTGCGCCGTAGACCCCGCCGGCTGAAGATGGCGAGCCTATTTTAAATTTGAAGACTTTATTCTTCGAAAAACTGAGGACCTGCGCGGCTAGTGACGCAGACCCCGCCCGCTGAGGGTGGGTGAGCCCATTTTGAATTTCTTATTTTGCCTATGTAGAAGGGCTTTTGTGATTACAACCTGTTGGTGGGTCGTAATATTTCCTTATTAGATGTGTCCTATAAGTGGGTCCACATTGTGTATTTTTTGTTTAACAATACATTTTTTGAGATATCCAAACATGATATGGTGCATGGCGCAGTCTGGGAATGTGATTTTGATTGCGCGCTCCTTGTTGGAGTCCACTTTTTGCGAGCCCCCAAGCGTTGGGGCTCGTCGGTTTTTTTTTTGCGTCTTGTAATCATGTTTGGGTCACGCTCGTATGTGCGAGCGACCTCCTATGGTAGTGTGCTATTTTAGTGAAGCCGTGGAGTGCGATTTTAGTTTTCAGGCGACATCCGGTTTTGGCTTAGCCCGGATTATCCCTTTGACAGACAGATATTTTCTACTTGGAAAACCAATGGCTTGACGACACATATTTTTGGTGTTTCGAAGAATGACCATGATATTTAACTTGCTTTTTTTTTTGAAAAGTGTACATGAGCGTTTTCTGAGACGAGTCTAAGTTTCGGCCAAGTTTTAATGTTATTATTATTTTTTTGCTTATTTGGGAGCTAAAGGTGCTTTGGGCTTGATCTTACTTGTAATAGGGCCTCGTGTTTTAGCAACACGGTCTTAAGTCCTTTCCTATTCCGTGTTTCGTGAAATCTGGGCCTTGGGCTGTATTTTCAGTGCCCAAGCTCAGGCGTTAAAAATTTCGGCGCCCAGAGGTGGGCGCTGAAAGTTCTTTCCTGGTAATATTTGATTTTCGGATTTCTAAACACGTTTCCGAATGGGATCAGGATGTTTATTGGGTGCGTTCAGCTATATATAGGGGCTAGGTACGTCCTTATTTTCCACCACTCTCAAATTCTTTCTCTCTTTTTTGTTGTGCTCTAATTATTTACTGCTTTTGCCATGTCGATCCCTACTTTCTCACTCCAACGGACTGTTAGGCGTTGGCTACGAGCCCTTACTCCCACAGAAAAAGCTTTGTTAAAAGAATACCACTTAGAGGCACTTTTAGGCTTACAACAAATTAATATTGATTATAAATTTCTGCATGCTGCCCTAAACTTTTGGGACTTCGATCATCATGTTTTTTCCTTTCGGGGCAATGAAATATGTCCTTTGCCTGATGAATTTGCTGCGATCCTTGGTTATCCTACTAATGCTACTCCTGTTACCCCTGGCACTATTGAAGAAGGTAAAACAACCATAAGGGCTTTCCTAGGGCTAGATGATAACATGTTTGCTGAACTTGTTGTAGACGATAAGGTTAACTTGGCAAAACTCGTAAAACATCATTTTAGGCCTAGTAAGAATATGACCGAACAAAAATTGAACATTCGAGCCCTTGTATTTTGCTTGTTGAATCATTATTTGCTGTCGAATAATAATGGTGAGTTCGGTGACATAAGGCTGATCCCCTTGATTAGCCAGATGGAAAGTTGCTATTCTATTATGCCGTTGGTTGTTGCTGAGACTTTGCTGAGTGCGGATGAGCTGAAGAAGGATGCCAAATCCGAAATTTTTAAGGGAAGCCCCCTATTACTGCAGGTAATCTATTTTTTTCTTTGCGCACACATACGCCACTTTTATATATTTCTTTTTGCCTGGGGCTGAGTTTCAGCGCCCAGGGCTGGGCGCTGGAATATTCGGCGCCTGGTCCTGGGCGTTGAAACTGCGCCCCAGGAACCTTTTTTCTTTCTTTTCATTCTTTTGATTCGATCGTACCTGTTTTTGCAGATTTGGCTTGCGGAACGGCTTAGACTTTTGGAAGCTCCTGCCGATCCTAAACATTATCGCCCTATAGCTTTGGGTAACCGAAAATACTTGCACCAAGGCCAGGACGAGGCCGAATGGACCTCCTTTTTTACTTATGGCATTTATTCTATTAAGTGGGTGGTACCATGGTGGGGTTTGACTACTATGACAGGGGGTCTGATGTATCGGTTTATATTTCTTTGTTGGGGTTATCTTGTCCCATTTATATTTTCCCTTACCGAGTCATGCGTCAATATGGTTTAAGGCAGACTATCCCCTTTTCTGATACGGTACCACCTAAGGTAGCGACCTTTGCACAAACACGGGTCTTAGCGTGGGCTAGGTATTATGATGGTCTCCCGCGTTGGGCTGTAGCTACAAATGGGTTTGTGGGTCTTTCTGAAAACTATAAGTTGTGGATGACTTCCGATGACAAGGATGTGAGGACCGAGGCTCGTAATGGGGAACCGGCTGAGCTTTTGATACCTCGTATTCATGTTAAGTATGAGGGTCCTGATTCTGCCAGACCTCGTACCTATAGTTTTAAGACTGTGAAAGCTCGTCCTGATCGAAAGCGAAAGGAAGTTCTTCCCCGTTCCAGTGTCAGGCCTAAAAAGACGCCTAACATGAAGGGGCCTGCTGTTGTTAAAAGAAATGCAATCTCTAGCGGAGATCGTCGCCGGAACAATGTATGGGTTAGGAAGGCTCAGCCGCCTATAGAAACAGTAGCTAGTCCAGTTGATGATAGTAATCCTTCTCCCACCACTGTTTGTGCCCTTGAGGCTGAGCGGGCTATAACTGAGAATGTTTCTAAAGCTTTGGCATCTTTGGAAGTTAGTGTCCAGGAGCCAGTTCTTATGGAGATTGATATTGGGGCAGCGCAGAAGACTATGGGGGTGGATCCTGCGAACATTGCTCTCTTCAAGACTTTATTTGATGATCCGGAAGAACTAGAGTAGTGTAGTTCTTTGCTAGGGTGTAGGTGCCCTCTATTTATTTCAGTTGTGTTTGTTTTTATTCTTAGCACTTTGTTTTCCTCCTTATTATATTTTAATAAAGGCGTATTTTTAGTTTCCATTCAATTTTGTTTATATGTCTAACACTTTTTTACACAAAGAATATAATTTTTTTTTATCATTATTTGGACCGAATCCTTGGTAAGGATTGCCTACGTATCTTGTCGGAATCAGGTCGCGTGTAGTTCTTAGCTTTAGAATAAGTTCTAGTATGCCGGATTTCGGTAGATATGTCCTGAAGTGGAAACATATTACTTAATCGGTCAAATGAGTGAAGTATTTGCCATTATTTTCATCTGCCGTTTTCCATAGGTTGCGTAAAATTCGACCAATTTGTTGGTAAACCTATTTGGATACGTACTGTACCCCCCAAGTGTTCGTTATTTTTCCGTTGTGTGCGGATAAAATGACGAGCACTTTTTGAAAAAAGGAAAACTTTTGGCAGGCAGAGAGTTTCAACGCCCAGGCTGGGGCGTCAGAAATTTCGGCGCCCAGCCCTGGGCGTTGAAAATAACTTGGGCGGTCAATTTTGACGTTTTTTGCTTCACATGTTCTTGCGTTTATTCCTATTTCGTTTTTTGTGCCTTGATATTTTGCTTCGTAGTTAAAGTTAATTTTGAGGCTATTTTGGAGGCTTTTTGACTGTTAGCGTGAAACGCATTTTTGTCCAGATTAATTTTTTCTATTGGTGACTCAAAACAGTTTTGAGAATGGAGTTAGGGTGCGAAACTTATGAAGATCTTTGTGGAGGGTATGATGGAATCTATGTGAAACCGCTGTTGGTGGATTCTATGTTTTATGAATTTATTTTTTTGGTAACATTTGCATTTGTTTTAAATTTTGGATTTCTTTTTGATTTTGGGTTGCATGGATTGGCTCTTATGATGACATTGGTTGGCTTTTTAGGTTTTGAGGATGGGATAGTGTGGTTTATTTTGTGGGTTTCGGGAACTGGTTCACATGGCATTATTTCAAAACCGAGTGGGCTTTGTTTGTTGGGCCTATAATGGGCCGCTTCTTTATTTTTTTTTATTTTGCAAGTACATTTGGTGTTTATTTAGTGTTAGAAAAATATTACGCCTTTATTGATTTGGAAAGTAAGGAAAACACACTGAAATAAAACTGACCCATATTCTAAAGGGCCTTAGGACCATCTAAAGTCTCTATTATTTTTTCTATCAATCTAAAGAACTACTATGCGTTTTTTTACTAATGGTGCTCTATATGGCTCAAGCCTGGGGTTTAGTCTCATAAAACTTCGGTCCTTCACCGGCACTCATCTTGAATCCTATTCCTTTTGCGTTGACCCACTGATATGTCTTCACCCATCCGTTCTCGTCCTCTTCTAGTGTTGATGCAGGAGAGATTAACCGGGTTGGATCGAAACCTTCATCTTGTAAAGCTAGGGTAGTCATCACAGTCTCGTTCTCCATAGGCCTCGATTCGTTAAACAATGTCCATAGAGCCTGGTTGTCCAATATTTCAGCTGTTTTAGTCTTGGTGAGGTGGGGTGCCTCATCCAAGGTGTGGCAGTCATGGAAAATTTCAAATCCGGGTTTTAGCAAGCCATCCTGAACGAAGGGTTCAGGGAAATCACAACATGGGTGTTCTTCTCCTTCCCGAACAAACATCCCGTTAAGGGTCCTTTGATATGGGGGAAGGAGGGTGGTTTGTTTGGCTTTGTTAAGGCGTAGCCTAGATAGGCGGTCAACAATATCTTCCTCCGTTGGTTCATAACCTAAGCCAAAGGGAGTAGATTTGTCGGGAAAAGGATGGAATGTGCATTCCTTCTTCCTTATGCCCAATGGGGTTCCTGGGAAATAACCTTGAGCCAACAGTATTCTAGGGATGACTCGGGATGCATGCGGGTCTAGGAATTCTGGATCATAATCTTCGATGAACTAGATTGCTTCTTCCATTTGAAACCCATAAAGGTCATCTGCAGTTTCGGCCGTTCCAACCATAGTACAACTGACGTCGAGAGGAGGGGCGCGGATTTCTAGTATTACCCCGTTATGGTTAAGTTTAACCATTTGGTGCAAGGTTGAAGCCACACCTCCTAAGTCATGGAGCCAAGGTCGCCCCAAGAGGAGGTTGAAAGTGGGCTTGATGTCGATTATTTGAAACTCCGTGGTGCGTGCCACAGGCCCAGTTTGTATGGTAAGGTTGATTTTTCCCAACACAGGCCTTCGGGAGTTATCATAAGCTCGTACCCCTTGTGAGGAGGTTTGGAAGTCATCGCTTCCTAGCCCCAAGCAATGGGCGGTTAGCAATGGGCAGACATTAACCGCCGAACTATTATCTACGAGCGCTAGGGGGATGTTTTGTCCTTTGCATCCAACCACTAAGTAAAGGGCTTTATTGTGAGCACCCCCCTCTTTGGGTAAGTCTTTATCAGTGAAAACTATGGCCTTTTCTCCGGCATCTCTCGTGACATGGCTAACCAATGAGTCAGGTGTGATATCTGTGGGTACTGAGATGAGGTCAAGTGAGCGAATAAGCTTTTCGCGATGTTCCTTTGAAGTACACATAAGATCCCAGATGGTAATCTCAGCCTTGGTTCTCTTTAGTTGTTTCAGGAGAGGATTTTCAATGACTTCCGCGACGGTGGCGTGCCGCCCGTTCTCAGGAGTTTGCCTAACCGGGATGTCGTCCATAGGAGGTGGGTGAATATCCGGTTGGTATATCCTTCCGGATCGGGTGAGGTTGTCGACCTCGGGCTCCTGAGGGGTGGTGTCAATGAGAGCATACCCGGGCCAAGTTACAGTGAAGAGGTCCTGGCCCGAGACTTGAGATAGGTAAATATCTTCAGCATCATCGTTCCACACACCGCACACTTCCCCCTCGATTCGATCCATAGGTACCACAGCGAGTGGTGCACCTTGAGGTGTAATATACACCGCGGGGTCGAAATTCTCTGGTTGGTCGAGAGAGATGTGACAAGAGCCGAGTGGGCTCTTGTTGTTGTTGGGTTTGCCAACGTTAGGGAGAGGTATTACTTCATCCTCTATCATGTCCTGGATCGTATGTTTTAGATTCCAGCAGTTTTCAGTGTCATGCCCATTTCCTTGATGGAATTTGCAGTAAGTACCTTCGACCCAATATTTGTTTTTGACAGGAGGGTCACGGGTGGGGCCTATAGGTCTCAACTTTCCTTGATTGGTTAGTCTTTCAAAGGCTTGTACCAAAGTTGACCCGAGTGGGGCAAACATTCGGTCTCGGACCCATCTTACAGGGTATCTTCGGGCGGGAGCCTCTTCTACAGCATGGACTTCTTGGGCTTGGGGTGTGTTACCCCGATTATAGGTGTTGGTCTTATATGCAGGTTTGCTCTGTATGGTTTTGGCGAGGTCGTCCTCGATTTTTATTCCCACATCATAAACCCGGGTACCTAAGTGTCGAGTCCCAGGTACCTAAGGTGTTGTCTGTAAGCCGGGTCCAAGTTGTCAATGAATTTTTGGACCAATTCTGTTTCGGGAGGCCTATTGATTAGCTGGGCCGCCTGGTCCCTCCATCTAGCAAAGTAGGTTGTGAAACCCTCATTTTTCTTTTGGAAGAGAACTTCCAGCTCGCGCATGGTGACTTGGAAATCCGTGTTCGACGAGTATTGCTTGATGAAGACATTGACAAAGTCTTCCCAAGTGGGGAAGAGCTTAGGGTCCTGGTGATAGTACCATTTGAGCGGCACAGGTTCCAAAGACAAAGGAAAGGCAGGTAGGTACATGGACTTGTCCACGCCTTTCAAGTTCATGGTATTCACAAAGCTTAGTAGATGATCACGGGGGTTGTCCGTGGCCTTGAACTTTGGTAAGTCAGATGAACTGAACTTTTCTGGTAATTTGCCAGAAAAAGGTTCAGGCTCGAGGGAGAAGTATTTGCTCCCCATGGTTTGCTGTAGGACCATTTTTTCAATTCTCTTCTCGTTTTCGAGGTCATTTTTGGCTTGCGCAGCCGCTAAGGCTTCGTTTTCCATTTTCAGCTGGCCCATGAGTTGGGTCATTTGGACCATCTGGTCTCGCAGATCTTCGATGGACATGTTTGGAGGTGCGAATCGAGGTTGGGGAAGCGGAGATCCTTGAAATGAGGGACGACGGACGGAGCTTGGAGTTACTAAACCCGGTGTTGGTGATGTATCTTCGAGACGCACTAACCGTTGATTCCCTGATCGGCACCAAGTGGCAGGACCGGTCCTAGGCATAAGATAAGCTAAAGTTTAGGTTCCCAAAGTTTCAAGCACTACTTAGTCTAGACTTCGACTCTCTAAATTGGTTTTTTCACTTTTCGCTCTTTCTTCTGTCGGTACACTTTTTGGGGTTTTTTTTTTATTTTGGTCATTCTTTGGATTTTCGAAACACTTGCCTGTGTGACATTCATAGTTATTAGCATGTTCGGTTTTGGTGCCGAGCATTGCCGTCGTAGGAGGCCTAACGACGACACAAAGAGTTATTAATTTTTCGCGAGTCGCTTTTGAAATCGAGTGCTTTTCTTACGCCCTCGTAGCAATTCCTTTTTTATGAACATTATTTGCTACATATTTTCCTTTCGTGCGGGCACCGAAGCTGTTGCGCCTGACCAAAAGGCCAAGCAGTAACTTCAGCGCCCAGCAGTGGGCGTGAGAAATTTTGGCGCCCAGCCAGGGGCGTTGAAAATGCGTCCCTGGCTGGTTCTCGTTTTCTGTTTTCTGTTTATGCGACTTTGATTTGCGTGCTTGCCTAATAACGTCCTTTACGCGTAACAGCGTTTGTGGGATTCGTTACAGGCCATCCCGAGCGTCGCTTATTTTGTGGCGATCATTCGGGTTTGCGGAACACGTGCTTCGGTATAACTCTTTGGCAAATTAGTCTATGAATGTTTAGGCAATTTTTAAGGTCATTGGTTTTCTAGGATAGTTTGTCACACACAATCACATATTTCGCTACACATAACTACATTACAAACATGGATTTGAAAATTAAATATGCCACGTAGTTTATGATAGGCTTCTATGGGTAGTTTATCTGCGCCTGGCTTGGTACCGCTTCTATCGTAGATCCAACACATGCCCCGGTCGAGGTAGTGTCTTCAACAGACGAATTTCGCCCAAGAGGCCAACCCGCAAGTGCAAGCCAAGGGGGCATGCAGGCGAGAGGGACCTAATGGGCGAGCGATTGGGTTCGGGATAGGTGTACTGCCTGCACAAGTACCGAGTGGGAAACATGCGCGGCGTATGCACCCCCCTATTGGCGAAAAAATGTATCCTTAGTCCCAACTCCCGAGGGAGCCGAGATTCGTTATGATGTTCTGCCCGTTCACATTAATGTGCTGATTTTCAGGTCGTCCCAACTTGATGGGGAAATAAACGCGGGGTAGGATCGTTTCGCCCTTCGGCTATTTTGATTACCTACAAGCACGAGTATTTCCTTCACTATCCCCAGTGGAGTCGCCACTGTGAGGGGGTCGAAAAAGCGCGAGGCTAATGCGTGACCTTGTCCCTCGTGGGTGTGACGATTCTTTTTATTCAATCAAGTGTAATTGGATTTCCTGTGAGTATACACCCAATTGACTAGTAATATAGGAGTCGCCATTCATATTTTAACAACAATGAGAAAAACTGACAAAACCCGGTTATCGTGACATAAAGGGAGTGCAATTATGTTTGACCACGATGGCCGTAGGTTCCCTTGTGATCCCTGGTGTGGGGATCTCTCAATATACACCTGCAAGGTAGAGATTGAGGGTTCGGGGGACTGTAACTACCGAGAGGAGTAATTCGCTCGTCGATAACTCCAGAGGCAGGATATCCTTACTAGCTCAGCATAAATAATTAAAGGGACATGCGTTAACTATTGAACTAATCTGAGTTGATTTTAGCAATATGCAACATATAATACTAATTCGATCGTGATTATCTGATTTAAATAACATTAAGGGACCTAGCATGATAATCCGATTTCCCAAAAATATTATATTAGTTAGGCGTGATAGAACAATCAAATTAGGTTAGTTTAACAGTTCATAAAAAGGGCGAGGAAAGCAGTTAAATCATCGAAAAGGGACACATCACGACGCACCCTTGAGAGGTGCGTCACGGTTCTCAGAAAACTAACCACTTTGACTTTGCTATTTCTCCTTTTTATTTAACGAATCTCGATTATGGGACAGGATACGTTCTGTTCGATTTATGGATCGATTGCGACAGAACGCGTGAACAGTTTCGCAGCGAGAGGCTTAGGCTAAGGGGTTTAGAGTCAATACTCAGAATATATTATGTGTTGTTGTGTGTTGTTTCACGTCGAAACTAGGGGCCTATTTATAGGGACGAGTTCGTGAAAAGATAGAATTGCAGAGTTCTAATCCGCAAAGAATTAGGAAAAGAGACGTACCCAGGTACTTTCAGCGCCCAGGCCTGGGCGCCGAAGATTTCGGCGCCCAGAGCCAGGCGTTGAAAATAGGATCTGGGCAGTTTTGTTTAGTCAGATTCGGATTCCTAAAATCCGTAGAGTTCGAGATTAATTCGAGTCTTTTAGCGCGTATCAATTTCATGACGGAATGCGTCTGGGCCCGTTACGAACTCTAGGCTCGTTAGGATTTTAATTAATACGTAACTCTTATTTCCGAATCCTATTAAGAATAGGATTCTCGCGGTTTTCTATCTCATTTAGGATTTATGTTGGAGTGCAACACCTAATTCTGACAGGTTTCTATCTTTTATGATTTGCCACTTTTAGAAGCTACCTTTACGACAGTTACTATTTTTAGCAGGTTTCCAAAAATAGCAGGTTTCCATAAATAGCAGGTTTCGGGTAAAATGAAATGGGGAATCGAGATTCGTTTATTTTACAGGAGATGCGTTGTCAAGTGGAGTTTTTATGCTTTCATCATCGAACCTTTCCCTTGCGGGAACGGGGACAAAAGTAGGTGTCTACAGTCGCTGCTGCTCTCCCTTGTGCCCTCGTGTGCTGCCGCGCCCAGCGCCCAACACTCCCTCTCTCGCCCGTCGCTCACCCATTGCCTCTCGCCCACTCCCTCTCGCGCACCGCACATCTCGCCTCCCTTGCGTGCTGCTGTGCGCGTGTGCTGCTGCTATTGTTGCCTTGTGCCTTGCGGCACGCCAGCCCATTGCTCGCCCCTCCTTCGCGCACAAGCGCCCTGCCCTGCTGCCTTGTCCCGCGCGCACCTAGTGTGCCCTGCTGCCTTGTCCCGCGTGCCAGCCCTGCTCGTCGCCCCTCTCTCCCGCGCGCGCACACACGGACGTGTGTGTGTGTGTGTTGTTCGTGTTTGTTATTCAATTCTTTTTCCCCCAATCACTCTAATTCGTGATTGTTCCGTGCTATAGGACGGATTGGTATAATTCTCTTCTTCCTTGTCTATTCTATTTAAATTCCGTATTTTAAATTATAATATTAATATTGTTTTGAGTAATTAAAATGCTGGGAACCGGTTATGAATACTGTGGTTTGAGGATTTGCGTGTTGTGATTCATTAGGCTTGTTTTAATTATTGAAGGACGAATTTTCAGATTTGTTTATTGAATAAAGCATTGATTTTTATGATGATAAACTAGTTTTATTGGGATTTTCAAGTTAGGGTTTTAACCTAGACCTAATGAGTCAATTGATTAGCATAATTAGGTGATGATTTTAATTATGATAATCAATTATATTTTCAGATTTGAATAAAGGTTTAAAGTGTTGATTTTTATTGATTTTAAAGGCGGAAAAAGTATGTTTTTGTACTAGGGATTGATTTTTGCAAATTGAGACGATTATATTATTGAAAAACGATTGAATTCTAAAGTTTAAAAGAGGTTTTAAATTTTATAAAGTTTCTGGAAATTTAATGAACATGGAAATAATTTAAGTTTCATTATTTTGATGATAGGAGGTGATTTCTAGTTGAGTGCTCGTTATTGCAAAGTGGCCCCTACGCTTAGGTATTCAAGGTACATACAAGTCTAGGGCGACCACACCTTTTGTCAATGACATTACATGATTGTTGATGATGTGAATTATATTATGTGAAATCATGTTTATTTTGGTGAACGAGCATGTGATTTGTGATGTTGGATTTATTGGATTAATTGTTGAGCAAGCATTTTGGAATTATTATGAGTATGGATTTCATTGTCAATCATGTTGTTCAATATTTATGCATGTATGGTTTGTTTCACATGCAAGGGATGGATTATTTATTTGTATGCTATTGTACGAGATGTCTAGCATACTTTGAGCCAATTATTCGTACCTCGTTGTACTATTTATTTTACCACATGTGAAGGGTTAGCTCACGTAAGCCACCGCACATGTAGGGTTCAGTTGGGAATATTATGTATGAAATGAATTAGGATTTGTCGTGCAAGGGCACAACCCTCATGTTAATGTGCATGATGTGGAGTCTCACTTTGGTGAGGAGGAACATGGTAGTAATCTCACAAGTGTCTTGCCTTGTTGATCACAAGTCCTAAAGCATTTAAAATAAGATTGTTTTGGTTGTTGTTTATTAATTGTATGTGTGCGTGTTGGTGAGTCTTGAGTTCGCCTTTAATAAAATATTAATAAACGTAAAGTGCAAGCAGAACAAGCTTCAAAACTCTTGGAACGTATATACCTTGAGTATGAACAATGGGGGGAGTCTTGCCGGAAAGCTCGTACTCCTAGTAATGATACAAGACGTTGTTTCATTTATAATATGCGCAGGAATTCCGTCGGTATGGCCCGACACTCGGTATGGCCCGAATTTATTATTTATTATTTGGTGTATGGTTGGCTCCCATCACCTCTTTCCTTTATGGAATATTCTTTTGGCCCGTTCGAAGCTTATTCTAATTAAATTGTGAGTCAAGAGTCGAGTCAGGAGTCAAGTCTTGTATTCATGATTTGTTTGTTAATTATTATATGGCTTTTGCATGTTGATTAGTACTTAATGAGTGATGCATGTTTTAGTTTCAGTTCACTCTATTCTTGTAAGTACTCAGCTTTGGCTAACTACGTGCTTTGTGTGTTTTGGTCATGGCCTTTGCCTTAATGACCCTAATGTGATCTATCATTTGCACTTGCATTGATGGGGAGTAGAATAAATTAGCAGGTTGGTAGATCGGAATCATGTGGCTTGGGATGATCGAGAGAGTTGCATGTTTTCGTATTTTGAACTATTTAACTTTACTTTAATTATGTTTGAAATGTTTGAATTATTTATACTTTGGGTTTTGGGCCATTATGGTTCTAAATTGTAGGAGGCCTCGATATTTCATTAATTATGTTTTTAAAAGTTAGTTGACATTAAATTCCGCTGCGTAATTCTGGTAATAGCCTTAACCGTTATCACGGTGGCGGTAATGCTTTAGTAATTCTTTTATTTTAAGTTGGAAAATGATTTTTATAAAAGCAAGGAATTATTAGGGTGTTACAAAGTGGTATACTAGAGCTTAGTTTCATTCCTTCTTTGTAGTAATCAATACTACAAAGTGGTAATCGGAGACTAATGCGGAACTTTAGGATTTTTAAATATTATTTTCCTAAAGTCAAAACGTATTATTTTGAGTACTCAATATTTTAAAGGTCAAATATCAATTATTTTGGGTCGTTTGAAATGAGTTGAAAAGTGGGATTATTATTTAATATTAATTAGTTTTTTGTTCCGAAATTATTTTTTTTTTATTATTTTATTCGAAATTTTCGAATTCAATTCGAATTTAATTTTTTAGTTTCGGAAATTCCTTTATTTAATTATCCGAATTATTTTAATTATTTATGTATCCTATTTAATTATTTATTTATTTATTATTATTTGAATATTTTTTCGAATTTGTATTTTAAATTTTTTCGGATTTCTTTTTTTTATTTTTAATTATCCGAAATTTATTTATTTATGTGTTTATTTAATTAATCAACAATTCTTATTAATTTTCGATTTTAATTTAAATAATTTCAACTAAGTTAGGAGTTATTTCTTAATTAATTTTGAAAATTAATATTATTTTCAAGTGAGAAATGGGTAGACTAAGAAGGGGATATTAGTTTAAGTATGCATTTTATGTGATTATGTGGATTATTAATTGCCATGTATATGTTCTAACCATGTTTTATCTTGCTTATTGTGATTAAGTGCATCATATTTCATGTTGAGCATATATTTGTGCATTAAAAATTGTATGGCTCCACGAACTATTTATTGTATCGTTTTGGGGTTGGAATTTCTATGGAAACGCGTTAGTAAGACTTTTGAGTTGTGAATTTTCAGGAATTAAGGATGCTACCTTCTAAGTTCACCAGTCTAGGATACTTAGAGAAGATGGATAATGAGACTCCTCGCACGTATGTTCAGAAGATCGTGTTTGCTTGTGACTATTTGGCTTCGACCAAGAATATGCCCCACCTTAGGCACAAAGACATGATGGCTAGTATGGTTATACATTGTTTACCCCATAAGAACCCTTACATAGACCTCAAGAACAAGTTCAGTGACATGCATTTTGGTGATGGTACCCCTAATTGGTACAAATATGGGACTAGTGATGGTAGGTGGAAGTATGATTCTGAGGTTCTTGCTACTATCTTAGAGGTTGCGGAAAATAGCTATGAGGATGGGAAGTATTCTGTGGATCTAGGTATGGGCTATGGAGGAATAGAAAGTGATGGTGAGGATGGCATGATCCATGATGAGCAAGCTAGTGAGGTTGAGGAGGATAGTGATGATGATGTGGTAGAGATTGAAAATCCTAACCCTATAGTTCCTGAACCAACCATTGAGATATCCAGTGGATCTGAAGATGAGCTTGAAGAGAACAATGTGGTTGATAGTGAGCCACAACAAAATGATGAGGCTATGGATGAAGACTCGGATCCGGAAGAAGACTTGGATGATCCTAATGATCAAGACTTTACTCCAGAGCAATACAAGGAAAGAAATGATCGTCGTGATGACGTTAGTCTCTAGAGAAATGTAACCCTTAGTTTTATTTTTCGTTGATTAATAAAGTGGCAAAGCTACTATTTATGGTTTTTAGTTTTATCATAGTTGGAGAATAAATGTTATGGCATTAGTGGATGTAAGACTTATTCATTGGAGTTTTAATAAAAGAATAGAATTTCCTTTTTCGTTATCCTTTAAGTTCAATTTTCAATTCTAAGTCTTGTGGGGATCGCAAAGGGATTACTTGTTATTTCTTCAATGAAATTTTATGTGCAAGGTGGTCTAGTAGCAACCATCTAAATTTACTTGCATCGAATAGTGGGGTGAGAAGGCCCAAGAATGGCGCCAACTCTTCCCCTAGGTTGCGCCTAAATGTGTTCTTGTTGTGAGTAGGTTCATTGTTGAACTAGTGCCTTAGTAATGTCATGTCCAATCAATATTAAAGTTAGCCTTTTTATTTATTCAGGAGAAGGGATATGGCTAACTAAGAGATTTCTGAAGTGGTTAGATAACTAGCTGAGGTAGTTCGAGACCTAGCTCAAACTAGAGCCAACCCAGTGCATGATCCGGCTGGGGAAATGTTTAAGAAAATAGCTCAGAGCAAGCCTCCACTATATAGCGGAGAGATTGAACCCTAGTGTGCTTGAAAACTGGTTGAGAGAGTTTGATAAGCTCATTGTAGCTGTGAATTGCCCGGAAAACCTTAGGGTGAACAGTGCTGTGTACTACCTGAGAGGTGAAGCTGATTTATGGTGGCAACGATGTGAGAATACCCTTAGAGCCACACCTAACTTTGGGTGGGAAGCGTTCAAAACTGCACTAAGGAACAAGTTTTGCCCACCTTATCTGAAGAAGCAAAAGGCGCAGGAGTTCATTGAACTCAAAATGGGAGGTCTGTCTGTGACGGAATACTATTCTAAGTTTATAGAGTTGTCTAGGTTTGCACCTGAAGTGGTGGCAACGAAGAGCTCAGGGCTCAAAGATTTAAGAATGGTTTGACCTTGGACTTATAGCTGTTGTTGTCTGGAGAGACCTTTACCTCAATAGACAAGAAAGGAAGAATGGTAGTGCTTAAAAGAGAAAGGATGGTGGAAGCTTGAATCAAGGGAATAACCATCAGAATCAGGGGAATTTTAAGAAGCACAAAGGAAATGGGAATTTCCAGTTTAGGGCTAACAATGGTGGTAATCGCAACAACCAAGGTGGTGGAAATCAGTCTGGAAGGAATGGAGTACGGACCTACGAATGTAGGCGTTGTAACATGAATCACCCTGGAAAGGATTGTGATGGAAACTTAGTGACTTGTAGATTCTGTCAGAAGTTAGGCCATAGGGAGTATGAATGCTATTCTAAGAATGGAAATCCTAACCAAGGTAACCACCAAGGCAATAATCGGAACAATCAGAACCGAAATGGGGGAAATGGAGGTGGAAACCAAAGGAACTAAAGGTGGTAACAATGGCAATAACAATGGCAATCACCAGAACCATGGAAAGCCTGGAGGAAACCAACAGCAGAATGGGAACCGAAACAACAATGGGAACACCAATGGAGGTAGCTATGACAAAGGAGTTGCCCAAGGAAAGTTGAATGTGATATCTAGGCAAGAAGCGGAGACTTCCTCTGACGTCACAGCGGGTACTTTTTCTATTAATTCCGTTTTAGTTAAAGTCCTATTTGATTCTGGTGCGACTTATTCTTTTATATCAGTAGATGCTTTGGGGAAACTAGTGTTGAAAGAGCCTGAAACATTTGAGGTACCTATAGTCATACCTACTGGTAGCATAGTGAAGTGTACCAAAATCCATAGAGATGTGCCTTTGACCATAGCCAAGACCGTGTTCCTATCTAAACTAATCGAGTTTGAGTTAGGAGAGCTAGATGTAATTCTAGGAATGGATTGGTTGGCCAAGTTCAAAGCCAAAATAGATTGTGAGAAGCAGAAGGTTCACTTGAGGTCTAGCCTAGGCAAGGTAGTGTCATATCGTCGTTTTGGTAAGCCTAAGAACATAGGAATCATCACGGCAATGGAACTCGTGAAGCTAGTCGGTAAAGGGAACCCAACCTTCTTATGTAATGTGAGGAACCTAGAGCATGTGATCAAGGATCAGCCTGAGGATATTGTAGTAGTTAATGAATTCCTTGATGTATTTCCAGAAGAGATCCCGGGGATGCCTCCCAATCGACCTATTGACTTTACCATAGATTTAGTGTCTGGAACCGCCCCTATTTCAAAAGCACCTTATCGAATGGCTCCGGCAGAAATGAATGAGTTAAAAGGCCAACTAGAGGATCTATTGGAGAAAGGTTACATTAGGCCAAGTGCATCGCCTTGGGGAGCACCAGTGTTGTTTGTGAAGAAAAAGGATGGAAGTATGAGGCTCTGTATAGACTACAGGGAGCTCAATAAGGTCACGATCAACAACAAGTATCCATTACCTAGGATACAAGACCTATTTGACCAACTGAAAGGAGCTGGAATCTTTTCAAAGATCGATTTGCGTTCGGGTTATCATCAATTGAGAATCGCTGATCACGACATACCAAAGACCGCATTCAGGACTAGATACGGACATTACGAGTTCACTGTTATGCCTTTTGGGTTAACCAATGCCCCTGCAATATTTATGGACTTAATGAACCGTGTATTCCATGCCTATTTGGACAAGTTTGTAGTGGTTTTCATAGATGACATCCTAGTGTATTAAAAGAGTGAAGAGGATCACGCGAAACACTTGAGATCAGTGTTGAGTACCTTGAGAGATAACCAGTTGTATGCCAAGTTCTCAAAGTGTGAGTTTTGGTTGGAAAGAGTTTCATTTTTGGGACATTTTGTATCTAAAGAAGGAGTGGCAGTTGACCCTGCTAAGATCAAAGCTGTTAGTGAATGGCCTACACCCAAGAGTGTGACTGACATTCGTAGTTTTCTGGGATTAGCTGGCTACTATAGGCGCTTTGTGCAAGACTTATCTAGGATAGCCAAGCCCATGACTACCTTGATGAAGAAGGAAGAAAAGTTTGAATGGAGTGACCAGTGTGAGGAAGCATTCCAAGCCTTAAAGACGCGACTGACAACCGCGCCAGTGTTAACCTTACCAGATGAGAGTGGTGCATATGATGTGTATAGTGATGCTTCTAAGAATGGTTTAGGGTGTGTATTGATGCAGAACGGGAAGGTTATTGCGTATGCGTCAAAGAAATTGAAGCCATATGAATCCAATTACCCTACCCATGATTTAGAGCTGGCTGCTATAGTGTTTGCATTGAAGATATGGAGACACTATCTGTATGGTGTGAAGTGTAGGATATTTACGGACCACAAGAGTTTAAAATACATCTTCACACAGAAGGACCTGAATATGCGCCAACGAAGGTGGTTGGAGTTAATTAAGGACTATGATTTGGACATCCAGTACCATAAGGGAAAAGCCAATGTAGTTGCGGATGCCTTGAGTAGGAAATCAAGTCATAGTGTTAATGCGTTAGTAGTTGCTAATGAGATGTGTAAGGACATGCAGCGTTTGAACCTTGAAATAGTGAGTGGTGAAAGCCTTGAAGGAATGATGAATGCCTTAACCATCCAGCCGTCCATATTTGATGAGATTAAGGAAAATCAAGCTGGTGATGTAAAGTTGGAGCGAATCAAGGAAAAGATTTCGCAAGGTAAAGAGTTAGATTTCCGAATCCATGATGATGGAAGTTTGAGGTACAAAGGCAGGTGGTGCGTGCCTCAAAAGTGTGGAGAATTGAAAGAGAAATTGATGAAAGAAGGGCATAATACGCCATATTCTGTACACCCCGGTGGTGACAAGTTGTATAAGGACTTGAAAAAGGTCTATTGGTGGCCAAGGATGAAGAACGAAGTGGCTAAATTTGTGGCTAGATGTCTGACTTGTCAGAAGGTTAAAATAGAGCACAGGAGACCTCAAGGAAAGGTCCAACCTTTAGAGATTCCAAGCTGGAAATGGGACTGTATTTCTATGGACTTCGTCACTTGTTTACCTAAGTCAAAGACTGGGAATGATACAATTTGGGTTGTGGTAGATAGGTTGACTAAGTCAGCAGTGTTTATACCAATGAAGGAAACCTGGAAAATGGAACAACTTGCTAAAGCTTACATTAACAATGTTGTGAGGTTACATGGAGTTCCTAAGGATATCGTGTCAGATAGGGATTCAAGGTTTCTTTCGAATTTCTGGAAAAGCGTGCAGAAGAGCTTTGGTACGACATTGAAAATAAGTACAACCTTCCACCCAGTCACGGATGGACAAACTGAAAGGACTATCCAAACCCTGGAGGACATGCTTCGGGCATGCGTTATTGATTTCCAAGGAAGTTGGGAAGATAGCCTAGATCTGATTGAGTTTTCCTATAACAATAGCTATCATGCTAGCATTGGAATGGCACCATTTGAGGCTCTGTATGGACGAAAGTGTAGAAGTCCACTTTGCTGGAATGATATTAGTGAAACCGTAGTGTTTGGACCTCAAATGATAGAGTACACCATGAACCAAATCCGAACCATCCAATCAAAGATCCAAGCGGCGCAAGATCGCCAAAAGAGTTATGCGGACTTGAAATGTAGGGATGAGGAGTTCAATATAGGTGATAAGGTGTTACTCAAAGTGTCACCAATGAAAGGTGTCATGAGATTTGGAAAGAAAGGGAAGTTAAGCCCTAAGTACATAGGCCCATATGAGATCTTAGAAAGAATCGGAAAGGTAGCCTATAGACTAGCCTTGCCTATGGACTTGCATAGAGTGCATAATGTGTTCCACATATCTCACTTAAGGAAATATATCCCGGATAAATCGCATGTGTTGCAACCGGAGACCATAGAATTAGACCAAAGTCTAACCTTTGAGGAAAGACCTGTCAAAATCCTTGATAGCAAAGTGCATAGTACGCGTACTAAAGATGTGAAAATTGTCAAAGTGTTGTGGTCTAATCAAGAATCCGAGGAAGCTACTTGGGAAGCGGAGGACGAAATGAGAAAGAAATATCCCGAGCTTTTTCCCGAGGTTAGTTGAGTTACGGGGTCGTAACTCGTGTCTTTTAAGGGGGGTAGAGTGCGGTAGAATTTCACGCTTTTTACCTTGTTTTCCCCTATTTTATGCTCAATTTAGTGCTTTCTATTGAATTTGCACTTATTATTGTCCTGTTTAATCATGTAAAGAATACAGCAACTTAAGATTTTTGCAAATGAACGCATTGAAAGTCTCAAGTTTTGAGTTGAATTTTGATTTCCGAACCCAAGTTTCGGGACGAAACTTCTTTTAAGGAGGGTAGACTGTAATACCTCGTATTTTTATAATAATTGTAAGTATATTTTATTATATTTATAAAGCATTTTACGATTTATTAGCATTTAAATAATATTTAAATGTATTTTATTTAATGTATTTTAATTAATTAGAATATTTATTATTTTAATTAATTACGAAACGAATTTAATTCTAGAGTCGGGAAATTAAATGAGTTGCAAAGGATTTTTAAAGGCTTCGGGTTTTTAAATGAAAAGTCCAATTCGTTTTATTAAACGAGCCCAATCAAAAGAATTTAATTCAAGTCCTAAGCTAGCCCAATCATTTAATCCCCTAAGCCCAATTCTAATTTCCTAAGCCTAGCCCATTAACAATAAGGAGCCTATAAATAGGACTCCTCATCATTAAATGACCCCCTATTTTGTCATAAACCCTTTTCTCTCTTTCTTGCCCAACACTCCTCTTTCTCTCTCCCTTTGTTCGCCCGGTTCACTCGGCCCGCAAGCATGAGCCTCGTGCTGTTGCGTCGCTGCTGCTCTCCCTTGTGCCCTCGTGTGCTGCCGCGCCCAGCGCCTAGCACTTTCTCTCTCGCCCGTCGCTCACCCATTGCCTCTCGCCCACTCCCTCTCTCGCACCGCACAACTCGCCTCCCTTGCGTGTTGCTGTGCGTGTGTGCTGCTGCTATTGTTGCTTTGTGTCTTGCGGCACGCCAGCCCATTGCTCGCCCCTCCTTCGCGCACAAGCGCCCTGCCCTGCTGCCTTGTCCCGCGCGCACCTAGCGTGCCCTGCTGCCTTGTCCCGCGCGCCAGCCCTGCTCGTCGCCCCTCTCTCCCGCGCGCGCACACACGGACGTGTGTGTGTGTGTGTGTGTGTGTGTTGTTCGTGTTCGTTATTCAATTCTTTTTCGCCCAATCACTCTAATTCGTGATTGTTCCGTGCTATAGGCCGGATTGGTATAATTCTGTTCTTCCTTGCCTATTCTATTTACATTCCGTATTTTAAATTATAATATTAATATTGTTTTGAGTAATTAAAATGCTGGGAACCGGTTATAAATACCGTGGTTTGAGGATTTGCGTGTTGTGATTCATTAGGCTTGTTTTAATTATTAAAGGACGAATTTTCAGATTTGTTTATTGAATAAAGCATTGATTTTTAAGATGATAAACTTGTTTTATTGGGATTTTCAAGTTAGGGTTTTAACCTAGGCCTAATGAGTCAATTGATTAGCATAATTAGGTGATGATTTTAATTATGATAATCAATTATATTTTCAGATTTGAATAAAGGTTTAAAGTGTTGATTTTTATTGGTTTTAAAGGCGGAAAAAGTATGTTTTTGTACTAGGGATTGATTTTTGCAAATTGAGACGATTATATTATTGAAAAACGATTGAATTCTAAAGTTTAAAGGAGGTTTTAAATTTTATAAAGTTTCTGGAAATTTAATGAACATGGAAATAATTTAAGTTTCATTATTTTGATGATAGGAGGTGATTTCTAGTTGAGTGCTCGTTATTGCAAAGTGGCCCCTACGCTTAGGTATTCAAGGTACGTACAAGTCTAGGGCGACCACACCTTTTGTCAATGACATTACATGATTGTTGATGATGTGAATTATATTATGTGGAATCATGTTTATTTTGGTGAACGAGCATGTGATTTGTGATGTTGGATTTATTGGATTAATTGTTGAACAAGCATGTTGGAATTATTATGACTATGGATTTCATTGTCAATCATGTTGTTCAATATTTATGCATGTATGGTTTGTTTCACATGCAAGGGATGGATTATTTATTTGTATGCTATTGTACGGGATGTCTAGCATACTTTGAGCCAATTATTCGTACCTCGTTGTACTATTTATTTTACCACATGTGAAGGGTTAGCTCACGTAAGCCACCGCACATGTAGGGTTCAGTTGGGAATATTATGTATGAAATGAATTAGGATTTGTCGTGCAAGGGCACAACCCTCATGTTAATGTGCATGATGTGGAGTCTTACTTTGGTGAGGAGGAACATGGTAGTAATCGCACAAGTGTCTTGCCTTGTTGATCACAAGTCCTAAAGCATTTAAAATAAGATTGTTTTGGTTGTTGTTTATTAATAGTATGTGTGCGTGTTGGTGAGTCTTGAGTTCGCCTTTAATAAAATATTAATAAACGTAAAGTGCAACCAGAACAAGCTTCAAAACTCTTGGAACGTATATACCTTGAGTATGAACAATGGGGGGAGTCTTGCCGGAAAGCTCGTACTCCTAGTAATGATACAAGACGTTGTTTCATTTATAATATGCGCAGGAATTCCGTCGGTATGGCCCGACACTCGGTATGGCCCGAATTTATTATTTAGTATTTGGTGTATGGTTGGCTCCCATCACCTCTTTCCTTTATGGAATATTCTTTTGGCCCGTTCGAAGCTTATTCTAATTAAATTGTGAGTCAAGAGTCGAGTCAAGAGTCAAGTCTTGTATTCATGATTTGTTTGTTAATTATTATATGGCTTTTGCATGTTGATTAGTACTTAGTGAGTGATGCATGTTTTAGTTTCAGTTCACTCTATTCTTGTAAGTACTCAGCTTTTGCTAACTACGTGCTTTGTGTTTTTTGGTCATGGCCTTTGCCTTAATGACCCTAATGTGATCTATCATTTGCACTTGCATTGATGGGGAGTAGAATAAATTAGCAGGTTGGTAGATCGGAATCATGTGGCTTGGGATGATTGAGAGAGTTGCATGTTTTCGTATTTTGAACTATTTAAATTTACTTTAATTATGTTTTGGGCCATTATGGTTCCAAATTGTAGGAGGCCTCGATGTTTCATTAATTATGTTTTTAAAAGTTAGTTGACATTAAATTCCGCTGCGTAATTCTGGTAATAGCCTTAACCGTTATCACGATGGCGGTAATGCTTTAGTAATTCCTTTATTTTAAGTTGGAAAATGATTTTTATAAAAGCAAGGAATTATTAGGGTGTTACAAAGTGGTATACTAGAGCTTAGTTTCATTCCTTCTTTGTAGTAATCAATACTACAAAGTTGTAATGCTTTAGTAATTCCTTTATTTTAAGTTGGAAAATGATTTTTATAAAAGCAAGGAATTATTAGGGTGTTACAATCATATTCACATGAGACCGAATTGGTGTGTTTCTATCCATCTTAGCCTTGTAAATGCGCTTTTGTGCCTCTAGAAGCTCGACCTCCAGGCATGATCTATGTGGGGTAATTAGTTTGAGATTGCTCATTGAATTAGCCAATTCATCAACCCCGTTGCCAACAGTTTGACCCTTGGTTTGATACCTCACACGACATCTATCCCTTAGTGGACTTAGGAGTGCATGAGGCTCATAGGTATTGAACCTCCCTCTCCAATTTTCGGGAATAGATTTTAGGATAAACTCCGAGACAAGGTACTTGTGAAGTGCCCAATTTCTGTACCTTTCTGAAGTCATACCCCGCGCATAATAGCTAGGAAAAGGTTGTTCGATGACATAGCGCATGTCGTTAACATTTAAAACATCGATAAGTTTCCTTTCCCATTCAAGAAGGTTAGTCAAGTTTAACTCGACATCCCGAAATTCTGATGATTTGATTGTCATTTTAGATATTCTACATTTGAAAAGAATTCCAATAAATAACCATTCATAATCTTTAATAACTTTGAAATAAATACGAACATGCAATAATTAAAGCTATTAAACATTTCATTCATGCAAAAGCAAAACATGGTCCAAAATGAATGAAACGATTCCAAGACCCTTAAATTCCTAAATCCTTTAGCAGATTTGGCATGTCTTAAGTCTTTTAAGATTTTAGGTAAGCAAAACCTATTGCTAGTAATCTCCAAATTACTCTTGGTTAATAAATTAATACCATAAGTTATCCCTTTGCCACAACATATGTCATTGTTGTTTGAGTTTAAACCACAATCAACGTGTTCCTTTGGGATACCTTACCATCTAAGTCAACTAAAATAGCACCTCGCTTTGGCGGAAACCTACTACCTTAGATCCCTAGATTTTTGTAAGTGCTTGATTTGGAAGGCAATTTTAAACTCAATATTACTTTGGACCTAGTTGTTTCTATTTTGGTTCGATTATTTAGTGAACTAAATCTAATCGAGCATACAAACAACATTCATGCATAATATACATTCATTCACAATATATATAGTGCATAAATTAATTTTGGTGAACTAGTATGGCCCAAAACTTTGTCTTGAAGCATCCAATCTTCTTCACCTTGTTAGCTTGGCATCGTCTTGAACTTCATTCAATAAGCTAACTTAAAGTTTTAAACTTCCTAGAACTACTTGAAATAACTAAAAAATTACATCAAAATTTCAATGGTACGCAGATCATATTTAAAACTTTACATTCAAACATAAAATGGTACGCATACCGTATTTAACTATCCTAGATTGGCCATACTAGCTAGTCACTTTGAGTACCTGCAATACATAAAATATACATTCTATGGATTCATCCATTCGTATCCTAAAACGAACGGCCCAAATAAATACACAAGTATTTAAATGATTTATTTAAAAATCACGTTCACATAAAACGCGTCCTAAAAGATTAATCAATTCCGAATTATTAATCTTTAGAATTATCCTAATCAAAATTTAATTTAATTAAAATAATGGTGCCCTACGAAAATAATTAAAATAATTATTTCATTTTAATTTCATGAAATGGCTCCAACTCAAACCAGTATTTTAATTTGGATAATTTAATTTTAAATATTTAATTAAACTCACGGCCCGACCCAAGTTAAATAAAATAAATAAATAAATATCCACCGTTAGCCATTCACGCAAAAATAAAATTTAAAGCCCAAACAAACAAAATAGCCAATTTTGAGCAACACGGGCTAGGCTTGCGCCCAACCCAACATAGCCAAGTGCATTGTGGCCATACGAGGCCTCGAGGAGCAACGCCCTTGCCTCACAAAGCCCACCGCACAACACTACAAGCCAAGGCGTGCTGCTGCTCCTTTGCTCGTCGCTGCTCGCAAGTCAATGCTAGCGTTGTGCCTTGCTTCTCGTTGCTTCGTCGCTGAGCCAAGGCACTGCTGTTGCCTTGCTCGCTGCTTCGGCCAGCGCGCGCTGGCACGCCCATCTTGCTTGCCGACTACCTCGCGTTGCTGCGCCAAGCTACGGGGAGGTAGCGCGCATGGGCTACGCCCAGCCACACGCACCGCACACCCATCGTTCCGCGCCTTTGGCTCGTGCCATACGAGGCAATTAATTAAAAAAATAATTTTTAATTTCACGAAACTTTATTTTCATGACGTTATTTTTCTTGAATTTAACAAAATTAATCGTTTTATTTTCGAAAAATAACAAAGTGGGTGATTTAATTAATTTTCCAACAATCCAACGATTCAAATTAACGAATCTAATCAAAATTTTAATCCAATAATTTTTAAAAACTGCCATTTATCATGAAATTATATTCCCTTTCCCAATTAAACAAATTTCCAGATCTAAATTATTTAAAAAATCAATTTACGATCTAAAAATTACCAAATTAGGGAAAATTGAAATTAGGGTTTATACTTAACATTTATGGCCGAAACTTTTACCATAATTTTAAAATATACCCAAGAATAGTAGGGAAAAATTTCAATTAATTCCGAGTAGTTTAGGTTGTGAAATTAATTGAAAAACTTTCCAAAATTGTTAATTTAATTCACTAATTAACAAAAACGCCCAAAAACTCGAACTTCAAGGCCTGTTTTTGCTATTCTGTTCTCATAAGTTGATCTTAGAAAGTCGTTTTCAATCAGATTAGGCCATTAGGGTCAGAAAAATCGAATTTCCAACAATTTTCGAATTCATAACATATTCTGCGATCTATCCAATAATCCAGAAATATTTCGTAAATTAATGAAAAAATTCAGAAAATTCGACAAAAATAAAAAAATATTAACATGCTAAAAAGTACTTAAAACATGTTGCTCGTGATACAACTGTATGGGAATACAATTAAATACATATTAACCCATCGGAATATTCCCCAAAGCCAGGAAGCATGTATAGAGTACAGATTAAGCAAACTTACATTCGAAGCGTGTTTTCCCTAGTTCAACGATTCACGAAGACGAACAAAGAACTCCAAATTTTGTTCCTCTACTTGGTTTACCGACACGTTCAGATCCGTCTTGAAATTCGTAGCTTAGCGTCACTCAAAAGTTTTTAGCTTTTAGGGAAGAATAGTACGAACAGAGGCAAAGAGAGAATTAGGGTTTCTCTTTAATTAGGTTTTACTGAACGTACGTAGAATTAGAATTGTGTTGTGTGTGAAAAACACAATGGGAGGTGGTGTGTTATAACCCTAAGGTTATAACATGACCGGCCAAGGCACGAGGCCTCAACCGGCCAGCTACACACGCACAAGCCCACAACAGCGCGCACAAGGCAACGCAGCCGTGGGCCTCGCTGCTTGCTTACTGCCATCGCTGCTGTCCGTGCACTCCCAACCGTGGCTTGCGGGCTTGCTCTCGCTGCTGGCGAGCTGCTGGCTCGTTGGGCCTTGCGTGCTTGGCTCGATGGGACGACAACCTCGTCTTGCTCGTATCCGCGACCAACGCCTCACGGCTATTGTTTATCGTGTAGTACTTGACGAATCACCGTCGTACGATACGATTTATTTGTTTCGCCCAGCTTACGAATATTCACGATAGGATATACGATTCCGATCCAACGTCATATCGTATATATATGTTTTTCCGAACTAATTCTCGAAAAGCTATTAAATGAATTTCCTATTCATTTAATCCGGTGATCTGTTACATGCCATTGGTGTGACCTTATAGGTTAAGTCAAGAGTAAGCTATGAGCCTAATATAGATTAGAACTCACTGATCGAAAGCATTGCTTCAGCTAGCTGTTCCGATCACTTGATCTCACTGAATTAATTGTTCGTAATTAATCTGAACCTTGGTATTAGACTAATGCACCTTGGGTGAAGGACATATTTCCTTCACTTACTCCTTGTTGGTGGACTTTTTGGCGGAGGGCCGCCCTTCTGGTGCTTCTGCGAGGATGTATGCCCGCGTGTTCTACTTGCTGTTTTTGAGTTCGACGATTTTGTCGAACCGATCTAAGAGGGTGGACCCTTGGCTGATTTCGTTGGCCAGCGACTTGTCTGAGTTAGGTTTGTACTGCTAGGGCGAGGCAACCTATGATAACCTAATTAGCCATATGTGTGTGGCTGTGCGGGTCTTGGACGGTCCAGACAGGTCGATGAGGCCGATTTTTCTATGTGTCGTGCCACGGCTCATAGAGGTATGTATTTGACCTTCTTTACTTTTGGAGTGCTAAATGGGCTGCGTACTTTTACTCATATGCCTTTACTGTTTTGTTTCTTGTAGTTGTGGGCTTATGAGCGCTTGCCTTTCTTCGCCCCTTGGTCTAGTAGAGTGGCTGAGGGTTACCCTGCTGCCCTTTGGTGGGGCACTGCCGGGAAGCTGAAGAGGCGCCCAGCCATGAAGTGGTTCGGGGATATGAATGCAGCTGGGCGCCCTCACTTGGTAAGTATCCCCAGCTGTCACTTACTTACTATATCTCGTCTTATGTGAGTTACTTGACTTGTCTGTTTTTTGGTTTTGCAAACGGGTGGGTTGGTCCTGCTGGGCCGAGCTGGAGGAGATATAGGCGTTAAGGGAGTCCCGGCTTCAGTCTCGGTGTCGGATCCTATACCAGGGTCTTGGAGGTCCTGCCTGGTTTTTGGGGGGAGCGGGTGATCCGACATGCTTCAGAGCTTACCCGGGTTCCCAAGTCGCGGCCTTCCAGCATGCTGCGTCCTACGGGCATACTTGTTAGTCGTCGAGCAGTGTTGCGACGAGATATGCCTACGGGTGACTTCGTGCTGCTCGATCACATCTACCCTAACTTTGTGCGACTCCGGATCTTGCTTCCTCCGGTCGTCGAGGTACGTGTAATCTTTAGGACTTTATAGATATGCACGTGTGTTTCTTACTTTGTTGTGTTTTGACTTATCATTTTTCTGTGTTGCAGCCTGAGCCTACGGATCTTAGCGGTTGGGTGCCGCTTAACTGCACGATCCGTTACACCACGACGGACGGGTCTAGGATCATAGAGGAGGTGCCCGTGACTCCTGACGAGGAGGGACTTCATCCGTTGGTTCCTACGGATGTTCGCGTGGTATGCTATTTGTTTGCTTGGTAGCCACACTTACTGCACATTTTCAAGTAGAATTGTTAACACTTTTTATTGTTCAGGTGCCTGCTAGGATGGTTAACCAGGTGGTGCCCTTAGTCAACCGGCTAAAGGTCGCGTTGTCTTCTGCTCGGGCTGCTCTTTCTTGTAGCAACCCGAACTCGACTCAGGTATGGTGCCTAGTAATTTTGCTTTATTTTGTCAGTTTGGTTATGTATGTGCTGGCTTGTATATGGATTTTGCAGACTGGCGTTCCACAGGCCCGTATGCCGGAGCCGATGTGGACTCCTTCGAAGGATCGTCATTCTTTTGAGGGCGATCGTGGTGCCTCCGGATCGCATGCTAGGCCTCGCTTCTCGGACGTCGGTGTGGGTCATAGGCCCATGCGACCACCGACTAGGCCTAGGAGGAGCCATGGTGGGCCGTTCGGGGTGCCTCAGTCTCAGATACGTTGGAAGCCCCCTTCGTTTCAGTCTTTCCAGACTAGTTGGCAGCCTCAGCCATTCCAGCCGCCTTTGCGTGTAGGGTGGGTGCCTGTGGTGCAGACGCAGAGCTGGGACTCTTCTCAGTTCCAGACCTTGTTTGATAGTCTGCAGGGTTCGCAGGATGCTGGCACGAGTGATGGTGCTCATGGTGAAGAGGATGAGCCTCAGTAGGCCGTAGACATGTATTCCTTAATTGGACATGTATCATTTTTCGTATTGCGCTATAGACTTTGTATATTTTGTTTTGCATTTCGTACTTTTAGTTTCTTTTGTTTGTTTGTGCATGCATCGATTTTTGCGAAAAAATGGGTCAATTTTCAGTATTTTGTGAATATATTGCCTTAGTCGTAGGCATTTCCTTTTCAGGTATACCGACTCACCTAAAAAAAACGGAAAAACACATAACAAGAAATGATGCGCTTTAAGTTTTAGGATCAACAATGCTTATCAGAATTTTAGTCGAAGTAAAATTTCATTCGGAAATCGAGTACGAGTACAGAGTTTAGAAAATAATACAATCCTGGCTGTCCTAGAATAGCTGACCTTATAACAGAGTTTATGCAAGATAAGAACTTTAAGAAAGCTTGAAATCGGAATCTGCGTGGCTGATGGAGTTTTTTGCGGAACTGACTTGCCAGCGCTGGAATTTTCCCGCGCTTGACTTAGCAACGCTGAAATATTCCAGCGCTGGTTCAATTTTTCTGCGGAATTTACAGATTTGTATATCCGTTTAAGTTAAACTCAAATTTTTCTAGGCGTGGCCATAAATAGGGATTGTCACGTTCACTGTTTCTTCACCTTGCATGCATTATCTAATTGCTTGAGCATTCTGAATCCTGTCATTTCCCTTTTTCTTTTTGCATTTTTTCCATGTTGACCCCCATTCCCCCCGTGTCTTTGAAACTAGTTGTCAGCCAATTGCTTCGTTCGCTTTCCCCAACTGATAAGATGTTACTAAAAGAATATGTTAGGTTATGATACATATGAATAAACATAAATCATGCGAAAAAACCATAAAGCCAGGAAACATATTATTTACACATAATCATTTAGCATAATTCAGATGCATATACTTTGTAGCGTGCCCTCCCTAGCTGCGCCCGAACCGAACAAGAACAAGTCTTTAGGACTTCAAGTGTCGTCCCTCCGTAGATAGTCCACAGCACGTCCGGATCCGCCTTAAGCTTGACCAACTAGAATCGCCCTTAAGGTTACTAGGATTTTCGGCTATTTGGGTTGCAAGTGTTTGGCTGATTTTTGCTTAAAAATCTTACCTTTGAATACTTCAAAATCGTCTGTTAAATATGTAACCCTAGGCCCTTATTTATGGAGTTTATGGAAAGGAATTATAATCCTACTAGGATATGGATTTATTAATTATAATCCTATTAGAACTCTAAATAATAAATTTAATCTTTTAGGATTAGGATTTAATCAATGCACGAATTCCGATAGGAGTAGGATTCGTTACGAACACGAGCACACACACACGCATGCACGCCCGCACGCAGGCCTTGCGGCCCACGCCGAGCGCACAGCGCATGCGGCCTTGCAGCCCATCAGCTTCGTGCGCGCCCGCCAATGCTTGGCTGGGCCTGGCCTTACGATGGGCCTGGTCGAGCACTTGGCGTGTGGCTTGCTGGGCGTTGGCCTAGCCTCGTGCTGGGCCTTCGTCTAGCAAGCCTCGTCCGATGCTAATTCGTACGATACGCTTTCCGATTAAATTCCCGAATCCGGAATTCATTTCCGATACGAACAATATTTAATATTTCCGATTCCGGAATTAATTTCCGTTTCGAACAAATATTGAATATTTCCGTTTCCGGAATTATTTTCCGATTCCGATAATATTTCCGATTCTGACAATATTTCCGTTTCCGGCAATATTTCCGATTCCGGCAATATTTCCATTTCCGATAATATTTTCCGATACGAACCATGTTTCCGTTTCCTGCAACATCTACGACTTGGATAACATTTATATTTCCGATACGATCCATATTTCCGTTTCCGGCAATATCATCGTTTCCGGAGTATTCATTTCTTGCATTGTGACGATCTCAGCTCCCAGTGAAAACAAGATCCGTCGATTCCGAATATCCATAGATGGAGTATTTAATGCCATTAAATACTTGATCTGTTTACGTACTATTTGTGTGACCCTACGGGTTCAGTCAAGAGTAAGCTGTGGATTAATATCATTAATTCCACTTGAACTGAAGCGGCCTCTAGCTAGGCATTCAGCTCACTTGATCTCACTGAATTATTAACTTGTTAATTAATACTGAACCACATTTATTAGACTTAATATTATATGCATACTTGGACCAAGGGCATTATTTCCTTCAGTCTCCCACTTGTCCTTAGGGACAAGTGTGCATTTCCTAATTCCTTTGTCGCTCGATGCTTGCTCTTGAACATAAGGTAAGAGTTGTCATCCTTATTATGTCCAGAGGTGTTTCTCGGTTTCAGAGTTCAACTCATCAAATAAACAGATAATCATAGCCTATGATTCATTTGAGCACGACCATGCATTTTACAGTTTCTAGCTCTCCGAGTGGCCTTGTACAACTTTTAAGCATCTCATCCCGATTTATGGGAGGAAAATCCCAATCTTGCGATCTTGAGATTAGACTTCGTTTGATAGGTGATTACCTGAGCGTTGCCTTTATAGCCTCCTTTTACGGTGTGACGGTTGGTCAACGTCAAAGTAACCAGTTCTCAAACAAGTAATCTCAAATCACTCAGGTATTGAGGATTTAATGTCTAATAATTTTAATGAAATTTACTTATGACAGATTTTCATCTCTTACAGTAAAGTTTCATAGGTCTGTCCGATACTAGTCTTCCCAAAGTAAGTATCTATGCAAATGGTTACGACATTGCCATGTCCACATAGTTCAAGAAACAGAACTACTAGTCATCTTGCATTCTAGTCGTCTGACGTTTTCTATGCGTCCATCTTTATAGAAAACTCCGACCAGGGACCATTTTCAACTTTTGACATTCAAGTTCACTTGATAGACATTTCTTAGTCACAGGACTGGTCCTGACAGTCTATCTTGAATATATTGTCAAATTAAAGGGACTCATCATTTAATACTAAACCAAGATTATAAATGGAATATGAAAATACATTTCATATATGATAAATGTTCAACCCTAATGTTTTACAACCATGGGCCTCAAACCCATCTTTAAAACAGTTCATGGAATTCAAAGCTATACTTGATTTCCAGTGCTACAATGTGAGTGTTGCTTCTCACTTGTTGCATAGGTTTAGTTATCATGCTTTGCCAATCTTAATATCTTTTTCATCGAATGTTCTTCGTGATAGATGATATGATCTTTTGAGTATGTTTATTTTGTGATCTAGTCTTTCTTGCTACTTTAGTGGTTCTACGCATTTTTCAATGAAGAACCATCAAGTCAGCAGACATATGATCTACCCAAGTTCAATTAAGAACTTTTTAACATAAACAACCCTGTTTTATTGCTTCTTAGGCAATAAGTACTTTTACTTCAACTATATAGGTTGCTAGTGATGCTTTGTTTGGATTTGCTTATCCAAGCAGTTCACGGATATGTGGAAGACTTTCCATCTGTATCTTAGAACATAGAAATTAATATTTAATTTCCCACGCAACAACTCATGGTCTCCAATCCATGTTGCCATTTCAAAACACGATGCTCTATAGCTCGTCCTTGCCAATGGTTTACTCCAAAGGGTCTTGCTTGATCCTTTGCCAGTGTTTATGCATGTAGCATCAATATTTAGCATATCTTTATTTCCTTGAATCAAGAACTATTCCTATGTACCTTTTCAAGTACCATAAGTATTCTTGATCTCAATCTAGTTGATCTTCACTTAGATCAATAGAGATTGGTATATGTTCGTCATGCCTAAAGTCATACGATACGTTTTTGGCGATCCTTATATTACATCATACATGATAAATTCTTTTGCAGAATTATTCTCAATTGAATTCTTTTCATGTAACTTTAGCTCATTCAATTTCAGTAGATACTGAATCCAGCTAAATTCTTTGACATATAATATAGGTTTAAGAATCTCACTTGGATCCTTTGATGTTTAACTTAGTAAATGCTAATACATAGTTCAAACATCCTTTACTTAGATTTATTCACATGGGTCGAATATCTCCAATGGAGTCTTTCGTGTTTGATTTAGTAAATGCCATTGCTTAATCTAAAACAATACTATAAGATCTCTGTAAATAGATCTTAATACCCAATATGTACTAAGTTTCGCCTTGGTCCGTCATTGATGAATAATTTCAAATCGAAGTCATTAGCATTTGAATGTTATTTCACAATAGAGAGATATGTGTGTGATACACATAGGACCAATTAATTTTACGTACTCCCACTAAACTTCTTATATATCTATAAGAGTCATGTACATTTCATGAAACTAAAATACTTATTAGCTTCACTAAAATACATTTCTAATTCCCAATTGCTTGCTTAAATCTGTACTTAGATTTCATAAGCTAGCTTTCTTTTCAAGAATTTATCTGGATCCACAAATCCTATGACATACCATGTACATAGTTTCTTCCAACATTTGATTGAGGAAGATGTTTTGTCATCCAATTGTCATATGTACCAATATGTAATCATTGCTTGATTTATAGACTTGAGCATTACGATTATGCATGAGGTTTCAACACAATCCACACCGTGAATTTGCTTGTAACCTTTAGCAACTAATCTAGCTTTGTGTGTGAACACAATTCCATGTTTGATGGTTTTTATCCTTTAAAACAAACTTGCAACCAATAGGTGTGAAACTATTCTTGCAAATCAACAAAATTTCAATTTTGTCATCAAAACATTGAGTATGTTTTATGGCCTCTAACCATTTAAAACATTTGAGTCTATATATGGCCTCTAACCATTTTAGGGAATCTGGGTTTCGTCATAGCTTTCTTACAAGTCACAAACTCATTAATCTATGTGATAATAGTTTGACTGCAAGTTTTAGGTTTCTTCACTATCTAATAGAAGAATCTCATAGTTTCATTGACCTGAACTCCATGTTTCATCACTATCTAATAGAAGAATCTCATAGTTCCAGTGACTTGAACTCTATGCCTACTTGGGTATAGAACATCAAACAATAGAATATCAACAGGCACTTTGAGAGTCCTTTGAATATTCTGTTCTCCTTGAAGCACTTGTAAAGTCTTCTAAGAGATGTCTATTCTTTAAAGCCACTTCTAAAGTCCTTAAAGAATTTGTTGTTCGCCTCGAAGACTTTCGAGGTCTATTTTCTCCCACTTGTCATTTTGGAAACAAATCTCCAAAAGGACATTATTTCGAGCAAACAAACATTATGTTCTCAAAAATTCGTGGTAGAAACAATACCCTTGTGTCTCATTTGAATAAATCACAATGAAACATATATCTAGACTTGGGCCTTAGTTTGTTGAATAACAAACACTAAGCTCCCACTGAGTTTAGCAACTCTTTAGATATATATAATTGAAAAGATATCCTGAATTACTTTTCAATAGCTTTGACGAATTTGGTTTAGTTTGGTGGAAGTTGAGCATTTTGTTTTAGAAATTATAGGAAAGCTTTTACGATTCATCATTGATCGAATCAAGTACAAATTGAATTCAACCATTCCAACTTAGATATGCCATATCTTATGGAGCTAGATTGTGAAATTACAACACACAATCATTGATGATCATATTTGGTCTTAAAGTAATAATCGTCATGATCTAACCTAGATCTTAATGATTTCTTGCCAAGTGGATTTTATACTTCTGAATCTTTGGACTAGCCAAACAGATTCAAACTTATATCACATTGAGTAAATAAACCTATATTCACTCAAATATGTGTGAAATAATAAAGTCATAAAACCTTTCTTTAGCTTTGAACTTTATCGTCTAGGCGTTCTAACAATAGTTCATATCTTTTGTTACTTTCAACAAGTAAGACTAGCTTGTCTTGTATTGATCTAGAAATCAATCAACTTTCAAAAAGTCCATTGAAATAGAGCTTATGAATGTTATCTTGTTGATATGGTCTAAGCAACAATGCCAAAGATTAGTGGAACTCAAATCAAGGGGTTGATTTGAACCTAGTAAAGTTTTATTGTTAAAGATTTGTTTGTTTTAATCAAGCATATTGACTCAACCCGTAAATGACCATTTCATTCAAATAAACAAACAAACATTGTTTATGTTCTTCTAAATGTGAGTCTTTCTGTGTTGAAAACAGAAATTTAGGTATGCTGATTGTGGAACAAAATAGCCATTAAGTTCCAGCCTTTGAAAGGACTTAAAACAAACTAGATGACCCTACAACTAATGTAGCATTGCCATGCTTCATTTCCCACTTGTAGGCCATTAGTGTAGCCTAGCTTCCATTGTTTGAGTTATTACCGAAGTAAGAACCTCAAGCGGTATATGATACCAAGGAAGTTTGATTGCTAGGTTACTTCTCTTTAAACATAAACTTATAGGTAGAAACGGAATCGTAAATTCCTTTTATTTGTTCCTTGTTTTCCTATTTCTTGTACCCTTTCTAATAGCCTTAAGAATTGAATTCTCTAGTGTTGACTTTTATACTTTGTTTAGACATGTCCAATGTCACTCCAACAAAGTTCTTACCATTTATGTTGAATATTCTGTTTCAACTAGATGATCTTACCAGAATTTTCTAAAGTTCTCTAAGCATCGATCTATTCGAATGTCTAGGGACTAGACTCATTCGAGAATTAAATGGAAAAAGATTTTAGGTTGTTAACCATTGGTAAAGCTGAGCGTTTAAACTCAATGATTTATAATCTCAAAACTACATTGTATTTTGAATTCACAAGCACCAATCGGTTCGCCATTCGACTTTAATACTCGAAAACAACCATAAAAGTCGCTAAAAGAAACGTACATTTTAAATTGCTCATTTTCTCTCAATTCTGTGAATCGTTCTTGGATTCATTACCAATCGAGGAAATTTACTGTTACCTTTCTAAAAGGATTTACTGCAGTGCAAGATATTTAATTATAAACAATAATTAAAACATACATTGAAGCATGCAAAGTCTAAAACATTTATCATGAGTAATAACTTGAAATTTAAAGCAATCATGCAATTTAAACAAGTCATTGGCATTTTATTCGAATTTATTGTTCCGGCAGGTGTGAATAAAATAATTCCAAGATCCTAAAAACCATTGAAGAATTAAGCACATTATGTATTTAGACTCAATTCTAAAATCTTTTAGGTAAGCAAAAGCCTTTTTCTAATAGTCTAGAAACTACTCTTGGTTGATAGGTACGTCTAAGAACTTATTAGGTAAACCTATCGATTTTGCCACGACATAAAAGGACTCCTTACTTATATCGTTGAGTTTCACCAAAACTAACATGTACTCACAATTATTTGTGTACCTTACCCCTTTAGTATCGATAAGTAACACCTCGCTATGGCGGAAAACTATTACTAAGATCGATGGAAAAAGGATATCCAAGTAAGTCTTATTTTGGCATGGCACCTTTTAACTCAATTTAAGTTTGGAACTTAAGGCTCTTACTATGTTGGTTAGATTTTAAGTGAACTAAAATCCTTTATCATGCAACATAATCAAGCTTCGATCTCATGCATATTTAAGACATATTTAAAAGCAATAAATAACTTAAAGCATGCATAAGATAATTGTGATCTAGTATGGTCCGACTTCATCTTGATGCTTCAACTTCAAAGTCCGTCTTGAAAATGGATTGGAAACTCCGTCTTGAATTTCACCGTGGGAGGCGCCATTTTCTTCAAATAGGATAAGCTATAATTAAACTAATTACAACTATTTGATGGTACGCAGACCATATATTTGAATTGAAAAACAAATTTGGTGCTTTAGGCCAATTACATTCAAATTAATGGTACGCAGACCATATTTTCTATCATATTTGGGCCATACTAGTCACTTCATAACCTGCAAAACAGTACATATAGAATATATACCATTCACCCATTCATTATCATGAATGGCCCACATAGCTGGTTAGTAAAACACGTTATGCATCATATAAATATTTGCAGCAATTAATCAAGGGCACCAATAATCTACCAATTATTCAGTCCTTATTAATTCTAATCAAGTTGTTTAACCTTAAAGAATTTGTAGACCTAATCAAGAGTTTATGACTAAAATTGCTCCCACTTAAACCAATAAATTCACATGCTTTACTAATTTTAAACATAAAAATGTATTTCTAGTCTAACCGGAAACATACAAATTTAATTAAAATTTAAAACTCATATAAATTTATAATTGAATCCATTTATTTAATTTATTTTCAGTCGAATTTAAATTAATTCAAGGTTTTTTATTTTAGTAAAATAATTAGAATAAATTAAAATTTATAATAATTATAATATTCAAAATTAAAATCCAAAAAAACAATTTAAATTATTAATTTTAAAATTAATTAAAATTACTCGAACTGAAAATCTCAAATTAAAATTTAAAACGATTTAATCGTAACACAAGGCATGCACATCACCACGCAACGCACAACCATAGGCCACACGCACACGCAGCCATCGTTGGCCACGATGCGCGCAGCCTCTGTGCTGTGTCGCGTCTGCTGCTGCTCACCCTCGCAAGGCACCGCTCGCTGCACGCGAGCCAGCGCTCGCTGCGCGAGCATTCCTTGCATGCGCGAGGCAGTGCGCGTTGTGGCGCAGCTCGCTTGCTACCCACACGCGACTGCTCTCTTGCCTTGCCCCTCGCCCACGCCCATTGCATAACACACACGGCCAGCTCCTTTGCTTCGCGCGCGCGCTACGCTATGTTGCTCGCTGCATTCGTACCGCACGGGCGACGAGCTCCCTTGCTCGTCGTCACGTGCCCGCACTATACAACAACCCTTAAGGGTGACACGTAGCTTCCATTACTTTGTGCGTGCAACATTCATGAGCGTTTTCATAAAAAAAAAATTAATGACAAATTAATGACAAATTAATAAATCATATTAATTTCATTATTTTAGGGCGAAAAATCAAAAATTTATTAATCAATTAATTTCCGGTTAACATGGATTCAAATCTAGGTCATAAAAATTTAAAATTTAACATAAATTATCAATTTTTATGGTGGATTTTAATCACGGACACCTAATTAAATTATTAATTAATTATGAAAATCAAATCAATTCTAAATTATTCGAATTTCAACAAATTAATCATAATTACAAATTAGGTTGTATAATTAACAAGTCTAGGCATTCATAATTGTTAAACATATACTGTAGGTCAATCAAAAACTCAAGATTTATCAACAAGAATCGCAAATACTTAATTTAACATCTTAAATTTACAAACTTTTGCGTTCGAAAAACTAAAACCTCCGAAAAGTCATAGTTAGGCTTCGAATTTGGGAATTCTGGCTTCGGCCGAAAAATATTTTTTTTGTCAAAATGTTAGAATGCCTTTTACATGCGGAATTGACACAAAAATCACTCGATTTGGATGAGTAACGAAGAAACTGCCGAAAAACTGCGTACATATAATTAAATAAACGCAATTTGCAATTAATTACGAAAAATAATCACCCCTTTAATTATTTGCAAATTTGTAAAATTTAATCATGTTCATGCAATTTAGATTATGAAAATAATAAGAGGCTCGTGATACCACTGTTAGGTTATGATACATATGAATAAACATAAATCATGCGGAAAAACCATAAAGCCAGGAAATATATTATTTACACAAAATCATTTAGCTAGCATAATTCAAATGCATACACTTTGTAGCGTGCCCTCCCTAGCTGTGCCCGAACCGAACAAGAACAAATTTTTAGGACTCCAAGTGTCGTCCCTCCGTAGATAGTCCACAGCACGTCCAGATCCGCCTTAAGCTTGACCAACTAGAATCACCCTTAAGGTTACTAGGATTTTCGGCTATTTGGGTTGCAAGTGTTTGGCTGATTTTTGCTTAAAAATCTTACCTTTGAATACTTCAAAATCGTCTGTTAAATATGTGACCCTAGGCCCTTATTTATAGAGTTTATGGAAAGGAATTATAATCCTACTAGGATATGGATTTATTAATTAGAATCCTATTAGAACTCTAAATAATAAATTTAATCTTTTAGGATTAGGATTTCATCAATGCACGAATACCGATAGGATTAGGATTCGTTACGAACACGAGCACACACACACGCATGCACGCCCGCACGCAGGCCTTGCGGCCCACGCCGAGCGCACAGCGCATGCGGCCTCGCAGCCCATCAGCTTCGTGCGCGCCCGCCAATGCTTGGCTGGGCCTGGCCTTGCGTTGGGCCTGGTCGAGCACTTGGCGTGTGGCTTGCTGGGCGTTGGCCTAGCCTCGTGTTGGGCCTTCGTCTAGCAAGCCCCCTCCGATGCTAATTCGTACGATACGCTTTCCGATTAAATTCCCGAATCCGGAATTCATTTCCGATACGAACAATATTTAATATTTCCGATTCTGGAATTAATTTCCGTTTCGAACAAATATTGAATATTTCCGTTTCCGGAATTATTTTCCGATTCCGATAATATTTCCGATTCTGACAATATTTCCGTTTCGGCAATATTTCTGATTCCGGCAATATTTCCATTTCCGATAATATTTTCCGATACGTACCATGTTTCCGTTTCCGGCAACATCTACGACTTGGATAACATTTATATTTCCGATACGATCCATATTTCCGTTTCCGGCAATATCATCGTTTCCGGAGTATTCATTTCTTGCTTTGTGACGATCTCAGCTCCCAGTGAAAACAAGATCCGTCGATTCCGAATATCCATAGATGGAGTATTTAATGTCATTAAATACTTGATCCGTTTACGTACTATTTGTGTGACCCTACGGGTTCAGTCAAGAGTAAGCTGTGGATTAATATCATTAATTCCACTTGAACTGAAGCGGCCTCTAGCTAGGCATTCAGCTCACTTGATCTCACTGAATTATTAACTTGTTAATTAATACTGAACCACATTTATTAGACTTAATATTATATGCATATTTAGACCAAGGGCATTATTTCCTTCAGAATATGCTTTAGATGCTCTGTTATGATTACAACAAATTAAAATCGATTTTAATTTCATCTATGCTGCCCTGAGTTTTTGGGATCCTGATCATCATGTTTTTATTTTTCGCAATAATGACATTGTTCCCCTGCCTGAGGAATTTGCTGCTATCTTAGGCCATCCTGTTGCCGCACTTTCCGTGACCCCTAGTACTGCTGGTGAGGGGAAACAAATGATGGGGAGGTTCCTGGTTTTGTCTGAAAGTAAGGTCAATGAGATGCTGGTTGGGGATGCCGTTGACCTTTCTGCGCTCATTAGTTAAGTTTGGTGGAATCAAACAATTTCTCTTATGCACATTTAAATGCAACACTTAAACATTTAACACATGCACATAACAAATAACTTCTTATGCTACAATTAACTAGCTACTAATGCACATATAATTCTATCGTATATGCCCTTCATATACTACCCATCACTCATAATATAATTAGAATAAACTAAAGCATTGAAGTAATTTAAATAATAAAATAAAACGAGAATAATAGTAAGAAAATAAGAAAATTAAATAAAAAATTATTTTAAATATTAATTTATTTTCCGTTACTTTTCAAATAATAATTAAAATAAGTCCGAAAAGGAAGATTAATTCGAACAAAAGAATTTAGATTTCCTAAAAAAAATCCTTACCCTTCCGAAGAAATTAAAATAAGTTCAAAGAAAAGAAATTAATTAACTCGAACAAAGACAAAATAAATTTCGGGAAAAAAAAATTGGACCTTCTTCCTTATAAGAAAAAAAAACTCAGACCTTTTTATTTAAAAGAAAAAAAGATTTCAGGCATTTTAAAATTCGGAGCTCAATTCTGCGAAATTCATTTTAAGTAACTAATTAGTTAGTTAGTTAGTTAGGCGCCTAAAACTTAAAACAGACACGAAAATAAAACATATAACTCCCAGATACAACTTTGTAACACCCCGACAATTCCCTCTTTTCTAAAATACCGTTTTAATATAAAACGTAGAGAATTATCAAGGCATTATGGCCCGTGTGAAAACGTATCGGCTTATTCAGAAATTTGCAGCGGAAAACATAATAACTAACTTTAAGTTTACAAATAGTCAACTACGGAATTAAATCCATGACCAATCAACGAAAAGAAAAGTCAACATAACCAATTCAACAAGTTCAAAGTCCACTTAAAACAAACCAAAGTCAACTTAGAATATTAAAACTAAACTACAAGCTCTCCAATTCCGAACTCAATGATGCATCATCTTCAAACCTGAAGATGGACAATGCTTATTGATCCTTATAGACTGCTCACCAAAATGGGTCATCACAGGATCAATAAGGCATAGCCATGATCAACATACACAAACAAAGGCACATAATCAGCAAAGCTGAGTACTACATACTAAATCCATAACAATCCTGACATGATACTATTAAACGAACAATTCTAACATGATTCTATTAAACGAACAATCCTAACATGATACTAACAAATAATAAACAATAATAAGTAACATCATAAAGACTCGCAAATAACCTTTACTAGACTGACTTGAATAACAATTCATTTAATTGGATTAGTCAATGGACTGAGTTGTCTAACTAAAAATCCTTCCGTTTGGAAGACAAAATACGGGCGCGTCTCCATATTCCTATGACCTACGATATCGAGGAACCTTTTAATTAAAATAGAACAAGGTGATCAATCCGGTCCCAGAAAAAGCCATGGGCTATGTGAGGGGGTCGAAAAAGCACGAGGCTAATGCGTGACCTCGTCCCTCGTGGGTGTGACGCTTCTTTTTGTCGAATCAAGTGTAATTGGATTTCCTGTGAGTTTACACCCAATTGACTACTAATATAGGAGTCGCCATTCAGTTTTTAACGACAATGAGAAAAACTGACAAAACCCGGTTATCGTGACATAAAGGGAGTGCAATTATGTTTGACCACGACGGCCGTAGGTTCCCTTGTGATCCCTGGTGGTGGGGATCACTCAACGTACACCCGCAGGGTAGAGATTGAGGGTTCGGGGGACTGTAACTACCGAGAGGAGTACTCGCTCTTCGATAACTCCAAAGGCAGGATATCCTTACTAGCTCAGCATAAATAATTGAAGGGACATGCGTTAACTATTAAACTAATCTGAGTTGATTTTAACAATATGCAAAATATAGTACTAGATCGAGCGCGATTATCTGATTTAGATTGTTTTAAGGGACCTAGCATGATAATCCAATTTCCCAAAAATATCATATTTATTAAGCGTGGTCGAACAATCAGATTTAGTTAGTTTAACAGTTCATAAAAGGGTGAGGAAAGCAATTAAACAATGGAAAAGGGACACATTACGACGCACCCTTGAGAGGTGCGTCACGGTTTTCAGAAAACTAACCACTTTGACTTTGCTATTTCTCCTTTTATTTAACGAATCTCAAATTATGGGACGGGATACGTTCTGTTCGATTTATGGATCGATTGCGACAGAACGCGTGATCAGTTTTGCAGCGTGAGGCTTAGGCTTAGGGGTTTAGAGTCAATACTCAGAATAATAATTGTGTTGTTCTTTTCACGTCGAACTTAAGGCCCTATTTATAGAAAAGAGTTCATGGAAAGATAGATTCGTAGAACTCTAATCCACGAGGAATTAGGAAAAAACACATACCAGGTATTTTCAGCGCCCAGGCCTGGGCGCCGAAGATTTCGGCGCCCAGAACCAGGCGTTGAAAATAGGATCTGGGCTGTTTTCTCAATCAGATTCGGATTCCTAGAATCCGGAGTATTTGAGATTTAATTGAGTCTTTTACTGCGTATTAACCTTGTGACGGGATGCGTCTGGGCCCGTTACGAACTCTAGGCTCGTTAGGATTTTAATTAATACGTGACTCTTACTTTCGAATCATATTAGGAATAGGATTCTCTCGCAATTTCTATCTCATTTAGGATTTACGTTGGAGTGCAACACCTAATTCTGACAGGTTTCTATCTTTTATGACTTGCCACTTTTAACAACTACCATTACGGCAGTTACTATTTTAGCATGTTTCCATAAATAGCAGGTTTCTATAAATAGCAGGTTTCGGGTGAAATGAAAAGGGGAATTGAGATTCGTTATTTTATAGGAGATGCGTTGTCAAGTGGAGATTTACGTTTTCATCATCGAACCTTCCCTTTCGGGAATGGGGACAAAAGTAGGTGTCTACAGGCTACCACCATGAACTCCAACTCCTAATTGTCCGTCACTTCAGACGTGCACAATCTAAATCTATTGCTACCCGGTTTCACTTTACATGATTTACCAATTATTGCTTTATTATGACACATCAACAACATAAGTAACAACATCAACAAATAATCGCAACCTTCTTTTATCTTAGGATTAAATAAATGATCACGCAACATTCAATCCAAGATTAATTCCAGCATTATTTTAGCCTTTCCTTAACCAATTGTCAAACTACCTTTCATAGGCATACATATATATCAACTTATCAAATAAGGCTCACGGTCCTCATAAAGTAGTGAAATACTAACATGGGAACAATGATCAATCACGATCCGTACTAACATATATATAAATAATTCCCCCATGTGAATTAATAATGTAAAGTTCCCAACCAACATTCGTGCATCAATCCTCCATACAAACATAATATAATTCTCAATAATATAAATTCCATACTTAACATATTTGCAATCAACATCCATCATGCAAAATCCAACATAATAGTAATCATATAGGTTCAACATAGTTCCTTTACATGATATTAATTCCATCAATCACATAGGTATGTACGTACCTTGTGTAAACAAATTGCGAGGCCACTTTAACAAACTCAAAAGTCGCCTACGAAGAATTCTCCACCTAAAAACAACCAATATAAATTCATATCAAACCTCCATGATTTACAGCAACATTGGAGCACTTCAAACTCTTCCTAAACATATTTAGAACATTCCCCAATATCAAAACTTCATTACTAAACCTCCTAGCATAGTGATTACTACACTAATGGTCACAATTCATCATAAGCTCCAATAAAGCATCCCTTTTTAAAATTCCAGCAATATAAAAATATTTAAAACTGTTGGAAATTCTCATTGGGAAATACAAAGGAAAAAGAGAGTGAAAAATATTGAGTCCCACATTGGAAAAATTCTTCATATTCTCCTTGTTTATTAATTGGGGAATGGGTGTAACTCTTGTTTAAGAAAGCGTGAGAGTGGTATGGGTGGACACATAACACACACACACGCGCGCACGCCGGGCCTTGGTACTTGGGCTCTTGGTACTTGAGCTCTTTCTCGCCATGGCCAGCGCGCGCTGGCACGCCCAGCTCGCTCGCTGGGGCCTCGTGTCGCTGCGCCAAGCTACAGAGTGTAGCACGCACGGGCAACGCCGAGCCGCACATGCCGCACACCCTTGTTCCGTGCCTTTGGCTTGTGCCATACGAGCCAATCATTAAAAAAAATTAATTTCACGAAACATTATTTGCATGACATTATTTTCATAAATTTTACAAAATTAATCGTTTTAATTACGAAAAATAATGTTTTGAGTGATTTTATTAAATTTCAAACAATCCAACTTGAGAAATTTATAAATCTTGGCTAACAAAAACTCAAATTTAACGTACGATGAACATCAACAAAAATTTGAATGATTTTGATAATCAAATCCAAAACTTTAAATCGTTCTAAACATTTAAAATTTAGATTTTTATCAAATTTGGTTTAGGTGATAATTAAAATTAACGAATCCAATCAAAATTTATCCAGAATTTTTAAATCTTTCATTTAAACATGAAATCATATTCCCCTTCTCACCTAAATAAATTTTCAGATCTAACCAATTATTAAAAATAATCTTCGATCTAAAATTCAACAAATTAGGAAAATATAAAATTAGGGTTCATGCTTAATATTCATGGACGAAAAAATTACCATAATTACATAATATACCCAAAAACATTAGGAAAATATTTCAATCAATTCCGAGTTCGTTAGGTCAAGAAATTAATTGAAAAAGTTTCCAAATTGAACGATTTAATTCATTAATTAACAAAAACGCCCAAAAACTCGAACTTCAGGGCCTGTTTTTGAGATTCTGTTCTCGTGAATTGATCTTAAAACGTCGTTTCCAATTAGATTAGGTTCGGAAAAATTGAATTTCCGACATAGTACGAATTCATAATTAATTTCTACGACTTATCCAATAATCCGGAAAATTTCGAAAAATTCACGAACATATTCAGAAAAATTCGACAATAATCACAAACATATAAAACATGCTAATAAGTACTTTGAATACATGTAGCTCATGATACCACTATAGGGGTTTATAGTTAAATATATAACATGAAAGCGGAATAACCCAAAAGCCAAGAAGCATGTATAAAGTACAGATCAAGCAATACTACAAACATATTTTCCCTAGTTCAACGAATCACGAACACGAACAAGAACTCCATAGGTCGTTCCTCTACTTGGTTCACCGACACGTTCAGATCCGTCTTGAGATCGATGGCTTAGAAGTCACTCAAGATTGTTTGCTTTTGGGCAGAACACATCTAACGGAGGCACAAAGAGATTTTAGGTTTTCTGTGTGTTTAGGTTAGAAACTGATTAGGTTAAAGTTGTGTGGAAAGACATAAGTTGGATTAGTTTTATAACCTTTCGATTATAACACCAACCAGCCAAGGCACAAGGCCAAGACCGGCCAGCACTTACTCGCAAGCCCATACGCGCGCAGCCACACATGCGTTCGGCTTTGGGCCACGCTGTGTGCGATGCTGCTACTACTGATCCGCGCGCGCCCAGCCAAAGGTTTGGGCCTTGCTCGTGGCGCTGACGTGCTGCTGCGCCCGATGGGCCTTGCGCAATTGCGTGCTTGGCTCGTCAGGCCGGCAGCGTTGCCTTCTCGTATTTGCGTCCAATGCCTTACGACAATTGTTTATCGTATAGTACTTGACGATGCACCGTCGTACGATACGATTACTCGTTTCCCCTAGCTTGCGAATATACGCAATACGATATACGATTCCAATCCAACGTCATATCGTATATTTATGTTTTTCCGAACTATATTCCCGAAAAGATATTAAATGAATTTCCGATTCATTTAATCCGGTGATCTGTTACATGCCAATGGTGTGACCTTATAGGTTCAGTCAAGAGTAAGTTGTGAGCCTAATATAGATTAGAACTCACTGATCGGAAGCATTGCTCCAGCCAGCTATTCCGATCACTTGATCTCACTGAACTAATTGTTCGTAAGTAATCTGAACCTTGGTATTGGACTAATGCACCTTGGGTGAAGGACATATTTCCTTCAGTCTCCCACTTGTCATTCAGACAAGTGTGCATTCCGATTCCTTTGTCTCTTAGTGTTACTTACTGAACATAAGGTAAGATCCAAGTCATCCTTATTAGGTCCAAAAGTGTTTCTCTAATTACTGAGTTCAACTGTTAAACTTTTACAGAAGGTTAAGCCTTAACCATTCTGAGCACGACCATGCATTTTCACAGTATCTTACTCTTCGAGAGGCCTTGTACCACAACAACACCATATCCTATCAAAGATAGGAGGACAATCCCTTCTTGTAACTTATGAACAACTTACTTTAATTCATAGTACCCCCAATAACTGCTTTTATAGTATCCTTTTACGATGTGACGTTTAGCGAGCATCAAAGCGAACTAATTCTCAAACAAGCAGTCATAACTATTCAGGTTTTGAGGAATAGGTTCCAATCACCATTAATGAGAACTACTTATGACATGACCTTTAATCTCTTAAAGTGTTCTCATGGTCAATCCGATACAAGATCCAATAAGTATCTATGCAAATGATTTCTGACATTCAGTCCATCTAGTTCAAGAAACTGAACTATAAATAAACTTGCAATCTAATCTTCATTAGTCATTGGTCGTCCAACCTTTCAATGACCTGGATTAGGGATCCTTTTGTGACTTCAATATTCAAGTTAACTTATGGGTGTTTCTTTGTCAAAGAATCCATCTTGACATCCCATTTGAATGTTTTGAATCACTTGGACTTCGTCATTTAATACTAAACCAAGATTAAATGAAATATGAAATATAATTTCATAAATAATAAATGTTTAAACCAAATTCTTACCAATTTGTGGGCCTCTAACCCAAAATCAAGCATTTAATGTTTTACAGATATAGACCTTTCACCCAATACTTAAAACATTCATGAAACTCAAACTTGATTCCATTTCTGCATACGAGTATTGTATCTCATTCGATGCAGAGGTTTAGTTTATCATACTTTGTTATTCTTAGCATCCTTTCTATCGAAAGCCTTTCGATGTAAGATGAAAAGACCTTTGATATGTTTATAGAATGATCTAGTCTTTCATTGTTGTTAGAACTATTCTCACATTTAAAATAGAAAATCATCCAGATAGCAGACTTGTGATCAACCTGAGTTCGTTGAAGAACTATCACTAGAAACAATTCCCTTAATTACTTCTTAGGCAATAATTAATTCATTTCAATTATGTAGAATTGCAAATGATGCTACCCTTTTGGAATACTCCAACCAGTTCATAGTGATGTCGGAGATTCATCTTTTGACTGAGAACTTAGAAACTAATCATTGATTCAGTTTCTCTTGCATCACATAGGGTTTTGAACCTATGTTACCACCTTTTAATCACGACGCCTAATTGCCCGTGTATGTTTGTGGTTTGCCTAACAACAAGATCTAAATTTTGTTTAGGCTATGCATGCAGCATCAAAACTTTAGTTCATCTTCCCTTCCTCTTTATCAAGTGGTCATCCTACATGTCCAAATGTATTGGATGTTCTTGATATCATTCCAATGATATTTGATTTAGATCAAGAGAGATCGGTATAAACGCGTCACGATCCAATGTTCACGAGTTATCTTGGCAATCTATATATCACATCATTCATGATTGATTGTAATGCAAAAACCATTCGCATTTTAAAATCTATCCATGTAACTTTTAGCTTATTATGTTTCAAGAGATACTGAATATTGCTAAATTCTTGGCATTTTCCATGTGATATAAGGTGAAGGTTCCTCTTCAAGGTCCTTCATGTTTAACTTTAGTAATAATAGCCTAGCTTTATACTTAGTTAAAGCATTCATTACTTAGATTTATTCATATGGGTTGAGAGTCTCTTTTGAGTCTCCCATTTGTGTTTGATTTAGTAATGATTTTTACAGAATCCAAACAACGCTTAGATCCTATCCAATAGATCTTTAACCCACTATATTCTAAGTTTCGCCATGGTTCTAATATTGACAAATACTTTCAAATCTATCCATTTAGAATTTGAATGTCATTTTCAATAGAGAGATATGTATCTCATATGTAGAACCAATAAACATGACTTAGCTCCCACTAAACTCCCCATCTATAAGATGATCCATATTTTCATAAAGCTATGATTGCTCAATAGCCTTGTTTGAAAAATATGGTCCAAATCCCATTTTCATGCTTTAATCTACAAATAGATTTCTTAAGCTTGCTCTTTTATCTAGCATCCAAAACTTTTATATTGTGTAATGTACACAATTCCATTCTACAAGTCCAATTGAGGAAGGTGTTTTCGTTTTCCAATTGCCATATCTCCATATGCATGATTGCTAGATTTATCCAAAATAGTTCAAGCATTCCGACTTGGTGAAAAAGATTTCAACATTATCAACGACATAAAGTTGTTTATAATCTTTAACCACCAATCTAGCTTTTCTTTTGTATGTATACAATATCATCTTTTTATGTTCTGAAAACATGTTTGCAACCAATGGGAGTGAACCCTTTATGCAAATCAACCAAATCAAAGATTTTATTCTTAAGATGAAGATATTTCGGATATATGGCCTCGAACCATAATAATGTTTCTGATGGCCTCAAACCATACTTGGGAATTTTCAATTTGTCGTAGCTAACCTGTAACTCGTATATTCTTGAAGCACTTCCAAAGTCTTCATAGTCTTCATTCCTCAAGATATTTATGTATCTATCTTGGTTGAATTCTTTTCCCTATACGATTTACCTAGGTATTGAACATCAAACGTTAGTGTCTATAAAGACATTACTCAAGTCCTTTGAGTATTATGATTCTTTTGAAGCTCTTCCAAAGTCTTCCTGAAGCTCTTCCAAAGGCTTCTAAGTATGGAGCTTTTCCAAAGACTCCTAAGTATCATACATTTGTTTGTTTCTTGACTCGAAGTTCTTTTGAAGTCACTTCGAGGTCATATTTCTCCCACTTGCCTTTTGGAAATATGATGGTTTCCTAAAAGACATTATCTAGAGAAACAATCATATGTTCTCAGATTTGTGGTAGAATCAATACCTTTTGTTTCTATGAGTTGCTCATAAATACACATATATCTATTCTTGAGTTTGATGTAAACACCAACTCCCACTAGGTTTGACAACCCTATATATATATACTGAAAAGATGTACTGAACCAAACTTCAATCCTTATGACATCTTATCCTTAGCTTTAACAACTTTGTTTAGTGTGATAGTCACTTGAGAGTGTAATTAGAAACTATATAGGAAATAGTCGTGATTATCATTAATCGAATAAAATTCGATTTCTCCATTTGGACATATCATATTTTTATGGAGATTTGATTGTTATAATGCCATATAAACAATCTTGATAATCATTCTTGGCTCATGCAAACATCACCTTGATATAGTCTAGATGTTCCGAAATTCTTGCCAAGTTCATTTTATACTCTTTTGTGAATTGCATTTAAGCATTCACATATTTCACTTTGAGTAAATATAGCCATATTTTCTCAAGTTCTTGTGAAATAGATAAGTCATAAAAGCCATCTTTGGCCCATGAAATTAATTGTCTAGAAACTTATAACAATAGTCCATTTCTATGTCATGTTCAACAAGTAAGACCCATGTGTCTCAAATTAGTCAACTTTTAAAAAACCCATGCCATGGAATGTTAGAATGGTGTCTTGTTGATATGGTCATATGACATTGCCAAAGATACGTGGAACACAAATCAAAACATTTGATGTGAACCTTTTGAATGTGAAGAGATTTGTTTGTTTATTAATCAATCATATGACTCAGCCCATAAATGACCATTTCAAATAAACATTCAACGATTATTTTTGTTTACTTTGAATGGGAGTCTTTCTGTGTCCAACAGAAATTGTTTATGATGATTAATGGAACAAAAGCCATTAAGTTCTAGCCTTTTGAAGGACTTTAAAACAAACAGATGACCCTACAATTAATGTAGCACAACTTTGCTTCATTTCCCACTTGTAGGTCAATAACCAGACTTAGCTTCCGGAATTTGAGTTCTTAACTAAAGTTAGAACCTCAAGCGGTAATATAATACCATAGGATTTTATTTGCTAAGTCGTTTCTCTTTAACGCAAACTCTTAGGTAGAAATTGAATCTTGAATTCATTTCTTTTGTTCCCGTTTCCTATCCTTTCTAGCACCTTTTCTTATAGTCCTAAAGATTTCACTCTTTGCTTGATCTTCTTACTTTGTCATTCCTACAAAGTCCCTTTCTTTTATTCACTTTGAATGACCACATCCAATGAGTCTAGTTCATTATTGAATCAAAAGAAAAATGGTTGTTAACCATTGGTGATACATGAGCCTTTAACTCAATACTTCATTATTCCAAAACTACCTAGTATTTTGAATATATGAGGTCCAATTGGTCTATCATTGAATTTTTAGATTGAAAAAAACCATGAAAATCAATATAAGAAAAATAGCATCCAAGATAAGCTCCCAGTCTCCTTTCCTTTGAGAATTGCTCTCAAAATTAGCTACCAATAGATCGAGGATATATCGACGTTATATTATCCAAACGAAATAAAGTTGAAGATATGAACTATAATTAACATTCTACAAAATGAAATAGCAAAGAAAACATTTATTATACTTTAATAACTTGAATAAAAGCATTCACGCAATCATTAAAGTTATTAAACATTTCATTCATGCAAAATAAACATGGTCCATAATGAATGAAACGATTCCAAGACCCTAAAAGTCCTAAATTATTAAGCATGATTTGGCTTGTCTTAAGTCTTTTAAGATTTTAGGTAAGCAAACATATGCTAGTAATTCCACATTACTCTTGTTAATAAACTAATGCCATAATTTATTCCATTGCCACAACATATACCAATGTTGTTTGAGTTGAAACCACAATCAACGTGCTCCTTTGGGATGCCTTTCCATCTAAGTCTACTAAAATAGCATCTCGCTTTGGCGGAAACCTACTATCTTAGGTCCTTAGATTTTTGTAAGTGCTTGATTTGGAAGGCAATTTTAAACTAAATATTACTTTGGACCTAGCTGTTTCTATGTTGGTTTGATTATTTAGTGAACTAAATCTAATCAAACATACTAACAACATTCATGCATAATATACATTCATTCAATATATATAAGTGCATAAATAACTTTGGTGAACTAGTATGGCCCAAAAACTTGGTCTTGAAGCATCCAATCTTCCCTTCACCTTGTTAGCTTGGCATCGTCTTGAATTCGATCCATTCAAAAGCTATCTTAAGATTTTAAATAATCTATAAGAACTTGAAATAATAATGACCTAATTATTACATCAAACCTTCAATGGTGCGCAGACCATATTTAAAACTTTACATTCAAAGATAGAACGGTACGCAGATCGTATTTAATTATCCTAGATTGGCCATACTAGTCACCTTCAATACCTGCAATACATAAAATAATATCTATGCATTCATCCATTCGTGTGCTGAAACGAATGGTCCAAGTAAATATGCAAGTATTTACATGATTTAATAAAAAATCACGTTCATGTAAACGCGTTCTAAAAGATTAATCAATTCCAAATTATTAATCCTTAAAAATTATTCTAATCAAAATTAATTTAATTAAAATAATGGTGTCCTACGAAAAATAATTAGAATTAATTATTTTAAATAATTTCATTTAAACGACTCCTATTTAAACCAATTTTTAATTTTGGACCTTTAATTTTAAATATTTAAACTCACGGACCAACCCTAGTTAAATAAAATAAAATAAACAAAATTCCACCATTAGCCCCTTCATGCAAAATTATGCCCAAAGCCCAAAATTAGGCCTTGACTAAAAATCGAAGCAAACTAGCAAAAGTTGTGCAACATGGGCTAGGCTTGCGCCAAGCCCACTGCTGCCTTGTGCATCGCGTGCCACACGAAGACGAATAGCAACGCCCCTCTCCTCGCACAACGCAGCGCACAGCCATGTAGCATGAGCTGCTGCCTTGCTTGCTCGCCACGGCCAGCGCACGCTGGCACGCCCAGCTCACTCGCTGGGGCCTCGCATCGCTGCGCCAAGCTACAGAGTGCAGCACGCACGGGCTACGTCGAGCCGCACATGCCGCACACCCTTGTTTCGTGCCTTTGGCTTGCGCCATACGAGCCAACCATCAAAAAAAATTAAATTCACGAAATATTATTTGAATGACATTATTTTCATAAATTTAACAAAATTAATCGTTTTAATTACGAAAAATAATGTTTTGAGTGATTTTATTAAATTTCAAACAATCCAACTTGAGAAATTTTTAAATCTTGGCTAACAAAAATTCAAATTTAACGTACGATGAACATCAACAAAAATTTGAATGATTTTGATAATCAAATCCAAAACTTTAAATCGTTCTAAACATTAAAAAATTAGATTTTTATGAAATTTGGTTTAGGTGATGATTAAAATTAACGAATCCAATCAAAATTTTAATCCAGAATTTTTAAATCTTCCATTTAAACATGAAATCATATTCCCCTTCTGACCAAAATAAATTTTCAGATCTAACCAATTATTAAAAATAATCTTTGATCTAAAATTCAACAAATTAGGCAAATATAAAATTAGGGTTCATGCTTAATATTCATGGACGAAAAAATTACCATAATTATATAATATACCCAAGAACATTAGGGAAAAAGTTCAATCAATTCCGAGTTCATTAGGTCGAGAAATTAATTGAAAAAGTTTCCAAATTTAACGATTTAATTCATTAATTAACAAAAACGCCCAAAAACTCGAACTTAAGGGCCTGTTTTTGAGATTCTGTTTTCATGAATTGATCTTAAAACATTGTTTCCAATTAGATTAGGGTCAGAAAAATTGAATTTCCAACATATTACGAATTCAGAATTAATTTCTACGACTTATCCAATAATCCAGAAAATTTCGAAAAATTCACGAAAATATTCAGAAAAATTCGACAATAATCACAAATATATAAAACATGCTAATAAGTACTTTGAATACATGTAGCTCATGATACCACTATAGGGTTTACAGTTAAATATATAACATGATAGCGGAATAACCCCAAAGTCAGGAAGCATGTATAAAGTACAGATCAAGCAATACTTACGTTTGTAGCGTGTTTTCCCTAGTTCAACGAATCACGAACACGAACAAGAACTCCAAATGTCGTTCCTCTACTTGGTTCACCGACACGTTCAGATCCGTCTTGAGATCGATGGCTTAGAAGTCACTCAAGATAGTTTGCTTTTGGGAAGAACACTTCTAACGGAGGCACAAACCCGTATAGTACTTGACGATTCAACGTCGTACGATACGATTATTCGTTTTGCCTAGCTTACGAATATACGCAATACGATATACGATTCCGATCCAATGTCATATCGTATATTTATGTTTTTCCGAACTATATTCCCGAAAAGCTATTAAATGAATTTCCGATTCATTTAATTCGGTGATATGTTACATGCCAATGGTGTGAACTTTTAGGTTCAGTCAAGAGTAAGTTGTGACCCTATATAGATTAGAACTCACTAATCGGAAGCAATGCTCCAGCCAGTTGTTCCGATCACTTGATCTCACTGAATTAATTGTTCGCAATTAATCTGAACCTTGGTATTGGACTAATGCACCTTGGGTGAAGGACATATTTCCTTCAAACGAGTCCTAAATGAGGTCTTAGGTATATCCTTTTCAGCTATCCTCAATTGGTGATACTCCAAACGCAAATCGATCTCCAAGAACACGCCTTCCCCACTCAATTTATCAAATAGGTCATCTATCCTAGGCAAAGGATACTTGTTCTTGATAGTTACATTGTTTAGCTCCTTAAAATCGATGCACAATCCCATACTCCCATATTTCTTCTTAACCAATAACACCGGAGCTCCCCACGCTGATGCACTAGGTCTAATATACCCCTTATCGAATAACTCTTGCAATTGTGTCTTCAATTCGTTTATTTCAGGAAGTGTCATTCTATATGGTTCTTTAGATATAGGTGTCGTTCCAAAAACTAAGTCTATAGTGAACTCAACAGCTCTAGCAGGTGGCATACTGCAATCTCACTAGGAAACACGTCCATGAATTCATTCACAATTAGAACATCTTCGATCTTCATTCCAACCTCTTTACTCACATCTAACACACTACAGAAAAATAGCTCACACCCCTTTTTCATCAATTTCCTCACTTGCATTGCAGAAATAACCCCAAGGTTCTTCGACTTCTCAAAACGCCTATCTGAGGTCAACTTCCCAATAGGGTTCCTTAAACTTACTTTCTGAATTTCACAGTCTATCTTGGATTTGTACAAACTTAGTCAATCCATCCCCAGAATCACATCTAGGTCCCTAGATTAAACTTTATCAAATCAGAAGGAAAGAACACAATCTTTTATCTCCAGAGGAAGGTTTTTAAACAATTTGGTACACCTTATGTTTATACCAGTAGACATACTAATAGGTAAATCAATCGCCTCAAAATCTACTAACTTCAGACTTTTAAAAACAGATGAAGAAATAAAAGAATAAGTCGCCCCGAATCAAATAATGTTTTAACTAGCACGGAGTTAATAGAAAAAGTACCAGAAACCACGTCAGCAGACCGTTCAGCTTCATTTCGACTAATCACGAACAATTTACCCGAAGCCTTGTTGTGGTTGTTATTCTCATTGGCAGACTTATTGTGGTTTCCCTTGTTGTTCTTCTCCCCTACAATCTTCGAACCCTGATTCCCTGAATGGTTACATCCAGACTTCACATGGTTACCACTCCCATTGCCATTCTGTTCCCTCTTTTGCTTAGTAAAGCACTCATACTCCCTATGGCCCTTCTTTTGACAATAGTTACAAGTCACTAAGTATCCCTTGCAGTTTTTACCATAATGATTATTGTTGCACCTCTTGAAGTGGTACACTCTCTCGGACAGGTTCTTATTGTTGTAGTTGTTGTAACCCTGATGGTTTCTCCCTTGGAAATTCCCATTTTCATTCTCATTCCTGTTCCTTTTGAAATTCCATTGACTTCCCTTAGCATTAAACTCTTTCCTTTTCTCACCCACTACCACATTCTTCTTATCTTGCCGAGATTGAAGGCCATAATTAAATGTGGCCGGCTCTCCCCTAAACGATGTCCAATCATGAAAATGTTTCACCACCTAACCCCAATTGGATTTCATCAGTCAACCCTTGTTCAAACCTCTGGGCCTTTAACTCCTCAGTGGCCTTTAACTCCTCAGTGGCTACTACTTCTGGTGTAAACCTAGATAGTGCTATGAATTTGTTGTAATATTCTGAGATGGTCAAATTATTACTGCAAACTATAAATTTAAAATATGAGATAGTGTTATTAATTCATGTGCAATTTAAAATATTACTGCAAACTGTAAATGTAATTCCTCGAATTTTTTTTTTTTTTTTGAAAACAAACCTAAGCTCTGATACCAATTTGTAACACCCCCAAAATTTGGACCTTTTATATAATCAAAACCCCTGTTTTTATTTCATAAAACCACCGTCTAAACCTTGGGAGTGTCACTGCTACATTTATTCTCCATAGAAAATAAATGCAAAGCAACAAAATAATTTAAAACCATTAAATTCAAAATTAACTAAGTGGTCTAAAAGGTGGCCAATAAAATATTACAACCAATTCCCATAAATCCAACGTAAACTGAAATAGAAATCGTCTCTTTACTAGGTGGTTATTCTAAGTGTCTCCTCACTCGTAGCCAAAAACCTTTACCAACCTGCAAAAATAAATAGGAAAGAAACAAGAGAGACGAACTCCCGAAAATCAGATAAACTAAGTAATTCCAACTCCATCCCGTAAAATAAATAATTTTAGTTGAAAATATTTTGAGTACATAAAATAAATAATTAAACAACAGGTGTCAATTTAACAATTCCATTATTAAACTTATCACATAAGATCAATATTAATTAAGTGAGGGAAATAGAACGCTAAGGGTCGCGCGTAACCCTTGAAAATGGCCAAAGTAAAATGAGTACCAAATGTCCCTAGTGTGCACACCCCTCACTAATTGGCTATGGGTCTCCGCGACCGCGCACCAATAGAATTAGGAGGAAGACTAAACAGAAAGTTTAATACAGAATAATAGAGACCTACTAGAAGCCTATCGGGTCTCCACTAAAGTGCACCGATAGAACAACATCTAGAAGGACAACCTGTTCCTAACCCTTACGGGCTTTTCCCTCTGAGATTACACTTTACGTTTTTAGTATTTTAATAAGATTCAGACACATAGACAAGTAAACATAGAGAACCAAAACAAGGATTGTCGCTTATCCTTTCACATGTAATACCCCGATTCTAGACCTTATTAAAATATTAGTTTAAATTAATAGAACTATTAAATCAAGTATAAATTCGACAGAGTTTCCTTTGTAAATTGAACAAAACCCAAAAATGGGATATTTAAAATCCTGTTACATTTGACAACACCAATAAACCTGTGTATTCTTAAACATAAGCGGAAGCAATGACAGAGAATCGGAGTATCACTGCCGCATTTACCTAAGAGCAAATGCAAGGCTAAAAAAAATCTCAAGATCGATAAAAAAAGATTAATTAAGATTACAAAACTCTTTACGTTAACCAAATTAGGACTTGAAAATACAACTCATAAAATAAATTAATTATTAAGAAATTTATGATTGGAAAACCCTTTTTCTGAAATACATTCACATTTATTACTGTCGTCCTCACTCGAAGCAACCTATGAAATCAAAGATACCTGTAGACAATGGTCATCTGCTCACCATAATAAAATGGGTCGTCGCAGGTTCAATCCCCAAATGGGAGAACAACACAAACAAGAAATACACACGTCAGCGAAAGTTGAGTACCAAAACTCTACCTTAATCAAGCATTGAGAAAACTCATGCACATATTTAAGGAACGTTAAATAATACACTTAGTAATGAATACTCCTGTCAAGTTAAATTGTTTCCCAATAACTTTGAACAACAGAAGATAGAACAGGCTGAGTTATGTTAGTGTCAAGTGAGTATTTGAGATCTCTAATGGTCCTCTATTGGAGCTCTTCCCTAATCCTATTTATCTCTTATATTCCGAATTCCCATCATTCTCCATCCTAAGTAGATCCGGGAGCCCCTGACAATCTACTGAATAATAAGATAGACCCGGGAGACCCTGACAGTCTATTTGAGATGTACCCGGGAGCCCCTGACAGTACATTTAATCTTCGTTGGCCAACTATTTTCAATAACCTCTAGTGTGCACACCCCTCAACTCTAGCTTTTATTGTGACCAGGGAGTCCCTGAACAGTCACACTAGAGATGAGGACGGTTTACCATCTTGCCACATACGGCGATAATAAATTCCAAATTGCCACATACGACGAAGATCAATCAATACATCACGCAATCACCTGAAATCCTTTTCTCCAACTCACAAAAAAGTTCCTCCTCATAGTTTTCATCATAACTCATTCATATACTTTAAGAAACCAAAGTGTTAGAGCTTTATCTAACCATCCAATAATCTCACTTATCACTAACGTAAGATATGCAATTCATTTATAATTGATTTTATAAAATAACTCATAAATCTCAAATTCATCTATTAACATTGATAGAAGACCAACCAACATCAATAACAACACTAAAAATAACACTAGTATCAATACTCTCTATAATAAGACATTAATAATAAGAATAAAATAACTAAAACAACGAGATCAAGGACAGAAACAATACAATTACAAACAATAATCATCATCAACAACGTCGACAATAACTAGACGAAGACAGCAACAACAGTAACTTTAAGAAGGGCGAATCTCCTAGCACACAGCTCCGAATCAAGTTATTCTTGAGCCTAAGTTCATCAAGTCGAAGAGATATACAGTTCTTATTCAGGAAACAGATGCTCAAAATGATCAGAAAGTGGTCGAAATAAGATAAACATAAGTTGGTGCTGACACCACAGCAACAGCAGCAACGATTAGTTTCAGAAGGTCTTATCTCCTAAAATACTGCTCTAAATTGAGTGATTCTTGAGGCTAAATTGAATAGCTCGAAGAGATCTACAACTTTTGTTCAGAAATAAGAACCTAAAAATAAGCTGAAAAATGAGAAAACAGCACGACCAGAAGCTTGCTTACCACAGTATAACGTCATCAGTAACAAGAACGACGACACCAACAACAATAACGCTAAATTATAGCCGCGACAACGACTAGAATCTCACCGACAACAACAAGAATCCCAACCACACTAACAACATCAATTTGAAGCACAAACAACATCAATTAAGAGTACCAACAACATCATCAATAGCACAATACTCATTACCCACTATATATTTCCAATCTATTCTTAAACTAAAGAGAAAGAAAAAGAAGAGTGTGGTAACTCAATTGAAATTTTTTTTTTGGGGGTAATTTAATCAACAAGGAGGGGAGTAATTGAGTGAATGTTCGGTGAATCGGTAAGAGGAGCATCATCAACTCCGTTCGCGACTCGACTTGAAGCTGGGTAGACCACTCGCGGTGACGGTTCAACATCGCCAGGAACGAGCATCGGAGCAGTGAGGAATTGATGACAAGGAGAAGGAGATATTTTGGCTTAATTGGTGCTTTTCAGATAAAAGCTTGAAGATGGGTAATGGAGATTGAAGGGGTGGAGTGAAAATGAGATGAAAAAAATGAATATGAAATGGGGAAGTCGGTGGAAGCAACAAAATTCTAGCCCCCTTTTTCTTTTCCTCTATTTTTTTTTTCTTTTAGTACTATTATTATTATTATTATTATTATTATTATTATTATTATTATTATTATTATTATTATCCTATTTGAATTCTAGGGACAACAAGAATCACATAGTTTTCTCTTACAAATAAATTATATTAAGATAAATATTTTTAAAATAACATTTCCCTTATTGTTATTAAGAATATAAAATATTGGGGCATCACATCACAATACACCATTATGCTCATTTAGAAACATCAATAAGTGTAACCATATGTTGGTGTAATCAATTATACTGCATTTCCAAAGCATTATCCACAATTAATGCATCCACATTGTCAGGTACCCATTTTATCAAAATATAACTATAACATAGGAACATATTTGATAAGTAAGTATATATAGTAATACTAGTTGTACGAAGATCAACGCTAGCTAGTAGTAATAGTATAAAGCAGGCTTCATTATTACCACATTATTACTTACATATTTATCGTCTATCACATAGTAGAACATATACATATCCGAGACATCTTCTTAACGGGATACTAAATATGATGGACATTGAAAATTACCTTGAGCACGCGAATTCCATACTACAGTAATAACTTCCTTGCTTGATCCGACTGATCCCTAAGTAGCCTTCGTCTACAATAAACAACAAGTCCTAAATTAATCTTCGATTTCACTGATATTAGTTACACTCACTTACTAGAATATTATATTCTGATGAGCCCAATTTCTCACAACCAAGACCAGACGGACTTAAGAAACGAAACAATTCAAGTCTTGATAAAACTTCTTTAGAAAAAAGTATAATCTAATTTCTTCTATAAATAAAAATATACAATATGTGTAACTAGTACGTAGTATTTCCCAATCAATAAATCGATCTGCAAATCTAGTCTTAAACCAAATCAAATCAACAAATATCAAATTAAAATAGCCTATAAAATATATTACTAATACAAAGGAAAATTAGCCCGTTATTCCTCAAAGCATAATTAAAAGAAGATACAAAAGTGGGAATGAAGTATGACCTGTGAACAACCTTGGACCTCGGTTGTAAGTTCTACAGGTTGGGGATGGCTATACCAGAAGGAAAAATAGAATATGGTAGTAATCAATGGCTAGAAAGAAATGACTAACTCACAAGAAGTAAGGGATCGAGGAAAGATAGAACAATAATGATTGTTTCGGGATCACCGGTTAAAGAACGTCTTTACGAAATTTCAATTGCTTAGGATTTGTTGGTGGTTGTGAAGGTGTTTTAGGTGGTACGAATTATTGCACCGGTGATAATGGTGAATCTGGAGAAAAGAGAAATAATATTTGAGGTAAATATAATACAACGGCATGGAGGAGAATGTCTTGAATATGGGACATTTATACTTGGACGAGGTTTAGGGTTTAGTTAGCCTAGATAATCCAAGATATAAATTCCTGAAATTTAGTTAAATAAGAATCCGAATTTTTGTTTTTTTTTTTTTTATGAAAAATATGAATTAATTTATTCAAAATCAATCAAACTAATTTAAAATCATAAAATCAATTTTAACTAAATACTCAAAAACTTGGGGTATTACAGTAAACTTATTTGAGTATTAATTCTACATACAGATTTAATTAGATTTAATTGGATAACATACATGAATTAACCAGATTATTAAATACTGAACAAACACAAATGCACATTGTTTTCTCCGCCATTCAAATTAATTTTTTTTTAATAGGAAATGATATAGATTAAGAGAATAAAATCTGGACTACATTATATCATAAAAGTTAATAGATCCGAAATATATGGTTAGCTAATTATGTTTCAGGGCACTTAGAAAATACAAATGGAAATAGAGTTCAAGAAACTGGACCTTATTAAAACGGTGAAGAGGAAAGTTGAAAAACTGGCAATGTTTGTGGAAAACTCAAATTGTTTTTTATTTTTTATTTATTTAAATTTTCAGGGTGAAATTTGGGCGGGCAAATGTGGTGAGATATTTTGGCGGTAAGAATCCCGCTCATAAAGAGCACTATGGCGGAAATGGTGAAAGTATTTCCCCCCTAAAACTGGGTATTTACCCCCTAAACCAATTTTTTAATCGCTGAATTGTCCTTCCCTCGTTGTAGGATATATAGAGTAGAATTATCCTAGGATAAGTGTATGTTCTCCCCCCGATTTACACCCCTAATATTATTAGGGGGACGACGTGAGAACTAGTAGATACCAGTTTACCAAATTTCAATAGGTTTTTCACCAACGGGGAACTGGGAAGTGTAACACCCTAATAATTCCTTACTTTTATAAAACTATTTTCCAACTTAAAATAAAGGAATTACTAAAGTATTACCGCCATTGTGATCATGGTTAAGGCTAGTACCAGAATTACGCAGCGGAATTTAATGATAACTAACTTTCAAACCAACATAAATAATAGTTGAGGCCTCCTACAAGTTGGAACCATAACGGCCCAAAACCAAAGTATTAAAAATCCAACAAACTCAAAACATGATTAAAGTATAATTTAAACCACAAAGGCAATACGAAATTAAAATATTAAAATAGTTTCCAAAGCACAAAAGAATGCAACTCTCAACCATCCCAAGCTACATGATTTCGATCGTACTTTGTTCTACCAACCTGCTAAATCAAATCTATCCCCCGACAATGCAAGTGCAATGATGGATCATCATAGGGTCATTAAGGCGAAGTCCATGACCAAGAGACATAAAGCACGTAGTCAGCAAAAGCTGAGTACTTACAAGGCTAGAGTGAAATAAAATTATAAACATGCATCACTTGCTAAAATACGAATCCACACGCAAAAGCCATTTAATAAATAACAAACAATTCATGAATACAAGACTCGACTCTTGACTCGACTCTTGACTCACAATTTAATTAGAATAAGCTTCGAACGGGCCAAAAGAAGTTCCCATAAAAGGAAGGGTGTTGGGAGCCCACCAAACACCATAATGAATAATATAATGAATATCGGACCATACCGAGTGTCGGGCCATACCGACGGAATTCCAGCGCATAAATTAAATGAAACAACGTCTTGTATAATTAGTAGGAGATCGAGTTTTCCGGCAAGTCTCCCCCCATTGTTCATACTCGAGGTATATACGTTCCAAGAGTTTTGAAGCTTGTTCTGGTTGCACTTTACATTTATTAATATTTTATTAATGGCGAACTCGAGACTCAAACAAATATACATACATACATATAATAAACAACAACCAAAACAATCTCATTTTAATCCTTTAGGACTTGTGATCAATAAATCAAGACGTAGTGAAATTACTACCAAGTTCTTTCTCACAAAAGGTGAGATGCCACATCATGCCTGTTAACATGAGGGTTGTGCCCTAGCACGATAAATCCTAATTCATTTCATATAAAATATTCCCAACTGAACCCTACATGTGTGGTGGCTTACGTGAGAGAACCCTTCACATGTGGTAAAATAAATAGTACAACGAGGTACGAATAATTGGCTCAAAAGTATGCTAGACATCCCGTACAATAGCATAACAATATATAATCCATCCCTTGCATGTGAAACAAACCATACATGCATAAATATTGAACAACATGATTGACAATGAAATCCATAATCACAATAGTCCCAACATGCTTGTTCAATCAACAAATCAATAATTCCAATAATAATAATTCACATGATCGTTCACCAAATCAAATATGAATTCACCAAGTTCACGTAATATAATTCACATCAATAAATAATCATGTAATGTCCCTTGACAAATAATGTGGTCGCCCTAGACTTGTACGTACCTTGAATATCTAAGCGTAGGGGCCACTTTGCAAACACGACCACTCACTTAGAAATCACCTCCTATCATCAAAATAATGAAACCTTAATTATTTCCATATTCATTAAATTTCCAGCAACTTTTATGAAATATAAAACTGACAGGCTAAAGTCGTATCACCTAATCAAAAATAACCTAAGGTCCACTAGCTAGGTAGCAAGGGAAGTCAGGATCGAATCCACAGGGAAACAGGCGTTCTTTCTACTATCAATTAATTAATCTAGACTATTGTGAACAAAGTTGGTTGATGGTTTGTATACTAAGACTACGAACGAATATTAAACAAGAATGAATCAATATATTAAGGAATCTAGGGTATAGGTTTGCCAACAAATAATAATCCAGGACATTGAACAATCACGATAATCAACAAAGTAATTAATTAGACTAGCATGCTCTCTCAAGTCGATACTAATCATAGACTTAGAATTAACGGGTTCTCGCTACGTATTAACTCTAATTCTACCTATTGACACAAGCCTAAACATCAAATTGCATCTCTCGAATCTTAATTTCATATTGCATAACTACCACAATTAAACCTGCGCAAATCTAATTGTATAGTGAAATAAACCAATCAATAGAAATCAATTACAATGCCAACAATCATAATCATTCAATCATCCCTTCATATTATTCATGGATCCCCAACCCTAGACGTTAAACTACTCAAGCATGTTGACAATAAACAAAGCAATAATCATAATTGAAAGCATTATTAAAGCAAGACAATGAATTGAAATAAGAAATAATACCTATTTGAAGAACAAGGGAATTGAAAGCTTGAATTTTTATTGAGAATTAAACTAAGTGTTTTTGCATAAACTAGAGAGAAAATTAGGCTAAGGGAAATAATACTAAGCTTCAATACTAGAAAATAAAGTGTACAATAAAAATAATTAAAGTTTGCTTATATAGTTTACCAAAATAAAGCCTAAAAAACGGAAAACAAATACGCGAAAAACTGCTGGAGGTTGGCGTCGCCTGATCGGGCGTCGCTTCGCCCGATCGGGCGATCCACTCGATAGTCGGCCCGATCGGGCCAAAATCCGCCCGATCGGGCGGTTTGTGAACTCTCCACATAGGCTCCAGAATGACCGCCCGATCCGGATCGGGCGAGCTGCGCCCGATCGGGCGCGCGTTGATGAATCCAAACTGCCAATAATTCCGCCCGATGGTTGCATTTCGCCCTCAGCTTCCAGGGCGATTTGCAATCTTCAATGTAGCTCGCCCATATCACTGAGTCTAACTCTCGGGGCTCAACCATAAGCATCCAAGGCTCCCGAAAGTCGATGATGGAGGTCCCGAACTTCCTCGGGCTCATATAGTTGCCTAGATCAACATGAAACGGGTCTAAAAAGACCAATTTCTCATAATTAAACCTGAAACTCAAGGCACACTCAATAACACATATTAGTACTAGAAACGGCTCCTAAGAGCACGTTTGACACATAAAAGTACTAAGGGACGGGGGTAAAAATACTATTGCATATCAAATCTCCCTAAGCTAGATCCTTGCTTGTCCCTAAGCAAGGAAATCATCGATGAACACAAAACCAACTTCACCCCCGATATAATTCAAAATGAAAAACAAAATTCGAGGCAAAATCCAACAAGCATGCATCAATGTCAACCAATCAAATTCATTCAATCGCCAATCCACCTTAACAATCGTCACGCAAAGTGAACCACAAGTGTACAATGGAATTCAAGACTAGTGCTCACACACTCGTCACTCATTTATGTGGCGGATAAAAAATGTACCCGTTCGCTCCCCTCCCAACATATATGTGTACAATGCCCTCCCAAACTCACAACACTCGTGTGTCTAGAAAAACATGCACTCAACCTAGTAGTCGACTCGGAATGTGTCATGTCATAACTTGCATTGATAAACAACTACTTTCACATTAATACAACTCTATGCACAAAGGTCGGAAGGTCTTTCAAGCTTGTAATGATAGGCTTAGGTAAGGGTGCGGTAAATTTGGGTAAAATGTGAGCTTAAAGCCTTGGCTTTGGGGAGCATAAATCCTAGCAAACCCACGATCAATCACAAATGATGACCACAATTCTCCCACTCAACACATGAAAAAAAAAAAAAACAACAAACAACCACACTATACTTTCTTGCCTTGATTTCACAATTATAACCAATCACTCATGAAGATAAGAAATTGTAATACCGGAGTGACAAAAGCTTGAATTATCTTGAGAATAACGATTTTTTTCTTCCTTTTTTTTTTCTTGCTCAATCTCATTTTTTTTTTTCTTTTGGAACCTTCACACATTTTTTTTTATTCTCCTCATCTCATTCATTTTTCAGCTCATTTTTTTTTTCAACAACAGTCATGATAAGAAGAACTTCCCTTTTCAATACTCAATATGCTCAAAATGTACCACACTACAACTCCCTCACCTCACTACTATTAGCTCTCCCAAGCTAGGCTTGGGACTAGTAACCAATGGGGAATTTACGGGCTTGTAATGTGGTTAGTCACCGAATAAAGGGCACAAGCACAACATGGGTAGAAAAAGAGGGAACAAATGTATCTAATTTCATCTGAAGGCTACCAAAATAAAAAGTGCCTTCGTCCTCCACAATGTGCATGTATATGAGTCATAAAACATTACTAATAGTTGCAAACCAATACTCAAAATCAATGACACACCAGGAAGCTATCACACATCCTAACCAAGTCAACTAGTCAAGCACCAAGTCCACAAGTAGTTAGTCGGAGTTGACTCATGTTTAGGCATCATAGCAATCGAATATCAAATCATGGCTAACACATCTACATTGCCCATCATCAAATACCAAGAATCAAAACAATTTTCAATCAAAGGGGCACAGGGAAGCATGACCTTGCATTCATCGGAACGTATTTTTGTATTTTTTTTTTTTCAAAGCAATAAACTAATCTAGAAAGCATTAAACACACCAAAGAAACACACCAAAATAAAGAAATGCGAAAAGAAAAGAAAAACATACCTACAATGTACAAGTAATGTGAAACCCTCCCCAAACCAAATCAGACAATGTCCTCATTGGCTCAAGGGTATCGAACCAACTCGATCTCATCTCCATCATTGACGGCCATGGCCGCCATCATCATCATCATCACCATCATCTCTGCCACCATGCCCACTAGGACCCGCTCCCCACCCTCCGTACTGGGTAGGTGTGAAGGTGCCCATAGAACCCGGAGCTCCATATCCCTCCGTGGGATAGGTATACCAGGTAGGGTGCTCGTAATCTGGGGAAATATAGCCCTGCCTGGCATACTGATCATAAAATGGGAACATGGTCCTCTGGTGATTAGCTGCGAGCTCTCGGAAACCGAGCTCAAGTCTGCTCAACCTCTCATCAATGGACCCCTGCTCCTCATGTACTACCGGGCCACCCTGGGGCCTCCCCGTGTCTCGACGCCCCCTCCTAAAGTAGGTGCGAGGCTCTGACTGGTACTGATGGGGCTCTGGCTGTGGGTCAGGCTGAGGCTGGGGGTCAGGCTGAGGCTCTTGCTCAAATCCAACAAATAAATAATGAGCCTGACCGGGTCTGAAACTAGTGCGTCCCTGAGGGTCAGGCAAGGTGAAAAGCCTGTTTCCCTCGAACATCCAGTACATGGCTCCCGGCCTAAACAACCCATGCTCCCCCTGTAGCCTACGGAGTCCAGCAAAATAAGCCAAATCAAGCAAGTTTCTACCCAGAACTGGAATCTGGTTAGCCTCAGTAAAGTTGGCCGTGGCCATGGCTATGTGGGTGATCAACCCACCAATGGTAATTTTGGTAGTATGTGTGGAAGTGGCTATGGAGTAAAATTGAGAGGCCATATGATGTGCAAGGTTCATTTTGTAGCCCTCCTCTCCTTCTGAAACGTAGCCACCTAGGATCTCTAGCTCCGTACTCCTAATATTCTGGGTCTCATCCCTACCAAAGATTGTAAATCCTAGGAACCTGTAAAAGACAATGGGTACCGGATGTTGTATCTTGGAAGCATGCAAATGTTGCATACTCCCGGGATTAGCATTACCCGTAAGCTTCCCCCACATGGTGCAGTTATTATGGGTCTCCTTAGGTTTCCTACTATATGTGGTAGACAATCCAAAAATCCTACCAAAATCAGCTAAACTCATGGTGTAGGTTCGGTTCATCACACGAAATTGAACCGATGACACGGTTCGATAACCATCCCTACGCACATTAAAACTACTCAAAAAATCTAGAGTCAACCGTCTAAATGTGAGACGGAGCATACTATACATGTTACTCATACCAACACCAACAAAGACACGTTTGACATCACGCTCAATTCCCATTTCATGCAAGGATTTTTGACATATAAAGCGAGTAGGGATTACCTCCCTCAATTTGAGGTGCATGAATCGTGCTCGTTGCTCCTCCGTAATAAAGATGACATCCGGAAAATCCGTGTCGGGCTCGAATTGCGGCGGTGGAGGTGGTGGTGTCGGTTCCCGAGCTCGGCTCGTGGAAGCTTCATGTTGATTTCTTGGTACCCTTGTACATTTCCTTTGTGGTCGGTTTGCCATTGATGAAAAATCTGATTTTTTTGAGTTTTTGAGCTTTTTGGGTGAATTTGGGGATTTTGTGGGGATGAGAGAAAACTCAAATCGGTTAGGTGTAGGTTGTAGAGGATGATGAGAGGATGATTTTGATGAAAAAATTGTTGAATTTGGTGGAGATTTGAGGGAGATATGGTGGTTGGAAGTTTTTGGAAGTTGGGGTTTAATGGAGGAAGTGAGAGAAAGTTGGGTTGAAGATGAAAAGGAAGTGAAGAAAGAAAGGGGAAACCGTGGTTTAACCGCTGAAATCGCGTCTCGCCCGATCGGGCGACATTCCGCCCGATCGGGCGGGTTGCGATCCTTTTCTTTTCATACGTGCGCGCCCGATCGGGCGCACCTCGCCCGATCCGGATCGGGCGATTTGCGAAAGCCATTTTTCTTGACTTTTTCTGCTCAGAATCTTCCTTGACTTTTTCCACGAACTTTTCATCAACCGCCCGATCAGGCAAAATAATTTCGCCCGATCGGGCATGCCACTCGCCTTCTGCGCTCGATCGGGCAGACCATCGCCCGACTCGGGCATTGCACTCGCCAGACCGCTCGATCGGGTAAAATAATTTCGCCCGATCGAGCATTCCACTCGCCAGTCCGCCCGATCGGGCATGCTGCGCCCGATCGGGCAAAATTAATCTGCATTAAACTCATCCGTGCGCGCCCGATCGGGCACACCTCGCCCGATTCGGATCGGGCGGTATGCAGCGTGCTTGGCCTTGTGCGTAATTTCACTTTCTTGACCTTGGAGCTTTAGGCCTGCACATTATTAAACACCCAAACAGCGTAATGCCCTCTTCTCGCCTCACTAACACCAAAAACACTACTTAAACACACTTAGGTTTGGGAAATACTAACTAAACACACAAAAATAGAATAAAAAAAATCAAACTTACACTACTAAAGCGATAAAATACGGGTTGCCTCCCGCAAAGCGCTGGTTTATTTCTAGGTCCCGCTCGACCTTGTTACCTTGAATATGCAGCCTATGAGGCGGAGGGATTGAGGTGATGGACCTCAACCACTCCTACAGTAGCCCCATCATGGTACAACTTCAGACGTTGCCCGTTGACCTTGAATCGTTCACCATTCTCATTCTCTACTTCAACAGACCCAAACTTGCTTACCATGGTCAGGGTGAACGGCCCAGACCACCTAGACTTAAGTTTTCCAGGAAATAACTTAAGCCTAGAGTTAAAAAGTAGAACCTTGTCGCCCAGCGCGAACTCTCTATGCAAAATGTGATTGTCGTGCCACTTCTTGGTCTTTTCCTTGTAAATCCGGGCACTATCATAGGCTTGTAGTCGGAATTCATCGAGCTCACCCAATTGAAGTAACCGCTTCTCACCGGCTAGCTTTGCATCCATGTTGAGCTGTTTAATTGCCCAATAAGCCTTATACTCCATTTCTACTGGTAAGTGACACGCCTTGCCATACACCAACCGATACGGGGAGGTACCAATAGGTGTCTTAAAGGCGGTTCTGTATGCCCATAGAGTATCATCCAGCTTATCGCTCCAATCTTTCCTAGACTTCGCCACCACTTTCTCAAGGATAGATTTGATCTCTCGGTTGGAGACCTCGACTTGACCACTCGTCTGAGGATGGTAGGCTAGCCCAGTGCGGTGATAAACCCCATACTTGCGTAGGAGCGCATCCAGATGCCTCTCATGGAAGTGTGACCCTCCATCACTGATCAAAGTGCGCGGAACCCCAAATCTAGGAAAAATGATCTTCTTGAACAGGGTGATGACTGTCTTAGCATCGTTAGTAGGTGAGGCAACGGCTTCCACCCACTTTGACACATAATCTACAGCAACAAGGATATACAAGTTACCCTTGGACGATGGGAATGGTCCCATGTAATCAATTCCCCACACATCAAAAATCTCAACCTCAAGGATCCCGTTCTGTGGCATCTCATACCTCCTCGAAATAGTGCCGGCCCTCTGGCACGCATCACAAGCCATAATAAAAGCCTGTGCATCCTTTAACATAGTAGGCCAGTAAAAACCACATTGTGACAACTTAGCGTTTGTTTTAGACGGTCCATGGTGACCACCATAAGGTGAAGAATGACACCTACTGATAACACCTTGAACTTCCCATTCTGGAATACAACGTTTGTACAACCCTTCAGCAGTCTCACGAAACAAATAAGGGTCTTCCCAAAAGTAAAACCGGACATCATGTAGGAATTTCTTCTTTTGTTGATATGAAAGATCGGCCGGAAGAATTCTCCCCACAATGTAGTTAGCAAAATCTGCGAACCATGGTGACTGACTGGCAAGTGCAAGTAAATGATCATCCGGAAATGAATCATCAATCGGTGTAGATCCCTTATCATCGTCATACCTCAATCTAGACAAGTGATCTGCAACCACATTCTCAGCCCCTTTCTTGTCGCGGATCTCTAGATCGAACTCCTGTAGCAGTAGTATCCATCGAATAAGCCTAGGCTTGGCTTCCTTCTTAGAGAGCGATACTTAAGGGCCGCATGGTCAGTATAGACTATCACCTTGGATCCAATCAGATAGGTGCGGAATTTATCCAAGGCATAGACTATAGCTAGAAGCTCCTTCTCAGTAGTAGCATAATTAACTTGAGCTTCATCTAAGGTCTTACTTGCATAATAGATGGCATGTAAAACCTTCTCCTTTCTCTGACCCAGAACTGCCCCAACTGCATAATCACTTGCATCACACATTATCTCAAACGGAAGATCCCATTCGGGAGAACGAATGATGGGAGCCGAAATCAGTGCCTGTTTAATCCTGTCAAAGGCTTCAAGCTAGGCATCAGTAAACACAAACGGGGCATCCTTGAGGAGGAGCTGGGTAAGTGGTTTAACAATTTTAGAAAAATCCTTGATAAAGCGGCGATAAAACCCCGCATGGCCAAGAAAACTTCTAACACCTTTCACATTAACTGGAGGGGGTAATTGTTCAATCACTTGGACCTTAGCTCGATCCACCTGAATGCCCTTATTAGATATAAAATGTCCCAAAACCACCCCTTCAGTAACCATGAAATGACACTTTTCCCAGTTCAAGACTAAATTGCACTCTTCACATCTTTTCAAAACTTTAGTCAGATTTAGCAAGCAAGAATCAAAAGAAGTACCATAGACGCTAAAATCATCCATAAAAACTTCCATGATAGACTCAATAAAATCAGAAAAGATACTCATCATGCAACGTTGGAAAGTAGCAGGTGCATTACACAGACCAAAAGGCATCCTACGATATGCAAAGGTACCATAGGGACAGGTGAAGGTGGTCTTTTCCTGGTCGTCTGGATGTATGGGAATTTGAAAGAAACCAGAATAACCATCCAGATAACAGAAAAACTTGTGACAGGCTAGCCTTTCTAACATTTGATCAATGAAGGGAAGGGGAAAATGGTCCTTTTTAGTAGCAACATTAAGACGCCTATAATCAATGCACATGCGCTAACCTGTGACTACCCTAGTTGGTATCAACTCATTTTTTCATTTCTCACCACAGTTGTCCCCCCTTTCTTAGGCACTACCTGAACAGGACTCACCCACTTAGAATCAGACACAGCATACACAATACCCGCATCAAGCAATTTCATAACTTCAGCTTTTACAACATCTTGCATGACAGGGTTCAAACGACGCTGGGGTTGGATGCATGGTTTATGATTTTCATCTAGATGTATCCTATGCATACAAAAGTCAGGGCTAATACCCTTTAAATCATCAATACTGTACCCAATGGCCTTTTTGTGCCTTTTCAACACAATAAGAAGTTGGGATAACTGGTCTGCATCAAGTGCAGTACTGACGATCACAGGGCAAAGTTGTTCATTATCTAAAAACGCATATTTAAGGTTAGCAGGAAGAGGCTTAAGTTCTGGTTTCTTTACCTCTTTAACAGAATAAACCGGCCGAACTAACCTCTTCAATTTGGTGCTCTCCGGCTCAGATTCTCCACCATTAAGAGCCAACTCCAGAGCATCCACTTCAGTACTCCAAGAACTGCTGTCACATGCAGAAGACTCACAACAAAGCACTGCCTCCAAAGGGTCCCTTTCGAGAACTTGGGAGACGTTATCACGAGTAATAAAATCAACTACATCTATGCGATAGCATTGTTCCTCCTCTAGCATGGGACTTTTTAAGGCACTATTCAGATTAAAGGTCACCTTATCATCCCCAACAGACAATGTCAATTTCCCACTTTTAACATCAATTACCGCCCCCGCCGTGTGAAGGAAGGGTCTACCTAAGATTATGGGAATTTGAGAATCCTCCTACATGTCTAACACTACAAAGTCTAGAGGTATATAGAATTTACCTACTCTAACAGGGACGTCCTCTAAAACACCTAAGGGGTATTTGACAGAACGGTCGACCATTTGTAGAGTGATATTGGTAACCTTAAGCTCACCCATATTCAGTTTAGTACAGACAGACAAAGGCATGACAGACACACTAGCACCTAGATCACATAAAGCTTTATCAATAAACACGGTGCCAATGTTACATGGGATGGAAAAACTCCCGAGGTCTTTAAGTTTAGGTGGAGACTTGTTTTGCAAATAAGCACTACATTCCTCAGTGAAAGCTACAGTCTCTACCTCACAAAAGGCACGTTTCCTGGTCAAAATATCTTTCATGAATTTAGCATAAGCAGGAACCTGTAAAATTAATTCAGTAAAAGGAACCGTTACCTGCAAATTTTTGACCACTTCCAAGAATCTGCCGAACTGCTTGTCTAGCTTATTCTCGAGTTGTCGGTTTGGGAAGGGGAGTGCAATAGGTGGTACTTGAATATCCGCCCCCTTCTTAACCGCAGTTGTAGCCTCATTCTCATTGACTACCTTTTCAGCTTCCTTTTCACCCATAACTATCTTCGGGATTTCCTCACTGACCAGATCACTAGCAGACACCCCGGAATCAACCTCAACCGGCATAGAAGGACCATCATAATCCCTACCACTCCTCAATGTAATTGCATTAGCAGTCTCCCTATTTTCGGGCTGTGAAGGAAGTTGGCCTGGTGGCCTCCCTGCAATAGTAGTAGCCATCTGTGCCAACTGTGTATCAATGATCTTGTTGTGAGCAGTAAGAGCATCGATTTTTGCATCCTTTTCACTTAGAGATTTTTGCATTTGTAGCATCATGTTTCTCATCTCTACTAGCATAGGGTCAGGCTGTGTGGTTTGAGATGGTGGTGGTGGAGGTGATGTGTGTTGTCTAGGGAACCCAGGTGGTCCACTAGACTGTTGGTTGTAGTTGTTCCGTGGTTGGTAGGGTTGGTATGGTTGTTGTGGCGGATGTTGGACTTGGTGAGGGTTCTGGATATTGTTGCTCCTGTAGGATAGTAGAGGGTTATTTTTGTAGCCCTCATTGTAAGAGTTGGAGAACGGGTTATTTTGTTTGTAGGATTGAAATGTGTGACATTGTTCAACGGAGCTCCTACATTCCGGTGCATAATGACCAGACATTCCACAACTTTCACATACAGTAGCAGGTTGGGCACTCATAGCAGCTACACTAGCAGGTTGGGCAGATTGAGTATTGGCTGCTTGCATATTATCAAACTTATAGTGTAAAGCAGTCAATTGGGCAGTTAATTGTTCAATAGAATTTAAATCATGCTTACCACCCCTGTTAGATAGACATGTAGGATTTCCATACTGGGCATTGTGAATGGTTATCTCCTCAATCACCTCCATAGCTCTAGGCACCTCAAGTTGCATGAACCTCCCACTGGCAGCTGAATCCAACAAACATCTAGACTCATTGCCTAGACCATTATAAAACTGCTGAATCAAGAACCAATCTTCCAAACCATGGTGCGGGCATTCTCTTTGCAAATCCTTGAATCTCTCCCAGACCTCGAACAAACTCTCATCCGCTTGTTGTGAGATACCTAATATCTGACCCCTCAGACGAGCCGTTTTCTCAGGTGGAAAATATTTAACATAAAAAGCAAGAGCCAAGGATTCCCAATTATTGATTTTCAAAGCCGCCCGATTCAACCCATTAATCCACAGTTTAGCTTTCCCACTCAAAGAGAACGGGAAAAGTATCTCCATAGTCTGCTCCGGAGTCAATCCCTTTTGCTTAATGGTGGAGCAATATTGGATAAAGGACTGAATGTGAAGATTCGGATCTTCACCTGGTTCCCCACCGTACTGGCGTCTCTCGATCATGTTAATCAATGCAGGCTCAATCTTGAAGGTCTCAGCTGCAATAGAAGGCATGATCGCCTTTGGTAGCACGGACAGACTTGGCTTAGAATAGTCTATAGGCCGTGGGGTAGGTGGCGGTATCAGATTTTCGTCACCCATCTCTATCTCTGAAACTGAATCTGTATCTGAAGGAAAAAGATCGCCAATATTATGATCAGAATCAGAGTAATTCCCACACTGTGCAATGAAAGTTCTTCGTCTACGAAAGGTTCTTTCGGTCTCAGGATCGAATGGAGTAAGATTACTAGTACCTACGGTCCTGGGCATAGACAAAGACTACAAAACAATGTGAGATCCGGTCTCAAGGAACGTGAGTTCCTTGAGTAGTAACAAACAATAATCTAGGATAAACAATCAACAACAGAAAATAAAACCGTTTCCCCGGCAACGGCGCCAAAATTTGACAGGCTAAAGTCGTATCACCTAATAAAAAATAACCTAAGGTCCACTAGCTAGGTAGCAAGGGAAGTCAGGATCGAATCCACGGGGAAACATGCTTTCTTTCTACTATCAATTAATTAATCTAGACTATTGTGAACAAAGTTGGTTGATGGTTTGTATACTAAGACTACGAACGAATATTAAACAAGAATGAATCAATATATTAAGGAATCTAGGGTATAGGTTTGCCAACAAATAATAATCCAGGACATTGAACAATCACGATAATCAACAAAGTAATTAATTAGACTAGCATACTCTCTCAAGTCGATACTAATCATAGACTTAGAATTAACGGGCTCTCGCTACGTATTAACTCTAATTCTACCTATTGACACAAGCCTAAACATCAAATTGCATCTCTCGAATCTTAATTTGATATTGCATAACTACCACAATTAAACCTGCGCAAATCTAATTGTATAGTGAAATAAACCAATCAATAGGAATCAATTACAATGCCAACAATCATAATCATTCAATCATCCCTTCATATTATTCATGGATCCCCAACCCTAGAAATTAAACTACTCAAGCATGTTGACAATAAACAAAGCAATAATCATAATTGAAAGCATTATTAAAGCAAGACAATGAATTGAAATAAGAAATAATACCTATTTGAAGAACAAGGGAATTGAAAGCTTGAATTTTTATTGAGAATTAAACTAAGTGTTTTTGCATAAACTAGAGAGAAAATTAGGCTAAGGGAAATAATACTAAGCTTCAATACTAGAAAATAAAGTGTACAATAAAAATAATTAAAGTTTGCTTATATAGTTTACCAAAATAAAGCCTAAAAAACGGAAAACAAATACGCGAAAAACTGCTGGAGGTTGGCGTCGCCCGATCGGGCGTCGCTTCGCCCGATCGGGCGATCCACTCAATAGTCGACCCGATCGGGCCAAAATCCGCCCGATCGGGCGGTTTGTGAACTCTCCACATAGGCTCCAGAATGACCTCCCGATCCGGATCGGGCGAGCTGCGCCCGATCGGGCGCGCGTTGATGAATCCAAACTGCCAATAATTTCGCCCGATGGTTGCATTTCGCCCTCAGCTTCCAGGGCGATTTGCAATCTTCAATGTAGCTCGCCCATATCACCGAGTCTAACTCTCGGGGCTCAACCATAAGCATCCAAGGCTCCCGAAAGTCGACGATGGAGGTCCCGAACTTCCTCGGGCTCATATAGTGGCCTAGATCAACATGATACGGGTCAAAAAAGACCAATTTCTCATAATTAAACCTGAAACTCAAGGCACACTCAATAACACATATTAGTACTAGAAACGGCTCCTAAGAGCACATTTGACACATAAAAGTACTAAGGGACGGGGGTAAAAATACTATATAAAACATGCATATCAAAAACCTTGACGATAATTAGAAATTAATCGTTCTTTAATAAATTAATCGTCTCAATTTGAAAAACTACTCCCTAGTATGAAAACATACTTTTTCCACTCTTAAAATCAATAAAAATTGACACTTTAAACCTTTTTAGAAATCTGAAAATATAATTGATTATCATAATTAAATCAATCACCTAATTATGCTAATCAATTGACCCTTTAGGTCTAGGTTAAAACTCTAACTATAATTCTCCAATAAAACCAATTTAACATCATAAAAATCAACTCTTTATTAAATAACCGAATCTGAAATTTCATACTTTAATAATTAAAATACGCCTCAAGAATCAAAACATGTAAAACATAACAATACGGTGTTCACAACCGTTTACCATCATTTTAATTATTCAAAACAATAATAATAATATAATTTGAAATACGGAATTGAAATAGAATAGGTAAGGAAGAAGAGAATTATACAAATCCGGCCTATAGCACGGAACAATCACGAATTGAATGTGATTGGGCGAAAAATTGAACGAACGAACAAAAACACACACACACGATGCGTGTGTGCGCGCGCGGACGAAGGGCGAAGGCAGCAGCGGTGCGCGCTGGGCGCGGCACGCGAGGGACGAGGGGTGCGGGGCATCGACGGTGTGCGAGAGGCACGGCAACACAAGCAAGGCACGACGAGCAGCGTGCTCGATCGTGTGCGGGTGAGGGGAGCCGGGTACAAGGGAAAGGAGAGAGTAAGGAGTGTTAGGCAAGTAAAGGAGGAGGGGTTTAATGAAAAATAAGGGGATCATTTAATGAGGAGAGTCCTATTTATAGGCTCCCAAATCCCTAGTGGGCTAGGCTTAGGAATTTGATATTGGGCTTAGCAATTAAATGATTGGGCTAGATTTAGAGTTTAGAATTAAATTCTTTTGATTGGGCTCGATTAATAAAACGAGTTGGACTTTTATTTAAAAACTCAAACCTTTTAAAACTACTTGCAACTCCATTAAATTTCTCGACTCGAAAATTAAATTCGTTTCATAATTAATTAAAATAATAAATATTCTAATTAATTAAAATACATTTAAATAATATTTATATGCGAAATAAATTCTAAAAATCATAAAATGCTTTATAAATATAATAAAATATATTTAAAATTATTATAAAAATACGAGGTATTACAGGTAGTCTGTACAACAACAAAGCCTTAGTCCCAAAATGATTTGGGGTCGGCTAACATGAATCGTCGTAGGAGATCGTCATTGTCACCAATCAAACCAGAAATGAGCAGGAAGTAAAAAAGAAAAAACAAGGAAGAGAAAGTGGAATTAATGAAAGTAAGACAAGTTATATTATAGAAGAAATATTGTAAGATATAATAAAAAATAAGTAAAGTTTAAAATAAATGAATAAGTAAAATAATTACATTTCAAAACAGCATGTAAAATTAAAATTAAATTTTTTTTTTAAAGAATTTTAAAAATAAAAATAAAAAATAAAAAAATAGAAAGAAACAGAAACATGGAAGTTGTATAAGTCAAATGAAGTCATCAATGTATATTCTCTCCCTCCACTTTGTCCTATCCAACGCCATATATTCCTCAATCCCAAGAAAGCTCATATTGTGCTCAATCACCTTCCTCCAAGTTTTCTTAGGTCTTCCCCTACCCCTTGCAATTCTATCACTTTGCCACCCTTCTATTCTCCTAACCGGGGCATCACTTGATCTTCTGCTTACATGTCCAAACCATCTTAAACGATTTTCCATCATCTTAAACTCAATCGGTGCAACCCCTACTTTCTTCCTAATAATCTCATTCCTCAAACGATCCTTTCTTGTATGCCCACACATCCAATGTAACATGTGCATCTCCACCACATTCGTCTTGTGCACGTGACAATGTTTCATTGCCCAGCATTCCGTGCCGTATAACAAAGCCGGTCGAATTGTCGTGTGGTAAAATTTTCCCTTCAATATTTGGGGCATGTTTGAATCACATAGGAACCCCGTGTCACCTTTCCACTTCAACCAACCTGCTTTGATTCTATGGGCCACATCGCCATCCAATTCTCCATCCTTTTGGATAATAGATCCTAAATAACGGAACATTTCAGAGCCTTGGACAATTTTCCCATCTAAGGTAATCGCCCATGTCTCTCTATCTTGGGCTCCACTAAACTTACACTCCATATATTCCGTCTTGTTTCTACTCAGCCTAAAACCCCGAGATTCCAAATTTTATCTCCATAACTCCAACTTACTTTCCACTCCTTTTGTTTCATCAATCAACACAATATCATCTGCAAACATCATGCACCAGGGTATACCATCTGAATTGGATTGACCTCGTCAATTCGTCCATGATTGTAGCAAAAAGAAACGGGCTAAGTGCGGAACCTTGATGCATTCCAATCGTAATGGAGAATTCTTCGGTCTTACCAACACTAGTTCTCACACTCGTATTAACTCCCTCATACATGTCCTTGATGATATCAATATACTTCCTCGGAATTCCTTTCCTACTTAATGCCCACCAAATAATTTCCTTTGGTACCTTATCATACGCCTTCTCCAAATCAATGAAAAGCATATGTAAATCCTTCTTCTTATCCCGATAATTCTCCATTAGTTGCCTTACAAGATGAATGACCTCCATAGTCGATCTCCCGGGCATAAATCCAAACTGGTTCTCTGTCATGCAAACATTAGGGGTGTTCAAAAATACCTGACCCGCTTGACCCGACCCGCTAACCCGTTTCAAAATAATCGGGTAATTTTTTTTAAAAAAACCCGGTAAACTTATATTCCCCTCCCATAAAAGTTAAAAATGTTGTTGCCTCTGCTTAAAATTGCTACTGCCTGCATCTCAAAATAATGACAATGAACTTATCTTAATGGATGTTGCTATTGTTAAGACTTATACTGTAATACACCCGTTGTTAATGAAGATAGTATATTTATTGGCATTATTATAGCTACAAGACATCATAATATAGATTTCAGATTTCAGTAAATCTGCTAAAGCAAAAAGAACAAAGAATGAGATACAGGTGCTTGTCCTTATCATCTGTTTATCGATCTTTGTTGTTGATCTTCCCTATTTAGAATTAGCACAAAATAAGTATATATGTGAGCTTGGTATCTACGGAGTAATATGTAGATGAAAATTTGTCCACCTACTGTCATATGTAGCTTAATTATTAAAGTTGTTGAAGTGAGATTTTTGTGTTAATTCTTGCTAACTAGTAGAGTTAAATGTTGTGGATAATCTTATTGTTGTATATAAAGTGTAAAATGTTATTGATAATTATGTTACAGGTATTGAATTTCAAAATTAAAAATAATAAGTTAAAGCAACCAGGTATCCGTAACCCGACCCGTGATTATCGGGTATCCGCAATGTCGGATATCCGATTTTCCAGGTCAGGTCACGGGACAATATTTTGACTACCTGCAATAGCGAGTACCCGTCATTTCGAATACCCGTTAAGCCGGGTACCGCTAATGAATACCCTAAGCAAACATCATGCACTAGGGAACTGGTATGTCTTTCTAGCAAGAAAAAAAAAAAAAGAGGAAAAAGAAAAAGAAAAAAAATCTGTGAAGTCTGTGTTCCAATTTTGCGCCACTCTTCCACCATTTCTCCCCTTTTCGATTTCCCGTTTTCCTCTCTCCTCCTTTCCCTCCACTCAGCGTCCCCTTCAAAATTCTCCATTTTCCTACACATTTCTGCTCCATTTACTCATTCAGTCAATGCTTTTCTAGCTTTCTTCAATGGCGGGAGGCCGATTGACGCATTTTCTCCGTCGCTACTCGTCCAAGCACACCATTTCTCAGGTTAGGGTTTTACTCTCGAACCCTCTATGTCATTTTCACAATTATTCTTGTCCAAGTCATGGTTTCGCTTCGTCTTGGAATTCAAAGTCCTTAGTTAGACCTACGTCGTTGTCTATACAGCAAAAACTTTATCTTTATGGTGCTAAGGGGCTTTCGACTTCCAATGAGAGTGAAGTTAATGGGGGGAAATATGATGATGTTATTGATAATAGTGATATAGTTGCTAATTTAGATGGTTTAATTGATTCTGATATTGATGATAATGATATAGTTGCTAATTTAGAGGGTGTAATTGATTCTGATATCGATGATAGTGATATAGTTGCTAATTTAGATGGTTTAATTGATTCTGATATCATCAATGAGCATGATGTTGATTATGATGACTTAAGTTCTTCTAGAAAGTATGAAGGATTTGAGCATGTTGCTTCTCTTGATCCTGCCGAAGTTTATAGGCAGCTTTGTGAGTTGCCCAGGGATGGGAAACTAGGTAGGGAAGATTGGGAGTTGTTGCATGATATATTTGGGCGGTTATCGCGGTCTGCTTGGGCGTCTAATCAAGCTTTGGCTATATACATTGGGGCGTCATTTTTTCCAACTGCAGTACATAAATTCAGGGCCTTTTTCATTAAACATTGCCGGGATGATATTGCGAAGTACTTACTTTCACTGGGACCTAGTGATGAAGCGGATAAGTTTTTATTTCCTGTTTTTGTTGAATTTTGCCTTGAGAATTTTCCTGACGAGATTACGAAGTTCCGGAGTATGGTTGATTCTGCTGATCTTACTAAACCTTACACCTGGTTCCCCTTTGCGAGGGCAATGAAACGCAAGATTATTTACCATTGTGGGCCTACTAATAGTGGGAAGACTTACAATGCTTTGCAACGGTTTATGGAAGCAAAGAAAGGGATATATTGTAGTCCACTCAGGTTGTTGGCGATGGAAGTTTTTGACAAGGTTAATGCTCTTGGTGTTTATTGTAGTATGCTTACAGGACAGGAGAAGAAGCGTGTGCCCTTTTCCAACCATGTTGCCTGCACGGTTGAAATGGCATCCACTGATGAAATGTATGATGTTGCTGTAATTGATGAGATACAAATGATGGCTGACTCTTGCAGAGGATTTGCGTGGACTAGGGCATTGCTCGGTTTAAAGGCTGATGAAATACATTTATGTGGCGATCCAAGTGTTCTAAATATTGTGCGGAAGATTTGTTCAGATACAGGAGACGAGTTGGTGGAACAGCACTATGGTAGATTTAAACCATTGGTAGTTGAAGCTAAGACATTGCAAGGGGATCTTCGAAATGTTAAGTCTGGTGATTGTATAGTCGCGTTCTCCAGGAGGGAGATTTTTGAGGTCAAATTGACTATTGAAAAGCAAACAAAGCACCGTTGCTGTGTTATTTATGGTGCTTTGCCGCCAGAGACTCGCAGGCAGCAAGCTACTCTGTTCAATGACCAAGATAACGAATATGATGTCTTAGTTGCTAGTGATGCTGTAGGAATGGGATTGAATCTTAACATAAGAAGGGTAGTATTCTATACTCTTTCAAAGTACAATGGGGACAAGGTTGTTCCCGTTCCAGCCTCACAGGTGAAACAAATTGCAGGTAGGGCTGGTAGGAGAGGAAGTATCTATCCAGATGGTCTCTGCACTACCTTGAATTTGGAAGATTTGGACTATCTAATTGAATGTTTAAAACAACCTTTTGAGGAAGTTCAGAAAGTTGGTCTTTTTCCTTCTTATGAGCAAGTTGAGTATTTTGCGGGACAACTATCTAATACAACTTTCGCCCAACTTCTTGAAAAGTTTGCTGAAAATTGTCGCCTTGATGGATCTTACTTTTTGTGTCAACATGCTGGTATAAAGAAGGTGGCTAATATGTTAGAGAAAGTTCAGGGTTTATCACTTGAAGATCGCTATAATTTTTGTTTTGCTCCTGTTAACATTCGAGACCCTAAGGCAATGTACCATCTCCTCCGGTTTGCTTCGTCATACAGCCAAGAGCTTCCTGTCAATATAGCAATGGGCATTCCTAAGGACTCTGCTAGAAATGACTCAGAGCTACTGGATCTTGAGACTAAGCACCAGGTTTGTTCTATGTATATGTGGTTGTCAAACCATTTTCATGAAGAAAAATTTCCGTATAAGCTGAGGGCAGAATCTATGGCATCTAGTATTGCTGAATTATTGGGAGAATCTTTAAGCAAAGTATCCTGGGAACCTGAATCGAGGGGCGAAAGTAAAAAGAATCCTGAACAGAAGGATGGATATGAAAGACCACAGTCACTTATACAAATATTTGACAAGTAAGTGCCATGCTTTTCTTATTCATAAAAGATAAGCGTCCTGCCTACTTTTCTGGGTACTAGTTAAAGCAAATTATAAGTTGTTAGACCTGTGACCGATGCTAGATCGTCCTCATAACTCTGCATATATTGGTGTTTGACCCTAGGTGATTAAAAACTAACTGTGAAAATTTGAAATGTCCTTCTGCATCTGTATAAAGCTTTACAGCTTAGACTGTTTGGTGTCACATTATCATGTTATGGTGTCAATTTGATTGTTCCCTCAATACATTTTGTATATACTTGTCTCCCATCATACCTTTTTAAGCTATGATTATTAAGCAGATGCAACTGGAGCAATGCTGCTTATGTGATTCTCCTGAAGGGATTTCTGACTAGCATTTGAAAATGAACCACAGTTGAAATAACATATTAAGCTATTGGATCTATAAACATGTTCTTTCCCGGCTTCCCGCTATGTATGGTGTTTGTAGTCATGAAGTTTAAATTAATCATTTTGGAACATATTGTTTTATCTAGGGAAAATTTAGGCAGGGATCTTGTTGCAAATCAACTTCCGCCAAATATAGAATACCTTGTGGAAAGGAATTCTAGCAAACTAATTCAGAACTACCCATAGTATCCCATCCATAGATTGAAAACGCGGTATCGTTTGTGGTCGTGGCATCGGTCGCAGTGTCACGTTAGAAATTATGCGTTAGTCACAGACCGTGTCTCTGTAGGAATTTTAAATTATTTTACTTTAATTTTAAATTGAATTAGTTGGGAATTTACTTGAAGAATCTTACAAATTCTTCCATACAAAAACATCAAGGCTATCCCAGGCTATCCCATGTTCTAGGCTCATTGAAAATTATCACTTACATTTAAAAATGCCCAATGACAAGTGATAATACGCCCCCTCCCGTAAGCCCTACACGTGAATATTTAAATTAAAAAAGAAGCCCCATGTCACCCCACTCACCACCTACCCTAGTTTCCCTCCCCTAAACCTACACGTGACATAATTAAATGAATTCCTTTGTACACCTTCTCTTTCCTCTCTTGTTTCAGATCTGAAAATGGAGTTCTCTACTCAATTTCAGTGGAGTTTCTCCATTTCTTTCCTTTTCCCCTTTGTTTTTGTCAAAAATATGGGAAACTCGGCTGAAAATTGAGTAGATGTGAGGCTAAATAACGTTTAACGCAGACAAAACCGGTTCGGATCGGTTGAACCGGCGGAGATCTCGCCGTTTTTCAAAACACCTATACAAAATGGGATATATCTTATCGTCGGCCTCCAAAACCGAGTTAACTCGAGCGAGACAATTTAAAAGATTCTTCAACTTTTGTACGGAACAATTAATAAGATTCTTCAATTTTTGTATGGAACAATTTATAAGATATTCTTAGCATAAGAAATTAAGAACTATGATCACCCCCAAACGTGGATAAAGTATCCACATTAATTTGTTTATGAACAAATTTGTTTCTGCAGAACCTAATTGCCCTCACCATAGACATCGTAATTCGGACCTCCTCCATTCCCACCTCACTCGACCCTTTAGGAACATATTAAAGCTTGCATTAGTTGCATTTCAACAAGTAAAGAAATCGTAGATTATTTGTAGCAGGACCAAACCTGTGCTTCTGCTGAGAAATGTAAATGTTTTTGTAGCATTTTTTTGAATTAGAAGTTTTACTGTCACTTGGTAAAGAACTGTCAATTGTGATGAGAGAATAGTCTTTTTCAAAACCTACCTTTTACATACACTTTTAAGAACTTCCTTTATTTTTTAGATAACTACAATATTTAATCCAGAAACTCATGTTTTCCAGCCACTTAATTGAAGTCTGTCAACTGCCATATGTCACATTCTAATTGGCCGATGAAACTTCATTTATAATTCAAAAACTATCTTACAAGTCCAAAACTAATGTTTTTGCTGAACAATTTCACAGTTTTCGTGAACTCGTAGCAAAACATAAAGATTGTGGATTTATTCATTTATATGGTGGTTATTTAAAAACATTTAAGGTAGTTATTTTTATAAAAGTGTATGTGTATGTAAGGAGTTTTTGAAACTTTTTCCTGATTATATTTGAATGATGAAGCACATTCTTTGACTTTGTTCAAGCCCTCTTGTTTTAATGGGTCACACCCCATTGGTGTCTTACTGTTATGAGTCACAAACCTTTGTGGGGGTAGACTGAGTACTTCTCGAAAGGGGTGGGGGGGGGGAATGAGTAAGGGAGAAGGAGACAAAAGCATAGCATAACTTTGTAAGAATATTTACTATAGGGCGTATCATATTATCGTATTTTCATTCTACAATTTTTTGACCTTAATATTTTCTGTTTATGCCTAGTATTTTTCATTATTTTTCTGTTTTCTAACAGAACCTCCATTTGTTTGGATTTTTTAATGGTAAGGGTTGGGTGGTTTTGTGGAGTGAGTGGGAAGGAGGGCAAGGGTTGGAGAGGGGGTTAAAATGAAGGTGTAGGTGTCTTGAATGTTAGTCCCTTTTGGAATCTACCATTAAAAAGTGTTACTACTCCCACCGTTCTTGAACGTTAGTCCCTTTTGGAATCTAAGACAATCCAATATAAGTACACTTGTCACATGAATCTCAATAGAATCAAACCATGTAGAAATATTAAGGGGTTTAATGGGGGTAAAAGTTTACTTGAGAGTAAACAAGTGGACCACTTGGATATTTATAAGGGTATAAAGGCGATAAAGGATGGATAAAAAAGGAAAGATTTCAAAAGGGACTAATAAAAAGAAAAACTCAACAAAGAAAGGAGACTAACATTTAAGAATGGAGGGAGTAGTATAAGTGCGAGAGTTATGGTGCAATTCCTAACTAATGGTAGACTTAGTTTAAAAAGGCGCAAAGCGCACTAAAGCGCACAAGGGTCATGGAGCCTAGGCAAGGTGCAAGGCTCAGGCCGCGCATTTTGGATGCAAGACGCACATAATTTTTTAATAAAACTTAAAATTCGGTATAGAAAAAAATTAACACAATTTATACTCAAAACAACATATTTCTATTGGAGTGCCAAATTTTCTTGCCGGTTCATAAGTATTGCGTGATCCCGTCAATGGAGTGCCAGAATTAGAACCTTCCATGGTAATTACAAGCTAGAAATATGAAAATTAACTCATATTATGCTACTTCCACTACCAAAAAGCTAAGGTTGTAGATATATGACCGTGATAGATCACATGGGGTGTGTTTATATCATTAAACAAGAAAAAAAATGTAAATAAAAGATCCACGTCATCTTATTGCGCCTGAAGACCGAAGGCGCACAAGGCGTTGGGCCTTGGGCCTTGCGCCTTACCTAAGGCGCACAAAGGCGCACGCCTGGTTGACATCAGTGAGCCTGGAGAGCTCAAGGCGCCGAAGGCTGAGCCTAGGTGAGCCTTGCGCCCAAGGCGCGCTTTTTTAAACTAAGATGGTAGATGAAATGCTTGACCATTCTTATTTTGAAGAAATTTCCTTGGTAACAGCTTTGAGGGTTGTTGACTGGTTATTGTGGCCATACTGAATAAAAATTGCATGATATTATACTCTCTCCGTCCCAATTTAGTCGTTACATTTACCTTTGTACAAAGTTTTAGGTGATAAGTGGTTGTTTGGTTATCAATTGTTATTTTATTGAAAAAGTAGATGTGATAGGAGTTAGTGGGGTATTTTTTTAATTGAATGAGAGAGGGTGTGGGGACAAAAAAAAAATTAGTGGGAAGAGAGAGACACTATAATAATTGTGGGGTCATTTTTAATTTAGAAGTGTAACAACTAATTTGGGACGGACGAAAAAAGAAAGTGTAACAACTAATCTAGGACGGAGGGAGTAGTAATTGTGAGTAAAACAGGCAATGGAATATTGTAAAAGTTCTATTTTTATTTTTCTGCCAGTAAATGATGTCTATATTAATTTGTCTTTAGTCATATAAAATCTATTTCTGATTATTTGTTTGCAGGAAAAGGAATGATAAGTCCTCCATTCCAGATAAATTTGATAAAAATAAGGTGGCTGCAAAGTTTACTAGGTATGTTCTCCATTTGACTTTTACTACATTCGAGTTAATATTTGTCTTATTTTTGTGTTTCTTAATATTTCTTTGATTAAGTTTTTTAGAAACTTTATGATCTCCGCTAAGTTATTCGTATCTTATAAATAGGACTTGACTGTTATGCTTTCTCTAGTTGTGTTTTATCAATGTTAATAAGAATCTATTGAGTTCCCGAACCTTCACCTCATCTTTCTTTGAGATGTAGACCTTGTCGATTCCTCCAAAACCATTGTAAAGAACTAAAGATTAACAGTTTGGCCCTATTCTCTTCAACTTAAAAAGTAATATTTTATTAAGAATCAACTTTAATAACTCAGGGTTCATTCGGTGTCGCTACCAGTGTTCTATTTTCAGTTTTATAATATTTCGAAGTCATATGGTTTAGGTTGAACCGTTGAACGATTATCTCAAAATTAGTCATACTTGTGATTGTCCTGCAAAATTTTAAATTTGATAATAAAAAACTGGAAACTAGGCCCTGCTCGATATTACTATAATTTTCAGTTTTTGGTAGGTCATATAATTGAAGTTGAATTATGAACTTAAAAGTTGTCATCCCTATAATAATCGGATTATTAAGAAAATTGACATTAAAAACTGAAAAATACTTTTTCCATATTTTATTAACAAAAAAGATAACAAACGGGCCCTTAATTTCCATAATTTTGTTATTAGTTTTCTGAAAAAGCAGAAAATGGAAACAAAAGACAATAACAACCAGGTCTAACTGAAAATTAGTTTTCAATAGTAAAAATCGATTTAATTGCTAATTGTGTGTTTTTGGTGTAAAATGTTCTCTAAGAAAATGATATTTTCATGTATAATAATTTTTCTTTGGTTGGGTGGTAAAGGGATGTAAAAGATTTTCCCAATAATGTAAAATTCCTCTCTAAGGGTGGACAATATTTTCAGGAAAGGAAACCATTTCCCTCCCTTCTATTCTATTCTCCCCATCCATCGTCAGTTCCTCACTGTTCTACTTCCATTTTTTTTTTCCTATCTAACTATTCTTGTGAGGAAACAAACAAAAGAAAACTAGCTTGGAATTGTGTTTTTCCTTAAAAAATGTTTCCCATGGGGAAATCATTTTTCATTGAAAATGTCCTCCGCCAAAATGGAACCTAAAATCAATTTAAAGCACTTAAGATTAGTTTCAATTAGTACCTTTTGTAAAATTAAAGTGAACACCATGATGTTTATTGGATTTTCTATGAATATTGAGAATGAGAGCCCTATCAGAGTATCAGCTAACATATGATACTCCCTACGTCCCTAAAAGATCGCCCCTAAGTGTTTTTTTTTCACTTTATTAAGAATGGGTTATACTAAAAAGCAAGTGGTTGGATAATTTTGTCATTTGGTTGAATTAAATAATAGGGTGTGAGTAGAGAAATGTGAGGACGACACACCAAATAAGGTACGAGCTATGTTACTTCGACTCGGCAGTTTTGCCCTTGTACCTGGGTCGACCCGACACGACAAGGATCTCGGTACGGAATCCGCACCGGATCCTTGTAGGGTCAGTCTGACACGACAGCTAAAGGAGGTGGAAGAAGCAATTTACTTTTTTTTTTCAATTTTCAAACCCTAGTTCTGTTAATTGGGGCTGAAGATTACCTAGTTTCCTGTTTAAATATTGGGGCTTTTGTTAGAAACGTAATTCCGAACTTGGTGGTGTAATTTTTGTCGACTATCCCACATATGGTACTCTGCCTGCGGCAACGAGGGAAGCTGCGGTGCTGCTCTTGTCGCAGACTTCTAGGAAGATGAAGTTGCGTACAAAGCTTTTTCTTTTTGTATGGAAACTTAGAAAGTGCAGCTGTACAAAGAGAAAAGGCATCTTCCTTTGTTTTTTTCTTCTAAAAGTACAGTTGTACGGTGAAAAGGCAACTTTATTTTACTTTTAATTTTTTTTTTGTCTATATTTTTTAACTATGTTACTTCGACACTGTGGTTGACAGAGGGTGTCGGAGTCAGATCCTCCGACACTTCGACACGACATGACACCCAAATATATAGGGGCCTTGTTTGAAATTTTTTACATCTAGAATGTCGGATCCTCCGATCCCTTGTCGGACACGACACCCCAATAAGAGTCTGAGCAACATAGTTTTTTAATCCCCTTTAATGTTCAAGATTGGAGAAGGACTTGGTGGACCTTTTAAGAATACAACTGTATCTACGTTAATTTAATTTTTTAAGACTTCTTTTACTTCTTTTTTACTTTTTTTGTATTTTTGATTTTTAATTTTCATATCCCCATACCCGTGTCTAAATTTAGGACAGGGTCCTCGTGTCTTCAAATTTCAATCTTTCGAGTCCGACACTCGTACCCGAGTCCGAGTAACGTAGGGTACGAGTCAAACAAATAGGGACATCCATTTATTTAGGAATGGAGGGAACAAATAGGGACATCCATTTATGGTATATGGGACATCCATTTATGGTACATCCATTACATGACGGCTGAAATAGAGTTGCCAAAAACTGTGGTAGATATTGTTACCAAATATATTGCCGGAAAAGTTAATTGTTGTGGTGAGGGTGGGACTGTGAGAAGGTGTGGGGAGCTTTGTTTTTAGCAATTACCGTGGTGAGGAATAAAATTATATTCAGTTCTACAAAATGGTCGTGACTAGTTGCTCTTAATTACTATGTTACTTGGACTCGGGTACTAGTGTCGGACACGGGTATGTGTCCAAGTGTCCGACTCGGCTAAATGGTCAAAAAGTTCCAGGATTTAAGTCGAAAATGAAGTGTCGGAGTGTTCGTACCCATGTCGGAGTGTCGAGGGTCCGACACGGGTACTTGAGGTAAAATGAAGAGTATGAGTAACATAGCTTAATTATGTTTAAAAGACTTCGTTAGAACTATTTTCTAACAAGGTATATCCGTATACGTGGATCCCTACATAAAAGTAGTTATTGAAATATAATGTTAAAAATAATACTCCCTCCATACCTTTCCTTTTCCATCCGTCCCACATTACTTGTTATACTTCCAAATTATGAATGGTCCACAATTATTATATTGTTTTTCTCATCCCACTATCAAAAGTTTGGTCCCCACACCCTCTCTTATTCAATTAAAAAACATATCCCACTAACTCCTATCACATCTACTTTTTCAATAAAATAACAATTGAACAAGCAACCACTTATCACCTAAAACTTTAAAGGTAAGTGTAACGAGGAATGTGGGACGGAGGTAATACCATATTTGATGTCACTTTTTCCAATGTTCTACACCTGTAGCCCATAGATTTAGGTGGCGTTTAGTTCACGAGAATTAGGTATATGATATTTGTTTAAATTGGGTTAAACCTATATCTAATTGTTTGAGAAACTTACTCTTCGAAACTCTGAAGGTATGGGTTTAGAAATCTAAGGGGTGTTGGGTCTTACCAAACTTTTAGGAATCAAAAGATAGAGAGAAGTAAAGGGAGTGGTGAGAATTCTCCATCGACCAGTTGTCGTGGTCCCTTTTTCCCCACCCCCACTTCCCTACCTTAAATTTCCATTTTGTCGTTTTTCCCATTTGTTTTTCCTAATTCAAATGTTTGTTGATTTAAGTGTCCAATTTAACTTGCGGATGTTATGTTATGTTATGTTATGTTGTCTACAATGAAATATTTGTTTGATAAGTTGAAAATTGTGAGCAAGTGTCCGATGTTTATCAATTTCTTGCTATTCGTTTAGGATTAGCAATTATGAATGTTTCAGTTTTTTTGATATAAAATGTATCTTTAGCTGGATCTTTTCTCATTTCATTTCTTTTTATTTTTTAAATGGGAGGGACTTTGGTACTTTTAGGCAAAATTTTGCTCCACTTTTTAGTTGGGGTAAGAACTATGAATGGACATTTTACTTTCATTTGATAAATCAGTTCCCATCAAATTAGAATATATGTATGGGTTACTTCGACCCTCATGTACCAAAATATCATAAATAAAAAACTATACCAGAAAAAGTTCACACAATATCTGTTGAATAAATCATATTTTTTTTCAAAGTTAAAATTTAAAAAAGATGAAAAGTAGGTTTGGTTCATGATTCAAACCAAACAAGGGATCAAATTCATCTCTGAACTGAATCTAACGCTTGGTATCAGCCTATCAGGTATCAAGCTCCAAACAGTCTTGAGTCGAAATCCATACCACCTTGTGAACCAAATATCCGCAGTTGACTAAATGGTTATAAATGATTCTTATGGTTCTTGTCATAGATGTTCAGATTATGATCTGGATGAATCATATGATTCCATCATTCTATGTATCTGAATCAGGAGAAGTAATCTGAATCAATCCCAAATTGGACTTAGTTTTTCTGTAGGATTCTCCAGAAAAAAGATATAGGCTATGCTACTTGGTTTCTGCATGAATTTAGACTTTTTAGTTCAAAATGAAGTGTCTAAGTGTCATATCCATGTTTGATTGTCAATTATACAAACACAGGTAAAGAGTGGGAGTAGCATAGGATATAGGATCATAAGCAAGAGTGTTGAGGATCTCTCTCTCATCAAATTTTATATGTTACTGCATGTGATATGATATTCCTTAGAGTATTGGTGTAGTGTTACAGTGAGCTTTCTATCGTTTTAGATTTTTGGTTTCCTTATTTTGGGGGAATCACCTATAAATACTAGGAACTGGGCACTATGGAAAAAGTAGCACAAAATTACCCATTCTCTACACCTACTAGCACAATGTCACCCTTTTCTACATTCAACAACATGACCAACCTTGGAGGTAAAGTAGCTGTTGTTGGGGGTAATAAGGGCAGCTTTTTGCCGTAAAGTGGAGAAAGCATGCAACTTTGTGCTGTCTTTGCCATGATGCGAAGTTCATGTCAATGGTTTTATATGCCCAAAATTCAGGTGTGATTGTAATTTTCCCTTATTTTATACTTCCTCCTTTCCAAATTAATTGACAGGTATTCCTTTTAGGAAAAATTACTTTAAATAATCCAACCTTTCGACGATTTTCCGTTAATAATTCAACCTATCGATTATTATTTAATAAACTAACCTTTATACCCCATCTACTTTTATTGCACCCATCAGGTAAAAAACCGGTGCAACAGGTCATCTGCCCACGTGGCATGCTGCCATTAGTCCATTGTAATATTTTTGTTTTTCCCTTTCTTTTCTCTTTTCTTTACTCTTCTCTTCTGTTTCTCTCTCTTTTCCATACCACCATAGAAATAGTCAGCCACCATAGAAATAGTCAGCCACCATGAAAATAGTCAGCCACAAACTCCAAAACCTCCACTCTTAAACACATGACATAACCCATTTAAGCCACCTAACGTCCTAACCCATTGTCGCTGCCGAACTCTTCCTCCAATCCACCCAAAACATAAACCATGAATTTTCCCCTCATTTTAATTTTCTTAATTTCAATTTCTTATACCAATTGTAAAAAAAGATTAAATTGATTGAAATTAAACACCAAATACTTGAATTCATGCCTAAATGCGTATAAGAATTGTTCACAATTTGACTCACATTGTTTGAACATGGACCCTAAATTTTCCCCAATTTGATTTATGTTAGGCTTGTGAGAATGTGGGCTTTAGCAGCCGGTGTTGGAGGTTGGCAGTGGTTGTGGATGGAGTGTCTGTGACCCAGGTGAAGCAACAACGAGGAGAGGAATAAGTTGCAGGCGTGGACAGCGACAATTCGAAGAACCCAGGTGTTGGTGATTGTAGACGCGGGCGACGGCGGTGGTTGTTGACGAGTGATGGATGTGGTGAAATTGGTCATATGGAGGAAAGAGGATAATAAGAATATTATTGTTTAATTTTATTTTATTTTTCTGAAAGTGGGAGGGTGACCTTGTTAGCAGGTAAGCGGTCATTTGGGTGCAATAAAAGTTGACAGGGTATAAAGGTTGGATTATTAAATAATAATTGATAGGTTGGATTATTAACGGAAAATCGTCGAAATGTTGGATTATTAAAAGTAATTTTTCCTTCCTTTTATTAAGTTTCTTTTTAGTTGTCACATATCTATTTTGGTTATGTTTGTATGTCAAAATATCAAATTTACCCCCAATTTCTCTACTATCTCCTCCCTTCCCATACCGGACCCAAATTTATTTCTCTCCTCCCTTCCCCATAACTGCCACCACCTCTAACCACTAATTACAAGACACCAAGGTTGAAATAACCACTGGTTCCACCGCCTATCCACAACCCTTACCCGCTCGGGATCCCACCACGACTAGATACAAGCACACAACAACCCGGAAACTCGCCGTTGCCGTACAAATCTTCCTCTGTTGCCCTAATCCTCCACTCAAGTCCCTTGAAATCCCACCACGATAAGGCACAAACTCGTTCTTGCCGCTCAAATTCTCCGCCCTCGCAAACCTCCATTGTCACCATTGTCACTAATGGAGGAGAGAGAAAATCGTCGGCAACCTCCATAATTCATCCTTCACCTTCTCGTCTTCCCTCTCCTCCTCCAACATCCTTCAATGGCGATGTTCAGATCCAAGTTGCGTGTCTCCCTTGTCCCTATAAAATGGAGAAGACTATTTTCTAAGTTCTCTTAGGCTATCTACTCGCACACCTCCACCGCCGTCGCCAACTCTGCACTCTACGCTATTGGCGGTGGACAGAGCATGCTTGATTTAACAGCGTGTTATTTGTTTGATAATTTGGGGTGTGAGGTGTGGTGACGAAGATGGGATTGTGGTGGCTGAGGAGTAAATGAAGGTGGCGGTGGTGGCTGAGAAGTAAACGATGGTGGTGGTGGCTGAGAAGTAAACGATGGTGGTGGTGGCTGAGAAGTAAACGATGGTGGTGGTGGCTGAAGAGGATGAGTTGTGGGTGGGGGTGGCTGGTTAACTTGACTAAGGAGAGGGCAGTGTATAAAAAAGCGCAAAGCGCACTAAAGCGATATGAGTCCTAGAGCCTAAGCACAAGCGCAAGGCGCGCGCTTCATCGAAGTGAAGCGCACTTTTTAAGAATTAAAGGTTTTTTTTTTTACTATTATGCATATATATCGTACTAAAATAACCCAATATATTTAAACATCAGATTTGCTTCCAAAAATACATTATTCTTTCTTTAACAAAAATAAAGCATATAACATAGTGTTTATCAAGAAGCTAGGGCCGGGCGGCCGGCTGATGTGACTGTAGTCTTCTTCTTTTCTTCTTTGTCCTTTTCTTTTGGACTCTTGGCTCACTTTCTATTGTTAAGGATTAATAGGGCGTGGTCCAAAACACAATAACAACACATAAAAAATTCAATGGAAACTGGAAAGGTGGCTGGTTAACTTGACTAAGGAAAGGAAATCTGATGGGGGTAGGATATATAAATGAATCATTCCCGAGCAGTTGACCTGATATGCAGAATAAGTACCTGCACGCTGCAGCTAGTGAATAAAGCACCTGGACAGTGATATACTGTCCCCTTTGTACTCGATACAGTTTTACAATTTATCTTCATGTTATAATACGCAAAACCTACACTTACCCTGATATCTGATTTGGTCTTTATAGGGACCCGCTGCCATGTTAACTCTAAAATTTCAGCTGAAATTTCAAACTTAATTTTAATTTGAATTTTAAAAACTTAAATTTTTTCCCCCCTAATGTAGATGATTCCGAAGAGAGCTTGGAGCCTTGAAGGATAGAGAAACGTTGAAGAGAGAGAAAATCCGTATGAAGGAGAAGCCACCAGCACCAGTACACCACTACCTCGTCAACGAGCCCCAACCGCCACCCTTGTCAACTAACCTCGGCCCCACCCTCACCAACGACCTCCACCCACCACCAGTCACGCGATATAAATCGGCCAAAACCACCTCAAAAACTCTAACCCTAACACCAACTTCTGTCATGCGGTACAAATACGACTTTAAATGGTCGAATTCGGCCATGAAAACTCCAGATCTGGAGTCGTGATGGTCGAATTTCACCAAAAAATCCAGTGAAGGGCGGGTTGCGATAGGAAGTGATTTGGTATGTTTCATTTCGTGAATATTTTGCACAAATTAGTTTGGGCTTCAATTGTTTTATTTTTGATAGGGTCTGTTGTTGGATTGATTAATAGATGTGGATTTGAATGACGAAACTTGCACTTGAAATCGATAATCGGTGTTTTATTAATTCAATTTCCTAGTTAAGGAGTTTAATTTATCGAATAATTAATCGGTTTGTTAAAAAAATAAAGATGAGATATTCTAGAACTAGGTTAATTCATCATTACTGCTAATTTTCTGTTTTTTTTAAGGGGACTTTGGAGCTAAATGTTTGTTTTTGCCCTATTGGTTTAGGTTCGAAAGATGAGAATCAGTGATCGGATAAGGAAGCTTCAAGAGCTAGTTCCCGACATGGATAAGGTATGTTTCAGTTTTGCTATGATTCAGAAAATGCGAACTCTGTTTTGTTGTGTGTTTGATGATTTGATCACATTGTTTGTAGTCATATGTTTGTGCTTCAGACTCTAATCCCATTGTGCACATAAGATTGTTGCTTTGCTTTTATTAGGCAAGTTAAAGGGGAATTTTATAGAATGTTGTTAATAGTGGCAGTAAATTGTCAAAATGCTTTACTAATGAAGTGATTTGATTCATGCAACATGTTTACAATCTTGCTTTGGCTCTTGATACCAAATCATTATATTGCTATGCTCGTGAAGGTCGTGATGTTCTAAAGTCTTTGTTTTAATGAAATACTGTCCGCCTTTCGTAGTTTCATTAGACTGCTACTTCCAACTGTTTTACTGAGCTTTCCTGTCCATATGTCTGCAACAAAAAAGGATGATTTAAACTGAAAGTTGCCAGTTGCTGATATTTTGGGATTTTGTTATAATTTCTTACCTTATTGTGTTATCCTATATTCTATATGACTTTTTCTCGTAAGAGTGATCAATTTAATAATGTTCATTTTGTTCGCTTGCAACTATGCAAGCTAATGACAGAAACTAAGCATATTATTAATGCGAAGAGCTGCCTATCAAATGTAATTTCTAACTGCGGTTCATAAATGTCATGTAGATTTCTGTGAGTCTAAAGGCCTCTCTCCTTGATTAGACTAGTAGCCTGGATTTGGATATTCTAAATCCCGCCTTTTTGGGGTCTCCAGCAGCAGTATTAGTTGCATTAGAGAAGGTAGGGCCAACATGCTCTGCACTAGTTGGCCATGGGCTTGCTTGGATCTTTGTCTGTTTTTCCCTTCTCTTGTTTCCAGTTAAAGGGAGAGGTCATTTGCCTTTGGTACTTTTCTTGACATTCTCGTTTTAGCTGGTTCTCCTAGCTTGGATTTACACATCTTGCTTTGGGTTTGAAACGTGACAATAGAGGAGCTTGCTTGGCCTTCCGAAGAACACTACTACTTTTTTTGTGGGTCTTCTGCTTATAGTGATAGAGTGTATTTTAGCTCTGACATGATACACAATTATCATTTGATGCAAGCTAATCTGATGCTTATTTGGTTTTCTCAGCAATGTTGTTGTTTGATTTGTAACTATTCTGGCTCCAGTTGACTCTCCCAATACTGAAGGTGTTGATTCAGGTACTTGTCAAAATTGTCCCTTTGCAATAACAACGGGTACTAGTATTTATAGAATGCAGTTCTATATCAGTATATCATGTTGTCCCTTGATTATTGTTGTCTGTATCAAATATCCCCTTCTTGAAAACATATGACACATTAAATAAGATAATCTGGCAACATTAAGGATACTAGACTACTAGAGTACTAGTGTATAAAAGGCAATGTTGTATTATGTTGTCACCTGATCATTGCTCCTAGTCTACTTGCCATTTTAAGTAAATTTGGAATTTGGTTTGCAACTGTTTGTGACTTGTATAGCTATTTATGCAGAATAATATCCATGTTAAACGAGGATCATGATCAATTTAATAACGAAAACTCTCAACTTTTTAAACTCGGGTGGACTACTTTTTTTTGTGGGTCTTCTACTTGTCCAGTTAGTTGTGAGGATTTTGATGTAACACACAAGTTCTGCCCCTGTGGTTTTCAGCTTTGCCTATGCTTGTCACAAAGGATACTCGAGGTAGATGGGCGTTGTCCTGGATGCAACAAAGCAATATGATTTTGAAGGCAGGTGCAACTTTAGATGTTGAGATGATTCGCTCTTGCAGCAAGAATACATGGTTTTAAGAGACTTGTCTATACCATGATATGTATATAGGCTTCTATCATATAAAAATTCTGTGAAGGTCGTCGACCTACGACGACTTTAAAACCTTAGATAAATCTGGACCGTTAAATTATGTTAATTAAATCGTAGCCATCCATCTAATAAATTATCTTAAGGCTTGTTTGTTTACAAGAAATAGGGAGGAATTAAATATATTTTTATACCCTTTAATTATTATAAATTGCATATTAATCCTCTGCCATAAAAATTTGTTTAATCTACAATTAACCCATCATTATGGATCATCATCATCTTTTTCGATCATCATCATCATCTCCAATCATCTTCAAAAAAATAATAGTCTAACTTATTATATGCGATCATCTACAAAAAGAACATTAAAAAAAAAGTGTTCATCATCTCCAGTTATCTTAAAAACAAAAAACAAATTGTCTGTATGTTTATTCATTCATATTTTTCTGCCTCAACCATATATCCATCATCTTGTTCCTCAACCACCATCTACTTCAATGTCAAAATAGTACAAATAAGAAAAATTAATTATTCATACTAACAATTTTATAATATCAAATTATAATAACAGTCTTTTAAATATCAATGTAAATTTGTTTATCAATATACATAAATTTAAATGTATTTTTGAGTTAATGAAAAATCAAAATACACTAAAAATCTTATAAATCACATTAGCACAACATGGTAAGATATTGGTTTTCACATTCTCCATTAATGTTGTTTGAAGCTTTGAATTCTTTCATTAAAGTTGTTTGAAGAACTTAATTGATTCGTGATGGAAAAACAAAACTAACCTAAATATCAGTTAAAATTTTACTTACTTAATTAAGATAAAAAATAATATATCATTTATTTGATAGATAACGTAACTTTAATAAAAACAAGTAAACATTTCTTTTAATAAATGACGTAATATAATATGAAAGGCTCTAAGTCCTTTTATCTCCCTAGATGGTAAAGGTCTTAGCACTTACCCTCATAGGTGTATCATTTATTTTAAAAAGTTACCTAACTCTAATAAGAAATATAATTTAAACAAAAATAATTATTCATATATTTTAATTAAAAAACGTAAATTTTTTTATTATAGGAAAAAAAGTTAAGACAAATCCAGAGATTAGGAAAGAATCATTCAATTTGCCTAATTAATTGCAAATACAATTTAGGAAAACATAACTTTAATAACAAATGTAATTTAAATTAAAATAATTAGTATTTATTTTAATTAATAAACGTAATATTTGTTTTTTATTATAGGAAAATATTTTAAGCAAAAACTAGGAACGAGGAGAGAATCGTTATTGCATCCTAATTAATTACAACTACTCGTATAATTTAGGAAAATTATCATTTTATAATCTAAAATATCTTTCTTATTACTTTTCAAAATTACCTTTATATTCTTTGTATTTTTGTCGAAAATTAAAAATTATAATTACGATATCTAAATGATAGAATATATGTATATTAGCATATCACACAATTGTATAAATTAGTGTAATCTTTCCCTTATGTACAGCAAATTAGTTCCTATAATTTAGGCTTAGAATAGGCTAGTTGTTATCATACACTTTATGTATATCGATTGATTGACAAATATCAATAACATTCACCGAATTAAATTCTTTCACTAAATAATATAGTTATGGCTTAATTAGTACGGAGTATAATTTTAAAAATGATACACATTTCCTATAATTCATCATATCTATGAAACTTAGTACTTTGTAATTTTTTTGTTTTTTATTGAATTTGGTAATACTTAGTTGTATTTATACCTTAAAAAATTATATTCCCTAAGAAATACTCCAAGAATGCTTCTCCAGATTATGTTTTGACTATGTTTCTCCATTTAAAATTGACGTACCAACCATATTAATTTATCCATACTCCTTTAATAGGATCACTGTCTTAATAACAATTAACTTTTGTATAAAATAAATTAGCTTACAAATTTTAATCTGATTTTTTTTCAATAGTTACTTTTCTTTTGAAGACATTACCAAATCAAAATTGTGACAAAAATTTAGGCTAATAATTAGGAAACAGTTGACTATGCAAACAAATTTATATATTTATTTTAGTTAAGGAAATCAACGACATTTTGATTTTACTTTTTTATAAATAATAATTTTATAATTTACCGAAACATAAAGAGTATCAAATTACAAATATCCAACTTAGTAGATATATAAAATAAAACGATTAAATTTCAAAAATAGATTGAAATATCATCCAAAATCTTTGTTCACCAATCTTTATATTTATTTGAGGGAAATATAAAAGATACATATGAGAATATATTTTAATGAAAGATAATTATGCTAAGGTATTATCTAAAAATGTGTAAGATTTAGCCTAATTATAATTTTCAAAAACGTGAAAGTTTTATGTTGTTTAAAATGTTACATAAATTAAAAATTACAGATTTTTTTAGAAAAAACACCATTTTTTTTATTATTTATTAAAATAAAACAATTGATATGAATTGATTAAAAAAATGCCGATACCATACAAATTACCAAAGTTTAAATAATTACTGAAATTAAAAGTATAACCTAAAAAAATTGACATGTCATGCCCAAAAAATGAGATAATTACATTTAGATTTATTTAAAGGAAAGATAATTATGCTAATGTACTTTTGAGTGAAATATAATTATGTTAATATTTTATTTTCTAGTCTAATTATCACTTTTTAAAATTATATAGATTCACATACTTTAAAATATTAAACCAAATAAATATATATCCTAAATTAAATAATTACATAAATGTACCATCAAAAAGTTACATAAATTTACTTTAATATATAAAAAAACAAAATTATTGGTTGCATAAAGAATTATTGAAAATTATCAATACGCACTACCCAAATTAAAAATTAAGATTAAAAATATTAACGAAATTAGTAGATACTTTATAACAAAAAATACTTGACTGGTCATGCCAAAACAAAAAGGAGATAAATTTTGTTAGATTTATTTGAGAAAAATAAAAGTTGCTAAGATTTTGTAAGTGAAAGATAATTATATTAAAATATGATTTTAAGACCTAATTAACGTTTATAATTTTTTCAGATTCGTGTTTTTTGGAATATTATAAAAATTTAAAAGTTATTTCAAATTTAAATAACAAAAATAATTTTATTAACCAAAATAGCGTGTACAAGCTAAACAACAAAAATAATTCAGATACCGGAGGTCGGGAGCATGATAAAGAAACCAAGACAAGACAACCCTTCTAGGAAGGGTCTCCTAGCTAGGAATCATACAAGTTCCATGCTCAAAGTCTTTGAAGTCTATCACCAATCAAATGAAGTTTCTGAATGTAGAAACATCTACTATAGATAACAAAGTGCACCTGCCTAACACTAGTGTGTCTTGTACCTTGAAATCTTCTTAATTCGGAATTAGAAAAACATATGTTAATTGGGTTTTTTTAATATATAAAAACTCTTGTACCATAAAAATATTATACAAAACAATTTATTTGAATATTTTTTCATGGATGATGAGTATATAAAGTATTTAATAGTTATGGACCAACTAATGTTTATTTATGGAAACATATTGTTATTGTAAATGTCCCAAGTTTTGTACAATCAAGAAGAACTAATTTTGAAGGTGCTTCACAATAGTTGACTCAACGATCAAATATTATAGACATTATTCCACTTACAAAATTAGGGTAGCGTTTTTAAAAAAAAAGTATAGGCATTAATCACTTTTGTTTAGGGCCCTTGAAAGCAATATTAAGCACACCCAAGCAATTAGGTTGTTTGAAAACGGTGTGTCGACACCAGAATAAAATTAGAACTAAATTTATTACCAATAAGAGTATGTGGTCACATAACTAATGAATTCGGAATACAAATTTTCCATTGATCTAGTTACTCTAGTACAAATTTTGAAAGACACAAAAGTCGAAAAACGATGCGAATAAATTCAAATAATATGGCAAACACGTCATCTTTGCTAACAAGTACTACTATTACCATGTAGTTTATCATACAAATTTTTTTTTAAAAGAAAAATTAATTCATTAATAAAGAGTCACGCAACACCTACAAGAGAAATATACATCCAATAATAAATACATGACACATTGAACCAAATAAAGGTTTCTTTCATCTAAACTACCATCGTTGAATTGATCTTGCATTGTAGAACATCTCATGTATATAAAGCTCAAACATGCCGCCTTTTCAGGAGAGGGTTTGATGATTTGTTGTATCCCCGAGGATGATTTCCACTTGATTCATCTGAATGTACTCGAAAAAATGATATTTGTTGCGATTCAACATAATTTTATCAACGGGATCAATTCTACATAAATCCACAACAAGTGAACAACAACGAAAACATACTAAAACTAACTCCACCATAGGGAAACTAACAAACAAGGAAAAAAATCTTCCCATATGGTGAAAGTTTATTGAATTTAAGAGACAAAAACTAAATTAATGAAGAGAAAGAGTTGGAAATAGCCTAATTTCCAAAAATTTAGACTATTTTCGGGAGGGAGGGAGAGAGGGGAAGGGAGATCGGCGAGGTCCAAATGATGTTGATCATAGACCATACTTGTAAAGGAAATTTTTTTTACGGGCAATACTCCCTATATTGTAAAAGTAATTTTCTTTAAAAATTTATTCCGTTATATGATTTTATATGACTATGACATTAGATTAGTATATAAAATTGGTGTAATAACATTTTTAAAAATATATATATAATTTAATTTAATAATATACTCCATATACCGAAGGATGAAATTAAAACAATATTAACTTATATATTGATATTAGTGAAGAGTAACATATTTAATATAGATATAAATCAAAGAAATCGTAAGTTTTGTATTTAATGATACTACGTGGATAGAAACATGTACATGAAAAAAAAGAATGAATCTACAAGGTACATAATTACAAAGAATCTTCTCTCAGTATTCATTTCAATTCTCTTACTTAGACCGACTCAAATTATCCAAAAAAGCATGAAGTGGACGTTAGACCTTTTTAAATTAGGACCTTTTAAAATAATATTAGGCATTCCCAATTTTGTGCATTATATTCTATCTCAGGGATAACAAAAATTCATTTCTGCTTTATCACAACATAAGAATCATGTCATTCTAGGTCCAACGTTCAATTACCCTTTTCAAATTTATCTGTAAAATCTATACCTAGTCTATACCTAGGATAACCATACATGAGTAGATGACACGTGTCACCTCCTTCTTTCATCCATGGATTTTTTTGTTAGATGACACGTGTTACCTCCTTCTTCCATCCATAAATTTTTTTTAATTTTTTTTTCAATTTTTTATGTTGTTGTTTGTTATACGAAGCATTTCACAACTTCAACACATCTTCCACTTCATCTTCCACTTCATCTTCCTCATCCAACACCAATTCACCATTGAATTCATATTCAACCTCTACTACTTCATCTCCCTCTTTAACACTTAATATTAATTCACTATATAATTTTTTTTCTTTTCAACTTAGATATTTGATCACCTCTATATAAATCATATACTCCAACTAAAATCACAAGCCCTCAATAAAATTAACACTTTATAAAACGGCTTAACAAACACTATATAATTGCCCGTTCTTTGAACGGGCTCCAAAACTAGTTATGTGTAAAATCTGTACTAATATATTAAAAAACGTTGTGAAAACGTATACGTGTGACGTGGCACTCTCTCCTTTACGCCACATCATCCTCTCTCACCAAGAGTTATGTCATGGCATAGACAACCAAAAATCAATACAATGAAGTTCGAACACATGACCTCAAGTGTAGATGATAACTCTTATTACCATCTTAACCAACGACAAATTGTGGTTTATATCTTCACATTAATTTATAAGTAATTTAACATGAAGTATAAAACAACTAAATTTTTATGTGACTTTTTATTTTCTAGATAGATGTAATATTACGGTCAGGAAAAATCTAAAATTTAACTTTTCAATAAAATAACCATTGATAATCAAACAACCATTTCTCACCTAAATTTTATGCAAAGGTGAGTGTAACGAGTAATGTGGAACGGAGAGATTAACTAATTAAGGGTAAGCTAGAATTGAAGTGCATAGAAAGAAATAAACAAATCCCTAACATTCCTCTCATATTCCTTATTCATCATTATTTTAATAATCTAACACAACCATGAGGTCACTTATTTAATGTATACCGTAAACGTAAATAATAAATAGAGAATCCAAATTATATATCTCATTCAATACACATTATTTTAATTTAATAATAGTTATATTGAAATTATTATTTAGTAACTCTTAATGTACCGTGTGGACGCCCAAATAATTGGATAAGGTAATAAACACCATGTGATGTTTCGAGATGATTAAGCTCGTTTGCAATATTTATCCGCTCAAGTGAAATCACTTTGATATTTTTATTTAGTAACTCCTAATTAAAAATTAGGGAATCCCTACGTATAAATTTATTTATATAACTAAGGGTAACAATAGAGTTGGAAGTGCATAGAAAGAAATCAACAAATTCCTGAAAATCCCTCAAAGTTCTTCGTTCATCATATTAATTTGATTATCTAACACAACCATGAGATCACCTATTAATTTCTCATATACAGTAACACATAAATAATAAATAGAGAATCCCAAATTATCGATCTTATCAACTACACATTATTTTAATCTTAAGAGTAGTTTTTTTTTATTTTTTATTTTATTATTATTAGTATTTAGTAACTCCTAAATAAGAAATATAAAATCCCAAAATTGTAAAATTATTTATAAATTTATGGAAAACCCTAAGTATGAATTAAAATTGCATAGATGAAATAAGCAAGGCTATAAAAAAATGTAAATGTTCTTCATTCATTAATTTTCGCAATGGAAAAGCTCAAAGTATTTGGTAAGTCCTAAACAAAATTTGGAATCACAAAGTTAAATCTTTAATATTTAATAAACCATAAACATATTATATACGTGCATGTCATAATATACTGTGGCAAGTTCGTCACGGCATTGCTTATTTATTATTTTAAGCATTTCCTTATCTAATGTGCCCCTTAATTTATATATATATATATATATATATATATATATATATATATATATATATATATATATATATATATATATATATATATATATATATATTTATGTTAGGTACTCCTAATTATTTTTTGGAGTTACCAAAAACTTTTGGAATTCCACTTTATTAATTACTACCTCCGTTCCTAAAAGTTCTTTACGCTTTCCGTTTTAGTCCGTTCCTGAAAGTTCTTTACACTCCTACTTTATTCCATTTTTACTCCTATTTGGCCCACCATAAATTACCCACTCACAATACTTTAATATTAGTTTCCACCCACTCACATTTTCGGACAATTTATAGCCACTCATTTTTCATTTGTTACCCCATCATCACATGTTCACCAAAATTCCTTAATTACCGTGCAAATAGTAACCGTAAAGATCATTTAGGAACGGAGGTAGTAGGAGTTACTGATTAGAGAAAAATAAAGATTTAAATAATTTTGGAAGTAAGAGAATTAAGAGATTGATTGTTGCAAAAGATCGGTAATTTCGGACACTCTGTTCACTTATTTGCGTTACCGTTTTCAGGAAATTATATAAGCAAACAAACCCCTTTGGGTCGTGTTAGATAAATTTACAGGGTTTAATGTATCGAACGAATCAAATCCCGGCAAGTTCGTCACGGCATTGCTTATTTATTATTTTAAGCATTTCCTTATCTAATGCGACCCTTTATTTATAAATGGCAAATTTGCCAAAAAGGACCTTTTATAACTCAAATTTTGCGAGAAAGGACCTTATATAATTTTTTTTGTGAAAACACACCTTAAAGTATTTTTTTTTGCGAGAAAGGACCTAAGGGAAGTTTCCGGCATTGACTGACGTTTTCCGGCCATTAACTTGCACGTGAGCAGCACGTGTGACTTACGTTGGCTAAAGACACTGATTTTCCCGACTCTTGAATTTTCAAACTTAATTTTATTTCGGTTTTTTTTTTCAACTTTAGGTTTTAAAGCTTAGAATTTTGGAGGAAAATTGGGTGTGATTAGCAAAATAAAGCCACACGTGCTTCTCACGTGTAAGTCAATAGCCAGAAAAGCTCAGTCAATGCCGGAAATTTACTTTTGGTTGTCTTTCACAAAAAGAAATTATATTAATGTGTGATTTCACAAAAAAAAATTATATAAGGTCCTTTCTCGCAAAAAAATTTACATTAAGGTGTGTTTTGACAAAAAAAGTTATATAAGGTCCTTTCTCGCAAAATTTGGGTTATAAAAGGTCCTTTTTAACAAATTTGCCTTTATAAATAAATATATATATCTTTATGTTAGGACCTCCTAATTATTTTTTTGGAGTTACCAAATACTTTGGGAATTCCAGTTTATTAATTAGGAGTTACTGAATTGGTAATTATAAAGATTTAATTAACTTTGGAAGTAAGAGAATCAAGAGAGTGAGTGTTGCCAAATATCGGTAATTTCGGACACTCTATTTACTTATTTGAGTTACCGTTTTCATGAAATTATATAAGCAAACAAACCCATTTGGGTCGTCTTAGATAAATTAACAGGGTTTAATGTATCGAACGAATCAAATACCGGCAAGTTCGTCACGACATTGCTTATTTATTATTTTAAGCATTTCCTTATCTAATGTGCCCCTTAATGTGCCCCTTTATTATTTTAAGCATTTCCTTATATATATATATTTATGTTAGGAACTCCTAATTATTTTTTGGAGTTACCAAATACTTTTGGAATTCCACTTTATTAATTAGGAGTTACTGATTAGAGAAAAATAAAGATTTAAATAACTTTGGAAGTAAGAGAATTAAGAGATTGATTGTTGCAAAAGATCGGTAATTTCTGACACTCTGTTCACTTATTTGCGTTACCGTTTTCATGAAATTATATAAGCAAACAAACCCCTTTGGGTCGTTTTAGATAAATTAACAGGGTTTAATGTATCGAACGAATTAAATACCGGCAAGTTCGTCACGACATTGCTTATTTATTATTTTAAGCATTTCCTTATCTAATGTGCCTCTTAATATATATATATATAATATATATATATATATATATATATATATATATATATATATATATATATATATATATATATATATATATATATATATATATATATATATATATATATATATATATATATATATATATATATATATATGTTAGGACCTCACCAACAAGTTCGTCACGACATTGCTTATTTATTATTTTAAACATTTCCTTATCTAATGCGACCCTTTATATATATATATATATATATATATATATATATATATATGTATATATATATATATATATATATATATATATATATATATATATATATATATATATATATATATATTTATGTTAGGACCTCACCGACAAGTTCGTCACGACATTGTTTATTTATTATTTTAAACATTTCCTTATCTAATGCGACCCTTTATATATATATATATATATATATATATATATATATATATATATATATATATATATATATATATTTATGTTAGGACCTCCTAATTATTTTTTGGAGTTACCAAATACTTTGGGAATTCCACTTTGTTAATTAGGAGTTACTGATTAGAGAAAAATAAAGATTTAAATAACTTTGGAAGTAAGAGAATTAAGATATTGATTGTTGCAAAAGATCGGTAATTTCGGACACTCTATTCACTTATTTGCGTTACCGTTTTCATGAAATTGTATAAGCAAACAAACCCCTTTGGGTCGTGTTAGATAAATTAACAGGGTTTAATGTATCGAAATAATCAAATACCGGCAAGTTCGTCACGGCATTGCTTATTTATTATTTTAAGCATTCCCTTATTATATATATTTATGTTAGGACCTCCTAATTATTTTTTGGAGTTACTGAAGGAAAAAGTGCCCTTGGTCCAAGTATGCATATAATATTAAGTCTAATAAATGCGGTTTAGTATTAATTAACAAGTTAATAATTCAGTGAGATCAAGTGAGCTGTATGCCTAGCTAGAGGCCGCTTCAGTTCAAGTGGAATTAATAATATTAATCCACAGCTTACTCTTGACTGAACCCGTAGGGTCACACAAATAGTACGTGGACAGATCAAGTATTTAATGGAATTAAATACTCCATCTATGGATATTCGGAATCGACGGATCTTGGTTCCAGTGGGAGTTGAGATCGTCAAAGGCAAATTATGAATACTTCGGAAACGGAAATATGGATCGTATCAAAAATATAAATATTATCCAAGTCGTAGATGTTGCCGGAAATGGAAATATGGTACGTATCGGAAAATATTAATGGAAATGGAAATATTGTCGGAATCGGAAATATTGCCGGAAACGGAATTATTGTCTGAATCGGAAATATTATCGGAATCGGAAAATAATTCCGGAAACGGAAATATTAAATATTTGTTCGAAACGGAAATTAATTCCAGAATCGGAAATGTTAAATATTGTTCGTATCGGAAATGAATTCCGGAATCGGGAAATTAATCGGAAGCACGTCGTACGAATTAGCATCGGACGAGACTTGCTAGACGAAGGCCCAGCACGAAGCCAGGCCCGCGTCCAGCAAGCCTGCGCGTCACACAAGGCAGCCAAGGCCACGCCAGGCCCAGCGCAAGGCCAGGCCCAGCAGGCCAAGGCGCGCGCACGAGTGGGCTGCGAGCTGCGCTGCTCGCGTGGGCCGCAAGGCTTGCGTGGGCTGAGCGCTCGCGAGGGTCGTGCTCGTGGGTGTTTGTGTCCGATACAAATCCTAAATCTAAAGGGGTTTGTTCAAAGAATAAATTCCTAATCCTAATAGGATAAAATAGTTAATAAGAGTTTTAATATAATTCTAATTAAGCTAATTAGTATCCTAGTAGGATTCCAATTGCTTTCCATAAACTCTATAAATATAGGCCTAGGGTCACATAATTAACAGACGAATTGTTGAAGTATTCAAGGTAAGATTTTAAGCAAAAAATCAGCCAAACACTTGCACCCAAATAGCCGAAAATCTAAGAACCTTAAGGGCGATTCTAGTTGGTCAATCTTAAGGCGGAATTGGACGTGTTATGGACTATCTACGGAGGGACGACACTTGGAGTCCTAAAGACTTGTTCTTGTTCGGTTCGGGCGCAGCTAGGGAGGGCACGCTACAAAGTGTATGCATCTAAATTATGCTATATGATTATGTGTAAATAATATGTTTCCTGGCATTATGGTTTTTCCGCATGATTTATGTTTATTCATATGTATCATAACCTAACAGTGGTATCACGAGCCTCTTATTATTTTCATAATCTAAATTGCATGAACATGGTTAAATTTTACAATTTTGCAAAGAATTAAAGGGGTGATTAATTTTCGTAATTAATTGCAAATTGCGTTTATTTAATTATATGTACGCAGTTTTTCGGCAGTTTCTTCGTTACTCATCCAAATCGAGTGATGTTTGTGTCAATTCCGCATGTAAAAGGCATTTCTAAAATTTTGACAAAATAGATTTTTCGGCCGAACCCATAATTCCCAAATTCGAAGCCTAACTATGACTTTTCGGAGGTTTTAGTTTTTTGAACGCAAAATTTTGTAAATTTAAGATGTTAAATTAAGTATTTGCGATTCTTGTTGATAAATCTTGAGTTTTTGATTGACCTACTGTATATGTTTAACAATTATGAATGCCTAGACTTGTTAATTATACAACCTAATTTGTAATTATGATTAATTTGTTGAAATTCGAATAATTTTGAATTGATTTGATTTTCATGATTAATTAATAATTTAATTAGGTACCAATGATTAAAATCCACCATAAAAATTGTTAATTTATGTTAAATTTTTAATTTTTATGACCTAGATTTGAATCCATGCTAATCGGAAATTAATTGATTAATAAATTTTTGATTTTTCGCCCTAAAATTATGAAATTAATATGATTTATTAATTTGTCATTAATTTTGGAAATAAAAGTTTTTAATTTTTATGCAATTCGCTCATAAAACTTGCACGCACAAAACAATGGACGCTACGTGTTACCCTTAAGGGGTGTTGTATAGTGCGGGCATGCGACGACGAGCAAGGGAGCTCGTCGCCCATGCGGTACGATGCAACGAGCAAGAGCCATGACACACGAGCACAAGGCAGCACGCTGCCCTGTGTCGAATGCTGTGCGCATATGGGCGAGTGGGCAAGGGCGAAGGGCCAAGGCGCAAGCCATCGGGCAGACGCGTGTGGGCAGCAAGCGTGCTGCGCCACAGCGCGCGCTGCCACGCCCAGCAAGCAAGCAGGCGCGACGAGCGAGCGGGCGCGTGCAGCGTGGCCTGCACTGCTGCGTTGCGTGTGGCCTGCTTGCGTGTTGCTATACGAACAGTCGAGTGGCGCTAAGCCTCGTGCACTCGACAGGGCTTGGGCGCAAGCCCAAGTGCTCGTCGTGTTACGATTGTCGCGTTTTAAATTTTAATTTGAGTTTTTCAGTTCAAGTAATTTTAATTAATTTTAAAATTAATAATTTAAATTTTTTTCTTGGATTTTAATTTTGAATATTATAATTATTATAAATTTTAATTTATTCTAATTATTTTACTAAAATTAAAAAACCTTGAATTAATTTAAATTCGACTGAAAATAAATTAAATAAGTGGATTCAATTATAAATTTATATGAGCTTTAAATTTTAATTAAATTTGTATGTTTCCGGTTAGACTAGAAATACATTTTTATGTTTAAGATTAGTAAAGCATATGAATTTATTGGTTTAAGTGGGAGCAATTTTAGTCATAAACTCTTGATTAGGTCTACAAATCCTTTAAGGTTAAACAACTTGATTAGAATTAATAAGGACTGAATAATTGGTAGATTATTGGTGCCCTTGATTAATTGCTGCAAATATTTATGTGATGCATAACGTGTTTTACTAACCAGCTATGTGGGCCATTAATGATAATGAATGGGTGAATGGTATATATTGTATATGTACTGTTTTGCAGGTTATGAAGTGACTAGTATGGCCCAAATAGGATAGAAAATATGGTCTGCGTACCATTAATTTGAATGTAATTGGTCTAAAGCACCAAATTTGTTTTTCAATTAAAATATGGTCTGCGTACCATCAAATAGTTGTAATTAGTTTAATTATAGCTTATCCTATTTGAAGAAAATGACGCCTCCCACGGAGATTTTCAAGACGGACTTTGAAGTTGAAGCTTCAAGATGAAGTCGGGCCATACTAGATCACATTTATCTTATGCATGTTTTAAGTTATTTATTGCTTTTAAATATGTCTTAAATATGCATGAGATCGAAGCTTGATTATGTTGCATGACTACGGATTTTAGTTCACTTAAAATCTAACCAACATTGTAAGAGCCTTAAGTTCCAAACTTAAAAATTGAGTTAAAAGGTGCCATGCCAAAATAACACTTACTTGGATATCTTTTTTTCATCGATCTTAGTAATAGTTTTCAGCCATAGCGAGGTGTTACTTATCGATACTAAAGGGGTAAGGTACACAAATAATTGTGAGTACATGTTAGTTTTGGTGAAACTCAACGATATAAGTAAGGAGTCCTTTTATGTCGTGGAAAAATCGATAGGTTTACCTAATAAGTTCTTAGACGTACCTATCAACCAAGAGTAGTTTCTAGACTATTAGCAAAAGGCTTTTGCTTACCTAAAATATTTTAGAATTGAGTCAAAATACATAATGTGCTTAATTCTTCAATGATTTTAGGGTCTTGGAATCATTTTATTCACACCTGCCGGAACAATAAATTCGAATAAAATGCCAATAACTTGTTCAAATTGCATGATTGCTTTAATTTTCAAGTTATTACTCATGATAAATGTTTAGACTTTGCATGCTTCAATGTATGTTTTAATTATTGTTTATAATTAAATATCTTGCACTGCAGTAAACCCTTTTAGAAAGGTAATAGTAAATTTCCTCGGTTGGTAGTGAATCCAAGAACGATTCACGGAAATGAGAGAAAATGAGAAATTTAAAATGTACGTTTCTTTTAGCGACTTTTATGGTTGTTTTCGAATATCAAAATCGAATGGCAAACCAATTGGTGCTTGTGAATTCAAAATACACTGTAGTTTTGAGATCATAAAGCATTGAGCTTAAACGCTCAGCTTTACCAATGGTTAACAACCTAATATCTTTGTCCATTTAATTCTCGAATGAGTCTAGTCCCTAGACATTCGAATAGATCGATGCTTAGAGAACTTTAGAAGCTTCTGGTAAGATCATCTAGTTGAAACAAAATATTCAACATAAATTAAATGATAAGAACCTTGTTGGAGTAACATTGGACATGTCTAACAAAGTATAAAAGTCAACACTAAAGAATTCAATTCTTAAGACTATAAGAAAGGGTACAAGAAATAGGAAAACAAGGAACAAATGAAAGGAATTTACGATTCCGTTTCTACCTATAAGTTTATGTTTAAAGAGAAGTGACCTAGCAATCAAACTTCCTTGGTATCATATACCGCTTGAGGTTCTTACTTCGGTAATAACTCAAACAATGTAAGCTAGGCTACACTAATGGCCTACTGAAGGAAATAATGCCCTTTGGTCCAAGTATGCATTCTATGTTAAGTCTAATAAATGCGGTTCAGTATTAATTAACAAGTTAATAATTCAGTGAGATCAAGTGAGCTGAATGCCTAGCTAGAGGCCGCTTCAGTTCAAGTGGAATTAATGATATTAATCCACAGCTTACTCTTGACTGAACCCGTAGGGTCACACAAATAGTACGTAAACGGATCAAGTATTTAATGGCATTAAATACTCCATCTATGGATATTCGGAATCGACGGATCTTGGTTTCAGTGGGAGCTGAGATCGTCACAGGCAAGAAATGAATACTCCGGAAACGATGATATTGCCGGAAACGGAAATATGGATCGTATCGGAAATATAAATATTATCCAAGTCGTAGATGTTGCCGGAAACGGAAACATGGTACGTATCGGAAAATATTATCGGAAATGGAAATATTGCCGGAATCGGAAATATTGCCGGAAACGGAAATATTGCCGGAAACGGAAATATTGTCAGAAACGGAAATATTATCGGAATCGGAAAATAATTCCGGAAACGGAAATATTAAATGTTGATCGTATCGGAAATGAATTCCGGAATCGGGAATTTAATCGGAAGCGTATCGTACGAATTAGCATCGGACGAGGCCCGCTAGACGAAGGCCCAGCACGAAGCCAGGCCATCGCCCAGCGAGCCGCACGCAACGCACGCCTCGACCAGGCCCAGCGCAAGGCCAGGCCCAGCCAAGGGCGCGCGCGCGCACGCAGCACCGCACATGGGCTGTGCGCTTGTCGTGGGCCGCAAGGCCTGCGCGGGTGCACGACTTGTGCGATGCGTATGCCGGAAATCCTAATTCTATTGGGATTCGTGCGAAGATTAAAATCCTAATCTTATTAGAATTGCTTTGTTATTTAGAGTCCTAATAAAGTTCTAATTAACAAATCCAGATCCTAGTAGGATTACAATTCCTTTTCCATACCTCTATAAATAAGGGCCTAGGGGTCATTATTTATACATAAGTTTTCAAGTATTCAAAACTAGGATTTTTAAGCAGAAAAATCAGCCATAACTCTTGCCCATTTTAGCCGAAAATAATAGTACCTTAAGGGCGATTCTAGTTGGTCAATCTTAAGGCGGATCCGGACGTGCTGTGGACTATCTACGGAGGGACGACACTTGGAGTCCTAAAAGACTTGTTCTTGTTCGGTTCGGGCGCAGCTAGGGAAGGCACGCAACAAAGAGTATGCATCTAAATTATGCTATATGATTATGTGTAAATAATATGTATTCCTGACTTAATGGTTGTTTCCGCATGATTTATGAATTGTCATATGTATCATATCCTAACAGTGGTATCACGAGCCTCTTATTATTTTCATAATCTAAATTGCATGAACATGGTTAAATATTACAAATTTGCAAGAATTAAAAGGGGTGATTAATTTTCGTAATTGTTAATTAATTGCAAATTGCGTTTATTTAATTATACGTACGCAATTTTTCGGCAGTTTCTTCGTTACTCATCCAAATCGAGTGATTTTTGTGTCAATTCCGCATGTAAAAGGCATTCTAAAATTTTGACAAAAATAGTAATTTTTCTGCCGAACCCAGAATTCTCAAATTCGAAGCCTAACTATGACTTTTCGAAGGTTTTAGTTTTTCGAATGCAAAATTTCGTAAATTTAAGATGTTAAATTAAATATTTGCGATTCTTGTTGATAAATCTTGAATTTTTGATTGACCTACTGTATATGTTTAACAAGTTTGAATGCCTAGCCTTGTTAATTATGCAATCTAATTTGTAACTATGATTAATTTGTTGAAAATTAGAATAATTTAGAATTAATTTGATTTTCATAATTAATTATAATTTAATTAGAAACCTATGATTAAAAACCACCATAAAAATTGTAAATTTATGATAAATTTTAAATTTTATGACCTAGGCTTGAATCCATGATAATCGGAAATCAATTGAATAATGAATTTTCGATTTTTCGCCCTAAAATTATGAAATTAATATTATTTATTAATTTGTCATTAATTTTAAATAAAAAATTTTAAATTTTTATGCGATTCGTTCATATAACTTGCACGCACAAAGCAATGGACGCTTCGTGTTACCCTTAAGGGGTGTTGTATAGTGCGGGCATGCGACGACGAGCAAGGGAGCTCGTCGCCCGTGCGGCACGAATGCAATGAGCAAGGGCATGGTGCACGAGCACAAGGCAGCAGCCCTGCCTTGTGTCGTGTGCCACGAGCTATGGATGAATGGGCATGGGCGAAGGCAAGGCATGACAGTCGCGTGTGGGCAGCAAGCGAGCTGCGCCACAACGCGCACTGCCTCGCGCAAGCGCGCGCAGCCTCGCACGCAGCGAGCGCAAGCTCGCGTGCCACGAGCGCTGCGCCCAGCGCTGATCGCGCGCAGCACTCAATTGCTCGCGCACAGCGAGCGATGGCTCGCGTGCATCAAGCGCTGGAGCGCGCGCAGCAAGCGCCGGCGAGCGCGCACAGCGAGCGATGGCTCGCGTGCGTCGAGCGCTGGCGCGCGCGCAGCGAGCACCACTTTTGCGATGGCTTGCGATGGGAGATGCAGCAGCTATGCGACGAGCGCATGGGCTGCGCGCACATGGCCAGCGATGGCTGTGTGCGTGTGGCCCATGGGCGTGCGATGCAGGATGTTTGCGTTGCGATTAGATCGTTTTGAATGTTTAATTTGAAATTTTCAGTTTACGTAATTTTAATTAATTTTAAAATTAATAATTTAAATTATTTTCTTGGATTTTAATTTTGAATATTGTAATTATAATATATTTTATTTATTCTAATTATTTTACTAAAATTAAAATCATGAATTAATTTAAATACGACTGAAATTAAATTTAACTTTTTGGATTCAATTATAAATCTATATGAGCTTTAAATTTTAATTAAATTTGTATGTTTCCGGTTAGACTAGAAATACATTTTTATGTTTAAAATTAGTAAAGCATATGAATTTATTGGTTTAAGTGGGAGCCCTTTTAGTCAAAAACTCTTGATTAGGTCTACAAATCCTTAAGGTTAAAACAACTTGATTAGAATTAATAAGGACTGAATAATTGGTAGATTATTGGTGCCCTTGATTAATTGCTGCAAATGTTTACGTGATGCATAATGTGTTTAACTAACCAGCTATGTGGGCCATTCATGATAATGAATGGGTGAATGGTATATATTGTATATGTACTGTTTTGCAGGTTATGAAGTGACTAGTATGGCCCAAATAGGATAGAAAATATGGTCTGCGTACCATTAATTTGAATGTAATTGGTCTAAAGTACCAAAGTTGTTTTTCAAATTCAAATATGGTCTGCGTACCATCAAATAGTTGTAATTAGTTTTAATTATAGCTTATCCTATTTGAAGAAAATGGTGCCTCCCACGGAGATTTTCAAGACGGACTTTGAAGTCAAAGCTTCAAGATGAAGTCGGGCCATACTAGATCACATTTATCTTATGCATGCTTTAAGTTATTTATTGCTTTAAATATGTCTTAATTATGCATAAGATTGTGGCTTGATTATGTTGCATGATTAAGGATTTTAGTTCACTTAAAATCTAACCAACATAGTAAGAGCCTTAAGTTCCAAACTTAAAAATTGAGTTAAAAGGTGCCATGCCAAAATATACACTTGCTTGGATATCCTTTACATCAATCTAGTAATAGTTTTCGCTCAGCGAGGTGTTACTTATTGGTCCTAAAGGGGCAAGGTACACAAATAATTGTGAGTACATGTTAGTTTTGGTGAAACTCAACGATATAAGTAAGGAGTCCTTTTATGTCGTGGCAAAATCGATAGGTTTACCTAATAAGTTCTTAGACGTACCTATCAACCAAGAATAGTTTCTAGACTATTAGCAAAAGGCTTTTGCTTACCTAAGATGTTTTAGGATTAAGTCGACAAACTGTGCTTAGTTCTTCAATGATTTTAGGATCTTGGAATCATTTTATTCACACCTGCCGGAACACATAACTTGAATAAAATGCTTAATAAACATTGAATTATGCATGTATGCTAGAATTTAAGTTTATTAAGAGAAACTGTGAATGGTTATTTATTTGTTTATTCTTTTCAATTGTAGTTTTAATATGGCAAACAACAATTCATTCAACATTCGATCAATTCTCGAAAAGGAGAAGTTGAACGGGAAAAACTTCCTTGACTGGCAAAGGAACTTGCAAATAGTTCTTATGCAGGAAGAAAAGGAGTATGTCCTAGATGAGGCGATGCCCGAAGCCGCAGGCGACGGGGTCACTCAGGCAGCCCTCAAACGTTGGTTTGATGCCAACAAGGATGTGAAATGTCTAATGCTCGCCACCATGAGTGCGGATCTGCAGAAAACGTTCATCAACTCAGATGCTTTCACAATCATCAGTGAGTTGAAGAACATGTTCCAAGATCTGGCTCGAGTCGAAAGATTCGAGACTCATAGGCAAATTCTTGAGACCAAGCTTAAGAAAGGCGAGCCCGTAAGTCCACATGTTCTCAAAATGATTGGACTCATTGAGAATATGAGTCGGCTGGATCAGCAATTTTCTCAGGAAATGGCTATAGACACCATCCTCCATTCTCTTCATAGCGGGTATGATCAGTTCAAACTGAACTACAGTATGAATAGTCTGGACAAAACGCTCACTGAGCTTCACGGTATGCTGAAGACCGCTGAAAAGACGCTCAAAAGTGATAAGCAGGGTGTGCTTATGGTGCGTGGGGGCAAGTTCAAGAAATCTGGAAAGAAGAGGAATGCTAAGAAAGGTGGCGACAAGGCCAGCCCAACTAAGCAAACTGGCGCCAAATCTGTAAAGAGGAAGGTCAGTCAACCCACTTCTGAATCCGAATGCTTCTACTGCAAGAAGAAGGGGCATTGGAAGAGAGATTGCTTGAAGCTAAAGGAAGATCAGAAGAACGGAACAGTCGTTCCATCTTCAGGTATTTTCGTTATAGACTGTATACTTGCTAATTCAACTTCTTGGGTATTAGATACAGGTTGTGGCTCACACTTATGTTCCAATCCACAGGGACTAAGAAGAAGTAGAAAGTTAAGCAAGGGTGAAGTCGACCTACGAGTGGGAAATGGAGCACGGATTGCTGCATTAGCTGTAGGAACTTACTTTTTGTCGTTGCCCTCCGGGCTAGTTTTGGAACTGAAAGAATGTTTCCATGTTCCAAGTCTTACTAAAAACATCATTTCAGTTTCTTGCTTAGATGCTAAGGGATTTTCCTTTTTAATAAAAGACAATAGTTGTTCGTTTTATTTTAAAGAGATGTTTTATGGATCTGCTAGATTAGTCAATGGACTTTATTTATATGATCACGACAAACAAGTATATAACATAAATACCAAAAAGGCCAAAAAGAATGATTCAGATCTCACCTATCTGTGGCATTGTCGATTAGGCCATATAAACTTGAAACGCTTAGAAAGACTTCAAAAGGAAAGAATTCTAGAACCATTTGACTTAGAGGATTATGGTAAATGCGAATCATGTTTACTTGGCAAAATGACAAAGCAACCTTTCTCTAAAGTTGGAGAAAGAGCAAATGAACTATTGGGTTTAATCCATACAGATGTATGTGGACCAATGAGTACAAATGCTAGAGGTGGTTTCAGCTACTTTATCACTTTCACTGATGACTTCAGTAGGTATGGTTATGTCTACCTAATGAAGCATAAGTCTGAATCCTTTGACAAATTCAAGGAATTTCAGAGTGAAGTAGAGAATCAATTAGGCAAGAAGATTAAGGCACTGCGGTCTGATAGAGGCGGTGAATATCTGAGCTATGAATTTGATGACCATCTGAAAGAATGTGGAATTCTATCAGAATTGACTCCTCCAGGAACACCACAATGGAACGGTGTGTCGGAACGGAGGAACAGAACCTTGCTAGACATGGTCAGGTCAATGATGGGTCAGGCCGAACTTCCATTAGAATTTTGGGGACATGCACTAAATACAGCTGCACTCACTATAAATAGAGCTCCGTCTAAAGCTGTCGAAAAGACTCCATACGAATTATGGTTTGGAAAGCCTCCAAATGTGTCTTTTCTTAAGATTTGGGGATGTGAAGTATACGTCAAACGATTAATTTCAGACAAACTTCATCCAAAATCTGACAAATGTATCCTTGTGGGCTATCCAAAGGAAACAAAGGGGTATTACTTCTACAATACATCTGAGAACAAGGTATTTGTTGCTCGAGATGGTGTCTTTTTGGAGAAAGATCACATTTCCAAAATGACAAGTGGGAGAAAAGTAGACCTCGAAGAAATTCGAGTCGAACAACAAACTCTAGAGAATGCTCAAGATGACATTCAAGATGAAACTCAGAGATCTTTAGAAGAATCTGGTGAGAATCATGGTCAATCTAGAAATTTTACCCCGCGTAGATCTCAAAGATATAGATCTCAACCGGAAAGGTACTTAGGTATTTTGACGAACGAGAGCTATGACGTTCTATTACTTGAAAGTGATGAACCTGCGACTTACAAACAAGCTATGACGAGCCCTAGCTCCAAGCAGTGGCAAGAAGCCATGCAATCTGAATTAGACTCCATGTCTGAAAACCAAGTATGGGATTTGGTCGATTTGCCAGATGGCTACCAAGCCATTGGAAGCAAATGGGTTTTCAAACTGAAAAAGGACAAGGATGGGAAACTTGAAGTTTTCAAAGCTAGATTGGTTGCAAAAGGTTACAGGCAAGTCCACGGTGTGGATTATGATGAAACCTTTTCACCAGTTGCAATGCTAAAGTCTATTCGGATAATGTTAGCAATCGCTGCATATTACGATTACGAAATATGGCAGATGGATGTCAAAACTGCTTTCTTAAACGGCGTTTTAAAAGAAACTGTGTTTATGACACAGCCTGAAGGTTTTGAGGATCCAAAGAATGCTAAAAAGGTATGCAAGCTAAAGAAGTCAATCTACGGATTGAAGCAGGCATCCAGGAGCTGGAATATACGTTTTGATGAAGAAGTCAGTGACTTTGGTTTCATCAAGAACGCAGACGAATCTTGTGTATACAAGAAGGTCAGTGGGAGCAAAATTGCTTTCCTAGTATTATATGTCGACGACATATTACTTATCGGAAATGACATTCCTATGTTGAACTCTGTCAAGATTTGGCTTGGGAAATGTTTTTCGATGAAGGATCTAGGGGAAGCACAGTACATATTGGGCATCAAGATTTACAGAGATAGATCTAAAAGGATGATTGGACTTAGTCAAAGCACTTATATCAATAAGGTGCTTGATAGGTTCAAGATGGCGGACTCCAAGCGAGGCTACCTACCCATGTCTCATGGAATGACTCTAAGCAAGACTCAGTGCCCAAAAACACTTGATGAGCGTAGACGAATGAATGGGATTCCATATGCATCATTGATTGGTTCAATAGTGTATGCTATGATATGTACACGCCCGGATGTTGCGTATGCACTCAGTGCTACGAGCAGATACCAGTCAGACCCAGGAGAGGCGCATTGGACTGCTGCCAAGAACATTCTGAAGTACCTGAAAAGGCACAAAGATGACTTCCTGGTCTATGGTGGAGATGATGAATTAATTGTTAAAGGCTATACGGACGCAAGTTTCCAAACCGACAAAGATTATTTCAGATCACAGTCTGGGTTTGTCTTCTGCCTCAACGGAGGAGCAGTAAGCTGGAAAAGTGCTAAGCAAAGCACCATTGCGGATTCTACAACTGAAGCGGAGTACATTGCTGCACATGAAGCAGCAAAGGAAGCTATATGGCTAAGGAAGTTCATAGGAGAACTTGGTGTAGTCCCCTCCATTAAAGGACCAATAGCCCTGTATTGTGACAATAACGGAGCTATTGCACAGGCAAAGGAGCCTAGACACCACCAGAGAGTCAAGCATGTACTTCGTAGATTTCACCTTCTACGAGAGTTCGTTGAAAGAAAAGAAGTCGAGATAAGCAAAATTGGTACTGATGACAACATATCAGATCCATTAACTAAACCTCTGCCGCAGGCGAAGCACAACTCGCACACTGCAGCTATGGGAATCAAGCATATTGGAGAATGGCTTTGATGTCTCTGTTTAATGTTTTAAAGTTTTAGAGTTTAAATCTTTGTAAAACATTATTGGTTAATCATTCACAATAAATGAAAAGAATTCATTTTTCCATTTAATTTGTGGTTTATTAAATGATGAGTCCCTTCAATTTGACGATATATTCAAGATAGATTCTCAGGACCAGTCCTGTGACTAAGAAATGTCTATCAAGTGAACTTGAATGTCAAAGGTTGAAAATGGTCCCTAGTTGGAGTTTTCTATAAAATTGGACGCATAGAAAACGTTAGACGATTAGAATGCAAGATGACTAGTAGTTCTGTTTCTTGAACTATGTGGACATGGCAATGTCATAATCATTTGCATAGATACTTACTTTGGGAAGACTAGTATCGGACAAGACCTATGAAACTTTACTGTAAGAGATGAAAATCTGTCATAAGTAAATTTCATTAAAATTATTAGACACTAAATCCTCAATACCTGAGTGATTTGAGATTACTTGTTTGAGAACTGGTTGCTTTGACGTTGACCAACCGTCGCACCGTAAAAGGAGGCTATAAAGGCAACGCTCAGGCAATCACCTATCAAACGAAGTCTAATCTCAAGATCGCAAGATTGGGATTGTCCTCCCATAAATCGGGATGAGATGCTTAAAAGTTGTACAAGGCCACTCGGAGAGCTAGAAACTGTGAAATGCATGGCCGTGCTCGGATGAATCATAGGCTATGATTATCTGTTTATTTGATCAGTTGAACTCTGAAACCGAGAAACACCTCTGGACATAATAAGGATGACAACTCTTACCTTATGTTCAAGAGCAAGCATCGAGCGACAAAGGAATTAGGAAATGCACACTTGTCCCTAAGGACAAGTGGGAGACTGAAGGAAATAATGCCCTTTGGTCCAAGTATGCATTCTATGTTAAGTCTAATAAATGCGGTTCAGTATTAATTAACAAGTTAATAATTCAGTGAGATCAAGTGAGCTGAATGCCTAGCTAGAGGCCGCTTCAGTTCAAGTGGAATTAATGATATTAATCCACAGCTTACTCTTGACTGAACCCGTAGGGTCACACAAATAGTACGTAAACGGATCAAGTATTTAATGGCATTAAATACTCCATCTATGGATATTCGGAATCGACGGATCTTGGTTTCAGTGGGAGCTGAGATCGTCACAGGCAAGAAATGAATACTCCGGAAACGATGATATTGCCGGAAACGGAAATATGGATCGTATCGGAAATATAAATATTATCCAAGTCGTAGATGTTGCCGGAAACGGAAACATGGTACGTATCGGAAAATATTATCGGAAATGGAAATATTGCCGGAATCGGAAATATTGCCGGAAACGGAAATATTGTCAGAAACGGAAATATTATCGGAATCGGAAAATAATTCCGGAAACGGAAATATTAAATGTTGATCGTATCGGAAATGAATTCCGGAATCGGGAATTTAATCGGAAGCGTATCGTACGAATTAGCATCGGACGAGGCCCGCTAGACGAAGGCCCAACACGAAGCCAGGCCATCGCCCAGCGAGCCGCACGCAACGCACGCCTCGACCAGGCCCAGCGCAAGGCCAGGCCCAGCCAAGGGCGCGCGCGCGCACGCAGCACCGCACATGGGCTGTGCGCTTGTCGTGGGCCGCAAGGCCTGCGCGGGTGCACGGCTTGTGCGATGCGTATGCCGGAAATCCTAATTCTATTGGGATTCGTGCGAAGATTAAAATCCTAATCTTATTAGAATTGCTTTGTTATTTAGAGTCCTAATAAAGTTCTAATTAACAAACCCAGATCCTAGTAGGATTACAATTCCTTTTCCATACCTCTATAAATAAGGGCCTAGGGGTCATTATTTATACATAAGTTTTCAAGTATTCAAAACTAGGATTTTTAAGCAGAAAAATCAGCAATAACTCTTGCCCATTTTAGCCGAAAATAATAGTACCTTAAGGGCGATTCTAGTTGGTCAATCTTAAGGCGGATCCGGACGTGCTGTGGACTATCTACGGAGGGACGACACTTGGAGTCCTAAAAGACTTGTTCTTGTTCGGTTCGGGCGCAGCTAGGGAAGGCACGCAACAAAGAGTATGCATCTAAATTATGCTATATGATTATGTGTAAATAATATGTATTCCTGGCTTAATGGTTGTTTCCGCATGATTTATGAATTGTCATATGTATCATAACCTAACACCTACAAGTGGGAAATGAAGAATTAAATGGCATTAAATACTCCATCTATGGATATTCGGAATCGACAGATCTTGGTTTCAGTGGGAGCTGAGATCGTCATAAGAAAGAAATGAATACTCCGGAAACGATGATATTGCCGGAAACGGAAATATAGATCGTATCGGAAATATAAATATTATCCAAGTCGTAGATGTTGCCGGAAACGGAAACATGGTACGTATCGGAAAATATTAATGGAAATGGAAATATTGTCGGAAACGGAAATATTGTCTGAATCGGAAATATTATCGGAATCGGAAAATAATTTCGGAAACGGAAATATTAAATATTTGTTCGAAACGGAAATTAATTCCGGAATCGGAAATGTTAAATATTGTTCGTATCGGAAATGAATTCTGGAATCGGGAAATTAATCAGAAGCGCGTCGTACGAATTAGCATCGGACGAGACTTGCTAGACGAAGGCCCAGCACGAAGCCAAGCCCGCGTCCAGCAAGCCTGCGCGCCACACAAGGCAGCCAAGGCCACGCCAGGCCCAGCGCAAGGCCAGGCCCATCAGGCCAAGGCGCGCGCACGAGTGGGCTGCGAGCTGCGCTGCACGCGTGGGCCGCAAGGCTTGCGTGGGCTGAGCGCTCGCGAGGGTCGTGCTCGTGGGTGTTTGTGTCCGATACAAATCCTAAATCTAAAGGGGTTTGTTCAAAGATTAAATTCCTAATCCTAATAGGATAAAATAGTTAATAAGAGTTTTAATATAATTCTAATTAAGCTAATTAGTATCCTAGTAGGATTCCAATTGCTTTCCATAAACTCTATAAATATAGGCCTAGGGTCACATATTTAACAGACGAATTGTTGAAGTATTCAAGGTAAGATTTTAAGCAAAAAATCAGCCAAACACTTGCACCCAAATAGCCGAAAATCTAATAACCTTAAGGGCGATTCTAGTTGGTCAATCTTAAGGCGGATCCGGACGTGCTGTGGACTATCTACGGAGGGACGACACTTGGAGTCCTAAAGACTTGTTCTTGTTCGGTTCGGGCGCAGCTAGGGAGGGCACGCTACAAAGTGTATGCATCTAAATTATGCTATATGATTATGTGTAATTAATATGTTTCCTATCATTATGGTTTTTCCGCATGATTTATGTTCATATGTATCATAACCTAACAGTTACCAATTACTTTTGGAATTCCACTTTATTAATTAGGAGTTACTGATTAGAGAAAAATAAAGATTTAAATGACTTTGGAAGTAAGAGAATTAAGAGATTGATTGTTGCAAAAGATCGGTAATTTCGGACGCTCTATTCACTTATTTGCGTTACCGTTTGCATGAAATTATATAAGCAAACAAACCCCTTTGGGTCGTGTTAGATAAATTAACAGGGTTTAATGTATCGAACGAATCAAATACCGGCAAGTTCGTCACGACATTGCTTATAAGCATTTCCTTATCTAATGCTATCCTTTATATATATATATATATATATATATATATATATATATATATATATATATATATATATATATATATATATATATATATATATATATATATATATATATATATATATATATGTTAGGACCTCCTAATTATTTTTTGGAGTTACCAAATACTTTTGGAATTCCACTTTTTTAATTAGGAGTTACTGAATTGGTAATTATAAATATTTAATTAACTTTGGAAGTAAGAGAATCAAGAGAGCGAGTGTTGCCAAATATCGGTAATTTCGGACACTCTATTTATTTATTTGCGTTTCCGTTCACATGAAATTATATAAGAAAACAAACCCCTTTGGGTCGTGTTAGATAAATTAACAGGGTTTAATGTATCGAAAGAATCAAATATCGGCTAGTTCGTCACGGCATTGTTTATTTATTATTTTAAGCATTTCCTTATCTAAGGCGACCCTTTAATTATAAATAAATATATCTATATTTATGTTAGGACCTCCTAATTATTTTTTGGAGTTACCAAATACTTTTGGAATTCCACTTTATTAATTAGGAGTTACTGAATTGGGAATCATAAAGACTTAATTAACTTTGGAAGTAAGAGAATCAAGAGAGCGAGTGTTGCCAAATATCGGTAATTTCGGACACTCTATTTACTTATTTGCGTTTCCGTTCACATGAAATTATATAAGAAAACAAACCCCTTTGGGTCGTGTTAGATAAATTAACAGGGTTTAATGTATCGAAAGAATCAAATATCGGCTAGTTCGTCACGACATTGTTTATTTATTATTTTAAGCATTTCCTTATCTAAGGCGACCCTTTAATTATAAATAAATATATCTATATTTATGTTAGGACCTCCTAATTATTTTTTGGAGTTACCAAATACTTTTGGAATTCCACTTTATTAATTAGGAGTTACTGAATTGGGAATCATAAAGACTTAATTAACTTTGGAAGTAAGAGAATCAAGAGAGCGAGTGTTGCCAAATATCGGTAATTTCGGACACTCTATTTACTTATTTGCGTTTTCGTTCACATGAAATTATATAAGAAAAAAAACCCCTTTGGGTCGTGTTAGATAAATTAACAGGGTTTAATATATCGAACGAATCAAATACCGACAAGTTCGTCACGACATTGTTTATTTATTATTTTAAGCATTTCCTTATCTAATGCGACCCTTTAATTATATATATATATATATATATATATATATATATATATATATATATATATATATATATATATATATATATATATATATATATATATATATATATATATTTATGTTAGGACCTCCTAATTATTTTTTTGGAATTACTAAATACTTTGGGAATTCCAGTTTATTAATTAGGAGTTACTGAATTGGTAATTATAAAGATTTAATTAACTTTGGAAGTAAGAGAATCAAGAGAGCGAGTGTTGCCAAATATCGGTAATTTCGGACACTCTGTTTACTTATTTGCGTTACCGTTTTCATGAAATTATATAAGCAAACAAACCCCTTTGGGTCGTGTTAGATAAATTAACAGAGTTTAATGTATCGAACGAATCAAATACCGACAAGTTCGTCATTAGAGATGAAATAGTGTAGAAGAAATAAGCAATGAAATAACTGAATCTCATATGTGTTTTTTGCGAATTACATCTGGTTTAATTATCTATCACAATGTTGAACCTATTTATTATTTCATGTATACGGTAACACATAAACAATAGATAGGAAGTTCAATAATATTTATCTTATAATTCGTATAACATCATGGAGATATACTCATGTTGATTCCTAATAGGTGGTACATCAAGCAAATAATTAGTAACTACTAAAATACAAATTTAAAGTCCCTAAATAAATGTTACACAATTTGACAACGTTCAAATACCCTGAACTAGCTCCCTGTAACATGTCGAAATGATTAGGGCGAGCACAACACTCATTTGCTTAACAAAAATTATTTAACTGTTTCATTTAGTAACTCCTAATTAATAAATAGAAAATTACATAATATTTGGTAACTCCTAAACCTAATTTGGGAGGCACAAAGGTAATTTTTAAGTAATTTAATTAATTATCCATAATTAAACATATTTTATGTATACTCGTGTAGTCATAATGTACTGCAGGGACATATATTCAGGTTCATTATACACCTTACAACATTTCTAAATACTCTTCTCTCTTATACGTTCAAGTTATTTTGATGTCGTTACTTACAAATTTCTGATTAAGAATAGGAACACCGAAAATGTAAACTAATTTATAAACATACAAAAATTATTTTAAAAAATAATGCCGTAATCACCTAAAATCCTATTTAATAATTTCATTTAAAAAATCTCTCATTTGTTAGGGATTATTAAAGAAAAGTACTTTTACAATATCATGATGATTTCATGTTAAAGAATTTCCCTTAGAAGTATGTTGTCTTATAAACAAGAAGGTACATTGTAGAACTTATTAACAAAAAATGACATGTTTGTCACATTATTGATTTTATTCAAATTAATGCTCGTAATTTCGTAACTCATTTAATTTTGATCATTTTCGAATTTCCATAATATTTTGAAAAAATACGAATCTAACAAATATTAGAAAATAATATTAATTAGGGCACAAAAATCGTATCAAATCTTAAGATAAATATCTTTCACTAAAAAATATCTTAACATAATTATCTTTTCCTTAAATAAATATAAACATAATTATCTCCTACTACTGGGAATGGGCCGCACGAAAGGTTAAACATTTTTTTTTTGGTATTTAGTTTCTATATTTTTTTAAACTTTAGTACGGAGTAAATTTTTTGGCACCAACTCTTTTTTTTTTAACAAAAACTAATTTTGGAGAATTTTTAAAATTTGTTAATTTTTTTAATTTACGAAACATTTAATAAACTAAGAATCTCGCAAATTGTGAAACAATAATAATTACGATATAATCAAATCTTAATATAATTATTTTTCCTTAAATAAATATAAACCATAATTATATAATTTTTTTCACTATAAAATGGTCTTTTACTTCCCTTAACGTTTAATTTGGGTAAATGTTTAAGTTTGGTAATTTCATAATTTTAGAAAATATTGTTTAGGTGATTTAGGCCACTAAAATCAAATTTTAACACAATTATCTACATTTTTTACAAAAGTTTGGTAATATTTACAGAACAAGTGTTTTTATTAAACCAAAATTAAGTCTTGACATAATTAACTATTAACTTCCTTAATTTTTATGGCACCCGCATTTTTTTTAGGAAAATTTGGTAATATTAATCCAACCTGATTTTCTTTTATTAACCCCACCTACGACATATTTTTTAATAATCCCACCTTTACTACCCAACGACTTTTATTGGGCTCAACAGGTAATAAACTTGTTGTAGGAGGTAATATATCCCTACGTGGTAGTACTCTCTCTCGATATATTCAGTCATCATCATCAATTCATAACCATCTTGTTGACTTTTTCACTGGTTAACGATCATTTAAGCCCAATAAAAGTCGTTGGGTAGTAAAGGTGGGATTATTAAAAAATATGTCGTAAGTGGGATTAATAAAAGAAAATAGGCCAAAGGTTGGATTAATATTACCAAATTTTCCTTTTTTTTAAAACAAAAAAAGTTCAGAGAATTTTATATTTTCATTGATTTGATTTTAATTTCGGTAATTGTTTGATTTTCGAATTTTTTTTTTAAATATAATCTTGCAAATTTGGAAATTAGTAATTATGCTAGAACTAATATAAATATCTTTTCTTTAGTAAATATAAAAATATTATCTAATTCACCCTAAATAACTTTCAGTATTCCATTCAAAAAAAATTAAATAAAATTTTCTTTCAGTATTTTTTACTTTCGGATTTTTTTTTAAAATCAACTAATTTGGTTTTAATTTCTTAATTTGTTTATTTTAAATTTGATAATCCTAGAAAATTTAGATAAAAATAATAATTAATCCAAAATTAAATCTTAACATTAAGTATTTTTCAATCAAAATATCTTAGCGTAATTATCTTTTCCTAAAAACTCTACATATAATTTCTTTTTAATTATTTTGGTAAATATTTGATTTATTTATCTTCCTTTCAAGGGCATGACTGGTCAACCGATTTTGTTGGAAGATATTTTCACTCCGTAATCCTTTACTTTACCAATTCAGTAATATTACTATTTTCTTTAATTATTCAAATCTGTAATTTTTATGGAAATAACGTTTTTTTAGAGAAAAGCTACTAATTTTTGTCAATTTATATTAATTGTATTAATTTTCAGTAATTGTTTTATTTTAGTAATTATTTTTTATTTCAGTAATTGTTTTAAACAAATAACGTTAAATGTGTATGGAATAACTTTTAAATTTCAGCATCTTTGTAATAAAACCAACTAATTTTAGTTTTATCTATTTCTATAGGTTTTATTTTTAATTTTTTTAATTTTGGTAAATTTCACAGTTTATTACTTTTAATTTGGTAACGTAATAATTCTTAAACTCAAAAAAATTTAAAAAAACACGTAATATTAAAGCCTTTAGAAAACCGCTGATCTCCTTAAAATAAAATAAATCTTTTATTATATAATTAATTATAGTTTCCTAATAAAATATTAATTATAAAAAGTAAAAAAACAAAATTAAAAATATTTCCGAATTTTATAATGTTAAAAAAAATACAGATAAAAAAAGGTTATTTTGTATTTTCGTTATTTAATTAGTTGAGTTCTTCAATCAACATCAATGGAGGGATTGGGTTCTTCAAACATCATTAATGGAGGTTTGAGTCCTTTAAGCATCATCAATGGAGATTGGAGAGAGATTGAATACTAGAAAAAATTGGCTAAATGTTGAGTTGGTACATAATATAGATTATTAATCAATCAATTGTAAATTATTTGAAGATATTTTTTTCCTTGGACGAGCTTCATTGACGTCCTTCAAGCAATTGTTTTGTTAAGATGATTTTCATAAATGATGATAAAGTAATTTTTATTATTTTTTGGGAAGATGATAATAAATGATGGGCATAATTTTGTGTAAGATGATCGAAGATGATGATGGTAGATGTTTGATGATGATGGTGGATGGTGATGATTGATGATGATGATGATGATGGTGATCGGTCAATGATGATGATTACACCAGGGACTACATATTAAATAATAAAACTTGAGGATTTAATATTAAATATAAACTAGTTAAATATTTTATACGGCAAGCAAACAAGTCACTAAAAGGGTAAATGTAGGTGAACCGTCTAGATTTAATTGAAATCAAATAACGGTCCAGATTTAATTTAAGAAGTTAGTCGTCATAGGTCGACGACCTTCACAGAAGCGTCGTCTATCATATGTGTCAAAAGTTACGGAATCATCTTAGCAAGGGTGAATTCAGTTGAGGAACTATGTTGGATTTGTGAAGCTTTCATTTTTTTGGACATATTTGCATATATTGAAGAATTTTTACTAATTTCACAAAAAAAAACTACTGATATTTGAATTCTTTCTGAGTTTATATTTCGATTGTAAACCATTAGTATGTAAGTAAATGTGGCAACTTTGCTGAAATACAAAGGAAAATAGAACGGATAACTCCTTTTCATTTATGAAGTACTATTATTTTAGCACAATTTCTTTATTTAATTTTGGAAATTGTTAGTATTTTTTTTAATATGAAAAAGTTAAATTAAAATTAAATATTTAAGGAATAAAATCTCTTATACTCCGTAGTTTGTATACAATCTCTTCGCATGATGAGATGTGTGATACGTGATACCTCGAACTAAGATGGTTATTGTTCGAACTAACACTAATGCATTGCATTTGATATTGTTCTCGAGTTAGAATCTCCTCTAAAGACTTTAATTCAGTCCACCCCTCAACTCATTTTTACTTTTAACGTGCACATATTGATTATAATTTGAACGTACATAATTTGGATAGATAGATTTTGATTTGGACCTAATGGTTTTGACCTGGACGTACATGATGAAAAGCAATTCTCGTGTGGACATGATCTGGATAGATCTCTTCTAATCTGGACATGATTAGGAAATATAGATTATGATCTTATCTGATTTGATGAAATACAGAGTAAATAATAATGTCCTGGAATACGGTGAACTAGACAAAACTTAATTAAACACCTTAGTGAATAATCTATATAATCTATACCTAGTATTTAAAAACTATAACCAATTAAGCCAAGTGGCACTCTATTCTTATTCCTTCTCTTCTAGCCACGTGTAACATCCTCTTAATTTTTTTATTATACCTTTTTCATACTCTGTGCTACTGAATTATGATTATGTCTATTCATCTTTCACCCTTTGGATCCATCATTCCCACCATCCCGGCATGACCCTTCATTCCTTCAATATTCAAAGTTAATAACTCAATAAATTGTATTAATGCTCCTAATTCAATTCCTGCCAACTTAATTGATTTTATTTTAATTAACTCCTTAATCCTCTCTTCTCCCCTTTTAATTTTTGAATGGTTTTTAGCAAAATTTCACAATTTAATTGATTCATTAATCAATGACTCAATAAGTGGATGAATTTGAAAAGGTAGAAGTTTATGGGAATATATAGATTCAGACTCGATTACCTATCATGAGAACATCCAGGTCGATCTTTTGCAGGCACTTTCTTTCTTTATTATTTTTTTTCGAAAATCGCTGAAATTGAGCATAATTTCTATTTAACAGTTGGACATTCTATTTAACAGTTGGACATTCCAATTATATTCTTGCAATTTTCTCTTTAATTTAAATTTTCGGATGCGTAGTATTGTGTATTTTTAGTTTCATATACAAATTTTGAGATAATTACTGATTTGATGGAATATTTTGCCATCATTTTACCCCTTTTGTTGTTTTATGTATTTAGATTGATGATATTACCAGCTTTGAAAGCAAAATGTTCAAGTTCAATATGAAATTTTGATGTTGTTTTATTGGGATATTTATTAATTTGGATTCAACTTTTATGGGTATTCTCTGTTTACAGGGGCTGCAGTTTAACTACCCAAAAGCTATGTCCACTACAACATACAGGATCAAAGACGTCTTCGTCATTATTCTTCTGAATTGTAATTGCTTATCATTTAAATTGTCTACTTCCTTTTAAAGTTAAATTTCCTTTTAACTTTAATTGTCTGGTTTCTTGAGGTAGATATTTCTGAGTTGGATTTGTAAATCATAACAAATGACAATTTATGTACTGCACAATATATTGATTTCATATGGCTATTTGTTGTTTTCCGTCCAAGTCTCAGTTATACTGAAAATGTAGTTTTTCTCTTCAAATGCTTCTTCGATTAGATACGAAGTAAAATTCTGAAAGACTTGATTATACAGAGTTATACTTGATTGTTTTGGTCTACATGTTAAGTTATTTGAACGACTTTAATTAGAAGTGTTGCTATTGGTGTATTTTTGCATTTTGAACTCCTATATGAAATTGCATCTAACACTAGATTTTGTTGAACACTTTATTCATTTCTAGGACATATGTATTTCTATTGATAAAAAGATAATGTCACAGCTCATGCTTTTAATTAGAGTTTTCCAATGATGGAAGTACGTATTATAGGTTTTTTTTATGAAAAAAAATGTTTAAAGTGAACACACTATTTTGGAGATAAATAGATTGGGGGATCTTTGGACTCTAAGCTCACATTATATGTTCTAATGTTCTATCTTAAGATAACATGTCTATTTTGTGACCGTGCACTTATATAATATCTGTGATATATTTTTCTAAGTTGAGACCGTGCACTTATATAATATATGTGATATATTTTTCTGATCGAATATTTTTACGCATATTGGTTGTCTCTCCTATGCTTTATACTAATATGATATGCATATGGTTGGAGAAAATGTGGGAGCACACATGTGTACTTTAGATGTGTTGTATGTTTAGACAAAATTGCTGGATAATTGCAATCTTTTTATTTCCTAAACAATATCATATTGGACAATGCTCACCTTGCTCATTTTTCCTCCAATCATAAATTCATAATGTTCATGTTAACTGTGTTGCGGTTGCAGGTAAGTGTTTCATATATGACTAAACTATGTGACTATTTAAAGTTTTGTTGTAATTAAAAGAATTTTTTTTGTTTACACAAAAAATATAAAAAACAAATATTTATCCAATCCAATACAATACATATCGTATAATTAGCCCGTGCCTCGCACGGGCCAGAAACTAGTTGTATATGAAATATTAATGTTAGGAAATTTTGAGAAATACGTATAAAGTTATCCTTATCATATTGAACCATCTCAATAACACATTTAAGGTGCGTTCAATTCAACTGAACTTATTTTTCTTGAACTTATCCTATTTGAATTTATTAGAACTTATCAAAACTTATTTTAGTTATAATTATACTTGGTCAACTCTTATGTTTCTTAAACTTATCTTATCTGAACTTAACTGAACTTATTTTTCCTGAAATAAGTGGAAATAAGGTGAACAAAACAGAGTCGTAGATTTAGCAACTTAACCAATTTTTATTTTCTAATTATTTTTATTTAGTTTGGTAATTGTATAATATTTGTTTTAGTATGAAAACACTTGTTTCACTAGAATGTTTTAGTTTATCTTTATTTTAAAACAATAAATGTGTAGGTGAAAGTGTTTTCCTGATGTTTTTTTTTTAAAAAAAAAATACACAAGCAAATAAATAAAGGCAAAGGAGGAATAAATAAAACCATCAACACTATTTGTAGAAACAAGCAAAAAAAAAAAAGTCAAAAGAACTTGTGTGAATAGTGTCAAAAATCACATTGTGTCATCTAATAAGAAATAGAGGAAGTATAACATTGTGTTTAGAACAAATGAATAAGTCTACAAAAATCTGGATGTTTGACATTTTTGAGAATTATGTATAAAGTATTTCCCTCAACTCATTTTTATGTTTGACATGCACATATTGGTTCTAATTTAGACGTCCATGATCTGGATAGATCGGTTCTGATTTGGACGTATTGGTTCTAACATGGCCGTTTTTATCTAGACAGATGTAATAGTCCATATTTTTTTAAGCAGCTCTTAATATATTGTTAAGTATAAATTATTTTCTTAATCTTATATTAAAATTTGTTTTTAGATTAATTGAGTTTATAGTTTTGGGTTTTTAATAATTCAGTAAATGAATTTATAATTTCTAAAAATCCGATCTTGAGTTTCCACTATAATTTAAAAATTTAGATATTTTAGAAAATACTCTAGAGTTTCCATTTTTTCCCTAAAGGAAATGAATAAGAACAAATAAATTTAAAAAAACAAAAGAAAAAAAGAAGAAAGGGTGGTCTTAAGACCTTCCACTGACTTCAAAACTCTAGTTACTCCTTCCTTGAAAATTCCATACTTTCCTCTCAAAGAAGACAAACTCACCTCTCTTCTCCCTCACGCATCTCTCCTCCTTGCGCAACCCCACCGTTGCTGCCCCACCTCACCTCACCGCCTCCATCACGCCGCCGCCAGGTAGCCATCCTCTCCTCTCTTCTTTCTCTTCCCTTTTCTATTTCAGCTAGAATCGGAAAAAAAAACGTTGCTGCCCTGTTACTGCTTCCACCACTGCGGCTCTACCGTCGTTGCTTCCGGCGTCAGGTCGGCGGTGGTGGTGGCGGCAACCCCTTTCCCCTTTTCTTGATAGATTATGATTGTAATTTTCCTAAACATCAAACACTAACTATTCAATTGGATTTATATTTTCTGATTCTTTATAGTTTCAAAGTATATAATCTAACTTTAATTTAATTAGTTGAATTGGAAATCAAATTTTATAATTATGAGCAATTATTGATTTCAACTATGATAGGATTCTGTTTAAGTACTTAAATTTCATTATACTTCCTTACTTTGAATTTTAGATATCATGAAATTAGTAAGTTGTTCTACTAAAATATCATCAATTGTTATTATTTGAATATATTTAGAATGAAGCTTTTATAAGTACTTTTCAGATTATTTTAGAATGTATATTTTTCAAAATTAAATAAAATATGGGTATTTTGATACTTTAAGTATATATCCATGTATTTTAGTAAGTTGTTTATATCTATAGATTTAAGTATACTCTTATCTTATATTATTTGAATGTTATGGGTTATTTTAATTAACTAGTTTTAAATTTCTACACTTATGTTAGAAAGGACGTTACTATAAACGTATAAATGATATTATGAATTGAAATATTGTGTATTTTGGTATTACAACTTAGAGAAATACTCTTATTTCATACTTTTGGAAAAGAGATTGAAATAAGCTAGTTTAAGAATTTAGGTCAAACAAATTTTAGAATTTTTAAGGAGGAGACTAACTCTCCTCTTTATTCTTATGATTTCTATTTAACATTGGAGTAGAAGAACGAGTTGGAGAATAGAACATCCAAAATTGCGCTAAGAGTTTACTCAAGGTAACCCCGTGGACACCTCTTTCGTTAATAACCTTTGAAGTTATGTTTTAATGGCTTAAATGCAAATCTAGAAATCTTCACTTTACTATTCTTTCTTATGGAAGTTTAAGCTTTGGTTTTCAAATGTTTTCGGTATACTACTTGAATTATTAAAGATATTTTATGAATTTCGCATATTAGATTTCTAGAATAAAACCATCGTATTTGTGATGTGAGAATGTTTTTATGAACTTGGTTTATTTATAATAACGAGAAGGATTGACGTGAGTACATGATTTATGTGATCTATATCACCTTGAATAAATCGAGTAAGGATTCGTAGTGGGAGTAACTTGTTGACTTTCACCGTACGTGGCAATTTACAATTATTATCGCCGTATGTGGCAAGATGGTAAACCGTCCTCATCTCTAGTGTGATTGTTCAGGGGCTCCCGGTTCACGTAAAAGCTAGAGTTGGGGGGTGTGCACACTTAGAGGTTATTGAAAATAGTTGGCCAACGAAGATTGAATGTACTAGGGGCTCCTGGGTACATCTCAAATAGACTGTCAGGGGCTCCCGGATACATCTCAAATAGACTGTCAGGGGTTCCCGGGTCTATCTATTGTTCAATAGATTGTCAGGGACTCCCAGATCTTCTTAGAATGAAGAATTAGAGGAATTAGGAATATATGAGATAGTGTTTATACGATTAGAGAAGAACTCAAATACAAAACCATTAGAAATCAGCACATACTCAGTTTGTTTTATATTTTATTATTCAAAATTATTTGAGAACGATGTCTTGAATTTCATGTGTACTATTTAACTTGTTTATGCTTATATGATTTCTTTAATATTTATTTTACTGAGTGGAGTGGTGGTTGCTGATTCTTTTACTTTGTTTGGTGTTTGTTTTATTGTTCTCCCCTTTGAGATTAAACCTGCGACGACCCATTTAATTATGGTGAGCAGGAGAACGCCATGAGTTCTTTCAACAACGTCTGGATGCTACCGGTAGACTCCATGCATCATCATTGCGAAAATGCACTGCGACTATGAGGTAGCTAGCGAAAGGTACCGCTACTGATAGTGTTGAAGACTACTTTTAGCGCATCTGTAACACCCCCAATTTCTCTCGTTTTAAAACCAACACTTAATGAAATAAAACCAACCTTGAGAGAAACTTAGTAGTGTTACTGCCACGTGGTTACGTTAAAGGCTAACAAACTCAACTAATGCAGTGGAAATAACTCGAAATTCTTTTCTTTATTGAATAATAGTAATCTAAATAATAATAATGTATTCGATTAAAACCTTTGAAATTAAAATCCTAAAATCCGAATCCACAATTAAAAACTAACTTAGATGAAATCCCTAACTTGTTAGGTTATGAATAATACAATAATATAATTCATGCCGAAAAACCATAAAGCCAGAATCCAAATTAATTGCCACATAGTCAATTAGCATAATTTAGATTACATACAATGTGATGCGTGCCTTCCCTAGCTACTCCCGAACCGAATAAGAACAAGTCTTTAGAGCCACAAACGTTGCTCCTCGGTAGAAATTCCACAACACGTTCGGATCCGCCTTAGGTTCAACCTTTTAGGTTATGAATAATACAATAATATAATTCACGCGAAAAAACCATAAAGCCAGAATACAAATTAATTGCCACATAGTCAATTAGCATAATTTAGGTTACATACAATGTGATGCGTGCCTTCCCTAGCTGCTCCCGAACCGAACAAGAACAAGTCTTTAGAGCCCCAAACGTTACCCCTCCGTAGAAAGTCCACAGCACGTTCGGATCCGCCTTAGGGTTAACCAACTAGGATTTTACTTAAGGTTTTATGTATTCGGGTTAGGCTATATTATGTTCTCCCTCAAACACAATGCGAGTAAAGAATATGATTTCAATTTATAATTGATATGTATAATTATGAGGGCCTAGCCTCATATTTATAGGGTAGGAAGTAAGGAATTTAAGTCTTACTAGGAATAGAATTACCAACCCTACTAGGATTGAAATTCTTAACCAATTTGAATTGCAACATTAATTAAACTCTGAATTAAATCGACTCCAGTAGGACTAAATCCAAGGTTACTTGATAATTAAGCAATCGGACTTTCCTTGGAGCCCAAGACGAAGCAATCCAACGCATCCACTATGGGCCACGTTGGTGCGCGTGCCCGCTTAGGCCCAGCCACAGCCGCAGCCGCAGCTGGCCGAAGGCCCAGCACGCTGCGGCCTTGCCTTGGCGGGCCAACACTGCTGCTGCTTTGCTCGTTGGCTTGGCGCGGCCCAGGGAGCTGCTGCCTTGCTTGCTGGCTTGGCACGACCCATGGAGTTGCTGCTGCCTTCCTTGCTTGGCGCGGCCCATGGCGCTGCTGCCTTGCTTGCTTGGCGCGGCCTATGGTGCTGCTGCCTTGCTTGCTTGTTGAGCGATGGGCCGCTCGCTTGCCGGCTTGTCGCTCATTGAGCTTCCGATTCGTTTTCCGATTCCGGAATCCATTTCCGTTTCGAAAAAATTCCGTTAATATTTTCGATTCCGGAAATAATTTCCTTTTCCGACAATATTTCCGATTCCGGTAATAATTCCGTTTTCGGTAATATTTCCGATTGTAGACACCTACTTTTGTCCCCGTTCCCGCAAGGGAAAGGTTCGATGATGAAAGCATAAAAACTCCACTTGACAACGCATCTCCTATAAATAAACGAATCTCGATTCCCCATTTCATTTTACCCGAAACCTGCTAAAAATAGTAACTGCCGTAAAGGTAGCTTCTAAAAGTGGCAAATCATAAAAGATAGAAACCTGTTAGAATTAGGTGTTGCACTCCAACATAAATCCTAAAATGAGATAGAAAACCGCGAGAATCCTATTCCTAATAGGATTCGGAAATAAGAGTTACGTATTAATTGAAATCCTAACGAGCCTAGAGTTCGTAACGGGCCCAGACGCATTCCGTCATGAAATTGATACGCGCTAAAAGACTCGAATTAATCTCGAACTCTACGGATTTTAGGAATCCGAATCTGACTAAACAAAACTGCCCAGATCCTATTTTCAACGCCTGGCTCTGGGCGCCGAAATCTTCGGCGCCCAGGCCTGGGCGCTGAAAGTACCTGGGTACGTCTCTTTTCCTAATTCTTTGCGGATTAGAACTCTGCAATTCTATCTTTTCACGAACTCGTCCCTATAAATAGGCCCCTAGTTTCGACGTGAAACAACACACAACAACACATAATATATTATGAGTATTGACTCTAAACCCCTTAGCCTAAGCCTCTCGCTGCGAAACTGTTCACGCGTTCTGTCGCAATCGATCCATAAATCGAACAGAACGTATCCTGTCCCATAATCGAGATTCGTTAAATAAAAAGGAGAAATAGCAAAGTCAAAGTGGTTAGTTTTCTGAGAACCGTGACGCACCTCTCAAGGGTGCGTCGTGATGTGTCCCTTTTCGGTGATTTAACTGCTTTCCTCGCCCTTTTTATGAACTGTTAAACTAACCTAATTTGATTGTTCTATCACGCCTAACAAATATAATATTTTTGGGAAATCGGATTATCATGCTAGGTCCCTTAATGTTATTTAAATCAGATAATCACGATCGAATTAGTATTATATGTTGCATATTGCTAAAATCAACTCAGATTAGTTCAATAGTTAACGCATGTCCCTTCAATTATTTATGCTGAGCTAGTAAGGATATCCTGCCTCTGGAGTTATCGACGAGCGAATTACTCCTCTCGGTAGTTACAGTCCCCCGAACCCTCAATCTCTACCTTGCGGGTGTATATTGAGAGATCCCCACACCAGGGATCACAAGGGAACCTACGGCCATCGTGGTCAAACATAATTGCACTCCCTTTATGTCACGATAACCGGGTTTTGTCAGTTTTTCTCATTGTTGTTAAAAACTGAATGGCGACTCCTATATTACTAGTCAATTGGGTGTATACTCACAGGAAATCCAATTACACTTGATTGAATAAAAAGAATCGTCACACCCACGAGGGACAAGGTCACGCATTAGCCTCGCGCTTTTTTCGACCCCCTCACAGTGGCGACTCCACTTGGGATAGTGAAGGAAATACTCGTGCCTGTAGGTAATCAAAATAGCCGAAGGGTGAAACGATCCTACCCCGCGTTTATTTCCCCATCAAGTTGGGACGACCTGAAAATCAGCATATTAATGTGAACGGGCAGAACATCATAACGAATCTCGGCTCCCTCGGGAGTTGGGACTAAGGATACCTTTTTTCGCCAATAGGGGGGTGCATACGCCGCGCATGTTTCCCACTCGGTACTTCTGCAGGTAGTACACCTATCTCGAACCCAATCGCTCGCCCGTTAGGTCCCTCTCGCCTGCCTGCCCCCTTGGCTTGCACTTGCGAGTTGGCCTCTTGAGCGAAATTCGTCTGTTGAAGACACTACCTCGACCGGGGCATGTGTTGGATCTACGATAGAAGCGGTACCAAGACAGGCGCAAATACTACCCATAGAAGCCTATCATAAACTACGTGGCATATTTAATTTTCAAATCCATGTTTGTAATGTAGTTATGTGTAGCGAAGTATATGATTGTGTGTGACAAACTATCCTAGAAAACCAACGACCTTAAAAATTACCCAAACATTCATAAACCAATTGGCCAAAGAGTTATACCAAAATACGTGTTCCACAAACCCGAACGATCGCCACAAAAATAAGCGACGCTCGGGATGGCCTGTAACGAATCCCACAAACGCTGCACAACGCGTAAGGACGTTATTAGGCAAGCACGCAAATTTAAAGTCGCAAAAACAAAAGTAGACGAAAACTGAAAACGAGAACCAGCCAGGGACGCATTTTCAACGCCCCTGGCTGGGCGCCGCTATTTCTCACGCCCACTACTGGGCGCTGAAGTTGCTGCCTGGCCTTTTGGTCAGGCACAACAGCCTCGGTGCCCGCGCATAAAAAAATATACGTAGCAAAAAAAAAAGAAACTTTTTGAAAAAAATTGCTGCGAGGGCGTATGAAAGGCACTCGATTCTAAAAAGCGACTTATGAAAAATAAAATAACTCTTTATGTCGTTGTTAGGTCTCCTACGGCGACAATGCTCGGCACCAAAACCGAGCCAGCTAATTGAAATAACCTTGAATGTCACATGGGCAAAGTATTCAAAAAAAATGTTCAAATGAAGTTTTCAAGAAAAATAATGTTCGAATAAAAAATAAATCCGAGTCTAGACTAGGCTATGCCAAAGTACAATCTAAATCCTAAGTCTTAGTTGTCTTATCCATAGAATCGGTCCTAATACTTGGTGTCGTTCTGCAAACAAAAAGGTTAAACCATATTGAGTCTCCCCTCCTAACATTTAAATCAATGAGCACCGATATGTAATTGTCATCCCTTGCTAAGAGTCTACGGCCTCAATACTCTCTCTCACCAATGAAAAGAATATATTATAGTATTGGCAAAATAGAAACGGTCACATTCTGAAAATCATTCCCCCATAGTCGCACAAACCCCAAAGTGAACCTAAGGTGTCAATACCGTTAGCAAAAATTAATGGCCTCAAGGCTTAGGATCACATTGGGTCACGACTATCATAGTCCTCTCGAGTCACTCACTCCTTGAAATACTATTAAGTACGGACTAAAAGATTTTCCATGAATGCAACATGACCAACCATGAAAATACCCAAATCGGCATACCATAAGGCTACCATTGGGGTAAAGCAATACACACAAAGAGAGAAGCCGCACTAATGATTCTAGTCTTGCAAAAATAAAAATTCGATCTCCCCAATTAACTACCTCGCCAACATTAAGCAAAATGGCGCATGACAAATGGACACCCAAGGGTTAAAATCTAAAAGTGTCAACCAACGAAAGTTATGGTCCAATTAGCCTAAGTCTGAGAGTTGCTTGGTCAAGTATTATAGGCTTACGCCACGTCATTATTTTGAGTCTAGGCCACCTCCTTGTATTCATACACGGGTTATAATCAGAAAGATTAATGAAAGTTTGAGTCTAATTAAATCCCGAAAACTGGAATCTGAAAAGAAGCAAATTTTTTTTTTTCGATGTAATTCTTTCGTTAAAATTCAATAAGGTAAAAACAACATTTTGAATCTACGCTATTTGCACATTTTAAGAAACGACTAAATACGCTTGCAAAGTAAGACGATTTAAGGGTCCACCCTAGGCCCACTAAAGTTAAAGGTCCACTATAGGCCTACCAAACGAGGCTCACTCAGACTCGCCTCGTGACTCAAAGACCACAACCATCTACCTTTTATCCCAAATTAAAAATTGAAGAATTTATGTTGGGGAGGAATCCCAAGAAAAAAGAAAGAAAAAATAGAAAGAGAAAAGGGAGAGCGAAAAGAGCAAGCCAGGGAATACTTATCCCGTAGTGCAACATTTACCTAAGTAAACGAAGGAAAAGAATTGAGTCAACCAATCCAAATCATAAAATTCTACGATGTCTACCCGTTCCAATCCTTATGCTCTTAGACGCCTTCGCTCTGGGCCCCTGTTCAGCTCATTTAACCCATCCATGTTCTCATTGCCATAACCCAAGAAACCATTACCTCGACTCGTGTTCTTGAACTTGTTGTCAACCGCAAACCACGCACGGCCATTGACACGTGCGTCATACCCATTATTTCCAAAGCCCAAACCTGTTCTTACACCACCATTGGCATAATGACCATATAACTTGTGTGGATACATCCTATACCCTTGAGATCTCCCCACGCTATTCATTGGCCTTGGTTGATGTAATCCTTATGCTTGACCAATACCTATACAAATTACACTATCTCATTCAATCCATCTTTCAAACCGTCTTGAGTCACAAATAAAAAAAAGACAAATGAAAGTACATTCTACACTCAAAAATGAAAATTAAAAAAAAAAATTAAAGAATGTGAATAATAAAAAAGAAACTTTGCAAAGCGCCTCTAAAGTTAGTCTAAAAAGAAAATAAGCATTTAGCGCACCAAAAAAGATCCGCCCAGAAATAATTTTCAGCGCCCAGAGCTGGGCGCCGAAGTCTTTAGCGCCCCGGCCTGGGCGCTGAATCTCTCCGCTTGCCAAATTTTGTCCAGAAGTGCTCGTCATTTTATCCGCACATGCACGGAAAAATAACGAACACTTGGAGGGGTACAACACGTATTCAGGTATACGTACCAAAAACACATGAAAAGAAAATACATGTACTCAAAAAAATATGATATAAAACAAATTTTTGGCTTACGGCAAAGCAGCAGATTAAAATAATAATGAACTTCACTTATCTCATCCTATTTCAAACATTACGGTTCCACCTCAGAACGTACTCGTTTAAAATCAGCATTCTAAGAAACCATTCTCTAGGCTAAGAACTACGCAAGACCTGATTCCAAATTAAATCTATTTAAGGCGGATACGTAGGCAATCCATGATTCGGTCCAACCAATTTGCAAAAATATTAAAGCCTATAGAAAAACAAGAATAAAAAATAGAAGTCCCTTATTGAAATTTAATTACTTGCAACCCAAGTCGAAAGAAAGATTTAAGTCAAAGAAAGAATCCAAGCCACCAAGATGCCAAATTAATGAGCACACATCGAAAAATAATAAGGGCACGTACCCTTGCCAGAAGGAGCACTCACACTCCTAGGCACTTAGCCAAGACTCAAAAGATCACTCTGCCTCAATTGAATGGGGGCTAACGCAAGCGTCCATGACCTCTAAAGTACTCGACTTGACCCTCCCTAAAAGCAAACTAACTCACTTAAAGACTTTCTTTCACCACTAGACATAGTCGTTCGCTTAAATACCTTCTTTCACCACTAGACACAGTCATAATCGCCAACAAGTAGTAAAGGCAGTAAGCTTGCAATAAAGAGGATTGTTCTACGGCGTCGCCCCATCGTTCCTTCGAGCTCAGGGCACCCGTTCATGATAATTCAAATGCTTGCTAATCCCCTTTGAAAAAAAAAGAGAATCAGACATTGTCAATAGGACTTGGCACTTAACCAAGGCCCACCCTACTCAGGAATATGACATGGGCATCTAAAATCGAAATCTGAAAGCATCATTAATGAGAAGACATAACAGCAACTGTGGGCTAAAAAGTGAAATGAAAGAGCTAGGGAAAGAACTAAATGTACCTTGACCTTTTGTACAGACATACACCAAGTAAATCTAAGTCAATTTGACAACGGTTTATATTCCCGCAATTCTGGAAAAGATGGCCCTAAAAGCCTAAAGCATATGCCAAACGGGCACAAGTATATCTTGACGCCTGCACCCTGGCTTCCAGCAAATCCTTAGACAGCATTCCAAAAATCATAATAGTATTTTGATCCTGTACGAACCCTTCTATGAGTCAACTTACTTAGGACATCTCAGACTGTACACAGTAGGACTCGGATTTTAAATAATTTTCAAATGATTTTTAAAGACTTCCTCGAACATAATAAAGTGTCGTTGGTTTAAGCTAAGTATGCGTTTATCTCAAATTTGCAAGCAAGTCAAAAGATTTCCAAATATGATTATGGGTAAAGAAAGGCACCTAACTTTTGGTCAAGGCACACTTCAACATGTGACTACCTTGACCATGGCAATGTCGCACAATACGACATTTACAAGAGAAGTAGCAAAATCACTACTCGAGCGTACCTCGCACTAAACGAGTCTGGTTCAAACTATTCATGATCCATGTCACCATGAATGCACAAAAACGTATGCAAAGCAGTATAGCACCAAGCCAATCCCGTAGCTACAATTGGGGGCTTGAGAAAAACACTCTAAAAATGCTCAAAATGACGATTTTATCGCAAATTCTCGACGCTAATGCTATACATACATCATAGGGGCACAATCTTAAGCTTTAATCGTGTAAAACGAACCTTAGAATGGCTACGACCCCTCCCAAGTTCTAAGCACTACTTAGAATATATAAAGTCACCCCACTATCAAGGGTAACTGAAAATCGCGAGTCACCAAAACTCCGATCACACTATTGCACATAACGCTCGCCCTACAAGCGCCGGTTACACAGTCTACCTCGTTCCAAAGCAAAAGCGAAAGAAAATGAAGGATAAGAACTGGCAAAATATACCCAGAAATCATTTTTAACGCCCAGAGCTAGGCGCCGAAATTTTTAACGCCTGAGCTTGGGCGCTGAAAATACAGCCCAAGGCCCAGATTTCACGAAACACGGAATAGGAAAGGACTTAAGACCGTGTTGCTAAAACACGAGGCCCTATTACAAGTAAGATCAAGCCCAAAGCACCTTTAGCTCCCAAATCAGCAAAAAAAAAATAATAACATTAAAACTTGGCCGAAACTTAGACTCGTCTCAGAAAACGCTCATGTACACTTTTCAAAAAAAAGCAAGTTAAATATCATGGTCATTCTTCGAAACACCAAAAATATGTGTCGTCAAGTCATTGGTTTTCCAAGTAGAAAATGTCTGTCTGTCAAAGGGATAATCCGGGCTAAGCCAAAACCGGATGTCGCCTGAAAACTAAAGTCACACTCCACGGCTTCACTAAAATATCACACTATTATAGGAGGTCGCTCGCACATACGAGCGTGACCCAAACATGATTACAAGACGCAAAAAAAAACAACCGACGAGCCCCAACGCTTGGGGGCTCGCAAAAAGTGGACTCCAACAAGGAGCGCGCAATCAAAATCACATTCCCAGACTGCGCCATGCACCATATCATGTTTGGATATCTCAAAAAATATATTGTTAAACAAAAAAATACACAATGTGGACCCACTTATAGGACACATCTAATCAGGAAATATTACGACCCACCAACAGGTTGTAATCACAAAAGCCCTTCTACATAGGCAAAATAAGAAATTCAAAATGGGCTCGCCCACCCTCAGCGGGCGGGGTCTGCGTCACTAGCCGCGCAGGTCCTCAGTTTTTCGAAGAATAAAGTCTTCAAATTTAAAATAGGCTCGCCATCTTCAGCCGGCGGGGTCTACGGCGCAAGCCACGTAGGTCCTTATTTTCAAAAAAAAAAAAACAAAAAAAAAACAAAATAAAATTTCAAAACAGATTCGTCCACTTCTATCGGACGGGGGGTCCACCCTCAGCGGACAGGCTCGCCATCTTCAGCCGGCGGGGTCTACGTCACAAACCGCGTAGGTCCTTATTTTCAAAAACATCAAAACAGATTCGTCCACTTCTATCGGACGGGGGGTCCACCCTCAGCGGACAGGCTCGCCCACTTTCAGCGGGCGGGGTCTGCGTCACTAACAGCGCAGGTCCTTAGTCGCTGCAGCGATAACTTTTATCGGTTTTCCCTTTTTCCGAAAATCAAAGGATCGGTTTTCCCTTTTTCCGAAAATCAAAGGAACGGTTTTCCCTTTTTACGAAAATCAAAGGATCGATTTTCCCTTTTTCCGAAAATCAAAGGATCGGTTTTCCCTTTTTCCGAAAATTAAAGGATTGGTTTTCCCTTTTTCCAAAAATTAAAGGATTGGTTTTTCGTTTTTCCAAAAAAGAGCGATGTGCTGGATTTTCCTTCGTTTTACGTCCTATAAAAACAAGGGGGTTTTCTCGTTTAGCTAGCCCTGAAAATGAGAATCTTTAAAAACGTTTTACCTCGTGATTGGGCTTGGCCAGGCCCAATTACACTTTACAGCTTTAATTTCGAAAACATTTGTAGCTACTTCCAATGACAAAGTGAGGGAGTTTCTACGCATCTTTAGATCCTTCCAATGACAAAGTGAGGAAGTTTCTATACTATCAGTTGACAAATCCCAATGACGCGTCAGGGATATGTCGACACTTCAAGTGATAACCCTTAAGTCAAATGTTATCACTCGGGGGCTCGTGAGACCCTCGCAAAACAGGTCACATACACCATGGCTTGTGTGACGCACTCCGTCTAATATTTTGACCATCGTCTTACTCCAAGACTCAGTCAAAGTGGGGGCTAACTGTAGACACCTACTTTTGTCCCCGTTCCCGCAAGGGAAAGGTTCGATGATGAAAGCATAAAAACTCCACTTGACAACGCATCTCCTATAAAATAAACGAATCTCGATTCCCCATTTCATTTTACCCGAAACCTGCTATTTATGGAAACCTGCTAAAAATAGTAACTGCCGTAAAGGTAGCTTCTAAAAGTGGCAAATCATAAAAGATAGAAACCTGTAAGAATTAGGTGTTGCACTCCAACATAAATCCTAAAATGAGATAGAAAACCGCGAGAATCCTATTCCTAATAGGATTCGGAAATAAGAGTTACGTATTAATTGAAATCCTAACGAGCCTAGAGTTCGTAACGGGCCCAGACGCATTCCGTCATGAAATTGATACGCGCTAAAAGACTCGAATTAATCTCGAACTCTACGGATTTTAGGAATCCTAATCTGACTAAACAAAACTGCCCAGATCCTATTTTCAACGCCTAGCTCTGGGCGCCGAAATCTTCGGCGCCCAGGCCTGGGCGCTGAAAGTACCTGGGTACGTCTCTTTTCCTAATTCTTTGCGGATTAGAACTCTGCAATTCTATCTTTTCACGAACTCGTCCCTATAAATAGGCCCCTAGTTTCGACGTGAAACAACACACAACAACACATAATATATTCTGAGTATTGACTCTAAACCCCTTAGCCTAAGCCTCTCGCTGCGAAACTGTTCACGCGTTCTGTCGCAATCGATCCATAAATCGAACAGAACGTATCCTGTCCCATAATCGAGATTCGTTAAATAAAAAGGAGAAATAGCAAAGTCAAAGTGGTTAGTTTTCTGAGAACCGTGACGCACCTCTCAAGGGTGCGTCGTGATGTGTCCCTTTTCGATGATTTAACTGCTTTCCTCGCCCTTTTTATGAACTGTTAAACTAACCTAATTTGAGTGTTCTATCACGCCTAACAAATATAATATTTTTGGGAAATCGGATTATCATGCTAGGTCCCTTAATGTTATTTAAATCAGATTATCACGATCGAATTAGTATTATATGTTGCATATTACTAAAATCAACTCAGATTAGTTCAATAGTTAACGCATGTCCCTTCAATTATTTATGCTGAGCTAGTAAGGATATCCTGCCTCTGGAGTTATCGACGAGCGAATTACTCCTCTCGGTAGTTACAGTCCCCCGAACCCTCAATCTCAACCTTGCGGGTGTATATTGAGAGATTCCCACACCAAGGATCACAAGGGAACCTATGGCCATCGTGGTCAAACATAATTGCACTCCCTTTATGTCACGATAACCGGGTTTTGTCAGTTTTTCTCATTGTTGTTAAAAACTGAATGGCGACTCCTATATTACTAGTCAATTGGGTGTATACTCACAGGAAATCCAATTACACTTGATTGAATAAAAAGAATCGTCACACCCACGAGGGACAAGGTCACGCATTAGCCTCGCGCTTTTTTCGACCCCCTCACACCGATTCCGACAATATTCTTATTTTCGATAATATTTTTCGATACGAACCATATTTTCGTTTCTGGCAACATCTACGACTTGGATAATATTTATATTTCTGTTATGAACCATATTTCCGTTTCCGGCAATATCTTCATTTCCGGAGTATTCTTTGTTTTGCCTTTTGACGATTTCATCTCCCACTGGAACCGAGATCCGCCGTTTCCGAATATTCATAAATGTAGTACTTAATGAATAATATATTTACTTAAATACTTGATCCGTTCACGTACTATTTGTGTGACCCTACGGGTTTAGTCAAGAGTAATTTGTGAATTAATATTATTAATTCCACTTGAACTGAAGCGGCCTCTAGCTAGGCATTCAGTTCACTTGATCTCAATGAATTATTAACTTGTTCATTAATACTGAACCGCATTTATTAGACTTAGAATTAAATGCATACTTGGACAAAGGGAATTATTTCCTTTAATATCCATCTTGTCCTTAGGGAGAAGTGTGCATTTCCTAATTCCTTTGTCGCTTGATGCCTGCTCATGAACATAAGGTAAGAGTAGTCATCCTTATTATGTCCAGAGGTATTTCTCGGTTTCAGAGTTCAACTGATCAAATAACCAGATAATCATAGCCTATGATTCATCTGAGCACGGCCATGCATTTTTTAGTTTCTAGCTCTCCGAGTGGCCTTGTACAACTTTCGGCATCTCATCTCGATTTATGGGAGGACAATCCCAATATTGTGATCTTGAGGTTAGACTTCGTTTGATAGGTGATTACTTGAGTGTTGCCTTTATAGTCTCCTTTTACGGTGCGACGCTTGACAACGTCAAAATAACCAGTTCTCAAACAAGTAATCTCAAATCACTCAGGTATTGAGGATTAATGTCTAATAATGTAATGAAATTTACTTATGACAGATTTTTATCTCTTAAAGTAAAGTTTCATAGGTCTGTCCGATACTAATCTTCTCAAGTAAGTATGTATGCAAATGATTGCGACATTTCCATGTCCACATAGTTCAAGAAACAGAACTACTGGTCATCTTGCACTCTAGTCGTCTAGTGTTGTCTATGCGCCCACCTTTATAGAAAACTTCCGACCAGGGACCATTTTCAACTTTTGACATTCAAGTTAACTTGATAGACATTGAGTCATGCTTAGAGTCAATCCATAAGACATGGGTAGGTAGCCTCGCTTGGAGTCAGCCATATTGAACCTTTCAAGCACCTTATTGATTTAAGTGCTTTGACTAAGTCCAATCGTCCTTTTAGATCTATCTATGTAGATCTTGATTCCCAGTATGTAACTTGCTTCTCCTAGATCATTCATCGAAAAACATTTCCTAGCTAAATCTTGACAGAGTTCAACATTGGAATGTCATTTCCGATAAGTAATATATCGTCTACATATAATACTAGAAAAGCAGTTTTGCTCCCACTGACTCTCTTGTATACACAAGATTCGTTTGCGTTCTTGACGAATCCAAAGTCACCGGTTGCTTCATCGAAATGTATATTCCAGCTCCTTGATGCTTGCTTCAATCCATATAAGGATTTCTTAAGCTTGCATACCTTTTTAGCATTCTTTGGATCCTCAAAACCCTTAGGTTGTGTCATAAACACGGTTTCGGTTGAAACTTCGTTTAAGAAAGCGGTTTTGACATCCATCTGCCATATTTCGTAATCGTAATATGCAGCAATTGCTAACATTATCCAAATAGACTTTAGCATTGCAACTGGTGAAAAGGTTTCATCATAATCCACACCGTGGACTTACCTGTATCCTTTTGCAACCAATCTAGCTTTGAAAACTTCTAGTTTCCCATCCTTGTCTTTTTTCAGTTTGAAAACCCATTTGCTTCCTATGGCTTGGTAGCCATCTGGCAAATCGACCAAATCCCAAACTTGGTTTTCAGACATGGAGTGTAATTCATATTGCATGGCTTCTTGCTAAGGTTTGGAGCTAGGGCTCGTCATAGCTTGTTTGTAAGTCGCAGGTTCATCGCTTCCAGCAATACAATTTCATGGCTCTGATTTGTCAAAATACCTATGTATCTTGCTGGTTGAGACCTATATCTCTGCGATCTACGCGGGGTTACATTTCTAGTTGGTTCTTGATTCTCACCAGATACTTCTAAAGATATCTGAGTTTCAACCTGAATATCCTCTTGAGAATTCTCTAGAGTTTTATGTTCGACTCGAATTTCTTCGAGGTCTACTTTTCTCCCACTTGTCATTTTGGAAATGTGATTCTTTTCCAAAAATATATCATCTCGAGCAACAAACACGTTGTTCTCAGATGTATTGTTGAAGTAATACCCCTTTGTTTCCTTTGGGTAGCCCACAAGGATACATTTGTCAGATTTTGGTTGAAGTTTGTCTGAAATTAATCGTTTGACGTATACTTCACAACCCCAAATCTTAAGAAAAGACACATTTGGAGGCTTTTCAAACTATAACTCATATGGAGTCTTTTCGACAGCTTTAGACGGAGCTCTATTTAGTGTCAGTGCAACTGTGTTTAGTGCATGTCCCCAAAATTCTATTGGAAGTTCAGCCTGACCCATCATTGATCGAACCATGTCTAGCAAGGTCCTGTTCCTCCGTTCTGACACACCGTTCCATCGAGGTGTCCGGGAGGAGTCTATTCTGACAAGATTCCACAATCTTTCAGATGGTCATCAAATTCATAGCTCAGATATTCACCGCCTCTATCAGACCCCAATGCCTTAATCTTCTTGCCTAGTTGATTCTTTACTTCACTCTGAAATTCCTTGAATTTGTCAAAGGACTCAACCTTATGCTTCATTAGGTAGACATAACCATGTCTATTGAAGTCATTAGTAAAAGTGATAAACTAGCTGAAACCACCTCTAGAATTTGAACTCATTGGTCCACATACATCTGTATGGATAAAACCCAATAGATCAGTTGATCTTTCTCCAACTTTAGAAAAAGGTTGCTTTGTCATTTTGCTAAGTAAGCATGATTCGCATTTACCAAAATCCTCTAAGTCAAATGGTTCTAGAATTCCTTCCTGTTGAAGTTTTTCTACGCGTTTCATGTTAATGTGGCCTAATCGACAATGCCACAGATAGGTGAGATCTGAATCATTATTTTTGGCCTTTTTGGTATTTATGTTATAAACTTGTTTGTCCTGATCTAGCACATAAAGTCCATTGACTAATTTAGCAGATCCATAAAACATCTCTTTAAAATAAAACGAGCAACTATTGTCTTTTATTAAAAGTTAAATCCCTTAGTATCTAAGCAAGAAACAGAAATGATGTTTTTAGTAAGACTTGGAACATGGAAACACTCTTCCAATTCCAAAACTAGCCCAGAGGGCAACGACAAATAATAAGTTCCTACAGCTAATGCAGCAATCCTTGCTCCATTTCCCACTCGTAGGTCGACTTCACCCCTGCTTAACCTTCTACTTCTTCTTAGTCCCTTTGAATTGGAACATAAGTGTGAGACACAACCTGTATTTAATACCCAAGAAATTGAATTAGCAAGTATACAGTCTATAACGAAAATACCTGAAGATGGAACGACAATTCCGTTCTTCCGATCTTCCTTATATTTGGGGCATTCTCTTTTGTAATGGCCGATTCCATCACAATAAAGACAGCTTGATGTGGACTTGTCCTGCTTTATCTTCTTTCGGGGAACTAACTCAGCATTGCCCTTGGACTTTCCACCTTTCTTGAAAGGTCTCCCTTTAGCCTTGAGTAAATATTTGGCATCACAGTCGAGTACTATTTCAGCATTTTAGACCATCCGAATAAACTCACCGATTGTTTCTTCTCTTGGTTCACTCATATAGAACTGCCTGAAGCGTCTAAATCCATCATGAAGTGAATTGAGTAAGATGGAGACAACCATCCTTTCGCTTATTGGCGTACCTAGAAGACTCAAGTGATCAAACAATGATAACATGTAGTTCACATGATCCCTAAGTGGTTTACCAACTCTTTGTTTAGAGAGAAGGACTTGAGCATGTGTTTCCTGGAATTCTTGTCTAAAACATCTATTATGAAGATCAACATTTCGCCCTCCTATTGATTCAATCAACTCATGGACATTTAGGTCTCTTTCTTCCGTGCTTCCACGACAGATATCCCTTAGATGCCCGAGAAGCAAGATCCTTAAATCATTGCAGAATTAAGCACATTACGTAGTTTGACTCAATTCTAAAATATTTTAGGTAAGCAAATCCTTTGCTAATAGTCTAGAAACTACTCTTGGTTGATAGGTACGTCTAAGAACTTATTAGGTAGACCTATCCCATTTGCCACGACATAAAAGGACTCCTTACTTATATCGTTGAGTTTTACCAAAACTAACATGTACTCACAATTATTTGTGTACCTTACCCCTTTAGAATCAACAAGTAACACCTCTCTATGGCGGAAAACTATTACTAGATTGATGTAAAGGTTATCCAAGTAAGCGTTATTTTGGAATGACACCTTTTAACTCAATTTTTAAATTTTGGAACTTAGGGCTCTTACTATGTTGGTTAGATTTTAAGTGAACTAAAATCCTTAATTATGCAACATAATCAAGCCACAATCTCATGCATTATTAAGACATATTTAAAGCAATAAATAACTTAAAACATGTATAAGATTTAAATGTGATCTAGTATGGCCCGACTTCATCTTGAAGCTTCAACTTCAAACTCCGTCTTGAAAATGGATTGGAAACTCCGTCTTGAATTTCACCATGGGAGGCGCCATTTTCTTCAAATAGGATATGCTATAATTAAAACTAATTACAACTATTTGATGGTACGCAGACCATATTTAAATAAAAACTTTGGTGCATTAGACCAATTTTACATTCAAATTAATGGTACGCAGACCATATTTACTATCCTATTTGGGCCATACTAGTCACTTTCCATAACCTGCAAAACAGTACATTTACAATATACCATTCATCCATTCATTTATCAATGAATGACCCACATAGCAAGTTAGTAGAAAAATCATGCATCACATAAACATTTGCAGCAACTAATCAAAGGTTCCAACAATCTACAAATTATTCAACCTTATTAGTTCTAATCGAGTTGTTTTAACCTTAAAGGAATAAATACCTAATCAAGAGTTTAATGATTAAAGCTCCCACTAAAACCAAGAACTTACATGCTTTACAAGTTTTAAATATAAAATTGTATTTCCTAGTCCAACCGGAAACTTACAAATTTAATTAAAATTTAAATCCCTTTATTTTATTTTAAATCCCTTTATTTTATTTTCAGTTGATTAAAATTAATTAATTATAATTTTACCAAGGTTTTAATTTTATTAAAATAATTAGTATAAAATAATTTATAATAATTAAATTAATCAAAATTAAATTCCGAGAAAAATTAAAATTACGAAATTTAATTAAAATCGACGCTTAATCGAAAATTGAACGAACGACCCTACATGCCAAGGCAAGGCCGTAGGCCAAAGCCCACGCCTCGCCCAAGCAAGCGACACAGCCCAGCGCCCCTGGGCCGCGTGCACAAGTGCAGCGCCCATGGCCTGCTCGCTTGCCCTTGCTTAGCCAGCCATGCCTCTTCACCTTGCTCGATCACACCGCACAGCACACACTGCACAGCACTGCACAGGGGTTGTCCCCGCGCGCATGTCTCGTGCATTGCTCGCTTCCTTGTACCGCATGGGCGACGAGCTCCCTTGCTCGTCGTCGCATGCCCGCACAATGCAACACCCCTTAAGGGTTACACTTAGCTTCTCTTGCTTCGTGCGTGCAAGTTTGTGAACGATTTATAAAATCGAAACTTTTATATTAAAATTCAACGACAAATTAATAATTCATATTAATTTCACTAAATTTAGGAGAAAAATCAAAAATTTATTATTCAAATTAATTTCCGATTATATATATTCTTAGGGATTAAAATCTAGGTCATAAAATTTTAAAATATTTCAATTTTAACAAACATTGTGGTTGTTTTTAATCATAGGATCCTAATTAAATTATCAATTAATTATGAAATTCAAAAAAAATTCTAATTATTTGAAATTCAATGAATTAATTATAATTTCAAATTAGGTTGTATAATTAAAAAAATTAGACCTTAAAATTGTTAAACATATAAAGTAGGTCAATCATAGATTCAAGATTTACATACAAGATTCGCAAATATTTAATTTAACATCATAAAAATTACAAATTTTGTATTCAAAAAACTAAAACCTCCGAAATGTCATAGTTAGGCTTGGAATTTGGGAATTCTGAGTTCGGCATTAAATCTATGATTTTTTGTCAAAATTTTAAAACGTCGTTTACATGCGAAATTCACTATAAATACATAAGATTTCGACCATTATTGACAAAACTGCCGAAAAATCCTGCGAACATATATTCAAATAATCGCACGAATTTGCAATCAATTACATCTACGAAATTTATCACCCCTTTAATTGATTGCAAATTTATAAAATTTAATCCATGCTAACTATAATTGATTATGGAATTAATTAGAGGCTCGTGATACCACTGTTAGGTTATGAATAATACAATAATATAATTCACGCGGAAAAACCATAAAGCCAGAATCCAAATTAATTGCCACATAATCAATTAGCATAAATTAGGTTACATACAATGTGATGCGAGCCTTCCCTAGCTGCTCCCGAACCGAACAAGAACAAGTCTTTAGAGCCCCAAACGTTGCCCCTCCGTAGAAAGTCCACAGCACGTTCGGATCCGCCTTAGGTTTAACCAACTAGGATTTTACTTAAGGTTTTATGTATTCGGGTTAGGCTATATTATGTTCTCCCTTGAACTCAATGAGAGTAAAGAATATGATTTCAATTTGTAATTGATGTGTATAATTATGACGGTCTAGCCTCATATTTATAGGGTATGAAATAAGGAATTTGAGTCTTACTAGGAATAGAATTACCAACACTATTAGGATTGAAATTCTTATCCAATTAGAATTGCAACATTAATTAAACTCTTAATTAAATCAATTCCAGTAGGACTAGGAATACTTAATCCAAGGTTACTTGAGAATTAAGCAATCAGAATTTTCTTGGAGCCCAAGACGAAGCAATCAAAAGAAGCCACAATGGGCCACGTTAGTGCGCGTGCTTGCCTAGGCCCTGCCACAGCCGCAGCTGGCCGAAGGCCCAGCACGCTGTGGCATTGCCTTGGCGGGCCAACACTGCTGCTTCTTTGCTCGATGGCTTGGCGCGGCCCATGGAGCTGCTGCCTTGCTCGCTGGCTTGGCACGGCCCATGGAGCTGCTGCTGCCTTGCTTGCTTGGCGCGGCCCATGGAGTTGCTGCCTTGCTTGCTTGGCGCGGCCCATGGCGCTGCTGCCTTGCTTGCTTGGCGCGGCCCATGGTTGTAACACCCAAACAATTCCTCTTTTCTAGAATAACCTTTAAATATAAAACGTAGAGAGTTATCAAGGCATTATCGCCTGTGTGAAAACGTATTGCTTATTCAGAAATTTGCAGCGAAAAACATAAAACTAACATCAAATTTATAAATAATCAATTACAGAGTTAATCCCAAAACCAAACAACGAAAATAAAGTAATGTAGCTAGTACGACAAGTTCAAACTCCAATTTAACAAACCCAAGTCAACTTAGCAAATCAAAACTAAATACAAGCTCTCTAATCCCGATCCCAATGATGCATCATCTTCAAACTTGTAGATGGGAAACGCTTATTGATCCTTAGAGACTGCTCACCAAAATGGGTCATCACACGATCAATTTGGCATAGCCATGATCAACACACACAAACAAAGCACGTAATCAGCAAAGCTGAGTACTACTGTAACACCCTAATAATTCCTTGCTTTTATAAAATCATTTTCCAACTTAAAATAAAGGAATTACTAAAGCATTACCGCCACCGTGATAACGGTTAAGGCTATTACCAGAATTACGCAGCGGAATTTAATGTCAACTAACTTTTAAAAACATAATTAATGGAATATCGAGGCCTCCTACAATTTTTAACCATAATGGCCCAAAATCCAAAGTATAAATAATTCAAACATTTCAAACATAATTAAAGTAAAGTTAAATAGTTCAAAATACGAAAACATGCAACTCTCTCGATCATCCCAAGCCACATGATTCCGATCTACCAACCTGCTATATTATTCTACTCCCCATCAATGCAAGTGCAAATGATAGATCATCATAGGGTCATTAAGGCAAAGGCCATGACCAAAACACACAAAGCACGTAGTCAGCAAAAGCTGAGTACTTACAAGAATAGAGTGAACTGAAACTAAATCATGCATCACTCACTAAGTATTAATCAACATGCAAAAGCCATATAATTATAAACAATCAACCATGAATACAAGACTCGACTCTTGACTCACAATTTAATTAGAATAAGCTTCGAACGGGCCAAAAGAATATTCCATAAAGGAAAAAGGTGATGGGAGCCAACCATACACCAAATAATAAATAATAAATTCTGGCCATACCGAGTGTCGGGCCATACCGACGGAATTCCTGCGCATATTATAAATGAAACAACGTCTTGTATCATTAGTAGGAGTACGAGCTTTCCGGAAAGACTCCCCCCATTGTTCATACTCAAGGTATATACGTTCCAAGAGTTTTGAAGCTTGTTCTGGTTGCACTTTACGTTTATTAATATTTTATTAGAGGTGAACTCAAGACTCAATAACTTACATTCATTCAATTAATAAACAACAACCAAAACAATCTTATTTTAAATGCTTTAGGACTTGTGATCAACAAGGCAAGACACTTGTGAAATTATTACCATGTTCCTCCTCACCAAAGTGATACTCCACATCATGCACATTAACATGAGGGTTGTGCCCTTGCACGAAAAATCCTAATTCATTTCATACATAATATTCCCAACTGAACCCTACATGTGCGGTGGCTTACGTGAGCTAACCCTTCACATGTGGTAAAATAAGTAGTACAACGAGGTACGAATGATTGGCTCAAAGTATGCTAGACATCCCGTACAATAGCATACAAATAAATAATCCATCCCTTGCATGTGAAACAAACCATACATGCATAAATATTGAACAACATGATTGACAATGAAATCCATACTCATAATAATTTCAACATGCTTGTTCAACAATTAAACCAACAAACCCAACATCACAAATCACATGCTCGTTCACCAAAACAAACATGATTCCACATAATATAATTCACATCATCAACAATCATGTAATACCAATTCGGCCTATAGCACGGAACAACCACGAATTAGAGTGATTGGGCTAGCTTAGGACTTGAATTAAATTCTTTTGACTGGGCTCGTTTAATAAAACGAATTGGACTTTTCATTTAAAACCCGAAGCCTTTAAAAATCGTTTGCAACTCATTTAATTTCCCGACTCAAGAATTAAATTCGTTTCGTAATTAATTAAAATAATAAATATTCTAATTAATTAAAATACATTAAATAAAATACATTTAAATATTATTTAAATGATAATAAATCGTAAAATGCTTTATAAATATAATAAAATATACTTATAAATATTATAAAAATACGAGGTATTACAACTACATACTAAATCAATAATAATCCTAACTTGATTCTATTAAATGATCAATCCTAACATGATACTAATAAAACATAAGTAAGGACAACCAAAACATATTAACTTGAAGACTACACTTGACTAGACTAGGCTAGACTGGACTAGACTTTTATAATATTAATGTTATTTTAATTGAAATAGACAATGGACCGAGTTGTCTACTAGAAGCCTTCACTAAGGAAGACGAGGTACGGGCGCGACTCCGTAACCCCAAATAAGGAGAGAAGGGGTTGCTGGCCGACCGCAGTGGCGGCACGGTAGCTGGCGGGCAGGTGGCGCAGGGCGGTTGGGCGACGCTGCTGGTGGTTGCGGTGGCCGTGCAGCGACGACTGTGCTTGCGGGCAGGAAGAAGAAGCAACAAGAGAAGGGAATGTTGTTTGCGTGTGTGGCAGCAGACACAGTCGGCAAAGGTCAGTGGAGCCTCAGGTGGTTGTGCGGTGGCGGATGAGTGAGCAAACGAAATCAACGGTTAACGAGGAGAGAAAAAGAAAGAGAGAATAAAGAAAAACGAAGGTGAGAAGGGAGGAGGAGACTACCAGACGACGGAAGGCGGCGACGAGGGACGCCGGAGGTCGTGCAGGTGACCGGTGGTGGTGGCGGCGTGAGCACAGCAAGTAAGGGGGAGCAATTCACAGTTTATGTGAAAATCCTTGAAGGAGAGAAGGGTTTGTTGGTTTGTTGTTTTTACGTGAAATTGAAAGAGAAGGGAGGAGAGAGTTTTGGGTTTTATTATTTTGGGCTTCACCAATTGGGATAGAATTAAGATTTAGTTTAGTATTTGAATATAAAACCGGTCAGGATTGTTTTCCAAGTTCAATCGTGTGTTCGTAATCCAAATTCTTTTCAACATAGAATTCTAAAATTTATTTTAGATTGCATAAATCGTTATAGTATTTGAAATGTAATAATTAACTATACGCTAATTATATATTAATTTTTAAATTTCGTAAATTCTATTTAAATATAATTAACTATAAGTTAAAATTTATTAATAATATTTATAAATTTGCGGGGGATTACAATGGTGTTGCTTCCTTGCTTGCTTGTCGAGCGCTGGGCCGGCTCGATTGCCGACTTGTTGTCTTTGAGCTTCCGATTCGTTTTTCGATTCCGGAATCCATTTCCGTTTCGAACAAATGTTTACGTTTCCCTTAATATTTCCGATTCCGGAAATAGTTTCCTTTTCCGACAATATTTCCGATTCCGGTAATATTTCCGTTTCCGGCAATAATTCCGATTCCGGCTATATTTATATTTCCGATAATATTTTCCGATACAAACCATGTTTCCGTTTCCGGCAACATCTACGACTTGGATAATATTTATATTTCCGTTATGAACCATATTTCCGTTTCCGGCAATATCTTCATTTCCGGAGTATTCTTTATTTTGCCTTTTGACGATTTCAGCTTCCACTGGAATCGAGATCCGTCGTTTCTGAATGTTCATAAATGGAGTACTCAATGAATAATATATTCACTTAAATACTTAATCCGTTCACGTACTATTTGTGTGACCCTACGGGTTCAGTCAAGAGTAAGTTGTGGATTAATATTATTAATTCCACTTGAACTGAAGCGGCCTCTAGCTAGGCATTCAGTTCACTTGATCTCACTGAATTATTTACTTGTTAATTAATACTGAACCGCATTTATTAGACTTAGCATTAAGTGCATACTTGGACCAAGGGAATTATTTCCTTCAGTCTCCCACTTATCCTTAGGGACAAGTGTGCATTTCCTAATTCCTTTGTCGCTTGATGCCTGCTCATGAACATAAGGTAAGAGTAGTCATCCTTATTATGTCCATAGGTATTTCTCGGTTTCAGAGTTCAACTGATGAAATAAAACAGATAATCATAGCCTATGATTCATCTGAGCACGACCATGTATTTTTCAGTTTCTAACTCTCCGAGTGGACTTGTACAACTTTCGGCAAATCATCCCGATTTATGAGAGGAAAATCCCAATCTTGTGATCTTGAGGTTAGACTTCGTTTGATAGGTGATTACTTGAGCGTTGCCGTTATAGTCTCCTTTTACGGTACGACGCTTGACAACGTCAAAGTAATCAGTTCGCAAACAAGTAATCTCAAATCACTCAGGTATTGAGGATTAGTGTCTAATAATGTAATGAAATTTTTTGATGACAGATTTTCATCTCTTACAATAAAGTTTCATAGGTCTGTCCGATACTAGTCTTCTCAAGTAAGTATCTATGCAAATGATTGCGACATTTCCATGTCCACATAGTTCAAGAAACAGAATTACTAGTCATCTTGCACTCTAGTCGTCTAATGTTTTCTATGCGTCCACCTTTATAGAAAACTTCCGACCGGGGACCATTTTCAACTTTTGACATTCAAGTTCACTTGATAGAAATTTCTTAGTCACAAGACTGGTCCTGACTGTCTATCTTGAATATATTGTCAAATTGAAAGGACTCATCATTTAATAAACCATAAAATTAAATGGAAAAATGAATTTCTATTCATTTATATGAATGGTTAACCAAAACGTTTTACAAAGTATTAAACTCTAAAACTTTAAAACATTTATTAAGGAAATCAAATCCATTCTCCAACATGCTTGGTTCCCATAGCTGCAATGTGCGAGTTTTGCTGCGCTTGCGGCAGAGGTTTAGTCAATGGATCTGAGATGTTTTCGTCAGTTCCAATCTTGCTTATCTCGACTTCTTTTCTTTCCACGAACTCTCGTAGAAGGTGAAATCTAGGAAGTACTTCTTGACTCTCTGGTGGTGTCTAGGCTCCTTTGCCTGTGCAATAACTCCGTTATTGTCACAATATAGAGCTATTGGTCCTTTAATGGAGGGGACTACACCAAGTTCACCTATGAACTTCCTTAGCCAAATAGCTTCCTTTGCTGGTTCATGTGCAGCAATGTACTCCGCTTCAGTTGTAGGATCCGCAATGGTGCTTTGTTTAGCACTTTTCCAGCTTACTGCACCTCCGTTGAGGCAGAAGACAAACCTAAACTGTGATCTGAAATCATCTTTGTCGGTTTGGAAACTTGCGTCCTTATAGCCTTTAACAATTAATTCATCATCTCCACCATAGACCAGGAAATCATCTTTGTGCCTTTTTAGGTGGTTCAGAATATTCTTGGCAGCAGTCCAATGTGCCTCTCCTAGGGCTGACTGGTATCTGCTCATAGCATTGAGTGCGTACGCAACATCCGGGCGTGTACATATCATCTTTTTGGTATTTATGTTATAAACTTGTTTGTCGTGATCTAATAAATAAATTCCATTGACTAATCTAGCAGATCCATAAAACATCTCTTTAAAATAAAACGAACAACTATTGTCTTATATTAAAAGGAAAATCCCTTAGCATCTAAGCAAGAAACAGAAAAGATGTTTTTAGTAAGACTTGGAACATGGAAACACTCTTCCAGTTCCAATACTAGCCCAGAGGGCAACGACAAATAATAAGTTCCTACAGCTAATGCAGCAATCCGTGCTCCATTTCCCACTCGTAGGTCGACTTCACCCTTGCTTAGCCTTCTACTTCTTCTTAGTCCCTGTGGATTGGAACATAAGTGTGAGCCACAACCTGTATCTAATACCCAAGAAGTTGAATTAGCAAGTATACAGTCTATAATGAAAATACCTGAAGATGGTACGACTGTTCCGTTCTTCTGATCTTCCTTTAGCTTTGGACATTCTCTTTTGTAATGGCCTATTCAATCACAATAAAGACAGCTTGATGTGGACTTGTCCTGCTTTGATTTAGCATTGCCCTTGGACTTTCCACCTTTCTTGAACGGTCTCCCTTTAGCCTTGAGTAAATCTTTGGCTTCACAGTCCAGTATTATCTCAGCCTTTCTGACAAGGTGAACAAATTCTTCAACTGTTTCTTCTCTTAGTTCATTTGGGTATAGTTGCTTGAAGCGACCAAACCGACTGTGCAGTGAATTGAGCAAGATAGAGACTGCCATCCTTTCGCTTATTGGTGTTCCTAGCAGACTTAGGCGATCAAAATATGAAAGCATAAGATCCACATGGAACCTTAGTGGGACGCCTACCCTTTTTTTGGTGCGAAGGAGCTGAACATGTGTTTCTTGGACCTCCATCCTATAACACCTGTTGGGAGAACTAACCTTTAGACCAGACAATGATTCAATCAACTCATGGACGTTCAGGTCCCTGTCCTCCGTGCTTCCACGACAGATATCCCTCAGATTCTTGATGAGCGTAAAACGTTCGTAAGCTACAAACCTTCTAGCCCATTCATCAGGGATATTGTTCAGCATGAGACTCATAACCTTTTTGAGATCCGCATCCCAGCGACAAATCTTTCAGGGGTCATGTCTCTGGCATAGTAGCTTGACATGGGAAGTAACAGTACATACTCAAGTCCATTGAGTCTGACTATTTCAACTAGCTTAGCTTTCCATTCAAGAAAATTTGTTAGGTTCAGCTTGACCATAAGCTCAGAACCCATTATGATGTTTTGATTGTTGTTTTCCATAGTTAAACTACAATAGAAAAAGAATAAACAAATAAATAATCATTCACAGTTTCTCTTAATAAACTTAAATTCTAGCATACATGCATAATTTAATGTTCATTAAGCATTTTATTCAAGTTATGTGTTCCGGCAGGTGTGAATAAAATGATTCCAAGATCCTAAAACCCATTGAAGAATTAAGCACATTATGTATTTAGACTCAATTCTAAAATCTTTTAGGTAAGCAAAAGCCTTTTGCTAATAGTCTAGAAACTACTCTTGGTTGATAGGTACGTCTAAGAGCTTATTAGGTAAACCTATCGATTTTGCCATGACATAAAAGGACTCCTTACTTATATCGTTGAGTTTCACCAAAACTAACATGTACTCACAATTATTTGTGTACCTTACCCCTTTAGGGTCAATAAGTAACACCTCGCTGAGCGTAATCTATTACTAGATTGATGTAAAGGTTATCCAAGTAAGTGTTATTTTGGCATGGCACCTTTGAACTCAATTTTTTAGTTTGGAACTTAAGGCTCTTACTATGTTGGTTAGATTTTAAGTGAACTAAAATCCTTAATCATGCAACATAATCAAGCCACAATCTCATGCATATTTAAGACATATTTAAAGCAATAAATAACTTAAAGCATGCATAAGATAATTGTGATCTAGTATGGTCCGACTTCATCTTGATGCTTCAACTTCAAAGTCCGTCTTGAAAATGGATTGGAAACTCCGTCTTGAATTTCACCGTGGGAGGCGCCATTTTCTTCAAATAGGATAAGCTATAATTAAACTAATTACAACTATTTGATGGTACGCAGACCATATTTGAATTGAAAAACAAATTTGGTGCTTTAGACCAATTACATTCAAATTAATGGTACGCAGACCATATTTTCTATCCTATTTGGGCCATACTAGTCACTTCATAACCTGCAAAACAGTACATATAGAATATCATTCACCCATTCATTATCATGAATGGCCCACATAATTGGTTAGTAAAAACACATTCTATGCATCACATAAATATTTGCAGCAATTAATCAAGGGCACCAATAATCTACCAATTATTTAGTCCTTATTAATTCTAATCAAGTTGTTTAACCTTAAAAGATTTGTAGACCTAATCAAGAGTTTATGACTAAAATTGCTCCCACTTAAACCAATAAATTCATATGCTTTACTAATTTTAAACATAAAAATGTATTTTTAGTCTAACCGGAAACATACAAATTTAATTAAAATTTAAATCCATTTTATTTAATTTATTTTTCAGTTGAATTAAATGAATTTAAATTAATTCAAGGTTTAATTTTAGTAAAATAATTAGTATTAATAAAATTTATAATAATTATAATATTCAAATTTAGAATCCGAGAAAACAATTTAAATTCTTAATTTTAAAATTAATTAAAATTATTTCCGAACTGAAAATCTGAAATTAAAATTCAAAACGCGTCAATCGTAACACGACGAGCACTTGGGCTTGCGCCCAAGCCCCATCATGCGCACGACCAATCTCTGGCCCATGGCACATCGCAGCAGCAGCCACGCGCAAACGCAGCAAGCCAAGCCACGCTTGCGCAGCCTGCTTGCCCGCATGCATCGCAGCAGCTACGTGAGGAGCGCTCGCTCGCTCGCGCGCAAGCAAGCCCTCGAGGCATCGCATGTTGGTGCGCCGAGCAGCGATCGCTGGGCGACCCAGCTCTCGCCCTCGCGCGCGCGCCTCTTCATGTGTCACGCCATCGCCCTTCGCCCATCACCCATAGCACACAGCACACACGCACAGGCTCCCTTGCCTCGTGCGCGCGCCATGCGCTAGGTTGCTCGCTGCATTCGTACCGCACGGGCTACGAGCTCCCTTGCTCGTCGTCGCGTGCCCGCACTATACAACACCCTTTAAGGGTAATACGTAGCTTCCTTTTCTTTGTGCGTGCAACATTTATGAGCGTTTTCAAAAAAAAAATTAATTTTTAATTTAAAATTAACGACAAATTAATAAATCATATTAATTTCAAAATTTTAGGGCGAAAAATCGAAAATTTATTAATTAATTAATTTCCGATTAACATGGATTCAAATCTAGGTCATAAAAATTTAAAATTTAACATAAATTAACAATTTTTATGGTGGATTTTAATCATGGATACCTAATTAAATTATTAATTAATCATGAAAAAAAAATCAATTCTAAATTATTCGAATTTCAACAAATTAATCATAATTACAAATTAGGTTGTATAATTAACAAGTCTAGGCATTCATAATTGTTAAACATATACAGTAGGTCAATAAAAAAACTCAAGATTTATCAACAAGAATCGCAAATATTTAATTTAACATCTTAAATTTACAAACTTTTGCGTTCGAAAAACTTAAACCTCCGAAAAGTCATAGTTAAGCTTCGAATTTTAGAATGCCTTTTACATGCGAAATTGACACAAAAATCACTCGATTTGGTTGAGTAACGAATATTCTGCCGAAAAACTGCGTACGTATAATTAAATAAACGCAATTTGCAATTAATTACGAAAACTAATCTCCCCTTTAATTCCTTGCAAATTTGTAAAATTTAACCATGTTCATGCAATATAGATTATGAAAATAATAAGAGGCTCGTGATACCACTGTTAGGTTATGATACATATGAATAAACATAAATCATGCGGAAAAACCATAAAGCCAGGAAACATATTATTTACACATAATCATTTAGCATAATTCAGATGCATACACTTTGTAGCGTGCCCTCCCTAGCTGCGCCCGAACCGAACAAGAACAAGTCTTTAGGACTCCAAGTGTCGTCCCTCCGTAGATAGTCCACAGCATGTCCGGATCCGCCTTAAGATTGACCAACTAGAATCGCCCTTAAGGTACTACAAATATCGGTTAATAGGGCAAGTGTTTGTGGCTGATTTTTGCTTGAAAATCTTACCTTTGAATACTTCAATTCTCGATATAAATATGTGACCCTAGGCACCTATTTATAGAGATATGGAAAAGGATTTGGAATCCTATTAGGATACTAATTTATTTAATTATAATCCTACTAGGACTCTAATTAAATAAATTAAATCTTTTAGGATTAGATTTAATCATATGACGAATCCCGGTAGCCTTAGGATTCGAGTAACACACTTCGAGTTATACGCTAGCACCGCACGCAGGCCTTGCGGCCCACGCACAACGCCAACCCACTCGTCGCAGCCCCGTACGCGCGCCAAGGCCATTGCTGGGCCTGGCCTTGCGCTGGGCCTGGCGAGGCTTGGCAGCGTGTGTTTGGGCGCTTGGGCTTGCTGGGCGTACGCCTGGCTTCGTGCTGGGCCTTCATCTAGCAAGTCTCGTCCGATGCTAATTCGTACGACGCGCTTCCGATTAAATTCCCGATTCCGGAATTTATTTCCGATACGAACAATATTTAATATTTCCGATTCCGGAATTAATTTCCGTTTCGAACAAATATTTAATATTTCCGTTTCCGGAATTATTTTCCGATTCCGGCAATATTTTCATTTCCGATAATATTTTCCGATACTTACCATATTTCTGTTTCCGGCAACATCTACGACTTGGATAATATTTATATTTCCGATACGATCCATATTTCCGTTTCCGGCAATATCATCGTTTCCGGAGTATTCATTTCTTGCCTTTGACGATCTCAGCTCCCACTGAAACCAAGATCCGTCGATTCCGTATATCCATAGATGGAGTATTTAATTCCATTAAATACTTGATCCGTTTACGTACTATTTGTGTGACCCTACGGGTTCAGTCAAGAGTAAGTTGTGGATTAACATCATTAATTCCACTTGAACTGAAGCGGCCTCTAGCTAGGCATTTAGCTCACTTGATCTCACTGAATTATTAACTTGTTAATTAATACTGAACCGCATTTATTAGACTTAACATTAAATGCATACTTGGACCAAGGGAATTATTTCCTTCAGGGCGCTGGGCGCGGCAGCACACGAGGGCACAAGGGAGAGCAGCATCGACGCAACAGCACGAGGCTCGTGCTTGCGGGCCGAGTGAGCCGGTCGAACAAAGGGAGAGAGAAAGAGGAGTGTTGGGCAAGAAAGAGAGAAAAGGGTTTATGACAAAATAGGGGGTCATTTAATGATGAGGAGTCCTATTTATAGGCTCCTTATTGTTAATGGGCTAGGCTTAGGAAATTAGAATTGGGCTTAGGGGATTAAATGATTGGGCTAGCTTAGGACTTGAATTAAATTCTTTTGATTGGGCTTGTTTAATAAAACGAATTGGACTTTTCATTTAAAACCCGAAGCCTTTAAAAATCGTTTGCAACTCAATTAATTTCCCGACTCAAGAATTAAATTCGTTTCGTAATTAATTAAAATAATAAATATTCTAATTAATTAAAATACATTAAATAAAATACATTTAAATATTATTTAAATGATAATAAATCGTAAAATGCTTTATAAATATAATAAAATATACTTATAAATATTATAAAAATACGAGGTATTACAGTCTACCCTCCTTAAAAGAAGTTTCGTCCCGAAACTTGGGTTCGGAAATCAAAATTCAACTCAAAACTTGAGACTTTTTGAGACTTTTAATGCGTTCGTTTACAAAAATTTTAAGTTGCTGTACTCTTTACATGATTAAACAGGACAATAATTAGTGCAAATTCAATAGAAAGCACTAAATTGAGCATAAAATAGGGGAAAACAAGGTAAAAAGCGCGAAATTCTACCGCACTCTACCCCCCTTAAAAGACACGAGTTACGACCCCGTAACTCAACTAACCTCGGGAAAGAGCTGGGGATATTTCTTTCTCATTTCGTCCTCCGCTTCCCAAGTAGCTTCCTCAGATTCTTGATTAGACCACAACACTTTGACAATTTTCACATCTTTAGTACGCGTACTACGCACTTTGCTATCAAGGATTTTGACAGGTCTTTCCTCAAAGGTTAGAATTAGGTCTAATTCTATGGTCTCCGGTTGCAACACATGCGATTTATCCGGGATATATTTCCTTAAATGAGATATGTGGAACACATTATGCACTCTATGCATGTCCATAGGCAAGGCTAGTCTATAGGCTACCTTTTCGATTCTTTCTAAGATCTCATATGGGCCTACGTACTTAGGGCTTAACTTCCCTTTCTTTCCAAATCTCATGACACCTTTCATTGGTGACACTTTGAGTAACACCTTATCACCTATATTGAACTCTTCATCCCTACGTTTCAAGTCTGCATAACTCTTTTGGCGATCTTGCGCCGCTTGAATCTTTGATTGGATGGTTCGGATTTGGTTCATGGTGTCCTCTATCATTTGAGGTCCCAACACTACGGTTTCACTAATATCGTTCCAGCAAAGTGGACTTCTACACATTCGTCCATACAGAGCCTTAAATGGTGCCATTCCAATGCTAACATGATAGCTATTGTTATAGGAAAACTCAATCAAATCTAGGCTATCTTCCCAACTTCCTTGGAAATCAATAAAGCATGCCCGAAGCATGTCCTCCAAGGTTTAGATAGTCTTTTCAGCTTGTCCATCCGTGGCTGGGTGGAAGGCTGTACTCATTTTCAATGTCGTACCAAAGCTCTTCTGCACACTTTTCCAGAAATTCGAAAGAAACCTTGAATCCCTATCTGACACGATATCCTTAGGAACTCCGTGTAACCTCACAACATTCTTAATGTAAGCTTTAGAAAGTTGTTCCATTTTCCAGGTTTCCTTCATTGGTTTAAACACTGCTGACTTAGTCAACCTATCTACCACAACCCAAATTGTATCATTCCCAGTCTTTGACTTAGGTAAACAAGTGACGAAGTCCATAGAAATACAGTCCCATTTCCAGCTTGGAATCTCTAAAGGTTGGACCTTCCCTTGAGGTCTCCTGTGCTCTATTTTAACCTTCTGACAAGTCAGACATCTAGCCACAAATTCAGCCACTTTGTTCTTCATCCTTGGCCACCAATAGACCTTTTTCAAGTCCTTATACAACTTGTCACCACATGGGTGCACAGAATATGACGTATTATGCCCTTCTTTCATCAATCTCTCTTTCAATTCTCCACACTGTTGAGGCATGCACCACCTGCCTTTGTACCTCAAACTTCCATCATCATGGATTCGGAATTCTAACTCCTTACCTTGCGAAATCTTTTACTTGATTCGCTCCAACTTTACGTCACCAGCCTGATTCTCCCTAATCTCATCAAATATGGACGGCTGGATGGTTAAGGCATTCATCATTCCCTCAAGGCTTTCACCACTCACTATTTCAAGGTTCAAACGCTGCATGTCCTTACACAGCTCGTTAGCAACTACTAACGCATTAACACTATGACTTGATTTCCTACTCAAGGCATCCGCAACTACATTGGCTTTTCCTTCATGGTACTGGATATCCAAATCATAGTCCTTAATTAACTCCAACCACCTTCGTTAGCGCATATTCAGGTCCTTCTGTGTGAAGATGTACTTTAAACTCTTGTGGTCCGTAAATATCCTACACTTCACACCGTACAGATAGTGTCTCCATATCTTCAATGCAAACATTATAGTAGCCAGCTCTAAATCATGGGTAGGGTAATTGGATTCATATGGCTTCAATTGCCTTGACGCATACTCAATAACCTTCCCGTTCTGCATCAATACACACCCTAAACCATTCTTAGAGGCATCACTATACACGTCATATGCACCACTCTCATCTGGTAAGGTTAATACTAGCGCGGTTGTCAATCGCGTCTTTAAGGCTTGGAATTCTTCCTCACCCTGGTCACTCCATTCAAACTTTGTTTCCTTCTTCATCAAGGTAGTCATGGGTTTGGCTATCCTAGAGAAGTCTTGCACAAAGCGCCTATAGTAGCCAGCTAATCAAAGAAAACTACGAATGTCAGTCACACTCTTGGGTGTAGGCCATTCACTAACAGCTTTGATCTTAGCAGGGTCAACTGCCACTCCTTCTTTAGATACAAAATTTCCCAAAAATGCAACTCTTTCCAACCAAAACTCACACTTTGAGAACTTGGCATATAACTGGTTATCTCTCAAGGTACTCAACATTGATCTCAAGTGTTCCGCGTGATCTTCTTCACTCTTTGAATACACTAGGATGTCATCTATGAAAACCACTACAAACTTGTCCAAATAGGCATGGAATACACGGTTCATTAAGTCCATAAATATTGCAGGGGCATTGATTAACCGAAAAGGCATAACAGTGAACTCATAATGTCCGTATCTAGTCCTGAATGCGGTCTTTGGTATGTCGTTATCAGCGATTCTCAATTGATGATAACCCGAACGCAAATCGATCTTTGAAAAGATTCCAGCTCCTTTCAGTTGGTCAAATAGGTCTTCTATTGATCGTGACCTTATTGAGCTCCCTGTAGTCTATACAGAGCCTCATACTTCCATCCTTTTTCTTCACAAACAACACTGGTGCTCCCCAAGGTGATGCACTTGGCCTAATGTAACCTTTCTCCAATAGATCCTCTAGTTGGCCTTTTAACTCATTCATTTCTGCTGGAGCCATTCGATAAGGTGCTTTTGAAATAGGGGCGGTTCAAGGCACTAAATCTATGGTAAAGTCAATAGGTCGATTGGGAGGCATCCCCGGGTTCTCTTCTGGAAATACATCAAGGAATTCATTAACTACGGAAATATCCTCAGGCTGATCCTTGATCACATGCTCTAGGTTCCTCACATTACATAAGAAGGTTGGGTTCCCTTTACTGACTAGCTTCACGAGTTCCATTGCCGTGATGATTCCTATGTTCTTATGCTTACCAAAACGACGATATGACACTACTTTTCCTAGGCTAGACCTCAAGTGAACCTTCTGCTTCTCACAATCTATTTTGGCTTTGAACTTGGCCAACCAATCCATTCCTAGAATTACATCTAGCTCTCCTAACTCAAACTCGATTAGGTTAGATAAGAACACGGTCTTGGCTATGGTCAAAGGCAAATCTCTATGGATTTTGGTACACTTCACTATACTACCAGTAGGTATGACTATAGGTACCTCAATTGTTTTAGGCTCTTTCAACCCTATTTTTCCCAAAGCATCTACTGATATAAAAGAATAAGTCGCACCAGAGTCAAATAGAAATTTAACTAAAACGGAATTAATAGAAAAAGTACCCGCTATGACGTCAGAGGAAGTCTCCGCTTCTTGCCTAGATATCACATTCAACTTTACTTGGGCAACTCCTTTGTTATAGCCACCTCCATTGGTGTTCCCATTGTTGTTTCGGTTCCCATTCTGCTGTTGGTTTCCTCCAGGCTTTCCATGGTTCTGGTGATTGCCATTGCTATTGCCATTGTTACCACCTTGGTAGTTCCTTTGGTTTCCACCTCCATTTCCCCCATTTCGGTTCTGATTGTTCCGATTATTGCCTTGGTGGTTACCTTGGTTAGGCTTTCCATTCTTAGAATAGCATTCATACTCCCTATGGCCTAACTTCTGACAGAATCTGCAAGTCACTAAGTTTCCATCACAATCCTTTCCAGGGTGATTCATGTTACAGTGCCTACATTCGCAGGTCCGTACTCCATTCCTTCCAGACTGATTTCCACCACCTTGGTTGTTGCGATTACCACCATTGTTAGCCCTAAACTGAAAATTCCCATTTCCTTTGTGCTTCTTAAAATTCCCCTGATTCTGATGGTTATTCCCTTGATTCGAGCTTCCACCATCCTTTCTCTTTTCAACACTACCATTCTTCCTTTGTTGTAACCCATACAGGTGAGCAGCTTTTCCGTACAAGGTGTCTAATGAGGTAAAGGTCTCTCCAGACAACAACAGCTGTAAGTCCATGGTCAAACCATTCTCAAATGTTTGATCCCTGAGCTTTTCCGTTGCCACCACTTCAGGTGCAAACCTAGACAACTCTATAAACTTAGAATAGTATTTTGTCACAGACAGACCTCCCATTTTGAGTTCAATGAACTCCTGCGCCTTTTGCTTCTTCAGATAAGGTGGGTAAAACTTGTTCCTTAGTGGAGTTTTGAACGCTTCCCACCCAAAGTTAGGTGTGGCTCTAAGGGTAGTCTCACATCGTTGCCACCATAAATCAGCTTCACCTCTCAGGTAGTACACATCAATGTTCACGCAAAGGTTTTCGGGGCAATTCACAGCTACAATGAGCTTATCAAACTCTCTCAACCAGTTTTCAAGCACACTTGGTTCAATCTCTCCGCTATAGAGTGGAGGCTTGCTTTGAGCTATTTTCTTAAACATTTCCCCAGCCGGATCATGCACTGGGTTGGCTCTAGTTTGAGCTAGGTCTCGAACTACCTCAGTTAGTTGTCTAACCACTTCAGAAATCTCTTGGTTAGCCATATCCCTTGTCCTGAATAAATAAAAAGGCTAACTTTAATATTGGTTGGACATGCCATTACTAAGGCACTAGTTCAACAACGAACCTACTCACAACAAGAACACGTTTAGGCGCAACCTAGGGGAAGAGTTGGCGCCATTCTTGGGACTTCTCACCCCACTATTCGATGCAAATAAATTTAGATGGTTGTTACTAGACCACCTTGCACATAAAATTTCATTGAAGAAATAACAAGTAATCCCTTTGCGATACCCACAAGACTTAGAATTGAGAATTGAACTTAAAGGATAACGAAAAGGAAATTCTATTCTTTTATTAAAATTCCAACGAATAAGTCTTACATCCCCTAATGCCATAGCATTTATTCTCCAACTATAATAAACTAAAACCATAAATAGTAGCTTTGCCACTTTATTAATCAACGAAAAATAAAACTAAGGATTACATTTCTCTAGAGACTAACGTCATCACGACAATCATTTCTTTCTTTGTATTGCTCTGGAGTACAGTCTTGATCATTAGGATCATCCAAGTCTTCTTCCGGATCCGAGTCCTCATCCATAGCCTCATCATTTTGATGTGGCTCACTATCAACCACATTGTTCTCTTCAAGCTCATCTTCAGATCCACTGGATATCTCAATGGTGGGTTCAGGAACTATAGGGTTAGGATTTTCAATCTCTACCACATCATCATCACTATCCTCCTCAACCTCACTAACTTGCTCATCATGGATCATGCCATCCTCACCATCACTTTCTATTCCTCCATAGCCCATACCAAGACCCGCAGAATACTTCCAATCCTCATAGCAATTTTCCGCAACCTCTAAGATAGTAGCAAGAACCTCAGAATCATACTTCCACCTACCATCACTAGTCCCATATTTGTACCAATTAGGGGTACCATCACCAAAATGCATGTCACTGAACTTGTTCTTGAGGTCTATGTAAGGGTTCTTATGGGGTAACCAATGTATAACCATACTAGCCATCATATCTTTGTGCCTAAGGTGGGGCATATTCTTGGTCGAAGCCAAATAGTCACAAGCAAACACGATCTTCTGAACATACGTGCGAGGAGTCTCATTATCCATCTTCTCTAAGTATCCTAGACTGGTGAACTTAGAAGGTAGCATCCTTAATTCCTGAAAATTCACAACTCAAAAGTCTTACTAACGCGTTTCCATAGAAATTCCAACCCCAAAAGGATACAATAAATAGTTCGTGGAGCCATACAATTTTTAATGCACAAATATATGCTCAACATGAAATATGATGCAATTAATCACATAAAGCAAGATAAAACATGGTTAGAACATATACATGGCAATTAATAATCCACATAATCACATAAAATGCATACTTAAACTAATATGCCCTTCTTAGTCTACCCAATTCTCACTTGAAAATAATATTAATTTTCGAAATTAATTAAGAAATAACTCCTAACTTAGTTGAAATTATTCAAATTAAAATCGAAAATTAATAAGAATTATTGATTAATTAAATAAATAAATAAATAAATAAATAAATTTCGGATAATTGAAAATAAAAAGAAAACCGAAATTTTTTAAAATATAAATTCGAAAAAATATTCGAATAATAAATAAATAAATAAATAAATAGATAAATAATTAAAATAATTCGAGTAATTAAATAAAAGAATTTCCGAAATTAATAAAATAAATTCGAATTAAATTCGAAAATTTCGAATAAATAAAAAAAATCCGGAAAAAGTAATTAATATTAAGTAATAATCCAACTTTTCAACTCATTTCAAACGACCCAAAATAATTGATATTTGACCTTTAAAATATTGAGTACTCAAAATAATACGTTTTGACTTCAGGAAAATAATATTTAAAAATCCTAAAGTTCCGCAAATACCACTTTGTAGTATGAATTACTACAAAGAAGCATTAGTCTCCGATTACCACTTTGTAGTATTGCTTACTACAAAGAAGGAATGAAACTAAGCTCTAGTATACCACTTTGTAGTATAACTTACTACAAAGTAGCCTTAAGCTCCTGAATACCACTTTGAAACACCCTAATAATTCCTTGCTTTTATAAAATCATTTTCCAACTTAAAATAAAGGAATTACTAAAGCATTACCGCCACCGTGATAACGGTTAAGGCTATTACCAGAATTACGCAGCGGAATTTAATGTGAACTAACTTTTAAAAACATAATTAATGAAATATCGAGGCCTCCTACAATTTGGAACCATAATGGCCCAAAACCCAAAGTATAAATAATTCAAACATTTCAAACATAGTTAAAGTAAAGTTAAATAGTTCAAAATACGAAAACATGCAACTCTCTCGATCATCCCAAGCCACATGATTCCGATCTACCAACCTGCTATATTATTCTACTCCCCATCAATGCAAATGCAAATGATAGATCATCATAGGGTCATTAAGGCAAAGGCCATGACCAAAACACACAAAGCACGTAGTCAGCAAAAGCTGAGTACTTACAAGAATAGAGTGAACTAAAACTAAAACATGCATCACTCACTAAGTATTGATCAACATGCAAAAGCCGTATAATTATAAACAATCAACCATGAATACAAGACTCGACTCTTGACTCACAATTTAATTAGAATAAGCTTCGAACGGGCCAAAAGAATATTCCATAAAGGAAAAAGGTGATGGGAGCCAACCATACACCAAATAATAAATAATAAATTCGGACCATACCGAGTGTCGGGCCATACCGACGGAATTCCTGCGCATATTATAAATGAAACAACGTCTTGTATCATTAGTAGGAGTACGAGCTTTCCGGCAAGACTCCCCCCATTGTTCATACTCAAGGTATATACGTTCCAAGAGTTTTGAAGCTTGTTCTGGTTGCACTTTACGTTTATTAATATTTTATTAGAGGTGAACTCAAGACTCAACAACTTACATTCATTCAATTAATAAACAACAACCAAAACAATCTTATTTTAAATGCTTTAGGACTTGTGATCAACAAGGCAAGACACTTGTGAAATTACTACCATGTTCCTCCTCACCAAAGTGAGACTCTACATCATGCACATTAACATGAGGGTTGTGCCCTTGCACGACAAATCCTAATTCATTTCATACATAATATTCCCAACTGAACCCTACATGTGCGGTGGCTTACGTGAGCTAACCCTTCACATGTGGTAAAATAAGTAGTACAACGAGGTACGAATGATTGGCTCAAAGTATGCTAGACATCCCGTACAATAGCATACAAATAAATAATCCATCCCTTGCATGTGAAACAAACCATACATGCATAAATATTGAACAACATGATTGACAATGAAATCCATACTCATAATAATTTCAACATGCTTGTTCAACAATTAATCCAATAAATCCAACATCACAAATCACATGCTCGTTCACCAAAATAAACATGATTCCACATAATATAATTCACATCATCAACAATCATGTAATGTCACTGACAAAAGGTGTGGTCGCCCTAGACTTGTACGTAACTTGAATACCTAAGCGTAGGGGCCACTTTGCAATAATGAGCGCTCAACTAGAAACCACCTCCTATCATCAAAATAATGAAACTTAAATTATTTCCATGTTCATTAAATTTCCAGCAACTTTATAAAATTTAAAACCTCCTTTAAACTTTAGAATTCAATCGTTTTTCAATAATATAATCGTCTCGATTTGCAAAATCAATCCCTAGTACAAAAACATACTTTTTACGCCTTTATAATCAATAAAAATCAACACTTTAAGCCTTTATTCAAATCTGAAAATATAATTGATTATCGTAATTAAAATCATCACCTAATTATGATAATCAATTGACTCATTAGGTCTAGGTTAAAACCCTAACTTGAAAATCCCAATAAAACTAGTTTATTATCATAAAAATCAATGCTTTATTCAATAAACAAATCTGAAAATTCATCCTTTAATAATTAAAACAACCCTAATGAATCACAACACGCAAATCCTCAAACCACGGTATTCATAACAGGTTCCCAGCATTTTAATTACTCAAAACAATATTAATATTATAATTTAAAATACGGAATTTAAATAGAATAGGCAAGGAAGACGAGAATTATACCAATCCGGCCTATAGCACGGAACAACCACGAATTAGAGTGATTGGGCGAAAAAGAAATCGAATCACGAACACGAACAACACACACACGCACGCGTGTGTGCGCGCAGTGGCGAAGGGACGCAGCAGCGCTTGCGCGTGGGACAGGGCACACGGCATGCTAAGGCAAGCGCGAGAGGAGGGGCAAGAGAGCGGGGGTGTGCGCTGAGCACACGAGCAACAACAAGGCACAGCAGCAGCGCAGGCACGAGGGCACGCTGCGGGCTGCGGGCGAGCGACGAGAGGGAGTGCGGGCGCTGGCGAGAGAGGGAGTGTTGGGCCCTGGGCGCGGCAGCACACGAGGGCACAAGGGAGAGCAGCAGCGACGCAACAGCACGAGGCTCGTGCTTGCGGGCCGAGTGAGCCGGTCGAACAAAGGGAGAGAGAAAGAGGAGTGTTGGGCAAGAAAGAGAGAAAAGGGGTTATGACAAAATAGGGGGTCATTTAATGATGAGGAGTCCTATTTATAGGCTCCTTATTGTTAATGGGTTAGGCTTAGGAAATTAGAATTGGGCTTAGGGGATTAAATGATTGGGCTAGCTTAGGACTTGAATTAAATTCTTTTGATTGGGCTCGTTTAATAAAACGAATGGGACTTTTCATTTAAACCCCGAAGCCTTTAAAAATCGTTTGCAACTCATTTGATTTCCCGACTCAAGAATTAAATTCGTTTCGTAATTAATAAAAATAATAAATATTCTAATTAATTAAAATACATTAAATAAAATACATTTAAATATTATTTAAATGATAATAAATCGTAAAATGCTTTATAAATATAATAAAATATACTTATAAATATTATAAAAATACGAGGTATTACAACTACATACTAAATCAATAATAATCCTAACATGATTCTATTAAATGAACAATCCTAACATGATACTAATAAAACATAAGTAAGGACAACCAAAACGTACATATTAACTTGAAGACCACACTTGACTAGACTAGGCTAGAGTGGACTAGACTTTTATAATATTAATGTTATTTTAATTGAAATAGTCAATGGACCGAGTTGTCTACTAGAAGCCTTCACTAAGGAAGACGAGGTACGGGCGCGACTCCGTAACCCCAAATAAGGAGAGAAGGGGTTGTTGGCCGACCGCAGTGGCGGCGCGGTAGCAGGCGGGCAGGTGGCGCAGGGCGGTTGAGCGACGCTGCTGGTGGTTGCGGTGGCCGTGCAGCGACGACTGTGCTTGCGGGCAGGAAGAAGAAGCAACAAGAGAAAGGAATGTTGTTTGCGTGTGCGGCAGCAGACACAGTCGGCAAAGGTCATTGGAGCCTCCGGTGGTTGCGCGGTCGCGGATGAGCGAGCAAACGAAATCAACGGTTAACGAGGAGAGAAAAAGAAAGAGAGAATAAAGAAAAACGAAGGTGAGAAGGGAGGAGGAGACTACCGGACGACGGAAGGCGGCGACGAGGGACACCGGAGGTCGTGCAGGTTACCGGTGGTGGTGGCGGCATGAGCACAACAAGTAAGGGGGAGCAATTCACAGTTTATGTGAAAATCCTTGAAGGAGAGAAGGGTTTGTTTGTTTGTTGTTTTTACGTGAAATTGAAAGAGAAGGGAGGAGAGAGTTTTGGGTTTTATTATTTTAGGCTTCACCACTTGGGATAGAATTAAAATTTAGTTTAGTATTTGAATATAAAACCGGTCAGGATTGTTTTCCAAGTTCAATCGTGTTTTCGTAATCCAAATTCTTTTCAACATAGAATTCTAAAATTTATTTTAGATTGCATAAATCGTTATAGTATTTGAAATGTAATAATTAACTATACGCTAATTATATATTTATTTTTAAAATTCGTAAATTCTATTTAATAATAATATTAATAATATTTATAAATTTGCGGGGGATTACAATGGTGTTGTTGCCTTGCTTGCTTGTCGAGCGATGGGCCGGCTCGCTTGCCGGCTTGTTGCTTTTCGAGCTTCCGATTCGTTTTCCGATTCCGGAATCCATTTCCGTTTCGAACAAATATTTACGTTTCCCTTAATATTTCCGATTCCGGAAATAGTTTCCTTTTCCGACAATATTTCCGATTCCGGTAATATTTCCGTTTCCGGCAATAATTCCGATTCCGGCTATATTTCTATTTCCGATAATATTTTCCGATACGAACCATGTTTCCGTTTCCGGCAACATCTACGACTTGGATAATATTTATATTTCCGTTATGAACCATATTTCCGTTTCCGGCAATATCTTCATTTCCGAAGTATTCTTTATTTTTCCTTTTGACGATTTCAGCTCCCACTGGAATCGAGATCCGTCGTTTCTGAATGTTCATAAATGGAGTACTCAATGAATAATATATTCACTTAAATACTTAATCCGTTCACATACTATTTGTGTGACCCTACGGGTTCAGTCAAGAGTAAGTTGTGGATTAATATTATTAATTCCACTTGAACTGAAGCGGCCTCTAGCTAGGCATTCAGTTCACTTGATCTCACTGAATTATTTACTTGTTATTTAATACTGAACCGCATTTATTAGACTTAGCATTAAGTGCATACTTGGACCAAGGGCATTATTTCCTTCAGTCTCCCACTTATCCCTAGGGACAAGTGTGCATTTCCTAATTCCTTTGTCGCTTGATGCCTGCTCATGAACATAAGGTAAGAGTAGTCATCCTTATTATGTCCATAGGTATTTCTCGGTTTCAGAGTTCAACTGATCAAATAAAACAGATAATCATAGCCTATGATTCATCTGAGCACGACCATGCATTTTTCAGTTTCTAGCTCTCCGAGTGGACTTGTACAACTTTCGGTAAATCATCCCGATTTATGGGAGGACAATCCCAATCTTGTGATCTTGAGGTTAGACTTCGTTTGATAGGTGATTACTTGAGCGTTGCCGTTATAGTCTCCTTTTACGCTATGACGCTTGACAACGTCAAAGTAATCAGTTCGCAAACAAGTAATCTCAAATCACTCAGGTATTGAGGATTAGTGTCCAATAATGTAATGAAATTTTCTTATGACAGATTTTCATCTCTTAGAATAAAGTTTCATAGGTCTGTCCGATACTAGTCTTCTCAAGTAAGTTTCTATGCAAATGATTGCGACATTTCCATGTCCACATAGTTCAAGAAACAGAATTACTAGTCATCTTGCACTCTAGTCGTCTAATGTTTTCTATGCGTCCACCTTTATAGAAAACTTCCGACCGGGGACCATTTTCATTTTTTGACATTCAAGTTCACTTGATAGACATTTCTTAGTCACAAGACTGGTCCTGACTGTCTATCTTGAATATATTGTCAAATTGAAAGGACTCATCATTTAATAAACCATAAAATTAAATGGAAAAATGAATTTCTATTAATTTATATGAATGGTTAACCGAAACGTTTTACAAAGTATTAAACTCTAAAACTTTAAAACATTTATTAAGGAAATCAAATCCATTCTCTAACATGCTTGGTTCCCATAGCTGCAATGTGCGAGTTTGGCTGCGCTTGCGGCAGAGGTTTAGTCAATGGATCTGAGATGTTGTCGTCAGTTCCAATCTTGCTTATCTCGACTTCTTTTCTTTCCACGAACTCTCGTAGAAGGTGAAATCTAGGAAGTACTGGTTGACTCTCTGGTGGTGTCTAGGCTCCTTTGCCTGTGCAATAGCTCCGTTATTGTCACAATATAGAGCTATTGGTCCTTTAATGGAGGGGACTACACCAAGTTCACCTATGAACTTCCTTAGCCAAATAGCTTCCTTTACTGGTTCATGTGCAGCAATGTACTCCGCTTCAGTTGTAGGATCCGCAATGGTGCTTTGTTTAGCACTTTTCCAGCTTACTGCACCTCCGTTGAGGCAGAAGACAAACCTAAACTGTGATCTGAAATCATCTTTGTCGGTTTGGAAACTTGCGTCCGTATAGCCTTTAACAATTAATTCATCATCTCCACCATAGACCAGGAAATCATCTTTGTGCCTTTTTAGGTGGTTCAGAATATTCTTGGCAGCAGTCCAATGTGCCTCTCCTAGGGCTGACTGGTATCTGCTCGTAGCATTTAGTGCGTACGCAACATCCGGGCTTGTACATATCATAGCATACATTATTGAACCAATCAATGATGCATATGGAATCCCACTCATTCGTCTACGCTCATCCATTGTTTTTGGGCACTGAGTCTTGCTTAGAGTCATTCCATGAGACATGGGTAGGTAGCCTCGCTTGGAGTCAGCCATATTGAACCTTCCAAGCACCTTATTGACAAAAGTGCTTTGACTAAGTCCAATAATCCTTTTAGATCTATCTCTATAGATCTTGATGCCCAATATGTACTGTGCTTCTCCTAGATCCTTCATCGAAAAACATTTCCCAAGCCAAATCTTGACAGATTTCAACATAGGAATGTCATTTAGGATATGTAATATGTCATCAACATACAATACTAGGAAAGAAATTTTGCTCCCACTGACTTTCTTGTATACACAAGATTCGTCTACGTTGTTGACGAAGCCACAATCACTGATTGCTTCATCAAAACGTATATTCCAGCTCCTTGATGCTTGCTTCAATCCATAAATGGATTTCTTAAGTTTGCATACCTTTTTAGCATTCTTTGGATCCTCAAAACCCTCAGGCTGTGTCATAAACACATTTTCTGTTAAAACACCGTTTAAGAAAGCGGTTTTGACATCCATCTGCCATATTTCGTAATCGTAATATACAACGATTGCTAACATTATCCGAATAGACTTTAGCGTTGCAAGTGGTGAAAAGGTTTCATCATAATCCACACCGTGGACTTGCCTGTATCCTTTTGCAACCAATCTAGCTTTGAAAACTTCTAGTTTCCCATCCTTGTCCTTTTTCAGTTTGAAAACCCATTTGCTTCCTATGGCTTGGTAGCCATCTAGCAAATCAACCAAATCCCAAACTTGGTTTTCCGACATGGAGTCTAATTCATATTGCATGGCTTCTTGCCACTACTTGGAGTTAGGGCTCGTCATAGCTTGTTTGTAAGTCGCAGGTTCATCGCTTCCAGCAATCGAATTTTATGGCTCTCATTCGTCAAAATACCTATGTATCTTTCTGGTTGAAACCTATATTTCTGCGATCTACGCGGGGTTACATTTCTAGTTGGTTATTGATTCTCACCAGATATTTCTAAAGATCTCTGAGTTTCAACCTGAATGTCATCTTGAGAATTCTCTAAAGTTTGTTGTTCGACTCGAATTTCTTCAAGGTCTACTTTTCTCCCACTTGTTATTTTGGAAATGTGATCTCTTTCCAAAAAGATACCATCTTGAGCAACAAACACCTTGTTCTCAGATGTATTGTAGAAGTAATACCCCTTTGTTTCCTTTGGGTAGCCCACAAGGATACATTTGTCAGATTTTGGTTGAAGTTTGTCTGAAATTAATCGTTTGACGTGTACTTCACAACCCCAAATCTTAAGAAAATACACATTTGGAGGCTTTCCAAACCTTAATTCATATGGAGTCTTTTCGACAGCTTTAGACGAAGCTCTATTTAGTGTGAGTGTAGCTGTGTTTAGTGCATGTCCACATAATTCTATTGGAAGTTCGGCTTGACCCATCATTGATCGAACCATGTCTAGAAAGGTCTTGCTCCTCCGTTCTGACACACCATTCCATTGAGGTGTTCCGGGAGGAGTCAATTCTGACAAGATTCCACAATCTTTCAGATGGTCATCAAATTCATAGCTCAGATATTCACCGCCTCTATCAGACCGCAGTGCCTTAATCTTCTTGCCTAGTTGATTATCTAATTCACTCTGAAATTCCTTGAATTTTTCAAAGGACTCGGACTTGTGCTTCATTAGGTAGACATAACCATATCTACTGAAGTTATCAGTGAAAGTGATAAAGTAGCTGAAACCACCTCTGGCAGTTGAACTCATTGGTCCAAATACATCTGTATGGATTAAACCTAATAGGTCGGTTGCTCTTTCTCCAACTTTAGAGAAAGGTTGCTTTGTCATTTTGCCAAGTAAGCATGATTCACATTTACTATAATCCTCTAGGTATGGTTCTAGAATTCCTTCCTTTTGAAATTTTTCTATGTATTTCATGTTAATATGACCTAATCGACAATGCCACACATAGGTGAGACCTGAATCATTTTTTTTGACCTTTTTAGTATTTATGTTATAAACTTGTTTGTCGTGATCTAGCACATAAAGTCCATTGATTAATTTACTACAAAAAAACAGTACTCATAATGACGCTTTTTGAGTCGAAAAGTGGCGCCAAAAAGCGTCACAATTTTCTAAAATGACGCTTCAATAAAGCGTCATTATATTTTGGGCCACTATATAATGACGCTTTTAGTAGCCACAATTTTGGCCTTTTGTGACGCTTTTTTAAGCCACTTCTTCAATATAAAGACGGTTTTTGTGGTGGGTATTTGTCTAGCTAAATTTGGCCGAAATCACACCAAATCGATTTTGATGCATCAAAGCGTCACAACTTACCTCCCCATATTTCCCACCAAAACGCTTTTGATGAATAAAAGCGTCACAATATACCTGCCCATTATTTTCCCCCCAAAACACTTTTGATGCAAAAAGCGTCACAATTTACCTCCCAATCATATTTTTTTAATGCTTGAATTAATAATTATGTTTAAACCAAGAATCAAATATATGAATTGAAATTAAATAATACAATATCTGATCATAATCACACATGTAATCAATTAAAATTACAAGTCGATCTATATAATTGATATTATATATATAACGTCAACGTCCACGTACGCGTGCATATTTGCAATATCCAACAATCAAACTAGTTAAAAACATACCAAAATAACAATAGGATCCTATGTTATATATCCATACATCAAATTTTTGCCTTATCAAATTACACTAGAAATAAAAATAACTCCCTAGGACTATCCAACTAATTACATAGAGTTTGTTCCGATCCGTTAACAAAAAACAAGGTTTGTTCCTAAATCCCCGTGATTGAGATCGGAGCTTCAATATCTTGATCTAATTGTTACCTTTGCCACCTGAATCATCATTAATCTACACAAAATAAAATTATGTCAAATATATGAAATGTAAAAAGCATTAAAACAATATTTTCTTGGAGGAAATACTTCCATAAAAAAACAGACATATAAGAAAAGTATAGATCATCTGGAAAAATGTAAATATTTAAAATCGGAATATGCCTGAAGCTGAAGGAAAGTGTTGCAGCAACAACATATTACAGATGAAAGTTTTTTTTCACCACTTTCCTTGTATGATTCTTTGCTATACTGATCAAATATACGTAGGAGAAAAGGAAAGTTACAAGTGACAGAATGTAGAGATTCTTCATGAAAATTCGGCTAATCACATATATTCCAAAGTTGCTGACTAGTTTTTTGAATCACATCTTACTCTTCCAAGTGTTCATCTGTAATTACTAACTCAGTAATTCATCAAGAACAGGAAGATTTTTTTTGTTACTGACCACTGTAGGAAGTGGTTATCGCGATCACAGTTAAAAGACGAGTAAATATAATGTTAACCATTCTGTTATTTTGTGAATTTAACTTACTTTGGGGATATATTGTGTTTTCTAGGTAAAACCTTATCAAATTTTCTGGGTTTGGTAAAAGAAACTGTAAAATCAATAGAAATACTAAAAATCATGTTGTTTCTGAAGTTGGATTTGTGTGTGCAGAATGAGTCAGCTAATGAATACACCAACTTTACTCTTCCAAGTATTCATCTGTGTGTGCATAGAAATGAAATAACTTTCAAGAAGGTGGATCTCAACCCAATAGGTATCATGCATTCAGCAAGAAAGCATATTAAACAAGCAATGGAAGCTACCAGAATGATGCAAATTCTCAAAGGAGACAGAAAGATTAACGGTGCTGATCAGAGGCAAAGGCATAATCACCAAGTTGTTCCTAAGAACAGCTACACTACCTCTTCTATTGATCTTATCATTGCAGGTTCATGGAAAAGTTTCAAGCAGAAAGGTTATGCTATTGCAATAGCGAGTTGGTATATGGTATTGCCGCAAAATACAACTTGATAAAATCACAGTTAGCCACAGACTTGATAGGAGGACCATACTGTTTACTTGTATATACATTTGGCATCTGAGATTCAATATCATGTTTCTTTTAAACAGGTAAGAAGGGGATGCGAATTGCTAAACAAACATATATTAACAGTTAAACTCAAGCAAAGATGAGCAAAAAGACATGCAAGAGACGGAACAACTAGTATAGAACAACTCATACCCAGTGAACAAGTTGTATATGCAGAAGTATAGAGCAACTCATACACAATGAATTGTTATATAGGTTTCAGTCTTTATAAATGTGTTAGGAGCTGGAGAGTAGCAAAGAAACTAATTGCAGAGTTAACATGCAGAGTATCAAAGTCCAACTTATCAAGAGAACTGTAAGCCACTGTAAATTTTAAGCAAGCCTCTTGAATCTGTTGTATGTTTTAACATATTTAGAAATTTTAGTAAAACTAGCTAGCTAGTTTGCTGATAATATTGAGCATGATTTGTTCTTAGCCTTATGACCCTTAGTGTCAAATAAGATTGCACTAATTGCAACATACTCAACCAGACCACCTATGATCCGTACATACAAAAGAAGACACAAGAGACAGCAAGGTAAGAAAGCTGCAGCAACAGCACCAGGAGAGGAACCACCCACCTAAGTGGTGGCAACGGACATGTTCATTAAGACAATTTGTCTTGTGCAAGCTGCCAATTTGTCTGAGTATTTCCTTCTTAATTACTTTTGTATGTATTCAATGTTTTGTAAATAAAAGGGAAGAGGGAAGTAGGAAAAGGGCATCTGGAGAGTATTGAGCTAAGTGGAAGAGAAGAGACCTCTCGAAAGTCTCTAAGTTATTATGTTGTTTTGTAAACCCAAACATATAATTATTCATCTATCAAATCATTCCTTCTTCCTGTTGTGTGTTTTCCTTTAAATTTCTGTTTGCAAGTGCAGTGACTATCTGAGTTCGTAGCACTATTCCTCGAAAGAGTATCAGTGTTAAGGCCACAAATGATTTCACCGGGTTGCGGTTCTTACTTGACTATTCTATTTAGTTCTAGTTGATTGGATTATTCTCTAAGTAATGTTCTTTAGCAAAAGTCAACATTCTAATTGTTAAGTTTTTTTTATCCTCAGGTCATTTGTATTTAAGTGAGATAATGGTTGGCTGGCAGGGATGAGGAACATAAGAGATTGATAAAAAAACAGATGAAGCTAAATAAAAAAGAAAAGGTATAAGGAATAGAACTGACCATCAGTATTGCTGATTCTGCACCATCTAAAAGGTCCGATGACACATTTCCTTTACGTACTTCCTTCAAAACTTGTCCAAAGTACGAAGCAATCATCTTAAATGTCTTTGTTGTTTCATCAAACTTGTTGTCCAGCACTTGATTGTGTTGTGCAAGGTCTTCATTTTGCTTCTTTACAACTGATAATTCAACTTTTAAGTTCTCCATTTCAATATCACTATTGTCAAGATAGCTAGACCCTTCTTTCCTCAACAAACCTTCCACTCCAAAGATGTCACTTTGCTTCACTCCAAAGCCATAATTTAGAGGACGTTTAGGCACTTCACCTCTGTACATAAGCTCATTAAAGACCTCATTCTCAATTTCGACCTTAGACTTGGAAGTAGAGGAACTCGCAAGGTTTTCTTGGACTTTATTGTTTGCATCCTCCTGGTACATAATAAGAAATGCGTAAGGTTTAGATGACAAAAATATGAATTATTGAATGAACTCAACGCAATGGATACCATAAATTGACGAGATATTGTGCCCTCTTTAAAGCTTCCATCTTCTTTTGCATAAACTGATTTGTAAAACGTCAATTCGCTATACTCTCCCTTCTTCTCTTTCTGCAATATTAAGAGAAAAAAAAATTCAACAAACTTATGGAGTAGATCGAGGCTGATTAGAGCATATATGATTAGCACCTATAGCAACTGAAATGCAACAAATCAAATAATGTAAAAAATTATACAAGATCTTCTCTTCGATTAGCAAAGCTTGTAGGACCACTGTTGTGAATATGACCTCGTACTGCTCGAGCATCTTTTCCAAGTTGAGATAATTTCTAAGTTCATAAATCAATGTTATCATTAATCGAAGATAAAAAAGTAGCTTACTCAAATCAGGATTTGTTGGGGTTACATACCGTGCCCTTTAGTGAAAACCAATAATCGACCAAATCATTCCAACTGCTACTAGATACTCCATCAGGAATACTATCATAATTTTGATCTAGAGTTTTATTCACTGGATCAACGTACCGCTTCTTCAATATATACCTATGATTCTTCCATGATTTACCAGCACGCCTCACAATTGCCTTGTCAACTACCAGCCCATCAGGTATCATAAAATGTTCCTTCAAAGACAAATATTCAAGTTACATCACATGTTACATCACATCAGTGGGATAGACACAATTCAAGTTTGAACGTTGGGGGAATTATAAATTTTAAAATTAATAAAATAGCTATGTCCAGTGTCCTAGTTATAACATAACTCTAATATTGATGGATAAGAGGGAAATAGAAATCAGGTACTGGGGGAACTTGTTAATGTTATGATCACAGGACTAGGACAGGAGAAGCTGGAATTTGTTTGTCAAACTTTGGCTTTCATGCTCACTGGAGAAATCCCTTTAGGGACGGATGTACTAGTTATGTTATGATTAGTTCTTTAACTCCCTACACTATGATGCCCCTGGTTCCTCCTCGTTTACTTCAAAAGAGCTACGGTCTTCTTGAGATTTGACCAGCTTTGTTTGCTTGATGTATAGCATTCTTATATAGAAATTGTTTTTTTATTATTGTTTGTGAACTTGGTCTAGGAAGAAGCTACTGTTTTATATTTTAATTGAATAATATTGAGTTTCAGTATATTACCGTGGGGTGTTTGAGATTGAGAAATGGTGCTGAATTGCACATATTGTTAGCTGATTATAAGTTAACTTAGATGGAAGTGTTTTGATGTTTGTTAACTATTCGAGAATGGAAACTTTAAGTCAAATATTTCTGGAGGAAAATATTGTTAGACCGAGGAAGGCTGTATGTTGTGATTAGTAGTTGTCTCATTGCTCCTACTCTCCATGTTTATGTGCCTGAAATCCTGGATATTAATACTGTTAAGGACCTTTTCAGTCTGTTCAGGGGAAATGGAAAGGAACTAAAAAAGTGTAAAGAGGGTAAAGGAATCAAGAATGGGATTTCGATCATTTTTCTTTGATAGTAGTAAGGAATAAATTCTCATTCCCATTCTAATGTTTTGTTACTCAAAGTAATACTGAAAGTAAAAGAAAATAAGCTTCCATGGTAAAACCATTTTTTTCCTACGGAAGGAATATCTTTGCAACCAGTCAGAGCAACTAAGCTATCTTAGATTTGTATTTGATGTAATGAAAACCTTGTTCTAATTGTTGTTGACTAGCGTAACCTAGTGAATATCTTGTTCTTATTGACAGAAGCCCTGCAAATACAACCTGTCATGTCTCAGTGTGTCTCACTGGTGAACAAGGATTCAGACCTGTCGGTGATCTCAGTGTGTGCAGACCTGTTTAGCTTAGGTGTCTCCCTGATGAACAAAGATTCGGACCTGGTCAATGATCTAAGTGTGTGCAGAGCTGTTTAGCTTAGGTGTCTCATTTAAGTTCCGAACCTTATTTGCCTCCTATTAAATTCTGAGCTACAAGAGCATCACATGCTTATACTTACCATGCATAGTATATGTAAAAATATAATCTCATTGGTTGACAAATGCGCAACTAGTTGATCATGAATGAAAGGGTTAAGAACGATAATCTACATACCCGAACCATTGTAACAATATTAGATTTTAACTTCTTGTTCACAACACGCCAGGTTTTGATTCCCACTGGACACAATGAATCTTTTTTGCAATATCACCGAGGAAACTCACAAGGATGGAACCACCTTTTCGGAGAGATTGACAGAATTCATTGAGCTTGACATAGTATCTGAATCCTTTTTCATCAGTCCAAACGTCTCGAGGCTGGACTGAACCCTTCACGAGATGGCGTTTTCCATTAGCATCTGCCAGATTTAAAGATATAGAGTTACGTGTAATAATTAAAAAAGTAACTCGATTACATAGAATCACCAATATAAAAAATAAAAATAAAAATAAATAAAAAGGTGCATCTTTTATGTAGAGATATGTTTTTACCTATAGCTAGAACCTTTTCCTTGTCATCAAACTTCACGCGTTTCGGCCAATTTGTAACTACAATCTGGCGTCGAGGTTTTGATGCTTTCACACTAGTCTCTCCCCCATCTCCTTCGTTTAATTCTTCTTCACTTTCAGAAACTGATTCGTCTGGTTCATCGGAACTGTAATTTGGTTCTGTCTCAACCTGAATGGATGGAGTAGATCTCTCAACATGAAAGGATGGAGTAGACCTCTCCATGGGAGATGTATTTGCACTAACATCCATGTATGTTGGAGGCCTCTGAACAGAAACCCGATCACCATATCCATTTTTATTCCGTGTCATGGAGTCTGATGGTGATGGTGTAGGAGGAGGTCGTGACAGCACATGTTTTTTTAATCCCATGGGTGGAACAAATGATTTTTTCTCTAAATATGGTTTGGCACCTGTGAAAAAAGATATAATTGGCTGTTGTACAGCTTTGTGAGGCAGACTTGTAGCTTTGACAGAATTTTGTGAAACTTTCTGAGGTTGATGGGTAGCTTTATGAGGATGTTGGGTAGCGTTATGAGGCTTGGCATGATGTGCTTCTTTTTCTGCTTCTTTTTGTGCTTCTATTTGAATGAGATTTAGAAATAAAGGGCCACGCGACCATCTACTTTCAGCCGTTTTTCTTTGTGGTTGTGGTGCTCCTGTAAGAGTGGATGAAATTGAGTGTTGCGATGGTTTAGAGGATGGTTGTGATAGGCTAAAAGATGGTTTTTATGATGTTTGAAGTTGGGGCTTTGAAGGTATGGAAGTAGATTGAGGAGGTATGGATGATTTTGGAGCAACCATGGACGGAGATGATGTAGAAGACGTAGGCTTTTTTACAGTTGTGGATTGCTTGATGGGTTCTGATATATATCCAAATGTTTGTGACACTCCAAGTGTTGGAGAGCATAATGGTCCCCATTTTTGGGTGGATTTATCAGAAGATTTGGCTGACTTTGGTGAAGCAAGGCTCGAGTCTTCACTAGCAGTAGCTATGAAGGTTCTTTTACTCCTGTAACTCATTTTTTTAGTTCCTGTTGAGCAAGTGAGAAACACAATTATTCTATCAGAAATTCAGAACTAGAATGTGAGCTGAGAAATTAAACTATCACTCAAAATAATAAGCGAAAAAGCACACAAATAGAATCATGTACATAGATTTTAGATAAATTTCACAGGAGGAGTACACTAAGCGTAGAAAAGCTTCTGAAAAAATGATGTTGGCTACACAAAGAAAATCCCTTGTGAGTAAGACTGACCAGGCAACAAAAGGCATATATCCACCATCCCCAAAATCACCTAACTCTGTATTCAAGACCTTACAATATAGCAGGAGTCCTAGGTTTTCCCCTCAAGCCAGTCATAACATTAACACTGCACCTGAGGTACAAGACACTAACCTAGCAGTGTTTGCTATATAATGCATTTCACTTTATTCAAGGAAATCAAATGTTAAATTATTAATGAGTTATTATATGCGTTTACATTATTGTTTCATATCTTATTAATTTTGGATTTTATCTGAAAATTATAGGAACTAAAACCTGAAACAGGCATAGATTTTGAAATTAGCTGGCTCACCGAGCTTTTTAGAAGCCTTTGCTTTTAATGAGGTAATAGTTTCTTCTGTCTCCACGTTGATTTTGTTCCCTTTGCCACCCAGACTCTTCAGTATAACCCTCATAGGCCCTTGCATAGGAAGATTTTCTAGCTGTTTAGCAGCTAACTCACTGAAATTAGGATACCATGTTGCTTTTGGTCGATGAAAATTAGAAATTGCCATCAATCAAGCCACCCAGAATGAAAAGGGGAGTTGGAAGACCTAGTAGAAACAGAAGGAGAGAAGAAGGAGAAGAGCAACCAGAGAAAAGATCAAAAAACTGTGAAATTTCAGAAGTGTGGTTGTTTTGGGCACAATTCTAGGACTTGTAAGGGAGGTCTGACCGGAAAGGAAATGAGAGAAACAGATGAGCCAATTGTGACAAAAAATCCTAGAGTTAGAGATCAATCAAATGCAGCAAAGGCGGAAAAAGCTGCTGAAAAGGCGGCTAAAGCTGCTGAAAAGGCATAGAAAGAAGCTAAAATTGCTGAAGTTGCAGCATCAATAGCCAGAGCAACAGACATTGCAGCAAGAACATCATCTACTGGTTCTAGGAGGGGGAAGACACCAACAAGAGAATCACGACAACCCAACTCTCAGTCGAGCACTCAACCTTCACTACCCCAACCATAAAACTGATTTTGACAATTTTATGAGACAATTATTTTTACAAGTAGTTATACAGAGTAATGACTAATGACTAACACATATTTGTAGTTTTTTTTTTGTTATATTTTTCCATTGTCAACCGTGGTATCTCTCAAACTATAGTATCATACTATGCACTACATCCCTGGATATAGTTGCAGCTGAAGAAACATTCACCTTTATTCGTGCAGCAAGCTCTATCCATAAATCCTGCGGTTTATGTTAGGATACCGGTTACTTGGTTTCAGAAGAACCTCTGATTTTATGCACAATTACGCCATATCCTATACATGCTATTATAATTATTGATCTGATGCTCGTTTTGATCTCAGGTATATTAAGTCAAGTGGGAAAATGTAAACTTGTATCTCAAGCAAAGAAAAGATGTTTGAAGGTTCAATGGAGCAAAGCTCCTCTTTATATTTTTAGATTCCAACACTTCAATTATCGTACAATTTTTATTGCTGGTTGTAACTGCTTGTTCAAGAATTACAAATCTTGGATGACAACAGAGCTGGAATCAGATTACCTAAGTCTGAGATTGCAGTAGCAAGTAATGATAAAGAGGAAGTAAAAGAGTGTTGGTCATTTTAGCAATAAGGTACATTTTAGTTGTGATTCCCAGGATGTTGTATGGGTTGGGTTTTATCCTGATAGGAGAACTGTTGCATTTCCCAAAGCTAAGAGAGAGAATTCTATGTGACAATAGTTGTTCAATCACCCCCTGTCAGAAAAGGGACCAAAGATGGAATATGTTCATAGTTTTTTTTACTGTCTCAGTTTCTATGCTACATTTTTTTCTTAGTTGTTTAGCTCAATATGACTAGTTTGGTTGAGCTTCTAGGTTGTATCTTCTCTGTTTTCGGCATAATTACCTTTTTAAACTTGGTGTTCTTTTCCCTTATTTTACCAGGCTATGGAGAGGCAAGGAACAGGGTTTCAGTCTGATTGTAATCTCAACCGTTTTGCATTGATTTGATACACCATGGAAGTAGATAAATTAAGCAGACAATTTCAACTACTTAAAAAAGAAGCTAAACATTTTCTGGAACAGGAAAAAAAATCATGTTTTTAGGAAAGAGTGCACAGAAATTTGCATAAAAACTAAACAAAGAAATAATTAATGGTAAAACCAAAGAGAACTAGCATAGTTCCGCAAGTAAAAAAGAGGATCACACAATATAACAAATGTTTTCATTTATATCTTCATGAGAATGGCAGCTACTGTAGATTAAATGAGGCATTCTAATGGTACGGAGACACTGTAAAGCACTTAAGCTAGTCGTCTAGTCTATATTTCTGAACACTCAATCAGCTGCTGATATCTTACACAAAACAGTCATAGAACCCAGGCAATAATCATCACTAACCTGTATCCTACGACGTAGTAATTCCTTGATAAAAAGGATAAAACTTCGCAGAATCGCCAACAGCATGTCATACACAAGTAAAGAATAATGGTTAGAGCAAGAATTAGGAGATAGTACAAATTTTGAATGCTACATAGTCATCTAATTCAGAACTCGCCTTTCTCCAACACTTCTTACTCCAGTCCAGTTTGAAAGTATCAAGTATAGCTACCACAAGCATATCAACCGCAAGAAAAATATACAATACTCAATTTACAAGACACGAGAGAAAATAAATGATATTACTAAACACAATGCAATATGCATCATAGGATAGAACACATAGAACGTAATTACTAGATTGAAAGTAAAATAAAATATTCAATAAATGGAATCAATAGAATATAAATACAAATACAAAGAGAAACAATAAAAAAAATAAACATGATCAATCTAACCCACCCTCTCCCTCTACTTCTACTGGTAAAGAATCACCTAAATCAAACAAGTCGCTAGGCTTATTCTTAACAACATGCAACCATCCTTTTTGAATCTCATCTTCCATGTAAAAAACTTGTTTTGCTTGAGATGAGAATATAAATGGATCATCTTGCAACAATCGGCCAGTATGCATCAATTTTGAGAAATTGACACATACGTCGCCATTTGGATATGTTCTTACACCCCTATGAATGTCTACCCAATCACAACGAAACAATACAACTTTGTAAGCTCCATAGTAATTTAATTCATAGATATCCATCACTTTTCCAAAATATGCCTCTCCATCTGCTTCAACCATAATTCCAGAATTTTGTGTCAGCAGATGACAATCGCGATCCATGGAAATGAATTTAAATCCATTGATGATGAATCCTTTTAATTTTCTACCATAACAATACAAACCACCCGCTAAAGCTTTTCTTAGTTTCTCATCTTCGGTGGTGGCATCTATGCAATGTACCTACGATGATACATAGTAAAATCAAATACATTGTTTTTTTTAAAAAAAACTAAGTATTTATTTCACATTAAAAGAACTGATTTTAAAATTAACCTTATTTTGCAACCACCCTCCGAATTCATTGATGATCCAGTTGCTTTCATCACTCTCCGTGGCGGAACTTTGTGAGTTCATTTGACGCTTCTCCATTAAAAATTCACTTCATGTAAGAAGAAATAACTTAGAATGATCTATTTCAACAACAGATAATTCATAGGAAAACTAACATAATACTTACTCCATATCCCCTTTGATCGCATCAGAGTGAAGTAAAACATAGAGATGAGCTTGTTTTAAGCTTTTGTCATCAAGGCGAATGGTGACCTCCTTCCCAACAACTCGACCACCAGTGTTAAATAAGTAATCATTGGAATTTGAAATCTCATCATCCATCCTCGTAGGTATGTTAAAGATGGTCTTAACACCTTCAAGATATCTCGAACAAAACCTAATTGTCTCCTCTAAAAGGAAGCCTTCCGCAATAGATCCTTCAGGTTGGGCTTTATTGGTTACATGTGATTTCAAATGGGACAAGTACCTTTCAAATAAAATATTTTTACTTTTAATATAATAAATGTGAAATATTTAATAAAATAATATAATTAAGACATGGAAGACAATTAACCTTTCAATGGGATACATCCATCTGTATTGCAGTGGTCCACCAAGTTTAACCTCCTCCACTAAGTGAATCAACAAATGGACCATGATTGTGAAAAATGAAGGCGGGAACTCTATTTCCAACTTACAAAGAGTTAAAATAATTCCATCTTGAAGATCATCTAAATCATCTGGATCAATAGTAGTAGAGCACAACCTCTTGAAAAAAGAAGACAATCCAGCCAACAAGTCAGTCACTTTTGTAGCGTTAGAAGCTCTTAAGGCAACAGGAAGGATATCTTGCATTAGAACATGGTTGTCATGACTTTTGAGGTTAATCAACTTTCTTTGCTTCATATTCACACAACTAGAGAGGTTGGATCCATATCCATCCAGAACTTTAAGTTTCTGCAGAACATTTAAGAACCTCTCTTTCTCCTCCGTAGACATAGAATAGGAAGTTGGAGGCATGTATTCACTTCCATTAGGATTAGTACTAAGCCAAAGGTGAGGCTTTATTCTCCATTTTTCAAGAGCTTTTCGATCATCCCTACTATCTCTACTCTTATCCATACTAAGAAGAGTTCCCAAAATATTCTCAGACACATTTTTCTCAATGTGCATTACATCTAAATTATTCCTTAAAAGATTATGCTCCCAATACACCAAATCAAAGAATATTCTTCTCTTGGTACCAAAAGCACTTTCATGTTGGACATCATTGTTATCATTATCTCCTCTTTGTCTCTTTTTCTGTGGTGCCTTCGACTTTCCATAAACATACTCGACCTTTTCTTGTTCACTCAATCTATCAGTCCCGCTAGGACGAGATGGAGCTTTACCCCACTCATTAGTTCCATACTTCTCACAAAATTTGTCACCCTGAATTCGATATGGGTGATCTGAAGGTAACCATTTTCTATAGCTACAATAACAAATCTTGTTCCCAAATCTATCAGAAGGCGTGGAATCTATGCATATAGGACATGCATTGTAACCTTTTGTGCTCAAACCAGAGAGCATTGCATAGCCAGGAAAGTCATTAATAGTCCAAAGCAAAGCCGCGCGCAAATTAAATATCTTTCCTTCAAAAGCATCAAAAGATTCAACCCCAGTCCACAACAATTTCAATTCATGCACTAATGGCTGCAAATACACATCAATATCATTTCCAGGACTTGCTTTTCCGGGAATAAGTGTGGACAAAATGAAAGAAGATGGTTTCATACATAACCATGGTGGAAGATTATAAGGAATCAACATTACTGGCCACGTACTATAAGTGGTGTTCATTAAACGATAAGGATTAAACCCATCACTCGCAAGACCTAATCGAACACTACGAGGGTCTAATGCAAAATCTCTATGACGCTCATCAAATGCCTTCCATGCTAAGGCATCTGAAGGATGCCTCAAAATCTTCTTATCATCTTCACCCAATCGCTCTGTATCATGCCATCTCATATCTTCTGTTGTTTTTGGTGACATGTAGATTCTTTTTGGCCTCGGGATAAATGGGAAATATCGCACTAGTAGAAAAAACTCTTGTTGCAGCCCCCTTATTGAAGGGGGCATAGAGAAATACGCTTCAACAACCAATCGGTTAACGCGGGTCAAATATTATACACCGTTGTTGAAGCGAACATTTTTCTTGTTCGCTTCAATAGCAATTGTTGAAGGGGGCATTAAACGTTCGCTTCAACAAATAATCTCATATACTCCAATTTTTAATTCTCTCTCCTCCTCATTGCTTCTGTTAGCCTGAAAGATTCATTTCTCTCTCTTCTCTCCCCTCTCCTCTCTCCTCTCTCCCTGTTCAAAACTCCAACCATCCGCCCCTATCCATGGAAGTTCTATCTTCTCTCTCTCTCCCTCTCCCTCTCCCTCTCCCTTATTCTCTATAATTTCAAAGAAGGTGTCTTCATAAACGCCCTCGATTTCGTTTTCTTTCTCTCTCCTCTTTCAACAATTTTTCTTCATATTAGATCTAGATATTTCAAGCGAAAACGAGGGAGTACATCGGTCAAGATGGTATCCAGGTCGAAAATTCTTGCTGGTAGCTTTACAGTCTCGAGCATGGTATTCGGGTATAACCTCTCTTCTTCTCTCAAGATCTATCGTTTCTGCTTTCTTTTTTCTTAATTTTATGATGATATTGCGGAAAATTGATGTTATGGGTATTGAATTCGTTCTGTTTGATCAGTTGATTGTTCCTGATGAATATCGTTGCCCTATTTCTAAAGAAATTATGAAGGACCCTGTTATTTTATCTACTAGCCAGGTTTGATTCCTATCTGGATTTTTCTTTAAATTTCATGGGTTTTTGTTTAACTTTTCTGGGTTTCGACTGAATTTTTCTCATAATTTTGAATTATTGTTCTTGGAAATAGAGATTGGTTGTGCTACTGTTTTACTAAATTTGATATCATTTCTGCAATTAGATGTCAAATTGACTCCCTTGTTACTTTTTTATTGTGAGATTTTGATGTTTTTATTATGATTTATTAAACTTATAGGTGATGGCGGATCCGCATAATAATGAGTTTGAAGCTGCTAAGTTTTTACAGAAACTCATTCATGAATCTACTGATGAGCCAGCGAAATTGGCCACAAAATTTATGTTGTGAGTTGTTGTCGCTGTCTTCCACCTTTCCCAGTCTATTTTTTATACGACTTCTTAAATATTCTGTATGTATGCTTCAGATATTACAACACATGAAAGCAAGTGGGTAGGAAAATTCTATGCCGTACCAAGTAATATCTAGGTGAGTTTTTTTTACACCCGGCTTCATCATTCTCACTATTTTTATGTGTTTGTTGTCAAAATACTTAGGTTATTGTTGATTATCAAAGTTATTGGTTTGATTTATGTCTTGGTGGGGCGGGCTAATATGTTGGTTAGGGTCAATTCTAGTGAAAGATTAGAGGGTTTAGAAATCTGTATATTAAGCTGACTAATTCTGTGTCACCTTAGTCTTTAGGCCAAATAATGAGAACATTAAGTACATATTTTTTGTTTGGTTTGATTGGTGGGACGGGCTAGTAAACTCAGAACTCACAAACTTGATTTTATTGAGCATACTGCAATGTGTCTTTTTAATGTCGAAGAATTCGAAGCTAACCTGACCATTCTAGTTAAAATAGTCTTTTTGGCCTTTTCCATAGATGAACAACTTGTTAAAAAAGAAGGTGAAGGACTACAACCATAGGAAAATTTCCTCAGAGACCTGCCAACGCAATGCCCGGGTCTCAGTCGCTTGGTCGGTTATATATACACAAAGAAATACGTAAAGACACATCCTAATGGAACTTTAAATTTTTTTCTTTTATAACAAGTTTTCAACCAAAATTGTTATTTTCATTGTCGTTCCATAAGCTTAGATGCATACGGTATTCAGAAGATCTCATAATCACCTTCACACCCATCTTATTCATCTTGTTTGGACTAACTTCCTTTTTCAAAAAATGATACTCATCCCGAGTTAGAAAAGGGGCTAGAGTCTGCAATGTCAATCGCGCTTGACCATCATTCATATCAGATTCTGTAAGCTTCTTCTCTAACAGTATTCTGGCTTGACTAACATCTTTGAAAACCATATTATTGCTTTCAATCTGGTGACACAATAATGCTAACCGTCCAACTGATTCACCACCTTTAGGACAACGTTTCTTGGATTTGATCTTCTTTAAAGTTAATGGTTTTTTTCTAGAGTGGACAACAACATTCAAAGGCGTAGGAGTAGGACGCCTTTCTGATTTATCTTCTTGACTAACATGATATACATTTAAATATTTAATCCTCCATTAGTAAGAAACATCTTGTTTTTACTATTCAAATTACTCTTATCTCTACATGTTGTATGCAGTCTGCTGGTATAGATTAGGGAATTAGCTTTCTGTTGTTTATGTGCTCTTGGTATGTATGCTATTATTATCTTGCTCCCCTTCCTATTTTTGGTGGTACAAATTAGGGAATTAACTATATGTTGCTTGGTATATCATGATATAATTTTATACAATTGATGTGTAATACAGGACCTGTTCTGCATTAAAGGAAGGCCGTTGAACTGTGGATGACCCTTTCTTTCACGAGTAGTAAGAGAGGAAGAGCGTCAAGGAACAAAATGTTGTTGCTGAAGTGTCACTCCCTTTTGTAGAAACTAATTTTTGTAAAACTAGAATTTCAGATTCAAAGATTATTTTTGTGTGAATTTATATTGTAAAATTACATTAAACAATATTATTTCAATATTAATGTGAATGAAGTATTTACTGTTTATAATTGTCTATTTTATGAGTATTATGGTTCTTCTATTACCTAACAAAGAAAGTTAAAGCAGAATATTAGTGGTGGTAGCCCAGCTTATGTGCTGTTGATTAAGACTGCTAGTTGGGGCGGGCAACAAAATGTTTGCCTCAACAGGCTTGTTTGTTGAGGGGGGCAACTTAATGTTCGCGTCAACAGGCTAGTCTGTTGAGGTGGGCAACTTAATGTTCGCCTCAACAGGCTAGTCTGTTGAGGGGGGCAATTTATTGTTCGCTTCAATAGGCTTGTCTGTTGAGGGGGGCTTTCAAATGCCCGCCTCAACATATATCTTTTTGAGGCGGGCCAAGCCCGCCTCAACAAATCTCTGACCTGTTGAAGCCCCCTCTGTCGAAGCGGGCAATGTTCGCCTCAACAAGCCTGAAATGCCCCCCTCAACAGGGGTTTTTTCCACTAGTGTATATCGCATTACCTTAGCTGGCACACCCTTCTTATGAGTATCCGTACCTTGATCACTTGTAATGCCACCCTTACCCTTAGTTTTCGCCCACCGCGATGTACCACAAACATGACACTTGTCTTTCTCTAAAATTTCACCCCAATACAACATACAATTATTCGGACAAGCATCAATCTTTTCATACCCAAGACCCAAGTCTTTTATCATTTTCTTACTGTAATAAAAGGATGAGGGAAAATCAAGTATTACATCTAGAATTAGCTTCAACAGCATATTGAAAGATTCAATGGACCAATGATTCATACACTTCAAGTGAAACAAGTGTAACAGAAAAGATAACTTTGAAAAGTTGGTACACCCTTCATATAATTTCTCCTCAGAAGCTTCAAGTAACTTCTTATACTTCGCCTCTTCCTCTTTCGTAGAATCATCATATTCAGCATCACTTTCATAGGTCACTGGCTCCTCAATCCACTCATCATCCTCTCGTGTTTCAAAAGTTGGGCAATTGGGAAACGTATTAACACTAAAAGCTGATCTTAGTAGTCCTCCCATATTATCTCGACTAACAAACCCACTTTCATTATTTAGGGATCCATCACTAGTATTCCCTCCATCACTACCAACCACACGATGAATCATATCCTCTTTACCATGAAAGATCCATTTCTTATACGACTTATAAAACCCCTTAAACAAAATATGTCCTACTACTACATTTACCGGGAACCATTTCTCCACCTTACAATTCTTACAAGGGCATCTAATTTTTCCATGGACTATATCTTCTTTAGCAAACTCAATGAATTGCATACAAACCTCGACATACTTAGGGTGGCCAATAGGTAGTTCGATCCAACTTGTATCCATATCTATATGAAATTAATATAGTAATAAGATATATAATTATCATACGTCGTATAATAGGAATTGCTTATAAATAAACGTTATGATCATTCTTAGAACCTTGATATTACATATAATTCAAATAGGAACTAGTTAAAAATAATTATTTACTTAGGAGATTAATTCAAGTGAATATAAAATCAAAACACCTCCATACACAACTCTACTAATATTCAGTATCTATGTTCATCTTCTTGCTAGAAACTACTTTCATTCAATTCCATATCATATCTTTTTTAGCAAACAAGGTGATACTTTCAACTTCACATGAATTCAACAAGGAAAATAAAGCATGTGAGTTTAGCAGACAAGATGATACTTTCAACTTCACATGAATTCAACAAGGAAAATAAAGCATACGAGTTTCACAAATTTATGAACACCAAAGTTTCAATAAAATAAATAAGATGGTAAAAGCTAAAAGAAAATAATAAGTCATAAGTCTAATCATTACACTCAAATTTTAGTTTGATTATACGTATTAATTGATCATTTTATAATTTACACAACCACAAGTCGAGTAGGAAAATAAAGGCAAATTTTATATAATATTAAGAATGTCAAATTTAACAATAAGCACCTGTAAAACGCTTGGGAAGGAGATGTCGGGACAAAGTAGATCCTAAACTCCACGAAAACTCTTAAAACCGGTGGCCACTTGAATTGAAGTCCAAAAACATCCGCTGCTTCTGCAAAAAGATACTTCAAACAAAATTTCACGAATTAAAAGTAACATCAGGAACTACTTAGTGTCCAGGATATCATAAATTTTGTCTCTAACCAAGTACGTACACATGAACATAGAATGCCGCATACTCTAGGCATTTAATTTAATTTCTAGTTTCCTATATCTCGATCTACATTTCCCACACCAAATTCATTTCACCTTGAGAATTTATTAATCAAATTAAGAGCTCCTTAATTTTATATTAATTTTGATGGAAGAGCTCTTTAACAAACTCTAAACCTAAGTGTTCAAGAACTCTAAACAATCAACCAACAACTGCACCAACTAACCAACAACCTAAACATCAAAAACAAAATGCAACAAAAGAACTACAATTAACAAAGGCAAACAATGAATAAAACACGAACAGCATATTGGCAGTAGATTAGGCAGAAAATCACGATACAGAATATCAGATCGAAGAAAAAGCATATCATTAGCAGATCAGATTCACAGCAGCAAGCAGTAGCAGTTCACACTACTACAAAACCCAGTTATTCTCGACATTATGGCCTCGACGCCAAAGGGAAACCGCTGCGTGAAATTCAGGTTTCCAATTTTACATGATTCTTATTCCATTGACCTGATTAAAGTTTTTTTTTAGCAGATAAATTGTGATATCAAGAAGCCACTAGGACACTAATTAAAGCCTGGACAGTATAGATTCAATGCACAACCCTTTATTGTGGCTTTGGCAGAGTAGAATAGTTCTGTTGTAGCTCTACGGAAAATCAAACCCTATTCTGGAAATATTTTTTAAGACCAAGGCATTTATATTTTTTTGGTAAATAAGGTATATTTTATTACCAAAAGGTAAAAGCCAAATAGAATTGAAACAAACAAACAACAAAACAAAAACAGCTAAGGGAGCAAAAACCCGCATCCCAAGCTAAAAACACAAAAGCAACCACAAAGAGATAAACCAAACGCAGAAGAGAACAACACAAAAGAACAGCAAAACAAAACAGCAGCTGCATCAGAAAGCAACCAACAATGCAGCAAGCAACTGGTACACTTCAAGTACACTACAACTACAGTAAGCACACAACACGTAGCTGCACACACTGACCACACACCAGGCTGAGCAGAACAGCAGCCCTTCAAACAGAAGGCCAAACAACTGCACAAACGCAGACAGACAACCAGAAGCGGAGGCAAAAAGCAGAACTGCAACAGGATACAGACTGAAAACCAGACTGCAAATTGAACACCCTGAAAAACTGACACCCTACGGCCTACACTAAACATCTTAACCACTCAACTCCAATATGTCAACTAATTATATCAATAAACAGAACAGCCTAGTCACCAGAAGTTTCAGGTGGAATTTGGATATGAATAAAAGGTCTCTCCTTAGCATAGGCTGATGAGATTTTAGGTATAGGATTATCCACATTTTCCAGAAGTACAATCTTTTAAAAACCAGGTTGATTATGAATTACTGGTGTATTGATAAAAGGGTCACACGATTCAATCTCGTTGAACAAGTAAGCTATATTGTTCACCAGGAAAAAAAACCAAACCATACAATACATCCAATTCCTAATTCTAAAAGAACCAATAATCTACCATAATAACCATCATGTATGTAACAGCTTCAACCAAAATTTTGGTATCAATGAAATTTTCTAAATGTGTTAGACACTCAAGAAAAAAGCAAATTCCAGCTTACTCCCTACATTGTTACTCCCTACATTGTTACCTGCTTAATTGAACAGAAACCTATCCAAGTTCCTTTTACCAGCTATAGCTCGAAGGCTAGTGTTGATGAGTTGATGAATAAATTGTATGTTCAGGAAGAGTATTGTTTCATAGTAGCTCGAAGTCTTGTGTTAGATGAATAAATTGTATGTTCAGGAAGAGTGATGTTTGATTTCACTCTGTAGTTTTTTTGTTTTTTTTTTTTCCCTTTCCTAGTATGTGAATGTAAAGACTAAGGAGTGTGTTTTACCACTCTTGAAATATAAATAAAGTAGTGCTACAAAAATGTGATTTCAAAATTACAATGCTGCCATCATCAACTAGGATTAATGCTGAAAAAATTACCATAATATTTCATCAAGAAACATAATTTTTTACTGACCCTTTTCTTTTACCATGGATTGTTGACACCACTTTGAAACATGTAGGTACACAAACACCTAAAAGGTTCTCAATTAGCATACAAATCCTAAAAATGATCATTCAGAAATTGATCATTCAGGTTAACATTTAGACCCTACTTTGTGATACAGTTTGTGATACACTGCATTGACTCAATATGCTCATTCAACAATAAGAAATTAAATTTCCATTTCTTAATCAAAATCAAGTGTCTTAGACAACAAATTCATAACCAATCCGTATAACTAAAAGAATTAAAATTCACTCAATTCAGTATGGAAGTTCACATAAAAACACAAACTAATTGCAGAATTTTTAATTAGAATATGCTGCCCCTTAAAATTCGAAGGTCCAAAAAAAAAAATGTAGAATTCTTGTGTCCCTGGTTCTCATAAAAATATCCCTTCGTCCTTAACCACATACTTTCATGGACACCTCTCCCCTAAAATTCAATTGCAAAAAGTAATTTACAATTAACTTGACATAAAAAACGGGTATAACATCAAGAACTTACCGGTGAAATCTGCGATGGCTCTGCAATGGCTCTGCGATGGCTCTGCGATGGCTCTGTTACGGCTCTATGATTGGGTTCGAATGAATTCTTGCAATTACGAAATCAAGTCGTGAAAATCCAAAGAAACTTGAAATTAAAGATGAATTTAGGGTGGAGTGAGAATTAGCTTGCAATTATAGGCTTCTCCAGATTTCCCATTTATACTGGAACGGAATGAGAGAAATTTGAGTTGAGGATCAGAGATCGTTAATTTGGTGAGAATACCTGGGGAATTTTTCAGAATTTTCTGGGATTTTTTGCTGAAGAATAGAGGAGGGAGCAGCGAGTCGGTTGTTAGAGTGGAGGAGGTTGAGAATTTCGTGGGTGTCGTGTAGTGTATACGTGAGGTTTCTGAAATCTTCAAATAAGCGGGAGTTAAACACGTGGTCACGTGCAATGGTTATTTTTGTAACATTGTGACTCTTTTTGTGGCCAATATTTATTTAGACACCTAAAATCGTCATTATATACATATTTAGTTTTCGTGACCAAAAAAATATTGTGACCCTTTATAAAAGCGTCATAGCAAAAGCGTCAATATATACTCTATTTTCTTGTAGTAGAAGATCCATAAAACATCTCTTTAAAATAAAACGAGCAACTATTGTCTGTTATAAAAAAATCTAAATCCCTTAGCATCTAAGCAAGAAACAAAAATGATATTTTTTGTAAGACTTGGAACATGGAAACACTCTTCCAGTTCCAAAACTAGCCCAGAGGGAAACGACAAATAATAAGTTCCTACAATTAATGTAGAAATCCTTGCTCCATTTCCCACTCGTAGGTCGACTTCACCCTTGCTTAACCTTCTACTTATTCTTAGTCCCTGTGAATTAGAACATAAGTGTGAGCCACAACCTGTATCTAATACCCAAGAAGTTGAATTCGCAAGTATACAATCTATAACGAAAATACCTGAAGATGGAACGACAGTTCCATTCTTCTGATCTTCCTTTAGCTTCAAGCAATCTCTCTTCCAATGCCCCTTCTTTTTACAGTAGAAGCATTCAGACTCAGAAGTGGGTTGGCTCACCTTCTTCTTTTCGGACTTGGTGCCGCCAGCTTGCTTAGTTGGGATGGCTTTCTTGCCACCTTTCTTAGCATTCCTCTTCTTGCCAGATTTCTTGAACTTGCCCCCACGCACCATAAGCACATCTTGCTTATCACTTTTGAGCGCCTTTTCCGCGGTCTTCATCATAGTGTGAAGCTCAGTGAGCGTTTTTTCCAGACTATTCATGCTGTAGTTCAGCTTGAACTGGTCATACCCTCTATGAAGAGAGTGGAGGATGGTGTCTACAACCATTTCTTGAGAGAATGCTGATCCAGCCGACTCATATTCTCAATTAATCCAATCATCTTGAGAACATGTGGACTTACGGGCTTGCCCTTCTTGAGCTCGGTGTCAAGAATTTTCCTATGAGTCTCGAATCTCTCGACTCGAGCTAGATCTTGGAACATGTTCTTCAACTCATTGATGACCGTCAAAGCATCTGAGTTGATGAACGTTTTCTGTAGATCTGAACTAATGGTTGCAAGCATTAGACATTTTACATCCTTGTTGGAATTAATCCAACGATTGAGGGCTTCCTGGGTGACCCCTTCGCCCGCGGCTTCGGGCATCGCCTCTTCCAAGACATACTCCTTTTCTTCCTGCATAAGAACTATTTGCAAGTTCCTTTTACCAGTCAAGGAAGTTTTTCCCGCTGAACTTCCTTTTCGATAATTGATCAGATGTTGAATGAATTGTTCTTTACCATAATTAAAAATAAAATTGAAAAGAATTGATAAACAAATAAATAATCATTCATATTTTCTCTTAATAAACTTAAATTCTAGCATACATGCATAATTCAAAATTTATTAAGCATTTTATTCGAGTTTTTGTGTTCCGTCAGGTGTGAATAAAATGAAACCAAGATCCTTAAATCATTGCAGAATTAAGCACATTACGTATTTTGACTCAATTCTAAAATATTTTAGGTAAGCAAATCCTTTGCTAATAGTCTATAAACTACTCTTGGTTGATAGGTACGTCTAAGAACTTATTAGGTAAACCTATCCCATTTGCCACGACATAAAATGACTCCTTACTTATATCGTTGAGTTTTACCAAAACTAACATGTACTCACACTTATTTGTGTACCTTACCCCTTTAGAATTAATAAATAACACCTCGCTATGGCGGAAAACTATTACTAGATTGATGTAAAGGTTATCCAAGTAAGTGTTATTTTGGAATGACACATTTTAACTCAATTTTTAAACGTTGGAACTTAGGGCTCTTACTATGTTGGTTAGATTTTAAGTGAACTAAAATCCTTAATCATGCAACATAATCAAGCCACAATCTCATGTATTATTAAGACATATTTAAAGAAATAAATAACTTAAAACATGCATAAGATTTAAATGTGATCTAGTATGGCCCGACTTCATCTTGAAGCTTCAACTTCAAACTCCGTCTTGAAAATGGATTGGAAACTCCATCTTGAATTTCACCATGGGAGGCGCATTTTCTTCAAATAGGATATGCTATAATTAAAACTAAGTACAACTATTTGATGGTACGCAGACCATATTTAAATAAAACTTTGGTGCAAAAGACCAATTTTACATTCAAATTAATGGTAGGCAGACCATATTTACTATCCTATTTGGGCCATACTAGTCACTTTCCATAACCTGCAAAACATTACATTTACAATATACCATTCATCCATTCATTTATCAATGAATGGCCCATATAGCAAGTTAGTAGAAAAATCATGCATCACATAAAAATTTGCAGCAACTAATCAAAGGTTCCAACAATCTACAAACTATTCAACCTTATTAGTTCTAATCGAGTTGTTTTAACCTTAAAGGAATAAAGGCCTAATCAAGAGTTTAATGACTAAAAGCTCACACTAAAACCAAGAATTTATATGCTTTACAAATTGTAAACATAAAATTGTATTTCCTAGTCCAACCGGAAACTTACAAATTTAATTAAAATTTAAAGCTCACATAAAATAATTTTAAATCCCTTTATTTTATTTTTAGTTGATTAAAATTAATTAATTAAATTTTACCAAGGTTTTAATTTTATTAAAATAATTAGTATAAGACAAATTATAATAATTAAATTAATCAAAATTAAATTCTAAGAAAAATTAAATTACGAAATTAAATTTAATTAAAATCGTTTTCAACCGAAAATTAAAAACAAAACGAAACAAGTTAATCGGCCAAGGCAAGGCACATGGGCGCAAGGCCATGCCTCGCCCAGGCTTGCAGCGACGCAAGGGCTGACCGCACGCATGGCCGAGGCCATCGCACGACCAAGCCCTCGCCAGCGCCCATTAGCTCAACGCCATTGCTGGCTTGCTGTTGCATGCTTGCTTGCTTTGCGCGCATGGCATGAGGGCATCCATCGATGCCTCGTCGGCAACGCTGTTGGGCACAACGCGGGCTGGCAGACATGCACGGCTCGGAAGCCATAGCTGTAACACCCCGACAATTCTCTCTTTTCTAAAATACTCTTTTAATATAAAACATAGAGAATTATCAAGGCATTATCGCCCGTGTAAAAACGTAACGGCTTATTCAGAATTTTGCAGCGGAAATCATAATAAATAACTTTAATAATTTAAATAAGTCAACTACCAAAACCAACAAACCGAAGTCGACCTAATTAGTTCAAATCAAATTCAAGTCCATTAAAACAAGTTCAACAAAACCAAATTCAAATGAGATAAAATAACGACTACACAAATCTCTCCAGATCCCGAACCCCAGTGATGCATCATCTTCAAACCTGCAATGGACAATGCTTATTGATCCCTAGAGACTGCTCACCAAAGATTGGGTCATCACAGGATCAATAAGGCATAGCCATGATCAACATGCACAAGCAAAAGCACGCAATCAGCAAAGCTGAGTACTACATACTAAATCAATAATAATCCTAACATGATTCTATTAAACGAACAATCTTAACATGATTCTAATAACGTACATAAGGGCAACCAAAACATAATAATTTGAAACCACACTTAACTAGACTAGACTAGACTGAAATAGACTTTTGTAACATTAATATTATTTTAATTGAAATAGGCAATGGACCGAGTTTTCTAGCTAGAAGCTTCACTAAGGAAGACGAGGTACGGGCGCGACTCCGTAACCTCAGTGACCTGCGATATCGAGGAACGTTTGAATAAAAATAGGACACGGTGATCAATCCGGTCCGAGATAAAGGCCATGGGCTACCACCATGAACCCCAACTCCTGTTTGTCCGTCACTTTAGACGTGCACAGTCTAAAGCTATTGCTACTCAGTTTCACTTTACATGATTTACAAATTGAAACCCTGTTATGACTCAACAATCACATAAGGTATACAATCCACATTTATTCACAACTGTTTTTATCTTGGAATTAAGTAAGTGATCACAAATGTATCAAACAAGACTCATTCCAATTAAACCCAACCTTTCCTTTAATACTGATCAACCCCTCTATATGGGTATAAGGTTTCAACTTACTAAACAAGGTCCTCGGCCCTCATAAAGTAGTGAAAAAATAAAAGGGAACAAAGAACAATCGATCTGAATCAATACATATAATAATCTAATGTTCCCAACCAACATGTTCGCATCAATCATCTACTAACATGTTATAATTCTCATAACGAAATACATATGCTTAACATGTCCACCCAACAATATTAAACATGAAATTCCGACACAATCAAGTTCATCAACAAATTTCAACTTGGTTTCAACAAATAACGCACATTCCAAGCACACAAGTATGTACGTACCTTGTGTAAACAAACTGATAGACCACTTTAACACTTTCAAAAGTCGCCTACAGAGAATTCTCCGCCTAAAACAACCAATAAAGATTCCCAATCAACTTCTAATAATTCGCAGCCATAAACAAGCATTCTAAATACATCCTAAACATATTTAGAACATTCCTCAACATCCGAACTTAACTACTAAATCTCCTAGCATAGTGATTACTTCACTAACGATCACGAATTATCATAAATTCCAATATAACACGCAATTTACAATTTTCAGCAATATGAAATAGTTTCAAACTACTCCAAAATATGTCCAACGTGCTTAAAATCATAAAAATAATAACTTTCATAATTTATAATCATCCTACTATGATTTTAAAACTATTAAAACCTTAAAAAATTCATGCTTTAATAATTAAAATTCTTATTTCAATTCAATTATATAATCTGAAAATTAATAATTTAATTATGCAAACATAAAATCTGAATTTCATAATTGACTCATAAAATCTATAATTTAATTCAAGAAAAACATGAATTATATTAATAAAATATAAATTAAAACATTAATAGTTTTAAGGGTTTGAGAAATAACCAAAAGTGAGGGAGATAAGGCTGGCTGGCCGGAGGTGGTGCTGCGGCAAAGCGGCACGGTGGCAATGCGAGATCAGGTTGGCGACGTCGGTGGCCGGCTGGTGATGCGGCTGACTTACGCAAGAACAAGCAGGGAAAGGGAGGATTTCCACGCGAAGGATGAGAGAGAAGAGGGTGTCGGCTGAGCAGGGCAGCGACGACGATGAAGGTGATGGTTGTGGTTGGCCTGGTGGTCGCGGCTGTGCACGCGGTGGCTGTCGTTGGTTCAAGAAAACAGAAACGAGATGAGGAGGATATAAAACGAACGCAAGAAAATGAAAACGAAAGGGAAGATAACGACGAGAGGAGAGAGGAGGTGTACCGGCGGTGATGAGAGAGTGGTGCAGCGATGTTAGTCCGGCGGTGGTTGGCGGCGACGGCTGCAAAGAGAGGAGCAAGTTTTGAGGGTTTGGGTTTACGTGAGTTTGAAGGAGATGGTTGGTTTGTTTGTTTTTTTTTTTTTTTGTTTTTTTTTTACGTAATATTGAAAGAGAAGGAAGGAGTAAAGTGTTTTGGGTCTTATTATTTGGGCTTTGTCAATTGGGCTAGAATTAGGATTTAGTTTTAGGATTTCAATCCAAAATCGATTAGGATCGTTTTCTAAATTCAATCGGTTTCGTAATTCGATTTCTTTTCAACATAAAATTCTAAAATTATTTTAATTTCATAAATCGTTGAAATATTTAAAACGTATAAAAATAAATATTCGTTAATTACCTTTTTATTTCTATAATTCGTAAAATCTATTTAAATATAATTAACTATACGTTAAAATATATTAATAAGATTTATAAAATTACGGGGGATTACAATCTACCCCTCTTAAAAGAAGTTTCATCCCGAAACTTGACACGAAAATTCACACATTTTTCAAAAGTTTTCAACTTATTCTTACTGGAGAAGTACTTTGTGACACTCTTGTGCATTCTTTTGCCAACTAAGAGTTACTTGCAATATTCACGAACACATTTCAACTCTTGTGGAGGATCTATTTACTTGCATCAACATGTATAATTTGCTAAAATAAGCATAAAAATGCATAAAAACACCATAAAATCTATAACCCTTATAAAAGCAACAAGTTGGAGTTTGGAACAGTAACTTTGTTTGAACTACCAATTTTACCCTTATTTTGTTGCCACGTTGGTCCTCCTTTCTTCTTCCCCCTCCTCCTCTCCCTCAGTAATAACGCCCAACCTCCTCTCCCTTAGTAATGGCGCCCAACCTTCTTCTTTCACTGCACCCAGACAAACTCCCTCAGTAATAGAACCCAGAAAAATTCACCAGCCAAGGCAGAAAAATTCGCCCCTGTCTTCTTTCATTAATTCACCCATGTCTTCTTTCATTCTCCTCCTTTCATCTCCTCCTTTCACTAATTTGCTGACCAGCCATGGGGTTCGAGTTCGAAGCAAGAGCAAACGAAAGTAATATCTTGGGGCCGTTTCAAGCAGGCGATCTTACTATTGGGGGGTGGATCTCTTCTATTTCTTTTAAATTGCGAAAAATGGGGGAGAGGATGGCCTGCAATCGTAGTCGAGTTCGAATTTGTGTCGGCCTCTCCCGCATTTTTCACAGTTCGGAAGAAAGTGAAACAGATCCCTGCAATCGGAAGTGTGGATTATTTGTCCAATTAGGTATGGCAATTTCAGATATTGAGCTTAGGGTTTAGTTGGTATGGCAATAGTATTGTACCTTAATAAATTGCCTGCAATAGGGTTCTACGTTTGGTCTTAATTTGAATTCCATAAACTTGCAATACTTTTGTTGAATATCAATAAACAAATTATTTTCATTTTCAGGGAGGATTATTTTGTTGATTATTTGGGGTTGATTTCCTAATTTTGGACAGAAATATGAACGGGAGGAGATATCGATCGGCGAGTCCTTGACGTGTAGCGTTTGCGAGTTGTGGCGAAGAAGCGGCTACGAGGTGGTGGTGTTGATGGGTTTGTTCTGGTATCTACTTCTGATTTTCTTCATATTTCGATTTAGGGAGGAAATTGTTGGTAAAAATTTAACAACTACGGAGTAGAAAATAGAAGGAAAAAAAAGCAGGAGTATATGTGAGGGGGTCGAAAAAGCACGAGGCTAATGCGTGACCTCGTCCCTCGTGGGTGTGACGATTCTTTTTATTCAATCAAGTGTAATTGGATTTCCTGTGAGTTTACACCCAATTGACTAGTAATATAGGAGTCGCCATTCAGTTTTTAACGACAATGAGAAAAACTGACAAAACCCGGTTATCGTGACATAAAGGGAGTGCAATTATGTTTGACCACGACGGCCGTAGGTTCCCTTGTGATCCCTGGTGTGGGAATCTCTCAACATACACCCGCAAGGTAGAGATTGAGGGTTCGGGGGACTGTAACTACCGAGAGGAGTACTTCGCTCGTCGATAACTCCAGAGGCAGGATATCCTTACTAGCTCAGCATAAATAATTGAAGGGACATGCGTTAACTATTAAACTAATCTGAATTGATTTTAGCAATATGCAACATATAATACTAATTCGATCGTGATTATCTGATTTAAATAACATTAAGGGACCTAGCATGATGATCCGATTTCCCAAAAATATTATATTTGTTAGGCGTGATAGAACAATCGGATTAGGTTAATTTAACAGTTCATAAAAAGGGCGAGGAAAGCAATTAAATCATCGAAACGGGACACATTACGACGCACCCTTGAGAGGTGCGTCACGGTTCTCAGAAAACTAACCACTTTGACTTTGCTATTTCTCCTTTTTATTTAACGAATCTCAATTATGGGACAGGATACGTTCTGTTCGATTTATGGATCGATTGCGACAGAACGCGTGAACAATTTCGCAGCGAGAGGCTTAGGCTAAGGGTTGGAGTCAATACTCAGAATATAATTATGTGTTGTTGTTCCTTTCACGTCGAACTTAGGGGTCTATTTATAGGAAAAAGTGGCGTAGAAAGATAGTTTTTCAGGAATTTGAATACGAAACGGATTAGGAAAAGAATCTGTCCCAGGTATTTTTGGCGCCCAGCTTTGGGCGCTGGAATTTTAGGCGCCCAGGGCTGGGCGTTGAAAATAGGGTCTGGCAGAATTCTTTGTCAGATTGGACTCTAGAGTACGGAGTTCATTCAGAGACTTAATCCGAGTTATTTGGTGCGTATCAATTTGCGACGAAATGCATCTGGGCCCTTTACGAACTCTAGGTTCGTTATGAGTTTAATTAATACGTTAACTCTTTTATCGAACTGCGATAGGAATAGAATTCCTTTCACAATTTCTATCTCTTTTAGGATTTATGTTGGAGTGCAACACCTAATTCTGACAGGTTTCTATCTTTTTATTCTTACTACTTTTAGCAACTACCCTTTACGGCAGTTACTATTTTTAGCAGGTTGAGATTCGTTTATTTTATAGGAGATGCGTTGTCAAGTGGAGATTTACGGTTTCATCATCGAACCTTCCCTTTCGGGAATGGGGACAAAAGTAGGTGTCTACAGTTAGCCCCCACTTTGACTGAGTCTTGGAGTAAGACGATGGTCAAAGTACTAGACAGAGTGCGTCACACAAGCCATGGTGTATGTGACCTGTTTTGCGAGAGTCTCACGAGCCCCCGAGTGATAACATTTGACTTAAGGGTCATCACTTGAAGTGTCGACATATCCCTCACGTGTCATTGGGATTTGTCAACTGATAATATAAGACGAAGGAAAATCCAGCACCCTTATTTTTATAGGACGTAAAACGAAGGAAAATCCAGCACCCTTGTTTTTATAGGACGTAAAACGAAGGAAAATCCAGCAAAAGTTATCGCTGCAGCGACTAAGGACCTGCGCGGTTTAATGGCGCAGACCCCGCCGGCTAAAGATGGCGAGCCTGTCCGCTAAGGGTGGACACCCCGTCCGATAGAAGTGGACGAATCTGTTTTTGAAATTTGAAAATAAGGACCTACGCGGTTTGTGACGTAGACCCCGCCGGCTAAAGATGGCGAACCTTGTCCGCTAAGGGTGGACACCCCGTCCGATAGAAGTGGACGAATCTATTTTGAAATTTGTTTTTCTTTTTTGAAAATAAGGACCTACGTGGTTTGCGCCGTAGACCCCGCCGGCTGAAGATGGCGAGCCTATTTTAAATTTGAAGACTAAGGACCTGCGCGGCTAGTGACGCAGACCCCGCCTGCTGAGGGTGGGCGAGCCCTGTCCGCTAAGGGTGGACGTCCCTGAATTCGTTTTTTCGATTTGGGAACTCGCGCGGTTGGTGACGCGATCTTGCCGACTGAAGATGGGCAAGTTCCTATTTCTTTGTGATTTCTTTTGAGAATTTCTTTTTATTCATTCTTGTAGGAGCGAATTCTTCCGAGGGATGCTCGGATTTAGTTGCAACCTGAATGTGGGTTGACAACGTGCTTAGACGGACCATTGTCTCGTGGTCATCATCTTTCATGGTTTTGAGCTAGTCTTTACGGCTCAATTTTGCCACTCCATGGGTCCTTGATTAGGGGACTATGTATAAGTATCAACGGCGACCTTTGTCTTGAGGTCGTAAACCGGTTTTATTTTTTGAGACATCCAAACACGGGACTTCGTACAGCGTAGTCTGGGAATATTGTTTTTAACTTTGCATAATATATTTTCTTTTGAGCCCCCAAGCACTCGTGCTTGACGGTCATTTTTTGTCAAAGAGGTTCCTACGCATTTTGTAATGTCTTTGATCGTGTTTGGGATCGTGCTCGTAAGTGCGAGCGATCTTTGTAGTGGTGTGCTACTTTGTGAGGTGCGACTTTCGGCAATTTTCAAGTCGAATGAGTATGGCAGGGCCCACTAGAAGTTAGGGCCTTTTTTGAGCCTGGGTACATTTTCGGCGCCCAGGCCTGGGCGTTGAAATAATTCACGCCCAGGTGGGGAGTTTGAAAGTGTTGTTTGGGCTGGTCTCTTGATGACACAGTTGGCCTCTTGTTCATTCGTTTATTTCACTTGGAAGTTCTATGTATTCTCTTTTGTTTTGTTTTTTCTTTGTTTTTAGAACGTGATGATTTTCTTGAGAAGCTGTAGCCGATTGGTGGACTACGGTGCTTGTCGCTTCGGGGCGATTATTTTAAGGAACTGTTGCTCTTAAGGCGTACAGTTATTGCGATAGTTGGGCGAGTCTATATGGCCCGAGGAACATACCTTGAGGCGTAAGACTTGACCGCTCTTGTTGTTGTATATTTTTCCTTTTGAACGCGTTCGTGAATGTTCAATACTTAGAATGATGATATGTATGTGCGAACGAGTGTTCATAGAATGGCCATTGTGTGCGGTCCATTAATCAGTGTGCTTGAATCATTTTTTTGAACAATGACTGATTTTGAATAGTTTGCTTAGAAGCTTGATAGGGGTCAAGCCCATTCATGAAGTGGGCTCAAACATCGTGCCCTTTCGATTGTTCGAACATTTGCTCCGAGAGATTTTTTATTTTGCTATGGTTGTTTCGTAGCTTGGAGCCGCCAAGTATGCATGTTGGGATGCTACCTTTTGGCGTACGATTTTTGGTAGGTTTTTTTTGAGAAAGATGCCTTGGGGTTCCGCTCGTGTAGGTGCGAGCTATCCCTTCCGTGGTAGGTAATATTTTGCTACCTTTAATCCTTAATGTAGAAGTCGTGTGGCTTGCATTTTGAATTTGGGCGATAAGTAGTTTTTGCCTCTTTTACACATGCTCTTGGTCGTGCCTACATTAGTGTAATATGCCTTACTCTTCTTTTAGACTTGTACCGTGGGACGGTTGAACTTATGGTGCGACGTAGGCTTGTGTGGCCTAACGGCGTGTCTTAGAACATTCCTCCAGGTGTTGGGATATTATTATTTTTTGCATTGGAGTACTTCATCACGCCTCGTTCAGGTGTTCGAACAAGTGTAGCACCTTCTGCGTGGGTTTGCACGGCTTATTACTTCGTTCGACGCGAGGATTCATAGGTGTTTCTTTCTTATTTTTATATCTGGGCAAAACTTGGCTAGCAGAAATATTCAGCGCCCAGGCTGGGGCGTTAAAGATATCGGCGCCCAGCTCTGGGCGTTGAAAATGATTTCCGGGTCTATTTTGACAGTTCTTATCCTTGATTTTTTTCCTTCGCTTTTGCTTTGGAACGAGATACCTGTGTAACGGGCGCTTGTAGGGCGAGCGTTATGTGCAGTAGTTTGATCGGAGTTTTGGTGACTCGCGATTTTCAGTTACCCTTGTTAGTGGGGTGACTTTATATATTCTAAGTAGTGCTTTAGAATTTGGGAGGGGTTGTAGCCATTCTAAGGTTCGTTTTACACGATTAAAGCTTAGGATTGTGCCCCTATGATGTATGTATAGCATTAGCGTCGAGAATTTGTGATGAAATCGTCATTTCTAGCTTTTTTAGAGTGTTTTTCTCAAGCCCCCAATTGTAGCTACGGGATTGGCTTGGTGCTATAATGCTTTGCATACGTTTTTATGCATTCATGGTGACATGGATCATGAATAGTTTGAACCAGACTCGTTTAGTGCGAGCACTAGTGGAAAAAATGCCTGTTGTAGCCCCCTTGTTGAGGGGGGCATACATAAGTGAGCCTCAATAACCACTCAGCCAACGCGGGTCAAATGTTTTACTAACAGGTTGAGGCGGGCTTTTGTGGTGTTCGCTTCTATAGATACTGTTGAAGGGGGCTTTTGATTGCCCGCCTCAATAGACACTAGTCTAAAGGGGCGGGCTTATGTTTGTTCGCTTCAACAGGTCTCCTCCTCACCGCCAAACAGATAAGATCTACTCGTTTTAATTCTCTCTCCTCATTTCATCTGTTTCATTTCTCTCTCTTCTCTCCCCTCTCCTCTCTCCTGGTTCAAAACTCCTCAAACCCGCTATTTCGTCAACAAATCTGGCTCCCTCTCGCTCTCCTCACAGTCGTTGGCTTCCATGGAAGCTTTTCCTCCGCCTTCCATGGAAGAGTTACAAAGCTAGGGTATCTCCGCGACCTCTCTCCCTCGACTCTTCAAACTCGTCGATTTGTCTCCCTCCTCAAGCTAGGGTATATCGATTCTATCATTTCTGCTTTCTTTTTTCTTAATTTTATGCTGGTATTGCGAAAAATTAATGTTATGGGTGTTGAATTCGTTCAATTTGAACTTTTGATGCCGCATTTTGGTATATAGTATAGATCTATGATGTTTTGTTGTTTTTAATTGGTTAAATCTAATTTTTGATGCCTCGTTGCATAATATGAGAATATGTATTTGAAATTTATTAAGTTAGGGGTTTCAATATTTGCAATAATCGCAATTAAGGTTTATTTCAATAATGTTCCTCTTTTACGCTTCTAATTTGCATACTGAATTTCTTCGTTATCCATATTAATATAATAAGTCGACATCTTAGTATTTGAAATAGAATTGGGCACTTTCAGCAAATTGTTGCCAGTAATATTTTTGGTTGACTAAGTTGTTGAGTATGATTTAGCCTAGAGGGTGGAAATCTTGAGTATTTGTCTTCAGAGTTTTCCCTAATCATCAGATTAATAATAACAATCTCAGAAAGGTTTGATTCGATTGTAAAGAAAACTCTGGATTTGAATATGAGTGCACATTATGTTCACTGGATTCTGCTTGTGATAAGCATATAAGTTTAGTGTAAATATGTATCCCTGCATTGTAGGAGTAAACTTCAAGCATTTAGAGGGAGTATGTTTGGATTAGGTACATTTCATAATGAACAAAGTATGGAGGTGTAGTATTGTGAAACTTTAGATTTTGGTAGTTCTTCATTTCGAATCATCTAGTGTGGGCGAAAGGTGCTATACTAGTATTCGCACATAAATGATTCTATTTTGAACTTAAGTTGATTGTGGGATTTGCTAGACTTTCCTCCCTGCAAAATAAGCTGGTAATGTCTTAGAACTTATGAAGTTTGGTACAGTACTATCTATACTCCTGTATTGTGCAAGAAAGGAAGTTAAACAATTTGGGATGAAAGTTCAAGACAGTCAAACAGACTCTTCCTGAATGTTTCGTCTGAATACCAGTAAATGAATTAGATCACAGGCACAGTCAATCTCCTCGATTTCTCAATTTCATACAGGGAATTAGTAGAATGGTCTAATTTGGTATCTGATGTAGCTTATCCTGTCTTCTGGGTGTTTGTCCTGTCTTTTAATGAACAATCCTTGTGATGCGCACAAAATTTTCTGAAGTGAAGTTTCACAATGAAACAATATGTCACATATAAGGCAGGAATTTTATGTTTTTTCACTGGTTCTTTAACTTACTGAAATAGCATTGCTGGATAAGCCGTTTTACAAGTGATATACAATACAACTACTACCTACTGTTACAGGGCATATGATGCTACAGTCCCATGATGCTCTTGTAACATTCATAAAACTGTATTTTTTTTTGTGCGCTGTATGTTTACACTAGTAATTTCGCTGCTCATAATATCTGGCTCTCTATGTGTTGCACTAGAATGACTAGATAAATCTGATTTTATTTAAGTAGGTATACTATGTGTTTGATGAAGCAAACATGGCTTTTGTGCTTCCTGTTGATGACTATAAGCATGCTCATTACTATTTTAATTATGAATAGTACTAGCTGCGTTCCTCCAAATTATATGGACAGGCAACCTGACATTAATGAAAAGATGAGAGCCATTCTGGTTGATTGGCTGATTAAGGTAATTTTGCAAGCATTACTTATTTCTTATAGTCGAGAGAAAGTTAACTATAACCAGTGGTGCCACTAACTGTCTAATATTGAACCAAAAGGTCCATTATTAGTTTGAGCTCATGGAGGAGACGATATATCTGACAGTCAACCAGATCGACCGCTTCTTAGCAATTAAGCCAGTGGGGAGAAAAAAAGCTCCAGCTAGTAGGTGTCACATCAATGCTTCTGGCTAGCAAATATGAAGAGGTGTCAGTTCCGGTTGTTGAAGATCTGGTACTGGTATCTGATAGGGCTTATAGTAGGCAAGAAGTTATTAATATGGTAAAAATCTACAGAGTGGTGTTATGGTAATGTACATTCTGCATTGTTGGATCAGATATTTGTATCAACATCTTGCTATCTTTTTCTTCTGGTGATTAGTTTCTGAAAGTGATGGTCTTTTTTAATTGTTGGATCTTTAACAGCTCGAACTCCTGTCCTTTTTTATTGAGCTTTGCCTGATTGAGTAAGAAATGTTGAAGTTCCCACCTTGTCTATTAGCAGCAGCATCAGTATTCAGTGCTATGTGCACTATGAGTGGGTGCAAGCATTGGAAGAAGACCTGTGCGTGGCACACTGGTTATTCTCAAGATCGGTTAATGTAAGCACTCTTGTACTTGTCATTTCCTAAATTTACGTCTGAGTAAGCCAACAATTATATATTCATTGTTTATGGTTTGTTTCAGGGACTGTTCAAGACTGATGATTACTTTCCATCTGAACGCTGCATCAGCAAAGCTCACTGGTGTACTGTCCATCGGAAGTACAACACTTCTAGATATGGCTACACAGCAAAATGCGAACCAACTCTCTTTCTCTTAGAAACCATTGGGTTCAGTGGGTGGACATACAAATAAGGAAGCCAAATGAATCCACCGTTCTCTTGGGGTCTGGCATTAAGGACTTTAAAGCAACTGAAGTTGTGCCCTCTTCTACTGAAGTTGTGTGAATTTGTAATGTAAAATTACATTAAACAATATTATTTCAATATTAATGTGAGTGAAAGATTTATTGTTTACAATTGTCTATTTTATGAGTATTATAGTTCTTTTATTACCTAACAAAAAAAATTAAAGCAGAATATTAGTGGTGGTAGCCCAGCTAAGCTGTGATTAAGACAATGTTTGCCTCAACAGGCTTGTCTGTTGAGGGGGGCAATTTAATATTCGCCTCAACAGGCTTGTCTGTTGAGGGGGGCTTTATAAATGCCCGCCTCAACAAGTGTTAATTTCAGCATCAACAGGCTTGTCTGTTGAGGGGGGCTTTCAAATGCCCGCCTCAACAGATATCTTTTTGAGGCGGGCTAGGCCCGCCTCAATAGATCTCTGACCTGTTGAAGCCCCCTCTGTTGAAGCGGGCCATGTTCGCCTCAACAAGCCCGAAATGCCCCCCTCAACAGGGGTTTTTTCCACTAGTGGAGGTACGTTCGAGTAGTGATTTTGCTGCTTCTCTTGTAAATGTCGTATTGTGCGACATTGCCATGGTCAAGGTAGTCACATGTTGAAGTGTGCCTTGTCCAAAAGCTAGGTGCCTTTCTTTACCCATAATCATATTTGGAAATCTTTTGACTCACTTGCAAAATTGAGATAAACGCATACTTAGCTTAAACCAACGACACTTTATTATGTTCGAAGAAGTCTTTAGAAATCATTTGAAAAATTATATAAAATCCGAATCCTACTGTGTACAATCCGAGGTGTCCTAAGTAGGTTGACTTATAGAAGGGTTCGTACAGGATTACATGAGTGAATCAAAATACTGTTACGATTTTTGGAATGTTGTCTAAGGATTTGTTGGAAGCCAGAGTGCAGGCGTCAAGATATACTTGTGCCCGTTTGGCATATGCTTTAGGCTTTTAAGGCCATCTTTTCCAGAATTGCGGGAATATAAACCGTTTTCAAATTGACTTAGATTTACTTGGTGTATGTCTGTATAAAAGGTTAAGGTATACTTAGTTCCTTCCCTATCTCTTTCATTTCAATCTTTTAGCCCCTAGTTGCTATTATGTCTTCCCATACGATGCTTTTTAAATTTCGATTTTAGATGTCCGTGTCATATGTCTGAGTAGGGTGAGCCTTGGTTAAGTGCCAAGTCCTATTGACAATGTCTGATTTTTTTTTCAAAGGGGATTCGCAAGTATTTGAATTACCATGAACGGGTGCCCTAAGTTCGAAGGAACGATGGGGCAATGCCGTAGAACGATTCTCTTTATTGCAAGCCTACTGCCTTTACTACTTGTTGGCGATCATGACTGTGTCTAGTGGTGAAAGAAAGTCTTTAAGTGAGTTAGTTCGCTTTAGGGAGGGTCAAGTCGAGTACTTTAGAGGTCATGGACGCTTGCGCTAGCCCCCACTTAATTGAGGCAAAGCGGTCTTTTGAGTCTTGGCTAAGTGCCTAGGAGTGTGAGTGCTCCTTCTGGCAAGGGTACGTGCCCTTATTATTTTTCGATGTGTGCTCATTAATTTTGGCATTTTGATGACTTGGATTCTTGCTTTGACTTAAATTTTTCTTTCGACTTGGATTGCAAGTAATTAAATTTCAATAAGGGACTTCTATTCTTTATTCTTGTTATCCTATAGGCTTTTAATATTTTTGCAAATTGGTTGGACCGAATCATGGATTGCCTACGTATCCGCCTTAAATAATTTTAATTTGGAATCAGGTCTTGCGTAGTTCTTAGCCTAGAAAATGGTTTCATAGAATGCCGATTTTAAACAAGTATGTTCTAAGGTGGAAACATATTATTTGAAATGGTAGAATAAGTGAAGTTTATTATTATTTAAATCTGCTGCCTTGCCGTAAGCCAAAAAATTTGTTTTATATTTTTGAGTACATGTATTTTCTTTTCATGTGTTTTTTTTTGGTACGTATACCTGAATACATGTTGTACCCCTCCAAGTGTTCGTTATTTTTCCGTGCATGTGCGGATAAAATAACGAGCACTTCTGGACAAAATTTGGCAAGCAGAGAGATTCAGCGCCCAGGCTGGGGCGCTAAAGATTTCGGCGGCCAGCAGTGGGCGCTGAAAATGTTTTCTGGGCGGATCTTTTTTTTTGGTGCGCTAGATGCTTCTTTTCCTCTTTAGACTAACTTTAGAGGCGCTTTGCAAAGTTTGCTTTTGTATTATTTACATTTTTTGTACTTTTCATTTGTCTTCTTTTTTATTTGTGACTCAAGACGGTTTGAAAGATGAGTTAAATGAGATAGGATAAGTTGTATAGGTTTTAGTCGAGCATGAGGATTACATCAACCAAGGGCAATGAATAGCATGGGGACGGCTCGAGGGTATATCAACAGGATGTATCCAAACAAGTTATATGGTCATTATGTTAATGGGGTGTAAGAGCAGGTTTTGGATATAATGGGTATGACGCACGTGTCGATGGTCGTGCGTGGTTTGCAGTTGATAACAAGTTCAGAAACAAGATTTGAAGTAATGGTTTCTTGGGTTATGGCAATGAGAACATGGATGGGTTAAATGAGCTGAACAGGGACCCCAGAGCGAAGGCGTCTAAGAGCATAAGGATTGGAAAGGGTAGACATCGTAGAATTTTATGATTTGGATTGGTTGACTCAATTCTTTTCCTTCGTTTACTTGGGTAGATTTCGTACTTTGGGAGGTACGGGCTAAGTATTTCATGGCTCTTTTCGCTCTCCCATTTCTCTTTCTCCTTTTTTCTTTTTGCTTGGGATTTCTCCCCAACATAAATCCTTCAATCAATTTGGGCTGAAAGGTAGTTGGTTGTGGTCTTTGGGTCACGAGGCGAGACTGAGTGAGCCTCGTTTGGTAGGCCTATAGTGGACCTTTAATTTTAGTAGGCTTAGGGTGGACCTTTAGATTGTCTTACTTTGCAAGCGCATTTAGTCGTTTAAGATGTGCAAACTGCGTAGATTCAAAATGTTGTTTTTACCTTATTGAAATTTAACGAAAGAATCACATTGAAAATAATTTTTTTTTACAGTTTTCGGGATTTAATTGGAAGTTGTGATTTAGACTCGAACTTTCATTAATCTTTCTGATTATAACCCGTGTATGAATACAAGGAGGTGGCCTAGACTCAAAATAATGACGTGGCGTGATCCTATAATACTTGACCAAGCGACTCTCAGACTTAGGCTAATTGGACCATAACTTTCATTGGTTGACACTTTAGATTTTAATCCTTGGGTGTTCATTTGTCATGCGCCATTTTGTTTAACGTTGGCAAGGTAGTTAATTGGGGAGATCGAATTTTTATTTTTGCAAGACTAGAATCATTAGTGCGGCTTCTCTCTTAGTGTGTATTGCTTTACCCCAATGGTAGCCTTATGGTATGCCGATTTGGGTATTTTCATGGTTGGTCATGTTGCATTCATGGAAAATCTTTTAGTCCGTACTTAGTAGTATTTCAAGGAGCGAGTGACTCGAGAGGACTATGATAGTCGTGACCCAATGTGATTATAAGCCTTGAGGTCATTAATTTTTTGCTAACGGTATTGACACCTTAGGTTCACTTTGGGGTTTGTGCGACTATGGGGGAATGATTTTCAGAATGTGACCGTTTCCATTTTGGAAATACTTGAATTAAATAATATGTTCTTTTTATTGGTGAGAGAGAGTATTGAGGCCGTAGACTCTTAGCAAGGGATGACAATTACATATGGGTGCTTATTGATTTAAATGTTAGGAAGGGAGACTCAACATGGTTTAACCTTTTAACTTGCAGAACGACACCAAGCATTAGGACCGATTCTATGGATAAGACAACTAAGACTTAGGATTTGGATTGTATTTTGGCATAGCCTAGTCTAGACTCGGATTTATTTGAACATTTATTTTTTTCTTGAAGACTTTATTCGAACATTATTTTTGAATATTTTGCCTGTGTGACATTCAAGGTCGTTTAATTAGCATGCTCGGTTTTGGTGCCGAGCATTGTCGTCGTAGGAGGCCTAACAACGACACAAAGAGTTATTTATTTTTTATTTTTTAGTCGCTTTTAGAGTCGAGTGCCTTTTCATACGCCCCTGCAGCAATTTTTACGAAAAGTTTTTTTTTGCTACGTATATTTTTTTTATGCGCGGGCACCGAGGCTGCTGCGCCTGACCAGAAGGCCAAGCGGCAACTTCAGCGCCCAGCGAGGGGCGTGAGAAATTCTGGCGCCCAGCCAGGGGCGCTGAAAATGCGTCCCTGACTGGTACTCGTTTTCAGTTTTCGTGTACTTTTATTTTTGCGACTTTAATTTTGCGTGCTTGCCTTATAACGTCCTTTACGCGTTGTGCAGCTTTTGTAGGATTCGTTACGGCCATCCCGAGCGTCGCTTATTTTTGTGGCGATCGTTCGGGCTTGCGGAACACGTATTTTGGTATAACTCTTCGGCCAATTGGTTCATGAATGTTTGGGCGATTTTTAGGGTCGTTGGTTTTCTAGCATTATTTGTCTAGCATTATTCGTACGCACAATCATAACATAGTCACATAGTTCGCTACATATAACTACATTACAAACATGGATTTGAAAATTAAATATGTCATGTAGTTTATGATAGGCTTCTATGGGTAGTTATTTGCGCCTGGCTTGGTACCGCTTCTATCGTAGATCCAACACATGCCCCGGTCGAGGTAGTGTCTTCAACAGACGAATTTCGCTCAAGAGGCCAAGCAGCAAGTGCAAGCCAAGGGGGCATGCAGGCGAGAGGGACCTAATGGGCGAGCGATTGGGTTCGGGATAGGTGTACTACCTGTACAAGTACCGAGTGGGCAACATGCGCGGCGTATGCACCCCCCTATTGGCGAAAAAAGGTATCCTTAGTCCCAACTCCCGAGGGAGCCGAGATTCGCTATGCGGTTCTGCCCGTTCACATTAATATGCTGATTTTCAGGTCGTCCCAACTTGATGGGGAAATAAACGCGGGGTAGGATCGTTTCACCCTTCGGCTATTTTGATTACCTACAAGCACGAGTATTTCCTTCACTATCCCCAGTGGAGTCGCCACTGCGAGGGGGTCGAAAAAGCACGAGGCTAATGCGTGACCTCGTCCCTCGTGGGTGTGACGATTCTTTTTATTCAATCAAGTGTAATTGGATTTCCTGTGAGTTTACACCCAATTGACTAGTAATATAGGAGTCGCCATTCAGTTTTTAACGACAATGAGAAAAACTGACAAAACCCGGTTATCGTGACATAAAGGGAGTGCAATTATGTTTGACCACGACGGCCGTAGGTTCCCTTGTGATCCCTGGTGTGGGGATCTCTCAACATACACCCGCAAGGTAGAGATTGAGGGTTCGGGGGACTGTAACTACCGAGAGGAGTACTTCGCTCGTCGATAACTCCAGAGGCAGGATATCCTTACTAGCTCAGCATAAATAATTGAAGGGACATGCGTTAACTATTAAACTAATCTGAATTGATTTTAGCAATATGCAACATATAATACTAATTCGATCGTGATTATCTGATTTAAATAGCATTAAGGGACCTAGCATGATGATCCGATTTCCCAAAAATATTATATTTGTTAGGCGTGATAGAACAATCAGATTAGGTTAGTTTAATAGTTCATAAAAAGGGCGAGGAAAGCAATTAAATCATCGAAAAGGGACACATTACGACGCACCCTTGAGAGGTGCGTCACGGTTCTCAGAAAACTAACCACTTTGACTTTGCTATTTCTCCTTTTTATTTAACGAATCTCAATTATGGGACAGGATACGTTCTGTTCGATTTATGGATCGATTGCGACAGAACGCGTGAACAATTTCGCAGCGAGAGGCTTAGGCTAAGGGTTGGAGTCAATACTCAGAATATAATTATGTGTTGTTGTTCCTTTCACGTCGAACTTAGGGGTCTATTTATAGGAAAAAGTGGCATAGAAAGATAGTTTTTCAGGAATTTGAATACGAAACGGATTAGGAAAAGAATCCGTCCCAGGTATTTTCGGCGCCCAGCTCTGGGCGCTGGAATTTTAGGCGCCCAGGGCTGGGCGTTGAAAATAGGGTCTGGCAGAATTCTTTGTCAGATTGGACTCTAGAGAACGGAGTTCATTAAGAGACTTAATCCGAGTTATTTGGTGCGTATCAATTTGCGACGGAATGCGTCTGGGCCCTTTACGAACTCTAGGTTCGTTATGAGTTTAATTAATACGTTAACTCTTTTATCGAACTGCGATAGGAATAGAATTCCTTTCACAATTTCTATCTCTTTTAGGATTTATGTTGGAGTGCAACACCTAATTCTGACAGGTTTCTATCTTTTTATTCTTACTACTTTTAGCAACTACCCTTTACGGCAGTTACTATTTTTAGCAGGTTTCCATAAATAGAAGGTTTCGGGTGAAATGAGAAGGGGAATTGAGATTCGTTTATTTTATAGGAGATGCGTTGTCAAGTGGAGATTTACGCTTTCATCATCGAACCTTCCCTTTCGGGAATGGGGACAAAAGTAGGTGTTTACAGTATAACAATCAGTGTTGAGTATTGGACTAAAGGAAATATTAGTTTCCTAATACCCGTGCTTTTGTGGCAAAAAATCGTGATTGCCAGCATCATTCCTTCTATTATCCTAACTAATTGCACATTTGCACAGAGATAATCGGGGAATTCAATAATTATTGGGCAAATTTTGATCCAAATCCAAATAAACTAATCTTATTGAAAGTAATTATGCAAAAATCAAAAGGATTTTACAATAAACTGTCAGAAATCCTGTTTGGTTTGGCGTCTCCCATCGATCCCAACCAGGATAGAGATTTTATTAATTTCTCTAATTATCTTTGCTTCATTTATTATCAACTGAATTTAAGCTTAATCACATCTTTTGGGGGTTTTCAATAGTTCATTCTCCAAAATATTCTAAAACAGAGTCTTTTTCAGTTTTTTGTCTTTTAAAAAAAAATCGAAGTTTCAACAATATTTTTGTAAATTTTAGGACTTGTTGTTGCATTGAAGAAGGCAAGAGGTAAAATAGCAAGTGGGTTCCAGAGATTTTTTAGATAAGTTTTAAAATTTTCTGCCTTTTCAGTAGCATCTTTTTGTTGGTAGAGTGAACTCTGAATTTCTCTACATTTCTGGAGAATTTGGCACAATTTTCTGTGTAATTTTCACATTTTTCTTGGTTTTCAAGGTTTTATCCCTCTTTTGTTGGTTGCATACTTGCATGAACATTAGAAAAAGTTCCACATTTCTGAAATAATTTTCCATAATTTTCTAGGTAATTTCACATTTTTATGGGTAATTTTCAATTTGCACCACGAAATTGTGCATTTCATGAATGAATAGTTCTATGAAATATTTTGTCATGTAAGAAGGAAGACAAAGTGAGTTGTGTTTTAAGGGGAAGGGCCCTGGTGTTTTGTGTCATGGCTCTTGTTGAACAAAAGGCTATTAACTAACTATAACACCATTTTTTTAGGATTTTATGGTTGTAGAAATGGAGGATAACTTAGAAAATGTGTTCTTTAGCTTTAACTCAAACATGATTTGTTGCATCTCTATTGACATTCTTTGTTGCAGTTCTTTTGTTGGTTGAAAGTTCCATCCAAATTGTGACATGTACGCGACTTGTGAGATTCTTTCTTATTGGTGTCCGTACAAGGATTCTAACGAATGATAAAAGATTAAGAGTTTTGAGTCACGTTCTTTTTTGTTTTTAGCTTCCCTGCTCCTCGAGCTTCTCTACTTTTGTTCAGGTAGCATGGCTATTTTGATTCCTGTTGCATTACTTGTTCTGTCAATGGAACTTTGTGTACAGTCCGCACTGGATTTCAAGGTTTTACTTCCTCACGACCTCTGAATTTTCATGGAAGAAGGTCGTTTTTTATTTCCTGGCTGCATTCACACCTAACTGTGCTTGGCTTTAGAATAATTACGTGCCTTAGATATTTCCTGTTGTACTGTGCGATGATCTTTTTCAGATAGATGGTATAGGTGGTTTCATGCTTTTAAGGAATAAAAGCGGTTTACTTTGATGGGATTAAGATGAGTTAAGGTAACATTTACGTACTAACATTTGATATTTTTCACCTTTGAGGTACTCACCTTTTTTTTTTCACCGTTTGGGTACTCACTTCCCAATTCCGGTGAAAATTAATTAAAGCCCATTAAAAACTTAAACCCTTGAGTTAATATGTTAGTCCCTTGGTTAGCAAAAAGTCAGTCCCCTAATTTCTTTTAAACAAAATCACCGTAATTTTTTTTCTTTATTCGCCGCTTCTTCTTCTTCTTCTTGTGGAGCTTGGATTCAAGATAATTTTGTAATTTTTATTTGGCATATACACTTATCCTAATGGATTTCAAAGACAAGCCGTGGTAAGTTAGTTCGTTATACATATCATATTATTTAATTTATTTAATTAGCTTTAACTTCCTAATTTGATCAATGCTCTAATAATTTGATCAGTGCTCTACTAAATTTAACATGCTTGCAGTTCATTAACACAAATGGATCACAAAGCAGTGTTGCATCAGCAAGTACACACCATGGTGGTCTATCATCAACCATTATACAACAAGGAGGTTCATAATAGCAGGTTAAATAAATATCTTACTTGAACATAATAACTAAACCTAGTACAATATATCGTTAGCGATATGATTACAATGCTTGAAACCATAACTTTAATTTGGCCTTGTATATTATTTTCCTATGATGCATATTTCTTTGGTTAATATTGATACCATTTGTACATTGTAGAATTCGTCGTCTTGGTAATGTACATTCTTATTAAACCTGAATGAGTTTGTCAATTATCATTTGTCAACTAGGAAATGTTGCTTTGTACAAAAGTTGTTTGGGTGTTACTATGGGTAGTGTGTTGCTTCTCCATTTATCTATATTCAGGTATAGTAAGTTTAATATTTTTCTTTACTTCATGGGCTTTCATATTGTATAAAATGAAGTAAACTACGTAGTATTTTTTCAAATTTTCATTAGTACTTTAAATACTTGAAGCTAAACTTTTAACCTCTTATTACTGTATTTGTTTTCTTCGAAAGGGTGTGCATCCTGGTCTCAGGTTTGTGTTATGAGAACTGACAATACAGTAGCAGTCTAGCACAATACATAAATTTTTGTACTTCAGAGGATCAGATTTTTTTTCACTCTTTTGTGAAGTGTTGTTTCAAGTAAAGCTTCATTGATTACTTGGCATGTTGGGTTTCAACTTATATTAATTGCCGACTTTACAAGGCCTTCTCATTATTAGAGCCTCTGTTTCATTTATAATTTCCATTTTCTTGATTACGTAAATACTCCCTCCGTCCCGGAATACTTGACCTGTTTTCCTTATCGGGCCGTCCCTTAATACTTGAGCTGTTTCTAAAAATGGAAATATTCTAACAATATTATATTATTTCTCACTCCACCCTTATTAACCCACCTACCCCCTACTCCATACAAAAAATAATTAAAAATTCAACTCCTACTCTCCCCCAACCCCACCCCTTCACACATTTCCCACTAACTACATTAAACTAATACCCCACTATCAACTACTACCTATTAAATTAAATAAGTCAATTCAAGTCCCTTAAACTCTGTGCCGGTCAAACCGGGTCGAGTATTTCGGGACGGAGGGAGTATCACAACTAAGGAAATGCATCTAATAGTTTGTGAGACAAAGCCATTAGATATTTACTTGAAACACAACTACAATCGTTTTTTAATTGTTTCAGAAGCTTATGAAAAGGAATATAATTTGCTCTTATTCACACTTCTATGATGCAGGAATGATAAGGGCTGATGAACAACTCGTCAAGAAGAGTATTTATGTGCTGCTAATTGGAAATAGAATAATGTTTTTTAGGCTATCTTGGAAATATTTATTTGATTTTGGCAAGATATTGTACTTTGTTTTGACATTGATATGATATTTATTAATGACCGTTTGGAACTTAAGGAACAAACATAAATTTCTGTTTCTTTTTTCTTTTTTTTAGAAGTGCTAATGCAATTGTTGGACATATAATGATTTTTTAAAAAAAAAAAATCAAAGTATGGTTAACGGTGAGTTAAAGGTTGGTTAACTCGTCGGAATTGGGAAGTGAGTACCCAAACGGTGAAAAAAAAAAGGTGAGTACCTAAAAGGTGAAAAATATCAAATGTTAGTACCTAAATGTTACCTTAACTCGGATTAAGATTATGCTCTTGAAAGCATAATTCATAAATTAAATATAACTCAGATGCTGAAAATGCATTCATCTTTGTTTAGTAGTATCTTGTGCATTGAGAGAATCTTTTTTTTTTTTGAACTTTGAACTAGCAAATTATATGGCATATTAGTTTTGTTAGTCTTTCCTTCATTATGGATTCATCTGACTTTATAACAACCATGTGTTTCTAATTGTTTTATCTTCTAGCTTCAAATATATGTTTTTGATACATTGTTAACGGTAATCCTATATATTTTCTTTTGTAGTTTGGTTTGATATCCATCCTCGATATGGAGGACTTTGCGTTTTGCGTTCAGTGTCCTTCTGATGTGGCACAGAAAGGAAGAAGTGCTGAAGCTCGAGCGGGGTTTGAGAGGCTACTGGGAGGTTTACATGCATATCAAGAGTGCAAAAGATGATTCATCAAAGTCGGATAGAGAGGATGAGCCTGGTATAGACAAATTCCAAGAGCTATTTTATAGTCGACAATATAAGGGTAAAGTTTTTTCTTTTCTTTTGACCTTTGATAGTTGTGATTGGCCGTTCTATTTATTTACCACCAAATTGTTTAAAGTTGATGTAGTCCAAATCTCACTTGATCCGAATTTCATACTTTGCTTCATTTTGTAGTGGTTTTCATTAGGCCTGCTCTATTTGATTTACAGCAGTTGTCCATTATCAATGGTGTGTTCTATTTCTCATCTTTGTCTAGAGTGCTGGAGTTCCATCCGTGGCAGTTGTAAATTTAGGTCCGTTCTACTTAATTTTCAACTGTGGATTATGTTGTGGGAGTTTTTCCTTGGATGGTGACGAGGAGGTATCAGGTTCCACGTAGCGTTGAGTCCAGTCCACGTCGGCGGCGCACCTACAAAACAAGAATATTCCCGTAGGAATATTCCCTCCGATGCTTAAGTAAGACACGGGTTTTAAGGAAGATGTAATTAATAAACAGAAAGCATTTAAAGTGAGTAGTAGAATGTTTCTTGATCTAGCATTGTGTGTCCCTTTCTTGGGAATTGGGGGTATTTATAGTCTCCCCCTTTTTAGGGGAAAACCCTAGAATCATGTCACATGATTGGCTAGTTCATTAGATGATGACATGTGTCATTATCACAACATTCCTGTTGGGCCATGGGCCTCAAAAGGTACTCTTTCCATCAGCATAGGCTGATCCTTGGGTGGCAGCCAAGATATGCAGCTGACCAGTGATCGGGTGCCACGTGTCGCGTGACATTGATGCCACGTAGGGGGGTATTTTTACCCACATCATTTTCCCCTCAAGAAGGGTATTAAGGTAAGATGGCCTACCTAATGCCCGTTCTTGATCGCTGATCTTCTGATCAGATTCTTTGAACCAGGGAGAGTGCGCCACGTGGCGACTTTTCCTATTCTGTCCTCCCTATATATAGGTGAGGGGGGGTAAAATTTTTCATTTTTCACTTTGCAAAATTCACCTCTGTGCTTTTCTGGGAGAGAATCTACAGAAATTTCTGACGCAACCTTCTATTCGGCCCATATCCTAAGACGAAGGAAAGACTGTACGAGCCTTTCGTCTTCTTTTCGTGACGTTCACCTGTGACGCCATCATCTCCGTTATTTTTTGAGGTAAGGTCCTGATTTCAATAAGTTATTTTTGTATGTTTTGTATTCGTCAATGTTGGTGTCGTCTATTTTTTCTTTTCGGAACAATGGTTCTTGGTTCTCGAGCCGTTAAGGTTGGAGCTCCTGGATATGGTGGTCTGATCTGCGCCGCACCAATATCCCTCATTGTTTCCTTTTAAGCCCGTCGTTAAGTTCGGCCTCAGATTGTGTCTTTATGCAGGACACGATGGCGAGGACGAAAAAGACGGGAAATATTGCTGACTTGCGGCTTAGAGGTCAGCAGATGGACCCTTCTTTCTCAGGGGGGAGATCCATCAAAGTGCCGGCGGGGGAAATAAGCCGGACCCCCCCAGGTGAGACTAGTAGTGCTCGTCATGGGGGTACTTGCTTTGACGAGTTCTGGATGGAAGAGATGGAAGCCGGTCCATCGGAACAGCCTGCCGCCTCGTTCGATGAGTCGGAGCCAGACGAGAGCGGCGGCGAGGCTGGGGATGAAGAAGCTGAAGAGATAGCTGGAGCGCCTCAGGTTGTTGTCGGGGGCGTCCAGGGTGAGAATGCTCAAGTCGATGCAGGTTATATTGGGGCTGGCCCGAAGTGGCTTAAATGGCTGGATAGGCATAAAGAAAATTATGCCGCTGGTATGAATACGGGCCCAGGCTACGAAATGAGATTTCCTGAAAGTGAGACGTCCACTATTTTTGACGTGGGCCCAGGCGAGTTCCCTGTGTATGCCGGAGCTTTTAAGAGTGGATTACGCTTCCCCGTCCATCCTTTTGTGGAGGAGGTGTTGGATGGGTTCGGCATTGGTATCTGCCAACTGACCCCCAACTCTTGGACGAACGTACTTGGATATATTGCCAAGTGCGAGCTGTTAGGCCTTAAGCCATCTTTCAATGCCTTTCTTAGGCTGGTGCGCTTTCAGAAGGTGAAGGGAGCTGAAGGTTGGTTCCAGTTGGCTAACAAAGGGGAGTATGCCACCACCTTTGACAAGCCGTCAAAACACCATTTCTGGCGAATGAGGTGGGTGGTGATGTGGACCGCCGATGAGGAGGCGGAGCTGAAGTTTAGCCGTTGGCAGCTAAATCCACACTTTGCCGGCGGGAACGAGGAGTTGCCGGCCTTAACGGCGCAGGAATGGGATCAAATCACGGTCCATTTCCAGGCTGAGGCCGTGACGGCCCAAGCCAAGAACTTGAACATTCCCCTATCCTGGCTTCCGTCAAGTTCTCAGCTCAGGGACTCTGTGTTCCTGGCAGCGGCTGGTCTAGACCATGGGTTGGACCAAGGTATCTTGGCCTTACTGTCTTTATGCATTGGATGTTATTTGTTTTCTAACTTCTATAAAATCGCCTTTTGCAGCCGTTGCCATGTCCAAGCTTCCGCCGCAAGAGAAGGGGGTCATTAACACCATGGAGTGGTTAACCCAGATGGTGGACCAGAAGCTGAGAGGACTCGGCGGAGGTGCCCCGGCGAAGGTAAATTATCTTTCACTAAGGTTGGTCTTATTGGTTCGTCATTTTCTTTATGGTTCCTGTGTCTGTTTTTGCAGAAGGGTGAGAAGGGTCCGGCTGGCTCAAAGCGCAAGGCCGACGAGGGGGATGCTTCCGCAGCGGGGAAGCGTCCTAAAGTCAAGGCGGGGATCCGGCGTCCCAAGAAGGAGGACGTGCCGGAGAAGTCTACGGATTCTCCGGTCGAGGAGGTCCCCATGGTTGTGACTCCTCTTCGACAGCACCCCCCTCCAGAAGGCTCGGCCAAACGGGGGGATGCTAGGGGAGGAGTTGGTCCCAGCAGGAGGGCTGTGTCTCCTACGCCGGTTGAGATCCTCGACGGCGAGGATGATCACCCAACGGCTCAGGCAGCCCAAGCCCCAGAAGCGCCTCGTCCTCCTCCGCGAGGTGGTGACGATCCAGGTATGCTCAGTACCCTTCTAGGCTTAGTTGTTTTCTGGGTTAAGGACTGGTGTAATACTCTTGCCTTTCTTGCGTACAGCTTTTGGCCGGCAGACAGCTTTGGACGAGGAGGTCCGCAATATTCCTGCGTCTCGGCATTTTTCATCCCGAGATAAGGCTAAGATCATTTCTTCAGTGATTAAGGCCGTGCCGAAGGAATATGTGGACCAATTCCCTCCGGCGGCGGATGCCCAGTTTGGGGCTATGCAGGCGGTTCTTTTGGATGTAAGCATCTTACTTTCTTCTTCATCCTTTTACTTAGCAATTTTATTCCTTCTTACCTGTATTTTTCTCGCAGCTGCTTATTAAGGCCGAGGGCTTTAAGCGCTGGCGAGCTGACGTCACCAGTCAGCTTCAGCGGCAGGTGCATAAGGCCACCAATGCTGGTGATTATGCCATGGCAACGGTAGAGAAGGTTCGGCTGGAGATGCAGGAGACCATTGAAGCTCAGAGTAAGGAGTTGGCCGTCCTGAGGAGTGACAAGAAGCAGTGCTTGGTCAAGATTAATGAACAAGTTCTAGCTATTGAGACCCTGAATGCCGAAGCACTCTCTACCTAGTCGTTCCTCCAGGAGGCCGAGGCCAAGGTGAAGGAAGCTGCAAGCTTGCGCCAGCAAGTGGCCAGTCTTGAAGAGATGGTCTCGGCTTCTCAGGCCGAGGTTTCTCAGGTGAAGGCCGAGGCCAAGTTGGCCGCGGAGGAGGTGAGAGAGAGAACTCGCCGAGCCTGGGACGCCTGCATGGAGGACTTCTCATTCGCCTGGTTTGAGCGGCAAATTCAAAAGCAGGGTGCAATTATTGAGGCCGAGAGACAAGGTCTTCCTCCTCCCGTTTTCGAGGATTCCGACGCCGGAAGTGAGGAGGTGAACTCAACGGCTCAGGAGGAGGAGATTTTAGCTCAGCCATCCTCAAAGCCTGCTGTCGACGGTCCAGATGGTGTGGGCACGTCGACTTCCGCTCATTCTGCCGCCGCTTGTCCTGCTGGGTCCTAACTCCACTCCCCCTTATCAAAATCAATCAGTTTTTATGGCGCCTAGAGCGTCTGTAATGATTAATTTTTAATTCTGTTTTAACGCCTAGGGCGTTTGTCTGGATAATTTTTAATTTTTTTGTTTGAATTTGGCGCCGTTTTGAGCGCGGACCAGTGGTGATTCGTCACCTTTTTATATTATCTTTTTCCGTTTTGAGACTTTTAAACGCCTTCTCTGTTATTGATGTCTTGTATGATTAGCCGTCCATTTTATGCCCCAGAGCAGGTGTTTGCAAGTCTCTAGATCAGACTCCCATGCCCAAGTTTATTTTAGTTGATTGATTGACGCAAGTCAATCAATCAGTATGATTGCCGCTGAACTTGGGTATGGGGATTATTGTGCGGCTTTCTCACAGCTGGGTTACTTTTTGTTTCGGCATATAGGAGTAATCCTACTTGCCTTAGAAAAATATTCGTTGTTCTAGGAAAACGACAAATTGTATGGGGTTTGGCCCCGTCACAAATTGGGCGCGGCACGTTTAATGCCGCAGCACTTGAATTATGGGGGGTTTTGCCCCCGTCGCAAAATGGGCGCGGCATATTTGATGCCGCAGCGTATGACTTAGGTGGGGGTTTTACCCCCGTCGTCAATGTGAGGCGGCATGTTTGTTGCCGCGGCATATAGGAATGAACCTATTTGCCTTAGATAATATTCATGTTTTCTGAAAAAACAACAAATGATGAGGGGTTTGGCCCTGTCACAAATTGGGCGCGGCCTGTTTGATGCCGCAGCATTTGAATTATGGGGGGGTTTGCCCCCGTCGCAAATTGAGCGCGGCACGTTTGATGCCGCAGCATTTGAATTATGGGGGGGTTTGCCCCCGTCGCAAATTGGGCGCGGCATATTTGATGCTGCAGCGTATGACTTAGGTGGGGGTTTTGCCCCCGTCGTCAATGTGAGGCGGCATGTTTGTTGCCGCAGCATATAGGAATGAACCTATTTGCCTTAGATAATATTCATGTTTTCTGAAAAAACAACAAATGATGAGGGGTTTGGCCCTGTCACAAATTGGGCGCGGCCTGTTTGATGCCGCAGCATTTGAATTATGGGGGGGTTTGCCCCCATCGCAAATTGGGCGCGGCATATTTGATGCCGCAGCGTATGACTTAGGTGGGGGTTTTGCCCCCGTCGTCAATGTGAGGCGGCATGTTTGTTGCCGCGGCATATAGGAATGAACCTATTTGCCTTAGATAATATTCATGTTTTCTGAAAAAACAACAAATGATGAGGGGTTTGGCCCTGTCACAAATTGGGCGCGGCATATTTGATGCCGCAGCATATGACTTAGGTAGGGGTTTTGCCCCCGCCGTCAATTGTGAAGCGGCATGTTTGTTGCCGCGACGTATAGGAATGAACCTATTTGCCTTAAAAATTAAGACGCTCGTGTTTTCGGGAACGGTTTTTACAAATTAATAGGTGATCAGCCTATGTTGATGCTAATCTGGGCCACTTCTTAGGCTTCAAACGATTAGGCTTGTAAATGTTGTGCTAATCTGGGGCCACTTCTTAGGCCCCTTATTCGATTAGGCTTTTTGCATGCATATGTTAGATTAGTAGAGAGTAATAAATAGGACGAAACAAGAGTAGTATTATTTATACTTTGTAAGGCAAATTTAGCCGGTTACAAAGAGACTACTACTCCATTAGGACCATTAGCAACCGTTGTCTAGACCACAGATTCTTTCATAAAAGATAGTCAGAATAAACTCTAGAAAAAGTATTTTTTGAGATTGTCTGCATTCCAGGTGCGTAAAATAGGCCGTCCCTGCATGTCCTGAATGCGATAGGTTCCATCTCTGACTTCATCATAGATCTCATAGGGTCCTTCCCAAGTGGGCGTCAGTTTACCCTGTTCATTGGCTCGTCCCACAGACTCCATTTTTCGGAGAACAAAGTCTCCTACCTTGAGCACTCTTTTAGAGACTTTCTTGTTGTATTCCCTTGCCATCCTTATCTTGTACAGCTGTTGCCTCAACGCTGCATTTCCTCTTACTTCAGGTAAAAAATCAAGGGCCAGCTTCATCATTTCCCAGTTGGCATTCTCGTCATATAACATGACTCTTAGTGTAGGTTCACACATTTCTATGGGCAACACGGCCTCTGCACCATAGGCTAGCAGGAATGAGGTTTCGCCGGTTGAGTTTTTGGCAGTGGTGCGGATGGACCACAAGACGTTTGGCAGCTCGTCAGCCCATAGACCCTTGGCCTCATCTAGTTTCTTCTTTATCCCCTCGGAGATGATTTTGTTAAATGCTTCGACTTGGCCATTGGCTTGAGGTCGTCCTACTGAGGCAAAACAGCTGTGTATGCCGTGATCTGCTAACCACTCCTTCAGTTTAGGCGTCTCAAACTGAGGCCCATTATCAAAGACGATAGCTTGTGGTATTCCAAAGCGAGTCATGATATTTTTCCAAATAAACGCCCTCACATCACTTGTCTTTATGTTTTTGAGAGCTTCTGCTTCAACCCACTTGGTGAAGTAATCAACAACAACTATCACATAACGCCGGCCTCCAGGGGCCGCTGTATATGGCCCTAACAGATCCATCCCCCACTTGGCAAACGGAATGGGACTCATAATAGGAGTGAGTGGGCGGGCCGACCTGTGGATGAGATGAGCAAACCGTTGGCACTTGTCACATTTTTGCACCATGACTAGGGCGTCTTCTCTCAAAGTGGGCCAATAATAACCAGTTCGCAAAGCTTTCTCTGCTAGGGCTCGTCCTCCAATGTGGGAACTACATAATCCTTGGTGCAAGTCGTCTAGAATTTCCTTTCCTTTCTCGGGAGTGACGCACCGCAGAAGAGGTCTGGAAAATGACTTTTTGTACAAAACTCCATTCCACCATTCAAACCAAGAACTCTTTTTTTGTATTTTGGCAGCCAGACTTGAATCGTCTAGAAGAGTACCGTCCATTTTGTAAGCAATGATAGGGTCCATCCATGTTGATGACCGATCTAGGACAGGTACTGTAGGAGCGCACAATTCTTGCTCAATACTTCGCTTATCCTTTACTTCCCAAAACACGTGACGCGGAGTATCACAGGAAGCCGAGCTAGCCAGCTTCGACAGGGCATCGGCCTGATTGTCCTCCGTTCTGGGAATCTGCTTAGCTTCAAAGTTCTTTAGATGTTCTACTTCTTGATGCACATCTTGCATATATTTGATCATGTTAGGGTCCCTTGCCTCATAGTCCCCATTCACTTGGCTCACAATGAGTTGAGAGTCAGAGAAGGCAAGTATCTCTTGAGCTCCAGCGGCTTTGCACATTTTTATACCGGCTAATAAAGCCTCATATTCTGCTTCATTGTTGGACGTTTGGAAGTTGAATCTCATGGCATATTCATACTTGTCTCCTTCAGGAGACTGACATATTATGCCGGCTCCACACCCGCTCTGGGTTGACGAGCCATCTACGTAGACTGTCCAGCGAGTCGCCACATTCTTTTCAAAATTCGGCCTCGTCATTTCTGCAATAAAATCAGCAAATGCTTGTCCCTTGATAGCTTTTCGAGGCTCATATGAGATATCAAATGCATTTAGCTCAATTGCCCATTTCAGCATTCGCCCAGCAGCGTCTAGTTTAGTAAGGGGTTGTTTCAAGGGTTGGTCTGTGTATACCACTAATTTGTGTGCCAGAAAATAAGGGCGCAACTTCTTGCTGGCCATAAACAGTGCAAGTGTGAACTTCTCAATTGGGGAATATCTTAATTCAGCGTTCTGCAGGACATGTCTCACAAAATAGACGGGGAGTTGCACTCCTTCCCTTTCAGTCAGCAAGACAGCCCTCAAGGACCACTCGGAAATCGCCAAATATACATACAAAGTTTCCCCCTGGAGAGGACTGACAAGCCGAGGTAAGGTGTGGAGGTGTTCCTTTAATCGGACGAAGGCAGTTTCTGCCGCCTCAGTCCATTCAAATCTGCTCTTTTTCTTGATTGTGCCGAAGAAGTAATGACACTTGTCACCCGCCCTTGATAAAAACCGCCCTAGGGCTGCTAGACACCCCGTCAGGCGTTGGACTTCCTTGACTGATTTTGGCGACGTCATATCTATTACTGCTTGTACTTTGTCAGGATTGGCCTCGATTCCCCTTTCATCAATGAGAAACCCCAAGAACTTTCCAGCCGTTACCCCAAAAACACACTTCTTTGGATTCAACCTCATCTGGTATTTTCGGAGCGTCTCAAAAGTTTCTCTTAGGTCAGCCAAGTGTTCTTCACGTTGTTTGCTTTTTACTATCATATCATCAATGTAGGCTTCAATATTGCGCCCTAACTGACCAGAGAAGACAGTGTTGACCAAACGTTGAAATGTGGCCGGCGCATTCTTTAAGCCGAATGGCATCACTTTGTAGCAATAGAGGCCTTGCTCAGTAACAAATGACGTTTTCTCTTGATCATCTGGCCACAAGGGAATTTGGTGAAAACCCGAGTATGCATCCATGAAGGACATCAAAGCATGACCTGCCGTTGAATCTACCAGCCGGTCTATCTTGGGCAAAGGGAAGTTGTCTTTTGGGCAAGCCTTGTTTAAATCTGTATAATCCACACACATTCTCCAGGATTTGTTAGGTTTTGGTACCAACACTACGTTTGCCACCCAATCTGGATATTGTCTTGGCCGTATGAACCCCGCCTCTAACAACTTCTGAACTTCTTCCGCTGCGGCTTTGTTTCTTGCTTCCCCGTGATTTCTCTTCTTCTGACGAACAGGTTTTATAGACTCATCTACATTGAGTTTGTGGATGGCTATGCTTGGATCGATGCCCGGCATTTCTTCCACAGCAAAGGCAAAAATGTCTTGGAATTCTCTCAGGAGAGTGACCAAATGTGCCCCAAGCTGGTCGTCAGGAGAGACCCCTACTGGCACCGTCCTATCTGGACGTGCTTCATCGAGGATGATTTCGTAATGTCCACCAACCGGCTTAGGTCGTCTGGCTTCCATGTGCGCAGTGGCAATGGTGAAGGTTTCTTTCTTGACGTTCTCCTCTATCTCATCTAGCTTTCTTTTAGAGCTGGTTCGTGCTTCGTCAGTTTTTCCCCAAGCCTCGGGGCTTAGCGTAGTGAGATAACAGTCTCTTGCTAGCTGTTGATCACCATGAATAGTGCCGACCTGGCCTTTATCGCAAACATATTTCATAAGCATAAGATGAGTGACGACCACCGCTTTGGCCTGGTTTAAAGTTGGACGTCCTAATATGATATTATAGGCTGTGAGATCTTTCACAATTAGAAATCGGACGTTCAGGTTCCTGCTCTGATGCCGACCTCCCACTCGTAGGGGCAAAGTGATTATCCCTTGGGGATGAATTATGCCGCCTCCGAATCCAATGATTGGGTAATGTATCTTTTCAATGGTCTTGGGGTCATGCTCAAGACGATTTAGACAAGCGGTGCTGATAATGTCAGACGAACTCCCCGTATCTACTAATATGCGCCTTACCTTGAGGTTTGCTACCTTCAATTCAATAACCAGGGGATCGTCGTGCGGAGTGGCGATCTTGCCCCTGTCTGATTCACAAATCTCCACTTTAGGGAAGTGGTCCATTGGGGCTTTTCCAGACAACATGACCTGTCCCAATCGGCTTGCATAGTCCTTTTGACCTCTCATTGTTGGGCCACCAGCGGCCAAACCCCCAGAAATGACGGCCACAATTTCCGGATCAGTATCATTGTCGTCACGGCGGTATGACGATGACTTGCTTTTCTTGTAGAATTTCTTACCACTTCCTCCTGCACTTGAACTGAGATACGACTTCAAGAACCCTTTGGCAGCTAACCCATCAAGAGCCCTTCGCAAACTCTTGCAATCTTTTGTTTCGTGTCCTACATCACAGTGGAACTTACAATAAAGAGAGCTGTCCCTAGTTTCCACCGGCGACTTCATGGGAAACGGACGGTCAATCTCATATCTATCGCTGACATCCAACAGTATTGTGTACAGGTCAGTGTTGTATTCGAATCTTTCTTTATCATAGGGACGTGCTCTCTTCAGTCCTTGAGACTGAGTCGTCTGATAACCTCTCTTTTCAATGGCCCATGTTCCATTCGGAGGGCTGGTCTTCTTGTCCGATTTGTCCTTTCGCTGCGGATGGTCAGCGGTCTCTGTTCCCTTGGACTCTTTCGGGATGGAGCAGATTTCAGTGGCATGAATGAAGGACTCGGCCTCATCTAGAGCGTCTGCCATAGTTCTAACGCTTTTCTTAACCAAGTCAAACTTAAAAGACCCCTTCTTAAGTCCCCTGAAGAAATTATCAAAGGCCACACCGTCAGGTAAGTCTGGAATCTGTCCAGACTCCAAATTGAAACGTCGAACATAGCTTCGCAAGGACTCATCTTTCCCTTGCTGTATTCGGCCCAAATGCATGCTCGTCTTCTTCTCCTCCTTATAAGCCATAAATCTTGCAGAAAACAACATCTCTAACTCCGCATAAGTATTGATTGTTCCCGCGGGCAGCTTCTCGAACCATTTTGAGGCAACTCCTTTCAGAGTGGACGGGAAGTATTTGCACCAGGTTGCATCGGTGGTTCCTTGTACATACATATGGTGCCGATAGGCCAAGAGATGCACATCAGGGTCAGACGTGCCGTCATAGGCGTCAATAGCTGGCGGCTTCACTTTAGGCTCCTTGGGAGCGTTCATGATATCAGTACAGAATGGAGTGGTGTAATCAAGGATAATGCCGGCCACTCCCTGCTGAATATGGCATATGGGATCCTGCCTCCTATTCTGGGATGTCCTACGCCGCTCGCTGTCCGCACGGCTGACATGAGTCCTGGTGAGACGGCGCGAAGGGGCAGCGAGGGGTGAATCTTGCATGACGGGAGTGGAACCAGTATCTGACAGCTCAGTTTCTTGAGGCCTATCCAGCTGAATGATCGGTACTCTTCTGGACGGTTCAGGTTCGGGCCGAAACGCTGGTAGAACCCGACGCGGAGCTATGGGCTGGAAGGAAGTTCTGGTTCTATCAACGCGTCTGTCATGATCGTCATTTCGCGCTTGGTCTTGCCGCCAGACATTAGACCGAGTGAGTCCATTAAAGAATGGTATTCCCGTCCCCTGAGACTGGGAACGGATAATTTTGATCTCATCTTGTAGAGTGTCCATCTGCGCCTTGAATCCAGCGAGAATATCTTTAAGCTGCCCAGCAGACACCGGCAAGTCTGGGTTTTCTTCCATAACTGTGTTGGCATCAGCTCTCAAATGGCCGCCTGGAGGAAGCGAAGATTGACCCGTCTCATCGACTACTTGAACCTGCTCAAGTTGCGGCTCAGGAGGAGGTTCAGGACAGCCACCTTGCCCTACAGACGGATTGCTTCTGTCGTCCCTCCCTCGAGGAGGACGATCACCATTGATTGCGGTTTCATCGTTTTCATTTCGACTGATGGGCCCGTCTCCGAAGTGCTGGACGTCTACCATGTTACCTTACCTCACCACAAACGGCGCCAAATGTTGTGGGAGTTTTTCCTTGGATGATGACGAGGAGGTATCAGGTTCCACGTAGCGTTGAGTCCAGTCCACGTCGGCGGCGCACCTACAAAACAAGAATATTCCCGTAGGAATATTCCCTCCGATGCTTAAGTAAGACACGGGTTTTAAGGAAGATGTAATTAATAAACAAAAAGCATTTAAAGTGAGTAGTAAAATGTTTCTTGATCTAGCATTGTGTGTCCCTTTCTTGGGAATTGGGGGTATTTATAGTCTCCCCCTTTTTAGGGGAAAACCCTAGAATCATGTCACATGATTGGCTAGTTCATTAGATGATGACATGTGTCACTATCACAACATTCCTGTTGGGCCATGGGCCTCAAAAGGGACTCTTTCCATCAGCATAGGCTGATCCTTGGGTGGTAGCCAAGATATGCAGCTGACCAGTGATCGGGTGCCACGTGTCGCGTGACATTGATGCCACGTATGGGGGGTATTTTTACCCACATCAGATTACATATGTCTGGGAGCTAATATCTCAAAATATTTTGGGAGAATTTGTAGAGATTTGAGAATTGTGGTGGGGTAGGGAGAGAGATATTTGTGATTTTGTCAGTTGAATGACCCCTTGCTAGAAATTGCTCAAAAATTTCTGAAAATAGGTTTCAATTAACTTATGTCTAAGTTGCTTTATTTTTGCAATTCCGGCAATGCTGCGATTACTATTTTAGACAATGATAAGTTTAGATGAAGTTTATGGTTACCAAATTCCAACTCAAAATGAAATGAACTTTCCAGGATATGTTACTTGGATTCTGCTAGAACTGTCAGACACTGGTACTTTCTTATGTATCCAAGTGTCTAAGGGCCACACCCATATCTGACTGTCGAGTAGTCAACACTAATTGTTAAGACTTGGAGTAACATAATAATTTCAGGTGTTTTATCCTTTAGTTCAATCTTCTAAAATCATCATGGAAAATATCCTGCAAAATTGTCAGTTAAGAATACTAACGTGTGTGCAAGGGAGATGCAAAGTTTCCCTTTCAATTGAATGAGAAAATAGAGTTCTACTCCGTATCATTTATTTATTACTATGAATGATACTCCCCTGACTTCAAGAGTGATTTTCTTGACCGCTGAAAGTAGTTTTGTTATGTTTTGATTATGAGCTACTTCTATCCTCTTTCTCTTGCTACCTTCAGTCGTTTTGTTTTCTGGGGCTATGAGTATGTCATGTAGGATTCCTTGGGAGTAGATTGTGCTCATGTCTGCTACTCTGTTTTTTGATACCATCTAATTGGGTTCAATCCGAAAATTCGGAGGGGAGGGGGTGGTAAAGTGGTTGGACGGAGGGTGTTCCGGCTTACATTTACCACTTATTTTGGGTTCATATAACTTTGGAGAAGTGTGAAGCCGAATGTGCTAAAGGTCTAAAAGTGAAAACTTCAGATTTATGTAAAAGAGGGTGCCTGTTTTGTCAAAGATGTATTATTTGTTGGTTTTTTTGTCTAGGTCACAATCTCCAGGTTGTATTGTAAATGAGAGGTTTGGTGAAGACATGTTCTTAGTGTCGTGGTTCTTGGTAAGATATGAATGGACCCACTCCTTACATCAGTATAAGAGAACGTGCAAGAGAACGTGTAGAGGTAGATAATAAATGCCAAACTTCTTTTCCTCTTTAACTCTATACTGCGGAGTGCCCAATGCCATTGTAGAGGCCTCATCTGCTAAGTTCTGAGTGTCCAGAGTCAGATTGCAGGCCTCATCTGATAATATACATTAAGTAAATCAATTTTCTTGACCATTGCAGAGTGGGGGAGGGGGGAGGGAAGGGTGACTTGAGCTATTTGAGATGTTGACTACTTGTTTGAAGCTGCTTGTGTGGTTGTGAACTTCATGCTTGCCAAATGTTGATTCTAGATTCTAATTTCTGCAGTCTAAGGAGGAATGTGATTGTCTTATTGACCTTGCAAAACCTCGTAACTGTTGTTGATAGTAAAACTGGCCAGAGTAAGGACAGTAGGTTCGTTAACTGACTAATAGCACATTTAACGGGGAACTCATTACTCATACTTTATGTAGCGTCAATCTGACAATATGTAGCATATGGCAATTGCCTTGATCATTTTGTGAAGGGTGTGTATTTTGTACTCCTCTAAAATATTAAGCTTATATTCTAAATTATGTAGCCTACAATCTTCTGCTGCTTCAAGACAGTTCACTTGCCTAATTAATGTCTAATTAATGTGTTGATTAAGTGAAAATAATACGGAGTACTTATTCTGTAAAAGGCCAGAGGCTGGGATTAAGTAAGAACTAGCCTTTTTCTTTTGGAAGAACATTTGTACTTGAGGAGTGGTTCCATAGTCGCTCTCTCAAGGGTGCTTTTGTAGCAGTGACCGCGTTATTTGTAGTTCTTGTGAAACATGGTTTTTCATTGTTAATTTGGTTTTGTAAATGTAATTGGATTAGGTGTTGGTATGGGGAGTAATTCCAAACTTAAGTGGATAGATGATGATGAACACGTCGACACGAAGAATGTACTGCGATTTATCTTGATTTTTCAGTACTACCGCAGATGTTCCTGATATTTCCTCTGTCATCCAAAATTGTTTAGACCACTGGTGTGGTTACTGAGAGTCTGAGACGGCTTGGGCTGGTGCTGCTTACAACCTCATGTTTTTCTTAATGGCAAGTCATCTAAGTGTCTGAAATATTTCTGTCTTTGTTAATTTTTAATTCAATATTTTTTTTAATATTATATCATATTTAGCATAATTAATTGTTGCTTCTGAACTGCTAAAGGGTTGTTTAAGGTCTTCTGAAACATCTTAAATTGTTTTCCATGCTATATGTGAAGTTTAAGGTTCCTTTTATTGTCGAATTAAACTGTGATCCCTCGTGGTGTTTGGGTGCAGGCAACTGATTTCCTCTCCCTTGAATCGTTTCTTGCTCGTCGGACTCAACTTCACAATGATGTAAGTTTAGCTGCTAATTTCTCTTTAGTGCTATTCATTTCCCCTGTAACTGAAGACACCTCTCTGGTAAGATTGACCACCTCAAAATAATTTGGAACTCATGTTGTTTTTTTATTTTTAGGATATTGTTCTATTTAAATATTTTGAGATGCTAACCGTTAACACATTTTAGAATGGAAAAACTAATGAAGAACCTCATCTGTTTTCTGAAAACAAATTTGGAAAGGAGAAGAAAGTGCCACCAAGAGATTTTCCTATTGATTTCCCATCAATTTTTGGAGGTAGTATCAGTTGCTCTGAGTTGTTACTTCAGAGCTTTCTTGATGTCTTTTGTTAATTTGAAAAATATTTTGTCTCGTGATAGGTGCCCCTACGCCTGGAGTGTTTGGGGAGTTGGAAGGAGAAAGTGATGAAAGACAAAAATTACGATTAGAACGTCACCTAAAAGTTGAGGCGCATATGGTATGTAGACTGGCCCAACATGCCAACACTTAGTTATGTGCATTGTTTTTCCACTGGCGGGTGTTTGTCTTTGGTTGCAAGGAATGCCATCTTTTTGTTGTAATTTGTAAAAGTTGGTTGATTTTGCATCCTCTTTTATTTGTAATTATCTTCTTCTCATGAACCCTTAATTTCATATTAATTTCGTATTGGATCACTGACAAGATCGAATGTCTCATAATTTTCTTTGTTTGTACTCATCTGCTATGCCTCTTACTCTCTTGTTACTACAGTCTGCAGATTCAGAAAGATGATGCAGTCTTGGACTCTTGGCTATCTGGTCAACTAAAACCTCAGTGCATGAGATGGGAATTGATACTAGGTGTTGTTGGTGGTATCCTCACCTCCTTGATTTCCCTTATCATGTTAACACTCTGCAGTCGAATGTTAAGATCCATTCCTAGAGCTGTTGTAGCAATGGTAACCTCGCTAATACATCAGGTGCTTTTTTCTCGGATAATTTTCCTTGTGGCATACTTTACGATTGTCAGCTGGTTAGCCATTCAGTATGGTAAAAGGCTCGACCTCTTCGAACTCTTCATAGATTATTAGCATTCAACAAAGGATATTTGAAATTATGTCTTCATGTACAAGGCACTCCAAGTCGGATGTAGAAATCAGAATTGCTATCCAACAAGTGTATCGCGCAAGACCATGACAATTGTATATTATTAGCTTCCATAACATTAAGAACAAGCCATCTAATCTGGTGCTGAGTCTCTTTATCTTTTCATGCATCAAGAAAGAGTAGAGTACTCTCAGGGGGGGAATTAGGTGGTGGCTGGCGGTGGCCATGGGCCCATGGCCTCCCCAATGATATGGTTAAAAATTAAATATGCAAAATAATTGCACATGTAATACCATAGCTAGGGTGGTACTTTTGCGTAGAATGTTAGTTCGGGAGGTACAGGGCTCAAATTCTGCTTAACTTGTTTTGTTTATTTTCATTTTTGTATCCTCAGGTGTTTTATGACATGTATATTTTAGAGATTGTGTAACCTTTGGAAATGGTATATCATTAGATTTTGTTTCCAAAAAGTTTCATTTGTCATATTTTACGAAGTCACGGTATTAGTTGATATTGGGTCATGACTTTTGTTATTTTGACTTATCACTTACATATTTATGCGATTTAATTACCACAAATTTGATGAAATACTATCGAGTCTATGATCCGAATGAACCCATATAATGTTGGACACGATACGTTATTCGAGTATTCAGCCCTGCTGGTGAGTCCAATTGACAAATCCGTTTAGCACGAGATTGAATGATATGAGTTGGCCCTTTTAACAGGGTTTGCTAAAAATCAAGCGTGAATATCATTGGTTAGGAACTAGGACTTAGGAGTAATAATGATAATTAGAAAACGAGAAAGCTCTACTTACAAGTAATTTAGGGCACGTTCGATATCACTATCAGTTTCAAGTTTTTGGGGTTTTGTTTTAAAGTCATACGAAGTATGATTTAGAGTGAATAATGAACTAAAAATTGTTAAAGTTATTGTCAAGAAAGACAAAGCTTATTGTTGTTCTTCACGTTTCAAATGTGTTAAGTTTAGTTTTATAGCATATTTTCAGGCATACATTAATTTTATCCCTAATTTTGGGGCAGAAATATAATAGGCAGAGATTAAAATTTTGTAGCAGATTTATAATCTTGTATCTATTCTTTGGTAACAAAACAATAGGTTGTCCATCTATCAACAATAGGCTTATCCACTTGCAATGTGGTGCAAAATTTAATTAATTGTTTTCTTCGGTGAGCATCCGCGCGCGATAGCGCGCGGCCCGCCACCTAGTTAGGTAAAAAGCGCGAATTTGTATCGCATTCTACCCCTCTTAAAGAAAACGAGTTACGCCCTCGTAACTCATCTCAGGAATAACTTTGGGTATTTCTTTCTCAACGAATTATGTCTTCAATACAATATTCTCACTAAACTAATTCCAACAAGTAAGACTTCTACAATTCTTTCCATACAATGCCTCAACATGTGACATCGTAATGCTTGCATGGTAACTATTGATGCACGAAAATTCAATCGAACCTAGGTGGCCTTCCCAATTACCCTTAAAATCCATAACACAGGTTCTCAACATATATTCCGTTAGTAATCTTAGTCTGTCTATCGTTTGCAGGGTGGAAAGAAATACTCATTTTCAATGTTGTCCCAAATTCAACTGGACCTTATTGCCAAAATTTCAGACTTTTGTGCTCGGTAAGGATCTTACATGTTGCCCTATAAAGGTAATGTCTCCAAATATTAGCAGATAACACAATAGTAGCTAGCTTTAGGTCACGAGTAGGTTAATTAGTCTCATAGGGTTTCAACTAACGTGACAACATGTGCAAAGGTTAAATGTTCTTTTCAAACTTGGAAAGTTTACTCCCATTTCTCACTCCACTTTAATTTCGATTCCTTTTTCAAACAGGTTGGTCATTGGTTTTGCTTTCTTCCAAAATTCTTTCACAACCTCCTATAATGGTCATCTAGGTTTAGAAAACTTCAGATATCAGACGCATTCTTTGGAGTATACGTAGGTCACTCACTCACATCTTGAATCTTAGCAGGATTTACAGAAACTCCTTCTGCTCAACTTTTCCTTTTTACCGAACTTCATTACGCCTTTAATATATGTATAACTTTTGGCTTAACTCTTAGATCTTACACCAATTCATGTGTTTCCTCCCGTCCTTTCAATACAACAATGATTTCTAACGATCCTGGACCACTCGAATCTTCTCTTAAATTTATTCCCTTACGTAACATAGTTCTCAATCAATTTAGTCCTTCACTTTTCCGTCGGTGTCACTTATACACATATGACTTCAAGATTTGTATACTTCATTTAATAAAACTAGATTCTTTCTAAGCGTCTCCAATATAATCCTCAAGTGTTCGTCATGCTCTTTCTCATTCTTTGAATAGTTCGGCATACCATCAATAAATACAACAACAAACTTATCTAGAAATTCTTGGAAAATCCTATTCATTAAATCCATAAATATGGCAGGTGCATTGGTTAACCCAAAAGGCATTACTGTAAACCCATAATGACCAAAACGAGTCCTAAATGCAGTCTTATGTATGTCTTTCTCAGCTACTCTCAACTGGTGATACCCCGAATGCAAATCGATCTCCAAGAACACACTTGCCCCATTCAATTGATCAAATAGGTCATCTATCTTAGGCAAAGGATACTTGTTATTGATACTGACATTGTTTAGCTCCCAAAAATCGATGCACAATCCCATACTTCCATCTTTTCTTAACAAACAACACCTGAGCTCCCCACGGTGATGTACTAGGCTCTAAAATAACCCTTATCGAACAACTCTTGCAACTGTGTCTTCAATTCGTTCATTTCAGGAAGTGTCATTCTATATGGTGCTTTAGATATATGCGTCATTCTAGGAACTAAGTCTATAGGGGACATAACAGCTCTTAGCAAGTGGCATACCTGCAATCTCACTAGGAAACACATCCATGAATTCATTCACAATTGGAACATCCTCGATCTTCATTCCGACTTCGTAACTCACATCTAGCTCACACAACCGAAAATTAGTTCAGAAGGCAAGTTCTTAAACAATTTGGTACACATTATGGTTACAACAGTAGGAATACTAACGGGTAAATCAATCACCTCAAAATCTACTAACTTCAGACTCTTAATAAGAGATGACGAAACAAAAGAATAAGCTTTCCCTGAATCAAATAACTTTCTAACTAGCACGGAGTTAATAGAAAAGTAACAGAAACTAAGTCAACAGGTCGTTCCGCTTCATTTCGACTTATCACAGACAGTTTACCTGGGGCCTTGTTATGGTTGTTATTCTAATTAGCATACTTATGGAGGTTTTCTTGGTTGTTTTTTGACCCTATAGGCTTCGAACTCTAATTTCTTGACTGGTTAAATCCCGACTTCACCTGGTTACCACTCCCATTACCATTTTGTTCCCTTTTCTGCTTAGTAAAGCACTCATACTTCCTATGCCCCTTTTTCTGACAATAGTTACAGTTCATTAATTCTCCCTTACAATTCCTACCAGGATGGTTGTTATTGCACATCTTACAGTGTTACACTCTCTCGGATTGGTTCCTATTGTTGTGACCCTGTTTGTTCCTTCCTTGAAAGTTTCAATTCTCATTCCCATTTTCATCCATATTTCTCTTGAAATTCCCTTGGTTTTCCCCAGCATTAAACTCTTTTCTTTTCTCCCCGACAACAATATTTTTCTTGTCCCTTCTAGACTGCAAACCATAAACATGAGCAGCTTCCCCATACACAATATCCAAAGATGTAAAGGTTTCCCCACCTAATCCTAAGGTGGTCATGCTATAAATCTGCTATAGTATTCATCGATGGTCATGCTCCCCATACTAAGGTTTATGAATTCCTAAACTTTTTTCTTTCTCATAAAAGGTAGGGTAAAACTTTCCCTTAAGGCAGTAACAATTGAATCCTAATTGAATCTCTCAGCAGCGCTAAGCCTAATTCTATTCTCTCCACCATAAATCGGCTTCATCTTTCAAATACATGACAACTTGACCCACTCTCATATTCTCAAGACATTTCACAACCCCAAACAATTTCTCAAACTCTCCAACCCGGTTTTCTAAAAAGGTAAGGTCAGCTTTTCAGCCAAGAGGCGAATAACAGCAGCTAGGTCATTATTGTTGGTCATCCTAGAGCGCAACTTGGAAATAATATATATTCTACTTTAGGTATAAAACATCACTTAATAGTATCCTATACCACGTAATATCGCCCCAACAGACAGAATTCAAGTAAATCAAACAATCATTTACGAATGTGCACCAATCATCTACGAAGGTGCAACAATTATTCCAAGGTAATCTCCTCGATCATTCATGAACGATATTCACATAAAGGAATTCAATTGAGGAACAAGGAACCAAATTCAATCATCGCGAATAATAAGGTAGGATAAAAGAAGAAAACATTCCCCTTGCGTGCCCAAAATGAACTCTTGGTCCTTTGAATAATCAATAATCTAACTTTTATTCCTCAAAAGAGTATTAATAACAATTTCTAAACCGTAATAACGCATTTGTCCTCAAAATACAATAAAGGTTCTATGATATAAACATAAACTGTTGTTGGCGAATTATGGAATTCCCAAATTGGAAAAAAAAAACTTTAACTTCTATTGCTAACTCTATAAAGTTTTATTATATCCTTGAAAAGAATAAAGAATAACTCAAACTCTTATTGCTTTAACTTTAAACTGTTGTAGCTATGCCACTTATTCTTTAAAACATAAAAGAACTAACGAACTATTACAACTTCAAATGTTTAAGGCATCTTGCCTATCTGTTCTTTCCTTGGAAACTTGTGGAGTGAAATCTAGATCTTCAATATTCGTCGAATTCTTCTTCCGAGTCTGAGTCTTCTTTCATGTCTTCATCTTGATGAGGCTCACTTGCCGCCTCACCATCACCTCAAAACTCCACATCTGAATCACTAGAGATCTCAATGGTAAGCTCATGGGCCTCTAGGTTAGGGTTTTCTGCCTCAACTCATATATTCTCATCCTCAACGGCTACATCATTTCCCTCTAGATTAGAACCCACTTTCTGCTACCTTAACAATGGTGGTCATAATCTCTGACTCGTATCTCTACCTACCATTCCTAGTCTCATACTTGGCCAAATTTGGTGTTCCATTATCAAAATGCATGTCTTTAAATTTTTCTTTGAGTTCTAGGTATGGAAATTTTTTTGGTAAACAATTAATAATAGTGGCTGCTACTGTATCTTTTCTCATTAAGATAGGTTGCTCTTGAATCCTAGCAACATGTTCACATCCAAACACAACTTTCTTCACGTAAATATCAGGGGTTTCTATATCAAGTTTCTCGAAGGATCCTATGTTGGTGTACTTGGAAAGAAACATTTTATTCCTGAAATAAACAATTCCAGGTCTCACTAACGACTTTCCAACCAAATCATAAACAAAGTTCAATAACGCAATAAGTTTGGTGGAAGCAAACAATTCTTTATGCACATTTAAATGCAACACTTAAACAATTAGCACACGCACGTACATAACAATCAATTTCTTATGCTAACCTTGACTAGCTACTAATGCACATATAGTTCTATCTTATATGCCCTTCTTATACTACCCATCTCTCATAAACTAAAGCATTGGAATAATTTAAATAACAAAGTAAAAGGACGATAATATAAGAAAATTATAACATAGAATAATAATATAAATAAAAATATAAAATAAATTAAGTAAAATAAATTAAGTAAAATAAATTAAGGAAATGCGTAACGAATAAATTCGAAAATAAAGTTATTAATTCGAAAAAGATTTATATTTCCTAAATAACGAATTCCAACTCTTGAAACAGCTAAAAAAAATATTAAAAAAAATTTGAACTTCTTTAAAAAAAAGTGTACTCATTATTTTTGAATAATAAATAATAAGAAAAATAAAAATGTCGAAAGTATCACTTTAACTTGAATAAATAATTTCGTTTCGAACTTAAATAAGAAATATTATATACTTTCAAACAAGATAACAGGAAATCGGCCCCCAAAAAAAAAGTACCAATTTTTTGAATACTATAATACGATGGAGCTCGATTTTAAGAAATTTATTTTAAATAACTAGATAGTTAGGAGCCTAAAATTTTTATTAAAGTAAAACCTTAGCTTCTAGATACCACTTTGTAACACCCCGACAATTCTCTCTTTTCTAAAATACTCTTTTAATATAAAACATAGAGAATTATCAAGGCATTATCGCCCGTGTAAAAACGTAACGGCTTATTCAGAATTTTGCAGCGGAAATCATAATAAATAACTTTAATAATTTAAATAAGTCAACTACCAAAACCAACAAACCGAAGTCGACCTAATTAGTTCAAATCAAATTCAAGTCCATTAAAACAAGTTCAACAAAACCAAATTCAAATGAGATAAAATAACGACTACACAAATCTTTCCAGATCCCGAACCCCAGTGATGCATCATCTTCAAACCTGCAATGGACAATGCTTATTGATCCCTAGAGACTGCTCACCAAAGATTGGGTCATCACAGGATCAATAAGGCATAGCCATGATCAACATGCACAAGCAAAAGCACGCAATCAGCAAAGCTGAGTACTACATACTAAATCAATAATAATCCTAACATGATTCTATTAAACGAACAATCTTAACATGATTCTAATAACGTACATAAGGGCAACCAAAACATAATAATTTGAAACCACACTTAACTAGACTAGACTAGAGTGGACTAGACTTTTGTATCATTAATAATATTTTAATTGAAATAGGCAATGGACCGAGTTTTCTAGCTAGAAGCTTCACTAAGGAAGGCGAGGTACGGGCGCGACTCCGTAACCTCAGTGACCTGCGATATCGAGGAACGTTTGAATAAAAATAGGACACGGTGATCAATCCGGTCCGAGATAAAGGCCATGGGCTACCACCATGAACCCCAACTCCTGTTTGTCCGTCACTTTAGACGTGCACAGTCTAAAGCTATTGCTACTCAGTTTCACTTTACATGATTTACAAATTGAAACCCTGTTATGACTCAACAATCACATAAGGTATACAATTCACATTTATTCACAACTGTTTTTATCTTGGAATTAAGTAAGTGATCACAAATGTATCAAACAAGACTCATTCCAATTAAACCCAACCTTTCCTTTAATACTGATCAACCCCTCTATATAGGTATAAGGTTTCAACTTACTAAACAAGGTCCTCGGCCCTCATAAAGTAGTGAAAAGCTAAAAGGGAACAAAGAACAATCGATCTGAATCAATATATATAATAATCTAATGTTCCCAACCAACATGTTCGCATCAATCATCTACTAACATGTTATAATTCTCATAACGAAATACATATGCTTAACATGTCCACCCAACAATATTAAACATGAAATTCCGACACAATCAAGTTCATCAACAAATTTCAACTTGGTTTCAACAAATAACGCACATTCCAAGCACACAAGTATGTACGTACCTTGTGTAAACAAACTGATAGACCACTTTAACACTTTCAAAAGTCGCCTACAGAGAATTCTCCGCCTAAAACAACCAATAAAGATTCCCAATCAACTTCTAATAATTCGCAGCCATAAACAAGCATTCTAAATACATCCTAAACATATTTAGAACTTTCCTCAACATCCGAACTTAACTACTAAATCTCCTAGCATAGTGATTACTTCACTAACGATCACGAATTATCACAAATTCCAATATAACACGCAATTTACAATTTTCAGCAATATGAAATAGTTTCAAACTACTCCAAAATATGTCCAACATGCTTAAAATCATAAAAATAATAACTTTCATAATTTATAATCATCCTACTATGATTTTAAAACTATTAAAACCTTAAAAAAATTCATGCTTTAATAATTAAAATTCTTATTTCAATTCAATTATATAATCTGAAAATTAATAATTTAATTATGCAAACATAAAATCTGAATTTCATAATTGACTCATAAAATCCATAATTTAATTCAAGAAAAACATGAATTATATTAATAAAATATAAATTAAAACATTAATAGTTTTAAGGGTTTGAGAAATAACCAAAAGTGAGGGAGATAAGGCTGGCTGGCCGGAGGTGGTGCTGCGGCAAGGCGGCACGGTGGCAATGCGAGATCAGGTTGGCGACGTCGGTGGCCCGCTGGTGATGCGGCTGACTTACGCAAGAACAAGCAGGGAAAGGGAGGATTTCCACGCGAAGGATGAGAGAGAAGAGGGTGTCGGCTGAGCAGGGCAGCGACGACGATGAAGGTGATGGTTGTGGTTGGCCTGGTGGTCGCGGTTGTGCACGCGGTGGCTGTCGTTGGTTCAAGAAAACAGAAACGAGATGAGGAGGATATAAAACGAACGCAAGAAAATAAAAACGAAAGGGAAGATAACGACGAGAGGAGAGAGGAGGTGTACCGGCGGTGATGAGAGAGTGGTGCAGCGACGTTAGTCCGGCGGTGGTTGGCGGCGACGGCTACAAAGAGAGGAGCAAGTTTTGAGGGTTTGGGTTTACGTGAGTTTGAAGGAGATGATTGGTTTGTTTGTTTTTTTTTTTTTGTTTTTTTTTTTACGTAATATTGAAAGAGAAGGAAGGAGTAAAGTGTTTTGGGTCTTATTATTTGGGCTTTGTCAATTAGGCTAGAATTAGGATTTAGTTTTAGGATTTCAATCCAAAATCGATTAGGATCGTTTTCTAAATTCAATCGGTTTCGTAATTCGATTTCTTTTCAACATAAAATTCTAAAATTATTTTAATTTCATAAATCGTTGAAATATTTAAAACGTATAAAAATAAATATTCGTTAATTACCTTTTTATTTCTGAAATTCGTAAAATCTATTTAAATATAATTAACTATACGTTAAAATATATTAATAAGATTTATAAAATTACGGGGGATTACAATAGCACGCTGCCTTGACGCCAGCACTGTTGGGCGTGTGCAACGTTGCCCCTTCGTCTTGCTCGATCACACCGCACAGCACACACTGCACAAGGGTTGTCCCCGCGCACGTGGCTCGTACATTGCTCGCTGCCTTGTACCGCATGAGCGACGAGCTCCCTTACTCGTCGTCACATGCCCGCACAATGCAACACCCCTTAAGGGTTACACTTATCTTCCATTGGTTCGTGCATGCAAGTTTGTGAACGATTTATAAAAATCAAAACTTTTATATTTAAATTTAACGAAAAATTAATAATTCATATTAATTTCACTAAATTTAGGCGAAAAATCAAAAATTTATTATTCAAATTAATTTCCGATTATATATATTCTTAGGGATTAAAATCTAGGGCATACAATTTTAAAATATTTCAATTTTAACAAATTTTATGAAGGTTTTTAATCATAGGATCCTAATTAAATTATCAATTAATTATGAAAATCAAAACAAATTCTAAATTATTTGAAATTCAACAAATTAATTATAATTACAAATTAGGTTGTATAATTAACAAAATTAAATCTTAAAATTGTTAAACATATACAGTAGGTCAATCATAGATTCAAGGATTACATACAAGATTCACAAATATTTAATATAACATCATAAAAGTTACAAATTTTGCATTCGAAAAACTAAACCATTCGAAAATTCATAGTTAGGCTTCGAATTCGGGAATTCTGGGTTCGGCATCAAATCTTTGATTTTTGTCAAAATTTTAAAACGTTGTTTACATGCGAAATTCTCTATAAAAACAAAAGTTTTCGACCATTATTGACAAAACTGCCGAAAAATCCTGCGAACATATAATCAAATAATCGCATGAATTTGCAATCAATTACATCCACGAAATTAATCACCCCTTTAATTCATTTCAAATTTATAAAATTTAATCCATGTTAACTATAATTGATTATGGAATTAATTAGAGGCTTGTGATACCACTGTTAGGTTATGAATAATACAATAATATAATTCAAGCGGAAAAATCATAAAGCCAGAATCCAAATTAATTGCCACATAGTCAATTAGCATAATTTAGGTTACATACAATGTGATGCGAGCCTTCCCTAGCTGCTCCCGAACCGAACAAAAACAAGTCTTTAGAGCCACAAACGTTGCCCCTCGGTAGAAAGTCCACAGGACGTTCGGATCCGCCTTTGGTTCAACCAACTAGGATTTTACTTAAGGTTTTATGTATCCGGGCTAGGCTATTTTATGTTCTCCCTTGAACACAAAGTAAGTAAAGAATATGATATTCAATGTATTCATGTGTATAATTATGAGGGTCTAGCCTCATATTTATAGGGTAGGAAATAAGGAGTTTTAGTCTTACTAGGAAAATAATCACCAACACTACTAGGATTGAAATTCTTATCGAATTAGAATTGTAATATTAATTAAACTCTTAATCAAACCAATTCTAGTAGGACTAGGAATACTTAATCCCAACGTTACTTGGCAACTAAGTAATCGAACTTTTCTTGGAGTCCAAGACGAAGCAACCAACGCAGCCAAGATGGGCCACGCTGGTGCGCGTGCCTGCCTAGGCCCAGCCGAAGCCGCAGCTAGCCAAAGGCCCAGCGCGCTGCAGCCTTCCTTTGGCGGGCTTGCTTGCTTGGCGGAGTTGTATCGTTGTCGCTGCCTTGCTTTCTTGGCGGGCTGCTATGCTGTTGCTGCCTTGCTTGCTTGCCGCGGCCCACTGTGCTTCCAGGCCCATCGGCTGGGCGCTAGCGCTTCCCTTCGTGCTCAGCGCTATGCGCTCGACCTTTGTTTGCCGATCGAGCGATGGGTCGGCTCGCTTGTCGGCTTGTCACTCGTCGAGCTTCTGATTCGTTTTCCGATTTCGGAATCCATTTCCGTTTCGAACAAATATTTACTTTTCCGTTAATATTTTCGATTCCGGAAATAAAATTCCTTTTCTGACAATATTTCCAATTCCGGTAATATTTCCGTTTCCGGTAATATTTCTATTTCCGATAATATTTTCCGATACGAACCATGTTTCCGTTTCCGGCAACATCTACAACTTGGATAATATTTATATTTCCGTTATGAACCATATTTCCGTTTCCGGCAATATCATCATTTCCGGAGTATTTCTTTACTTTGTCTTTTGGAGATTTTAGCTCCCACTGGAACCGAGATCCGTCATTTCCGAATGATCATAAATAAAGTACTTAATGAATAATATATTCACTTAACTACTTGATCTGTTCACGTACTATATGTGTGACCCTACGGGTTCAGTCAAGAGTAAGTTGTGGATTAATATTATTAATTCCACTTGAACTGAAGCGGCCTCTATCTAGGCATTCAGTTCACTTGATCTCACTGAATTATTAACTTGTTAATTAATACCGAACCGCATGAAAATGGTTGCAAAAATAACACTACATGGTAGAGACTTTTGACGTTCCATACTTCCATTAACAAATTAAAGAGGAGTGAATAAGACAACCTGGAGAAGAGAGAGTGGCCGATAGAGAAGGATGTTAATCTCTTATGAGGAGCGGGATTCCAAAAACCAAAACAAGAAAACCACTAAATGTTGTTTCGCCTTTTCCGTTCCAATTTCCTATATTTTGCGGAAAAGTTGTTTTTTACAACAAAGAAACCGAACACGTTTTGTTTCATTTTTCAAGAAAAAAAACGAAAAACGAGCAAACAACAATAGTCCCGAACAACCCCTAAGCATATTAATCATGTAATCAGTATAAAAATTGCCTAGGCCATACACAAGCACATATAAGAGAAGAGATTGACTACATATAAGTCTAACGGGTTTCCATCTTAAAACCAATTGGTAATAGGTGGAATACCCACCAATGTTATATATGTTAGTTAATCTCTTTCCATTTCTTCAATGTGGAATAGCTAGTCCAATACCTGCATGTGTGTTTTACTCGATCTTAACAAAAAGTTAAGAGAACAAAAGAAAGCAAGAGTACTAATGCATGTTAACTTAGCTATGTGACCTCCCAAAATGGTATATGTTAACTTAGGCTTTGGGAGGAAGGGAGAAAATATCAAGAGTTCGGGAAGGTGGTGAAGAAGAAAGAAGAAAGAAATAATACCAAAGGTGGAGCAATTCATTCCCCGTATATTACAATTCGCATGCCACATCCTCCCATAGCTCTCAAATGATGGAACATAGACTTTCAGCGCCTGTCAATCTGTCATAAAGGAAAAACTTATCAGAGATCAAACATTCATAAACTAGCGTCTAATGTGGTTCTCTGAAGAATGTTGTATGGTACTCACTATTTTTTGTGTCAATTATATTACTGATTGACCTTTCTTGTTCTTTTGCAGCCTCAACTAGTGAATCCTGCAAAACCATATCTTCCATGTTAGCTGACACAAACAGCTGTGAGTACCATACAACATTCAAATAGATATTGTACCTGTGCGGCAATCAGACGGGCAACTGTTTTTTTGCTTGATTCTTGAAGCTCACCAGCAATCAAAATCTCGTCGAGTATATAATATGCCTTTCATAGCCATACCATTAATAAATCAGAAGGAAATTTTAAACATATAAAAAGATTGTGAAACATCATGTTGCAGGGCATACTCTTATTAGTGATCATGAACCAGGAAGCCGAAAGCAGGGAAAGACTTTCCGACTAGGGGTAGGGATGGGCAGAAGCAACAGCAACCAGATGCAATACCATGGTCTTGTAGAATTATGCAGTGTTTAAATTTATTTTTTTGTGATCTTGTAAATAACCTCTTTTTGGAAGTGTTCTGAGATATAAATAGAGTGGGTGTGACAGATACATTTAGCTATACTTGGGCATGTTATTGTTTGTAATATATTCAATCTTAGAATGGAAAATGCCTTTGTTTCACTCATTTACACTTTTCAGATGTTTCTCAAGAGCCACATTGTAAACACCTAAATCGTGTCTCCCCATTGGGATAATGACGATACCATTATCCTTGTTAGGTGGTTGGAACAACTCCGTGCAGAAGTACCAATTGCTAGAATACATTCTAAAATCCAAGAGCCAAAGTCCAATTCCCGAGGTCGTTCCCATTCCGGAACTCGGTACAAAATACAATTTCCACAAATCAATTTCAAAATCCAAGTACAATCTCGCCCAATGGACCACTCCATTGGTTTTACGAGGCCTTTTCCAGTCAAAATGACACTAAGAAATCCAAATTCGGGAGCCGACCCACAAAACCGAGCAAGCCGGGCCTCGTCCCGTAAAACCGAATTCAAAAACCGAAACGGCTTATTTTTAGACGCAAACCAATCCTTAATCCCCAAGAAATCACTACGTGCCAACTTCGTACAATTCGTACAAAGGTACACCCATTACAAGCCAAATACAAGGACGGCATCTTCGTCCTTGTTTTCGCAGCTTCTGCGCCACATCAGCAACGCTTGGCGCAGCTGCTGCGCTGGACACTTGCGTCAGCTGGCGTTTAGCTACAAATTTTCCTATTTAAACCCCCTAATTCTGAGCATTTATGGAGGGAAAATCGAAAACAGAACGTCGTAATACAAAAATTGCCACTCACATCAAAATACAAAAACTCTCCAAAAATCTCATACAATCTAAAAGTTCAAAGCAATTGGGAGCTCTAAAAGGAATTTTAGCCTAAACCTAACTAGGTATTTCCGAATCCCAACCTAATCTACAATATTTCTATGATTTCTATTTCAAAATGATTAGTAAAGTTGGCACTTTTATTATTAAAAGTGTCACTTACAACAATCATACACTTTTGCAAAATCCTCACTTTATGTGATACAAATACAAAATTTCAAGATTCAATGATGTTTAAGGTTGTTTGTAATCACTTCCTTAAGCTAGAATCATCTTCAAAATATGGAGTAATCAAAGATGAGGCCTTTCTAATGTTTAAAGGTCCAATCTTTGAGATTCAAGACTCCATTTTTCAATATACAAGTTCAAGTTTCCAAATTTCAAGATTCAATGATGTTTAGGGTTGTTTGTAATCACTTACCTAAACTAGGATCATTTCAAAACATGGAGTAATCAAAGATGAAGCCTTTTTAACATTAAAAGGTACAATCTTTGAGATTCAAGACTCCATTTTTCAATATACAAGTTCTATATTTCAAGTTCAATATTTCAAGTTCAATATTTCAAGTTCAATGTTTCAAGTTCAATATTTCAAGTTCCATATTTCAAGTTCAATTTCTATGTTCAAAATCTAAGACACTTTAGGTCGAGCAACTTGACCTAAAGTTGAGATTTTTGCTTTGAATCCGTGTCGGACGTACTTATTCTTAAGGAGTCGTTTGGCGTTCGGATCTCATGTGCTAATGTTCAATTTCAATAATCGCACCTTTCAATTATGCCTTTCAATTATGCATTTCTATATCGCACTTTTCAATTACGCACTTCAATATCGCAATTTCAATAACGCTTTTCAATATTGCACCTTTCAATTCCGCACTTTCAATTATGCAACTTTACTTGCCTAGTCCTTCTAGGCAATGTGGTTTCCCACCTAGTCCCTTTCTAGGTGGTGATGTACTTTACTAATTTTGCACTTATTTTCTATTGTGATGTTGCTTTACTTGTTTATTGCTTTCATCACCTCACATGCTAAATACAAAATACAAGGTTACACCACGCTTAACGAAGATAATTTCTTGGACAAACCGATCTTAGGTTCCCTTAAATTAACTTTAAAGCAAAGTGGCCATGATACAAAGTAGAAATTCTATTTGTTCAAAGTTCTAAATTCAAACCCACATATTGTTAAACTAGGGTATTTTCGAAAATGTTGTGCCATGCATTTGAAAATTTCTAAAGCTCGCGGAATAAGCATCTCGTTCCCTTGCCCGGATCTCACCCATCCGTTTCTAAGATTCAATGCCTTTTCCTAATAGAGTCACTTTTTGGTCTTTCCAAACGGGACCCTTAAAAATGTTTGGTGGCGACTCCTTCAAAATCCAAAAATACAAAGGTTCTAAAACCGCCCTCGTAGGGGAAATACACTACAAAAAGTACGAAAAAAAAACCCCCTACAATTCTGGCGACTCCATTGGGGAGTTCCTGATTTCAACTTCAAAAATACGAGCATACTTTGAGCAGCAAGCCACTGATCTGCTTAAGTTCTGGATGCCAGCTCTGGCGCCAGGCGCAGGCCCCTGCGCCAAACGCCACTTCCTGCATCCAACACAATGGCTCACAGTGGCTCGTTGCCCATGTTGCTCAAGTTTTTAAGTGGGAGTCAGTCTGTTTTTGAATTTTGAAGGACGCTCCCAAACCTAGAGAACGAATGTCGAAAAACGAGCTTTTCAAATACAATATTCAAATGCGATTTTCAATATTCAATTTCTAGGCATTTCATGCATATTTTGAAAACCATGTTTGTGCAAAACGAATTTCTACCTTGCCCAATACGGATGTGTTCTACATTCGGGCTAGCCCCGGGGGCAACGAAATGGTGACTCTCCATACGGTTCACGACCAAAGTGTGTGACCATTTCCGCGCCTACCGAAACTTGGAATTTGCTTGACATTCCCGATGTCAAGTATGGAGGGCGGTCGTCTGTACACATGTCGCTTAGGTGGATGTGCAAGTTGTTGCCGGATCTGCCTCTTAGTCGAGTACCTTTTGACACCCAAAGCCGACCACTTGCATCATACAAAACTTAGACCGACCTTAGGTTGAGAACTTTGCATGTCGCATTCATATTCATGTTAGTGTGACAACATGCTATTTGTGCATTGTGTGGGCGTCTTTGCACGCTTGAATGGCTAACCTCGAGTTCTATCTTTGCCAAAACCATTAGCCTCCAACTAGGAAACCAAACCCCTAGGAGCATCATTCAATCCTCATGCATCCAAAATTGCCGATTTAAGGTCTTTTAGGAGTTCCACTCTATTTGATTCAAAACCCTTAAACACGCCTCACGCACAAATGCCAAATTCCATATTCAAAATTCAATCCAACGACGTCATAATGCCAGATTTTCTAGTCCAAATTTCAAATTCCATATTAAAAATTCAATCCAACGGCGTCATAATGCCGGATTTTCTAGTCCAAATTTCAAATTCCATATTCAAAATTCAATCCAACTGCTTCATAATGCCGGATTTTCTAGTCCAAATTCCAAATTCTAAATTCAATCCAACGGCGTCATAATGCCGGATTTTCTAGCCCAAATTCCAATTTCCATGTTCAAAATTCAATTCAACGGCTTTATAATGCCGGATTTTCTAGTTCAAGCATTCAATTTCCAAGTTCAAAAATTCAATTCTAGTTCAAGCATTCAAATGTTCGATTCCATCCTTCAAACCTCAAATTCAAGTTGCCAATTCCAATCTCGAAACCTCAAGTTTAAATTTCCAAACTCATGCCGTCGGAATACCGACTTTTCCATTCCATATTCCAAACCTCAAATTCGAAGTTCCAAATTCAATCTTTCAAATTTCAAGTCCCATACTCAAAAGCTTCGAATTCAAAATCCATGATGGCATAATGCCAAAATTTTCCTCATTCAATTTCAAATTCAAACTTCCATGACCAAACACATCAAAATTCCAAGTCCACGGTGGTATGATGTCGGACTTTCAAAAGTTCCAAATCCAATGTCTCAAGTCCATGGCGGCGTAATGCCGGGATTTTCAAAATTCAAAGCCTCATACCTTATATGAAAATGCGTCTTTTCCATTTCAAAGTTCAAACTCCGAGTCAAATTCAAATTTCAAATTCATCTTCAAGCTACAAAAAATTCTTGTCTTCCATTACTCCCAAATACAAAATTCGAAAATACTTCCAATGGGTTGAAAATCCCTTGAAATAATACAAGTCCAATTTTTAAATTCCAATGGGTTGAAAATCCCCCAAAATAGTACAAAATCCAATTTCCTTTCTCTAGGGTTGAAATCCCCCTAAAATACTTCGAATTTCAATGGGTTGAAATCCCCCTAAAATACTTCGAAATCCAACGGGTTGAATTCCCCCAAAATATTCCAAATTCTACTTCGGGTTGAAATCCCCCTGAAATATTCCAAAATCCAATGGGTTGAAATTCCCCTAAAATATTGATGGGTTGAATCCCCTTGAAATAATACAAAATCCAATTCCATTTTGATGGGGTTCAAATCCCCTTGAAATAATACAAAATTCAATTCCCTTTCGATCGGGTTGAAACTCCCTTGAAATACTACAAAATCCAATCTCCTAAAATATTTCCAATGGGTTGAAAATCCCTTGAAATAATACGAGTCCAATTTTACAATGGGTTGAAATTCCCCTAAAATAGTCTAAGTTCTAATAGATCGAAATCTTCTTTCTCGATGTTCCAAATTCTAGTACAAGGAGATAACTTCCACAAAAGAATGAAGCTCCTCTCAAATATTTCCAACGGGTGGCAAATCCCGAATACAAATACAAAATCCAAAATCCCGAATCTCCGGAGTGGCACTTAGAGTTAAGTCTAGGTCTCATTCATTGCATGCATATCATATCATGTGTCGGGAAGTCCAAGTTCTAAAATTCAAATCATGTGGTAACTAGGTGCTCGGACTCATTCTCTCATAATCCTATTCAAGATGACTTCACTAGCAGCGGCTGTAGTAGAGATCTATGAACGTGTTGAAGAAGCTGAGGCTCGCATAAGGGCTCTCGAAGACAATCAAGAAACTCTCTTCCATGTTGTGGGTCCTTTCGAGGTAGAGGAAATCTTTCATAATCAAAAGCCTGTGCCGCACCTTGTGCAACCAAGTGAAGGTTCGGAGTCTGGGTTTGTTACCGGATTACCCCAAGAAGACATTTGTGGGATATGGGCCAGCGACGATGAAGACACATACCAAGACCCTCCTATTGAGAACGTCTCTGACGACGAATGCCAAGAAATTGTGAGCATCGATTGGTACTTGGACCCTAAAACAGAAAACAGTGTTCAGGTCATGACTAGATCCGGTCGAATTCAAGAGCCAGTCAACAGGACGACACCGGCAACTAATATCCCTCTTCCCTCCGAGGAGAATCCTTTGATCAAGCAATTGAAGCGCACGAAGGCAGAGGTTAACATTTGGCAACTCATGGCTTCCTCCGTGGAACATCGCACTGCTCTAATCAATGCTCTTGTCAAGTTGAATGTCACCCCAGAAGTCACTCCCGACGAGCTGATCGGGTTACTTACAAATCTGGAAGAAGGAATTACCTTTACAAATGAATACCTCCCACCTGAGGGGGCAAGCCATCACAAGGCTCTCTATCTGACCGTTGAATACAAAGACAAAATCATCCCCATGACTCTAGTGGATAATGGGTCAGCCATCAATGTGTGTCCTCTTCGCACTGCTGAGAATTTGGGTTTCACTCCTAGTGACTTTTCTAGTTCCTCCCAAGGTGTTCGTGCCTAGGACAACACTCGTCGGGAAGCAATGGGAACTCTCACTCTTCTACTCCGAACAGGCCCAATCGAGCGCAAAGTGAGCTTTCAAGTGCTCAACATCAAACCAAGTTTCAATCTCCTTTTGGGGAGACCTTGGATCCATTACCTCAAAGAGGTGCCATCCTCACTCCATCAGAAAGTCCGAATGGAGGTCCAAGGAAACGTCGTTACTCTAAATGCATCCCATCTAAGAACCAAGATAGCTGACAAGGCTCTGATATTGATATAACATGATGATAATGATGAAGACCTTTGGGGGTCCAGGGCTGAAGTAGGAGCCATTGAGTCAAAAATGAATCCCATGGCAAGGCACATAACGATTAAGCGTGGGCGCTTCTTGGGCACTACTCTGCCACTGCCTACCGAGTCTCCTTTCAAGACCCACGGCCAGACTAACTGTTGCGGTCTGGGGTACAAACCGACTAAGCACGACAACAAGCAGCAAGAGGCTAAGCTAAGAGCCCGTCGAGCTGGTAATGATCAATTCAAAATACCTCCCTATCAGCGTACACTCAATGGACAATTCATAACGGAGGGAGAGGATGACCTATACTTTGACTTCCCAGATGATGCTACAAAAGGGGCTCTCTATCCAGGGTTCGAAATCTTTCAAGACTGTCACTTCCTCGAGGATTCCCCTCTGATACAAAACAAGGCTACCCCTGAATGCCTTGATTCATCAGCTTTTGGTCTCTTGTTCGGCCAAGAAGTAACACCGATCATTCCTGAAGATACTATGGTTCAAATGATCACCCAAATCGAAGATTTTGACCCATCTAAGATGATTACTCCAAGTGAGAAGATGGTCAAAGGCTGGAGGAAATCCCTCAAGATCTCTGCTCCAAATGGAAAAATGTTCAAGATTACTGTGGGCGAAGGATCTATGATGAGCGAGTCTGAGTCAGAGGATGAGTCTGGATCCGAGTCTAGTGATGAGTCTAAGAGTCTAGAGCTAGAGTCTTTCATCAATCAAGAGCCTCTAAAGGCCGACCTTCAAGTTAAAGTTGTCGATGTAATGATTGTCAATTTCAATAATACTTCAATTTCCTCCTACTCTTCAAGTCCAATTTCAAAACACACCTCTAATCCAAACAACTTTGCTTCACAAGAAACTGACCTTGAAATACTAAAAGCTATTGAAAATCATGAAAACAGGACGCCCATAATTGAGGAAACGGAAAAAGTTAACCTTTCTAACAGCAGTGATCCAAAACTAGTTCAGATTGGTCTAACTCTATCTCAAGCAGAGGGGGTGATCTTATCAAGCTACTTTTAGAGTACATAGACGTCTTCGCATGGTCCTATCATGATATGCCAGGGGTTGATCCAAGCATCGGTCAGCATACAATTCCCCTCTTCCCAGGTTCAAAGCCAATCAAGCAGAAACTCCGTCGCATGAAACCGGACGTTTCCCTCAAAATTCAAGAAGAAGTCTCTAAGCAGCTAGAGGCCGGGTTTATTTGAGAAGCCAAATATCCGGAATGGATTGCAAATGTCGTTCCAGTTCCAAAGAAGGACGGCAAAGTACGAATGTGTGTTGATTACAGAGATCTTAACAGGGCCAACCCTAAAGACGATTTTCCATTGCCTCACATCGACATCTTGGTCGACAACACCGCAAATCATGCCTTACTCTCTTTCATGGGCGGGTATGCAGGCTACAATCAGATTCCCATGGCAGAGGAGGATATGGAGAAGACAACCTTCATCACTCAGTGGGGTACATATTGCTATACAGTTATGCCGTTCGGACTGAAGAACGCAGGGGCTACATATCAAAGAACAGCCACAGCCATCATGAGCGATATGATTCATAGGGAGATCGAGGTATATGTCGACGACATTCGTCAAATCCAAAGGGCGACATGAGCATACCTCGGTACTCCGAAAATTCTTCGATAGGCTCATGCAATACAATATGAGGCTCAATCCTCAAAAATGTGCATTCGGGGTAACGTCAGGCAAGTTGCTCGGGTATGTCATCAGTTCTCGGGGCATCGAGGTTGATCCTTCGAAAATCAAGGCCATTCTAGAGATGAAACCGCCCACGGATGAAAAAGAAATTCGGGGGTTTCTCGGCAAACTGCTATACATCAGTAGGTTCATTTTGAAGCTCACTATGATCTGTGAACCGGTATTTCGAAAGCTCCGCAATAGTGATCCCAAGTCTAGGACGAGGAATGTCAACATGCGTTCGACGCTATCAAAGACTACCTCTCCAACCTGCCAGTTCTAAAGCCAGCCATGCCAGGGATTCCCCTCAGGCTTTACCTTACAATGACAGATTCAGCAGTAGGGGCCATGCTCGCCCAAGAAATTAAAGGCAAAGAGAATGTCGTATAATACATAAGCAAAAAGTTGATCGAGTACGAAACCAGATACACTCAGCTCGAGAAACTCAGCATCGCCTTGGTTTGGGCCACAAAGAAACTACGGCACTACATGCTCTGCCATACAGTGCATGTAATTAGCAAAGCGAATCCACTCAAGTACTTATTTGAAAAACCAGCTCTCAGCGGACGGTTTTCCAAATGGTTGGTCATGCTAGCAGAATTCAATCTCAAGTACACCCCTCAAAAGTCTATCAAGGGTTCAGCAGTCTCAGACTTCCTAGCCGATTGTCCCGTCGAGGCAGAAGAGGAGGATTATGACTTAGCCAACGAGCAAATCCTAATGACAAGCGATGACAGTTGGTCGCTGCACTTTGACGGTGCTTCAAATCAGAATGGATGTGGTGTTGGAGTAATTCTAGTAGCCCCAGATGGCACCCACATTCCTATGTCAGCAAAACTGCAATTCAACGTCACAAACAATGCGGCATAATATGAAGCATGCATTATGGGCCTGGAAGCCGCCTTAGCATTGGGTGTCCAGAAACTTTGAGTCTACGGGGATTCCCCCCTGATCATCAATCGAATTTTCGGCAAATGGAAATTAAGGAGCGAAAGCTTAGCCCCACACCAATCATATCTTGAGAAGCTGTCTGAGCAAGTAAAAGAGTTTCGTTATACATACCTCCCGAGAGAGGAGAATCAATTCGCCGATGCACTAGCAAATCTGGCTACAATGATCAACATTCCAAATGGCAAGGCTGAAATGCCACTTACAACTGAAACACATCAAGAAGCAGCATATGTCCATGCTATTGACGACATCGAGCCTGACAGAGAGGAACCTTGGTTTACAAACATTCAAAGGTATTTGCAAAACTCTGAATATCCCCCACACTTTTCAAGCAAGAGTCAAAGGGCTTTACGACTACAATCAGCCAATTTCGTCATAGAAGGCGGCGTTTTATACAAGAGGTCCCCTAACGGCTCCAATCTCCGATGTGTCGACAGGCACGAAGCACAAAGAGTTATGGACACCGTACATGTCGGAGTCTGTGGTACCCACATGAATGTGAAGATGTTGGCCCTCAAAGTCATCAGGACTCGATATTATTGGACTACCCTAGAACGGGCTTGCTACTTCTTTGTCAAGAAATGTCCTACCTGCCAAAAGTGTGCGAATCTAAAGCACATTCCCCCGTCCTTGCTATATCTCAGTCATCACCATGGCCATTCTCAGCTTGGGGTATCGACGTCATTGGCAAAATCACTCCAACAGGCACCGGGGGTCATGAGTTCATACTGGTCGCCATCGACTATTTCACCAAATGGGTCGAAGCCAGGTCATTCAAAGTGTTGGGTTCCAAGCAAGTGGCCCAGTTCATACAAGAAAACATCATATGCAGATACGGAGTTTCTCACGAGTTCATTAGTGACCAGGGAACCCATTTTCAAGGAGAGTGTGAAGATCTATTCACCGAGTACAAAATTCAACATCGTCGTTCTTCGCCTTACCGCCCGCAAACTAATGGGGCAGTCGAAGCAGCCAACAAGAATGTCAAAACCATCATCATGAAAATGACAACCAATTACAAGGACAGAAGCTGCACTTTGCATTGTGGGGGTATCGAACTTCAATTCGCACTTCAACTGGTGCAACCCCATTTTCATTAGTCTATGGAATGGAGGCAGTACAACCTATCGAGCTAGAGATACCTTCTCTAAGAATAGTCCTCGAAAGCAAAATCCCAGAAGCTGCATGGGTACAAGCAAGATATGATGAGCTAATCATGCTCGATGAGCGTCGACTTCAAGCCGCTCACCATGTACAAGTCTATCAGCGCCGAGTGGCCAGACATTTCAACAAAAGGGCCAGAACCCGAAACATCATGGAAGGCGAGCTTGTCCTGAAAGCCCTTCGCAAAAGCATCATGGACCCAAGGGGAAAATTCAAACCCAACTAGGCAGGACCATACATTGTCAAGAAAATCCTCTCCGGGGGAGCAGTCGAATTAACAGATGTCGATGGGACAGAATTCCGATCCCTTACAAACCTCGATCAGCTCAAAAAGTTCTATGTCTAAGTTCTATGTTCAAAATTCAAAATCCAATTCAAAAAGTTCTGTAAGTTAGAACTACGTTCGGCCTGATTCCTTAACGGGACACGTAGGCAACCTCATTCTGAGGCCCAGCCACTTTAATACAAAATAAATTTCAAATTTTCCTCAATTAAGGGAATCCTAAAAATCAAATCAAAATTCAAAATTCAATTGTTGTTGTCTTTATTCCAAATGTGCAATTTCAAACCGAAGCATGTTCAAGCGGAATTTAGCACAATAGCTTTTCATTTGGCTCTAAAGCCTTCAAAGCTAATTCAAGAACAAGGTTGGAATCAAGTGAAGCAAAGTTCAAAGCCTTTTCACTTACACTAAACACAATTTCTAAACACATCTTCTAAACACACTCCAAAACACACTTCCTACTAATACAACTTCAAACACATTTAGCCTACAAAGATCTAGGGTCGGGCGACTATGCTCTCGAGTCGTGGCACCTTGAGTACTATCCCCTGACTCTTCCTGCAATCAATCATCAATCTTCCCCTTGCCTAAGCGGCAGGAGAAGGAACTTGCTAGTCTTCCAAGACGTGAGGATGACGAACCTCCTTTGGACTCAAATCGGTCAAGCACCGGATGGGCCACACTCCTGTCACCTTCCTCGTTATCAGTTAATGCAGGGCGTCTAGCCCTAGAACCTCGGACTCTAGCTGGTCCGGAGAGAGAAATGTCCCTCTGGCTTGGGCCTTTCATCCATATAATATACCCCACATACAGAGTAACTGGCTCACGTGGGGACTGAATAATCAAGAATTGTTTGGCAACCCAATACCGCCTACAAACTTCAAGTCGATCTGCATTCAGCACAACAGGTCTCGGGTTCTCTTCAACAAAATTCGGGATTTCTTGTTTCAAACCATACTGTCTCATCACTCGAGCAGGCAAGTAGAAGACCAACATTGTGAGGCTCGACACCCTCAAAGCAGTAGAGCCAGGTGCATATCTCATAGCGGTAATTCCCCACCAAGGAACTACCCACCTTATACAAGATTCGACCCCAGAGAGTGCGCATCGCCACTCATCCAATGAAAGCCGGCTATATATCATGGGCCGCACAGTGAACCCCTTTCTATTATAGCTTTCCATGTTCTCCGGTGGTGCCACCAGCATGAGTCTCTCCATAAGCCAGACCTTGGGGAGTATACAAGAAAAGCATTCAAAATTCAACATTCAAAATACAAGTACAATTTCAATATACAAGAAAATTCCAGATCCTTACTTGGAGTAATAACGGACTTCCCGACGGCAAAGAAGAGGTGTCCGACTTCAACCTATCAAGGACCATAAATGTTTCACCAATCACAAGCGGCATTGGTTCCCAGCCACTAGCAAACTTCTCTACAATCTCTATTAGGGAGGCGTCACCATTGCCAAACCCCTGCTTCGAAAAGAGAAAGCGAGCAAAGATACAAAAACTCAATGCCCTCAAGCGGAAAACCTTGGGGACATCAAGCCCAGCGAAGTAAGTAGCAAGGAGGGACAAATCCACCCCTATGCCATATACAACAGCACTCAAAAGTGGGGGCTTCAAGCCCAAATATCTTTCAAAGCCCAAGAAAAAGTGTTCTTCAACACTAGGCATGTAATCCCCCGTATATTTATAAAGTTTATTAATATAGTTTTACGAATAATTAATTATATTTAAATTATATTGGTGAATTTTAGTACTCCCTCCATTTCTTTTTGATGTATCCATTTGGAATCTGGTGTGGTTTTTAAGAAAATTGGAATCTTAGTTTGTATGGGTATAAGTGTAATGATTGGGTGTAAGAGAAATGATTGGGTGTAAGAGATTATAATAAATAAAGGAGTGAGAAAATAATAAAGAAATAAGTTAATAGAGAGGAGTGATAATGATGGGTGATAAAGGAGGTGAGAGAGTGGGTATATATATGGGGAAGGGAAAAGAATTAAATATTATGGGTGGGGAAAATTAGGTGGGAATATGGGTAGAATCTTTAGGTATTTTGGTAATTAGATAGAAATGTAAGGGTATTTTAGGATAAAATGTATGTCCAAAAATAGAATAGATTCTAAATGGATACAACAATATGAAACGCTTAAAATGGAAACGGATACAACAAAAAGAAATGGAGGGAGTAATAAATATACATATTTAATGTATATTTATTTATTCAAATGCATTTTAAGAATTTACGAAATCAAAAAAATAATTTTAGAATTTTATTTTGAAAAGAATTTGAACTACAAAAACGCTTTGATTTCGGAAAACAATCCTAACCATTCTGGATTCAAGCAACTTCAATCCTAATTCTAGCCCAATTGGGTGAAGCCCAAATAACAAAAACTCAAACTCTTTACTCCCTTTTCTAATCCAACTTCACGTGGAAAAGCAAAACCTCAAACCCCTGCTACTTCAAGCTTCACGTAAAAACCCCAAACCTCCTCCTTCACGTTCGTAATTCTCCTCCCTTTGCTGGCTGTTGTACCAGCCACCGCCGCCGACCCTTGCTGCACCGCCGCCGCCAACCAGCCGGCGCCCTTCCTTCTTCTCTTCCTCTTTCAATTCGCGTGGATTTCCCCCTCCTCCTTTGCGTGCTTCTCTCACCACCACCGACAACAACCAGCGGGACCACCGTGCTCGCCACCAGCACAGCCGCCGCGAGTTCTTATCGCATTCGGCCTGCTCGGTAACTTCTCCTCCCTCCTTTTTCCTTTTCGTTCTCCTTTCTTGGATGATATTTATTTCCCTTATCCTCAATTGCGTTCATGCTGTCGCACATCCGCCGCACGACCCAGCCACGTCGCAACAACCACTGGAACCACTGCCCGCTGCCGCGCCTCCCTTGCCGCCGGCCATCATCTCCTTAAACCTTTATTTGGTTAATTTCTTAAACCCTAAGTTAATTAAATGTTTTAAATTATGTTTTAATCATGTAATTTATGTTTTATTAAATTTAATGTTTAGTTTTTATTATCCCGTTATGAATTTCAGATTTCATGTTTCGCATAATTAAATTCTTAATTTTCAGATTATACAATTTGATTGTAATAATGGTTTTAATTATTAAAGCGTGAATTTTTAAGATTTTAATAGTTTTAAAATCATGATAGAATGGTTATGAATTTATTAAAATTATTATTTTTATGTTCTAAGCATGATAATTTGGTTTTGGGAAAGCTTTAAACGATTTCATATTGCTGGAAATTTAAAGTATGATGTTTGCGAATAGTTTTCAACGAATTTCAATCATTGATTCAATAATTATGATGCTAGGAAATCAAGTTTTCAAGTTTTAATGTTAGGGAAGGTTCTAAAAATGTTTAGGATGTATTTAGAATGCTTTATTATGGTTGTGAATGATTAGAAATTGATTGGGAATATTTGTTGGTTGTTTTAGGCGGAGAATTCTCTGTAGGAGAATTTTGAAAGTGTTAAAGTGGCGTATCAGTTTGTTTACACAAGGTACGTACGTACCTGTGTGCTTGGAGATGTGTTTTATTATTTAAACCATGTTGAATTGTCGATGAACTTGGTTATGTTGAAATTAATTTACATGTTTTATATTGTTGAATGAACATGTTGAACATATATTTCGTTATGAGAATTATAACATGTTAGTATGGATGATTGATGCAAACATGTTGGTTGGGAACACTAGATTATTTTATATATATTGGTTTAGATCGATTGATCGTTGTTCGCTTTTAGCTTTTCACTACTTTATGAGGGCCGAGGACCTTGTTTAGTAAGTTGAAACCTTATACCCATATACAGGGGTTGATCATTATTAAAGGAAAGGTTGAATTAATTGGAATGAGTCTTGATTGATACCTTTGTGATCACTTACTTAATTCCAAGATAAAAACAGTTGTTAATAATTGTTGATTGTATGACTTATGTGATTGTTGAGTCATAACAAAGTTTTAATCTGTAAATCATGTAAAGTGAAACTGAGTAGCAATAGCTTTAGACTGTGCACGTCTGAAGTGACGGACAATCAGGAGTTGGGGTCATGGGTCGCCTATGGCTTTTTCTGGGGCCGAATTGATCACCGGTTCTATTTCAGTCAAAAGTTCCTCGATATCGCAGGTCATTGGGGTTACGGAGTCGCGCCCGTACCTCGTCTTCCTTAGTGAAGGCTTCTAGTAGCAACTCGGTCCATTGACTATTTCAATTAAAATAATGTTAATGATACAAAGGTCTAGTTCAGTCAAATATAGTCTTCAAGTCATTATGTTTTGGTTATCCTTACTTATGTTTTATTAGTATCATGTTAGGGTTGTTAGTTTAATAGAATCATGTTAGGATTATTATTGATTTAGTATGTAGTACTCAGCTCTGCTGATTACGTGCTTTGTTTTTGTGTGTTGATCATGGCTATGCCTTATTGATCCTGTGATGACCCATTTTGGTGAGCAGTCTCTAATGATCAATAAGCATTGTCCATCTACAGGTTTGAAGATGATGCATCATTGGGATCGGGATTAGAGAGCTTGTATTTAGTTTTGATTCTCTTAGTTGACTTGGGTTTGTTAAATTGAACTTTAAACTTGTCGTACTAGCTACATCACTTTATTTTCGTTGATTGGTTTTGGATTTTACTCTGTAATTGATTACTTATAAACCTAAAGTTTGTTTTATGTTTTCCGCTGCAAAATTCTGAATAAGCCGTTACGTTTTCACATGGGCGATAATGCCTTGATAATTCTCTACGTTTTATATTAAAAGGTTATTTTAGAAAAGAGAGAATTGTCGGGGTGTTACAAGGCATGCATGGCTCCGGCATAATGGGCCATCCTAATATGGCACTAAACTCTTCAGGGAGGGGACATACCTCATTATTTCCAAAGCGAAAGACATGATGATTTGGATCCCAAGCCTCTAGAGCAGCAAGAATGAAGTGCACATCAAGCTTTACAAACCGGAAGGAGGCGAGCACCCCAAGATGCATGCCATCAAGCTCCCTTTTCTCCATCTTGCCTAACGAACCAAGCCAAGAGTTCAAGGCATTTTCAAAAGAAATGGCCATTTTCTTTCTCTTTTCGTGAGGGAGCAGTATACAAAGAAAAGCAGGGAAGGATTGATGCAAAGTATGATCCGGAAAGCTCCCTATTTATACAAAAACCAGCCCTTATGGTAGTACACCGGCGCCGGACGCTGGAGCCTGCGCTTGGCGCAGGGGTCTGCAGCAAGGACGAGGCCACCGTCCCCTTTATTATTCCGAGTACGCAATCTTTATTGCTTTGGACAGCAAAGTGCACCCTCAATTATTCAAGATTCAAAAGCCGCAAGCCGCGCAATTTCAAGCAGTCCGAGTCAGCGCTTCGGGCCGATTTCGGGTCAATCTGTTCAAAATTCAAGCATTCTAGTCCTAGATAGGCGTCCTAAGTCGAGTCTGCATAAGTAAAAGTCGAATATACTTTGACTTGCTCTTTTTCTAACCAAAAAACCTCAGTCAAAGTGGGGGCTTATAGTGGGTATATACACCCGAAAACATGGGCAAATTTTTGCAAAATTTTTCATGCATACATATAGCTACAAATTTCAAAAGCACACACAACGCATACAAAATTCAAATTTTTAGCCATACAAGATTCAAAATTCCAAACCTTGCAAAATTCAAAAACAAAACCATACAAAATTCAAAAAATTCCAATTCAAACCATACCAAATTCAAATTTCCAATCCATACAATCCATACAAATACCATCCATACAAAAATTCAACCAAGGCAAGCTGGAACTCGCTACCATGCAGGATCAGTCTGAATCATCAGCCGTAATGTCAACCAAAGGCTCCTTGTTCCTGTTTCGGCTCCTATAGCGCTCCAGCTCCTGATCCAGCTCTGTCCCAGGAGTATCAGGCTCCTGCTCCGAAATACAAAGAGTACTGGGAGAACGGTAGACTTCCTGCTGAGGGGAAGGATACCGGAAAGGCTGCGGCATCGCCACGAACTGGCGTTGCGCCCCAAAAGCCTGGGTCTGTCGCATCCGCTCCATCTCATACCAGTAAGCCCAAGAATCTGCACTCCAAGGCTGAGAGCTACTCGCTCCGAAGAAAGAACCAGGGGGTGGCGCAAAAGGCATCGAATTGCCCTGACCTCCGAAAGAATGCCTGGTGGGGTCAGCATATACAAAGGGAACATCTCCCCTGTCAACATCAGAATTCCTCTGATGAGTACTAGTACCAGGACCTAAGCCCGGTCCAGCCTACCCTACTGAAGTCTCCACCTGGGGCTCCCTGTCAACGGAACCTCTACAACCTCGACGGCGCTCCTATACAAAATACCAAATTCAACATTCAAGAATCAGTCAACCATATTCAAATTTCAAGAATACAAATTTCTCAGTCAGTAAATGCACCTCTCTGTCCCGTCCAGTAAGCTTTTGGGTCAGCTTGGCGCACTACCTCTTCACGGGATCAATTACAAGCATCCAGCGACGCACTCTCGCCCGAGGCGCCTGCATACAAAATTCAAAATCAATTTCCAGATACAAGATTACAAACAGTTTCAAGAAAATACAACGATACTTACAGCTGCATAATGCTCCGGTGCAGCATCATACGACCTCCGATGTGGAGGAGAAACTACAGGAACGGTCACCTCCACCTGTTCCCCATCCGAATTCTCATAGCGGATAACCCTGTCAGCATAAGGAATATCCTCGGGGTCGATCTCCTCCTCCTACAAGCACTCATACTATGATCCAATTATACAAGAATACAAGAATACAAGAGTACAAGATACAAAATTCAAAAGCTCACCGGCAGTACGAAGCGTACAGGTGGAGCAAGCCTCTTCAAAAGGTCCCCATGACGGCCTCTCCTATCTACAAAGTTCTCCCAAAGGAGACAAACAGCATCGCCCCCAGCATTCAAATATAGCTGGGCGACATCTTCATCTCGTGCCAACATGGTCTCTGGTGGGTCCTTAGGGACAAGCCTGCCCCTCGTACTATGCTGAAGGGACACTCGTTCCCCCAAATACCACATATGGCGGTACACCCCCAGGAGCAAGACCCGGCGCCCAGACAAGAAGTGAGCATGCGTGGCCGAAACAGGTATAGGCGCACCAACAAAGGGACGCCAAACCACCTACAGAGCAGACAACTCAGGCAACTATACAAATACAAATACAAAAGGGCAGAACAGTACAAAATCATACCTCCTCAACATGCAAAACCCGCAAAGCTCTGCGGGAACTCGCCAAAGACATCCTCCTGCGCGTCGCTCCTATCCAAGAGGCAGCATACGGGTAAGCCGCATCCCCAGTACGAGCCGGCGCCAAAGTCGGGAAATGATCGTACATCCAAATCTTCAAAAAATACAAGCAAAATCATCAGTCAAATCCTATGTGTAAAAGATTCAAGATACAAACATACAAGTACAAGATACAAAGTACAAGGAGTCCCAAATACGTCCAGCACGCTCCACAAAGAAGCAATGCTCGCCTTGTTCTCCGGTGAAGTCCGGGAGGCGTACTTCATCTCATACAAAAGGTGGCTATATGCTAGACCACCCCAGTTGAAGCTCGAAACAGCCCTCAAATCCCTCAAAGCTTCCACGAAGCCAACATGCACCCGGCTATTCCTGCTCGGGGCCATCAATCTACTCACAAGAGCTACGAGTAGGGCTGGCAATCTCACCCTAACCCGATGGATATCCGATCCACCCGACCCGATTTAATGGATGAAAACCCGAAGGCAAGCGGATTTGAAACGGATGACGGGTGGATCGGGTCGGATTCGGGTTGAGGGAAATCTGATCCACCACCCGACCCACCACCCGATCCACCCATCCACCCGTTCTATTAAAAAAAATCTGAAATTGTCTTCATATAAATATCAGAAAATTAGGGTTTGGTTTTTTAGGTTTCATTTTCATTCGGCACTCGCAGTCACTCTCTCACTCCCACCTCCTTGGCTCCTGCCACTCTTTCTCTCTCAGTTACTAACTTCGGTGGAGGATCAACGGCTCCTTCTCTCTCACTCTCCCAGACACTCATTCCGGCGGAGGCTCAAAGACTCCTCTCTCAGTCACTCACTCAGGCGGAGCCGCGGAGGCTCAACGACTCCTTCTCTCTCAGTCACTCACTCCGGTGGAGGTCAGCCATCTTTGTCGTCGTACTCGCCAAAGATCTTCATCCGGTACCTTGTTTTATTCTTTCTTCAACCCCTTCTAATTTTCCATTTAATTTCTATAATTTTATCAATTTTAATTATTTTTTGACGCACTCAATGTTAGGTTATGATACATATGACATTACATAGATCATGCGGAAACAACCATTAACCCAGGACAACATATTATTTACACATAATCATATAGCATAATTTAGATGCATACTCTTTGTTGCGTGCCCTCCCTAGCTGCGCCCGAACCGAACAAGAACAAGTCTTTAGGACTCCAAGTGTCGTCCCTCCGTAGATAGTCCACAGCACGTCCGGATCCGCCTTAAGATTGACCAACTAGAATCGCCCTTAAGGTACTAGAAAATTTCGGCACTTTTATGAGGAAGATGTGTGTTTTAGTTTTCTCTCAAAAACTCACTTTTTGAATACTTTGAAACTTGTTATAAATTGTGAGCCCTAGCCTCATATTTATAGGGGTATGGAAAGGGAATCGAAATCCTATACAGATACAAATTAATTAAACCTAGAATCCTACAAGAACTCTAATTTAATTAATTTATCAAATAGAATTAGGAATTTAATCATTAACCGAACTCTGCATGTTTTAGGAAACGTGCACGAACACAAACACTTGCACACACACGCACGGCTGCCACGATGGGCCCCATGCGTGCGCGCGAGCAGCAGCCCACGCAGCGCCCGCGCGCGCTGCGCGCTGCGCGTGCTGTGCGCGCTGTGCGCGCTGCGCAGCCTGCTGGGCCTGGCCTTGCGCTGGGCCTGGCGTGGCTGTTTGTGCGGCGCGCTTGGCTTGCTGGGCGATGGCCTGGCTTCGTGCTGGGCCTCGTCCGGCAGGCCTCGTCCGATGCTTATTCGTACGATGCGCTTCCGATTAAATTTTCCTATTCCGGAATTCATTTCCGATACGAACAATATTTAATATTTCCGATTCCGGAATTAATTTCCGTTTCGAACAAATATTTAATATTTCCGTTTCCGGAATTATTTTCCGATTCCGGTAATATTTCCGATTCTGACAATATTTCCGTTTCCGGCAATATTTCCGATTCTGGCAATATTTCCATTTCCGATAATATTTTCCGATACGTACCATGTTTCCGTTTCCGGCAACATCTACGACTTGGATAATATTTATATTTCCGATACGATCCATATTTCCGTTTCCGGCAATATCATCGTTTCCGGAGTATTCATTTCTTGCCTGTGACGATCTTAGCTCCCACTGAAACCAAGATCCGTCGGTTCCGAATATTCATAGATGGAGTATTTAATGCCATTAAATACTTGATCCGTTTACGTACTATTTGTGTGACCCTACGGGTTCAGTCAAGAGTAAGCTGTGGATTAATATCATTAATTCCACTTGAACTGAAGCGGCCTCTAGCTAGGCATTCAGCTCACTTGATTTCACTGAATTATTAACTTGTTAATTAATACTGAACCGCATTTATTAGACTTAACATAGAATGCATACTTGGACCAAGGGCATTATTTCCTTCCGTCTCCCACTTGTCCTTAGGGACAAGTGTGCATTTCCTAATTCCTTTGTCGCTCGATGCTTGCTCTTGAACATAAGGTAAGAGTTGTCATCCTTATTATGTCCAGAGGTGTTCCTCGGTTTCAGAGTTCAACTGATCAAATAAACAGATAATCATAGCCTATGATTCATCCGAGCACGGCCATGCATTTCACAGTTTCTAGCTCTCCGAGTGGCCTTGTACAACTTTTAAGCATCTCATCCCGATTTATGGGAGGACAATCCCAATCTTGCGATCTTGAGATTAGACTTCGTTTGATAGGTGATTACCTGAGCGTTGCCTTTATAGCCTCCTTTTACGGTGCGACGGTTGGTCAACGTCAAAGCAACCAGTTCTCAAACAAGTAATCTCAAATCACTCAGGTATTGAGGATTTAGTGTCTAATAATTTAATGAAATTTACTTATGACAGATTTTCATCTCTTACAGTAAAGTTTCATAGGTCTTGTCCGATACTAGTCTTCCCAAAGTAAGTATCTATGCAAATGATTATGACATTGCCATGTCCACATAGTTCAAGAAACAGAACTACTAGTCATCTTGCATTCTAATCGTCTAACGTTTTCTATGCGTCCAATTTTATAGAAAACTCCGATTAGGGACCATTTTCAACCTTTGACATTCAAGTTCACTTGATAGACATTTCTTAGTCACAGGACTGGTCCTGACAGTCTATCTTGAATATATCGTCAAATTGAAGGGACTCATCATTTAATAAACCACAAATTAAATGGAAAAATGAATTCTTTTCATTTATTGTGAATGATTAACCAATAATGTTTTACAAAGATTTAAACTCTAAAACTTTAAAACATTAAACAGAGACATCAAAGCCATTCTCCAATATGCTTGATTCCCATAGCTGCAGTGTGCGAGTTGTGCTTCGCCTGCGGCAGAGGTTTAGTTAATGGATCTGATATGTTGTCATCAGTTCCAATTTTGCTTATCTCGACTTCTTTTCTTTCAACGAACTCTCGTAGAAGGTGAAATCTACGAAGTACATGCTTGACTCTCTGGTGGTGTCTAGGCTCTTTTGCCTGTGCAATAGCTCCGTTATTATCACAATACAGGGCTATTGGTCCTTTAATGGAGGGGACTACACCAAGTTCTCCTATGAACTTCCTTAGCCATATAGCTTCCTTTGCTGCTTCATGTGCAGCAATGTACTCCGCTTCAGTTGTAGAATCCGCAATGGTGCTTTGCTTAGCACTTTTCCAGCTTACTGCTCCTCCGTTGAGGCAGAAGACAAACCCAGACTGTGATCTAAAATCATCTTTGTCGGTTTGGAAACTTGCGTCCGTATAGCCTTTAACAATTAATTCATCATCTCCACCATAGACCAGGAAGTCATCTTTGTGCCTTTTCAGGTACTTCAGAATATTCTTGGCAGCAGTCCAATGCGCCTCTCCTGGGTCTGACTGGTATCTGCTCGTAGCACTGAGTGCGTACGCAACATCCGGGCGTGTACATATCATAGCATACATTATTGAACCAATCAATGATGCATATGGAATCCCATTCATTCGTCTACGCTCATCAAGTGTTTTTGGGCACTGAGTCTTGCTTAGAGTCATTCCATGAGACATGGGTAGGTAGCCTCGCTTGGAGTCCGCCATCTTGAACCTATCAAGCACCTTATTGATATAAGTGCTTTGACTAAGTCCAATCATCTTTTTAGATCTATCTCTGTAAATCTTGATGCCCAATATGTATTGTGCTTCTCCTAGATCCTTCATCGAAAAACATTTCCCAAGCCAAATCTTGACAGAGTTCAACATAGGAATGTCATTTCCGATAAGCAATATGTCGTCGACATATAATACTAGGAAAGCAATTTTGCTCCCACTGACCTTCTTGTATACACAAGATTCGTCTGCGTTCTTGATGAAACCAAAGTCACTGACTGCTTCATCAAAACGTATATTCCAGCTCCTGGATGCCTGCTTCAATCCGTAGATTGACTTCTTTAGCTTGCATACCTTTTTAGCATTCTTTGGATCCTCAAAACCTTCAGGCTGTGTCATAAACACAGTTTCTGTTAAAACGCCGTTTAAGAAAGCAGTTTTGACATCCATCTGCCATATTTCGTAATCGTAATATGCAGCGATTGCTAACATTATTCGAATAGACTTTAGCATTGCAACTGGTGAAAAGGTTTCATCGTAATCCACACCGTGGACTTGCCTGTAACCTTTTGCGACCAATCTAGCTTTGAAAACTTCAAGTTTCCCATCCTTGTCCTTTTTCAGTTTGAAAACCCATTTGCTTCCAATGGCTTGGTAGCAATCTGGCAAATCGACCAAATCCCATACTTGGTTTTCAGACATGGAGTCTAATTCAGATTGCATGGCTTCTTGCCACTGCTTGGAGCTAGGGCTCGTCATAGCTTGCTTGTAAGTCGCAGGTTCATCACTTTCAAGTAATAGAACGTCATAGCTCTCGTTCGTCAAAATACCTAAGTACCTTTCCGGTTGAGATCTATATCTTTGCGATCTACGCGGGGTAACATTTCTAGATTGACCATGATTCTCACCAGATTCTTCTAAAGATCTCTGAGTTTCATCCTGAATGTCATCTTGAGCATTCTCTAGAGTTTGTTGTTCGACTCGAATTTCTTCGAGGTCTACTTTTCTCCCACTTGTCATTTTGGAAATGTGATCCTTCTCCAAAAAGACACCATCTCGAGCAACAAACACTTTGTTCTCAGATGTATTGTAGAAGTAATACCCCTTTGTTTCCTTTGGATAGCCCACAAGGATACATTTGTCAGATTTTGGATGAAGTTTGTCTGAAATTAATCGTTTGACGTATACTTCACATCCCCAAATCTTAAGAAAAGACACATTTGGAGGCTTTCCAAACCATAATTCGTATGGAGTCTTTTCGACAGTTTAGACGGAGCTCTATTTATAGTGAGTGTAGCTGTATTTAGTGCATGTCCCCAAAATTCTAATGGAAGTTCGGCCTGACCCATCATTGACCTGACCATGTCTAGCAAGGTTCTGTTCCTCCGTTCCGACACACCGTTCCATTGTGGTGTTCCAGGAGGAGTCAATTCTGATAGAATTCCACATTCTTTCAGATGGTCATCAAATTCATAGCTCAGATATTCACCGCCTCTATCAGACCGCAGTGCCTTAATCTTCTTGCCTAATTGATTCTCTACTTCACTCTGAAATTCCTTGAATTTGTCAAAGGATTCAGACTTATGCTTCATTAGGTAGACATAACCATACCTACTGAAGTCATCAGTGAAAGTGATAAAGTAGCTGAAACCACCTCTAGCATTTGTACTCATTGGTCCACATACATCTGTATGGATTAAACCCAATAGTTCATTTGCTCTTTCTCCAATTTTAGAGAAAGGTTGCTTTGTCATTTTGCCAAGTAAACATGATTCGCATTTACCATAATCCTCTAAGTCAAATGGTTCTAGAATTCCTTCCTTTTGAAGTCTTTCTAAGCGTTTCAAGTTTATATGGCCTAATCGACAATGCCACAGATAGGTGAGATCTGAATCATTCTTTTTGGCCTTTTTGGTATTTATGTTATATACTTGTTTGTCGTGATCTAATAAATAAAGTCCATTGACTAATCTAGCAGATCCATAAAACATCTCTTTAAAATAAAATGAACAACTATTGTCTTTTATTAAAAAGGAAAATCCCTTAGCATCTAAGCAAGAAACTGAAATGATGTTTTTAGTAAGACTTGGAACATGGAAACATTCTTCCAGTTCCAAAACTAGCCCGGAGGGCAACGACAAATAGTAAGTTCCTACAGCTAATGCAGCAATCCGTGCTCCATTTCCCACTCGTAGGTCGACTTCACCCTTGCTTAACTTTCTACTTCTTCTTAGTCCCTGTGGATTGGAACATAAGTGTGAGCCACAACCTGTATCTAATACCCAAGAAGTTGAATTAGCAAGTATACAGTCTATAACGAAAATACCTGAAGATGGAACGACTGTTCCGTTCTTCTGATCTTCCTTTAGCTTTGGACATTCTCTTTTGTAATGGCCTATTCCATCACAATAAAGACAGCTTGATGTGGACTTGTCCTGCTTTGATTTAGCATTGCCCTTGGACTTTCCACCTTTCTTGAATGGTCTCTTTCTAGCCTTGAGTAAATCTTTGGCTTCACAGTCCAGTACTATTTCAGCCTTTCTGACAAGGTGAATAAATTCTGCAACTGTTTCTTCTCTTGGTTCACTTAGGTATAGTTGCTTGAAGCGACCAAACCCACTGTGTAGTGAATTGAGCAAGACAGAGACTGCCATCCTTTCGCTTATTGGTGTTCCTAGTAGACTTAGGCGATCAAAATATGAACACATAAGATCCACATAGAACCTCAGTGGGACGCCTACCCTCTGTTTAGTGCGAAGGAGCTGAACATGTGTTTCTTGGACCTCCATCCTATAACACCTGTTGGGAGAACTAACCTTTAGACCAGACATTGATTCAATCAACTCATGGACGTTCATGTCCCTGTCCTCCGTACTTCCACGACAGATATCCCTCAGATTCTTGATGAGCGTAAAAGGTTCATAGGCTACAAACCTTTTAGCCCAATCATCAGGGATATTGTTCAGCATGAGACTCATAACCTTTTTGAGATCCGCATCCCAGGCGTAAAATCTCTCAGGGGTCATGTCTCTGGCATAGTAGCTTGGCATGGGATGTGACAGTACATACTCAAGTCCATTGAGTTTGACTATTTCAACTAGCTTAGCTTCCCATTCAAGAAAATTTGTCAGGTTCAGCTTGACCATAAGCTCAGAACCCATGATGATGTTTTGATTGTTGTTTGCCATATTAAAAACTACAATTGAAAAGAATAAACAAATAAATAACCATTCACAGTTTCTCTTAATAAACTTAAATTCTAGCATACATGCATAATTCAATGTTTATTAAGCATTTTATTCAAATTATGTGTTCCGGCAGGTGTGAATAAAATGATTCCAAAATCCTAAAATCATTGAAGAACTAAGCACAGTTTGTCGACTTAATCCTAGAACATCTTAGGTAAGCAAAAGCCTTTTGCTAATAGTCTAGAAACTATTCTTGGTTGATAGGTACGTCTAAGAACTTATTAGGTAAACCTATCGAATTTGCCACGACATAAAAGGACTCCTTACTTATATCGTTGAGTTTCACCAAAACTAACATGTACTCACAATTATTTGTGTACCTTGCCCCTTTAGGACCAATAAGTAACACCTCGCTGAGCGAAAACTATTACTAGATTGATGTAAAGGATATCCAAGCAAGTGTATATTTTGGCATGGCACCTTTTAACTCAATTTTTAAGTTTGGAACTTAAGGCTCTTACTATGTTGGTTAGATTTTAAGTGAACTAAAATCCTTAATCATGCAACATAATCAAGCTTTTGATCTCATGCATTTTAAGACATATTTAAAACAATAAATAACTTAAAATATGCATAAGATAAATGTGATCTAGTATGGCCCGACTTCATCTTGAAGCTTTGACTTCAAAGTCCGTCTTGAAAATCTCCGTGGGAGGCACCATTTTCTTCAAATAGGATAAGCTATAACTAATTACAACTATTTGATGGTTCGCAGACCATATTTGAATTGAAAAATAACTTTGGTACTTTAGACCAATTACATTCAAATTAATGGTACGCAGACCATATTTTCTATCCTATTTGGGCCATACTAGTCACTTCATAACCTGCAAAACAGTACATATACAATATATACCATTCACCCATTCATTATCATGAATGGCCCACATAGCTGGTTAGTAAAACACATTATGCATCACGTAAACATTTGCAGCAATTAATCAAGGGCACCAATAATCTACCAATTATTCAGTCCTTATTAATTCTAATCAAGTTGTTTTAACCTTAAGGATTTGTAGACCTAATCAAGAGTTCATGACTAAAATACGCTCCCACTTAAACCAATAAATTCATATGCTTTACTAATTTTAAACATAAAAATGTATTTCTAGTCCAACCGGAAACATACAAATTTGATTAAAATTTAAAGCTCATATCAATTTATAATTGAATCCAAAAAGTTTAATTTAATTTCAGTCGTATTTAAATTAATTCATGATTTTAATTTTAGTAAAATAATTAGAATAAATAACATTTATTATAATTACAATATTCAAAATTAAAATCCAAGAAAATAATTTAAATTATTAATTTTAAAATTAATTAAAATTACGTGAACTGAAATTTTCAAATTAAACATTCAAAACGATCTTTAATCGTAACGCAAACACCCTACGCGTTGCACGCCCATGGGCCGCACGCACACAGCCATTGCTGGCCATGTGTGCGCAGCCCATGCGCTCGTCGCATAGCTGCTGCATCCCCATCGCAAGCCTCCGCACGCATTGGTGCTCGCTGCGCGCGCCAGCGCTCATCGCACGCGAGCTATCGCTCGCAGTGCGCGCGCGACATCGCTCGCTGGGCGCGACATCGCTCGCTGGGCGCGCGAGCCATCGCTCGCTGGGCGCGCGAGCCATCGCTCGCTGGGCGCGCGAGCCATCGCTCGCTGGGCGCGCGACATCGCTCGCTGGGCGGGCGACATCGCTCGCTGTGCGCGCGAGCAATGCTGGCTGTGCGCGCGAGTCCTCGCTCGTTGTGCGCGCGAGCAATGCTGGGCGCAGCGCTCGTGGCACGCGAGCTTGCGCTCGCTGCGCGCGAGGCTGCGCGCGTTGTGGCGCAGCTCGCTTGCTGCTCACACGCGACTGCCTTGGCTCGCCCTTCGCCCATGCCCATTCGTCCATTGCTCGTGGCACACGACACAAGGCAGGGCTGCTGCCTTGTGCTCGTGCACTACGCCCTTGCTCATTGCATTCGTGCCGCACGGGCGACGAGCTCCCTTGCTCGTCGTCGCATGCCCGCATTATACAACACCCCTTAAGGGTAACACGAAGCGTCCATTTCTTCGTGCGTGCAAGTTTTATGAACGAATCGCATAAAAAATTTAAAATTTATATTTAAAATTAATGACAAATTAATAAATAATATTAATTTCATAATTTTAGGGCGAAAAAATCGAAAATTTATTATCCAATTGATTTCCGATTGTTATGGATTCAAGTCTAGGTCAAAAAAATTTAAAATTTATCATAAATTTACAATTTTTATGGTGGTTTTTAATCATAGGTTTCTAATTAAATTACAATTAATTATGAAAATCAAATTAATTCTAAATTATTCTAATTTTCAACAAATTAATCATAATTACAAATTAGATTGCATAATTAACAAGACTAGGCATTCAAACTTGTTAAACATATGCAGTAGGTCAATCAAAAATTCAAGATTTATCAACAAGAATCGCAAATATTTAATTTAACATCTTAAATTTACAAAATTTTGCATTCGAAAAACTAAAACCTTCGAAAAGTCATAGTTAGGCTTCGAATTTGAGAATTCTGGGTTCGGCAGAAAAATACTAATTTTGTCAAAATTTTAGAATGCCTTTTACATGCGGAATTGACACAAAAATCACTCAATTCGGATGAGTAACGAAGAAACTGCCGAAAAACTGCGTACGTATAATTAAATAAACGCAATTTGCAACTAATTAACAATTACGAAAATTAATCACCCCTTTTAATTCTTGCAAATTTGTAATATTTAACCATGTTCATGCAATTTAGATTATGAAAATAATAAGGGGCTCTGATACCACTGTTAGGTTATGATACATATGACATTACATAGATCATGCGGAAACAACCATTAACCCAGGACAACATATTATTTACACATAATCATATAGCATAATTTAGATGCATACTCTTTGTTGCGTGCCCTCCCTAGCTGCGCCCGAACCGAACAAGAACAAGTCTTTAGGACTCCAAGTGTCGTCCCTCCGTAGATAGTCCACAGCACGTCCGGATCCGCCTTAAGATTGACCAACTAGAATCGCCCTTAAGGTACTAGAAAATTTCGGCACTTTTATGAGCAAGATGTGTGTTTTAGTTTTCTCTCAAAAACTCACTTTTTGAATACTTTGAAACTTGTTATAAATTGTGAGCCCTAGCCTCATATTTATAGGGGTATGGAAAGGGAATCGAAATCCTATTCAGATACAAATTAATTAAACCTAGAATCCTACAAGAACTCTAATTTAATTAATTTATCAAATAGAATTAGGAATTTAATCATTAACCGAACTCTGCATGTTTTAGGAAACGTGCACGAACACAAACACTTGCACACACACGCACGGCTGCCACGATGGGCCCCATGCGTGCGCGCGAGCAGCAGCCCACGCAGCACCCGCGCGCGCTGCGCGATGCGCGTGCTGTGCGCGCTGTGCGCGCTGCGCAGGCTGCTGGGCCTGGCCTTGCGCTGGGCCTGGCGTGGCTGTTTGTGCGGCGCGCTTGGCTTGCTGGGCGATGGCCTGGCTTCGTGCTGGGCCTCGTCCGGCAGGCCTCGTCCGATGCTTATTCGTACGATGCGCTTCCGATTAAATTTTCCGATTCCGGAATTCATTTCCGATACGAACAATATTTAATATTTCCGATTCCGGAATTAATTTCCGTTTCGAACAAATATTTAATATTTCCGTTTCCGGAATTATTTTCCGATTCCGGTAATATTTCCGATTCTGACAATATTTCCGTTTCCGGCAATATTTCCGATTCTGGCAATATTTCCATTTCCGATAATATTTTCCGATACGTACCATGTTTCCGTTTCCGGCAACATCTACGACTTGGATAATATTTATATTTCCGATACGATCCATATTTCCGTTTCCGGCAATATCATCGTTTCCGGAGTATTCATTTCTTGCCTGTGACGATCTTAGCTCCCACTGAAACCAAGATCCGTCGGTTCCGAATATTCATAGATGGAGTATTTAATGCCATTAAATACTTGATCCGTTTACGTACTATTTGTGTGACCCTACGGGTTCAGTCAAGAGTAAGCTGTGGATTAATATCATTAATTCCACTTGAACTGAAGCGGCCTCTAGCTAGGCATTCAGCTCACTTGAACTCACTGAATTATTAACTTGTTAATTAATACTGAACCGCATTTATTAGACTTAACATAGAATGCATACTTGGACCAAGGGCATTATTTCCTTCACTCAATTAGTGTTAAACTCGTTACTTGTGATGGTGTGTTTATGTGTGGTGCTGAGGCAATTGATGAGAGTTTTAATTTCTGGTTGTATGGTTGTTTAAATATCTCGGGGTTAAAGTGAGTCTGGAAGTAGTTGCTTAATTTGGCAGTGATAGTATTTATACATGTTTTGAGTGCTTGCCAAAATGCCAAGAGTTACAATATTGTAAAATTATGATGCGGTTAAAACAAGTAAATCAATGGTTGACTTGCAACTTGGAACTTTGTTTGATTAAAGTAGTTAACTTGTTATGAATTCTCTCTAAAATGTTTACTCCGTATTTTGGGAATTGTGCGATGTTTTGTCTTCCATGATATGGGTTGTGCTTCAATTTGGGATGTTAACTCGGTAAACTATCTAATCACATTTATTTTATAGGTTAATGTTTGAGTACATAATTTCTGTATTTTATGTATTTTTATTGCATTAATGGCAGGATGGAGAAGAGGACATGGATGTGATATGAAGAGTTGTTGGCTTCTACCCTGGGTTGTTGCTTCTTGCTGCTAGGTTGTTCTTTTTGATGTTGCTTGTTGCTGTCTTGTTCTGTTGTTGGCTAGATTAGCACTTTGTAGTATAGCATATTGAAACCCGTTAATTAGGGACTCAGATTAGCACTTTGTAGTTTAGCATATTGAAACCCGTTAATTAGGGACTCAAATTAGTACGGAGTATTATTGGAAGTGGCATGTAATTTGCAAGTTAAACTTTATTCATTTATGAATGTTATTATTATTTGCCTTTGGCTGCTGTTTGCATGCTTGGAGCATAGACACGGCTTGAAAAAACGATATCTATTTTATGTACTTTGTTTCAGTCTTAAATATTATTTTTGACATATAGGCGTGAATGAGTTATAATTGTCACCCGCAAAGGACCCGATCCATCCGATTCACCCGTGGATGATGTGTGGGTTGGATATGGATGAGAAAAATTAAGGTGATGGATCGGGTGGATGATGGATGGAGTCTTGGTGGGTGGAGGCGGATTGAGCTCCACCCGATCCACCTCCGATCCATTGTCATCCTTAGCTAGGAGGAAGAGTCGAACCCTCTGCTCCGCAGATATATCCGCACCGCGGATCGCGGCCATTATCACCGTCACCGAAGCATGGGTGTCATCATCCGCCAAGTCAACAACAGGACCGATCAACGCCCTGACACCACCTAAATGCCACTTCATATCAGAATCAAAAATTACGTTCCTCTCAGAGAAGGGAAGGCCCGTGATCATAGCAACCTCGAAAGGGGTAATGGTAATCTCCCCCCATGCCATATGGAAAGTGTTGGTGGTATCCCACCACCGCTCTAACGTAGCCTGAAGTCGGGCTTTGACGCCCATCCTCCTTTGAGCATCCCCCGAGGCATGCCAGAAATCAACCAGGCCCGTCTGCAACCAGATCTCCCTAGCCTTCGCGTCGTCATAGACAACCGAAAAAACATCGTGAAGGTCCGTCAGGGACCAAAAAGTGCGCAACAACTCTCCATCAGCCTACGGATGAGCGGATCAGTTCAAAACCTATACAAGTTCAAAAGACAAAAGCACAGTATAAGACAAATGAAACTCCGTTCGGAATACAAGATCGGAAGGCCTCCAGCCAATGCCAACAAAGACAGGTGCTCTCCGTGGTACCATGCCTGGCTCCGACACGTCTGTCGCCGCCGCTTCATCATCTGAAGCATCCTCCATAGCGGCTCGAACTGCCGAACATTCAAGTTGTTAGGTTATGATACATATGACAATTCATAAATCATGCGGAAAAACCATAAAGCCAGGAAAACATATTATTTACACATAATCATTTAGCATAGTTTAGATGCATACTCTTTGTTGCGTGCCTTCCCTAGCTGCGCCCGAACCGAACAAGAACAAGTCTTTAGGACTCCAAGTGTCGTCCCTCCGTAGATAGTCCACAGCACGTCCGGATCCGCCTTAAGATTGACCAACTAGAATCGCCCTTAAGGTACTATTATTTTCGGCACTTTATAGGCAAATGTGTGACTGAATTTTTCTCTCAAAAACTCACTTTTGAATACTTTGAAAACTTGTTATAAATTGTGAGCCCTAGCCTCATATTTATAGGGGTATGGAAAGGAAATCGAAATCCTACTCAGATACAAATTAATTAAACCTAGAATCCTACAAGAACTCTAATTTAATTAATTTATCAAATAGAATTAGGAATTTAATCATTAACCGAACTCTGCATGTTTTAGGAAACGTGCACGAACACAAACACTTGCACACACACGCACGGCAGCCACGATGGGCCCCCATGCGTGCGCGCGAGCAGCAGCCCACGCAGCGCCCGCGCGCGCTGCGCGCTGCGCGTGCTGTGCGCGCTGTGCGCGCTGCGCAGCCTGCTGGGCCTGGCCTTGCGCTGGGCCTGGCGTGGCTGTTTGTGCGGCGCGCTTGGCTTGCTGGGCGATGGCCTGGCTTCGTGCTGGGCCTCGTCCGGCAGGCCTCGTCCGATGCTTATTCGTACGATACGCTTCCGATTAAATTTCCGATTCCGGAATTCATTTCCGATACGAACAATATTTAACATTTCCGATTCCGGAATTAATTTCCGTTTCGAACAAATATTTAATATTTCCGTTTCCGGAATTATTTTCCGATTCCGGTAATATTTCCATTTCCGATAATATTTTCCGATACGTACCATGTTTCCGTTTCCGGCAACATCTACGACTTGGATAATATTTATATTTCCGATACGATCCATATTTCCGTTTCCGGCAATATCATCGTTTCCGGAGTATTCATTTCTTGCCTGTGATGATCTTAGCTCCCACTGAAACCAAGATCCGTCGATTCCGAATATTCATAGATGGAGTATTTAATGCCATTAAATACTTGATCCGTTTACGTACTATTTGTGTGACCCTACGGGTTCAGTCAAGAGTAAGCTGTGGATTAATATCATTAATTCCACTTGAACTGAAGCGGCCTCTAGCTAGGCATTCAGCTCACTTGATCTCACTGAATTATTAACTTGTTAATTAATACTGAACCGCATTTATTAGACTTATCATAGAATGCATACTTGGACCAAGGGCATTATTTCCTTCAGTCTCCCACTTGTCCTTAGGGACAAGTGTGCATTTCCTAATTCCTTTGTCGCTCGATGCTTGCTCTTGAACATAAGGTAAGAGTTGTCATCCTTATTACGTCCAGAGGTGTTCCTCGGTTTCAGAGTTCAACTGATCAAATAAACAGATAATCATAGCCTATGATTCATCCGAGCACGGCCATGCATTTCACAGTTTCTAGCTCTCCGAGTGGCCTTGTACAACTTTTAAGCATCTCATCCCGATTTATGGGAGGACAATCCCAATCTTGCGATCTTGAGATTAGACTTCGTTTGATAGGTGATTACCTGAGCGTTGCCTTTATAGCCTCCTTTTACGGTGCGACGGTTGGTCAACGTCAAAGCAACCAGTTCTCAAACAAGTAATCTCAAATCACTCAGGTATTGAGGATTTAGTGTCTAATAATTTAATGAAATTTACTTATGACAGATTTTCATCTCTTACAGTAAAGTTTCATAGGTCTTGTCCGATACTAGTCTTCCCAAAGTAAGTATCTATGCAAATGATTATGACATTGCCATGTCCACATAGTTCAAGAAACAGAACTACTAGTCATCTTGCATTCTAATCGTCTAACGTTTTCTATGCGTCCAATTTTATAGAAAACTCCGATTAGGGACCATTTTCAACCTTTGACATTCAAGTTCACTTGATAGACATTTCTTAGTCACAGGACTGGTCCTGATAGTCTATCTTGAATATATTGTCAAATTGAAGGGACTCATCATTTAATACTAAACCAAGATTAAATGGAATATGAAAACACATTTCATATATGATAAATGTTCAACCCCAATGTTTTACAACCATGGGCCTCTAACCCATCTTTTAAAACAATTCATGGAATTCAAAGCTATGCTTGATTTCCAGTGCTACAACGTGAGTGTTGCTTCTCACTTGTTGCATAGGTTTAGTTATCATGCTTTGCCAATCTTAATATCCTTTTCATCGAATGTTCTTCGAGATATGATGATAAGATCTTTTCGAGTTTGTTTATTATGTGATCTAGTCTTTCTTACTTCGATGGTGGTTTTACTCATTTTTCAATGAAGAACCATCAAGTTAGCAGACGTTTTTCTTGCTTCAAGAGTGGTTCTACGCATTTTTTTAATGAAGAACCATCAAGCCAGCAGATAGGTGATCTACCCAAGTTCAGTGAAGAACTTTAAACAACCCTGTTTTATTGCTTCTTAGGCAATAATTACTTTTACTTCAACTGTATAGGTTGCTAGTGATGCTTTGTTTGGATTTACCTATCCAGGCAGTTCATAGATATGTGGAAGATTCTCCAACTATATCTTGGAACATAGAAATTATTATTTTAATTTCCCACGCAACAACTCATGGTCTCCAACCCATGTTGCCATTTTCAAAACACGATGCTCTATAGCTCGTCCTTATCAATGGTTAACTCCAAAGGGTCTTGCTTGATCCTTTGCCAGTGTTTATGCGTGTAGCATCAATATTTAGCATATCTTTATTTCCTTGAATCAAGAACTATTCCTATGTACCTTTTCAAGTACCATAAGTATTTTTGATCTCAATCTAGTTGATCTTCACTTAGATCAATAGAGATTGGTATATGTTCGTTATGCCTAAAGCCATACGATACGTTTTTGGCGATCCTCATATTATATCATACATGATAAATTCTTTTGTAGAATAATTCCCAATTGAATTCTATTCATGTAACTTTAGCTCATTCAATTTCAGTAGATACTGAATCCAGCTAAATTCTTTGACATATAATATAGGTGAAGAATCTCATTAGATTCTTTGATGTTAACTTAGTAAATGCTTATACATAGTTCAAACATCCTTTACTTAGATTTATTCACATGGGTCGAATATCTCCAATGGAGACTTTCGTGTTTGATTTAGTAAATGCCATTACTTAATCCAAAATAATATCATAAGATCTTTGTAAATAGATCTTAATACCCAGTATGTACTAAGTTTCGCCATGGTCCATTATTGATGAATAATTTCAAATCTAAGTCATTAGTATTTGAATGTTATTTCACAATAGAGAGATATGTGTGTGATACACATAGGACCAATTAAGTTTTAAGTACTCCCACTAAACTTCTTATATATCTATAAGAATCATGTATATTTTATGAAACTAAAATACTTATTAGTTTCACTAAAATACAGTTCCAATTCCCAATTGCTTGCTTAAATCTGTACTTAGATTTTATAAGCTAGCTTTCTCTTTCAAGCATTTATTTGGATCCACAAATCCTATGACATACCATGTACATAGTTTATTCCAACATTTGATTGAGGAATACGTTTTGTCATCCAATTGCTATATGTACCAATATGCAATCATTGCTTGAATTATAGACTTGAGCATTACGATTATGCATGAGGTTTCAACACAATTTACACCATGAATTTGCTTGTAACCTTTAGCAACTAATCTAGCTTTGTGTGTGAACACAATTCCATGTTTGATGGTTTTTATCCTTAAAACAAACTTGCAACCAATAGGTGTGAACCCATTCTTGCAAATCAACAAAATTTCAATTTTGTCATCAAAACATTGAGTATGTTTTATGGCCTCTAACCATTTAAAACATTTGAGTCTATATATGGCCTCTAACCATTTTAGGGAATCTAGGTTTCGTCATAGCTTTCTTACAAGTCACAAACTCATTAATCTACATGATAATAGTTTGACTGCAAGTTGTAGGTTTCTTCACTATTTAATAGAAGAATCTCATAGTTTCATTGACCTGATCTCTATGTTTCTTTACTATCTAATAGAAGAATCTCATAGTTTCAGTGACTTGAATTCTATGCCTACTTGGGTATAGAACATCAAACAATAGAATATCAATGGCCACTTGAAAGTCCTTTGAATATTCTGTTCTCCTTGAAGCACTTGTAAAGTCTTCTAAGAGATATCTATTCTTTAAAGCCACTTCTAAAGTCCTTAAAGAATAAGTTCGGATTTTCTGAAGCACTTCGAAAAGCCTCCGGAATGTCCGTTTATGTTTGTTGTTCGCCTCGAAGACTTTCGAGGTCTATTTTCTCCCACTTGTCATTTTGGAAACGAATCTCCAAAAGGACATTATTTCGAGCAAACAAACATTATGTTCTCAAAAATTCGTGGTAGAAACAATACCCTTGTGTCTCATTTGAATAAATCACAATGAAACATATATCTATACTTGGACCTTAGTTTGTTGAATAACAAACACTAAGCTCCCACTGAGTTTAAGAACTCTTTAGATATATTATGAAAAGATATTCTGAAATTACTTTTCAATAGTTTTGACGAATTTGGTTTAGTTTGGTGGTATTTGAGCATTTTGTTTTAGAAATTATAGGAAAAGTCTTTATGATCCATCATTGATTGAATCAAGTACTAATCGACTTCGATCATTCCAACTTAGATATGCCATATCTTATGGAGCTAGATTGTGAAATTACAACACACAATCATTGATGATCATATTTGGTCTCAAGTAATCATCAACATGATCTAACCTAGATCTTTATGATTTCTTGCCAAGTGGATTTTATACTTCTGAATCTTTGAACTAGCCAAACAGATTCAACTTATATCACATTTGAGTAAATAAACCTATATTCACTCAAATCCATGTGAAATAATAAAGTCATAAAATCTTTCTTTAGCTTTGAACTCCATTGTCTAGGCGTTCTAACAATAGTTCATATCTTTTGTTACTTTCAACAAGTAAGACTAGTTGTCTTAAAATGATCTAGAAATCAATCAACTTTCAGAAGTCCATCAAAATAGAGCTTATGAATGTTAACTTGTTGATATGGTCTAAGCAACAATGCCAAAGATTTGTGGAACTCAAATCAAGGGGTTGATTTGAACCTAGTAAAGTTCTTTAAAGAGTTGTTTGTTTTAATCAAGCATATTGACTCAACCTGTAATTGACCATTTCATTCAAATAAACAAACAAACATTGTTTTTGTTTTTCTTTGAATGTGAGTCTTTCTGTGTTTGAAGCAGAAATTTAGGTATGCTGATTTTGGAACAAAATAGCCATTAAGTTCCAGCCTTTGAAAGGACTTAAAACAAACTTAGATGACCCTACAATTAATGTAGCATTGCCATGCTTCATTTCCCACTTGTAGGTCATTAGTGTATCCTAGCTTCCATTGTTTGAGTTATTACCAAAGTAAGAACCTCAAGCGGTATATGATACCAAGGAAGTTTGATTGCTAGGTCACTTCTCTTTAAACATAAACTTATAGGTAGAAACGGAATCGTAAATTCCTTTCATTGTTCCTCGTTTTCCTATTTCTTGTACCCTTTCTTATAGTCTTAAGAATTGAATTCTTTAGTGTTGACTTTTATACTTTGTTAGACATGTCCAATGTCACCAACAAGGTTCTTTACCATTTATGTTGAATATTTTGTTTCAACTAGATGATCTTACCAGAAGCTTCTAAAGTTCTCTAAGCATCGATCTATTCGAATGTCTAGGGACTAGACTCATTCGAGAATTAAATGGACAAAGATATTAGGTTGTTAACCATTGGTAAAGCTGAGCGTATTAAACTCAATGCTTTATGATCTCAAAACTACAGTGTATTTTGAATTCACAAGCACCAATTGGTTTGCCATTCGATTTTGATATTCGAAAACAACCATAATAAATCGCTATAAGAAACGTACATTTTAAATTGCTCACTTTCTCTCTTTTCCGTGAATCGTTCTTGGATTCACTACCAATCGAGGAAATTTACTGTTACCTTTCTAAAAGGATCTATTGCAGTGCAAGATATTTAATTATAAACAATAATTAAAACATACATTGAAGCATGCAAAGTATAAACATTTATCATGAATAATAACTTGAAATTAAAGCAACCATGCAAAACAAGTTATTAGCATTTTATTCGAATTATGTGTTCCGGCAGGTGTGAATAAAATGATTCCAAGATCCTAAAACCATTGAAGAATTAAGCACAGTTTGTCGACTCAATTCTAAAACATTTTAGGTAAGCAAAAGCCTTTTGCTAATAGTCTAGAAACTACTCTTGGTTGATAGGCACGTCTAAGAACTTATTAGGTAAACCTATCGATTTTGCCACGACATAAAAGGACTCCTTACTTATATCGTTGAGTTTCACCAAAACTAACATGTACTCACAATTATTTGTGTACCTTGCCCCTTTAGGACCAATAAGTAACACCTCGCTGAGCGAAAACTATTACTAGATTGATGTAAAGGATATCCAAGCAAGTGTATATTTTGGCATGGCACCTTTTAACTCAATTTTTAAGTTTGGAACTTAAGGCTCTTACTATGTTGGTTAGATTTTAAGTGAACTAAAATCCTTAATCATGCAACATAATCAAGCTTTTGATCTCATGCATTTTAAGACATATTTAAAACAATAAATAACTTAAAACATGCATAAGATATTTGTGATCTAGTATGGCCTGACTTCATCTTGAAGCTTTGACTTCAAAGTCCGTCTTGAAAATCTCCGTGGGAGGCACCATTTTCTTCAAATAGGATAAGTTAAACTAATTACAACTATTTGATGGTTCGCAGACCATATTTGAATTGAAAAATAACTTTGGTACTTTAGACCAATTACATTCAAATTAATGGTACGCAGACCATATTTTCTATCCTATTTGGGCCATACTAGTCACTTCATAACCTGCAAAACAGTACATATACAATATATACCATTCACCCATTCATTATCATGAATGGCCCACATAGCTGGTTAGTAAAACACATTATGCATCACGTAAACATTTGCAGCAATTAATCAAGGGCACCAATAATCTACCAATTATTCAGTCCTTATTAATTCTAATCAAGTTGTTTTAACCTTAAGGATTTGTAGACCTAATCAAGAGTTTATGACTAAAATACGCTCCCACTTAAACCAATAAATTCATATGCTTTACTAATTTTAAACATAAAAATGTATTTCTAGTCTAACCGGAAACATACAAATTTAATTAAAATTTAAAGCTCATATAAATTTATAATTGAATCCAAAAAGTTTAATTTAATTTCAGTCGTTATTTAAATTAATTCATGATTTTAATTTTAGTAAAATAATTAGAATAAATAGCATTTATTATAATTACAATATTCAAAATTAAAATCCAAGAAAATAATTTAAATTATTAATTTTAAAATTAATTAAAATTACGTGAACTGAAATTTTCAAATTAAACATTCAAAACGATCTTTAATCGTAACGCAAACACCCTACGCGTTGCACGCCCATGGGCCGCACGCACACAGCCATTGCTGGCCATGTGCGCGCAGCCCATGCGCTCGTCGCATAGCTGTTGCATCCCCATCGCAAGCCTCCGCACGCATTGGTGCTCGCTGCGCGCGCCAGCGCTCATCGCACGCGAGCTATCGCTCGCAGTGCGCGTGCGACATCGCTCGCTGGGCGCGCAACATCGCTCGCTGGGCGCGCGACATCGCTCGCTGGGTGGGCGACATCGCTCGCTGTGCGCGCGAGCAATGCTGGGCGCAGCGCTCGTGGCACGCGAGCTTGCGCTCGCTGCGCGCGAGGCTGCGCGCTCTTGTGCGAGGCAGCGCGCGTTGTGGCGCAGCTCGCTTGCTGCCCACACGCGACTGCCTTGGCTCGCCCTTCGCCCATGCCCATTCGTCCATTGCTCGTGGCACACGACACAAGGCAGGGCTGCTGTCTTGTGCTCGTGCACTACGCCCTTGCTCATTGCATTCGTGCCGCACGGGCGACGAGCTCCCTTGCTCGTCGTCGCATGCCCGCATTATACAACACCCCTTAAGGGTAACACGAAACGTCCATTGCTTTGTGCGTGCAAGTTATATGAACGAATCGCATAAAAAATTTAAAATTTATAAAATTAATGACAAATTAATAAATATTATTAATTTCATAATTTTAGGGCGAAAAATCGAAAATTTATTATCCAATTGATTTCCGATTGTTATGGATTCAAGTCTAGGTCATAAAAATTTAAAATTTATCATAAATTTACAATTTTTATGGTGGTTTTTAATCATAGGTTTCTAATTAAATTACAATTAATTATGAAAATCAAATTAATTCTAAATTATTCTAATTTTCAACAAATTAATCATAATTACAAATTAGATTGCATAATTAACAAGACTAGGCATTCAAACTTGTTAAACATATGCAGTAGGTCAATCAAAAATTCAAGATTTATCAACAAGAATCGCAAATATTTAATTTAACATCTTAAATTTACGAAATTTTGCATTCGAAAAATTAAAACCTTCGAAAAGTCATAGTTAGGCTTCGAATTTGAGAATTCTGGGTTCGGCAGAAAAATACTATATTTGTCAAAATTTTAGAATGCCTTTTACATGCGGAATTGACACAAAAATCATTCAATTCGGATGAGTAACGAAGAAACTGCCGAAAAACTGCGTACGTATAATTAAATAAACGCAATTTGCAATTAATTAACAATTACGAAAATTAATCACCCCTTTTAATTCTTGCAAATTTGTAATATTTAACCATGTTCATGCAATTTAGATTATGAAAATAATAAGGGGCTCGTGATACCACTGTTAGGTTATGATACATATGACAATTCATAAATCATGCGGAAAAACCATAAAGCCAGGAAAACATATTATTTACACATAATCATTTAGCATAGTTTAGATGCATACTCTTTGTTGCGTGCCTTCCCTAGCTGCGCCCGAACCGAACAAGAACAAGTCTTTAGGACTCCAAGTGTCGTCCCTCCGTAGATAGTCCACAGCACGTCCGGATCCGCCTTAAAATTGACCAACTAGAATCGCCCTTAAGGTACTATTATTTTCGGCACTTTATAGGCAAATGTGTGACTGAATTTTTCTCTCAAAAACTCACTTTTGAATACTTTGAAAACTTGTTATAAATTGTGAGCCCTAGCCTCATATTTATAGGGGTATGGAAAGGGAATCGAAATCCTACTCAGATACAAATTAATTAAACCTAGAATCCTACAAGAACTCTAATTTAATTAATTTATCAAATAGAATTAGGAATTTAATCATTAACCGAACTCTGCATGTTTTAGGAAACGTGCACGAACACAAACACTTGCACACACACGCACGGCAGCCACGATGGGCCCCCATGCGTGCGCGCGAGCAGCAGCCCACGCAGCGCCCGCGCGCGCTGCGCGCTGCGCGTGCTGTGCGCGCTGTGCGCGCTGCGCAGCCTGCTCGGCCTGGCCTTGCGCTGGGCCTGGCGTGGCTGTTTGTGCGGCGCGCTTGGCTTGCTGGGCGATGGCCTGGCTTCGTGCTGGGCCTCGTCCGGCAGGCCTCGTCCGATGCTTATTCGTACGATACGCTTCCGATTAAATTTCCAATTCCGGAATTCATTTCCGATACGAACAATATTTAACATTTCCGATTCCGGAATTAATTTCCGTTTCGAACAAATATTTAATATTTCCGTTTCCGGAATTATTTTCCGATTCCGGTAATATTTCCATTTCCGATAATATTTTCCGATACGTACCATGTTTCCGTTTCCGGCAACATCTACGACTTGGATAATATTTATATTTCCGATACGATCCATATTTCCGTTTCCGGCAATATCATCGTTTCCGGAGTATTCATTTCTTGCCTGTGACGATCTTAGCTCCCACTGAAACCAAGATCCGTCGATTCCGAATATTCATAGATGGAGTATTTAATGCCATTAAATACTTGATCCGTTTACGTACTATTTGTGTGACCCTACGGGTTCAGTCAAGAGTAAGCTGTGGATTAATATCATTAATTCCACTTGAACTGAAGCGGCCTCTAGCTAGGCATTCAGCTCACTTGATCTCACTGAATTATTAACTTGTTAATTAATACTGAACCGCATTTATTAGACTTATCATAGAATGCATACTTGGACCAAGGGCATTATTTCCTTCACAAGTGGCTATCAAACAATTTTCTACAAGATTCAAGAAGCCTACTATCATACAAGCATCATATCAACAAGCATTTCAAGGTACAAAAAAGCAAAGCTACATAGATTATTTCATAAGCAAAACATAAAATACTTACATGGATAAGGCAAGAACAACAAGATCAAGGGAGAGTATTTGACCTTTGAGAGAAAAAGCAAGAGAATACAAGTGATTTCTCTTCAAATGGCACGGAAAGGGGGGCTTTTTTAGCCCAACCCCGCGCCGAACGCCGAGCTCTGCGCTGGACGCAGCTCTGCCGCATGCGCGGAATCTTCAGCGCACGGCCCTCCGTGCTGATTGCACGTTCTTTGCTGCTACGATTTTCTGCACCAGGCATCAAACATCAAGTCATGCTACCTTCCGAAATTACGGGTATATACTTGTATCTCCAAGCACCAACAGATGAATATTTAGAGAATACAAAGTCCAAAAAATACAAGAACTCAGGCGTTTGACTGCAAGGGGACTCAAGCTCCAGGAAAGTCAGCCGAAATTTCAAAATCTTAAGGGCCAATAAAAAGCTCTTCTCCCTAGTGAAGCACATCCCCAACAGATCAATTCCGGGTATTCAAGATTCAAAATTCAAGATTCAAAAATTCAAAATTTTCGATGCCAAGCTCCGTTCGCGGAAGTGCAGTACAAGTACAAATCAGAGTCGTCATAACCGAACGGAGGTAGACTCTATCCTTTTTTCTAACGCCTGTTTGTGCAGGTACCGGCGTAAAAATAATGGTCTTGATTGCAGAACATCTTGATCATTCTTCGTCCCTTTCGAAATACTTTGACTTACGCTTTCCTAACCGGACGCTCAGTCAAAGTGGGGGCTTCTGTAGACACCTAAATCGTGTCTCCCTATTGGGATGATGACGATACCATTATCCTTGTTAGGTTGTTAGAACAACTCCATGCGGAAGTACCAATTTCTAGAATACATTCCAAAATCCAAGAGCCAAAGTCCAATCCCCGAGGCCGTTCCCATTCCGGAACTCGGTCCAAAATACAATTTCCAAAAATCAATTTCAAAATCCAAGTACAATCTCGCCCAATGGACCACTCCATTGGTTTTAAGAGGCCTTTTCCAGTCAAAATGACACTAAGCAATCCAAATTCGGGCGCCGACCCACAAAACTGAGCAAGCCGGGCCTCGTCCCGTAAAACCGAATTCAAAAACTGAAACGGCTTATTTTTAGACGCAAACCAAGCCTTAATCCCCAAGCAATCACTACGTGCCAACTTCATACAATTCGTACAAAGGTACACCCATTACAAGCCAAATACAAGGACGGCATCTTCGTCCTTGTTTTGGCAGCTTCTGCGCCACGTCAGCAACGCTTGGCGCAGCTGCTGCGCTGGACACTTGCGTCAGCTGGCGTTTAGCTACAAATTTTCCTATTTAAACCCCCTAATTCTGAGCATTTAGGGAGGGAAAATCGAAAACAGAACGTCGTAATACAAGAATTGCCACTCAAATCAAAATGCAAAAACTCTCCAAAAATCTCATACAATCTCAAAGTTCTAAGCAATTGGGAGCTCAAGAAGGAATTCTAGCCTAAACCTAACTAGGTATTTCTGAATCCCAACCTAATCTATAATGTTTTTATGATTTATATTTCAAAATGATTAGTAAAGTTGGCACTTTTATTATTAAAAGTGTCACTTACAACAATCATACACTTTTGCAAAATCCTCACTTTATGTGATACAAATACAAAATTTCAAGATTCAATGATGTTTAAGGTTGTTTGTAATCACTTCCTTAAACTAGAATTATCTTCAAAAAATGGAGTAATCAAAGATGAGGCCTTTCTAATGTTTAAAGGTCCAATCTTTGATATTCAAGACTCCATTTTTCAATATACAAGTTCAAGTTTCCAAATTTCAAGATTCAATGATGTTTAGGGTTGTTTGTAATCACTTCCCCAACCTCGATTCGCACCTCCAAACATGTCCATCGAAGATTTGCGAGACCAGATGGTCCAAATGACCCAACTTATGGGCCAACTGAAAATGGAAAACGAAGCCTTAGCGGCTGTGCAAGCCAAAAATGACCTCGAAAACGAGAAGAGGATTGAAAAAATGGTCCTACAGCAAACCATGGGGAGCAAATACTTCTCCCTCGAGCCTGAACCTTTTCCTGGCAAATTACCAGAAAAGTTCAGTTCATCTGACTTACCAAAGTTCAAGGCCACGGACAACCCCCGTGATCATCTACTGAGCTTTGTGAATACCATGAACTTGAAAGGCGTGGACAAGTCCATGTACTTACCTGCCTTTCCTTTGTCCTTGGAACCTGTGCCGCTCAAATGGTACTATCACCAGGACCCTAAGCTCTTCCCCACTTGGGAAGACTTTGTCAATGTCTTCATCAAGCAATACTCGTCGAACATGGATTTCCAAGTCACCATGCGCGAGCTGGAAGTTCTCTTCCAAAAGAAAAATGAGGGTTTCACAACCTACTTTGCTAGATGGAGGGACCAGGCGACGCAGCTAATCAATAGGCCTCCCGAAACAGAATTGGTCCAAAAATTCATTGACAACCTGGACCCGGCTTACAGACAACACCTTAGGTACCTGGGACTCGACACTTTCAAAAGAGTTTATGATGTGGGAATAAAGATCGAGGACGACCTCGCCAAAACCATACAGAGCAAACCCACATATAAGACCAACACCTATAATCGGGGTAACACATCCCAAGCCCAAGAAGTCCATGCTGTAGAAGAGGCTCCCGCCCGAAGAAACCCTGTAAGATGGGTCCGAGACCGAAAGTTTTCCCCACTCGGGTCAACTTTGGTACAAGCCTTTGAAAGACTAACCAATCAAGGAAAGTTGAGACCTATAGGCCCCACCCGTGACCCTCCTGTCAAAAACAAATATTGGGTCGAAGGTACTTACTGCAAATTCCATCAAGGAAATGGGCATGACACTGAAAACTGCTGGACTCTAAAACATACGATCCAGGACATGATAGAGGATGAAGTAATACCTCTCCCTAACGTTGGCAAACCCAACAACAACAAGAGCCCACTCGGCTCTTGTCACATCTCTCTCGACCAACCAGAGAATTTCGACCCCACGGTGTATATTACACCTCAAGGTGCACCACTCGCTGTGGTCCCTATGGATCGAATCGAGAGGGAAGTGTGCGGTGTGTGGAACGATGATGCTGAAGATATTTACCTATCTCAAGTCTCGGGCCAGGACCTCTTCACTGAAACTTGGCCCGGGTATGCTCTCATTGACACCACCCCTCAGGAGCCCGAGGTCGACAACCTCACCCGATCCGGAAGGATATACCAACCACATATTCACCCACCTCCTATGGACGACATCCCGGTCAGGCAAACTCCTGAGAACGGGCGGCACGCCACCGTCGCGGAAGTCATTAAAAATCCTCTCTTGAAACAACTAAAGAGAACCAAGGCTGAGATTACCATTTGGGATCTTATGTGTACTTCAAAGGAACATCGCGAAAAGCTTATTCGCTCACTTGACCTCATCTCAGTACCTACAGATATCACACCTGACTCATTGGTTAGCCATGTCACGAGAGATGCCGGAGAAAAGGCCATAGTTTTCACTGATAAAGACTTACCCAAAGGGGGGGGTGCTCACAATAAAGCCCTTTACCTAGTGGTTGGATGCAAAGGACAAAACATCCCCCTAGCGCTCGTAGATAATGGTTCGGCGGTTAATGTCTGCCCATTGCGAACCGCCCATTGCTTGGGGCTAGGAAACGATGATTTCCAAAACTCCACGCAAGGGGTACGAGCTTATGATAACTCCCGAAGGCCTGTATTGGGAAAAATCAACCTTACCATACAAACTGGGCCTGTGGCACGCACCACGGAGTTTCAAATTATCGACATCAAGCCCACTTTCAACCTCCTCTTGGGGCGACCTTGGCTCCATGACTTAGGAGGTGTGGCTTCTACCTTGCACCAAATGGTTAAACTTAACCATAACGGGGTAATACTAGAAATCCGCGCCCCTCCTCTCGACGTCAGTTGTACTATGGTTGGAACGGCCGAAACTGCAGACGACCTTTATGGGTTTCAAATGGAAGAAACAATCCAGTTCATCGAAGATTATGATCCAGCATTCCTAGACCCGCATGCATCCCGAGTCATCCCTAGAATGCTGTTAGCTCAAGGCTATTTTCCAGGAACCCCATTGGGCATAAGGAAGAAGGAATGCACATTCCATCCTTTTCCCGACAAATCTACTCCCTTTGGCTTAGGTTATGAACAAACAGAGGAAGATATTGCTGACCGCCTATCTAAGCTACGCCTTAACAAAACCAAACAAACCACCCTCCTTCCCCCATATCAAAGGACCCTTAACGGGATGTTCATTCGGGAAGGAGAAGAACACCCATGCTGTGATTTCCTTGAACCCTTCGTTCAGGATGGCTTGCTAAAACCCCTATTTGAAATTTTCCATGACTGCCACACCTTGGATGAGGCACCCCACCTCACCAAGACTAAAACAGCTGAAATATTGGACAACCAGGCTCTGTGGACATTGTTTAACGAACCGAGGCCTATGGAGGACGAGACTGTGATGACTACCCTAGCTTTACAAGATGGAGGTTTTGATCCAACCCGGTTAATCTCTCATGCATCAACACTAGAAGAGGTCGAGAACGGATGGGTGAAGACATATCAGTGGGTCAACGCAAAAGGAATGGAATTCAAGATGAGTACCGGTGAAGGACCGAAGTTTTATGAGACTAAACCCCAGGCTTGAGCCACATAGAGCACCATTAGTAAAAAGCGCCTAGTAGTTCTTTAGATTGATAGAAAAAATAATAGAGACTTTAGATGGTCCTAAGGCCCTTTAGAATATGGGTCAGTTTTATTTCAGTGTGTTTTCCTTACTTTCCGAATCAATAAAGGCGTAATATTTCTCCTGAAAATTTTATTCTAACACTAAATAAACACCAAATGTACTTGCAAAATAAAAAAATAAAGAAGCGGCCCACTATAGGCCCAACAAACAAAGCCCACTCTGTTTTGAAATAGTGCCATGAGAATCAATTCCCGAAATCCACAAAATAAACCACACTATCCCATTCATATCCCCAAAACCTAAAAAGCCAACCAGTGTCAGAACCAATCCATGCAACCTAAAATCAAAGGAAATCAAAAATTTAAAACAATGCAAATGTTACCAAAAAACAGATTCATAAAACATAGATTCCATCATACCCTTCACTAACAACCCACCTCCAAAGCCTACACAAAGATCTTCATAAATTCCACACCCTAACTCCATTTTCAAAACTATTTTGAATCGCCAATAGAAAAAATTAATCTGGAAAAAATGCGTTTCACGCTGACAGTCAAAAAAGCCTCCAAAAAAACCTCAAAATTAACTTTAAAAGCAAAATATCAAGGCACAAAAAAAAGAAATAGAAATAAACGCAGGAACATGTGAAGCAAAGCGTCAAATAAACTGACCGCCCAAGTCATTATCAGCGCCCAGGGTTGGGCGCCGAAATTTCTGACGCCCCAGCCTGGGCGTTGAAACTCTCTGCCTGCCAAAAGTTTTCTTTTTCGAAAGTGCTCGTCATTTTATCCGCACACAACGGAAAAATAACGAACACTTGGGGGGTACAATACGTATCCAAATAGGTTTACCAAGAATACAGCTATACAAATTGGTCGAATTTTACGCAACCTATGGCAAAAAAAAAACGGCAGATGAAAATAATGGCAGTTACTTCACTCATTTGACCAATTAAGTAATATGTTTCCACTTCAGGACATATCTACCGAAATCCGGCATACTAGAACTTATTCTAAAGCTAGAATTACGCGCGACCTGATTCTGACAAGATACGTAGGCAATCCTTACCGAGGATTCGGTCCAAATAAAAAAATATTCTTTGCAATAAGTGTTAGACATATAAAATACATAAAAAAGAGGAGAAACAAAAATAAATAAAAACTAAAAATACGCCTTTATTAAAATATAATAAGAAGGAAAACAAAGTGCTAGGAATAAAAAACAAACACAACTGAAATAAATAAAGGGCACCTACACCCTAGCAAAGAACTACACTACTCTAGTTCTTCCGGATCATCAAATAAAGTCTTGTAGAGAGCAATGTTCGCAGGATCCACCCCCATAGTCTTCTGCGCTGCCCCAATATCAATCTCCATAAGAACCGGCTCCTGGACACTAACTTCCAAAGATGTCAAGGCTTCAGAAACATTCTCAATTATAGCCCGCTCAGCCTCGAAGGCACAGGCAATGGTGGGAGAAGGGTTATTATCATCAACTGGACTAGCCACTGTTTCTACAGGCGGCTGAGCCTTTCTAACCCATACATTGTTCCGGCGACGATCTCCGCGAGAGCTTGCATTTCTTTTAACAACAGTAGGCCCCTTCATGTTAGGCATCTTTTTAGGCCTGAAACTGGAACGGGGAGGAACTTCCTTTCGCTTTCGATCAGGACGAGCTTTCACAGTCTTAAAACTATAGGTACGAGGTCTGGCAGAATCAGGACCCTCATACTTAACACGAATTCGAGGTATCAAAAGCTCAGCCGGCTCCCCATTTCGAGCCTCGGTCCTCACATCTTTGTCATCGGAGCTCATCCACAACTTGTAGTTTTCAGAAAGACCCACAAAGCCATTTGTAGCTACGGCCCAACGGGGGAGGCCATCATAATACTTGGCCCACGCTAGGACCCGTGTTTGTGCAAAGGCCGCTACCTTAGGTGGTACCGTATCAGAAAAGGGGATAGTCTGCCTTAAACCATATTGACGCATGACTCGGTAAGGGAAAATATAAATGGGACGAGATAGCCCCAACAAAGAAACATAAACCGATACATCAGACCCCCCCTGTCATGGTAGTCAAACCCCACCATGGTACCACCCACTTAATAGAACAAATGCCATAAGTAAAAAAGGAGGTCCATTCGGCCTCGTCCTGGCCTTGGTGCAAGTATTTTCGGTTACCCAAAGCTATAGGGCGATAATGTTTAGGATCGGCAGGAGCTTCCAAAAGTCTAAGCCGTTTCGCAAGCCAAATCTGCAAAAACAGGTACGATCGAATCAAAAGAATGAAAAGAAAGAAAAAAAAGGGTTCCTGGGGTGCAGTTTCAACGCCCAGGACCAGGCGCCGAATATTCCAACGCCCAGACCTGGGCGCTGAAACTCAGCCCCAGGCAGAAAGAAATATGTGCAAAAAAACATACATGTGCGCAAGGAAAAGATCGATTACCTGCAGCAATAGGGGGCTCCCCTTAAAATATTCAGATTTGGCGCCCTTCTTCAGTTCATCCGCACTCAGGAAAGTCTCAGCAACAACCAACGGCATAATAGAATAGCAACTTTCCATCTGGCTAATCAAGGGGATCAACCTTATGTCACCGAACTCACCATTGTTATTCGACAACAAATAATGATTCAACAAGCAAAATATAAGGGCTCGAGTATTCAATTTCTGTTCGGTCATATTCTTGCTAGGCCTAAAATGATGTTTTACAAGTTTTGCCAAGTTAACCTTATCATCTACAACAATTTCAGCAAACATGTTATCATCTAGCCCTAGGAAAGCCCTTATGGTTGTTTTACCCTCTTCAATAGTGTCAGGGGTAACAGGAATAGCATTAGTAGGATAACCAAGGATCGCAGCAAATTCATCAGGCAAAGGACATATTTCATTGCCCCGAAAGGAAAAAACATGATGATCGGAGTCCCAAAAGCTTAGGGCAACATGCAGAAAATTATAATCAATATTAATTTGTTGTAAGCCTAAAAATGCCTCTAAGTGGTATTCTTTTAACAAAGCTTTTTCTGTGGGAGTAAGGGCTCGTAGCCAACGCCTAACAGTCCGTTGGAGTGAGAAAGTAGGGATCGACATGGCAAAAGCAGTAAATAATTAGAGCACAGCAAAAGAAGAGAAAGAATTTGAGAGTGGTGGAAAATAAGGACGTATCTAGCCCCTATATATAGCTGAACGCACCCAATAACATCCTGATCCCATTCGGAAACGTGTTTAGAAATCCGAAAATCAAATATTACCAGGAAAGGACTTTCAGCGCCCACCCCTGGGCGCCAAAATGTTTAACGCCTGAACTTGGGTGCTGAAAATGCAGCTCAAGGCCCAGATTTCACAAAACACGGAATAGGAAAAGACTTAAGACCGTGTTGCTAAAACACGAGGCCCTATTGCAAGAAGGATCAAGCCCAAAGCACCTTTAGCTCCCAAATAAGCAAAAAATAATAACATTAAAACTTGGTCGAAACTTAGACTCGTCTCAGAACATGCTCATGTACACTTTTCAAAAATAAAAAGCAAGTTAAATATCATGGTCATTCTTCGAAACACCAAAAATATGTGTCGTCAAGTCATTGGTTTTCCAAATAGAAAATGTCTGTCTGTCAAAGGGATAATCCGGGCCAAGCCAAAACCGGATGTCGCCTGAAAACTAAAGTCGCACTCCACGGCTTCGCTAAAATAGCACACTACTATAGGAGGTCGCTCGCACATACGAGCGTGACCCCAAACATGATTACGAGATACAAAAAACAACCGACGAGCCCCAACGCTTGGGGGCTCGCAAAAAATGGACTCCAACAAGGAGCGCGCAATCAAAATCACAGTCCCAGACTGCGCCACACACCATATCATGTTTGGATATCTCAAAAAAAAAAATATTGTTAAACAAAAATATACACAGTGTGGACCCACTTATAGGACACATCTAATCAGGAAATATTACGACCCACCAACAGGTTGTAATCACAAAAGCCCTTCTACATAAGCAAAATAAGAAATTCAAAATGGGCTCGCCCACCCTCAGCGGGCGGGGTCTGCGTCACTAGCCGCGCAGGTCCTCAGTTTTCGAAAGAAATAAAATCTTCAAATTTAGAATAGGCTCTCCATCTTCAGCCGGCGGGGTCTACGGCGCAAACCACGTAGGTCCTTATTTTCAAAAAAAAAAAACAAAATAAATTTCAAAACAAATTCGTCCACTTCTATCGGACGGGGCGTCCACCCTCAGCGGACAGGTTCGCCATCTTCAGCCGGCGGGGTCTACGTCACAAACCGCGTAGGTCCTTATTTTCAAAACATCAAAACAGATTCGTCCACTTCTATCGGACGGGGCGTCCACCCTCAGCGGACAGGCTCGCCATCTTCAGCCGGCGGGGTCTACGTCACAAACCGCGTAGGTCCTTATTTTCAAAAAAGCAAAACAAATTTCAAAATAGATTCGTCCACTTCTATCGGACGGTGCGTCCACCCTCAGCGGACAGGTTCGCCATCTTCAGCCGGCGGGGTCTACGTCACAAACCGCGTAGGTCCTTATTTTCAAAACATCAAAACAGATTCGTCCACTTCTATCGGACGGGGCGTCCACCCTCAGCGGACAGGCTCGCCATCTTCAGCCGGCGGGGTCTGCGTCACTAACCGCGCAAGTCCTTAGTCGCTGCAGCGATAACCTTTTTCGGTTTTCCCTTTTTCCAAAAATTAAAGGATTGGTTTTCCGTTTTTCCAAAAAAAGAACGATGTGCTGGATTTTCCTTCGTTTTACGTCCTATAAAAACAAGGGGGTTTTCTCGTTTAGCTAGCCTTGAAAATGAGAATCTTTAAAAACGTTTTACCTCGTGATTGGGCTTGGCCAGGCCCAATTACACTTTACAGCTTTAATTTCGAAAACATCTGTAGCTACTCCCAATGACAAAGTGAGGGAGTTTCTACGCACCTTTAGATCCTTCCAATGACAAAGTGAGGAAGTTTCTATACTATCAGTTGACAAATCCCAATGACACGTGAGGGATATGTCGAGGCTTCAAGTGATGACCCTTAAGTCAAATGTTATCACTCGGAGGCTCGTGAGACCCTCGCAAAGCAGGTCGCAAAGCAAAACATGTAATACTAATTCGATCGTGATTATCTGATTTAAATAGCATTAAGGGACCTAGCATGATAATCCGATTTCCCAAAAATCCCTCACGTGTATGTTAGGTTATGATACATATGACAATTCATAAATCATGCGGAAAAACCATAAACCCAGGAAAACATATTATTTACACATAATCATTTAGCATAGATTAGATGCATACTCTTTGTTGCGTGCCTTCCCTAGCTGCGCCCGAACCGAACAAGAACAAGTCTTTAGGACTCCAAGTGTCGTCCCTCCGTAGATAGTCCACAGCACGTCCGGATCCGCCTTAAGATTGACCAACTAGAATCGCCCTTAAGGTACTATTATTTTCGGCACTTTATAGGCAAATGTGTGACTGAATTTTTCTCTCAAAAACTCACTTTGAATACTTTGAAACTTGTGTTATAAATTGTGAGCCCTAGCCTCATATTTATAGCGGTATGGAAAGGGAATCGAAATCCTATTCAGATACAAATTAATTAAACCTAGAATCCTACAAGAACTCTAATTTAATTAATTTATCAAATAGAATTAGGAATTTAATCATTAACCGAACTCTGCATGTTTTAGGAAACGTGCACGAACACAAACACTTGCACACACACGCACGGCAGCCACGATGGGCTCCATGCGTGCGCGCGAGCAACAGCCCACTCAGCGCCCGCGCGCGCTGCGCGCTGCGCGTGCTGTGCGTGCTGTGCGCGCTGTGCGCGCTGCGCGCTGCGTGCAGCCTGCTGGGCCTGGCCTTGCGCTGGGCCTGGCGTGGCTGTTTGTGCGGCGCGCTTGGCTTGCTGGGCGATGGCCTGGCTTCGTGCTGGGCCTCGTCCGGCAGGCCTCGTCCGATGCTTATTCGTACGATGCGCTTCCGATTAAATTTTCCGATTCCGGAATTCATTTCCGATACGAACAATATTTAATATTTCCGATTCCGGAATTAATTTCCGTTTCGAACAAATATTTAATATTTCCGTTTCCGGAATTATTTTCCGATTCCGGTAATATTTCCGATTCTGACAATATTTCCGTTTCCGGCAATATTTCCGATTCTGGCAATATTTCCATTTCCGATAATATTTTCCGACACGTACCATGTTTCCGTTTCCGGCAACATCTACGACTTGGATAATATTTATATTTCCGATACGATCCATATTTCCGTTTCCGGCAATATCATCGTTTCCGGAGTATTCATTCCTTGCCTGTGACGATCTTAGCTCCCACTGAAACCAAGATCCGTCGGTTCCGAATATTCATAGATGGAGTATTTAATGCTATTAAATACTTGATCCGTTTACGTACTATTTGTGTGACCCTACGGGTTCAGTCAAGAGTAAGCTGTGGATTAATATCATTAATTCCACTTGAACTGAAGCGGCCTCTAGCTAGGCATTCAGCTCACTTGATCTCACTGAATTATTAACTTGTTAATTAATACTGAACCGCATTTATTAGACTTAACATAGAATGCATACTTGGACCAAGGGCATTATTTCCTTCAGTCTCCCACTTGTCCTTAGGGACAAGTGTGCATTTCCTAATTCCTTTGTCGCTCGATGCTTGCTCTTGAACATAAGGTAAGAGTTGTCATCCTTATTATGTCCAGAGGTGTTCCTCGGTTTCAGAGTTCAACTGATCAAATAAACAGATAATCATAGCCTATGATTCATCCGAGCACGGCCATGCATTTCACAGTTTCTAGCTCTCCGAGTGGCCTTGTACAACTTTTAAGAATCTCATCCCGATTTATGGGAGGACAATCCCAATCTTGCGATCTTGAGATTAGACTTCGTTTGATAGGTGATTACCTGAGCGTTGCCTTTATAGCCTCCTTTTACGGTGCGACGGTTGGTCAACGTCAAAGCAACCAGTTCTCAAACAAGTAATCTCAAATCACTCAGGTATTGAGGATTTAGTGTCTAATAATTTAATGAAATTTACTTATGACAGACTTTCATCTCTTACAGTAAAGTTTCATAGGTCTCGTCCGATACTAGTCTTCCCAAAGTAAGTATCTATGCAAATGATTATGACATTGCCATGTCCACATAGTTCAAGAAACAGAACTACTAGTCATCTTGCATTCTAATCATCTAACGTTTTCTATGCGTCCAATTTTATAGAAAACTCCGATTAGGGACCATTTTCAACCTTTGACATTCAAGTTCACTTGATAGACATTTCTTAGTCACAGGACTGGTCCTGACAGTCTATCTTGAATATATCGTCAAATTGAAGGGACTCATCATTTAATAAACCACAAATTAAATGGAAAAATGAATTCTTTTCATTTATTGTGAATGATTAACCAATAATGTTTTACAAAGATTTAAACTCTAAAACTTTAAAACATTAAACAGAGACATCAAAGCCATTCTCCAATATGCTTGATTCCCATAGCTGCAGTGTGCGAGTTGTGCTTCGCCTGCGGCAGAGGTTTAGTTAATGGATCTGATATGTTGTCATCAGTTCCAATTTTGCTTATCTCGACTTCTTTTCTTTCAACGAACTCTCGTAGAAGGTGAAATCTACGAAGTACATGCTTGACTCTCTGGTGGTGTCTAGGCTCTTTTGCCTGTGCAATAGCTCCGTTATTATCACAATACAGGGCTATTGGTCCTTTAATGGAGGGGACTACACCAAGTTCTCCTATGAACTTCCTTAGCCATATAGCTTCCTTTGCTGCTTCATGTGCAGCAATGTACTCCGCTTCAGTTGTAGAATCCGCAATGGTGCTTTGCTTAGCACTTTTCCAGCTTACTGCTCCTCCGTTGAGGCAGAAGACAAACCCAGACTGTGATCTGAAATCATCTTTGTCGGTTTGGAAACTTGCGTCCGTATAGCCTTTAACAATTAATTCATCATCTCCACCATAGACCAGGAAGTCATCTTTGTGCCTTTTCAGGTACTTCAGAATGTTCTTGGCAGCAGTCCAATGCGCCTCTCCTGGGTCTGACTGGTATCTGCTCGTAGCACTGAGTGCGTACGCAACATCCGGGCGTGTACATATCATAGTATACATTATTGAACCAATCAATGATGCATATGGAATCCCATTCATTCGTCTACGCTCATCAAGTGTTTTTGGGCACTGAGTCTTGCTTAGAGTCATTCCATGAGACATGGGTAGGTAGCCTCGCTTGGAGTCCGCCATCTTGAACCTATCAAGCACCTTATTGATATAAGTGCTTTGACTAAGTCCAATCATCTTTTTAGATCTATCTCTGTAAATCTTGATGCCCAATATGTACTGTGCTTCTCCTAGATCCTTCATCGAAAAACATTTCCCAAGCCAAATCTTGACAGAGTTCAACATAGGAATGTCATTTCCGATAAGCAATATGTCGTCGACATATAATACTAGGAAAGCAATTTTGCTCCCACTGACCTTCTTGTATACACAAGATTCGTCCGCGTTCTTGATGAAACCAAAGTCACTGACTGCTTCATCAAAACGTATATTCCAGCTCCTGGATGTCTGCTTCAATCCGTAGATTGACTTCTTTAGCTTGCATACCTTTTTAGCATTCTTTGGATCCTCAAAACCTTCAGGCTGTGTCATAAACACAGTTTCTGTTAAAACGCCGTTTAAGAAAGAAGTTTTGACATCCATCTGCCATATTTCGTAATCGTAATATGCAGCGATTGCTAACATTATTCGAATAGACTTTAGCATTGCAACTGGTGAAAAGGTTTCATCGTAATCCACACCGTGGACTTGCCTGTAACCTTTTGCAACCAATCTAGCTTTGAAAACTTCAAGTTTCCCATCCTTGTCCTTTTTCAGTTTGAAAACCCATTTGCTTCCAATGGCTTGGTAGCCATCTGGCAAATCGACCAAATCCCATACTTGGTTTTCAGACATGGAGTCTAATTCAGATTGCATGGCTTCTTGCCATTGCTTGGAGCTAGGGCTCGTCATAGTTTGCTTGTAAGTCGCAGGTTCATCACTTTCAAGTAATAGAACGTCATAGCTCTCGTTCGTCAAAATACCTAAGTACCTTTCCGGTTGAGATCTATATCTTTGCGATCTACGCGGGGTAACATTTCTAGATTGACCATGATTCTCACCAGATTCTTCTAAAGATCTCTGAGTTTCATCCTGAATGTCATCTTGAGCATTCTCTAGAGTTTGTTGTTCGACTCGAATTTCTTCGAGGTCTACTTTTCTCCCACTTGTCATTTTGGAAATGTGATCCTTCTCCAAAAAGACACCATCTCGAGCAACAAACACTTTGTTCTCAGATGTATTGTAGAAGTAATACCCCTTTGTTTCCTTTGGATAGCCCACAAGGATACATTTGTCAGATTTTGGATGAAGTTTGTCTGAAATTAATCGTTTGACGTATACTTCACATCCCCAAATCTTAAGAAAAGACACATTTGGAGGCTTTCCAAACCATAATTCGTATGGAGTCTTTTCGACAGCTTTAGACGGAGCTCTATTTATAGTGAGTGCAGCTGTATTTAGTGCATGTCCCCGAAATTCTAATGGAAGTTCGGCCTGACCCATCATTGACCTGACCATGTCTAGCAAGGTTCTGTTCCTCCGTTCTGACACACCGTTCCATTGTGGTGTTCCAGGAGGAGTCAATTCTGATAGAATTCCATATTCTTTCAGATGGTCATCAAATTCATAGCTCAGATATTCACCGCCTCTATCAGACCGCAGTGCCTTAATCTTCTTGCCTAATTGATTCTCTACTTCACTCTGAAATTCCTTGAATTTGTCAAAGGATTCAGACTTATGCTTCATTAGGTAGACATAACCATACCTACTGAAGTCATCAGTGAAAGTGATAAAGTAGCTGAAACCACCTCTAGCATTTGTACTCATTGGTCCACATACATCTGTATGGATTAAACCCAATAGTTCATTTGCTCTTTCTCCAACTTTAGAGAAAGGTTGCTTCGTCATTTTGCCAAGTAAACATGATTCGCATTTACCATAATCCTCTAAGTCAAATGGTTCTAGAATTCCTTCCCTTTGAAGTCTTTCTAAGCGTTTCAAGTTTATATGGCCTAATCGACAATGCCACAGATAGGTGAGATCTGAATCATCCTTTTTGGCCTTTTTGGTATTTATGTTATATACTTGTTTGTCGTGATCTAATAAATAAAGTCCATTGACTAATCTAGCAGATCCATAAAACATCTCTTTAAAATAAAACGAACAACTATTGTCTTTTATTAAAAAGGAAAATCCCTTAGCATCTAAGCAAGAAACTGAAATGATGTTTTTTAGTAAGACTTGGAACATGGAAACATTCTTCCAGTTCCAAAACTAGCCCGGAGGGCAACGACAAATAGTAAGTTCCAACGACAGGTTCGCCATCTTCAGCCGGCGGGGTCTACGTCACAAACCGCGTAGGTCCTTATTTTCAAAACATCAAAACAGATTCGTCCACTTCTATCGGACGGGGCGTCCACCCTCAGCGGACAGGCTCGCCATCTTCAGCCGGCGGGGTCTGCGTCACTAACCGCGCAGGTCCTTAGTCGCTGCAGCGATAACCTTTTTTGGTTTTCCCTTTTTCCAAAAATTAAAGGATTGGTTTTCCGTTTTTCCAAAAAAAGAACGATGTGCTGGATTTTCCTTCGTTTTACGTCCTATAAAAACAAGGGGGTTTTCTCGTTTAGCTAGCCTTGAAAATGAGAATCTTTAAAAACGTTTTACCTCGTGATTGGGCTTGGCCAGGCCCAATTACACTTTACAGCTTTAATTTCGAAAACATCTGTAGCTACTCCCAATGACAAAGTGAGGGAGTTTCTACGCACCTTTAGATCCTTCCAATGACAAAGTGAGGAAGTTTCTATACTATCAGTTGACAAATCCCAATGACACGTGAGGGATATGTCGACGCTTCAAGTGATGACCCTTAAGTCAAATGTTATCACTCGGGGGCTCGTGAGACCCTCGCAAAGCAGGTCGCAAAGCAAAACATGTAATACTAATTCGATCGTGATTATCTGATTTAAATAGCATTAAGGGACCTAGCATGATAATCCGATTTCCCAAAAATCCCTCACGTGTATGTGACCTGCTTTGCGAGGGTCTCACGAGCAAGCATGATAATCCGATTTACCTTATGTTCAAGAGCAAGCATCGAGCGACAAAGGAATTAGGAAATGCACACTTGTCCCTAAGGACAAGTGGGAGACTGAAGGAAATAATGCCCTTGGTCCAAGTATGCATTCTATGTTAAGTCTAATAAATGCGGTTCAGTATTAATTAACAAGTTAATAATTCAGTGAGATCAAGTGAGCTGAATGCCTAGCTAGAGGCCGCTTCAGTTCAAGTGGAATTAATGATATTAATCCACAGCTTACTCTTGACTGAACCCGTAGGGTCACACAAATAGTACGTAAACGGATCAAGTATTTAATAGCATTAAATACTCCATCTATGAATATTCTGAACCGACGGATCTTGGTTTCAGTGGGAGCTAAGATCGTCACAGGCAAGGAATGAATACTCCGGAAACGATGATATTGCCGGAAACGGAAATATGGATCGTATCGGAAATATAAATATTATCCAAGTCGTAGATGTTGCCGGAAACGGAAACATGGTACGTGTCGGAAAATATTATCGGAAATGGAAATATTGCCAGAATCGGAAATATTGCCGGAAACGGAAATATTGTCAGAATCGGAAATATTACCGGAATCGGAAAATAATTCCGGAAACGGAAATATTAAATATTTGTTCGAAACGGAAATTAATTCCGGAATCGGAAATATTAAATATTGTTCGTATCGGAAATGAATTCCGGAATCGGAAAATTTAATCGGAAGCGCATCGTACGAATAAGCATCGGACGAGGCCTGTCGGACGAGGCCCAGCACGAAGCCAGGCCATCGCCCAGCAAGCCAAGCGCGCCGCACAAACAGCCACGCCAGGCCCAGCAGGCTGCGCGCAGCGCGCAGCGCGCACAGCACGCGCAGCGCGCAGCGCGCGCGGGCGCTGAGTGGGCTGCTGCTCGCGCGCACGCATGGAGCCCATCGTGGCTGCCGTGCGTGTGTGTGCAAGTGTTTGTGTTCGTGCACGTTTCCTAAAACATGCAGAGTTCGGTTAATGATTAAATTCCTAATTCTATTTGATAAATTAATTAAATTAGAGTTCTTGTAGGATTCTAGGTTTAATTAATTTGTATCTGAATAGGATTTCGATTCCCTTTCCATACCGCTATAAATATGAGGCTAGGGCTCACAATTTATAACACAAGTTTCAAAGTATTCAAAGTGAGTTTTTGAGAGAAAAATTCAGTCACACATTTGCCTATAAAGTGCCGAAAATAATAGTACCTTAAGGGCGATTCTAGTTGGTCAATCTTAAGGCGGATCCGGACGTGCTGTGGACTATCTACGGAGGGACGACACTTGGAGTCCTAAAGACTTGTTCTTGTTCGGTTCGGGCGCAGCTAGGGAAGGCACGCAACAAAGAGTATGCATCTAATCTATGCTAAATGATTATGTGTAAATAATATGTTTTCCTGGGTTTATGGTTTTTCCGCATGATTTATGAATTGTCATATGTCACAAGCCATGGTGTATGTGACCTGCTTTGCGAGGGTCTCACGAGCCCCCGAGTGATAACATTTGACTTAAGGGTCATCACTTGAAGCGTCGACATATCCCTCACGTGTCATTGGGATTTGTCAACTGATAGTATAGAAACTTCCTCACTTTGTCATTGGAAGGATCTAAAGGTGCGTAGAAACTCCCTCACTTTGTCATTGGGAGTAGCTACAGATGTTTTCGAAATTAAAGCTGTAAAGTGTAATTGGGCCTGGCCAAGCCCAATCACGAGGTAAAACGTTTTTAAAGATTCTCATTTTCAAGGCTAGCTAAACGAGAAAACCCCCTTGTTTTTATAGGACGTAAAACGAAGGAAAATCCAGCACATCGTTCTTTTTTTGGAAAAACGGAAAACCAATCCTTTAATTTTTGGAAAAAGGGAAAACCGAAAAAGGTTATCGCTGCAGCGACTAAGGACCTGCGCGGTTAGTGACGCAAACCCCGCCGGCTGAAGATGGCGAGCCTGTCCGCTGAGGGTGGACGCCCCGTCCGATAGAAGTGGACGAATCTGTTTTGAAATTTATTTTGTTTTTTTTTTTTGAAAATAAGGACCTATGTGGTTTGCGCCGTAGACCCCGCCGGCTGAAGATGGCGAGCCTATTCTAAATTTGAAGATTTTATTTCTTTCGAAAACTGAGGACCTGCGCGGCTAGTGACGCAGACCCCGCCCGCTGAGGGTGGGCGAGCCCATTTTGAATTTCTTATTTTGCTTATGTAGAAGGGCTTTTGTGATTACAACCTGTTGGTGGGTCGTAATATTTCCTGATTAGATGTGTCCTATAAGTGGGTCCACACTGTGTATATTTTTGTTTAACAATATATTTTTTTTTTGAGATATCCAAACATGATATGGTGTGTGGCGCAGTCTGGGACTGTGATTTTAATTGCGCGCTCCTTGTTGGAGTCCATTTTTTGCGAGCCCCCAAGCGTTGGGGCTCGTCGGTTGTTTTTTGTATCTCGTAATCATGTTTGGGGTCACGCTCGTATGTGCGAGCGACCTCCTATAGTAGTGTGCTATTTTAGCGAAGCCGTGGAGTGCGACTTTAGTTTTCAGGCGACATCCGGTTTTGGCTTGGCCCGGATTATCCCTTTGACAGACAGACATTTTCTATTTGGAAAACCAATGACTTGACGACACATATTTTTGGTGTTTCGAAGAATGACCATGATATTTAACTTGCTTTTTATTTTTGAAAAGTGTACATGAGCATGTTCTGAGACGAGTCTAAGTTTCGACCAAGTTTTAATGTTATTATTTTTTGCTTATTTGGGAGCTAAAGGTGCTTTGGGCTTGATCCTTCTTGCAATAGGGCCTCGTGTTTTAGCAACAAGGTCTTAAGTCTTTTCCTATTCCGTGTTTTGTGAAATCTGGGCCTTGAGCTGCATTTTCAGCACCCAAGTTCAGGCGTTAAACATTTTGGCGCCCAGGGGTGGGCGCTGAAAGTCCTTTCCTGGTAATATTTGATTTTCGGATTTCTAAACACGTTTCCGAATGGGATCAGGATGTTATTGGGTGCGTTCAGCTATATATAGGGGCTAGATACGTCCTTATTTTCCACCACTCTCAAATTCTTTCTCTTCTTTTGCTGTGCTCTAATTATTTACTGCTTTTGCCATGCCGATCCCTACTTTCTCACTCCAACGGACTGTTAGGCGTTGGCTACGAGCCCTTACTCCCACAGAAAAAGCTTTGTTAAAAGAATACCACTTAGAGGCATTTTTAGGCTTACAACAAATTAATATTGATTATAATTTTCTGCATGTTGCCCTAAGCTTTTGGGACTCCGATCATCATGTTTTTTCCTTTCGGGGCAATGAAATATGTCCTTTGCCTGATGAATTTGCTGCGATCCTTGGTTATCCTACTAATGCTATTCCTGTTACCCCTGGCACTATTGAAGAGGGTAAAACAACCATAAGGGCTTTCCTAGGGCTAGATGATAACATGTTTGCTGAAATTGTTGTAGATGATAAGGTTAACTTGGCAAAACTTGTAAAACATCATTTTAGGCCTAGCAAGAATATGACCGAACAGAAATTGAATACTCGAGCCCTTATATTTTGCTTGTTGAATCATTATTTGTTGTCGAATAACAATGGTGAGTTCGGTGACATAAGGTTGATCCCCTTGATTAGCCAGATGGAAAGTTGCTATTCTATTATGCCGTTGGTTGTTGCTGAGACTTTGCTGAGTGCGGATGAACTGAAGAAGGGCGCCAAATCTGAATATTTTAAGGGGAGCCCCCTATTGCTGCAGGTAATCGATCTTTTCCTTGCGCACATGTATGTTTTTTTGCACATATTTCTTTCTGCCTGGGGCTGAGTTTCAGCGCCCAGGTCTGGGCGTTGGAATATTCGGCGCCTGGTCCTGGGCGTTGAAACTGCACCCCAGGAACCCTTTTTTTTCTTTCTTTTCATTCTTTTGATTCGATCGTACCTGTTTTTGCAGATTTGGCTTGCGAAACGGCTTAGACTTTTGGAAGCTCCTGCCGATCCTAAACATTATCGCCCTATAGCTTTGGGTAACCGAAAATACTTGCACCAAGGCCAGGACGAGGCCGAATGGACCTCCTTTTTTACTTATGGCATTTGTTCTATTAAGTGGGTGGTACCATGGTGGGGTTTGACTACCATGACAGGGGGGGTCTGATGTATCGGTTTATGTTTCTTTGTTGGGGCTATCTCGTCCCATTTATATTTTCCCTTACCGAGTCATGCGTCAATATGGTTTAAGGCAGACTATCCCCTTTTCTGATACGGTACCACCTAAGGTAGCGGCCTTTGCACAAACACGGGTCCTAGCGTGGGCCAAGTATTATGATGGCCTCCCCCGTTGGGCCGTAGCTACAAATGGCTTTGTGGGTCTTTCTGAAAACTACAAGTTGTGGATGAGCTCCGATGACAAAGATGTGAGGACCGAGGCTCGAAATGGGGAGCCGGCTGAGCTTTTGATACCTCGTATTCGTGTTAAGTATGAGGGTCCTGATTCTGCCAGACCTCGTACCTATAGTTTTAAGACTGTGAAAGCTCGTCCTGATCGAAAGCGAAAGGAAGTTCCTCCCCGTTCCAGTTTCAGGCCTAAAAAGATGCCTAACATGAAGGGGCCTACTGTTGTTAAAAGAAATGCAAGCTCTCGCGGAGATCGTCGCCGGAACAATGTATGGGTTAGAAAGGCTCAGCCGCCTGTAGAAACAGTGGCTAGTCTAGTTGATGATAATAACCCTTCTCCCACCATTGCCTGTGCCTTCGAGGCTGAGCGGGCTATAATTGAGAATGTTTCTGAAGCCTTGACATCTTTGGAAGTTAGTGTCCAGGAGCCGGTTCTTATGGAGATTGATATTGGGGCAGCGCAGAAGACTATGGGGGTGGATCCTGCGAACATTGCTCTCTACAAGACTTTATTTGATGATCCGGAAGAACTAGAGTAGTGTAGTTCTTTGCTAGGGTGTAGGTGCCCTTTATTTATTTCAGTTGTGTTTGTTTTTTATTCCTAGCACTTTGTTTTCCTTCTTATTATATTTTAATAAAGGCGTATTTTTAGTTTTTATTTATTTTTGGTTCTCCTCTTTTTTATGTATTTTATATGTCTAACACTTATTGCAAAGAATATTTTTTTATTTGGACCGAATCCTCGGTAAGGATTGCCTACGTATCTTGTCAGAATCAGGTCGCGCGTAGTTCTAGCTTTAGAATAAGTTCTAGTATGCCGGATTTCGGTAGATATGTCCTGAATTGGAAACATATTACTTAATTGGTCAAATGAGTGAAGTAACTGCCATTATTTTCATCTGCCGTTTTTTTTTTTTGCCATAGGTTGCGTAAAATTCGACCAATTTGTATAGCTGTATTCTTGGTAAACCTATTTGGATACGTATTGTACCCCCCAAGTGTTCGTTATTTTTCCGTTGTGTGCGGATAAAATGACGAGCACTTTCGAAAAAGAAAACTTTTGGCAGGCAGAGAGTTTCAACGCCCAGGCTGGGGCGTCAGAAATTTCGGCGCCCAACCCTGGGCGCTGATAATGACTTGGGCGGTCAGTTTATTTGACGCTTTGCTTCACATGTTCCTGCGTTTATTTCTATTTCTTTTTTTTGTGCCTTGATATTTTGCTTTTAAAGTTAATTTTGAGGTTTTTTTGGAGGCTTTTTTGACTGTCAGCGTGAAACGCATTTTTTCCAGATTAATTTTTTCTATTGGCGATTCAAAATAGTTTTGAAAATGGAGTTAGGGTGTGGAATTTATGAAGATCTTTGTGTAGGCTTTGGAGGTGGGTTGTTAGTGAAGGGTATGATGGAATCTATGTTTTATGAATCTGTTTTTTGGTAACATTTGCATTGTTTTAAATTTTTGATTTCCTTTGATTTTAGGTTGCATGGATTGGTTCTGACACTGGTTGGCTTTTTAGGTTTTGGGGATATGAATGGGATAGTGTGGTTTATTTTGTGGATTTCGGGAATTGATTCTCATGGCACTATTTCAAAACAGAGTGGGCTTTGTTTGTTGGGCCTATAGTGGGCCGCTTCTTTATTTTTTTTATTTTGCAAGTACATTTGGTGTTTATTTAGTGTTAGAATAAAATTTTCAGGAGAAATATTACGCCTTTATTGATTCGGAAAGTAAGGAAAACACACTGAAATAAAACTGACCCATATTCTAAAGGGCCTTAGGACCATCTAAAGTCTCTATTATTTTTTCTATCAATCTAAAGAACTACTAGGCGCTTTTTACTAATGGTGCTCTATGTGGCTCAAGCCTGGGGTTTAGTCTCATAAAACTTCGGTCCTTCACCGGTACTCATCTTGAATTCCATTCCTTTTGCGTTGACCCACTGATATGTCTTCACCCATCCGTTCTCGACCTCTTCTAGTGTTGATGCATGAGAGATTAACCGGGTTGGATCAAAACCTCCATCTTGTAAAGCTAGGGTAGTCATCACAGTCTCGTCCTCCATAGGCCTCGGTTCGTTAAACAATGTCCACAGAGCCTGGTTGTCCAATATTTCAGCTGTTTTAGTCTTGGTGAGGTGGGGTGCCTCATCCAAGGTGTGGCAGTCATGGAAAATTTCAAATAGGGGTTTTAGCAAGCCATCCTGAACGAAGGGTTCAAGGAAATCACAGCATGGGTGTTCTTCTCCTTCCCGAATGAACATCCCGTTAAGGGTCCTTTGATATGGGGGAAGGAGGGTGGTTTGTTTGGTTTTGTTAAGGCGTAGCCTAGATAGGCGGTCAGCAATATCTTCCTCTGTTTGTTCATAACCTAAGCCAAAGGGAGTAGATTTGTCGGGAAAAGGATGGAATGTGCATTCCTTCTTCCTTATGCCCGATGGGGTTCCTGGAAAATAGCCTTGAGCTAACAGCATTCTAGGGATGACTCGGGATGCATGCGGGTCTAGGAATGCTGGATCATAATCTTCGATGAACTGGATTGTTTCTTCCATTTGAAACCCATAAAGGTCGTCTACAGTTTCGGCCGTTCCAACCATAGTACAACTGACGTCGAGATGAGGGGCGCGGATTTCTAGTATTACCCCGTTATGGTTAAGTTTAACCATTTGGTGCAAGGTAGAAGCCACACCTCCTAAGTCATGGAGCCAAGGTCGCCCCAAGAGGAGGTTGAAAGTGGGCTTGATGTCGATAATTTGAAACTCCGTGGTGCGTGCCACAGGCCCAGTTTGTATGGTAAGGTTGATTTTTCCCAATACAGGCCTTCGGGAGTTATCATAAGCTCGTACCCCTTGCGTGGAGTTTTGGAAATCATCGTTTCCTAGCCCCAAGCAATGGGCGGTTCGCAATGGGCAGACATTAACCGCCGAACCATTATCTACGAGCGCTAGGGGGATGTTTTGTCCTTTGCATCCAACCACTAGGTAAAGGGCTTTATTGTGAGCACCCCCCCCTTTGGGTAAGTCTTTATCAGTGAAAACTATGGCCTTTTCTCCGGCATCTCTCGTGACATGGCTAACCAATGAGTCAGGTGTGATATCTGTAGGTACTGAGATGAGGTCAAGTGAGCGAATAAGCTTTTCGCGATGTTCCTTTGAAGTACACATAAGATCCCAAATGGTAATCTCAGCCTTGGTTCTCTTTAGTTGTTTCAAGAGAGGATTTTTAATGACTTCCGCGACGGTGGCGTGCCGCCCGTTCTCAGGAGTTTGCCTGACCGGGATGTCGTCCATAGGAGGTGGGTGAATATCTGGTTGGTATATCCTTCCGGATCGGGTGAGGTTGTCGACCTCGGGCTCCTGAGGGGTGGTGTCAATGAGAGCATACCCGGGCCAAGTTTCAGTGAAGAGGTCCTGGCCCGAGACTTGAGATAGGTAAATATCTTCAGCATCATCGTTCCACACACCGCACACTTCCCTCTCGATTCGATCCATAGGGACCACAGCGAGTGGTGCACCTTGAGGTGTAATATACACCGTGGGGTCGAAATTCTCTGGTTGGTCGAGAGAGATGTGACAAGAGCCGAGTGGGCTCTTGTTGTTGTTGGGTTTGCCAACGTTAGGGAGAGGTATTACTTCATCCTCTATCATGTCCTGGATCGTATGTTTTAGAGTCCAGCAGTTTTCAGTGTCATGCCCATTTCCTTGATGGAATTTGCAGTAAGTACCTTCGACCCAATATTTGTTTTTGACAGGAGGGTCACGGGTGGGGCCTATAGGTCTCAAATTTCCTTGATTGGTTAGTCTTTCAAAGGCTTGTACCAAAGTTGACCCGAGTGGGGCAAACTTTCGGTCTCGGACCCATCTTACAGGGTTTCTTCGGGCGGGAGCCTCTTCTACAGCATGGACTTCTTGGGCTTGGGATGTGTTACCCCGATTATAGGTGTTGGTCTTATATGTGGGTTTGCTCTGTATGGTTTTGGCGAGGTCGTCCTCGATCTTTATTCCCACATCATAAACTCTTTTGAAAGTGTCGAGTCCCAGGTACCTAAGGTGTTGTCTGTAAGCCGGGTCCAAGTTGTCAATGAATTTTTGGACCAATTCTGTTTCGGGAGGCCTATTGATTAGCTGCGTCGCCTGGTCCCTCCATCTAGCAAAGTAGGTTGTGAAACCCTCATTTTTCTTTTGGAAGAGAACTTCCAGCTCGCGCATGGTGACTTGGAAATCCATGTTCGACGAGTATTGCTTGATGAAGACATTGACAAAGTCTTCCCAAGTGGGGAATGAAGGAAATAATGCCCTTGGTCCAAGTATGCATTCTATGTTAAGTCTAATAAATGCGGTTCAGTATTAATTAACAAGTTAATAATTCAGTGAGATCAAGTGAGCTGAATGCCTAGCTAGAGGCCGCTTCAGTTCAAGTGGAATTAATGATATTAATCCACAGCTTACTCTTGACTGAACCCGTAGGGTCACACAAATAGTACGTAAACGGATCAAGTATTTAATGGCATTAAATACTCCATCTATGAATATTCGGAACCGACGGATCTTGGTTTCAGTGGGAGCTAAGATCGTCACGGGCAAGAAATGAATACTCCGGAAACGATGATATTGCCGGAAACGGAAATATGGATCGTATCGGAAATATGAATATTATCCAAGTCGTAGATGTTGCCGGAAACGGAAACATGGTACGTATCGGAAAATATTATTGGAAATGGAAATATTACCAGAATCGGAAATATTGCCGGAAACGGAAATATTGTCAGAATCGGAAATATTGCCGGAATCGGAAAATAATTCCGGAAACGGAAATATTAAATATTTGTTCGAAACGGAAATTAATTCCGGAATCGGAAATATTAAATATTGTTCGTATCGGAAATAGATTCCGGAAATGGAAATTTAATCGGAAGCGTATCGTACGAATTAGCATCGGACGAGGCTTGCCGGACGAAGGCCCAGCACGAAGCCGGGGCCATCGCCCAGCAAGCATGCGCGCCACTAGCCCAGCCAAGGCAGCGCCCAGGCCTACCGCAAGGCAGGCCCAGCGCGCGCCAAGGGCCACGGCTGCGTGGGCCGTGCTGCGCGGGCTGCTGCTCGCACGCGCATGGGCAGCCCTTGTGGCTGCCGTGTGTGTGTGAGTTTGTGCTCATGCGTGATTCCTGAATCTGCAAGAGTCAGTGTATGATTAAATGTCTATTCCTAATTGGATAAATTAATTAAATAGAATTCATGTAGGATTCTAATTCCAATTAATTCGCATCCTACTAGGATTACGATTCCTTTTCCATAACTCTATAAATAAAGGCCTAGGGGTCATAATTTATACACAAGTTTCAAAGTATTCAAAAGTGAGTTTTTTGAGAGAAAATCAAACACACATCTTGCTCAAAAGTGCCGAAATTTTCTAGTACCTTAAGGGCGATTCTAGTTGGTCAATCTTAAGGCGGATCCGGACGTGCTGTGGACTATCTACGGAGGGACGACACTTGGAGTCCTAAAAGACTTGTTCTTGTTCGGTTCGGGCGCAGCTAGGGAGGGCACGCAACAAAGAGTATGCATCTAAATTATGCTATATGATTATGTGTAAATAATATGTTGTCCTGGGTTAATGGTTGTTTCCGCATGATCTATGTAATGTCATATGTATCATAACCTAACAGTGGTATCAGAGCCCCTTATTATTTTCATAATCTAAATTGCATGAACATGGTTAAATATTACAAATTTGCAAGAATTAAAATGGGTGATTAATTTTCGTAATTGTTAATTAATTGCAAATTGCGTTTATTTAATTATATGTACGCAGTTTTTTCGGCAGTTTCTTCATTACTCATCCGAATTGAGTGATTTTTGTGTCAATTCCGCATGTAAAAGGCATTATAAAATTTTGACAAAAATAGTATTTTTCTGCCGAACCCAGAATTTTCAAATTCGAAGCCTAGCTATGACTTTTCGAAGGTTTTAGTTTTTCGAATGCAAAATTTCGTAAATTTAAGATGTTAAATTAAATATTTGCGATTCCTGTTGATAAATCTTGAATTTTTGATTGACCTACTGCATATGTTTAACAAGTTTGAATGCCTAGTCTTGTTAATTATGCAATCTAATTTGTAATTATGATTAATTTGTTGAAAATTAGAATAATTTAGAATTAATTTGATTTTCATAATTAATTGTAATTTAATTAGAAACCTATGATTAAAAACCACCATAAAAATTGTAAATTTACGATAAATTTTAAATTTTTATGACCTAGACTTGAATCCATATCAATCGGAAATCAATTGGATAATAAATTTTCGATTTTTCGCCCTAAAATTATGAAATTAATAATATTTATTAATTTGTCATTAATTTTAAATATAAATTTTAAATTTTTATGCGATTCGTTCAAATAACTTGCACGCACGAAGCAATGGACGCTTCGTGTTACCCTTAAGGGGTGTTGTATAATGCGGGCATGCGACGACGAGCAAGGGAGCTCGTCGCCCGTGCGGCACGAATGCAATGAGCAAGGGCGTAGTGCACGAGCACAAGGCAGCAGCCCTGCCTTGTGACGTGTGCCACGAGCAATGAACGAATGGGCATGGGCGAAGGGCGAGCCAAGGCAGTCGCGTGTGGGCAGCAAGCGAGCTGCGCCACAACGCGCGCTGCCTCGCACAAGTGCGCGCAGCCTCGCGCGCAGCGAGCGCAAGCTCGCGTGCCACGAGCGCTGCGCCCAGCACTGCTCGCGCGCGCAGCGCGCGATGTCGCTCGCCCAGCGAGCGATGTCGCGCACCAGCGAGCGATGGCTCGCGCGCGCAGCGCGCGATGTCGCTCGCCCAGCGAGCGATGTCGCGCCCCAGCGAGCGATGGCTCGCGCGCACAGCGAGCGAGCCAGCGCGCCCAGCGAGCGATCTCGCGTGCGCACTGCGAGCGATAGCTCGCGTGCGATGGGGCGCTGTGCGGAGGCTTGCGATAGGACAGCAGCAGCTATGCGACAAGCGCATGAGCTGCGCGCACATAGCCAGCAATGGCTGTGTGCGTGCGGCCCATGGGCGTGCAACGCGTAGGGTGTTTGCGTTACGATTAGATCGTTTTGAATGTTTAATTTGAAAATTTCAGTTCACGTAATTTTAATTAATTTTAAAATTAATAATTTGAATTAATTTCTTGGATTTTAATTTTGAATATTATAATTATAATAAATGGAATTTATTCTAATTATTTTACTAAAATTAAAATCATGAATTAATTTAAATGCGACTGAAATTAAATTAAATTTTTGGATTCAATTATAAATTTATATGAGCTTTAAATTTTAATTAAATTTGTATGTTTCCGGTTAGACTAGAAATACAATTTTATGTTTAAAATTAGTAAAGCATATGAATTTATTGGTTTGAGTGGGAGCACTTTTTAGTCATAAACTCTTGATTAGGTCTACAAATCCTTAAGGTTAAAACAACTCGATTAGAATTAATAAGGACTGAATAATTGGTAGATTATTGGTGCCCTTGATTAATTGCTGCAAATGTTTACGTGATGCATAATGTGTTTTACTAACCAGCTATATGGGCCATTCATGATAATGAATGGGTGAATGGTATATATTGTATATGTACTGTTTTGCAGGTTATGAAGTGACTAGTATGGCCCAAGTAGGATAGAAAATATGGTCTGCGTACCATTAATTTGAATGTAATTGGTCTAAAGTACCAAAGTTATTTTTCAATTCAAATATGGTCTGCGAACCATCAAATAGTTGTAATTAGTTATAGCTTATCCTATTTGAAGAAAATGGTGCCTCCCACGGAGATTTTCAAGACGGACTTTGAAGTCAAAGCTTCAAGATGAAGTCGGGCCATACTAGATCACAAATATCTTATGCATGTTTTAAGTTATTTATTGCTTTAAATATGTCTTAAAATGCATGAGATCAAAAGCTTGATTATGTTGCATGATTAAGGATTTTAGTTCACTTAAAATCTAACCAACATAGTAAGAGCCTTAAGTTCCAAACTTAAAAATTGAGTTAAAAGGTGCCATGCCAAAATATACACTTGCTTGGATATCCTTTACATCAATCTAGTAATAGTTTTCGCTCAGCGAGGTGTTACTTATTGGTCCTAAAGGGGCAAGGTACACAAATAATTGTGAGTACATGTTAGTTTTGGTGAAACTCAACGATATAAGTAAGGAGTCCTTTTATGTCGTGGCAAATTCGATAGGTTTACCTAATAAGTTCTTAGACGTACCTATCAACCAAGAATAGTTTCTAGACTATTAGCAAAAGGCTTTTGCTTACCTAAGATGTTCTAGGATTAAGTCGACAAACTGTGCTTAGTTCTTCAATGATTTTAGGATCTTGGAATCATTTTATTCACACCTGCCGGAACACATAACTTGAATAAAATGCTTAATAAACATTGAATTATGCATGTATGCTAGAATTTAAGTTTATTAAGAGAAACTGTGAATGGTTATTTATTTGTTTATTCTTTTCAATTGTAGTTTTTAATATGGCAAACAACAATTCATTCAACATTCGATCAATTCTCGAAAAGGAGAAGTTGAACGGGAAAAACTTCCTTGACTGGCAAAGGAACTTGCAAATAGTTCTTATGCAGGAAGAAAAGGAGTATGTCCTAGATGAGGCGATGCCCGAAGCTCCTGGCGACGGGGTCACTCAGGCTGCCCTCAATCGTTGGATTGATGCCAACAAGGATGTGAAATGTCTAATGCTCGCCACCATGAGTGCGGATCTGCAGAAAACGTTCATCAACTCAGATGCTTTCACAATCATCAGTGAGTTGAAGAACATGTTCCAAGATCTGGCTCGAGTCGAAAGATTCGAGACTCATAGGCAAATTCTTGAGACCAAGCTTAAGAAAGGCGAGCCCGTAAGTCCACATGTTCTCAAAATGATTGGACTCATTGAGAATATGAGTCGGCTGGATCAGCAATTTTCTCAGGAAATGGCTATAGACACCATCCTCCATTCTCTTCATAGCGGGTATGATCAGTTCAAACTGAACTACAGTATGAATAGTCTGGACAAAACGCTCACTGAGCTTCACGGTATGCTGAAGACCGCTGAAAAGACGCTCAAAAGTGATAAGCAGGATGTGCTTATGGTGCGTGGGGGCAAGTTCAAGAAATCTGGAAAGAAGAGGAATGCTAAGAAAGGTGGCAACAAAGCCAGCCCAACTAAGCAAACTGGCGCCAAATCTGCAAAGAGGAAGGTCAGTCAACCCACTTCTAAATCCGAATGCTTCTACTGCAAGAAGAAGGGGCATTGGAAGAGAGATTGCTTGAAGCTAAAGGAAGATCAGAAGAACGGAACAGTCGTTCCATCTTCAGGTGTTTTCGTTATAGACTGTATACTTGCTAATTCAACTTCTTGGGTATTAGATACAGGTTGTGGCTCACACTTATGTTCCAATCCACAGGGACTAAGAAGAAGTAGAAAGTTAAGCAAGGGAGAAGTCGACCTACGAGTGGGAAATGGAGCACGGATTGCTGCATTAGCCGTAGGAACTTACTATTTGTCGTTGCCCTCCGGGCTAGTTTTGGAACTGGAAGAATGTTTCCATGTTCCAAGTCTTACTAAAAACATCATTTCAATTTCTTGCTTAGATGCTAAGGGATTTTCCTTTATAATAAAAGACAATAGTTGTTCGTTTTATTTTAAAGAGATGTTTTATGGATCTGCTAGATTAGTCAATGGACTTTATTTATTAGATCACGACAAACAAGTATATAACATAAATACCAAAAAGGCCAAAAAGGATGATTCAGATCTCACCTATCTGTGGCATTGTCGATTAGGCCATATAAACTTGAAACGCTTAGAAAGACTTCAAAGGGAAGGAATTCTAGAACCATTTGACTTAGAGGATTATGGTAAATGCGAATCATGTTTACTTGGCAAAATGACAAAGCAACCTTTCTCTAAAGTTGGAGAAAGAGCAAATGAACTATTGGGTTTAATCCATACAGATGTATGTGGACCAATGAGTACAAATGCTAGAGGTGGTTTCAGCTACTTTATCACTTTCACTGATGACTTCAGTAGGTATGGTTATGTCTACCTAATGAAGCATAAGTCTGAATCCTTTGACAAATTCAAGGAATTTCAGAGTGAAGTAGAGAATCAATTAGGCAAGAAGATTAAGGCACTGCGGTCTGATAGAGGCGGTGAATATCTGAGCTATGAATTTGATGACCATCTGAAAGAATGTGGAATTCTATCAGAATTGACTCCTCCTGGAACACCACAATGGAACGGTGTGTCAGAACGGAGGAACAGAACCTTGCTAGACATGGTCAGGTCAATGATGGGTCAGGCCGAACTTCCATTAGAATTTTGGGGACATGCACTAAATACAGCTGCACTCACTATAAATAGAGCTCCGTCTAAAGCTGTCGAAAAGACTCCATACGAATTATGGTTTGGAAAGCCTCCAAATGTGTCTTTTCTTAAGATTTGGGGATGTGAAGTATACGTCAAACGATTAATTTCAGACAAACTTCATCCAAAATCTGACAAATGTATCCTTGTGGGCTATCCAAAGGAAACAAAGGGGTATTACTTCTACAATACATCTGAGAACAAAGTGTTTGTTGCTCGAGATGGTGTCTTTTTGGAAAAGGATCACATTTCCAAAATAACAAGTGGGAGAAAAGTAGACCTCGAAGAAATTCGAGTCGAACAACAAACTCTAGAGAATGCTCAAGATGACATTCAAGATGAAACTCAGAGATCTTTAGAAGAATCTGGTGAGAATCATGGTCAATCTAGAAATGTTACCCCGCGTAGATCGCAAAGATATAGATCTCAACCGGAAAGGTACTTAGGTATTTTGACGAACGAGAGCTATGACGTTCTATTACTTGAAAGTGATGAACCTGCGACTTACAAGCAAGCTATGACGAGCCCTAGCTCCAAGCAATGGCAAGAAGCCATGCAATCTGAATTAGACTCCATGTCTGAAAACCAAGTATGGGATTTGGTCGATTTGCCAGATGGCTACCAAGCCATTGGAAGCAAATGGGTTTTCAAACTGAAAAAGGACAAGGATGGGAAACTTGAAGTTTTCAAAGCTAGATTGGTTGCAAAAGGTTACAGGCAAGTCCACGGTGTGGATTACGATGAAACCTTTTCACCAGTTGCAATGCTGAAGTCTATTCGAATAATGTTAGCAATCGCTGCATATTACGATTACGAAATATGGCAGATGGATGTCAAAACTGCTTTCTTAAACGGCGTTTTAACAGAAACTGTGTTTATGACACAGCCTGAAGGTTTTGAGGATCCAAAGAATGCTAAAAAGGTATGCAAGCTAAAGAAGTCAATCTACGGATTGAAGCAGGCATCCAGGAGCTGGAATATACGTTTTGATGAAGCAGTCAGTGACTTTGGTTTCATCAAGAACGCGGACGAATCTTGTGTATACAAGAAGGTCAGTGGGAGCAAAATTGCTTTCCTAGTATTATATGTCGACGACATATTGCTTATCGGAAATGACATTCCTATGTTGAACTCTGTCAAGATTTGGCTTGGGAAATGTTTTTCGATGAAGGTTCTAGGAGAAGCACAGTACATATTGGGCATCAAGATTTACAGAGATAGATCTAAAAAGATGATTGGACTTAGTCAAAGCACTTATATCAATAAGGTGCTTGATAGGTTCAAGATGGCGGACTCCAAGCGAGGCTACCTACCCATGTCTCATGGAATGACTCTAAGCAAGACTCAGTGCCCAAAAACACTTGATGAGCGTAGACGAATGAATGGGATTCCATATGCATCATTGATTGGTTCAATAATGTATGCTATGATATGTACACGCCCGGATGTTGCGTACGCACTCAGTGCTACGAGCAGATACCAGTCAGACCCAGGAGAGGCGCATTGGACTGCTGCCAAGAACATTCTGAAGTACCTGAAAAGGCACAAAGATGACTTCCTGGTCTATGGTGGAGATGATGAATTAATTGTTAAAGGCTATACGGACGCAAGTTTCCAAACCGACAAAGATGATTTCAGATCACAGTCTGGGTTTGTCTTCTGCCTCAACGGAGGAGCAGTAAGCTGGAAAAGTGCTAAGCAAAGCACCATTGCGGATTCTACAACTGAAGCGGAGTACATTGCTGCACATGAAGCAGCAAAGGAAGCTATATGGCTAAGGAAGTTCATAGGAGAACTTGGTGTAGTCCCCTCCATTAAAGGACCAATAGCCCTGTATTGTGATAATAACGGAGCTATTGCACAGGCAAAAGAGCCTAGACACCACCAGAGAGTCAAGCATGTACTTCGTAGATTCCACCTTCTACGAGAGTTCGTTGAAAGAAAGGAAGTCGAGATAAGCAAAATTGGAACTGATGACAACATATCAGATCCATTAACTAAACCTCTGCCGCAAGCGAAGCACAACTCGCACACTGCAGCTATGGGAATCAAGCATATTGGAGAATGGCTTTGATGTCTCTGTTTAATGTTTTAAAGTTTTAGAGTTTAAATCTTTGTAAAACATTATTGGTTAATCATTCACAATAAATGAAAGGAATTCATTTTTCCATTTAATTTGTGGTTTATTAAATGATGAGTCCCTTCAACTTGACGATATATTCAAGATAGACTGTCAGGACCAGTCCTGTGACTAAGAAATGTCTATCAAGTGAACTTGAATGTCAAAGGTTGAAAATGGTCCCTAATTGGAGTTTTCTATAAAATTGGACGCATAGAAAACGTTAGACGATTAGAGTGCAAGATGACTAGTAGTTCTGTTTCTTGAACTATGTGGACATGGCAATGTCATAATCATTTGCACAGATACTTACTTTGGGAAGACTAGTATCGGACAAGACCTATGAAACTTTACTGTAAGAGATGAAAGTCTGTCATAAGTAAATTTCATTAAATTATTAGACACTAAATCCTCAATACCTGAGTGATTTGAGATTACTTGTTTGAGAACTGGTTGCTTTGACGTTGACCAACCGTCGCACCGTAAAAGGAGGCTATAAAGGCAACGCTCAGGTAATAACCTATCAAACGAAGTCTAATCTCAAGATCGCAAGATTGGGATTGTCCTCCCATAAATCGGGATGAGATGCTTAAAAGTTGTACAAGGCCACTCGGAGAGCTAGAAACTGTGAAATGCATGGCCGTGCTCGGATGAATCATAGGCTATGATTATCTGTTTATTTGATCAGTTGAACTCTGAAACCGAGGAACACCTCTGGACATAATAAGGATGACAACTCTTACCTTATGTTCAAGAGCAAGCATCGAGCGACAAAGGAATTAGGAAATGCACACTTGTCCCTAAGGACAAGTGGGAGACTGAAGGAAATAATGCCCTTGGTCCAAGTATGCATTCTATGTTAAGTCTAATAAATGCGGTTCAGTATTAATTAACAAGTTAATAATTCAGTGAGATCAAGTGAGCTGAATGCCTAGCTAGAGGCCGCTTCAGTTCAAGTGGAATTAATGATATTAATCCACAGCTTACTCTTGACTGAACCCGTAGGGTCACACAAATAGTACGTAAACGGATCAAGTATTTAATGGAATTAAATACTCCATCTATGAATATTCGGAACCGACGGATCTTGGTTTCAGTGGGAGCTAAGATCGTCACGGGCAAGAAATGAATACTCCGGAAACGATGATATTGCCGGAAACGGAAATATGGATCGTATCGGAAATATGAATATTATCCAAGTCGTAGATGTTGCCGGAAACGGAAACATGGTACGTATCGGAAAATATTATTGGAAATGGAAATATTACCAGAATCGGAAATATTGCCGGAAACGGAAATATTGTCAGAATCGGAAATATTGCCGGAATCGGAAAATAATTCCGGAAACGGAAATATTAAATATTTGTTCGAAACGGAAATTAATTCCGGAATCGGAAATATTAAATATTGTTCGTATCGGAAATAGATTCCGGAAATGGAAATTTAATCGGAAGCGTATCGTACGAATTAGCATCGGACGAGGCTTGCCGGACGAAGGCCCAGCACGAAGCCGGGGCCATCGCCCAGCAAGCATGCGCGCCACTAGCCCAGCCAAGGCAGCGCCCAGGCCTACCGCAAGGCAGGCCCAGCGCGCGCCAAGGGCCACGGCTGCGTGGGCCGTGCTGCGCGGGCTGCTGCTCGCACGCGCATGGGCAGCCCTTGTGGCTGCCGTGTGTGTGTGAGTTTGTGCTCATGCGTGATTCCTGAATCTGCAAGAGTCAGTGTATGATTAAATGTCTATTCCTAATTGGATAAATTAATTAAATAGAATTCATGTAGGATTCTAATTCCAATTAATTCGCATCCTACTAGGATTACGATTCCTTTTCCATAACTCTATAAATAAAGGCCTAGGGGTCATAATTTATACACAAGTTTCAAAGTATTCAAAAGTGAGTTTTTTGAGAGAAAATCAAACACACATCTTGCTCAAAAGTGCCGAAATTTTCTAGTACCTTAAGGGCGATTCTAGTTGGTCAATCTTAAGGCGGATCCGGACGTGCTGTGGACTATCTACGGAGGGACGACACTTGGAGTCCTAAAAGACTTGTTCTTGTTCGGTTCGGGCGCAGCTAGGGAGGGCACGCAACAAAGAGTATGCATCTAAATTATGCTATATGATTATGTGTAAATAATATGTTGTCCTGGGTTAATGGTTGTTTCCGCATGATCTATGTAATGTCATATGTATCATAACCTAACAGGGAAGAGCTTAGGGTCCTGGTGATAGTACCATTTGAGCGGCATAGGTTCCAAGGACAAAGGAAAGGCAGGTAAGTACATGGACTTGTCCACGCCTTTCAAGTTCATGGTATTCACAAAGCTCAGTAGATGATCACGGGGGTTGTCCGTGGCCTTGAACTTTGGTAAGTCAGATGAACTGAACTTTTCTGGTAATTTGCCAGGAAAAGGTTCAGGCTCGAGGGAGAAGTATTTGCTCCCCATGGTTTGCTGTAGGACCATTTTTTCAATCCTCTTCTCGTTTTCGAGGTCATTTTTGGCTTGCACAGCCGCTAAGGCTTCGTTTTCCATTTTCAGTTGGCCCATAAGTTGGGTCATTTGGACCATCTGGTCTCGCAAATCTTCGATGGACATGTTTGGAGGTGCGAATCGAGGTTGGGGAAGCGGAGATCCTTGAAATGAGGGACGACGGACGGAGCTTGGAGTTACTAAACCTGGTGTTGGCGATGTATCTTCGAGACGCACTAGCCGTTGATTCCCTGATCGGCACCAAGTGGCAGGACCAGTCCTAGGCATAAGATAAGCTAAAGTTTAGGTTCCCAAAGTTTCAAGCATTACTTAGTCTAGACTTCGACTCTCGAAATTGGTTTTTTTTTTCGCTCTTTCTTCTGTCGGTACACTTTTTGGTTGTTTTTTTTTTAATTTTGGTCATTCTTTGGATTTTCGAAACACTTGCCCGTGTGACATTCATGTTCGGTTTCGATGCCGAGCATTGCCGTCGTAGGAGGCCCAACAACGACACAAAGAGTTATTAATTTTTCACGAGTCGCTTTTTTGAAATCGAGTGCTTTTCTTACGCCCTCGTAGCAATTCTTTTGATGAACATTTTTTTTGCGCTACGTATTTTCCTTTCGCTCGAGCACCGAGGCTGCTGCGCCTGACCAGAAGGCCAAGCAGCAACTTCAGCGCCCAGCTAGGGGCGTGAGAAATTCTGGCGCCCAGCCAGGGGCGTTGAAAATGCGTCCCTGGCTGGTTCTCGTTTTCTGTCTTCTGTTTATGCGACTTCGACTTGCGTGCTTGCCTAATAACGTCCTTTACGCGTAACAGCGTTTGTGGGATTCGTTACAGGCCATCCCGAGCGTCGCTTATTTTGTGGCGATCATTCGGGTTTACGGAACACGTGTTTCGGTATAACTCTTTGGCAAATTAGTCTATGAATGTTTGGGCAGTTTTTTGAGGTCGTTGGTTTTCTAGGATAGTTTGTCACACACAATCACATATTTCGCTACACATAACTACATTACAAACATGGATTTGAAAATTACATATGACATGTAGTTTATGATAGGCTTCTATGGGTAGTTTTTTTGCGCCTGGCTTGGTACCGCTTCTATCGTAGATCCAACACATGCCCCGGTCGAGGTAGTGTCTTCAACAGACGAATTTCACTCAAGAGGCCAACCCGCAAGTGCAAGCCAAGGGGGCATGCAGGCGAGAGGGACCTAATGGGCGAGCGATTGGGTTCGGGATAGGTGTACTACCTGCACAAGTACCGAGTGGGAAACATGCGCGGCGTATGCACCCCCCTATTGGCGAAAGAAGGTATCCTTAGTCCCAACTCCCGAGGGAGCCGAGATTCGTTATGATGTTCTGCCCGTTCACATTAATATGCTGATATTCAGGTCGTCCCAACTTGATGGGGAAATAAACGCGGGGTAGGATCGTTTCACCCTTCGGCTATTTTGATTACCTACAAGCACGAGTATTTCCTTCACTATCCCCAGTGGAGTCGCCACTGTGAGGGGGTCGAAAAAAGCGCGAGGCTAATGCGTGACCTTGTCCCTCGTGGGTGTGACGATTCTTTTTATTCAATCAACTGTAATTGGATTTCCTGTGAGTATACACCCAATTGACTAGTAATATAGGAGTCGCCATTCAGTTTTTAACGACAATGAGAAAAACTGACAAAACCCGGTTATCGTGACATAAAGGGAGTGCAATTATGTTTGACCACGACGCAAGGGGATCTCGCCGTAGGTTCCCTTGTGATCCCTGGTGTGGGGATCTCTCAATATACACCCGCAAGGTAGAGATTGAGGGTTCAGGGGACTGTAACTACCGAGAGGAGTACTTTGCTCGTCGATAACTCCAGAGGCAGGATATCCTTACTAGCTCAGCATAAATAATTGAAGGGACATGCGTTAACTATTAAACTAATCTGAATTGATTTTAGCAATATGCAACATGTAATACTAATTCGATCGTGATTATCTGATTTAAATAGCATTAAGGGACCTAGCATGATAATCCGATTTCCCAAAAATATTATATTTGTTAGGCGTGATAGAACAATCAGATTAGGTTAGTTTAACAGTTCATAAAAAGGGCGAGGAAAGCAATTAAATCATCGAGAAGGGGCACATTACGACGCACCCTTGAGAGGTGCGTCATGGTTCTCAGAAAACTAACCACTTTGACTTTGTTATTTCTCCTTTTTATTTAACGAATCTCAATTATGGGACAGGATACGTTCTGTTCGATTTATGGATCGATTGCGACAGAACGCGTGAACAGTTTCGCAGCAAGAGGCTTAGGGTAAGGGTTGGAGTCAATACTCAGAATATAATTATGTGTTGTTGTGTGTTCTTTCACGTCGGAATTAGGGGCCTATTTATAGGGAAGAGTTCGTGGAAAGATAGAATTGCAGAGTTCTAATCCACAAAGAATTAGGAGAAAACACGTACCCAGGTACAAAAAAAGTGGCATTTAGTGACGGAAAAATCGGTCGCTAAACATCACAATTCAGTCGCAAAACGTCTTTAGCGACGGATTTGTGACTGATTTGATCCATCGCTAAAGACCTGGTCGCAAAATTTTAACTGTCTCAATTTTGCGACCGAAAATATTATCAGTCACCATATAGTAACCACTAAATCTGTGTTTATTTGATGACTGATTAGTAATCATCGCTATTTTGTGACCGAATTTTCTAGTTACTATGTAGCGACCGACACTTTATTAGTGCCTAACTTGTGATGGTTATTTCACCACAATGTAGTGACCGTATTACGCAGTCACAAATTAACGACCACCAATTTCGCGGCAATTTAGTAACCGTATCTTGTGGTCACAAATTAACAACCAACGGTATCGTTACAATTTAGTAACTGTATCATATAGTGACAAATTAACAACAAACGTTTAAGCAGTCACTAAATTGGTACTAATTGGTACTAGCTAATTCTGTCGTAGTTTAGTGACTAAGTGACTTTAGTCGCTAAATTGGTACTAAATGTATTGGTTCCTATGTAGCAACTAAAAAAGTCAGTTGCAAATTAGCCACTTTCTTAATTTATTGGTGACGAAGAATTTTTAAGATAATAATATTTGCAATATATATTACTCTATATAACCCAATGAGTTATTTTTTGTTGTAAAGAATTCATTGTATTAAACTCAAAGAAAATGCCGTTTGTACAAGCGAAAACAAACAAACACCTAGAGAACAACACTTTGAAAGCCATAAAGGTTTAGCAAAGTTAACCATAGTCAACTATGGTAAAAAAAAAAATATGCCTGAGCTCAAACAGAACAGATAAGGTCTTCAACTAAGGTCTTTAACTAAGGTCTTCAACTGCTGTGAAAACATATAAAGTCTTCAACAACTACTATGAATTCCCTACTTCCCTGCAACTTTAATTTGGCTTACAGTCTCTATGGAGTTGCATCTCAGCTCCTGGCTAACTGAGTAAATTAAAATTTGTTAGCATAGAGCTTCACATTCTCCTTAACAGGGCAGCTACTGTACTTGTGCTTAGATTGAATCAATTCAGGAAAGTAAATTGCCCACTCTTGGATGTTGTTTCTTCCGCCACCGGTTGCCTTCTTTTTTCAGCTGCAAAGTGCAAGAGTGGTTTCAGATTTCCTTGATAGAAAGAAATGCGAAAGTAAAAGAGGATAATCCGTATAAAAATATAAACTACATAAATGACCTAGTTATCACTATGTAGTTACTAGAACTCTAACAAAAACATGCATCCCAGTAAACATAACTTTCAATTCCAGGAAAAGCAGATATAAATGGCTTAGCAAGCAGAAAGAAAATACCTATAGCCTATGGCCGATGAAGCAGACAACGGGTCTCAGATCACATTTTTATAAATATGAGTTCTTTTTGTAAATTTTCAAGGTCTAAGGTGAATCAAGTCAGCTACTGAGTGGATCATATATTGATGATGGCGCCAGAACTTAATAAACAAGCTGGAAATACAGATATGCCGCAATGCTCCACAACTGAAACCATGGAATATGCAAAGTTAATCCTATCTTAAACTCTTTACTCCTGTAAAAATGAGGTCGTAGACATCCAGCCAATAAATAATACTTACACGAGCATGAGCACGCTTCTTCACAAACATGGCATAATAAGACTGGTGTAGGGCTGCAGGGCCTTAAAACACAGATCAGGTTTGATTTTTCATAGGCATAACAAAAACAAAATAAGTTGATTAAACAGGCAGCTGCTGATCATTAAACTAAAGGCAATAATGGGCAATCTCAAGCGATTTAACTACCCCGGAACATAATTTAGTCTACCTAAAATGTAAATTTGCAAATGTAAATCATTAAATTAAAGCCAGTAAAGGGAAATCTGCAAGTTACACATCTTAGATGAAACCCGCATATGATAGTCCAAAAGGTGCTCATTACAAAACTGAAAATACAAACTACAGACTTTCAGAATGCTGGTTGGTGTTGCAATTCTCTAATTTCAGAATGATAGTCCAAAAGGTGCTCAATTTTGACTAGCCCCATCCAAAAGTTTGAGGGTCCTGACTTTTTGTCATACATATTTGCTACAAAGACTCAAGTTTCAGCTGAATGAGGAGAAGGGATTTGGTCAAGATCTCAAGGATGTGTTAACTAATTCCAATTTATCTTACACTTGAAAGATATCTACCCAGCCTAGTCCCCAAATTCAATTTCTCTACCTGGTTAACTTCCTAGAAAATGAAGAAATCACAACTATACTCTAGAACTCTTGGTAGGGAAAATTCTTCCTCAGGGCTTCTCTCCTCTTTGCCTAGTTCGAAGGATGTATTTCCTGTGGATAGAGACTATGACTTAAAGACATTTGAGAGAAAATCCTACTTCTGAAACCTTTTAAATCTGTTTCCTTCAACTTTGATTATATATAAACTATCCTCTAAAGCCATATACAATAATTCGCCAGTCGCCACAACCTCCAGAACATTACCCCCCCCCCCCCCCCCTCCGAATATGGAAAATAACAAAAAATAAATCCTTTCTAAACATGGCTTGTAACCAAGGAAACACAGAACAAGGAATTTAAGCATCAGAAAGATTCACCAAGACAGCCCCTTATTGTTTTTTAAGGATAATGTTCCCAGAAAGTTCATGTTTGCTAATAATGTCAGAACAAAACATAATCTGATTGGCATAAGGAAACTCAATTCATGGTTAGATTGAACATAATCTTGTCTAACAAGATGAGAAACAATCTACCTCAGCAACAACAGGATATTAAGAGAGAGCTAACTGAAATTAAGAAGCAAGAAGAGTCTTCACCAACAGCAGCAGCAAAAAGAACAGACAATAGTTCAACAATTCACCAACCAAACAATAAAATGAAACGAACCCACTTCATTAGGGGAGTGTAAGTGCCTAACACATTTTCAAATCTAGTCACGGCATAGCACACCAGTGTAATGTTAATCAACAAAGCTCCAATTATTCGCTCAGCCAATTCGACATACATAACAACATTAATGTCTTGTAAGTTCCCTTATGAGTGCAATACAGTATACATAAATGTCTGTAGGATTCTTTATGAGCGAGACACGACTCATTCATAGCTCACCTGAATATGTGTTCAAATAAACACTGAAGGACGCGTGATTTTATCATACATTTTGTTTTTCTTATAAAGCAGACATGCAACAATATTTTTAGAATTTAGAAGAAAGGCGCTTCTTAATTAGATTTAATTTTGATAACAAGTTTACATTTTGAAGAGAGGGTTAGAACTGGAAAGAAGAACAGGGAACCTTTTCTGTCTCCTCCAGAAAACAATCAGGAATCGGAAAAATCAAGAATTGAGTTGTTCATTCCAATTTCCATGGTTGCTAGTGCTGCGTTGAATTTATTAAATCTGCAAGCAGGTGTGAGTTTGAGGAAGCAAACCCAGGTTGGAATTGGATTCCCTTTATCATGTATCTCTCCATTACCAAAATTAACCAAGTTCAGAATTCCATTATCAAAATACAAGTTACAGCCAAGAAAATCCAGCTCAATACACTACACCAACCTTATTAAACGAAATTTTTTAATTCTTCCCTACACGAAAACACTATGATATTAACATGAAAATAAAAGGCATAAAAATCCACCATTCAAAACACAAAAAGTTCAAAACTTTACCAACAAAAAACACAATAAAACAAAACCAGATCAATAACAACAAACCCAGATCCAAAAAACCAATACCCACTCAACAAAAGTGAAGAACAAACAAATCCCAGATCATAAAAACAACTAAATCAATTAAAATCAACAGATCTAGACCCAATAGCAACCAACAGGATTACAATTTACAGGAAGGAAACAAGTAGAAACACCAAACACGAATGCCAATTTAAATTCAATTTTACAAGGAATTAAAATTGAGGAACCCTAACTTACTAACTATTTTCTGAATTTGTTCAAGTTTAATTTAAAAAATAATTAACTACCTGTAATTTGAAAATCTGCAATGTAGTCCGTAGAGAGCTCCACCCCTGGCCGAGATCGATGACCCTCCACGGCTCCACAGCGACGAGAAAGTGAGCAATCGCAAAGAAATGAGCAGGCGGCAGCGCTGGGATCCTTGGCAATGACTTGGTAGGGAAACGAGTCCACGACCTTCTCGGGCTGCTCCGTTGACCGATCGAGTGACCGTTGCTCGTTTCTTTACGGTGGCCGACTGGCCGGTGGACTTGGGATCGAGTTAGAACTTGGGCGGCGACGACAAGAACCGTAGAAGGGGGAGGGGTTTGCGTTAGCGTGAAAATGAAATTCCTTTAGCCTGAAACTGATATTTCGTGGGTTTGAATTTTTCTTTTATATTTTTTATTTTTCTTATCCCGTGTCACGTTCGAAACTTTTTTTAACTTGTTTTTAATTATATTTCGAACTTTTTTTTAGAAACAAGTTCAAATAAATTTGCATAAATTCAAGTGATTAATCGTTTTAAAAGATATGTAAGGCTAAGTTTCATCAATAATATTTGAATTTTCATGTTTAAGATATTTGAATTTCATTTTTAAACATTGGTCACTATGAAAAAAAAAATCAAATCATCAATGCTATGAATCATAATATTTTATATATAATTACTACGGTTTTATAAAGATAGTGTTTTTGTTCACCTTACTAGGTAAGTCATACAGTGTATTGCACATCATAAATAACTTTATTTGTTTATAGCTAAAATTATAGTTATTACTCGGTTAACGTACATGTTTACAAATTTGATGTAAGCATGACCTGCATTAGTTATAGTTATTGATTTTTACTTATGTCATGAAAAGTAAGTTGAGATCGATAAGCTCTAGTAATTTCAGATAAGTCTAAATAAGATAATTAATAAAGTGTGTTATATTCACCTTTTAACGTATCTGAAATTAAATGGACCTAACATCATTACCTATTGATCATAACTTATTAAGTTGTGATTTGTATTTGGTCTAATATTAATCAAACTCGAGAAAAATCTACAATTTAACTACTCAAAGTAGAAATTGGTACTATTGCACGATAATTACAATAAGTATTGACATGTACTCCTCACACTCTTAGATTCAATTCTCTACAGTTAGAAAAATTTAATACACTAAATCCAGATTTTCTACTTTGTTATCGTTTTCCCCTACAACTATGTATGTTCCCTATCCGTATATTTTTCTGTAATGTTGCACAATATGGAATATAAAATGTGTATAATTGATGTTTTCATACGATTATAGACTTTATTAATTTCTTACAAGTATTATTTAACCTTTATTTTATCTACTTTTATGATTACAAAAGAATATTACAGCCACCAAGATCATTTACACACGTTGACATTTGAATTCCTGCGGATAAGGCTAGTCAAACTTAATGAAATAAACAACTCCTACTTTTAGATAATTATCATAAAAATATATTTAATCACCAATTTGCAATAGTAAAAAAATGTAATTCTAACAAAATTGTAAGACCACTTGTTTTCCTTGATAATAAATCATATTGTCTATATATTTACGCTATTGTACGTTGCATGTTGCTAAAATTGTTTTAATAACTTTTTTAATTTTATCAACGAATTGGCAACCAATAAAATTAAGATTTAAGGTCATTATAGCAGCAAACAATAAAGCATAAACTTGTTTCTAAAGACAACAAAACAAAAATCACTTGTAATAGGTTGTTTCAACGAACTTTTTGTCCATAACAAAATGTCCAAATAAATTAGCAACAAATTTTAACATAACTTGTTACTAATGGAAACAAATTAAAAATCTTATGGCATGTTAGCACCGGATAATAAGACAACTTATTTTTAAAGGCAATAAATCAAACATTTGTTTTCACAATGTGTTGCTAAAACTTTTTTTTTTTTTTAAAAAAAAAATAAATCTGATTCCATGTTTTAGCAACAATAGTTAAATGCCTTGTTTCTACTGGCAACAAATCAAGTACTCGTTGCCATGTTTTGTTACTAAATGGAAACAAATCAAAACTATGATGCCATCTCGCAACAAATACTAAAAATAATGTGTTTCCTTTTGCAACAAATCAAATGCATGTTTCCATAGTTGGTTGCTAAAATGGATTAAACGAACTTTCCATGACTCATGGAAAATGTACATATAACTTAGCAACAAATTTTAACATCAAATAAGAATATGATGCCATGTTAGCAACGGATAGTAAAATAACTTATTTTCAATGGCAACAAATCAAACATTCGTTTTCACATTGTGTTGCTAAATCTAATTTATTTATTTTATTTATTTTTCAAAAACTATGATTCCCTATTTTAGCAACAAATAGAAAAATGACTTGTTTCTAATAGCAACAAATCAAGTACTCGTTGCCATGTTTTGTTACTAAATGGAAACAAATCAAAACTATGATATCATCTAGAAACAAATATTAAAGATAATTTGTTTCCATTTGCAACAAATCAAATACATGTTTCCGTAGTTGGTTGCTAAATGGCTATAAATAAGAAATATGATGCCATCTAGCAACAAATAGTAAGAAAAATGGTTTTCAATGGCAACAAATAAAATTATCGTTGTTAACATTTTAACTTGGCAACCAAAAAAAAAACTATAAGTTTCTATTTAGCAACGGTACATAACTCAGTTGCCAAATTTTGTTTCTAAAAGGCTCTCATTTTTGTAGTGCAAGATTACATATATTTAACTTGACGTGTCGTACGTGAATATATAGTTTGGTTAAATTTGTGTTTGTATTGACTTTATACGTACGTGTAAACACAAATTTCAGAGTCTATAAAAGTAATAAACTCAAAATAATGTGAACAAAATATATTTTATTGATTTATGTATTTCGGGTACAATCTCTAATATTTGTTCCTCTGATTCGATCTCCACGTTGAATTTGACTTGGCTCACAAACTGATTTGATTTGGTTCGCGAACTGATTGTATTTGATTCTTGAATAAGGGCCTTCGGGCTTGATCTCGTTCAAGAATGTTGGTGTAGAATAGAACGGCACGTCATTTTGTATGTTTGTTGTTCTTCTTCCACCAGGAAAATTTGATGTCGATTTGATGTTGCTCGCGAACGGGTTGTTTGATCTTCTTGAATAAGGGCCTTCGAGCTTGATCTCGTCAAAGGTTGATCTTCTAGAATGGAACGGCACGTTTGATTTGAGTGCCTGTTGTTCTTCTTCTAGGGAGAGAGTTTTATATAACTTGACAGGCAGAGAGAGATTTGAGAACTTTAGATTTTGCCGTCTGTTTCTCCTCCCCCCCTGAAATGAGATGGAAATCTTGTATTTATAGAGTGCAAGAGGTTTTAGGGTTTTATGTGTTTTGGGCTTCTTGAATCGGACTTAATAGTCATGACCCGTTTATAGCAGTTTAACCTATTTTGTCAGGTTTAAGCATTAAAAATATCTGGGTTTTATTAAAATAACTAAAATTGGCTAAATTAATATGAGAATCCAAATCAATTAATTTAATAAATCGTCAAATGATTTTCGAGTCAATACTTTGACTTTTGACCCAAATAATATCCAACGTGGCACGTGGACAAATTTTTTGTGCCTACAGTACGTACAAGCACACTCATGTCTTATTTCAATCAAAAATTTATAGTCAATATTATCTTTGTAGTGGAATAGGGACCATAAGTTATTCAATGTTTAATTAGTGACTGAAATTTAGTTGGTAATAAAATTGCGACTGGAATTTGTGACAGAACATTAACTGTAACTAATAAGTGACAGAAAATTAGCTAGTCCTTGTTTTGTGACTAACGTATTGCGACTGAAATCGTGTCTGTCGCTATATGGGGATTGAAATTGTTCTATATCAAAATAGTGACTAAAAAGTATTTCTGTAACTATTTAGTGACTAAAATTTGTGACTGAAATTTTGTTGGTAATTAAATAGTGACTAAAATTATTTCAGTAAATAATTAGTGACCAACGTATGCTTGGTAGGTAATTTGTTACAGATTGTTGTGACTGAATGATAATCCGAAGCTAAATAGGGACCGAAAATACTTCCGTACCAAAGTGGCGACTGACACTTGACCAGTAGTAATTTAGCAACCGATATTTGTACGGTTACAAAAATCCGTCGCTAAATAGTCATTTTCTTGTAGTGGTATTTTCAGCGCCCAGGCCTGGGCGCCGAAGATTTCGGCGCCCAGAGCCAGGCGTTGAAAATAGGGTTTGGGCTGCTTTCTTTAGTCAGATTCGGATTCCTGAAATCCGTAGAGTTTGAGATTAATACGAGTCTTTTAGTGCGTATCAATTTTATGACGGAATGCGTCTGGGCCCGTTACGAACTCTAGGCTCGTTAGGATTTTAATTTAATACGTAACTCTTATTTCCGAATCCTATTAGGAATAGGATTCTCGCGGTTTTCTATCTCATTTAGGACTTATGTTGGAATGCAACACCTAATTCTGACAGGGTTCTATCTTTTATGATTTGCCACTTTTAGAAGCTACCTTTTACGGCAGTTACTATTTTTAGCAGGTTTCCATAAATAGCAGGTTTCGGGTGAAATGAAATGGGGAATCGAGATTCGTTTATTTTATAGGAGATGCGTTGTCAAGTGGAGTTTTTATGCTTTCATCATCGAACCTTTCCCTTGCGGGAACGGGGACGAAAGTAGGTGTCTACACAATTTCAATAACGATTTTCAATATTTCACCTTTCAATTCCGCACTTTCAATTATGCAACTTTACTTGCCTAGTCCTTCTAGGCAATGTGGTTTCCCACCTAGTCCCTTTCTAGGTGGTGATGTACTTTACTAATTTTGCACTTATTTTCTATTGTGATGTTGCTTTACTTGTTTATTGCTTTCATCACCTCACATGCTAAATACAAAATACAAGGTTACACCACGCTTAACGAAGATAATTCTTGGACAAACCGATCTTAGGTTCCCTTAAATTAACTTTAAAGCAAAGTGGCCACGATACAAAGTACACATTCTATTTGTTCAAAGTTCTAAATTCAAACCCACATATTGTTAAACTAGGGTATTTTCAAAAATGTTGTGCCATGCATTTGAATAATTTCCAAAGCTCGCGGAATAAGCATCTCGTTCCCTTGCCCGGATCTCACCCATCCGTTTCTAAGATGCAATGCCTTATCCTAATAGAGTCACTTTTTGGTCTTTCCAAACGGGACCCTTAAAAATGTTTGGTGGCGACTCCTTCAAAATCCAAAAATACAAAGGTTCTAAAACGTCCCTCGTAGGGGAAATACACTACGAAAAGTACGAAAAACCCCTACACACATCAACAGATTTCGTGACTGATCAAACTCTTCCCTTTTTTTCAGAAAAATAATGTAATTGTTCAGTAAGATTTAATGAAAAATCGGATGAATATGAGAGCTTCTTTCAATCTTTGTACATACTATAAATAGATTGTTACCCAAAAAGAAAATAATGAAAATCTAAAGAGATTTAAGCAGCCAATAAAAGTAACAGCAAGTATTGGGAGATAGAGAGAGTCTGAGTTACAGGTGTGTAAAGAGGTTGAACATTCTATACTTCTTAAACCATTATCACCGACAGATAAATAAAAAAGAAAATCGTACTTCACCTATACTTCTTAAACCACAAGGAACCTGACAAACAAAATAAAGTTCACTAGACCGCATAAAACAATGACAGAAAGTAAGGAAGGGAACACGTCAAATACCATCCAACAAGACAATAATATTGCTACAGTTAATGTGGATGAAAATGGTATCATAATTTAGTTACCTCCAGAAGTCCAGATAGGCTCTCTTCAGCAGCATCGAGCTCAGCATCCTTGTCTCATAAAAGCGTTTGAGTTTGCTGATCTCAATTTTTGCTTTTGTTTGCAAAATTGACAGTGCTTGCTGCAAAAACACTATCTCACGTAAATTTGAAGGATACTTAAAATTGGAATTGAAGTAAAATAAGAGCAACCACATTGATACTTATTATTCATTAAGCACATCCCAATGACACAGTGACAGATTCTGAGCTAGCTCTTACATATGGCTCTTCGTTTTCCCAGTTAAAAGTTAGAAAAGTAGTGGTGTCGTCTTAAGTAGCTTGATATTTTGTGGAATCCGGCAGTGTGTCAGGGTCAACAGTAGTTCGAGAAATTTCTGGAACAAATGCAGCAGTGTTATTTCCAATACTCTCAACAATTTCTGACTAAGTGTCAATTTCATTCTCTCAAGATCGTTTAACAGATGATTTAAGGAAGGATTATTAGCACGGGAAAATTGGTGTACAAAATTGTAATCCTTGCTTTTATAAAACCATTTTCCAACTTAAAATAAAGGAATTACTAAAGTATTACCGCCGCCGTGATAACGGTTAAGGCTAGTACTAGAATTACGCAGCGGAATTTAATGTCAACTAACTTTTCAAAAACATAAATAATAAATTATCGAGGCCTCCTACAAATTGGAATCATAACGGCCCAAAAACCAAAGTATTAAAAGTTCAACGAATTCAAAACATAATTAAAGTATCAATAAAATAGTTTCAAAGTACGAAAGCATGCAACTCTCTCAATCATCCCAAGCCACATGATTTCGATCTACCAACCTGCTATATTCTTCTACTCCCCAACAATGCAAGTGCAAATGATGGATCATCATAGGGTCATTAAGGCAAAGGCCATGACCAAAAGACATAAAACACGTAGTCAGCAAAAGCTGAGTACTTACAAGAATAGAGTGAAACAAAACTATAAACATGCATCAATCGCTAAAGTAATAATCAACATGCAAGAGCCATTTAATAATCAACACGTAAATCATGAATACAAGACTCGACTCTTGACTCACAATTTAATTAGAATAAGCTTCGAACGGGCCAAAAGAATATTCCATAAAGGATGGGTGATGGGAGCCAACCATACACCAAATAATAAATAATAATATCGGGCCATACCGAGTGTCGGGCCATACCGAGTGTCGGGCCATACCGACGGAATTCCTGCGCATAATATGAATGAAACAACGTCTTGTATCATTAGTAGGAGATCAAGCTTTCCGGCAAGTCTCCCCCCATTGTTCATACTCAAGGTATATACGTTCCAAGAGTTTTGAAGCTTGTTCTGGTTGCACTTTACATTTATTAATATTTTATTAAAGGCGAACTCGAGACTCAACAAACATACATACATACATACATATATACATACATACATACAGTTAATAAATGACAACCAAAACAATCTCATTTTAATCCTTTAGGACTTGTGATCAATAAATCAAGACGTAGTGAACTTACTACCAAGTTCCTTCTCACCCAAAAGGTGAGATTCCACATCATGCATGTTAACATGAGGGTTGTGCCCTAGCACAACAAATCCTAATTCATTTCATATAAAATATTCCCAACTGAACCCTACATGTGCGGTGGCTTACGTGAGCTAACCCTTCACATGTGGTAAATAAATAGTACAACGAGGTACGAATAATTGGCTCAAAGTATGCTAGACATCCCGTACAATAGCATAATAATAAATAATTCACCCCTGGCATGTGAAACAAACCATACATGCATAAATATTGAACAACATGATTGACAATGAAATCCATACTCATAATAATCCCAACATGCTTGTTCAACCAATAATTCAATAATTCCAATATAATAATGTAATACCCCGAAATTTTAAACTCGATTTATTAAAATTAAAGATATTTATTAACTTGATTTCGTTTTAAATAATTACGAATAATCGAATTTGGTTACTTTAAACGTTTTTACGATTTATTTTAAACGATAAATTTATAAACGAAAATTTATTTATTTTTCGTTAACGATAATTTTTATAAAGAATTATTTTAATTAAACATTTCTATTTTTAGTAAGTTTCAAAAATAGCAACAATTTCTGAATTTTTGGCCAAATAATGTGAAATTACAAAAATGCCCTTTGAGGAGAAAAATATAATTTCTCTTCTTCTTCCTCCTCTCCACGTATGTTTCACTCCCCTTCCCTCAATTCAGTCCAAATTCAATCCTTGGACCCCAAGTATATTTCCTTGTTCTTCACTCTACTTACTTACAAATTCAGAAACTTTAGATGGAATTTCAACAACAATCAAATTCAATCTCAAACTCACTCCCTTGTTCCCTTTGATTCGGTCCACGAACCACCACCGCAAACACCACCGCAACCACCAGCCACCACTACTGCTACCACCATCCAACAACCACCAGAACCACCCTGATCAAGCACGACAACCGCCACACCCACCGCAAGCACCACCCTCACCTCCCCTGCTCTCTTCGCACTCCCCTGCCCCCTCCCCTGTCTCTCCCCTTTCTTGCTTGCTGCGCCACCAGCACCACGCCACTCCACCACCCTGCAAACACCTCACCACCTCCCAAACAAACCCCTGACCCCAATAACCCGGCAAGCCGCCCTCCCTCCTCCCAGAACCGACCGAAATCACCACCCATTCCCCCTGTTTTCCGCCCTATTCGTACCCCTATTCCTTTCTTTCGTCGTTCTTCCGCCGCCAAGAAACCACCACCGTCGCCTTCACCGGCGTTTTCCGGTGGTACCGAGCCGTCCAGACCCCAACTCCCTTCCTTCCCCCTCTCTTTCCTCCTCCGTGCTCTGCTTCTGTTCTCCCTCCTTCCCCTGCTCGTGTACTTCTTTCCCAGAAAACCCAAAACAAGGTTTCAATTTTAAAACTTTGGTTTTATTCTCCTTAAAACCCAATTTAAGGATTGGGCCATTTCAAATTGGGCCTTGGTGAGTTAAAAACTGAATTGTTATTTTTAGATTTCTTAATTACTAATTTTCATGTTTTAACAAATTTTTATAATCTAATTAGTTACTAGTAAATTGTTATTATTATTTTTCAGGTTTAATTATCGATTTTAATAAAGTAAAGTACAAGCTTTATTTAGCAAATATAGAATTTAAATAATATTCATGAAAAACGATTTTTGAGATAAATATATATACTTCGATTGAAATTCCTATTAATAATATTTTTTAAAGTTATATTTTCATTAAAATTTGTTATTTATCAAAATTCGTTATTTATATTAAAACTCGTTATTTATAAAATTCATTACTTATAAAATTTATGATTTTATAAAATATTGATTTTAAATTATATTATCGATTTAACTAAAATAAGTTACTAAATGGATTTATCAAGGACAAAATTTAAATAAGATTTTCGTGTAAATTAATTAAGGAAAATATATATATTTCGATTGAAATTTCAATTAATTATATTCTTCACTAAAATTGGCGTTTAATTATATTTTCATTAAAACTATGAAATTATATATTTTTTTTAACATTATTATTAGAAAATTGGTTAATTATAAAGTTTAGAAATTATTAAGTTAAATTATTTATCAATTTGGTACTAATTCAATTATTTAATATTTTTAAAGAAATTGGACTCGGAGCTCAGGACGAACGAACCAACGAAAATCCTTAGCAAAGTCGTGGAAGTGAGGTAACGGCTATTGCTAGTACCCGCAATTCCCTTCTAAATATGTTTATGAAATCATGACATTATGATTGAATTTATGATATGAATGCTTTGACATGTTTTATTGAATTGCGGGAAATGAATTATGTTTTGATTGAATAATTTATTATAATATGATTTGATGGAATTATTCCTTATTTGATTATAAAATGATATTATGATTGATTGAATTTCTTATAAAATGTTGTTTGTAAGAAACCATGAAAGAAAGGATGTTTGATCTTATGATCCAAAGGAAATATGTTACTTCAACTGAAGTAAAAAGGCTAAAATGTAAAATTAAACGAAACATGATAAATGAAAGTGAAATACCTAGCCCGTTTGGCAGTATATGTTCACAGGTTACGATTCTCGGTCATGCATGTACCCATGGGGCATCCGCCCATTGAGCCAAGGCTCTCATGTTTTCGGGCCAAGGCCCCATGTTTATGGACAGCGGTCCATCGTGGAAGACGTTCCACCATGTCATACTTGCCACGGCTAGCATGTGCACCCTAAAGTTATGAATGAATTAAATAAAGGACTTTATAAAATGTTTTACATTATTCTATTCTCCCTGTGTTATTAAATAAAATGAATTGAAATGAATTTACGCTGCTAGAATAGTTCGTTACTGAGTCTTCGGCTCACCGTTTTTGTTTTCTGTTTTAGGTACTGCGGGGAACGATGGAAACGAGTAGTGGCGAGGAATTTCACTTTAATATTATTCACCTAGTTTATGTTTACGGTTCTAATAGTTTAAAATTTTTAATTAAAGACTTTTAGTAAGTTATGTACTTTCATTTTGGTATTATAAAGTATTAATATATATATTGGAGTATTTAAAGGCTTATGATTGATGTTTGCCTTGTAATTTCCGAAAAGGAAGTTACGGCAGGTAATGTCCCGACTAATTAGGTTAATTCCGCTGCTAATTATGCTTTAATAATTGAATTAGAGGTCGGGGCCTTACAAATAATCCACATGATCGTTCACCAAAACAATATGAATCCACATAATATAATTCACATCAACAACAATCATGTAATGTCCTTGACAAATGGTGTGGTCGCCCTAGACTTGTACGTACCTGGAATACCTAAGTACGGGGGCCACTGTGCGAATCACAACTTACTAGAAATCAACTCCTATAAACACAATAGAGAAACTTAATTTATCCATGTTTACTAAATTTCCAGCAACTTTGTTTAGTTTTAAAACACTTGAATTAATTAGAACTTAATCGTTCATTAATAAAATAATAGTCTCAATCAATCGTTTAAAACCCTAGCATGAAATTAATTTATTTTCATGTATAAAACCATTAAAAGTCGACGTTTTAAGTCTTTACAATATTCTGAAAAATATAATTGATTATCATAATTAAATTCATCATCTAATTATGCTAATCAATCGCCCATAAGGCTTAGATTAAAACTCCAATCATAGTTTGTAATTAAAACCATTAAAACTAATAAAAATTGAAGCTTTAATATATACTTCAAATCTGAAAATTATGATATTTCAATTCAAAACATTCTTCAATAATTCAAACATACAAATCCTCAAAATTCGGTGTTCATAACCGATCCCAGCATTTTAATTAATCAAAACCAATAATAATAATATAATTTAAATACGGAATTGAAATAGAATAGGCAAGGAAGAAGAGAATTATACCAATCCGGCCTATAGCACGGTACAAACACGATTTGAATGTGATTGGGCACAAAAGAATCAAAATATACGGAGTATACGGAACAACAACAACACACACAACACACACGAGTGTGTGTTGTGCGCAGCAGGCAAGGGAAGCAGCAGTAGGGCTTCGGCTTTGGTGCACGACGGGCACGAGGGAGAGAAAAGAGAGACGAGTGTGTGTGGGCGAGGGCCAACAACGCACAGCAACAACAAGAACAACACACAGCAATAGCACGCGGCTGTGCTGCTGTGCGGGTCGAGGGGCGTGAGAGGCGAGAGTAAAAGAGGGAGTAAATTACTGCAGCAGAATTTTAGAATGCTCATAACTTTTAATCTACAACTCGGAATTGATCAATTCTTGAGGCAATGTTCAAGAAATTTTTGAGATCTACAACTTTGTAGAAGAAACCATTTTCTGAAAACGAACGGAAGTAGGATAAAAACGGCCAAACATAAGTTCGACGAAAGAAAGAAGAATTTAGGGTTAGGGTTTTATGTTTAAGTTTAATGAATAATAGGGAGCGATTTTGAGGGTGAGCACCTATATTTATAGGCTTAGGAAACTCAAAGATGGGCTAGGCTTTAGGATTCCTTTTCGGGCTTCATTAAACATAGGATGGGCTTGTTTAATTTGTTTGGACTTGAACTTGGAATTGAATTGGGCTAGATTCATTTAAAATCGTTTTACTTTTGAAACCCAATTAAATTCCCAACATTAAATAATAAATTCGTTTAATATTCTAATTAAAAAAATACATTTAAATAACATTTAAATGTGTTTTAAATTCTAAAAATCATAAAAATACTTTAGAAATATAATAAAATATATTTATAAAATACAAATACGAGGTATTACAGTTAATAAGTAATCACTTATTCAGAATTCATAGTAAGAATATAACAGAACTAGACAGACACTTATAAGCAATGCAAAGCATAATTTTTTTTTCCTAGAAATATCTGTGTAATGTTCTTATGTCTGACTAATCCCTTTTCTCCAATTTTTTTTTCTAGAAATATCTGAGTAAGTTCACAATAGGGATAAACCCAAAAAATACTACTATTAAACTGCCGTAAATGTCAATTTAACCGAGAATTTAGAATATGCAAAAAAAATGTTATTGAATGAGATCTTCAGGAAGCGATTATACCTCCAGGCACCTTGTTACAACCTTGCCATTTTGAAGCACATACTGCAGCATCGTAGCCCGACGATCTGAGAAGCTTCACCAAAGCATAACGAATACAATTCCATAGCATATACCAGATTTAACAAGCTGAAGCTCCTTTACATCCATAGAAAGTAAAAGAGATTGGACCACAGACTGCAAGTCACTCACATACTGATCCACCGAGCGCTTAAAGAACTGCACAATGACAACGAGCAAATATAAATCTCTCCTTCACAGATATATAGAAGAACTCACAGAGTAGGTACAAGAAAAGGTAGGGCAATATCTTATGTGATAGGCATCAAATCACAAAAGCTATATCAATAGAGTAAAAAATGAACCAAATTGAATACTAATAGTATAATACCATCACAAATCAGACTTTGTCTTCCCCAAAAAAGTAATTTTTGAACAAGCTACACACATTCACAATTTGAGACACCTGAACTAATATATTTTCTGCAGCATTTAACCACCACATATTGAAGGTAAACACAAATACACAAATTTAAGCTTGAAATCGAATTAGGTACACAGAACACAAACAGAGAAGCTGCTTCTAACAGAAGAATCAAAACTCAAACTACGGAGTAAAAGTATTTGTTTTTCCTCAAAAAGTAAAGTTTCAATAATTTTAGAACAGAATTACATTCCCTCATTTCCAAGCAAATATCAATCACATCTACACATTTCTTTGGAAGTGGATTCCGCAAATTCATATCCGTAACTGAAAGCTATCATTGTCCAAACACAATTATTGTAAAGTAATCCAATTTTCCAAGAACTATTAACCATTTCCATCAAAATCAACCAATTGGTAATTACTTCAAATTCAGTTGCATCTGCAAATCAGTACGTTTTGATTTGGCAAATACTTCAAATATAAGTAACTGTACAAGTAACATCTAAAAAATAATTTTTTTCTAGCTCGTAAAGTACATCTAAACAAACAATTAGCATTAAGCACATCATAACCAAAATCCTGATCACACAATCTCAAAAATCAACGAATTTAACACTATCATCAGCTGATTCGGACAAACCCTAAATAAAAGCAAGATACAAAAAAAAGATGGAAACCAGAAAAATTTTGATTGAGAAAAATCAAAGCCCTAAATCTTACCATTTTAAGCTGAGGAACATTAGCACGATTCTGCGCTCTGGTACGACCCTGAACGGCGGCATTCTGTCTACGCAAGAAAGCGTCGTTGTCTCCCATGTTGCAAGAAGTCTCATAAAACTAGGGTTAGGGTTCTTGATTTTTTGGGGGGATTAATTTCAGAGGAAAATTGGATTGAGAGGAGAAAGAAAAGAATGCATCAGATTGCCAGAAAATCGGAAGAAAAAGAGGAAAGCCAGAACTGTTACATGAATTTGTTGTTGGAGCGAGAAAGAGGAAAATCGGAAGAACGGGAGAGGGTTCAGGCTCACAGATTACAGGAATTTATTATTGGAGCGAATTTTTTATCGTGAACTGTTGAAGCGTACAAAGGATGTACGCTGCAACAGTAACGGGTTATTTCATGGGGATTTTAAAATGTACGCTGCAACAGACTTTTTTGCAGGGAACAATTAAATTGTACGCTGCAACAACCCTTTAAAGGGTTTGACCCGCGTTGACTGACTGGTTGTTGAAGCGTATTAATACATGTACGCTGCAACAAGGGGGCTGCAACAGGGTTTTTTTTTCTACTAATGACATCAACTCCTGGTCCCTTATTCCCAAACTCCTCGTAATAAAGGGTAGACAAAGCAAAGTCTTGTCAGAACGACATCCATCCCTTAGGTGATATAATTCGAAAGATTTAATCCAATAAACTTAATTCAACAAAACCTAATAAAATAAATAAACCTAATACCAAATACTAATTAGAAAACCTACCAACTCAACGATATCAAAAAATCTAATAAATAAACCTAATACTAAACCTAATTCAAAAAACCTAAGACCTAATCATTTTATACGGGGGAGTTTTAGTTCAATGTTGAGGTAAGTCAAGTTAGATAGGTTAGTTCAATGTTGGTGTCTTATATTATTGATTTCCCAAATAATTAGAGCATCCACGATCTATCACACATGTAGCACATAAATTATTAAGTAATTTCGATAATAAAGGCGAATCAAATTCGGAGATCAATGTTGTTTTTCTATCCACTTGCATTAAGCTATCTCGTATTATGTAGTTTTGTTGTTGTTAGTTGGTTTCTTTCTGTAAGGAAACGAACCAGTTTACTTATTTGTATCAAACTTATCAATGAGGTCTTGAAACATAGATAAACGTTCAGAACACGTATACAAATCTTTTTGAACATGTGCAACAATAATTAGAACATATGTAGTATGCAACAATACTTTATAACATAAGCAAGATGATATCATATGAAAGTAAAAGTTATAATTCCCAAAAAGCATACAAAAGTAGATGATGTAATTCAGAGCAATCAAAAAGACGAAAATCAATAAGTTTTCAATTGACTGAATGGCAATATATGGAAATAACAATAATTCATTAATTGTGAATTCAATACCGGAATTAAATTGATTAGAAAAGTAATTGAAAAAAAGAACTCACTTCTCTGAGTTGGTGTTGAGTTAGCATTCTATCCTTCACAGTTTCTTCCAATTCTTTCTTCTAATACGACAAGTCAAGCAAGATATTCACCATCAAGTCCTGAAATATAAAAAAACAGCAATCTAAAAGAAGAGAACCGAAAATTTTGGCGAAGATGTTCATCAAAAATTCGAAAACAATCCGATGAAATTGAAGAAATCTTAGGAGAGAATTAACAAAAACTAATTATCCTCTCTCCATAATTTTAAAATAGATCCAAATTTGAAAATCATACCTCTGAATTAACCTAAAATACGAAAATCGTAAATTTTGGCAAAATTGTTCCTCAAATTCGATATAATATCTGATGAAATAGAAGAAATTTGAGGAAAGTTGATGAAGATGATAGGTGATATTGTGTAGTAGATCATGAATTCGCATAAATTTGCTGAAGAATTTGCTGAATTCGCTCAAAGTTGCGTTAATTTGGGGCAAATATCCCCAGAAATTGAAGAAGGAAGAGAGAGAAAGTTGTGAGGAAGGGAGAGCAAAAACAGTTTAGAGAGAGAAAATGCCGAGAGAGAAAAAATGCCGAGGAGAAAGAAGGGGATAAGTCTGCAACCGATATACCAAAATGCCATTACTTTTGTTTTATTTTGGGCGGTTAGATTAGATTTTATCCTACGGTTCAGATAGTGTTCTTACAGTAAGAAGTGTATATATATATATATATATATATATATATATATATATATATATATATATATATATATACATATTAGATTCCAAACCCATACCAGGTACGAACCAAACACCCCCTAACGAATGTGATATCAAGGGTTAAATTTTGAAAAAAACAGAAAACTGAAAAAAAAAAAAAAAAATTGTACGAACAGACCCTAAAAATTTAAAATGACTACCAAAAGGTCTTGCGCGCACAAGGTGTACAATAAATTTATTGTACACTAAGATAACTTTTACCTAGTTTTGATTAACTTTTATATTAGTAAAATTTTTTTGATAGAAATGATTAAATGATTAATTTTATACATTAGTAGTGGTTTTGAAGAAATATGTTTTTACTGAAATGAAAAAATTTATCACTAAAAAATAGATAAATTTTACATATAAAAGCTTAACTTTTAAACATTTTGAGTTAACTTTTACTCCGGTGTACATTATTTATTGTACACCATTTGTAAATAAGAATTTGTGAATGACCACTGTGCTTCGTCAGCAACTTGCTGTTGTTGGGTATTTCATCACATCACCGCACCTCAAACTTTTCCTTACCCTTCCTCCTTCAATCTTCCTCAAACTTGAAAAAAGTTTGAAATTCCAAAACCCCAATTTGAATTTTCTCTCTGCTGCGATCTCCACCTTCAAAAATTAAATCTCCCCCCGTCTCTTAATTAGGGTTTCTCTCTCCCCTCACTTTTGTGGATCTACTTGTTTCTTCGATCTCTTCCACTTTGCTTTTTTTTTTTTTTTTTTTCTTGGATTCGATTTTGATTTTTTTTAATCTTAAGAAGCAAGAAAACGAACATGGAGGCGATCGAAGAATTGTCGCAGCTTTCTGATGCGATGCGCCAAGCAGCTTCTGTGCTTGCCGATGAAGATGTCGATGATACTTCTTCGTCGGCGTCATCGTCTCGTCGGAACTCAACTTTCCTCAATGTTGTTGCGCTTGGCAATGTCGTAAGTTGAAATTCAAATTCTCCTGATTTTATGCTTTTCCGCTCTATTTTAGTTCCCGGATGCTGGAGATCTAGTTGTTTATTCCATTTTTGGATTTATTTGAAAAGGTGTGATTTTGAGAATGTTACTGCTAGATTTTTTGGGTTAGGTTACTTTAGCTAGGATTTTCTGGTTAATGTAGCTAATCTGCTATTGATATGATCATCTGACGCTGCTTAGACTCTGATTTCGCTAGTGAATTGCAAGATTTGAGATAGTGTCGGTGTTTTTTGCACTTTGCAAATTAGTTCATGATAATTGTCTGTCTTACAATTGGTAGAAAATCGCGGTTGATGCTTGCCGTTTTAGTATTAAATGGTGGTTGTCTATATCAGCATTTGTAATATTGATGCTACTTATGCCAGCTGAATAGGAGCGTTAGATTAAAGTGATTCAGTCAGAGAACTTGATTCGATTTCAGCTATAGGGCTTCTATATGATAATCTTTTCATCTCTCCCAATCCATTAGAGCTTTCTCAATTCTAACATTGCTTTCCTGCTTCTAATCCATGGATCCGCACCTGAATCTTTAATTTGAAGTAACATATGTGTCTCCAGGGCCGTCTTAAACATTTCGGAGGCAAAAAAACCAACTGGAACTTTTTTTGTGAGTGGGAGGTAAAAATATGGTATTTGTATCAGCATGCTGGTTTAACTACGTGATTGTTCTCTAAAATGATGCAAAGAGAAAATCAAATAATTATAAAAAGTGTAATGACTGAGACATGCATTATTTATATGATCATCTTAAAACACCGCGTGCATCTGATTTGAGGCACAGTATGATGGCATCGAGCATTGTTTGTGAATATATGATGTATTTGCAAAAGATTATAAACATCGCCTAGCTCATCGGAACCACAAGTTGATGCCCTTAGTTTTCTGTATTCCTCAGTTGCACCATGTACTGGCTTCTATCCCTAACTCCATCACAGGATTTCACTAGTTCAGGGTCATCCTCTTGGCACACAAATTTAGCTGTCTCCCCATCACTTTTTTTAACACTCTTTTTCCTCACTTCTCCGTTTCTGTTCCGATTTCCATTTCTGTGTGTGATAGCCTTCATTCAAGCTCTTGTGGAGTACATTTTACTTATTCTCTTGGTGTTTTGGGTTTTAGGAGCTGATTAATCAAACAGGTTTTGGGTTCAGGAATACGAAGAAAGGGTTTTGTGGAAGCCTGTTGTTGCTTGCTTTTGTTGGGTCCATTTGGCTAGAGTATTGCTAATTTTTTGAGAACCAAGCTCTTAGGCTTCATATAGAGTTCATTTTTTAAATAGTTTATTGTCTTTCAAGGATTTTTCGCTAATGACGTATTCCTAGGATATTTCCATTAGCTAATGTTGTATTCTTGCAGCTGTATCTTTTATGATTTCACTTAGCCCTTGTACCTTTTCATTTTTTTCTGGTGCCAAGAGTGCATTAGATGATAGCTTTGAAGTTAGTATTTTAAGGATACAGTTTGCTGCTGTTTTTGTGTGTGTGTGTGCATGTATGTGTGCGTGCGTACACTAACTGTAGACCTTTTCCTTATGATTGTTCAGGGTGCAGGTAAATCAGCAGTGTTGAATAGTCTGATTGGACATCCTGTTTTGGTAAGAACTTTTAGTAAGAAGTTGATATCTATTTGAAAGTAAATGCATGTTTGTTGAAATTTTATTTATTTAATTTCACTTTGTTGTGTGTGGACAGCCTACTGGTGAAAATGGTGCTACACGGGCTCCCATAAGCATTGAATTAAACAGAGATGGCTCTCTAAGTAGCAAGTCCATTGTTTTGCAAATCGACAATAAAACTCAGCAGGTGTCTGCAAGTAAGACTCCTCAATAAAACATGACCTCTTTGCTTTCTACTTCCTCCGTTCTTCGTTTATCGCAACAATTGTAGTTTCATTCTCCCTCACACAAAGTTAACCATAATATCCTTAATAATCTGTAAGTAAATATCATACGAAGTTGATATTTTGAAATTATAAATTCAAGGCGAATCTAGCAAGACTCTACAGGACTATATTTTTCCTTACTATCACAATAGCCTTCTGCCGATTTTTTAGTCTTGAGGCACCCACGGCAGGATCCGTTATCTTGGCAGGAATTCTTTTAAAATTGGGATCGGAAAGATTTTAATTGTCCAAACTGGAAACAAAAAAGGAAACTTATAATATCGTAGCTGCTCATGGTTATTTTGGTCGATTGATTATGGCCGGTAGTTTGTGAATAGTATAGAAACTCAATAGAACGGAGTAAGTATAATTTATGGTTGTTAGTTTGTTACTATATAACCTATTGTCCTCAATGAATGGTATATTTTCCTCAGGCTTCTATATAAATTAAGTTCTTGCGACTAATCTGTTCTCTTACAATTTTTGGTTCACCACAGGTGCCCTTAGGCATTCTCTTCAGGATAGGCTTAGCAAGGGTTCAACAGGAAAGAGTCGCGACGAGATATACTTGAAGTTGCGTACGAGTACAGGTTATTTTTTTCCTTTGGCTTCCACTTCTAGTAAATGCACATTGTATTATATGCTTCAATAATTTTTTGATTGATATAGCAAACTGTGCATAATGTTATCAGCCTGGAATAGGTTCAGTATTTTGTTTTCTGTTGGTTGGCTTTGATCCTGAACAAAGATGTAAAGTTGAACTTTATTCATGTGATAATGGAGACCCTAAATTATGATGTAATTTCATGTGTGCCAATGTTGCAACTTTGCAAGTTAAGGAGATTCTCTCTTGTTGTGTTACCTTTGACGATTTTGCATTTGTTTTTTCAGCTCCACCTTTGAAATTAATTGATCTGCCTGGGCTGGAACAACGGATTGTGGATGAATCTATGGTGAGTTGTGTAGTGTTTAAAGTAGGTGTTTGGGGGTGATAATTGGTAGCAATTTGCATCTTCTCAATTTTCCTATTATTATGTGTTGGGTGGATGGTCTTATTTTCGTGATCTATCTTTCATTAGGTCAGTGACTATGTGGCACACAACGACGCAATTTTGTTGGTGGTAATTCCTGCTTCTCAGGCCCCAGAAGTTTCTTCAGCCAGAGGTCTCAGACTTGCCAAGGAGTATGATTCGGAGGGTGAGTTTGAGAACTGTGTTTCTGTACGTTCATTAAGAAATTCTTATAGAAGTAATTAATTAATATTCTTGCGTAAGATACTCGCCTTTTGTGTTGGTCTTTGCTTTTGGTTGTCAGTCTTCTTTCTTTTTATTAATTGTAGGAACGAGGACCATTGGTGTAATCAGCAAAATCGATCAAGCCGCCTCAGAACCTAAAGCCCTTGCTGCTGTTCAAGCTTTGTTGTTGGGTCAAGGACCAAGAAGTACAGCTGATATGCCATGGGTTGCTTTAATTGGTCAGTCGGTGTCAATAGCCACGGCTTCTGGAACTGCTGGATCCGAAAACTCCTTAGAAACTGCTTGGCGAGCTGAAAGTGAGAGCCTTAAGTCTATCTTAACTGGGGCTCCCCAAGGCAAGCTTGGTAGAATAGCTTTAGTGGAATCTTTGGCTGCACAAATACGCAACCGTATGAAAGTCAGACTTCCAAGTATTCTTTCTGGGTATACTCTTTCTGCCATTGCTTGTGCTGTCTTACTGGGAAAACAAATAACTTGGTTCTTGATCTGCTAATGCCCTGCCTTATGTGCATATGTGGTGATGGTGATGGTCATTGCTTCCAGGAAGCTACAATTCTTAATGATTTGCCTGTACTTTTTCCGTATTTTATTATTGGCAATGGTTTTGCATTACTTCTTTTTCTGCTTTTTAATTTTTTTTATACACTTATATTTGGGTTTTTAGGAGGCCAGGATTGTCATGGATTTCCCGTATTAAAATAGATGTGACCTGAGACTAGTAGTATAGTGCTTTTTCGAAGGGACATCAGTCTTGACTGAAAACTAGTACTCCCTCTTTTTTTTTTGTTTTTTTTAACTTGCAGCACTTGCCAATGCATCATTTGACTTCAACATATTATAAGGTGTTAAAAAAACCGGAGGGCGTAATAAGTTGGTTTAATAGTTAAGACTTCAACAAAAAAGTGGGGTAGAAAGATAAGAGAGACTATTGGCAGTTTTGTGTTAATGAACTAAAAAAATTGTTAAGTAATGAGTAGAAAGAGCAGTGAAGTGATGTTGGGAGGTGTTCTTCTAGAGCTGACTGCCTGACTCTTAGTTGATAGCAGCGGAACATTCCCATACTTTAATATGACCTATAATAATTGCGTTTCTTATTTATCTCATTTTGGCAATTTATGCAGACTCCAGGGAAAATCTCAGATAGTTCAGGATGAACTAGTGAAACTTGGCGAGTCAATGGTTTCAAGTGCTGAAGGTACGAGAGCATTGGCATTGGAGCTTTGCCGTGAATTTGAGGAGAAATTTTTGAGGCACATCACTGGTGGTGAGGTAAAGGATTTTCATTATCGTGGCGGCAATTGCATTCCATGGCTTGCTTGTCTAAGAGTTTATTACGTATATCGCCATTATCATGTCGTTTCTCTTGGTATTTGATGTGCCGACACAATATCTGAATGGATATTTGTTATTATTGCTTTCTAATCTAAACTGCATTGTATACCTTTCTTAGGGCAATGGGTGGAAGATTGTTGCCAGTTTTGAAGGAAATTTTCCGAACAGGATTAAGCAGCTTCCATTGGAAAGACACTTTGATATTAACAATGTCAAAAGGGTACTTACCCTTTCTTTGGATTTGCTATTTTTCTTCTTCTTTCTTTCCTTTTGGTATTTCAATTTATTATTGTAGAAGTTGGATTCAATTAAATTTGTTTCCTTATCTCATTTCTGTTCTATCAGATTGTTCTGGAAGCAGATGGTTATCAACCATATCTTATATCTCCAGAGAAGGGGCTAAGGTCTTTGATAAAGAGTGTCCTTGAAATGGCAAAAGAACCGTCGCGGCTTTGTGTTGATGAGGTGAACAGGCTTATGAATTTTTTGTATCATCACATTAGTTACAGGCAACATATACCTTATTTACTTTAGTATGAGGTTTATTATAGACGACGTACCTTACCTTTGTGGCGAGTTATTGCGCAATAAATTGGTATGGATGAATATCTTCCGTATATTTTGGGCCACGGCCATCGTATGAGTTTGCAATAGTCTCATGACTCATCCATTTATGTGCGTCCAATCCATCACTCAAAACAACCAGATTTCACTTGAAAATAAGTTTTATCTGAAGGATAAAACAACCAGTTTACAATAGTCTAATCCATTTATTTGCATCCTTCACATAAGACTGACTTTTACCAGTATATGGGGTTGTCCAACTTCATGTACTATGAACATAACAATGCTGTACTGATTCTTTGGCAATGTTTGTTAAAATAGGTGCATCATGTACTGGTCGATATTGTATCTCAAGCTGCAAATGCTACACCAGGCCTTGGAAGATACCCACCATTTAAAAGAGAGGTAATGTTGCACTTGTGGTTTATTACAATTCCGGATTTTTGCTGTTTCTAAATCGAATGAATTAAGGAGCGAAATTAGGGGGGGGGGGGGGGGGAGTAGAAAAAGTAAAAAAATAAACAAGTCGGGTCTACTTTCTCATTTTATTAAACTTGAAACAGGTAATTGCAATTGCAAGTTCTGCTCTTGATGTGTTTAAAGGCAAAGCAAAGCAAATGGTAGTTGACTTAGTAGATATGGAGCGTGCCTTTGTTCCACCACAGCACTTTATTCGTTTGGTGCAGAGACGGTATGTTCATGATGTTAGTATCTTTCTCATTTTAAGGACTGTCTAAAGCTTAGTTGGGAAAAGAGTCTGGGATGTAAAGCCACCCCCCACCTCCCCACCCCCCTTGGAAATGGAGTTAGGATGAAGTAGCTTGGCATAATCCATGGTTAATCTTTAATTGTTTTTGTCTGATAATCCTGAAGTATGTTGTGGACCTTGATATTTTGTGGATCACATGCATGCTATCAAAGGAGAACGTTATTATGCTATGGTATCCTTCTTTTGCCAAGATAGTGGCTACTGAATCTATTTGTCATCAAGTTCCTTGGGTTTATACTTGAGCTGTATAAATACGAAGTAGTAGTTTATTTTTGGCCGTGCAACTGTCATAGCAATCTACTTGGAATAGGCTATGATTTACTGTTAAATTATACTTTGACCTTACCTTAATATAATATGTTTTCACATTTTTTCCAATTATTTTGCTGAAATTTGCATCTAGACATTTTAGTTTATACCCACAATTCCTTTCTTTGTATTGAGCTGCTAGGATGGAGAGACAGAGACGTGAAGAGGAGGTGAAAACTCGATCATCCAAGAAAGGGTCGGACGCGGAGCAATCGATGTTGAATAGGGTAGGATATCTTTCTCGTTTTTATATATTTTAAATTTCAAATTGCATGATTGTTGAGCGCAGTGCATGTAATGGCCTTGCTAGTGTGCCAATTTGTGCTTCAAAATTTCTGAAGGTTTTTCTTTTTTAGGCAACAAGTCCTCAGACAAGCAGCCAACAAAGTAGTGGGAACTTAAAATCAATGAAGGATTCAAAGTCTGATAAAGACAAAGACAAAGATAAAGAGGGACCAGAGGGTTCCGGTGTGAAGACAGCTGGGCCCGAGGGAGAAATAACCGCAGGTTTTCCCCCGCTTTTTTTTTTTGAAATCATTTGTTTGGCATTGCCATTGATTCAATTAAGATACTTTTCTGTATTTGGTAAAATCTCGCGACAGTAAAATAAATCACTAATATTTATTAGAAATCGTAAACTTGATACTGCTGACCTTGAACTTTTATGAATGTATTTTGTGTTCACATGTCTTTTGACTTTGTTAGTACTCTGTTTACAATGTTTTTAGTTTCTAATTTCAAAACTTAGAGAACTCCTAAACTCAACCTAAGGCAGCCTTTCTATTTAAAGATTACACCAAATTCTTCTGTTCCATTTTCAACACTTGACATGCTGAAATTCTTCGGGGATTTTGGGTCTATTGTTGGTGAGGTGTTCTTATACTTCTAAAATGTAAGAGATCGTGTTTTCCCTTCATCTCTGTTGCTTCCAATGAAGGGACTATTACTATAGACAAAGACCCAATGTTCGAAAGGATTCCTAATCTGTCGAATGAAGCCCTTTTTTGTTAAGTCAATTTATCCACAAATTATGATTATCAATTGTAAATTATGAAATTATCCAAAGGCCCACTTCTGGTAATTTCTTAGTAGGTTTAAATATGAGTGAATCTATTTATCGAATGTCACTTTTGGTGGAGGTTACGTTTTCGGTTTGGCCTTCTACCAAATGATCATGCCTTGTAGGATGATGTATTGGAAAAAGTTCAAAATCGTTAATTGTTTTTGGTGAGAGGACCAATGTGTATTATTATGATTTGAACACTAAAGAAAATGACAAACAAAAATAAAAGTGAACATCTTGTAAGAATGATTCTTTTTTCCAATGGCTGTAGCATTCTACCTATATTATTTTCCTCTAAATAATATCCTCAACAGTCAATAAATTGACTTAACAAATTTATTTCAAGTTTTTAACATCAAAAGATAGATAAAACAATTTTTTTTGGCAGCTGGCAGCCAAAGTTCATCTTTCAGCCATTTCTGTGTAGTGTGACCTCTGTACTATCATTCTTATTTCCAGTCTTCTGTGCCCCCTCCTCCCTGGCCTAAAAATGGCTTGGGGTGAAGGGATGTTTCTAGGATTGCCTTGCGTTCTAGCCTTGTGGTAAGAAGCCCTTATCTAAGCTACTTTAGCAGGTTGGTTGTGGAAATAAAATTGACTGCACTTGAGGGGGATGAGATAAAGAGTTGTTAATTTGAGGGGTTTAGAGAGTTGTTTTGGGGCCTTGATTTGACATTTCACAACTGTCCAACATAATATTCTTCCTACATCTCATTGATGTGGGACTGCAAGTGCTTAGCTACTCTTTTTTATTTTGGTTAAATAGCGAAGTATTTTGGTTAAATGGTTAAGCATTTCCGATGGAGCCAAAGATTCATTTGTTCTTTTGGCTGTCGGATGTAATGGACTTAATCAAAATGGCTCTTAAAACCTCTTTGCTTCCTTTCCATGAAGTAGAAGATGGTCGTCCCATTGTTGTCCCGTTACGCTTTTGGGTCAATTGGAAACAACCTCTCTGCAATTGCAGGGGTAAGGTTGCGTACATCTGATCCCCCCTTACCCCGCTTCTTGCGGGAGCCTCTTTGAGGCAATGGGGTAATGATAATGAATGATGTTTTGACATTTGACAAATGTGGAGGGGTTGTAGAGGAAATGAGAGGTATTGGAAGGAAGGAAATTTGATCCTTGTATAGTTGTATATGCTATCTGATGGTTGGAGATCTTTATATAATAATATTAACTTAAAAAATAAAGGTACAATTAGACAGTAAAATTAAAAGTCTATTAATCTAACCTAGTTGCTAGACAAAAATGAAAGACATGTTGGACTAAGTGAGTTTTTTGTGGAAGGAGAATAGATAGTATAAAAATATAATTGTCTTTCCATTTGTATATGTCCTGCCATATTTATACCATTGATCATGAAGAACATTCAACAGTAGTCACTGAGTATATCTTATATGATCGCTGCACTGCACGCGCAGCATGCATGCACTCTCCAATGACTTGGATTATTTATAGTTTCTCTTTCTTTCTTTTTTCTTATATTTTTTTTTTGAAAATTTCAGGTTTCTTATTGAAAAAGAGTGCTAAAACTAACAGTTGGAGTAGAAGATGGTTCGTGTTGAACGAAAAAACTAAAAAGGTAGGTACTAGCATTTTTTATTAAATCCAATGTCTAAGTGGTTGGTGCTTCAAAAGTTTTTGTTGGCTGGGTAGTTATTATGTTGCATTTATCAACTACTTTATCCTCCCTACTTCTCTTAGCCATTAGATGTACATGTGGAGTTTCTTTATTTTATTATGGACCTTTTTATCTTTTACATTTTTCTGGGTGAAATATCATTAGCTTTATTTGGTCTGTATACAGTCTTCCCTCTTTTATTATTAAAATCCAGTCTGTTGTTTAAATAAAGTGAAATCTGCCATTGACAATCGGATGGGATTGAAAGTCACTGGCTCCTGGTGGTGAATCTGGTGATGCACTGAGTTGTGCCCAGTATTGTGCTTGGTTTATGATGGTCAGATGGATTTGAATTCCAATTCTTCTTTTTATAATGCGTAATATGGTTGCAAATGATGTGATTGTTTATTTATTCTTAGATTCATTTACTACTCTGAAGGTACTACTTCCACTTCTACTTAAAAATAATTAAAATGGGTTGCTGCCTAAAAGAATAAGAGTTGTGTAAGACCTCTAGTTAAGGAACATCAGTTTGCTTGAAGACATAAGGGATACCCTCTTTGATAATTGCTATGCTTCTCCATAGCTCAAATGTCTGACGCTTGTCTTAACTTTATCCCCAATGACATCATGTGAGCCCTTTGACGGGATTTCCTGAGGATTTCTCCAATACCCATAAAAAAAAAAAGTAACCTTTATTGTTGTCTAATGTCACTGTTGTTTTATTTAAAGTTTCCCGCCAGTGCAATATATCAGTCAGCTAACATTAGGGTTTATAGTCTATAGTTTTTGAAAGTAATATTGTGTTTAATATTAAAACACTCCCTCATTTTTTTTTAATTTAAAACTAAGAGTAGTTTGGTTTTCAGTTTCGAGGATTTGACATTTGTTTGAATGCAGCCCTTGTAAAGTAAAAAGTATTCATTGTTCGTAACTGGAACGTGACCCTTTCCCTGACTTACAAGCAAAAGTAGCCTTTTCTTTCCATCGAATGTAACCCTTCAATTATTAAACTAACCCCATGTTACTAATGTAATCTTGTATTCATGTTTTGACATTCGTTTTAATGTAACAATTTTGTATCCGAAGTTTCTCTATTCTGGCTTATAAGTAAAAGCAACCTCATCTTTCAATAAATGTGACCTTATATCTGCTAAAAGCACTCCTTTCCTGGCTTGTGAGTAAAACTAACTTTTTTCTCCACAATACTTTTTTCTGTTTATAGGGACCATTAATTCAGTGAATGTAATCTTGTTTTCATCTGTTAGCATAAGGATATTTTTCATTGGGTCTTGAGTCTTGAATGCTTATGTGGATATTAATTCATACGTATTGATATTTATGCCTTATCTTGCAGCTTGGGTACACAAAGAAACAAGAAGAAAGACATTTCCGCGGTGTTATCACTTTAGAGGTAATAAGCACTGATGCAATTACTGTTACTGTTACCTTTCTTTATTTCTGGTTGGATATCTGCCATTGAACTTATATGAGGGGCAGCAGGATATACACCTATAAAAGTCCTTTAATTAACAATGTTTACTGAGCGCAAGTGTTTTATCTCGTACCTTTTAAAATTGCTTCAATATGTAGACTTAAAAGTATAGGTATGTGCTTATAGGTATGTGCTTATCAAGCCCTTGTCAATTAAAATTGGTCTGGACTCTTAATCTTCAATTTATTTATTATGTCATTACAAAATTGTTTTCTCCGTAATATGCCAAGATGCAGATTGTATTTTCTTTTAACTAAAAGGTAAGACATAAAATGACAGTAAAGAGAATAACAACAATAGGGGTGAATTAAAGCGCCTCTGGAAACTAGAATTGACAGACCCATATAAATAGAGCTAAGGGAACATCTGAAATGTATTGACCCTACCCCAAAAGCTTTTAGAGCACCCCCATCTGCCGAACAAACAGACTAAAGTTTGCAAATTACATTATAAAAATGGCAAGGAAACAAGTAGAATCCAAGATTCTAAACTCGTGCTTACCTAAACCTTTATATAAATTGCTTATTATTATTCAGGAGTGTCAAATCGAAGAAATTACTGACGAGGAAGATGCCCCTCCAAAAAGTTCCAAGGACAAAAAGTCAAATGGTCCTGATAAAGGTCCCAGCCTTGCATTTAAGTTGACGAACAAAGTACCGTACAAGACTGTTCTTAAAGGTTTGGGAAGCATATAACTTTTTTTCGTTCTGTTGTCTGACCATGTTTTGGCTCAATAAGAATTTGTTCATTTTATATGCAGCACATAGTGCTGTCCTGCTGAAAGCGGAGAGTGCGGCGGACAAGGTTGAGTGGTTGAACAAGTTAAAAAACTTCGCAACACTTAAAAGTGGTCAAGGAATGGGTGAAGCTGGGCACCCAATGCGTCAAAGTCATTCTGATGGTTCGCTTGTGAGTTCATTTGTCTTTTTCTTTTTGTTGTTTGGCTGGAGGTGGGGTTGCATTTGCAATTTATTAGCTGGTGTTGGAACTTCTATTTCATGGGAGATCCTTCACTGCTTATATCCGGGTTAACCGTATCATGAATTTCAGGAATGCTGACACTTTATTGTAGCTTCGGTTTTGTAGGACTGTCTTTCTCACCCCATGAATCATTTTATTGTGTTAAAGGAATTGCTAGAAATCACTAAAGAAAGTGACTGACAGTTTACTTATGAGAAGCAAAAAGGGGAAATAATGAATTCAGAAGGTTTTGGTTGCCTTTTCCCAAGTGGAAATGCCCCTATTAGTACTTATATCATTTCAGTTTAGAGAACTCCAATGCATTTCTCAAAAGGTGCCATGGAGTTGCTAATCATTGATAATTCATCTCAGGAAAGTTGTAGCAATAGTGAAGAAGCCTTTTACAGTTTTACTGACAGTAATGTGGCAAATTTTTCATCCTATTTTTTTCTTGGTTACTCATGACGGAGCTGCAAAACCCCTCATAGTTTTTACCTTGACTCTTCATTTTACCTCAAATATCCGTGTCGGATCCTCCACACCCGGACATGAGTATGTACACTTCGACACTTCATTTTGTACCCAATCATGCAATTTTTGTACAAAATAACCGTGTCGGACACTTGGACACGTACCCGAGTGCAACTTTGGTATCTTCCCTCATTCGTCTTAGATCGCTGGATTTTATAGCCTGCTTATTGGGTTGATTATGCATTAACTATCAAACTTTTTAATATCTACCATTTACAATATTTGGTGGCTTGTTGCATCAATTAGTTTGTTTGTAGAATTGTAGTTTGCTAATTTTTACAAGGTTATAGGATACAATGGCTAGAAGACCTGCAGACCCAGAAGAGGAGCTTCGCTGGATGTCTCAGGAAGTGCGTGGATATGTAGAAGCCGTTCTAAACAGCCTTGCAGCAAATGTGCCAAAAGTCTGTATTCCTCCCTCGTTTTCGTTTTCTCCTACCATGACATGATTTCATCTCTTATATACTTTTTGGCGATTGAACAGGCTGTAGTTCTTTGCCAAGTGGAGAAAGCCAAAGAAGACATGCTTAATCAACTGTACAGTTCCATAAGGTTAGGCTTTCTTCATGATTTGAATTTATGTGAGCTTGTTATAACTAATCAACTCAAATTTGAGATATTTCTTAACTTAATAGGCCTGATTTTTTTTTTAATGTGAACATATTAGCGTTAATCTCATATTTAATAAGGGTTGTTTTGCAAATTTGTCGTTTTTATTTATTTACTAGATTTTAGCCCGTGCGATGCACAGATTCTATTAAATTGTTATGTACATACCAATTTTATAAACTTCGTATTAGATTAAATTAGTTTTTGATTTTGTATTAAATTTCATTTTATTTAAAAATAAATAAATTTATGAGAGTGTTTGTTTTTGGATGAAATTGTATATGCGTAATATTAATAATTACTCCCTCCATTTCTTTTTTATGTATCCATTTGGAATCTGATGTGGTTTTTAAGAAAATTGGAATATTGGTTTGTATGGGTATATGTGTAATGATTGGGTGTAAGAGAAATGATTGGGTGTAAGAGAATATAATAAATAAAGGAGTGAAAAAATAATAAAGAAATAAGGTAAGAGAGAGGAGTGATAATGATGGGTGATAAAGGAGGTGAGAGAGTGGGTATATGGGGAAGGGAAAAGAATTAAATATTATGGGTGGGGAAAATTAGGTGGGAATATGGGTAGAATCTTTAGGTATTTTGGTAATTAGATAGAAATGTAAGGGTATTTTAGGATAAAATGTATGTCCAAAAATAGAATAGATTCTAAATGGATACAACAATATGAAACGCTTAAAATGGAAACGGATACAACAAAAAGAAACGGAGGGAGTAATTAATTAAAATATATACGTGGCGTTTAATTATTTATCTACGTGACACTCGAATTTTTTAATTCAAAATTAATTTTGAAATCTTATTTTTCATTGGCCGAAACCATTAGATTCCCTACATGGCGCTCTAATATTGGATAATGAATTTTATTTATTTTATTTTAGATTAGTGTTTGATTTTGAATGAATTTTGTTTTAGATTTTTTTTAATTATTATAGTGTTTGATTTTAGATGGAGTTGTATATATTAGTAATTAATTAATTAATTAAAATATCTACGTGGCACCTAATTAATTATCTACATGGCAATCGATTTTTTTAATTCAAAAATAAATTAGAAATCTTATTTTTCATTGGCCGAAACCATTAGTAATCCTAGGTGGCGCTCTAATAGTTCAGCAAATATGCCTCCTTTATATATGTATATTAGATTAATTAATTAAAATATCTACGTGGCACCTAATTAATTATCTACGTGGAAATCGATTATTTTTTAATTATTATAGTGTTTGATTTTCGATGGAGTTGTATATATTAGTAATTAATTAATAAAAATATCTACGTGGCACCTAATTAATTATCTACGTGTCACCTAATTAATTATCTACGTGTCACTTGATTTTTTAAATTCAAAAAGAAATTAGAAATATTATTTTTCATTAATTGGCCGAAACCATTAGTAATCCTAGGTGGCGCTCTAATATTTCAGCAAATATTCCTCCATTGGCCGAAGCCATTAGATTTTTCTACGTGGCTCTCTAATATTGGATTAATGTTTGATTTTAAATTGAAATTTATTTATTTTAATTTAGATTATTGTTTGATTTCGGATGAATTTTATTTTAGATTTATTTTTAAATTATTAGAGTGTTTGATTTTAGATGGAGTTGTATATATTAGTAATTAATTTATTAATTAAAATATCTATGTAGCACCTAATTAATTATCTACATGGAAATCGATTATTTATTAATTATTAGAGTGTTTGATTTTCGATGGAGTTGTATATATTAATAATTAATTAATTAAAATATCTACGTGGAACTTGATTTTTTTTAATTCAAAAAGAAATTAGAAATCTTATTTTTCATTGGCCGAAACCATTAGTAATCCTAGGTGGCGCTCTAATCTTTCATCAAATATGCCTCCTTTATATATGTATATTAGATTTTCTTTAGTTTTAAATACTACCTTTTTTTTTTCCTGCCCTTTTATACTCGCTTTTTGTTTAGGGTATTTATTTTTTTCTACTCACTTTCACTTTATTCCATTTTGGAAAACCCCTTTTACTATTTTACCCTACAATATATTCACATTTTCACACTCTTTTTCTCTCTTTATTCAACTTTTTCTTATACCCTCCCATTTTTTTTGTAACTCTGTCTCTTACTTAATCCACCTTTTTCAATTGTTTTTCTAAAGTACGTTTCTACAGTAACCAAGTCAAACAAAAAAACCGACTCCCTTTGTTTTTTTAAATGCATCACTTGCATGGGCACATAGTTTTAGGAGGTCCATGCAAGGTTATATTTCTTCCGTTCCTTAATTATTGCACCATGGTTGACTTTACGCTCTCCAGACATGACTTGGACTCTTACTATATGGAATTATGTATAATTGAAAGTTATAAAAAGTTGATATTTAGAAAATAAATATCGATACGTATCTAACAAAATCACACGCGATTATAATTTTTCTTGCGTATGAATAAAAAAGATGACCAAAGGGAAAGTGTGAATAATGTAAAAACCCAAATGGTGCAACATTTAGGGAATTTTGGATGAATTATAAAAATGTGTAAGTGGGCAAATAGATAATTTATTTATTAACGTAAAACAATAACGAGGGACCATGATAATGATTGCATATGAGAGATGATGGTTTTTTTTATTATTTAAGTGAGAACCATGGGAGAGAGAAACAATAAAATATTTCGAGTGGGGATTAATGAAAGAGAGAAATAATAAAATATGATAGAAAGTTACCAAATGTAGATTTGAAACACCCATAATAAGCAAGTGATGATTTAAAAACCCGGAGGGTGTAGTACATGAGTTGTCTAAAGGACTATGTCTGTGTATCTTCATTATCATTATCATTTTCCCGTTGCCTCAAAGAGGCTCCCACAAGAAGCGGGATAAGGGGGGTTCGGACGTACGCAACCTTACCCCTGCAATTGCAGAGAGGTTGTTTCCAATTGACCCAGAGGCGATAGCGGGACAACAATGGGACGACCATCTTCTACTTCATGGAAAGGAAGCGAAGAGGTTTTAAGAGCCATTTTGATTTAGTCCATTACATCCCACAACCAAAAGAACAAATGAATCTTTGGCTCCATCGGAAATGTACATACTATGTCTATGTATCTACTTGGTCAAAAAAAAAAAGTTGGCTAGAGAATTATGCATAATCTTCATCCTATTATTTATTTGTTCTACTTTATTTTAAAAATGAGAAAGAGATCACCAAGGGCTGAGATACCTTATATGTGAGGAAACGGTTAGTCGTTGGTGGTGCCCACTCCCTCTTACAATGTACTTCGTACAAATATTTGATAGGAGTAATATTTTTACTACATACGAAGTACATATGAAGAAATAATTAGAAAGGGAAAGATGTGCTGCTAAACTAACAGATTTATCAATAATCAGTATAAATAGAGGGTTATGGTTTTGTTTTTTGAGGGAATTAGAGGGTTATGGTTGTTTAATTTGAATATTCAAGCTGAAATTCTTTTCCCTCTTTTATGTGAAATTCTTTCCCCTTAATTTCTCCATTTCGTTTTCTTCTGTTAATTTTCTTGAATGTTCCTGTGTAAATTCCTCTTTTATCTCACACATTCTGTATCTATGTATGTCTGTGGCCTTTCTTTTTAGTGGCCAGAGTTCTACGAAGATTGAAGAGCTCCTTCAAGAAGACCAGAATGTGAAACGTAAAAGAGAACGTTATACGAAACAGTCATCTATTCTATCAAAACTTGTGAGGCAGTTAAGTATCCATGATAACCGGGCAGATGCTGCATCTGGGTGGTCTGATGGTGGTAGTGGTGCAGGTAATGCATATCACCTTCTTGAGTATTCTTCACCATACTGTGTCCACCTTCCAAACGGTTCGAGTACTACATGTTTATTGTTTCCTAATTCTTACTAAAGATTATGGGAAGCTGGGAACAACCAAATAAGCGTGCTCTTCGAAATTCTAATTAATTGCAAGAATACCCAACATGGAAACATAATGGTATATGTAGTTTTGCTTCTTGATTTACCTTGAAAATGTTCTATCCACAATCAATGTAAGGTTCTGGTTTTTTAGATAACAAAAATGAGACATATAATCTATGTCAAATCATTTTGCGGTAGGTTACATTGATACCGTTCCCCACGTGCGGCAAGTGAGGTGGATTGGGTAAGGGGTTATCCTATGTACTAACAATAGGTAGTAGGGTGATGTCGATTAGAGATAGTGGTCACCCCATTTCCATCTGGCCAAAATAGTTCAACCCGTCTGTTAGGCGATAGCAAATTGTAGGGAGTAGCAGTGATATCATATTTAGTTTTGTAAGGATTGTCAATTGACAAATGCCAATGTAAATGCTAATGGATTTCCATCCTTAAACATATTTTTATCCGTATAAATTCCTCAATATCACCTCTGTGATATGGAAATTTATGAAGAAAACATGATATTTGAGGGTTGAAAAGCATTTTTCGTGGACATTGGCATTAGGCTCTCCTCACAACATTGCACTATAAATCCATTATCATTAATTCATTATCACACACTGAATGGGCAATAAGAGCTTATTTTAAAAATCTTGTTGTCTTGATCCCAGTTAACAAATTCATGTTCATGAAATCTAACTGCCTTAGATTATATTTCATCTTTATTGACCATAATACTTATAATCATTACTTCCTCCGCCCCCATTAAACTTCCTTTTTGTCCCAGGTTCATTTTAAGGAGGGAACTTTTAGTGAGCTTTTGTTGGTTAAAGGTGAAGGCAAATGAGGTAGTGGGTATAGTTTAATGTTATTCTAGTGGATTTGAGAGAAAGTGTTGACCCCGTCACCCAAACCGCCGCAGCTCCGCCTCTTCACACACCTGCGGATCACCTACCGACGACACATACGCGTCTAACAACCTAGAACCCTCGCAAGATCCCGCCTCCTTGACCTACTCTATTTATCCCTGCTTCTCCACCCCATTCTCTTTCTTCCTCGCTAGAACCCCCCATCCACCACCGCCCAACAGCAAGCCTAGACCCCCTGCACCCCAACTCCTTCAGCCCTCACTTACTCTCGCCCATTCCACTCTCACTCTCATTCTCGCATATCTCTTTCTCTCTCCACCTCCCTAAAGAGATAATCAATTGTAGTTGGTGATATTTCAAAGGAGAGAGGAAGCGGCAGGGAAGGGAGAGAGAGATGGGGCGCAACCATGGGGGGAGATTAGGGGAGACAGCCATAGAAGATGGCAGCCATGGATATGCGAGGAAGAGAAGGACAAAGTCTTTATAAAATTTAAATTTAAATGGATTTGGACCAATTAGTGTGAGACACATGTCATATAAACTAGTTAATCCGGTTACTAAGAGGTCAAAGATCATTCAGGGAAGATACCTCTAAAGCTTGGATTACTCAAAGCTTGGATTTTAGAAGATCGGGCAAAGGGTAAATTATATTTTACAAATTTTCCTTCAAAATATTAGCTGGTCAGTAGATATTCAAGTGGCTGAATATTGGGTATGAAAATTTAGGTGGATGCAGCTGTGCTGGTGTTGGGGAACCATCCCTCAATCCCGCCAACCCCTCAGTTAGTTAAGTGGAAATATCCCTTTAAATGGCTGTCCTTACCCTCGGTATTATCTGGATTCTCCAGATTTTAGGAGCTTGAGAATCATGTGTAAAAGTGTTCTTCGTACAGATGCAGTGAGAATTTCATTGTTTGCACTAGATAACAAAACTAAATTCCCTCCGGTAACCTAAAGAAAAAAGATAAGAAAATCACAGGCATAACCTGGGACGAAGTAAGGCTCTATGTACCTGTTCAAATATTCCATGGCTCACATAGTGCTATAAGCAATGAAAATAGTGACCTGTACCCACCCAACTCGAAATAATTGACCCATACCTGAAACTTATTAATCTGACATGCTCCTAGCCTAACTGACCCAAAATTTATTTAACTAATAATGATGTTTTTTTTTATTTAACGTTAGTGTTGATAGGCTCTAATTTGACCTCAACCCGAGTTGACCAAAAGTGAACTAAAAACAAGCCAAAAAACTCGTCCTTTATAATCTGAATGTGACCTGGCTGAGCCTGGTTTAACCAACCTGCTTCATTATCTTCCATTTGAGTGGTTTTGCAATTGCAAGCGGTTCTAATAGGCATTTTACTGTGATTAAATTTGAATCACATTTATGGAAGGGGTTAATTTACATATCTTTATATTTCACTATATAACCTTGTTGGAAGGATTTCATCATAATTTTAGTTGTCCTTTGTGACATATGTCCTATTTCACTACTCCGGCCTGTTCTTTAAGCCTCTTGATCATACATTTGTTGAAATGAATCGTTGCTCTGTTTCCTTTAGTTTCTATGAATCTGTTACTGAAGACGTAGTCTTAAATTTGTGCAGAAAGCAGCCCCAGAACAGGGAGCTCAGGGGCTGGGGATGATTGGAGAAGTGCATTTGATGCTGCTGGTAATGGTCCAACAGATTTTTCTAGGACTCACAGTCGACGGTACAGTGATCCAGCACAAAATGGTGATCTGAATGGCGGATCTAGCTCAAACTCAAACAGCCGTCGCACTCCAACACGATTGCCCCCGGCTCCACCTTCATCTGGTAGATACTAGATGCTCGTGGATCGAGGTTATGATGCCTGATTTTATGATTCGTGTAATTCTTGTTGGGGTGGATGTTTTAATCTTGCTCCCTGATATTGAGCATTTCTTCTGCTCTCCTTTATATGTCATAATAGTTTTGTAGATTGGGAGAAAAAGAACAGGTGATTCATGTAGATAGATATTGGGCGGCTTTTTTTTCACTATTGATGACTCGATTTTGCAACGTGTCAGGCAGTTTGTTCATTAAAACTTTCTTGTTTCCCTCCCTTCTCTTGGGGATGATGCCCTTTGCGCATAATGATTGTTAAACTTCTTTGCCAGAGATTATCAAAGAAATCACAAATACAACAGTTAATTCGTTTTCCAATATTTTCCCATATAAAAAAAGTTAATTAAAAATATCTTCTCCGTTCATTTTAAGTTGCACATTTTGAATTGTTGCCCGTATTCCGTGTATAATATATTTAATTGTATGTCTGGATAATTTGTACTTAATTTTTGGGAACTTTTAGTATGATTTGATTTAACTTTTATATTATGAAATTTTTTTATGGATAAACATTTTAAAGGTTACATGGTTACTAGTTGTGAAACCCGGTAGTTGCCCGGGTTGTATTGAGAAGTATAACCAAACTCTATGTCTTTTCTTCATGTTTCAAAATAAAAAATCAAATCATTAATCTAATATATATATATATATATATATATATATATATATATATATATATATATATATGAAGGAGAGTGTTTTGGAGAGCATTTGGAGCGCCCAGAGGATTTCCATGTCATCAAACAATAATATTTCCTCCGTTCATTTTACATGCAACATTTGTCACTTTTATGCGTGCCAATGCACAATTTTGATCATTTTTCTCTTTGATTCTCTTTAAGTAAAAATTATAAAATTTTAATATTTTGAAAATACACATTAAGACGAATCTAACAAGGTTTTACATGACTATATTTTATCTTACGTATAAATCACTAATGGTCAAAGTAAAATACGTGAACAGTGTAGAATTTACACAAACGTTGCGAGTATTAAAAATCAGATGAAGTATTATTTTATATTTATTAAAAAATAAAAATAGATGAATAAAAACCCAGTAAAAGATAATAAGAGATAAAGATAAATAAAACTCGGTAAAAGATAATAAGAGAAAAATAAAAATAGATAAATAAAAATCCGGTAAAAGATAATGAGAGATAAAGATAAATAAACTCATTAAAAAATAATAAGAGAAAAATAAAAATAGATAAATAAAGAACTGGTAGATAAATAAAGATCCGTTAAAAGTTGATAAGAGATAAATTTTGAAATTTTTTAATAGAACGTTTTTTTTTTCGAAATTGCATTATTATAATGATAAACTTTATAAAACTAAGCTTATGGGGAAAGTAAAGCTTAACATGTAAATTTATGTACGAAGTATATAAATTTAAATTCAAACAATATTTCGTAAGATAAATGTTTTCTTTTTGATAAATAAACATAATTATGAAATTGGATATGATTTATTTTTTTTAAAAAAGTAAAGATATCAATTTATATAAACTCAAATTTCTTCTTAAAAAGAAAATACAACTTAGCTCGCGCGATATCAATTTATATAAACTCAAATTTCTTCTTAAAAAGATATATATATATATATATATATATATATATATATATATATATATATATATATATATATATATATATATATATATATATATATATATACTAGATTTTAGCTCGCGCGATGCACGGATTCTATTAAATTGTTAAGTTAAAATAAAATTCTTATATATACCAACTGCTGTATTTTATACATTAGATTAGATGAGTGTTTGATGTTGGATTGAATTTCATTTTAGATTTATTTTTTAATTGTTAGAGTGGTTGATCAACCATTTTGAGTTACTAATATGTGTTATTGAGTGTGCCTTAAGTTTCAGGTTCATTTAATGGGAAATTGGCCTTTTTAGGCTCATTTCATGATGAATTGGGCCACTGCACAATCCCGAGGATGTTCGGGACGTTTATTGTCGATTCTTAGGAGCCTATGATGCTTACGTTTGAGCCCCAAGAGTCATACTCGATGAGCAAGTTGAAGATTTATGCGTCAAGCCGGTTGCCCTGCGACTGGAGGCGAATGGAGACTAATCGGGCGAACAAAATGGGAATTACTCCTTTCAGCACGCGCCCGATCGGGCGACCCTTGCCCAGTGCCCATCGGGCGCCCATCCTGCAGCATCCGGTGAAGACTTTTCATCCGTCCGATCGGGCGGGTGCCTGCCCGACCGACCTGTTTGCGAGTCGGATGCCCGATCGGGCGACGACAACCACGGGCGCGTTTTTACTTAGTTATTTCCGATTTTTCGTTTTGTTTTGGGCAAGACTATAAATATAGCCCTTAGTTATTTGTTTCAAACATCTTATTTTCTAGTATTGAGCACTTAGTTTATTTTACTACTTAGTTTTATTCTCTCAACTATAATCAAACACTTAGTTTTATTTTCAATCAAAGTTTCAATTTTTCATTTACTCTTCCATTCTTCGTTTAGGTTATTTTAAGTATGTGTGAGTAGTCTCATTCTAGGGTTTTGGGAATCCACGAACTAATATGAAGGGATGATTGAATATTTTTTATTGTTGGTATTATTTGTTAATTCCTATTGATTGCTTTCATTTACTTTGCGATTGGATTTGCGCATGACTAATTGTATTAGTCTAGCAATATCAAGTTAAGATTCGAGAGATGCAATGTAATCCCCCGTAAATTTATAAACGTTATTTATATATTTTAACGTATATTTAATATATTTAAATAAGAATTTACGAATTTGAGAAATAAATATATAATTAACGTATATTTATTTTATTACATTTTGAATATTTTTAATGATTCATGAAATCAAAATAATTTTAGAATTTTAAGTTGAAAAGAAATCGAGTTACGAAAACTGATTGAATTTAGAAAACGATCCTAGTTGGTTTTGGATTCGAATCCTACAACTAAATCCTAGTTCAAGCCCATTTTTGCAAAGCCCAAACAATAAACCCCATACTCCCTTCTCTAACTCTAATTCACGTGAAACAAAATAAAAAAAATAAAAAAATAAACAAAGCCAAAACCCCATTTGAACTTCACGTGAAAACGTAAAAGAGAAAAAAAAAAAAGAAGCAAAACCTATCTCTCATTCAAACTCACGTAAACTAGCAAACCCTCAAACCTTGGTACTCTCTGCCCAGCCGCCAGCCACCGTACACCCGCCGGACCGCCACCGTCCTCGTCACAGCCGGTAAGCTCTTCTCCGTCGTCCTTCCTTTTCTCTTTCGTTCCCCTTTTCTTTTCGTTCTTCTTTCTTCGTTTTCACCCCTCCTCACGTGATTATGCTCGAACCTCGCACAGCCCCAGCCGCCGACCACCTACCGCCGCCGCGACCGCCAGCTGCACGGTAACCTTCTTCTTCTCCTTCGTTCTTCTTCCTTTCTCTTTCGTTCGTTTCTTGCAGCTTCGCTACCCTTCTCACGATCTTTTTCGCTCTTGCTCTCCTCGCTCGTTTTGGTTTTTGCGCAGCAGCAACCGAGTCGCGCCACCCTCTCCTTGCTGTCGCCGAGCAGTGCTGCCGCCTCCGGCCGCGCCTCACCGCCTGCCACCGTCGTCCTCTCTCGTCGGTTAACTCTTAAAACCCAAAGCTAATTTTTTTATATCATATGTATTAATTTAAATATTGTTGGAGTGAATTAAAATTATGATTTTTAAGCTTTATTTACTTATTTCAGATTTTAATATTGTATGATTAAATTATTAATTTTCAGATTTCATACATTGATTGAAACGAGAATTTAAATTAGTTAAAGCGGGAATTCTAAGTTTTTAATGATGTTGGATCATGGTAGAATGATTTGGAATGATTAAAACTATTATTTTTATATTCTAAGCATGGTAATTTGGTGTTGGGGAAGTTTTTAAACAAATTTATATGCTTGAAATTTAAAGTACGATGTTTGCAAAGAATTTTCAACGAATTTCAATCACTAATTCAATAATTATGATGCTAAGAAATCAAATACTCAAGTTTTGATATTGGGGAAAGTTCTAAATATGTTTAGGATGTATTTAGAATGCTTTGTTATTGTTGTGAATGTTTAGAAGTTGATTGTGAATCCTTGTTGGTTGTTTTAGGCGGAGAATTCTCCTTAGGCGACTTTTGAATTATTAAAGTGGTCTTGCAGTTTGTTTACACAAGGTACGTACATACCTGTGTGCTTGGAATGTGTGCTAATTGTTGAAACCATGTTGAATTTGTTGTTGAACTTGCCTATGTTGATAGTATTGTTGAACTTGGTGATGTTGATATTATCGACGAACTCAGCCAGGTTGAAATTGCATGTTTAATACTGTTGCATGGACATATTGAACCTATATTGCATTACGAGAATTATAACATGTTAGTATGGATGATTGATGCAAACATGTTTGATTGGGAACACTAGATTACTTTGTATATATTGATTCAGATCAGTTGATTGTTATTCCCTTTTAGCTTTTCACTACTTTATGAGGGCCGAGGACCTTGTTTAGTAAGTTGAAACCTTATACCCATATAGAGGGGTTAATCAGTATTAAAGGAAAGGTTGGATTTAATTGGAATGAGTCTTCTTTGATCCCTTTATGATACTTACTTAATTCCAAGATAAAAACAGTTGTGAATACCTGTGGTTTGTATGCCTTATGTGATTGTTAAGTCATAACAGAGTTTCAATTTGTAAATCATGTAAAGTGAAACTGAATAGCAATAGCTTTAGACTGTGCACGTCTAAAGTGACGGACAAACAGGAGTTGGGGTTCATGGTGGTAGCCCATGGCCTTTAATTCGGACCGGATTGATCACCGTGTCCTATTTTTATTCAAACGTTCCTCGATATCGCAGGTCACTGAGGTTACGGAGTCGCGCCGGTACCTCGTCTTCCTTAGTGAAGCCTCTAGCTAGAAAACTCGGTCCATTGTCTATTTCAACTAAAATAATATTATTGTTATAAGTCTAGCCTAGTCTAGTCAAGTATGGTCGTCAAATTATCATGTTTGTCTGCCCTTATTTATTTTCATTAGTATCATGTTAGGATGGTTCGTTTAATAAGTACCATGTTAGGATTATTATTGTTTTAGTATGTAGTACTCAGCTTTGCTGATTACGTGCTTTGTTTGTGTGTGTTGATCATGGCTATGCCTTATTGATCCTGTGATGACCCAACTTTGGTGAGCAGTCTCTAAGGATCAATAAGCGTTGCCCATCTACAGGTTTGAAGATGATGCATCATTGGGATCGGGATTAGAGAGCTTGTAGTTATATTTGTTTTATTAAGTGATTTGGTTTGTTAACTTAGATTTGAATGTTGTCGTACTATTCATATTTCCTTATTTCCGTTAATTGGTTTTGGACTTAATATGTAATCGATTATTTATGAACCTAAAAGTTAGTTTTATGTTTTCCGCTGCAAAATTCTGAATAAGCCGTACGTTTTCACACGGGCGATAATGCCTTGATAATTCTCTATAGTTATATTTATAAAAGGGTTGTTTTAGAAAAAGGGAATTGTCGGGGTGTTACATGCAATTTGATATTTAGGCTTGTTTCAATAGGTAGAATTGAGATTAATACATAACGAGAGCATGTTAATTTCAAGTCTATGATTAGTATCGATTCGAGAGAGCATGCTAGTCTAATTAACTATTTTATTGATTATTAATATTGTTTATCATCCTGGATTGTTGTTCATTGGTGAACCTATGCCCTAGACCTTTTAATATCTGAATTCTTCCTTGTTTCATTATTGTCGTAGTTTAATATTCAAACTCAAACCATTTTCTTGTTTCCCAATATTCTAGACCTTAGTTTTAGTAATAGAAACAATGCATGTTTTCATGTGGATACGATCTCTACTCCCCTTACTATCTTGTTAGTGGACTTAGGTTTATCTTTGATTAGGTAATACGACTTTAGCCTGTCAGGTACTGTGCGGTAGAATTTCGCGCTTTTTTAATCTTATTTTCCCTTATTTTATGCTTGATTTAGTGTTTTCTGTTGAATTTGCACCCCAAGTTATCGTGTCTAATCATTTAAAGAGTACAACTTAAAAAATTTCCTAAGTAAGCAATAAAGTCTTAAGTTTTGAACTTCAAATTTGTATCGTGCCCAAGTTTCGGGACGAAACTTCTTTTAAGGAGGGTAGACTGTAATACCTCGTATTTTGAAGTAATTATAAATAAATTTTATTATCTTTATTAAGAATTTTGGGATTTTGTGAATTTAAATCACATTTAAATAAGCTATTTAAATGTATTAAATTAATTAAAAGAATTCATATTTTAATTAATTTACTTTTCATGTTGAATATTTATTCGGGTTTTGAAATTAGAAGCCAAGAAGCATAATTCAAAGCCCAAATTAAGAGCCCAACTCCATGGTGTAGGAAAGTGTAGGAAATTCAAGAAGATTCCTTGATCTTATCCTAATGACACCTCACTATGATTAAGAGAACTCAACCTTAGTTAATTAAGTTTCTATGAAACTTCCTTAGCCTTGATCCCCAAGTATCCCCACACTATAAATACCCTTGGGCATCCCTCATTTCTCCTCACAAATTGAAGAATTCTTTCTCTCTCTACTTTCTTCTCTCCCAAGTGTTCTTTTCTCTTTCTTTTCTTTTTCTATCTCTTTCCTTCTCTCCCTCTTTGGTGTTGCTGCCCAGCAAGCCACCCAGCTTCGTGTGCTGTTGCTGCCGGCCTCGCCCTCTCCTCGCGCACAGCTCCCCGCGCCAACCTTCCTAGTCGCTACGCACATCGCACTCCTTTCACGCACCTGCTCCCGTCGCTGCCGCAAGCAAGCAGTGTGCCTTGCTGCCTTGTACGTGCACTCCTGCAAGCTATATGAGCCATTGCCTTGCTTGCTTGTGCTTCTCATCATTCTAGTGCTTTAGACCGGTTAGGTATAATTCTCTTCTTCCGAGCCTTCTCTAGGATTATAGCTTCAATCTTTATTATATATATTTTGATGATGGACTGTGATTAATTATATATTTGGGATTGGTTATGGACACCAAAGTTAAGGATTGTGATGATTAGAACGTTGAGGATTATTTTTGATTGAAGAATAGTAATTTTCCGATTTAATTATGAGATAAAGTTTAAATCTTTACGGATTTTTAATGATATTAACGATGATTTAAAGTTAGGGTTTTTCCCTAAACCTTATGGCTAATTGATTCACATAATTAGATGACAATTTAAATTATGGTAATCAATTGTAATTTTCAGATTTAGTTTGAGACATTAAGTGTCAATTTTTAATGGTTTTAATAATGAAATTAGCCAAATTTCATGCTAGGGTTTTAAGGGATTAATTGGAACTATATCAATTACGATTAATTTCTCATTAATTCAAGCTTTTTAAAACTTAATAAAGTTGTTGAAAATTTAATGAACATGGATAATAATTAAGTCTCGCTATTGTAATGATAGGAGGAGATTTCTAGAGAATTAACTTGAATTGGAAAGTGGCCCCAACTCTTAGAACTTCAAAGTACGTGCAAGTCTAGGGTGACCATCTTAATTCCATGATGATTCATGTGATGATTTTATATTGCGATTCATGTATTTGAACTAAGTATATGGATTCATGTTTGATTGTGTGAACAAGCATCTTAAGGATATTGTTTATGTTTGTTGAATTGAAGTAAACAAGCATGTTATGATTGATTTACGTTTGTCTAATTGAAGTAAGCAAGCATGTTATGATTGGTTTATGTTTGTTGAATTTGAATAACAAGCATGTTTTCCAAGTATGGTTATGCATGTATGATTTATTCACATGCTGGAAGGGTTTATGCTATTGTACGTAATGTCTAGCATGTTTTGAGCTAAGTTATTGTGCACTATTGTTATTTACCACATATGAAGGGATAGCTCTTGTTAGCCACCGCAGATGTAGTCAATTGAAGTAAGTATTCATTCGTGCCTACTGTACGACCCGCATGTTAATCTACATGTCGTGGATTACTCAAAAAGTGTTGAGAAGGAACCAATTCACTAGCTTCTTGATTGATTGATCACAAGTCCTAATGAATTAAAAAGGGAGTCTTGTTTGGTTGTCCGTTTATTAAATGTCTTGCTTGACTTTGTCTTGAGTCGGCTTTGTGAATAAAGTATTAATAAAAGTAAAGTGCAACCAGAACAAGCTTCAAAACTCTTGGAACGTATATACCTCGAGTATGAACAGGGAAGTCTTGCCGGAAAACTTGACTCCTATGAATGATACAAGTCGTTGTTTCATTCTTTTTATGCTCTGGAATTCCGTCCGTATGGCCCGACAACAATTATTATTTTAGGTGTGTGGTTATCTCCGAACACATGTCCTTTGAAAATTTTCTTTAGGCCCGTTCGAAGATTATTCTAATTAATCTACAAGTCAAGAGCCGAGTCGAAAGTCGAGTGTTGTCATCATGATCAATTGTTTATTGATTTTCGTTTGCGTGTGATTTAATTATTGTTGGAGTGAAGCATGTTAGCATAGGATTTCATTCTAGATTATTTAAACTCAACGTTTGTTGATTACGTGCTTTATGTTGGTCATGGCCTACGCCTAATGACCCTATGATGATCCTTCAATTGCATTCGCATTGTTGGGGAGTAGAAATTGATAACGGGTTGGTAGAGTTGATTAGCAAGAGAAATCATCTTGCATGGGGATGGTTGAGCGAGTTTCTTTTCTCGTGCATTGTTTCAAACTCTATTTTTTTCATTTGCCTAAAGTATGTTTCAATTAGTTAGTGGATTTGGTTTTAAGGTATTTGGTTTGGGCCGCTATGGTTCCAACTTGTAGGGAAACCATTAACTATCTTTATTTATTTAAAATTTTATTTTATTCCGCTGCGTAACTTTGATAAGTAGCCTTAACCGTTTCTATATTGGCGGTACTACTTTAGTAGTTCCTTATTATTAAGTTGGAATTGGGTTTATTTATAGTAAGGAATTATTAGGGTGTTACAGGTTGGCTCGTCGAGTAATGGGCCCCCTTGCTTGCTGGCCTGTCGCTATTCGTGCTTTGTTTTCCGATTCCGGAATCTATTTCCGACGCGAACAATATTTCCGTTTCCAGTAATATTTTCGATCCCGACAATATTTCCGATTTCGACAATATTTCCGTTTTCGACAATATTCCCTATTCCGACAATATTTCTATTTTTGTTAATATTTTCCGATACGAACCATAATTCCGTTTCCGGTAATATCTTCGACTTCGATAATATTTATATTTCCGTTATGAACCATATTTCCGTTTGCGACAATATCTTCATTTTCGGCAAATATTCTTTCTTTGCCTTTTGATGATTTGTTTAGCTCCCACTGGAACCAATATCCATTATTTTCGAAAATCCATAATTAGAGTATTTATTTAATATAATATTCACCTAAATACTTGATTCATTCATGTACTATTTGTGTGACCCTACGAGTTCAGTCAAGAGTAAGTGTTGACATTAATAATATTAATTCTACTTGAACTGAAGCGGCCTCTAGCTAGACATTCAGATCACTTGATCTCACTGAATAATTGACATTCTTAATTAATACTGAACCACATTTATTAGCTAGACTTAGCATTAAATGCAAACTTGAACCAAAGGCATATTTCCTTCGGTCTCCCACTTGTCCTTAAGAAAAGTGTGTATTTCCTAATTCCTTTGTCGCTTCATGCCTTCAATAAACATAAGGTAAGACTGGTCAGGCATACATAGCTTTTCCTACCTCGGAATACACCTGCGGTTTTCACCGTAAGTTGATCCATCAGACTTACTAAGCCGACATAAGTTCCATGACTAAAATTTAGTAAGATAAATCAAAATTAAATCAATAATCAATACTAATTTCAAGTTATATAGCCCCGTATTTTGATTTGCAGACCGATCCGTGAGACACTCGATCAAGTAGTATAGAGAATTTAATAAGTAGAGTCGTGCAAAATAGTACAACCTATTACTTCAAACCTGTCAAACACATCTCCAATTCTTGAGGAAGGATACACCGTTGTGGGACAGTGGGTTTCCTTCCCATACCCACCCAAAAAAAAAAGTAAAAGAAAAGAAATTGGAAAAGATGGCTCACCCTTAAATAAATGGGTAAAAGTGTTGATAACTTGTTATATGCTGTCCATGGTAATATAAGTATTTTCATTGTTGTATATATATTGTCATTGTTGAATTAGAATACTGTCATAATCACCCAACAAAAAGGAAATTAAATGAAATAGAAAAAGGAAAGGGACCACTTAATAAATGGGTAAAGTATTGCATATTAAATGAAGGGGATTTTTAAACGATGCCCGTGTTAGCTAAAAACGCCCGCATTTGTTATGTAAAAATACGTGTTTACCCTTTCATCCTTTTCCCTCCTCATCTCACCCTTGCTCATCACGTGAGAAACAACGGCCAACAATCCCCCAAAGTATGTAAATCGACAATAATTGAATTGTATCAAAATGAAATGGTTCCCTTGCAATATGATTCAATTTATCCATGGTTGCCGTGGTACTCCGTAATGGCTCCAAGATTTTGTCGCCTCCTCCTTCATTAGCGCCGCCACCGCAAAAGGTTTGAATTTCAATAATTTTTTTGGTTAAGGTCACGCATGAACTTTGCGGAGGAGTCAGGGAAGTCGCGTGCAGGTTGTCCTCCGGTGACTGATAGGCTGTCGTACACCCGTCAAAAATAAAATCCTAGCGAAACCTCCTAACAATGCAGTAGGGTAAGCAGGGTCGAATCCACAGAGAGATGGCTATTTAAATCTAGCTTTCAAGGTATGGCGAAACTAACAATGTCACAAAATTTAGGATTGAATGTTTAAACTAAAATAAATAGAAAAATAAACTAAAAGATCTAGGGCAACGGTTCACCATGTTCATAGTTCAGAATCAATCAAAACATCATCAACAACTCAAATATTCAAATTATCTAGAGCACAAGTTAATCCTACGGCCGGGTCTTAACACTCTCAATTCAACATATGCAGTACGATCGCTAACATAATCAGAATTGCTAGTTGTAGGTAAGCCTCTAAAATTCGATCTTTCGATTCTAAATTCTATTAGCATGATTTAATCAAACAATTGATCAGATTGCAAAGATTAACAATATAAACCTAATCAACTAGAAATATCAATGAATAATCAAACCATCAACAATAATAATAAGGATTCATAATATAAACATGGATTCCCAAATCCTAGAAAGCAAACTACTCAATCATGAAACGAACAATGAAAATCAAATCTAAGAATGAAAACATAATTAAAAGCAATAAATAAAATAAAAAGGAAAATCAATAATACCTCAAAGAATTACATTAATGGAGTTTGTAGAAAAACTATAGTTCATGAAAAAGAAAAGAGAGAAAAAAGAACGTGAATTAGAAATCTAGGAGAATTGAAACCTAAAGGAAAAATAAAGCATGAGGGAAATAAATTAATTCCCTTAAGTATTTATAGTTTCTCTTTTCTAAAACAAAATAAATAAATAAATAAGAAAATAAAAAAAGAAGTCGTCAATGATTGGTCGATGGAACGATGACGTGGCGATAAAACCCGAGCACGAACAAGTTGGACGGACAAGAGGATAATATGCCGCGAAATATGGCAGCGAGGGATCTTGGCGAGCCATCCCTCGCTGGCCCGATGAAGCATGTAAAAGCATAAGCAAGGCAGAGGCAGCGAGGGATCTCGCGCACCATCCCTCGTTGGCCTGGTGAAGTGTATAGCAAAGCAAAGCAACGAAGCAATGAGGCAGCGAGGGAGCTAGCGAGCCATCCCTCGCTGGCCTAGTGAAGTGCAGCAAGACAAGACGACGAGCAACGAGGCAGCGAGGGAGCTAGCGAGCCATCCCTCGCTGGCCTAGTGAGATGCATAGCAGGCCAAGGCGACGAGCAACGAGGCAGCGAGGGAGCTAGCGAGCCATCCCTCGCTGGCCTAGTGAAGCAAGCAACCATGAAGCGATGAGGCACGACGATGGATGTAGCGAGCCAACGATAAATGTAGCGAGCCTACGATAAATGTCTTGCGAGCCAACGAGGGATCTTGCGAGCCAACGAGGGATCTTGCGAGCCAACGATAAATGTAGCGAGCCTACGATAGATGTCTTGCGAGCCAACGAGGGGTCTTGCGAGCTATGCACAAGCGATATATCGAGTTAATCATCCCCGGAAAACTCAATTCTCCGATCAAACACTTCGTCTCCGACTCAAACCATCCGGTGATCATTCGTTCCACCTCCAAACACTCCGAAAGCACCCAAATGATTGTAAAATCACCTGAAATATCAAAGAAAACACAAACGGAGCGTAATAGAGTACAATAACGACGACTTATGCAATTATGACTCTAAATGCAACTAAAATGAGACGAATGCCTAGAAATGCAACCTAAATGAGCCTAGAATACCCTATATAAATATGATTCATCAAATTCCCCCAAGCTAAACTGTTGCTTGTCCCCAAGCAACACTAGACCGAAAACAGAGAAATGAGACGCACATGACTTTCATTGAACTTGAACAAACCTACTCAACTCTCGGGCAAACAATCAAACAAAGTTATTAAGACAGAAATTTAGCTCGGATACAAATAGAACCACAAAGCATCATGATCCACAATTGAAACAACCAAGCTTAGCCACAAACCGTTCTCAATCAAGCTAGTCTTCGCCGCATACTTTGTAGAATATGAATATATGATGCAACGCGGGGTAAGATGACAATAGCAAGAAACAATTTTCGCTTATTCACAAAACAAACATGCCGATCAAGAGGTCTTTATAGTAAGCTTGTAACGGGGCTAGGTGGAAAGGAAGGGTAGGATATAATTTGGGAAAAAGTGAGAGTAAGGTCCAACTTGGGGAGCAAATGTGAACTAATAGCGTCGGCGTGATAATGCTGAAAATCCAACTCCGTCGAACCATGAAACCCGAACAATCAACCAAGTTATATATGACCAAGGGGAAAAACATAATATAATGTCAATGATCTTTGTTCAATCCCCTTTCCCTGCCTTCAAACTATATACAAAAACGAAAAACGTATTTTTGATTTTTCTTTGATTTTTCTTTTTTTTTTTTTATTTTTTTATTTTTTTTTTATTGAAAATGAAACTAAAGAATGAAATCGAAAGTACATAGATAAATCTAATTCTAACTGTTACAAGCTTGGGTGCCAACAATAATATACACCATTTCCGAACCACAAATCCAAACATAGCCTCGAACCACGAACTATTGGCTTAGTGTGCCAATCAATCAACATCAATGAAACCATTACGAACACCGAAGCTCCCCCAAGCTAGACTCGGGACAAGTAACCAACGGGGCTAATAGGGCTCAATTTTGTGGAGTTAAAACAATAAACGGACAAGGCTACAACATGGGTATGAAAGGCAGGAACTGATGTTTCTAAGTTCGTCTGAAGGCTTCCTAAGAGAATGGCCTCTGTCATACGCGGCATGCGTGAGTTGCAACTAAACTACTAATGAATCTCAAGCCAAAATCATACGATAACAAGTCACATCAATCACACAAACACATAGTAAGGTGACCTACAAGATAATTGGCTAGCTATTCTTGACACGAGACCAACATCTTACCGCATACCATTCAATTGGTTCACACAATGCCAAGCAGTTATCAATGTATAGCATGACCGACTGAATTTCAGAATCATAACTAAGTTCAAAAGAAGCTCAAGAGAGTCAAATAAAGCCCGAACATAGTTTGAAAGTCAATTGCACAATGCAGGGTATAAAGACATATGAATGCAAGTAAGAATGCAAGTAAGAGTGCAACTAAATTGAACAATAACACTAGGAAAGCAGTACATTTTTTTGGTTGCACGTAAACTCCCACCCCTAATGGATGGTACAAAGCGTACAACACCTAAAAAAAGCAATAAAACTATACTAGAAAGCAATAAAGATAGATATCCCTCCCCCAAGCTAAACAAAACACAGTGCCCTCACTATGAAAATAGCAACAGAAAAATTCAAACAAGGGAGAGAGATGGGAAATGCTCACTCGTGATGAGCATCGTCTGCCGAGTATGACTCGGTACGACTGTCGACAGTAGAAGCGGTGTGGCTGCTTCGTTGTTTTTTTTTTTTTTTGAATCAGGTGGGGCGGGAAATCCAGCGACATAGCTGGTTTGCCAGCGGGCAAGGCAGAGGGTTCTGAAATTGGGATGCTTACAGGCCAGCGGGCTAGCTGCCGCAGCGCTGGATTTCACGTGTTGCAGGGAAAAGCCAGCGAGCAGTGACCAGCGCAATTGCTGGGTTTCTGGCACAAGAGAGCAGCACAACGGCACTGAGTGAGCTGGCCGAAGCTTGTTGATGCATCAAAAATTCGGAATTAACTTGATCTTGCACCAATAATTCTGAAAATAAAATAAAATTCAAGACCACTAAACTAAAAAAATTAGAATCGTTAGTAAAAATTAAACACACAAAAATAAACAAATAAATAAGTAGTATTAACAAAAACTAATCGAAAAATAAAAAATAAAAATTATGAATTCAAGTGAACTCAAAGGGAAATATTTTTATGCTTTTGTTGTTTCTATTTTTTTTTTTTTTTAATAAATAACCAAATAAAAATAAAAAAAATTAAATTAAAGTAGAAAAATAAATCAAAATTGAAATAAACGGAAAAAAAAATGAGATGAGGGAAAATTAGAAACCGGGTTGCCTCCCGATAAGCGCTCGTTTTAAGTCATTAGCTTGACTCCAAACCTCAAAAATCAAGCGTCGATGGGTGGATTGGAGAGATAGGCCATCTCCAATTTTCCAATGAACGCTTTTTCAGTGTATAGCTTCAACCGTTGGTCGTTCAGTTTGAACTTTGTGCTATCGAGTACCAAACTTCTTGCTCCAACTATTGGACTAGCATCAACTGTATCACCAGGATCATCATCACCTGCAAACTCTTTCAAACCAAGTGCATTATTTGAAAAATTTCTAGAATAAGAATGAGGCAACTTAGCATTAGAGGCAATCAAAGAATAAGACACTTCTTGCATTGGACTTTTCATCTCATGAGACAAGTTAAAGCTCACCTTATCATCCCCTACAGTCAAGGTTAGCCTTCCTTTCTTAACATCGATAACTGCCCCCGCGGTATGAAGGAATGGCCTGCCTAAGATTATTGGAATCTGGTTGTCCTCTTCTATGTCAAGTACAACAAAGTCTACAGGAATATAGAATTTACCTACTCGCACGGGGACGTTTTCTAAAACACCTAAGGGGTATTTAATAGAATGGTCGGCCATTTGCAGAGTAATGGTGGTACATTTCAATTCTCCCATGTTCAACTTTTTATAAATAGAGAGGGGAATGACGGACACACTAGCACCTAAATCACATAGAGCCTTATCAATGAATAAAGCACCTATATGACAAGGGATGGAGAAACTACCGGGGTCCTTTAGTTTAGGAGGAGACTTGTTTTGTAACATAGCACTACACTCCTCAGTTAGAGCCACTCTCTCTACACCACCAAGATCCCTTTTCTTAGTGATTAATTCCTTTAAATATTTTGCATACATAGGAATCTGAGATATTAAATCAATGAAAGGAATCGTTACCTCGAGATTTTTGACCATAGCCAAGAACTTACCGAACTGTTGATCAACCTTTGCTTTCTGCATTCGATGAGGAAATGGTAGTGTAGGTGCAAAAGGGGGAGAATCAGTAACCTTCTCCTTGCCGCTCTTATTCTCCTCTATTTCATCCTCAACACCCGGGGTTTCAACCCCTACATCCACAGTCTTAATTTCAACATGTGCCTCTTCACCAGACTGATGATCACCCTTTGACTTATATTGTCGATGTGGAAATGGCAATCGAGGAACAAAAGGGCGAGAATCATCAATAGCCTTCTCCTTGACTCTTTCCTTAGTCCTTCTAGCCTCCTCTCTCCCCTTTTCAATATCTATAAAATCAGTAGGTACCAAGGGGGCATCATATGTAGTACCACTGTGAAGAACTATGGCACAAGCACTCTCTCTAGTGTGATCTTGAGATGAAGTAGATTGCCCTGGAAGTTTTCCCGGTTGCCTTTTTGACAAAGTATCAGCGAGTTGAGCAACTTGGTTTTCCAACATTCTATTTTGATTCTTCAACTCCTTTATGCTCTCATCGTGGTTCTTTTGAGCAATCTCTGAGGTCTTCTGCATATTCGCTATGAGTTTATACAGGTCACTCATGTTAGGCTCTGGAGTGGCATTGCTCTGCGGAGGTTGTTGCTGATAGCCTTGGTGCGGGGGTCTATTAAACCCCGGGGGAGCATTATGTGAGGCTCCTTGTGGAAATGGAGGCCTAGCAACATGTGCCTGAGGTGGATGGAACTGTGGTTGTGACCATTGTTGCTGGGGTTGAGGATTTTGAGCATTGTTGCTTCGATATGAGAAATTTGGATGATTCCTCCAACCTGGATTGTACGAGTTGGAATATGGGTCATCGGGTTGCCTTTGTTGAAAAGCATTCACTTGCTCCATTCGCGTGGTATCCTGCAGACTATAAGAGCACTCATGACCAAAGTGACCTTGGATTCCACATACTTCGCAGTAAGAAGTTGTTACCGGAGCTACACTGGACATAGCATTGATACTCATTGGGGGAGTACCAGACTGAGGGGACTTCAAAGCATCGATCTTTAGGTTCAAGGCTGCCACTTGTGATGACAATAGGGCATAAGCATCGACATCAATCTTGCCCTTCTTAGATGTAGTTCTGGTGGTGCTGTAATGATTAGCGGCAAGATTGGCAAGGAAATCATAACCTGCATCCACTTCTTTGTCAAGAAAAACACCTCCAGAAGCAGAATCAACCGTGTTCTTTGTTTCATCTTGCAAACCATGGTAGAAAATCTGAACCAAGAACCATTTTTCAATATTATGATGCGGGCACGACCGCTGCAAAGCCTTGAATCTATCCCAGGCTTCTCTAAGTGACTCTCCCGGTTCTTGCGTAAATGTAGTCAACTTGTGCCTTATTTCAGCCGTCTTGGTGGGTGGAAAGAATTCTTCGAGAAAGGCTTGTGAAATAGCACTCCACTCTGTCTCCTTGACATCGTTCAACCATATTTGTGCCTTGTCACGAAGGCTAAAACCAAACAACATTACTTTCAATTGGTCTTGAGTGACCCCTTGATGCTTGATAGTGCCACATAGTTGGTTGAACCTCTGCAGATGGTTGGTGGGTTCCTCAGATGGATGGCCACCATATTGATTTTGTGAGACCATAGAGATTAGAGCGGGCTTGATCTCAAAGTTGATTGCCTCAATAGTTGGCATTGTGAGCCCAGTCGGAACACTGCTCGAGGAAGGAACCCCATATGATTTCAAGGATTTAGACATCGTGTGACTCGGTGGAGTTTGTGAGTCTTGAACCCCTGACTGCTTCTTGTTTTGTTGTTTCTTTTTGAGTTGTCGAAGAGTCTTACCAAGATCGGGATCGGGTGGAACTAAGGTACCCGTTCTAGCAGACCTGGGCATAAACAACAGACAAGAAAACGCAGTGAAATTTGCCTCAATTGGAACTAAAAGTTCCAATGAGACGATGGAAACAGTTCAAATAATCAAACTAAAACTAATAGAATCTAGCCGTCTCCCCGGCAACGGCGCCAAAAACTTGATAGGCTGTCGTACACCCGTCAAAAATAAAATCCTAGCGAAACCTCCTAACAATGCAGTAGGGTAAGCAGGGTCGAATCCACAGAGAGATGGCTATTTAAATCTAGCTTTCAAGGTATGGCGAAACTAACAATGTCACAAAATTTAGGATTGAATGTTTAAACTAAAATAAATAGAAAAATAAACTAAAAGATCTAGGGCAACGGTTCACCATGTTCATAGTTCAGAATCAATCAAAACATCATCAACAACTCAAATATTCAAATTATCTAGAGCACAAGTTAATCCTACGGCCGGGTCTTAACACTCTCAATTCAACATATGCAGTACGATCGCTAACATAATCAGAATTGCTAGTTGTAGGTAAGCCTCTAAAATTCGATCTTTCGATTCTAAATTCTATTAGCATGATTTAATCAAACAATTGATCAGATTGCAAAGATTAACAATATAAACCTAATCAACTAGAAATATCAATGAATAATCAAACCATCAACAATAATAATAAGGATTCATAATATAAACATGGATTCCCAAATCCTAGAAAGCAAACTACTCAATTATGAAACGAACAATGAAAATCAAATCTAAGAATGAAAACATAATTAAAAGCAATAAATAAAATAAAAAGGAAAATCAATAATACCTCAAAGAATTACATTAATGGAGTTTGTAGAAAAACTATAGTTCATGAAAAAGAAAAGAGAGAAAAAAGAACGTGAATTAGAAATCTAGGAGAATTGAAACCTAAAGGAAAAATAAAGCATGAGGGAAATAAATTAATTCCCTTAAGTATTTATAGTTTCTCTTTTCTAAAACAAAATAAATAAATAAATAAGAAAATAAAAAAAGAAGTCGTCAATGATTGGTCGATGGAACGATGACGTGGCGATAAAACCCGAGCACGAACAAGTTGGACGGACAAGAGGATAATATGCCGCGAAATATGGCAGCGAGGGATCTTGGCGAGCCATCCCTCGCTGGCCCGATGAAGCATGTAAAAGCATAAGCAAGGCAGAGGCAGCGAGGGATCTCGCGCACCATCCCTCGTTGGCCTGGTGAAGTGTATAGCAAAGCAAAGCAACGAAGCAATGAGGCAGCGAGGGAGCTAGCGAGCCATCCCTCGCTGGCCTAGTGAAGTGCAGCAAGACAAGACGACGAGCAACGAGGCAGCGAGGGAGCTAGCGAGCCATCCCTCGCTGGCCTAGTGAGATGCATAGCAGGCCAAGGCGACGAGCAACGAGGCAGCGAGGGAGCTAGCGAGCCATCCCTCGCTGGCCTAGTGAAGCAAGCAACCATGAAGCGATGAGGCACGACGATGGATGTAGCGAGCCAACGATAAATGTAGCGAGCCTACGATAAATGTCTTGCGAGCCAACGAGGGATCTTGCGAGCCAACGAGGGATCTTGCGAGCCAACGATAAATGTAGCGAGCCTACGATAGATGTCTTGCGAGCCAACGAGGGGTCTTGCGAGCTATGCACAAGCGATATATCGAGTTAATCATCCCCGGAAAACTCAATTCTCCGATCAAACACTTCGTCTCCGACTCAAACCATCCGGTGATCATTCGTTCCACCTCCAAACACTCCGAAAGCACCCAAATGATTGTAAAATCACCTGAAATATCAAAGAAAACACAAACGGAGCGTAATAGAGTACAATAACGACGACTTATGCAATTATGACTCTAAATGCAACTAAAATGAGACGAATGCCTAGAAATGCAACCTAAATGAGCCTAGAATACCCTATATAAATATGATTCATCAGTGACATGACAGCCGCGCAGATCATGTGCGCGACCTCCATGTCGCCGGTGCACAACCTGTGCGCGGCTATCATAATTCCCCCCGCAAAGCAGGTGCGCGGGATTGTGTATCTCACTTATAAATCAGTTGCAGTAATCCATTTGAGACAACTTAAGGAGCAATATATAAGGAGACTAGAGTATTACTTTTAATTTTCCTTTTGGGTGAGCAGAAGAAAGACTTCACTGTGTTGGAGATCTCTTGAAACAGAAGCGCAGGGCAATTTTAGCGTACGCGGGCATCGAATAACGATACACTAAATAAATGGGTAAAAGTATGTATACAAAGTGTTATATAAGTATTGTCATCGTTTGCATAAATATTGTCATTGTTGTATTAAAATTTTGTATGTGTTGCGTTAATTAATGTCATTGATACTTAGTACTTTGTTTGACTTTTCAACGCAATAAGCGAAAATACTATTTTACCCTTGGGTATGGGGGAAAAACCCGTTGACAGACAACGGTGTATCCTGCCTCCAAATTCTTCTACTAGCAACATTATCAGTCAAAAACAAATTACTAGTATAGTGACCAACCCCCACATGTCTTACAATATTTAAAAACACATTCATAACAAAAAAACAAATAGTCCACGTTGCTTGGTCAGAAGATAGAGGAAAGAGGAAAGAAACAACTTGGAATAAATGGCTTTGAAAAATCCAGAAGAACGAGAGCCCTAATGTCCGGGTCAGGAGGAAGATTGTCTTGCCTCCGTCAACTCTATCAATAACCCCAACGTGATGAAGAGGTTGAACACCCCACTAAAAGTCGATCTAGATGACCAGGAGGAAAGTCATGTATCCACACCCAAAGCTTAGCCTTATCGAAATCAAGATGCATGGTTTGGAACAACTTCCCGATGATGTTGCAGGACAATGAGTCACTGCAAATGATGATCTTAATCAGATAGAAAGAAGAAGAAGATTTCAGAAGTAGATTGAGAAGAATACAGGAGAGAAGAAGAAGAAGAATAGAACGAGAGAGTTAGAATGAGATTAGGAAGAAATTGTATTATTAATTGATCAACTTGTAATTACAATTGAGTATTGATAATACAAGAGAATCAGCATTGCATAACTACAGCTAGCCTAACAACTAACTGATTACAAAAGTCTGTTACAACAGAAATAACAGAAAGTCAAATGTTTGACTTTTGGTCATCAAAGCTAAAGTCAACGAAATTGACTTTGATCACAATTCTCCCCTAACAATCCTCCCTCCTTAACAAACTTGTCCTCAAGTTTTAAGGCATTACAAAATTGGGATACTTGGATTCAAAAATATCAGCCACCTCCCAAGTAGCATCATGAGGAGATGTACCCTCCCATTGCACCAAAAACTGGACTTGGGCATGGTTTTGGAACTTAACAATACGTTTATCAAGTATAGCAACATGCATGGGAACATCAGCAGAATGTTTACCATGTAACCAGTGGGGGATATGAGTAGCAAGGGGTAAGGTGCCATGGAACCTTTTCAACTGAGACACATGGAAAACATTGTGAATCTTAGCTGAATTAGGAAGCTTTAATTTATATACAACTTTACCAATAAGAGCATCCACCTAGAATGGCCCATAGTACTTAGGTGATAGCTTCTGGTTTTGTCTGGTTTGAACAGTAGTTTGCCTATAAGGCTGAAGTTTGAGCCACACCCAATCACCAACATCAAAGGTTCTGTCTGACCTATGTTTATCAGTTTTTTGTTTCATCCTAACTTGAGCTCTTTGTAGATGGAATTTGATCAGATTAACCATTTCCTCCCTTCTCTGGAGACTTCTATGCACTTCATCCACTACTGAATCACCAGGAAGATAAGGGAGATGCAAAGGGGGTGGTTGACCATACACCAGTTCATATGGGGTGATTTGAGTGGCTGAATGAAAATGAGTGTTATACCACCACTCAGCCAATGGCTACCAAGCAGACCATTCCTTTGGTTGATCACTACACATGCAACTCAGATATGTCTCAAGACACCTATTTACCACCTCTGTTTGTCCATCAGTCTCTGGGTGATAAGATGAAGATAACTTGAATTCAGTACCATGCAAACTGAACAAACCCTTCCAGAATTGACTAAGAAAAATTGGATCCCTATCACTAACAATGCTCCTTGGCCAGCCATGCAGTTTGAATACATGATCAAGGTAAACCTGAGCTACTTGTATGGCAGTTAAAGGGTGTGAAAGGGCCATAAAGTGACTGTATTTGCTAAGTCTATCCACAACCATAAAGATGATATCCTTTCCTGCAGATTTAGGTAGTCCTATTATAAAATCCATAGATATATCAAACCAGATAGCTTCAGGAATTGGGAGGGGTTGCAATAATTCAGGACTTGCAGCAGTATCATACTTAGCAGATTGGCATTGACTGCATTGCCTCACAAACCTTCTCACATCAGTAGTTAACCCTTTCCAGTAAAACAAACTTTGCACCCTTCTAATAGTTAATTCCCTGCCTGAATGTCCACTCTCAGGGGAAGAATGCAACCAAGTGATGATTTTAGTTTTTAAAACCAAATCAGGTCCTATAACCAGCTTCCCTTTTTTCCTTAACATGTCATCTTGCAAAGTGTAACCTTCCACCAACTCACCAGCTTGCAACTTGTGTAGTACGTCCAGCAGAGTATCATCCAAAATATAACTAGCCTTGATTAATGCAGTTAGATCAGATTGAACAAGGGAAATAGCCATACAAAGAATGGATGCACCAACCACCCTTGAAAGGGCATCAACTGCTAGATTCTCCTTTCCAGACTTGTATTGAATATCATAGTCAAACCCCATTAGTTTGGACAACCAAAATTGTTGGAAAGGTGTGGGAACCTTTTGTTGCAATAGCCACTTGAGACTCTTTTGATCAGTCTTGATAGTGAAATGTGAGCTCAGAAGATATTGTTCCCATTTTTGAACAGCAAACACTATTGCCAACAATTCTTTTTCATACACTGACAATCTTTGCCACTTAGGCCCCAATGCTCTACTTATAAAAGCCAAGGGATGGTTATCCTGCATTAATACTGCTCCAATGCCAGTATTGGATGCATCTGTCTCTACTACAAATGGCTTTGTGAAATCTGGTACTGCTAATACAGGAGCAGTTACTAGTGCTTTTTTAAGAGCAATAAAAGCACCAAGAAAAGGCTCCCTTTTTAAGGAGATCAGTGAGTGGCTTACTTATCATGGAATAGTGCATGCCAAACTTTCTATAGTAACCAACCAATCTCAAGAAGCTTCTTAACTCTTTGACTGATTTAGGTACTAGCCAACTTTCCACAGCAGCTATCTTATTGGGATCAGTTTCCACCCCTGTAGTAGAAATGAAATGACCTAAGTACTCCACTCTATCAATAGCAAAGCAACACTTGCTTGACTTAGCAAAAATTTGATGCACTCTCATTAACTCAAACACTTAAGCTAAATGCCCCCAATGCTGCTCCTTATCTCTGCTGTACACAAGAATATCATCAAAGAAAACCAACACACACTTCCTGAGTAGTGGTTTGAAAACACTATACATCCAATTTTGAAAAGAAGCAGGAGCATTAGTAAGTCCAAAAGGCATCACCATAAACTCAAATGTCCTGAATGTGTTTTGAATGCAGTTTTGTATACATCACTCTCATGCACCCTTAACTGGTGGTAACCAGCTCTTAGATCTAATTTACTGAAAACTGCAGCACCAGCCAATTCATCTATCAACTCATCAATCACTGGTATAGGGAATTTGTTCTTTACAGTTTTATTTTTCAATTCCCTATAGTCAACACAAAGCCTCCAAGTACCATCTTTCTTGCCTACCAGAACAACAGGTGAAGCAAATGGGATGGAACTGTTTTGGATCACCCCTCTTTCAAGCATATCTTGGACTAGCTGCTCAATTACATCCCTTTGTTTCAAAGGATATCTGTAGGGTCTGATGTTAACTAGTCTTGCATTAGGCTCAAGAGGGATAGTATGGTCAAATACACCCCTGTGGGGTGGCAACTCTGAAGGATCTGCAAAAATGTCATTGTACTTGTTTTTAAGAGCTTCCAGCTCATTTGAATGCTGTTGTTGCTGATCTACATTTTGCAGAGACATAAAAGAAACATATCTTACTTGCAGTAAACAAAGTTGTACTGCATTATTGATCAACTTTTCAGATGGTGCTCCTTCCACAACCTTCACCTTTTGTGAATGGATGCCTCTTAATATAAAATGTTCTCCATCTATGGTAAATTCCATTAAAAATGCCTTAAAGTCCCAACAAATAGGTCCTAGTGTGGCTAACCACTGAACACCCAAAACCATGTCACAACCCCCCAAAACAATAAGCATCATATCAGCAGTAAATGATCTACCCTGCATAGTGCAAGTAAATCCTTTACAGACATGTTGACAGGCCAGATGATTGCCATCTGCTACTGTAACAGCTTGAGAGGGGATGGATTCAATGACACAGCCCATTTTCTTGGCCAACTCAAGATCAAGGAAGTTATGTGTACTCCCAGAATCTACCAAAACATGGAACAACTTGCTATTTCTAGTACCAGTGTGTAATACTTCGTATTTTTCTATAATTATAAATATATTTTATTATATTTATAAAGCATTTCTTTATATGTATAAAGTATCTTTATAAATTAATTCCATTTAATGAGAATTAAATGCATTTTATTTTTAATTAATTTGATTATTAATTAATTACGAAAACTGTAGTTTTATTAAATAGATTCAACGAATTTATTTAATCGGGATTTGTTGGGTCGTATTTTGAAAACGAATTTAATTTAATTAAAGCCCAGTTAATTTCCCATGATCAAACCCAACAAAGCTTGCAAGGAGTAAATTTAATAGAGCCAGGAAATAAGCCCAACTCAAACTACCATAACCTATCCCATATGGGAGAGAAAAACCATAAATAGACCCTCTCATTAAACCCTCACAAAAATTTCAGCACTCCCTCTCTCTCCTCTTTTTCTCTCTCCTTGCGGCACCCTCACGCCTCTCCTTCGACCGTCCCCTTGCTTGCAGCCCAAGGCACGAGTCGTGCCCAGCCCGTGCGTGCACCCCTCGCCTAGCCTCGCCTAGCCTCGCCTTGCCTCGCAGCCGCAGCGTAGCACACGCGTGCCTGCGTGCTGTGTGGCCTTGCGCTCCGCGTGCCCGCACTCCCTGCCTCGTCTCGCCCCGCAGCGCTGAGCCTCGTGCTCGTTGCTGCCGTGCTGCGTGCCCCAACGCCCCTCCCTCTCGCCCCTTTTGCTGCGCGCTACACTGCTATGGTGCGTGCTGCGTGTTGTTGTGTTGTTGCGTTGTTTGCTCGACGCCCACACACACAACACCATTAATTGTTGTGTGTGTGTGTGTGTGTTGTTGATTGGGATAATCAAATTTATATTTTTTTAACATTACATTTCAGTTTTTAAATTTGTTTTAATTATCTTGATTATTTAATAATTTGGGTTATTTAAACTGATTATAACGGTTATGAACACCGTATTGGTTTATTGTCGTATTTAAATTAAAAAGATTGGTTTTGATGATTGAAATTATTATTTTCAGATTTAATGAGTTAATAAAATGTCGATTTTTGAAGTCAAAACATGTTTTTATGATAAACTATTATTAGGGTTTTAATTCCAATTGATTAAGCGATTGATTCACATAATTTAATGACAATTTAAATTATGGGAATCAACTTAAATTTTCAGATTGTTTATAAGCTTTAAAAAGTTGGTTTTTAATGGTTTTAAAGCTAAAAAGTCAATGTTTTTATGTTAGGACTTGAGTTGACTATTTGAAACTATTAAATTAACGATTAACGATTGATTTTTAATTAAACTAAGAGTTTTAGAATCTTAAATAGTTGCTGGAAATTTAGTAAACATGGATAATAATTTAGTTTCTCCTTTTGTGTTTATAGGAGTTGATTTCTAGTGAGTCGTGATTCGCACAGTGGCCCCCGTACTTAGGTATTCCAGGTACGTACAAGACTAGGGTGACCACCCATCCCTTGAGGACTTTGTGAAGTGTATTGAATGCGAATCATGTGAACTTATATGTTGGAAATTCATGTTTGATGATTGGGAATGAATATGTTATTATGAATTCATGCTTGATATTGAGAACGAGCATGTTATTATTATTATTGAATCTATGCGAACGAGCATGTTATAATTTGAATTATGCTTTATAGATTCTGTTGAACTATCATGTTATGGACTTGTATAATCGTTGAATTAGGTCAAGCATGTTGTTCAAGTTGGTTTGCATGTATGAGTAGTGCGCATGCAAGTTGTTATTATTATTATGCTATAGTACAGGATGTCTAGCATATATATTGAGCCCGTCAAATATTGCCGGAGAGCAATATATATTCTACCAAGGGGTAGAATATGTTAGAGAGTCTATGTGAATTGGATTAAGGACAATTCGTGCTAAGGGCACACCCCGCTTGTTAATAGGCAATGTCGGGTTATCTCTAACAGTGTTTTTGAGAAGGAACAATGGGAGTAATTTCACTTGAGTCTATGTTTGATCACAAGTCCTAAAGAATTAAAAATGGAGTGTCATTGTTGAATTGTTTAATTGTTTAATTGTTTAATTGTTTGCATGTTATGTCTTTTGAAGAGTCTTGAGTTGAAGGAAGTAATGCCCTTGGTCCAAGTATGCATTTAATGATAAGTCTAATAAATGCGGTTCAGTATTAATTATGCAAGTTAATAATTCAGTGAGATCAAGTGAACTGTATGCCTAGCTAGAGGCCGCTTCAGTTCAAGTGGATTAATGATATTAATCCACAGCTTACTCTTGACTGAACCCGTAGGGTCACACAAATAGTACGTAAACGGATCAAGTATATAATGGCATTAAATACTCTATCTAATCAATATTCGGAATCGACGGATCTTGGTTTCAGTGGGAGCTGAGATCGTCAAAGGCAAGTAAATGTACTCTGGAAACGATGATATTGCCGGAAACGGAAATATGGATCGTATCGGAAATATAAATATTATCCAAGTCGTAGATGTTGCCGAAAACGGAAACATGGTACGTATCGGAAAATATTATCGGAAATGGAAATATTGCCGGAATCGGAAATATTGCCGGAAACGGAAATATTGTCAGAATCGGAAATATTATCGGAATCGGAAAATAATTCCGGAAACGGAAATATTAAATATTTGTTCGAGACAGAAATTAATTCCGGAATCGGAAATGTTAAATATTGTTCGTATCAGAAATGAATTCCGGAATTGGGAAATTGATCGGAAGTGCGTCGTACGAATTAGCATCGGACGAGCTTGTTAGACGAAGGCCCAACACGAAGCCAGGCCCACGTCCAGCAAGAGAAACGCGCACCATAACGCACCAGCCCAAGGCTGCGCCAAGCCCACCGCAAGGCAGGCCCAGCGCGCGCCCAAGGCTGCGGCAGCGTGTGGGCTTCGTGGCAGTGGGCTGCAAGTGCTCGTGGGCTGCGCGCGCGCGCATGGCGCCCCTCGTGGGCTGCTGTGCATGCGTGTGTGTTTGTGTTCACTTACTAAACCTAAAGCGTATAGGATTCATTTGTTGATTGAATTTCCTAATCCTAAAAGATAGATTAATTAATTTAGAGTTCTGCTACGATTCTAATTTAATTAATTTGTATCCTAGTAGGATTCGATTACTTATTCCATGGCCTATAAATATGAGTTAAGGGCTCATAATTTATAACGAGTTTCAAGTATTCAAAGGTAAGAATTTGAGCAAAAATTCAGCCAAACACTTAGCCCATATTAGCCGAATATTTTAGTACCTTAAGGGCGATTCTAGTTAGTCAATCTTAAGGCGGATCCGGACGTGCTGTGGACTTTCTACGGAGGGACGACACTTGGAGTCCTAAAGACTTGTTCTTGTTCGGTTCGGGCGCAGCAAGGGAGGGCACGCTACAAAGTGTATGCATCTAAATTATGCTAATTGTTATGTGGCAATTAATTTGAAATCCTGGCATTTATGGTTATTTCCGCATGATTTATATTCGTTTATATGTATCATAACCTAACATGAGTCTCCTTGAACATAACATACTAATTAATGTAAAGTGTAACCCGAAAGAGCTTCAAAACTCTTGGAACGTATATACCTTGATTATGAACAATGGGGGGAGTCTTGCCGGAAAACTTGTACTCCTTGAATGATACAAGACGTTGTTTCATTCTTCTTTTTATGCCGTTGTCGGAGTTCCGTCGGTATGGCCCGACTGTCGGTAGTAGCCCGACTGTAATCCCCCGTAATTTTATTTATATATTTTAACGAATATTTAACATATTTAATATATATTTTAACATAATTTACGGATTTTAGAAATGAATATGTAATTGAAATATAATTATTTTATTTAATTTCGAATACTTTTAATGATTATGAAATCAAAATGTATTTTCGAGTTTTACTTTAAAACGAATTCGAATTTCGAAACCACGTTCTATTGAAATTAGAAAACAAGTCCTAACCATTTCGGATTCAGCAACCTAAATTCTACTCGCTCAAACCAATAAAACCCCAAAACCATACTCCCTTCTCTTTTCTAATTCACGTAAAAGAATCAGGATTCCCTTCCTTCAACCTCACGCACATAAGCAACACCAGCAACCCTCTCCCTCTCTCAGCCGTGTCCTCTCCTCCGCCTTGCTCTTCACGGCGTCGTCCCAGCCGCCGACCACCGCGCACGGTAATCTCAGCCTCCTCTCTCCTCTTTCGATTCTCTTTCTTTCTTCCTCTGCTTTCGTTCTTTCCCCCCCCCCCTCTGTTTTTCGTGCTTCCCTTAGTCTCTCGCGTTTTTGCGCAGCAACACCGCGACCCAGCACCACCGTCCGCCGGTCAACCTTGCCGCGAGCCACCACCTGTCCGCCGGCCAACCTCCTCTCTCCTCTTTAGTTCTTGGTTATTTCTTAAACCCTAAGTAACTAATTATTTTAATTAATTATATTTGTTAATTTAAATTATGTTCTTGATATTAAATTTATAATTTTTATGGTTTGAACATGATTTTCAGGTGTTGGTTGAGTTTATAAACGAATTTATTTCAAGTTTTGGTTGATTGAATTGTAAATTAGGGCTTATTTATGATTTATTAATTTGAATTACGTTTTCTTGAATTAAAGTTATGGTTTTTGTAATTTAAATTATAAATTTCAGATTATGCAAATTATATAATAAAGTTATTAATTTTCAGATTATCAAATTACTTTGAAATATTAATTTTGATTGTTTAAAGTATGAAATTCAAGGTTTTTATGATTATTATGTGAGGGGGTCGAAAAAACACGAGGCTATTGCGTGACCTCGTCCCTCGTGGGTGTGACGCTTCTTTTTGTCAAATCAAGTGTAATTGGATTTCCTGTGAGTTTACACCCAATTGACTAGTAATATAGGAGTCGCCATTCAGTTTTTAACGACAATGAGAAAAACTGACAAAACCCGGTTATCGTGACATAAAGGGAGTGCAATTATGTTTGACCATGACGGCCGTAGGTTCCCTTGTGATCCCTGGTGGTGGGGATCGCTCAACGTACACCCGCAGGGTAGAGATTGAGGGTTCGGGGGACTGTAACTACCAAGAGGAGTACTCGCTCTTCGATAACTCCAGAGGCAGGATATCCTTACTAGCTCTGCATAAATAATTGAAGGGACATGCGTTAACTATTAAACTAATCTGAGTTGATTTAATCAATATGCAACATATAGTACTAGATCGAACGCGATTATCTGATTTAGATTGTTTTAAGGGACCTAGCATGATAATCCAATTTCCCAAAAATATCATATTTATTAAGCGTGATCGAACAATCAGATTTTAGTTAGTTTAACAGTTCATAAAAGGGCGAGGAAAGCAATTAAACCATGGAAAAGGGACACATTACGACGCACCCTTGAGAGGTGCGTCACGGTTCTCAAAAACCTAATCACTTTGACTTTTCTATTTCTCCTTTTATTTAACGAATCTCAAATTATGGGACGGGATACGTTCTGTTCGATTTATGGATCGAATGCGACAGAACGCGTGATCAGTTTTGCAGCGTGAGGCTTAGGCTTAGGGGTTTGGAGTCAATACTCAGAATATAATTGTGTGTTGTGTCTCTTTTCACGTCGAACTTAAGGCCCTATTTATAGAAAAGAGTTCGTGGAAAGATAGAATTGCAGAATTCTAATCCACGAGGAATTAGGAAAAAACACGTACCAGGTATTTTCAGCGCCTAGGCTTGGGCGCCGAAGATTTCGGCGCCCAGAGCCAGGCGTTGAAAATAGGGTCTGGGCTGTTTTTCTTAGTCAGATTCGGATTCCTAGAATCCGGAGTATTTGAGATTTAATTGAGCCTTTTAGTGCGTATCAACCTTGTGACGGGATGCGTCTGGGCCCGTTACGAACTCTAGGCTCGTGAGGATTTTAATTAATACGTGACTCTTACTTTCGAATCATATTAGGAATAGGATTCTCTCGCAATTTCTATCTCATTTAGGATTTATGTTGGAGTGCAACACCTAATTCTGACAGGTTTCTATCTTTTATGACTTGCCACTTTTAACAACTACCCATTACGGCAGTTACTATTTTTAGCAGGTTTCCATAAATAGCAGGTTTCTATAAATAGCAGGTTTCGGGTGAAATGAAAAGGGGTAATGAGATTCGTTATTTTATAGGAGATGCGTTGTCAAGTGGAGATTTACGTTTTCATCATCGAACCTTCCCTTTAGGGAATGGGGACAAAAGTAGGTGTCTACAGTTAGCCCCCACTTTGACTGAGTCTCGAGATGAGACGATGGTCAAAGTACTAGACGGAGTGCGTCATACAAGCCATGGTGTATGTGACCTATTTTGCGAGGGTCTCACGAGCCCCCGAGTGATAACATTTGACTTAAGGGTCATCACTTGGAGTGTCGACATATCCCTCACGTGTCATTGGGATGTGTCAACGGATAGTATACAAACTTCCTCACTTTGTCATTGGAAGGATCTAAAGAAGTGTAGAAACCCCCTCACTTTGTCATTGGGAGTAGCTACAGATGTTTTCGAAATCAAAGCTATAAAGTGTAACTGGGCCTGGCCAAACCCAACCACGAGGTAAAAATGTTTATAAAGATTCTCATTTTCAAGGCTAGTTAAACGAGAAAACCCCCTTGTTTTTATGGGACGTAAAACGAAGGAAAATCCAGCATATCGTTCTTTTTTGGAAAAACGGAAAACCAATCCTCTAATTTTTGGAAAAAAGGGAAAACCAATCTCATCGTTCTTTTTTGGAAAAACGGAAAACCAATCCTTTAATTTTTGGAAAAAGGGAAAACCAATCACATCGTTCTTTTTTGGAAAAACGGAAAACCAATCCTTTAATTTTTGGAAAAAGGGAAAACCGATCACATCGTTCTTTTTTGGAAAAACGGAAAACCAATCCTTTAATTTTTGGAAAAAGGGAAAACCGATCCTTTAATTTTTGGAAAAAGGGAAAACCGATCCTTTAATTTTTGGAAAAAGGGAAAACCGATCCTTGAATTTTTGGAAAAAGGGAAAACCGATAAAGGTTATCGCTGCAGCGACTAAGGACCTGCGCGGTTAGTGACGCAGACCCCGCCGGCTAAAGATGGCGAGCCTGTCCGCTAAGGGTGGACACCCCGTCCGATAGAAGTGGACGAATCTATTTTGAAATTTGTTTTGTATTTTTTGAAAAATGAGGACCTACGTGGTTTGTGCCGTAGACCCCGCCGGCCGAAGATGGCGAGCCTGTTTCATTTTGAATTTTGAAAATTTCATTTTTGGAAAACTGAGGACCTGCGCGGCTAGTGACGCAGACCCCGCCCGTTGAAGGTGGGCGAGCCCATTTTGAATTTCTTACTTTCTTTCCATTTTGCCTATGTAGAAGGGCTTTTGTGATTACAACCTGTTGGTGGGTCGCAATATTTCCTGATTAGGTGTGTCCTATAAGTGGGCCCACACTGAGTATATTTCTGTTAACGATTTTTTTAAAATACCGTTTTTATTTTATTTTCTTTTTTTTTTTAGATTATCCAAACACGGGACTTGTGTATAGCGCAACCCGGGAATGTGATTTTGATCGTGCGCTCTCTGTTGGAGTATACTTTTCGCTAGCCCCCAAGCACTCGGGCTCTGGTGGTCATTTTTCGCATACTTCATAACATCTTTTAATCATGTTTGGGGTCGAGCTCGTATGTGCGAGCGACTCTTTCATAGTGGTGTGCTACTTTGGCGAAGTCATGGGGTGCGACTTCAGTCTTCGGGCGACAAGGTTTAATATCATTCGGTTTAGCTTGGCCCGATTTGATCCTTTGACAGACAAACATTTTTTATTTGAGAAACCAACGACTTAACAACATTTTTTGGTGTTTCGAAGAATGACCTTGATATTTTTTATTTTGTAAAGTGTACATATATGTTTCTTGAGACAAGTCTAAGTTTAGACCAAGTCTTACCATTCATTTTTGCTATTTGGGAGCTTAAAGGTGCTTTCGGGCTTGATCTTAATTGTACATAGGGCCTCGTGTCTAGTAACACGGTTTTAGGTCTGTTCCTGTTCCGCGTTTTGTGAAATCTGGGCCTTGGGCTGCATTTTCGGCGCCCAAGGCTGGGCGTTAAATATTTTGGCGCCCAGCTTTGGGCGCTGAAAGTCTTTTCCTGGCGAATTTCGACTTTCGGATTTCTTAACGCGTTTCCGAATGATGCGTTCAGCTATATATAGGGGCTAGATACATCCCTTATTTTCCATCACTCTCAATTTCCTTCTTTCTTTGCTGTGTTTTAATTACTCCTCGCTTTCGTCATGTCAATTCCCACTTTCTCACTCCAACAGGCTGTTAGGCGTACGTTGGCTACGGGCCCTTAATCCTACATAAAAGGCTTTATTGAAAGAATACCACTTAGAGGCACTTTTAGGCTTACAACAAATTAACATTGACTATAATTTTCTGCACGCAGCCCTAAGCTTTTGGGATTCCGATCATCATGTTTTTGTCTTTCGGGGCAACGAAATATGTCCTTTGCCAGATGAATTTGCTGCGATCCTTGGTTATCCTACTAATGCTACCCCTGCCACTCCTGGCACTATCGAAGAGAGTAAAACAACCATAGGGGCTTTCTTAGGACTAGATGCTAACATGCTTGCTGAAGTTGTTATAGGTGATGAGGTTAATTTGGCAAAACTTGTAAAACACCACTTTAGGCCTAGTAAGAATATGACCGAACAGAAATTGAATATTCGAGCCCTTGTATTTTGCTTGTTGAATCATTATTTGCTGTCGAATAACAATGGCGAGTTCGGTGACATAAGGTTGATCCCCTTGATTAGCCAGATAGAAAGTTGCTATTCTATTATGCTGTTGGTTGTTGCTGAGACTTTGCTGAGTGCGGATGAGCTGAAGACGGATGCCAAATCTGAACATTTTAAGGGAAGCCCCCTATTACTGCAGGTAATCGATTTTGTCTTGCGCACGTACACATATTTTTTTGCGTACACATTTTTTATTCGTCCTGCCTTGGGGCTGGGCGCTGGAATTTTTGGCGCCTGGTCCTGGGCGTTGAAACTGCGCCCCAGGAACCGTTTTCTTTTATTATTATTTTGTGATCGTACCCGATTTTTGCAGATTTGGCTCGTGGAACGGCTTAGACTCTTGGAAGCTCCTGCCGATCCTAAACATTATCGCCCTATAGCCTTGGGTAAACGAAAATACTTGCACCAAGGCCAGGACGAGGCCGAATGGGCCTCCTTTTTTACTTATGGCATTTGCTCTATTAAGTGGGTGGTACCATGGTGGGGTTTGACTACTATGACGGGGGGTTCTGATGTATCGGTTTATGTTTCTTTGTTGGGGCTATCTCGGCCCATTTATATTTTCCCTTACCGAGTCATGCGTCAATATGGTTTAAGGCAGACTATCCCCTTTTCTGATACGGTACCACCTAAGGTAGCGGCCTTTTCACAAGCACGGGTTCTAGCGTGGGCTAAGTATTATGATGGTCTCCCGCGTTGGGCCGTAGCTACAAATGGCTTTGTGGGTCTTTCTGAAAACTACAAATTGTGGATGAGCTCCGATGATAAAGCTGTGAGGACCGAGGCTCTAAATGGGGAGCCGGCTGAGCTTTTGATACTTCGTATTCGTGTTAAGTATGAGGGTCCTGATTCTGCCAAACCTCGTACCCATGGTATTAAGACTGTGAAAGCTCGTCCTGATCGAAAGCGAAAGGAAGTTCCTCCCCGTTCCAGTTTCAGGCCTAAAAAGATGCCTAACATGAAGGGGCCTGCTGTTGTTAAAAGAAATGCAAGCTCTCGCGGAGATCGTCGCCGGAACAATGTATGGGTTAGGAAGGCTCAGCCGCCTGTAGAAACAGTGACTAGTTTAGTTGATGATAATAATCCTTCTCCCACCATTGTCTGTGCCCTTGAGGCTGAGCGGGCTATAACTGAGAATGTTTCTGAAGCCTTGGCATCTTTGGAAGTTAGTGTCCAGGAGCCGGTTCTTATGGAGATTGATATTGGGGCAGCGCAGAAGACTGTGGGGGTGGATCCTGCGAACATTGCCCTCTACAAGACTTTATTTGATGATCCGGAAGAACTAGAGTAGTGTAGTTCTTGCTAGGGTGTAGGTGCCCTTTATTTATTTCAGTTGTGTTTGTTTTTTCATTCCTTAGCACTTTGTTTTCCTTCTTATTATTTTTCAATAAAGGCGTATTTTATTTTTTCATTTTCACTTTTTGTTTCTCCTTCTTTTTATATTTTGACATGTCTAACACTTTTGCACAATTTATGGATGTTTGTTTTTTGATTGGACCGAATCCTTGGTAAGGATTGCCTACGTATCTTGTCTGAATCAGGTCGCGCGTAGTTCTGGCTAGAATAAGTTCTAGGATGCCAGATTTTAATAGATATGCCCTGAGGTGGTAGCATATTACTTAATCGGTCAAATGAGTGAAGTATTATCATTATTTTCGTCTGCCGTTTTTTGTTTGCCATAAGTCGCGTAAAAAAATGAAATTCGACTACTTTTTGTATGGCTATATTTTTTGGTGAGCCTATTTGGATACATGCTGTACCCCCCAAGTGTTCGTTATTTTTCCGTTATGTGCGGATAAAATGACGAGCACTTCTAAAAAAAATTTAGGCAGACAGAGAGTTTCAACGCCCAGGCTGGGGTGTCAAAGATTTCGGCGCCCAGCCCTGGGCGCTGAAAATGACTTGGGCGGTCGTTTTTGACGCTTTGATTCACGTGTTCTTGCATTTATTTCTTTTTTCTCTTTTTTTTAGTGCTTTGATTTTGTTCGTATTTAAAATTAAATTTGAGGCTAATTCAGAGGCTTTTTTGACTGTTAGCGTGAGATGCATTTTTGTCCGGATTAATTTTTTCTATCCGTGACTTGAAACGGTTTTGAAAATGGAGTTAGGGTGTGGAAGATATGAAGATCTTTGTGTAGGCTTTTGAGGTGGGTTGAGGTGCGTGTTGATGCGGGGGGCGGTGTCTATTTTTTATGAGTTTTTTTCTTGAGCAACCTTTGTATTGTTTGAATTTGATTTCCTTTTGATTTCTTTGGGTTGCGCGGGTTAGACCCTTATGTTTTGGAGATATGATGGGGATGGTGTGGTTTATTTTGTGGGTTTTCGGGAACTGGTTCCCATGACACTATTTCAAGACCGAATGGGCCTCGTTTGTTGGGCCGAGAGTGGGCCGCCTCTTTATTTTTGTATTTTGCAAGTACATTTGATGTTTACTTAGTGTTAGAATAAATTTTTAGGAGAAATATTACGCCTTTATTAATTTGGAAAGTAAGGAAAACACACTGAAACAAACTTGACCTATATTCTAAGGGGTCTTAGGACCATCTAAAGTCTTTATTATTTTTCTACCAATCTAAAGAACTACTAGGCGCTTTTTACTACGGTGCTCTATGTGGCTCAAGCCTTGGGTTTAGTCTCGTAAAACTTTAGTCCTTCACCGGTACTCATCTTGAATTCTATTCCTTTTGCATTGACCCACTGATATGTCTTCACCCATCCGTTCTCGATCTCTTCTAGTGTTGATGCAGGAGCGATTAACCGGGTTGGATCGAAACCTTCATCTTGTAAAGCTAGGGTAGTCGTCACAGTCTCGTCCTCCATAGGCCTCGATTCGTTAAACAATGTCCATAGAGCCTGGTCGTCCAATATTTCAGTTGTTTTAGTCTTGGTGAGGTGGGGTGCCTCATCCAAGGTGTGGCAGTCATGGAAGATTTCAAATCCTGGTTTTAGCAAGCCATCCTGAACGAAGGGTTCAGGGAAATCACAGCACGGGTGTCCTTCTCCTTCCCGAACGAACATCCCGTTAAGGGTTCTTTTATATGGGGGAAGGAGGGTGGTTTGTTTGGCCTTGTTAAGGCGTAGCCTAGACAGGCGGTCAGCAATATCTTCCTCCGTTGGTTCATAACCTAAGCCAAAGGGAGTAGATTTGTTGGGTAAAGGATGGAATGTGCATTCCTTCTTCCTTATGCCCAATGGGGTTCCAGGGAAATAACCTTGAGCTAACAGCATTCTAGGGATGACTCGGGATGCATGCGGGTCTAGGAATGCTGGATCATAATCTTCGATGAACTGGATTGTTTCTTCCATTTGAAACCCGTAAAGGTCGTCTGCAGTTTCGGCCGTTCCAACCATAGTACAACTGACGTCGATGGGAGGGGCGCGGATTTCTAGTATTACCACCATTTGGTGCAAGGTAGAAGCCACACCTCCTAAGTCATGGAGCCAAGGTCGCCCCAAGAGGAGGTTGAAAGTGGGCTTGATGTCAATTATTTGAAACTCCGTGGTGCGTGCCACAGGCCCGGTTTGTATGATGAGGTTGATTTTTCCCAACACAGGCCTTCGGGAGTTATCATAAGCTCGTACCCCTTGCGTGGAGGTTTGGAAGTCATCATTTCCTAGCCCCAAGCAATGGGCGGTTCGCAATGGGCAAACATTGACCGCCGAACCGTTATCTACGAGCGCTAGGGGGATGTTTTGTCCTTTGCATCCAACCACTAGATAAAGGGCTTTGTTGTGAGCACCCCCCTCTTTGGGCAAGTCTTTGTCAGTGAAAACTATGGCCTTTTCTCTGGCATCTCTCGTGACATGGCTAACCAGTGAGTCAGGTGTGATATTTGTAGGTACTGAGATGAGGTCGAGTGAGCGAATAAGCTTTTCGCGATGTTCCTTAAGTACACATGAGATCCCAGATGGTAATTTCGGCTTTGGTTCTTTTTAGTTGTTTCAAGAGAGGATTTTCAATGACTTCCGCGACGGTGGTGTGCCGTCCATTCTCAGGAGTTTGCCTAACTGGGATATCGTCCATAGGAGGTGGGCGAATACCCAGTTGGTATATCCTTCCGGATCGGGTGAGGTTGTCGACCTCGGACTCCTGAGGGGTGGTGTTAATGAGAGCATACCCGGGCCAAGTTTCAGTAAAGAGGTCCTGGCCCGACACTTGAGATAGGTAAATATCTTCAGCATCATCATTCCACACACCGCACACTTCTCTCTCGATTCAATCCATAGGGACCACAGCGGGTGGTGCACCTTGGGGCGTAATGTACACCGTAGGGTCGAAGTTCTCATTTTCTGGTTGGTCGAGAGAGATGTGACAAGAGCCGAGTGGGCTCTTGTTGTTGTTGGGTTTGCCAACGTTAGGGAGAGGTATCACTTCATCCTCTATCATGTCCTGGATCGTATGTTTTAGATTCCAGCAGTTTTCGGTGTCATGCCCATTTCCTTGATGGAATTTGCAGTAAGTACCTTCGACCCAATATTTGTTCTTGACAGGAGGGTCACGGGTGGGGCCTATAGGTCTCAACTTTCCTTGATTGGTTAGTCTTTCAAAGGCTTGTACCAAAGTCGACCCGAGTGGGGCAAACTTTCGGTCTCGGACCCATCTTCCAGGGCTTCTTCGGGCGGGAGTCTCCTCTACGGCATGGACTTCTTGGGCTTGGGATGTGTTGCCCCTGTTGTAGGTATTGCTTTTGTATGCGGGTTTACTTTGTATTGTTTTTGCGAGGTCATCCTCGATCTTTATTCCCACATCATAAACTCTTTTGAAAGTGTCAAGTCCCAGGTACCTAAGGTGCTGTCTGTAGGCCGGGTCCAGGTTGTCAATGAATTTTTGGACCAATTCTGTTTCGGGAGGCCTATTGATTAGCTGGGCCGCCTGATCCCTCCATCTAGCAAAGTAGGTTGTGAAACCCTCATTTTTCTTTTGAAAGAGAACTTCCAGCTCGCGCATGGTGACTTGAAAATCCATGTTCGATGAGTATTGCTTGATGAAGACATTGACAAAGTCTTCCCAAGTGGGGAAGAGCTTAGGGTCCTGGTGATAGTACCATTTGAGCGGCACAGGTTCCAAGGAAAAATGAAAGGCAGGTAAATACATGGACTTGTCCACGCCTTTCAAGTTCATGACATTCACAAAGCTCAATAGATGATCATGGGGATTATCCGTGGCTTTAAACTTTGGTAAGTCCGATGAACTAAACTTTTCTGGTAGTTTGCCAGGAAAAGGTTCAGGATCGAGGGAGAAGTACTTGCTCCCCATGGTTTGCTGTAGGACCATTTTTTCAATCCTCTTCTCGTTATCGAGGTCGTTTTTGGCTTGCGCAGCCGCTAAGGCTTCGTTTTCCATTTTTAGTTGGCCCATGAGTTGGGTCATTTGAGCCATCTGCTTTTGCAATTCTTCGATGGACATGTTTGAGGGTGCGAATCGAGGTTGGGGAAGTGGAGATCCTTGAAATGAGGGATGACGGTCAGAGCTTGGAGTCACTAAACCTGGTGTTGGCGATGTATCTTCGAGGCGCACTAACCGTTGATTTCCTGATCGGCACCAAGTGGCAGGACCAGTCCTATGCATAAGATAAGCTAAAGTTTAGGTCCCAAAGTTTCAAGTATTACTTAGTCTAGACTTCGACTCTCTCTATTGGTTTTTCACTCTTTCTTTTGTTGGTACACTTTTTAGTTCTTTCTTTTGGTCATTCTTTGGATTTTCGAAACACTTGCCCGAGTGACATTCATAATTATTAGCATGTTCGGTTTTTAGTGCTGAGCATTGTCGTCGTAGGAGGCCTAACAACGACGCAAAGAGTTATTAATTTTTTACGAGTCGCTTTTGAAATCGAGTGCTTTTCTTACGCCCTCGTAGCAATTCTTTTTACGAACGTTTTCTTTTTGTGCTACGTATTTTGGGATGAACACACTATGGAGGCACAGAGAGAATTAGGGTTCTCTGTTTTCTCCTAGGGTTGTGTGTGATCTGAATTGTGATTGCCTTAGTTTGAAATTAGGTCATAAGGTTATTTACATAACCTTACTAACCGACCAAGCCATAAGGCAAGGCCGGCTAGCAAGCCCGCGCAGCAACACACGGACACGCACAGCGAGCTGGGCCGTGGGCCGCGCGTGTGATGGGGTCGAAAAAGCGCGAGGCTAATGCGTGACCTGTCCCTCGTGGGTGTGACGATTCTTTTTATTCAATCAAGTGTAGTTGGATTTCCTGTGAGTATACACCCAATTGACTAGTAATATAGGAGTCGCCATTCAGTATTTAACAACAATGAGAAAAAATGACAAAACCCGGTTATCGTGACATAAAGGGAGTGCAATTATGTTTGACCACGACGGCCGTAGGTTCCCTTGTGATCCCTGGTGTGGGGATCTCTCAATATACACCCGCAAGGTAGAGATTGAGGGTTCGGGGGACTGTAACTACCGAGAGGAGTAATTCGCTCGTCGATAACTCCAGAGGCAGGATATCCTTACTAGCTCAGCATAAATAATTGAAGGGACATGCGTTAACTATTAAACTAATCTGAATTAATTTTAGCAATATGCAACATATAATACTAATTCGATCGTGATTATCTGATTTAAATAGCATTAAGGGACCTAGCATGATAATCCGATTTCCCAAAAATATTATATTTATTAGGCGTGATAGAACAATCATATTAGGTTAGTTTAACAGTTCATAAAAAGGGTGAGGAAAGCAATTAAATCATCGAAAAGGGACACATTACGACGCACCCTTGAGAGGTGCGTCACGGTTCTCAGAAAACTAACCACTTTGACTTTGCTATTTCTCCTTTTTATTTAACGAATCTCGATTATGGGACAGGATACGTTCTGTTCGATTTATGGATCGATTGCGACAGAACGCGTGAACAGTTTCGCAGCGAGAGGCTTAGGCTAAGGGGTTTAGAGTCAATACTCAGACTATATTATGTGTTGTTGTGTGTTGTTTCACGTCGAAACTAGGGGCCTATTTATAGGGAAGAGTTCGTGGAAAGATAGAATTGCAGAGTTCTAATCCGCAAAGAATTAGGAAAAGAGACGTACCCAGGTATTTTCAGCGCCCAGGCCTGGGCGCCGAAGATTTCGGCGCCCAGAGCCAGGCGTTGAAAATAGGGTCTGGGCAGTTTTTGTTTAGTCAGATTCGGATTCTAAAATCCGTAGAGTTTGAGATTAATTTTGAGTCTTTTAGCGCGTATCAATTTGTGACGGAATGCGTCTGGGCCCGTTACGAACTCTAGGCTCGTTAGGATTTTAATTAATACGTAACTCTTATTTCCGAATCCTATTAGGAATAGGATTCTCGCAGTTTTCTATCTCATTTAGGATTTATGTTGGAATGCAACACCTAATTCTGACAGGTTTCTATCTTTTATGATTTGCCACTTTTAGAAGCTACCTTTTACGACAGTTACTATTTTCAGCAGGTTTCCATAAATAGCAGGTTTCGGGTGAAATGAAACGGGGAATCGAGATTCGTTTATTTTATAGGAGATGCGTTTTCAAGTGGAGTTTTTATGCTTTCATCATCTAACCTTTCCCTTGCGGGAATGGGGACAAAAGTAGGTGTCTACAGTTAGCCCCCACTTTGACTGAGTCTTGGAGTAAGACGATGGTCAAAGTATTAGACGGAGTGCGTCACACAAGCCACGGTGTATTGTGACCTGTTTTGCGAGGGTCTCACGAGCCCCCGAGTGATAACATTTGACTTAAGGGTCATCACTTGAAGTGTCGACATATCCCTCACGTGTCATTGGGATTTGTCAACTGATAGTATAGAAACTTCCTCACTTTGTCATTGGAAGGATCTAAAGATGCGTAGAAACTCCCTCACTTTGTCATTGGGAGTAACTACAGATGTTTTCGAAATTAAAGCTGTAAAGTGTAATTGGGCCTGGCCAAGCCCAATCACGAGGTAAAACGTTTTTTTAAAGATTCTCATTTTGAGGGCGAGCTAAACGAGAAAACCCCCTTGTTTTTATAGGATGTAAAACGAAGGAAAATCCAACAAACCAATCCTTTAATTTTTGGAAAAAGGGAAAACCAATAAAAGTTATCGCTGCAGCGACTAAGGACCTGCGCTGTTAGTGACGCAGACCCCGCCCGCTGAAGGTGGGCGAGCCTGTCCTCTGAGGGTGGACCCCCCGTCCGATAGAAGTGGACGAATCTGTTTGATGTTTTTTGAAAACAAGGACCTACGCCGTTTGTGACGTAGACCCCGCCCGCTGAAGGTGGCGAACCTTGTCCGCTGAGGGTGGACACCCCGTCCGATAGAAGTGGACGAATCTGTTTTGAATTTTTTTTGAAAATAAGGACCTACGCGGTTTGTGACGTAGACCCCGCCCGCTGAAGGTGGCGAACCTTGTCCGCTGAGGGTGGACACCCCGTCCGATAGAAGTGGACGAATCTGTTTTGAAATATTATTTTGTTTCGTTTTTTTTTTGAAAATAAGGACCTACGTGGTTAGCGCCGTAGACCCCGCCGGCTGAAGATGGCGAGCCTGTTTTACATTTGAAGACTTTATTTTTCGAAAACTGAGGACCTGCGCGGCTAGCGACGCAGACCCCGCCCGCTGAGGGTGGGCGAGCCCATTTTGAATTTCTTATTTTGCCTATGTAGAAGGGCTTTTGTGATTACAACCTGTTGGTGGGTCGTAATATTTCCTGATTAGATGTGTCCTATAAGTGGGTCCACAATAAACATGTTATGGTGCGTGGCGCAGTCTGGGAATGTGATTTTGATTGGCGCTCCCTGTTGGAGTCCACTTTTCGCGAGCCCCCAAGTGTTGGGGCTCGTCGGTTGTTTTTCGCGTCTTGTAATCATGTTTGGGGTCACGCTCGTATGTTCGAGCGACCTCCTATAGTAGTGTGCTATTTTTAGTGAAGCCGTGGAGTGCGACTTTAGCTTTCAGGCGACATCCGGTTTTGGCTTGGTCCGGATTATCCCTTTGACAGACAGACATTTTCTATTTGGAAAACCAATGACTTGACGACACATATTTTTGGTGTTTCGAAGAATGACCATGATATTTAACTTGCTTTTTTTTGAAAAGTGTACATGAGCGTTTTCTGAGATGAGTCTAAGTTTTGACCAAGTTTCACTGTTATTATTATTTTTTGCTTATTTGGGAGCTAAAGGTGCTTTGGGCTTGATCTTACTTGTAATAGGGCCTCGTGTTTTAGCAACACGATCTTAAGTCCTTTCCTATTCCGTGTTTTTGTGAAATCTGGGCCTTGGGCTGCATTTTCAGCGCCCAAGCTCAGGCGTTAAAAATTTCGGCGCCCAGAGGTGGGCGCTGAAAGTTCTTTCCTGGTAATATTTGATTTTTGGATTTCTGAACACATTTCCGAATGGGATCAGGATGTTTATTGGGTGCGTTCAGCTATATATAGGGGCTAGATACGTCCTTATTTTCCATCACTCTCAAATTCTTTCTTTCTTTTTGCTGTGCTCTAATTTATTTACTGCTTTTGCCATGTCGACCCCCTACTTTCTCACTCCAACGGACTGTTAGGCGTTGGCTACGAGCCCTTACTCCCACAGAAAAAGCTTTGTTAAAAGAATACCACTTAGAGGCACTTTTAGGCTTACAACAAATTAATATTGATTATAATTTTCTGCATGCTGCCCTAAACTTTTGGGACTCCGATCATCATGTTTTTTTCTTTCGGGGCAATGAAATATGTCCTTTGCCTGATGAATTTGCTGCGATCCTTGGTTAACCTACTAATGCTACTCCTGTTACCCCTGGCACTATTGAAGAGGGTAAAACAACCATAAGGGCTTTCCTAGGGCTAGATGATAACATGTTTGCTGAACTTGTTATAGACGATAAGGTTAACTTGGCAAAACTTGTAAAACATCATTTTAGGCCTAGTAAGAATATGACCGAAAAAAAATTGAACATTCGAGCCCTTGTATTTTGCTTGTTGAATCATTATTTGCTGTCGAATAATAATGGTGAGTTCGGTGACATAAGGCTGATCTCCTTGATTAGCCAGATGGAAAGTTGCTATTCTATTATGCCGTTGGTTGTTGCTGAGACTTTCCTGAGTGCGGATGAGTTGAAGAAGGATGCCAAATCCAAATTTTTTAAGGGAAGCCCCCTATTGCTGCAGGTAATCTATTTTTTCTTTGCGCACACATACGCCACTTTTATATATTTCTTTTTGCCTGGGGTTGAGTTTCAGCGCCCAGGCCGGGCGCTGGGATATTCGGCGCCTGGTCCTGGGCGTTGAAACTGCGCCCCAGGAACCTTTTTTCTTTCTTTTCATTCTTTTGATTCGATCGTACCTGTTTTTGCAGATTTGGCTTGCGGAACGGCTTAGACTTTTGGAAGCTCCTGCCGATCCTAAACATTATCGCCCTATAGCTTTGGGTAACCGAAAATACTTGCACCAAGGCCAGGACGAGGTCGAATGGACCTCCTTTTTTACTTATGGCATTTGTTCTATTAAGTGGGTGGTACCATGGTGGGGTCTGACTACTATGACAGGGGGGTCTGATGTATCGGTTTATATTTCTTTGTTGGGGCTATCTTGTCCCATTTATATTTTCCCTTACCGAGTCATGCGTCAATATGGTTTAAGGCAGACTATCCCCTTTTCTGATACGGTACCACCTAAGGTAGCGACCTTTGCACAAACACGGGTCTTAGCGTGGGCTAGGTATTATGATGGTCTCCCGCGTTGGGCTGTAGCTACAAATGGGTTTGTGGGTCTTTCTGAAAACTATAAGTTGTGGATGAGTTCCGATGACAAGGATGTGAGGACCGAGGCTCGTAATGGGGAGCCGGCTGAGCTTTTGATACCTCGTATTCGTGTTAAGTATGAGGGTCCTGATTCTGCCAGACCTCGTACCTATAGTTTTAAGACTGTGAAAGCTCGTCCTGATCGAAAGCGAAGGGAAGTTCTTCCCCGTTCCAGTGTCAGGCCTAAAAAGGTGCCTAACATGAAGGGGCCTGCTGTTGTTAAAAGAAATGCAAGTTCTCGCGGAGATCGTCGCCGGAACAATGTATGGGTTAGGAAGGCTCAGCCGCCTGTAGAAACAGTGGCTAGTCCAGTTGATGATAGTAATCCTTCTCCCACCACTGTTTGTGCCCTTGAGGCTGAGCGGGCTATAACTGAGAATGTTTCTAAAGCTTTGGCATCTTTGGAAGTTAGTGTCCAGGAGCCAGTTCTTATGGAGATTGATATTGGGGCAGCGCAGAAGACTATGGGGGTGGATCCTGCGAACATTGCTCTCTTCAAGACTTTATTTGATGATCCGGAAGAACTAGAGTAGTGTAGTTCTTTGCTAGGGTGTAGGTGCCCTCTATTTATTTCAGTTGTGTTTGTTTTTATTCCTAGCACTTTGTTTTCCTTCTTATTATATTTTAATAAAGGCGTATTTTTAGTTCCCATTCAATTTTGTTTATATGTCTAACACTTTTTTACACAAAGAATATAATTTTTTTATTATTATTTGGATCGAATCCTTGGTAAGGATTGCCTACGTATCTTGTCAGAATCAGGTCGCGCGTAGTTCTTAGCTTTAGAATAAGTTCTAGTATGCCGGATTTCGGTAGATATGTCCTGAAGTGGAAACATATTACTTAATCGGTCAAATGAGTGAAGTATTCGCCATTATTTTCATCTGCCGTTTTCCATAGGTTGCGTAAAATTCGACCAATTTGTTGGTAAACCTATTTGGATACGTACTGTACCCCCCAAGTATTCGTTATTTTTCCGTTGTGTGCGGATAAAATGACGGGCACTTTTTGAAAACAAGGAAAACTTTTGGCAGGCAGAGAGTTTCAACGCCCAGGCTGGGGCGTCAGAAATTTCGGCGCCCAGCCCTGGGCGCTGAAAATAACTTGGGCGGTCAATTTTGACGTTTTTGCTTCACATGTTCTTGCGTTTATTTCTATTTCGTTTTTTGTGCCTTGATATTTTGCTTCGTAGTTAAAGTTAATTTTGAGGCTATTTTGGAGGCTTTTTTTGACTGTTAGCGTGAAACGCATTTTTGTCTAGATTAATTTTTTCTATTGGTGACTCAAAACAGTTTTGAAAATGGAGTTAGGGTGCGGAACTTATGAAGATCTTTGTGGAGGGTATGATGGAATCTATGTGAAACCGCTGTCGGTGGATTCTATGTTTTATGAATTTATTTTTTGGTAACATTTGCATTTGTTTTAAATTTTTGATTTCTTTTTGATTTTGGGTTGCATGGATTGGCTCTCATGATGACATTGGTTGGCTTTTTTAGGTTTTGAGGATGGGATAGTGTGGTTTATTTTGTGGGTTTCGGGAACTGGTTCACATGGCATTATTTCAAAACCGAGTGGGCTTTGTTTGGTTGGCCTATAGTGGGCCGCTTCTTTATTTTTTATTTTGCAAGTACATTTGGTGTTTATTTAGTGTTAGAGTAAAATTTTTAGGAGAAATATTACGCCTTTATTGATTTGGAAAGTAAGGAAAACACACTGAAATAAAACTGACCCATATTCTAAAGGGCCTTAGGACCATCTAAAGTCTCTATTATTTTTTTCTATCAATCTAAAGAACTACTAGGCGCTTTTTACTAATGGTGCTCTATGTGGCTCAAGCCTGGGGTTTAGTCTCATAAAACTTCGGTCCTTCACCGGTACTCATCTTGAATTCCATTCCTTTTGCATAGACCCACTGATATGTCTTCACCCATCCGTTCTCGACCTCTTCTAGTGTTGATGCAGGAGAGATTAATCGGGTTGGATCGAAACCTTCATCTTGTAAAGCTAGGGTAGTCATCACAGTCTCGTTCTCCATAGGCCTCGATTCGTTAAACAATGTCCATAGAGCCTGGTTGTCCAATATTTCAGCTGTTTTAGTCTTGGTGAGGTGGGGTGCCTCATCCAAGATGTGGCAGTCATGGAAAATTTCAAATCCGGGTTTTAGCAAGCCATCCTGAACGAAGGGTTCAGGGAAATCACAGCATGGGTGCTCTTCTCCTTCCCGAACAAACATCCCGTTAAGGGTCCTTTGATATGGGGGAAGGAGGGTGGTTTGTTTGGCTTTGTTAAGGCGTAGCCTAGATAGGCGGTCAGCAATATCTTCCTCCGTTGGTTCATAACCTAAGCCAAAGGGAGTAGATTTGTCGGGAAAAGGATGGAATGTGCATTCCTTCTTCCTTATGCCCAACGGGGTTCCTGGGAAATAACCTTGAGCCAACAGCATTCTAGGGATGAATCGGGATGCATGCGGGTCTAGGAATGCTGGATCATAATCTTCGATGAACTGGATTGCTTCTTCCATTTGAAACCCATAAAGGTCGTCTGCAGTTTCGGCCGTTCCAACCATGGTACAACTGACGTCGAGAGGAGGGGCGCGGATTTCTAGTATTACCCCGTTATGGTTAAGTTTAACCATTTGGTGCAAGGTTGAAGCCACACCTCCTAAGTCATGGAGCCAAGGTCGCCCCAAGAGGAGGTTGAAAGTGGGCTTGATGTCGATTATTTGAAACTCCGTGGTGCGTGCCACAGGCCCAGCTTGTATGGTAAGGTTGTTTTTCCCAACACAGGCCTTCGGGAGTTATCATAAGCTCGTACCCCTTGTGAGGAGGTTTGGAAGTCATCGCTTCCTAGCCCCAAGCAATGGGCGGTTCGCAATGGGCAGACATTAACCGCCGAACCATTAGCTACGAGCGCTAGGGGGATGTTTTGTCCTTTGCATCCAACCACTAAGTAAAGGGCTTTATTGTGAGCACCCCCCTCTTTGGGTAAGTCTTTATCAGTGAAAACTATGGCCTTTTCCCCGGCATCTCTCGTGACATGGCTAACCAATGAGTCAGGTGTGATATCTGTGGGTACTGAGATGAGGTCAAGTGAGCGAATAAGCTTTTCGCGATGTTCCTTTGAAGTACACATAAGATCCTAGATGGTAATCTCAGCCTTGGTTCTTTTTCAGTTGTTTCAGGAGAGGATTTTCAATGACTTCCGCGACGGTGGCGTGCCGCTCGTTCTCAGGAGTTTGCCTAACCGGGATGTCGTCCATAGGAGGTGGGTGAATATCCGGTTGGTATATCCTTCCGGATCGGGTGAGGTTGTCGACCTCGGGCTCCTGAGGGGTGGTGTCAATGAGAGCATACCCGGGCCAAGTTTCAGTGAAGAGGTCCTGGCCCGAGACTTGAGATAGGTAAATATCTTCAGCATCATCGTTCCACACACCGCACACTTCCCCCTCGATTCGATCCATAGGTACCACAGCGAGTGGTGCACCTTGAGGTGTAATACACACCGTGGGGTCGAAATTCTCTGGTTGGTCGAGAGAGATGTGACAAGAGCCGAGTGGGCTCTTGTTGTTGTTGGGTTTGCCAACGTTAGGGAGAGGTATTACTTCATCTTCTATTATGTCCTGGATCGTATGTTTTAGATGCCATCAGTTTTCAGTGTCATGCCCATTTCCTTGATGGAATTTGCAGTAAGTACCTTCGACCCAATATTTGTTTTTGACAAGAGGGTCACGGGTGGGGCCTATAGGTCTCAACTTTCCTTGATTGGTTAGTCTTTCAAAGGCTTGTACCAAAGTTGACCCAAGTGGGGCAAACTTTCGGTCTCGGACCCATCTTACAGGGTATCTTCGGGCGGGAGCCTCTTCTACAGCATGGACTTCTTGGGCTTGGGGTGTGTTACCCCGATTATAGGTGTTGGTCTTATATGCAGGTTTGCTCTATATGGTTTTGGCGAGGTCGTCCTCGATTTTTATTCCCACATCATAAACCCTTTTGAAAGTGTCGAGTCCCAGGTACCTAAGGTGTTGTCTGTAAGCCGGGTCTAAGTTGTCAATGAATTTTTGGACTAATTCTGTTTCGGGAGGCCTATTGATTAGCTGGGCCGCCTGGTCCCTCCATCTAGCAAAGGAGGTTGTGAAACCCTCATTTTTCTTTTGGAAGAGAACTTCCAGCTCGCGCATGGTGACTTGGAAATCCATGTTCGACGAGTACTGCTTGATGAGACATTGACAAAGTCTTCCCAAGTGGGGAAGAGCTTAGGGTCCTGGTGATAGTACCATTTGAGCGGCACATGTTCCAAGGACAAAGGAAAGGCAGGTAGGTACATGGACTTGTCCACGCCTTTCAAGTTCATGGTGTTCACAAAGCTCAGTAGATGATCACGTGGGTTATCCGTGGCCTTGAACTTTGGTAAGTCAGATGAACTGAACTTTTCTGGTAATTTGCCAGAAAAAGGTTCAGGCTCGAGGGAGAAGTATTTGCTCCCCATGGTTTGCTGTAGGACCATTTTTCCAATCCTCTTCTCGTTTTCGAGGTCATTTTTGGCTTGGCAGCCGCTAAGGCTTCATTTTCCATTTTCAGTTGGCCCATGAGTTGGGTCATTTGGACCATCTGGTCTCGCAAATCTTCGATGGACATGTTTGGAGGTGCGAATCGAGGTTGGGGAAGCGGAGATCCTTGAAATGAGGGACGACGGACGGAGCTTGGAGCTACTAAACCTGATGTTGGTGATGTATCTTCGAGACGCACTAGCCGTTGATTCCCTGATCGGCACCAAGTGGCAGGACCGGTCCTAGGCATAAGATAAGCTAAAGTTTAGGTTCCCAAAGTTTCAAGCATTACTTAGTCTAGACTTCGACTCTCTAAATTGGTTTTTCACTTTTTCGCTCTTTCTTCTGTCGGTACACTTTTTGGGGGTTTTTTTTATTTTTTATTTTGGTCATTCTTTGGATTTTCGAAACACTTGCCTGTGTGACATTCATAGTTGTTAGCATGTTCGGTTTTGGTGCCGAGCATTGCCGTCGTAGGAGGCCTAACGACGACACAAAGAGTTATTAATTTTTCGCGAGTCGCCTTTTGAAATCGAGTGATTTTCTTACGCCCTCGTAGCAATTCTTTTGATGAACATTTTTTGTGCTACGTACTTTCTTTTTGCTTGGGCACCGAGGCTGCTGCGCCTGACCAGAAAGTCAAGCAGCAACTTCAGCGCCCAGCAGTGGGCGTGAGAAATTTTGGCGCCCAGCCAGGGGCGTTGAAAATGCGTCCCTGGCTGGTTCTCGTTTTCTGTTTTCTGTTTATGCGACTTCGATTTGCGTGCTTGCCTAATAACGTCCTTTACGCGTGACAGCGTTTGTGGGATTCGTTACAGGCCATCCCGAGCGTCGCTTATTTTGTGGCGATCATTCGGGTTTGCGGAACACGTGTTTCGGTATAACTCTTTGGCAAATTGGTCTATGAATGTTTGGGCAATTTTTAAGGTCATTGGTTTTCTAGGATAGTTTGTCACACACAATCACATATTTCGCTACACATAACTACATTACAAACATGGATTTGAAAATTAAATATGCCACGTAGTTTATGATAGGCTTCTATGGGTAGTTTATTTGCGCCTGGCTTGGTACCGCTTCTATCGTAGATCCAACACATGCCCCGGTCGAGGTAGTGTCTTCAACAGACGAATTTCGCTCAAGAGGCCAACCCGCAAGTGCAAGCCAAGGGGGCATGCAGGCGAGAGGGACCTAATGAGCGAGCGATTGGGTTCGGGATAGGTGTACTACCTGCACAAGTACCGAGTGGGAAACATGCGCGGCGTATGCACCCCCCTATTGGCGAAAAAAGGTATCCTTAGTCCCAACTCCCGAGGGAGCCGAGATTCGTTATGACGTTCTGCCCGTTCACATTAATATGCTGATTTTCAGGTCGTCCCAACTTGATGGGGAAATAAACGCGGGGTAGGATCGTTTCACCCTTCGGCTATTTTGATTACCTACAAGCACGAGTATTTCCTTCACTATCCCCAATGGAGTCGCCACTGTGAGGGGGTCGAAAAAGCGCGAGGCTAATGCGTGACCTGTCCCTCGTGGGTGTGACGATTCTTTTTATTCAATCAAGTGTAGTTGGATTTCCTGTGAGTATACACCCAATTAACTAGTAATATAGGAGTCGCCATTCAGTTTTTAACAACAATGAGAAAAACTGACAAAACCCGGTTATTGTGACATAAAGGGAGTGCAATTATGTTTGACCACGACGGCCGTAGGTTCCCTTGTGATCCCTGGTGTGGGGATCTCTCAATATACACCCGCAAGGTAGAGATTGAGGGTTCGGGGGACTGTAACTACCGAGAGGAGTAATTCGCTCGTCGATAGCTCCAGAGGCAGGATATCCTTACTAGCTCAGCATAAATAATTGAAGGTACATGCGTTAACTATTAAACTAATCTGAATTGATTTTAGCAATATGCAACATATAATTCTAATTCGATCGTGATTATCTGATTTAAATAGCATTAAGGGACCTAGCATGATAATCCGATTTCCCAAAAATATTATATTTATTAGGCGTGATAGAACAATCATATTAGGTTAGTTTAACAGTTCATAAAAAGGGCGAGGAAAGCAGTTAAATCATCGAAAAGGGACACATTACGACGCACCCTTGAGAGGTGCGTCACGGTTCTCAGAAAACTAACCACTTTGACTTTGCTATTTCTCCTTTTTATTTAACGAATCTCGATTATGGGACAGGATACGTTATGTTCGATTTATGGATCGATTGCGACAGAACGCGTGAACAGTTTCGCAGCGAGAGGCTTAGGCTAAGGGGTTTAGAGTCAATACTCAGAGTATATTATGTGTTGTTGTGTGTTGTTTCACGTCGAAACTAGGGGCCTATTTATAGGGAAGAGTTCGTGGAAAGATAGAATTGCAGAGTTCTAATCCGCAAAGAATTAGGAAAAGAGACGTTCCCAGGTATTTTCAGCGCCCAGGCCTGGGCGCCGAAGATTTCGGCGCCCAGAGCCAGGCGTTGAAAATAGGGTCTGGGCAGTTTTTGTTTAGTCAGATTCGGATTCTAAAATCCGTAGAGTTTGAGATTAATTTTGAGTCTTTTAGCGCGTATCAATTTGTAACGGAATGCGTCTGGGCCCGTTACGAACTCTAGGCTCGTTAGGATTTTAATTAATACGTAACTCTTATTTCCGAATCCTATTAGGAATAGGATTCTCGCAGCTTTCTATCTCATTTAGGATTTATGTTGGAATGCAACACCTAATTCTGACAGGTTTCTATCTTTTATGATTTGCCACTTGTAGAAGCTACCTTTTACGGCAGTTACTATTTTTAGCAGGTTTCCATAAATAGCAGGTTTCGGGTGAAATGAAACGGGGAATCGAGATTCGTTTATTTTATAGGAGATGCGTTGTCAAGTGGAGTTTTTATGCTTTCAATATCGAACCTTTCCCTTGCGGGAATGGGGACAAAAGTAGGTGTCTACAGCGCGCTGCTGCTGTGTCGTGGTCTTAGCCCGCGCGCGCACACAGCTGCTCGGCCATGGGCCAGCGCTGTTGTGTCGCCTTGCTTGCTTGCCTAGCGCGCGCGCCCATGGGCCTTGAGTGCTTCGTGCACTCGGCTCGTGCGCCGCTCCTCGTATCCGCGTTTAATATATTTCCGATATATTATTTATCGTTTCGTAAACGACGAATCACCGTCGTATGATACGATTTATTCGTTTCGCCTAGCTTAGGAATATTCGCGATACGATATACGATTCCGATGCAAGGTCGTATCGTATAATACGTTTCCAACTTAAATCCCGATCTGAGCTGTGCAGATCAGTGCACAGAACTGATCAGTTCTGACCAGTTCTGTGCACTGATCTGCACAGTTCTGATCTGAGCTGTGCAGATCAGTGCACAGAACTGATCAGAACTTTATTTTTATTTTAAAATCCTGCTTTTGAAGGTATGTAATTTTAATGATTTTCTAATGCAGTAGCGTCAGGCATGGATGAAGATCAACACGCAAATTCAGGTCCTTCTAACAAATCACCAAATCAAGTGCCCCAAAAGCAAAAAAAGAAGCCAAGAGGCCCTACAAAAGGAATAAAATCCATGCCCGGGGTTCCAAGAAAAATTGAATGGGATCACTTGGACCGACCCACAGGGAAATGGGCAACGGATTACAAGAATCACATTGGCGAGATAAGTCGCGCAAAGGTTTCAATATTGATCAGAACCTGGGAAGATGTTTCACAAGGAATAAAAGACACTTTGTGGGAAGACGTCAAGGTAACCGGTTTTATTTTGGAAATTCAGTTGTACATATCTACGTGTCTTTTTCATGTGCTAAAAGACTTTCTTGTTCCTTTTCTTTTTCTTTCATTTAGAGAGAATTTCATATCACAGATGAAACTAAGAAAGAAGTTGTCTTAAAGAGTTGTGATAAGCGTTGGAGGGAATTCAAATCAAGATTGACGACTGGTTGGATTCGGGGTACAAGGAAAAGGCCAAAAGATGAAAAGATGCCATATGATTTGTATAGTTATATAACTAAGGATATATGGAAGGAATTTGTGAAGATACGTACCTCCGAAGAAGCTGAGGTATAAAAATTATTCTTATTTAAAGTCTTGTTATAATCTAAGTTTTATTTTGTTGTAATAATTTCTTTTACCCCCCTAAAATTAGGAAATAAGTGAGAAAGCAAGACAAAGTCAATCTTTCAACATATATCCTCATCATATGGGACAGAAATCATATGCTGAAATGACAAGTGAATGGCAGAGAAAAGGGTACATTCCCTCAGTTTCTTCGTCATCCGAAGGTTCCTCTGCGTCTACAATTTCTTCAAGTTTGCCGAGTAGGACATGTTTATGGCTTCTTGCAAGATCGAAACCAGATGAGAAAGGAAATCCTTACTTGCCGGATGAGGGCACACAAAAGGTCAAAGAAAATATTGTAAGTTCATTTAACAATTTTGCGTAATGTTGTGATTCCTCTAATTTCATATATGTTCTTAAATATGAAACCAAGTGTTGAACTTTTCTCAAAACCATTTGATTTCATGTAGGATGAATGGAAAAGGAAACAAGATGAAGGGGAATTTGTTCCCAAAAGTGCACGAGATGATGTCTTATCTCGTGCACTTGGTAAGACTAAAGAAGGGAGACCACTAACATTTGGTGGTGGAGTAGGCATCAAAGCTGTGTGGGGGACCGGAGAGCGGCGTAGCTTTCGACGGTATGGAGATGCGGAGATGGAGGAAATGGAATCAAGAGTGACCAAAAGGGTCAAAGATGAGACAATACAAGAGATGAACTCCAAGATGGATGCCATGGTCATGGAGAAATTTATCACATTTGCTAAAGAACTTGGTGTCCAAATACCAAGCCATATGAGGATAGACGCAAATGTTCATAGTAGTTGTCGTTCCGGGGGTTTAGATCCATTTGCCGACATTACGGTATGATAATTTGTGTTTTTCAAGTACTTTGTTTCTAGTTAATTCTATTGAACTTTTCTAACATGTTACATTGTATTTGCGTTATTGTTCAAAATAAATAATAAGGAACCTGTCCCGTGCCATCTATACCTGAACATAGGCTCGGAGAAAGTCTTTGTTGCCTATGGTACCATATGTCCAGAGTTGCTCCTTGATCACCACAACGACGTCACGTCCGATAACGTGAAAGTGAGCGTTGATGATTTTGAGCCCGCGTACAAAGAAGCTCCCGTCCCCGTGCCTTCTCAATATATTAAGAAACTTGCTCAAGCTCATGGTACCTTCACTCAGTGGCCAAAACATTTGGTGTCGCTTACGAATGAGGAGGTAACTAACATATGCATGATAATTTGAAGTAGAACTATTATACCATGTATGCTCACTAATATGTATATCGTTATTTGAAAATCATACCTCAGGTAAACAAGCCTACAAGTAAAGAGCCTAAAGGGAAAGGGAACAAAGGGAAAGAGATAGTGGTTGGGGGAAGTGGAACAAAAGCGTCCAACACTAAATCAAAAACCTATTTCCTTGAAAATTATAAAGTGCAAAATTTGAGTGGTAAGTGCAATGTGATGAAAACTATGATGTTGGGATTAAAAGAAGGGGAGCACGTTAAGGTACATTGCACTAAAAGGACATTCAATATGGAAAAGGACTTTGAAATTAGTGTCACCGTTGAAGACACCGATCAACTTCTCTCGGGAGCATGGCTCAATATATCAATAATACAAGTTTTTGCTACGTGAGTTACCTAAATTCATATTTTGCCCCTAAATTTGATTTTTATGATTGTCTTAACGTTCTTACACTCTATATTATAGGGCTTTGAGTGAGTTGTGTTTTCACGATGATTGTCACCCCAATAGTATTGGATTCATGTGCCCGGAGATGATCTCGGCCACCATGTTAAAGTCCGATGCAGATCGAATTCTATTGTACATCACGAGGTCCATGAGTGCACTTAGTTCTAAGACATTCATCTTATGTCCATACTACGAAAAGTATGAAAATTACTTTGAACTTCGTTTTTAATTGATTGTTATAAATTTAACTTTTTTTTTTCTAACTACATACGTTTATTGTTTGTATGTAGGAGTCACTGGATGCTTTTAGTTCTTTGCTTGTCTAAACGTGAGGTCTACATATTTGATTCTCAACAGAAGAAGAGAAATTTGATGATTAAGGAGCCACTAAACAAGTAAGTAAAGTATGCATATGAAAATGCCATTTTTGCCAAAATTTTTGCCTTAGGTTCTTTAGTTCAAAGTTGGGTTCGAAAACATCATTTTTGCCTAAAAATGACCTAGGACGACCCAATTAGCCTTAAATGTGAAATAATAGATTGTAAAGGGACTTAGAAAGTTATAACTATGCATATGAGACGTGTAATAAGTTTGAAAACATTCCTTAGGTTCTTTGGTTCAAAGTTGGGTTCGAAAACATCATTTTTGCCTAAAAATGACCTAGGACGACCCAAATAGCCTTAAATGTGAAATAATAGATTGTAAAGGGCCTTAGAAAGTTATAACTATGCATATGAGACGTGTAATAAGTTTGAAAACATTCCTTAGGTTCTTTGGTTCAAAGTTGGGTTCGAAAACATCATTTTTGCCTAAAAATGACCTAGGACGACCCAAATAGCCTTAAATGTGAAATAATAGATTGTAAAGGGCCTTAGAAAGTTATAACTATGCATATGAGACGTGTAATAAGTTTGAAAACATTCCTTAGGTTCTTTGGTTCAAAGTTGGGTTCGAAAACATCATTTTTGCCTAAAAATGACCTAGGACGACCCAAATAGCCTTAAATGTGAAATAATAGATTGTAAAGGGCCTTAGAAAGTTATAACTATGCATATGAGACGTGTAATAAGTTTGAAAACATTCCTTAGGTTCTTTGGTTCAAAGTTGGGTTCGAAAACATCATTTTTGCCTAAAAATGACCTAGGACGACCCAAATAGCCTTAAATGTGAAATAATAGATTGTAAAGGGCCTTAGAAAGTTATAACTATGCATATGAGACGTGTAATAAGTTTGAAAACATTCCTTAGGTTCTTTGGTTCAAAGTTGGGTTCGAAAACATCATTTTTGCCTAAAAATGACCTAGGACGAACCAAATAGCCTTAAATGTGAAATAATAGATTGTAAAGGGCCTTAGAAAGTTATAACTATGCATATGAGACGTGTAATAAGTTTGAAAACATTCCTTAGGTTCTTTGGTTCAAAGTTGGGTTCGAAAACATCATTTTTGCCTAAAAATGACCTAGGACGACCCAAATAGCCTTAAATGTGAAATAATAGATTGTAAAGGGCCTTACAAAGTTATAACTATGCATATGAGACGTGTAATAAGTTTGAAAACATTCCTTAGGTTCTTTGGTTCAAAGTTGGGTTCGAAAACATCATTTTTGCCTAAAAATGACCTAGGACGACCCAAATAGCCTTAAATGTGAAATAATAGATTGTAAAGGGCCTTAGAAAGTTATAACTATGCATATGAGACGTGTAATAAGTTTGAAAACATTCCTTAGGCTCTTTGGTTCAAAGTTGGGTTCGAAAACATCATTTTTGCCTAAAAATGACCTAGAACGTACGACCCAATTAGCCTTAAATGTGACTACTACGTATATAATTGCATTTACATGTGTAAACAAAGTATATAATTGCACTTACATGTAAAATATTCTTTGCATTTACATGTGTAAACAAAGTATATATAATTGCATATTTTATCGAATGTGTAGTGCTTTTCGGAGTTACAAGAGACTAGGTGGACAATCTAAGGGAACTAAATTAACATGGATTCCAGCACAGGTATATATATATATATATAATTAGTTTATTATTTACCTAAGAAATAAGTTTTTCAAAATTATAACATACAATGTGATAGAAATTTTACTTGTGTTATTTATTTTAATGCATTTAGTGTGCTCAACAACCGGGATCACTAGATTGTGGCTACTACGTCATGCGTTTTATGTACGACATAATAATGAATCATGCTAATAGTCAAGATCTTACTAAGGTATGTTCTCATAAACTACGTACTTTATATAATAAATTGAAGTACACAAAACTATTATATTGATCAATCGTTGATAAATTGAATTATTTACACTTTTTTAGGATTTTTCAAGAACATTGCCTTATTCAGCGGAGGAGATTAATGAGGTGAAAGATTTTTGGGAAGATTACTTCATGAACAATGTCGAATTTTTAGCTTAATTTGTAATATGAACTTGATCTCTAGCTAGCTACGTACCTTTGTTGTAATAATTTTATGTTTGTTGTAACATGTTGGTTGATCGATCTATGACGAATTTAATTGCCTTTTATTGGGAACGTTAATTACGTTGTAAACTTTTGTGACAGGTATTAATTATAAATGTATTCCCGGTATTGGGAATGAACCGTCTAATTTCAAAGACGATCATGTCGGAATTTCCAACTAATATTAAAAAACGAATATTTTTTTTAATAAAAATAAGTCATTTGCAACGCACGTTAGCTCAATGTGCGAGGCAAATGACTTAATTTTTTGGCGCTAAAATTGTCATTTGCGTCGCACATTAAGCTATTGTGCGTGGCAAATGACTTTTTTTTTTGCGCCTAAAAGTCATTTGCGTCGCACAATTAGCAAAAGTGCGTTGCAAATAACTTTTCAACATGGTGCCTGAAAAGTCATTTGCAACGCACATTAGCTAAATGTGCGACGCAAATGAACCTTATTTGCGTCGCACATTTAGCTAATGTGCGTTGCAAATGACTTTTCAGGCACCATGTTGAAAAGTTATTTGCAACGCACTTTTGCTAATTGTGCGACGCAAATAAGGTTATTTGCGTCGCACAAATGTGCGACGCAAATGACTTTTAGTCATTTGCGTCGAGAGCTTTTGCCACGCACGATGTGCGACGCAAATATGCTTAAAAGTGCGATGCAAATGACCCTTTTTCCACTAGTGCGAAAAGCTACTAATGAATTTCCGATTCATTTAATCCGGTGATCTGTTACGTGTCATTGGTGTGACCTTGTAGGTTCAGTCAAGAGTAAGTTGTGAGTTCAATATCCATTAGAACTCACTGATCGGAAGCATTGCTCTAGCTAGCTGTTCCGATCACTTGATCTCACTGAATTAATTGTTCGCAATTAATCTGAACCTTGGTATTAGACTTAATGCACCTTGGGTGAAGGACATATTTCCTTCAATCTCCTACTTGTCATTCAGACAAGTGTGCATCCACATTCCTTTGTCGCTTAGTGTTACTTACTGAACATAAGGTAAGATCCAAGCCATCCTTATTAGGTCCAGAAGTGTTTCTCGGATTACAGAGTTCAACTGTCAAACTTTTGCAGAAGGTTAAGCCTAACCATTCTGAGCACGGCCATGCATTTTACAGTATCTAACTCTCCGAGAGGCCTTGTTACACAACAACACCATATCCTATCAAAGATAGGAGGACAATCCATTCTTGCAATCTATGAACACTCACTTTGATTCATAGTATGCCCAATAACTGCTTTTATAGCCTCCTTTTACGGTGCGACGTTTAGCTAGTATCAAAGCGAACTAATTCTCAAACGAGCAGACATAATCGCTCATGTTTTGAGGAACGGTTTCTAATCACCATTAATGGGAACTACCTATGACATGACTTTAATCTCTTAAAGCGTTCTCATGGTCAATCCGATACAAGATCCAATAAGTATCTATGCAAAAGATTCTGACATCCAGTCACTCTAGTTCAAGAAACAGAACTAAGTAATCTACTTGCAATCTAATCTTCATTAGTCATTGGTCGTCCACCTTTCAATGACCTGGATTAGGGATCCTTTGTGACTTCAATATTCAAGTTCACTTATGGGTGTTTCTTTGCCAAAGAATCCATCTTGACATCCCATTTCAATGGTTTGAATCATATGGACTTATCATTTAATTCTAAACCACAATTAAATGAATATGAAATAATAAATTTCATAAATATGAAATGGTTAAACCAATTGTTTTAAACATAGATCTAACAGATGTTCTAAAACAATACTTAGAAAATCAAAGCCATTCTCCAACATGCTTGATTTCCATGGTTGCTACATGTGCGTTGTATTTCACTTGTGGCAACGGTTTAGTCAATGGATCCGCGACGTTGTCGTCAGTTCCAACCTTGCAAATCTCGATTTCCTTTCTTTCAACGATCTCTCGAAGTATATGAAATCGCCGCAGAACGTGCTTGGACTTCTGGTGGCTCCTAGGCTCCTTTGCCTGGGCAATGGCTCCGCTATTGTCACAATACAAAGCCACTGGTCCTTTAATGGAGGGGACAACACCAAGTTCTTCGATGAACTTCCGAATCCAAACAGCTTCCTTTGCTGCTTCTGAGGCAGCAATGTACTCGGCTTCAGTTGTAGAATCCGCAATAGTGCTTTGCTTAGCACTTTTCCAGCTTACTGCTCCGCCGTTGAGGCAGAACACAAACCCAGACTGTGATCTGAAATCATCTCTGTCGGTTTGAAAGCTTGCGTCCGTATAGCCCTTAACAATCAACTCATTTGTACCACCATAAACTAGAAACTGATCCTTAGTCCTTTTCAGGTACTTTAGGATGTTCTTGGCAGCAGTCCAATGCGCCTCACCTGGTTCTGACTGGTACCTGCTCGTTGCACTGAGTGCGAACGAAACATCCGGCCTTTTACAAATCATAGCATACATGATGGATCCAATAGCCGAAGCGTATGGAATTCCACTCATCTTTCTACGCTCATCAGATGTTTTGGGACACTGATTCTTGCTTAGATATACGCCATGTGACATGGGTAGATAGCCTCTCTTGGCTTCCATCATATTGAACCTAGCTAGCACTTTGTCAATGTAAGTGCTTTGGCTTAGTCCAATCATCCTTTTAGATCTATCCCTATAGATCTTGATGCCCAATATGTACCGTGCCTCTCCTAAGTCCTTCATTAAGAAACACTTCCCGAGCCAAGCCTTTACAGACTCCAACATAGGAATGTCGTTTCCAATAAGCAGTATGTCGTCAACATACAAGACTAGGAATGCAATTTTACTCCCACTGACCTTCTTGTATACACAAGATTCGTCATGATTCTTGATGAAGCCAAACTTATTGACTGCTTCATCAAATCGTTTATTCCAACTCCTTGATGCCTGCTTTAGTCCGTAGATGGACTTCTTAAGATTGCATACCTTTCCTTGGTTCTTTTGATTGACAAAACCCTCCGGCTGTGTCATGAACAAAGTCTCTTCAAGAATACTGTTCAAGAAGGCAGTTTTGACATCCATTTGCCATATTTCATAGTCATGAAAAGCGGCAATCGCAAGGATTATCCGAATAGACTTAAGTATCGCGACTGGAGAAAAGGTTTCATCGTAGTCAACGCCGTGAACTTTCCTGTAACCTTTTGCTACCAATCTAGCCTTGTATATGTATACAATTACATCTTTGTCTTTCTTCAACTTGAAGACCCATTTGCATCCGATAGGTGTGAACCCATCCGGCAAATCAACCAAATCCCAGACTTGATTTTCAGACATGGAGTCTATTTCAGATTGCATGGCCTCTAACCATTTAATGGAGCTTGGGCTCGTCATAGCTTGCTTGTAAGTCAAAGGTTCATCACTATCCAATATGAGAACGTCTAAGTTTTCAGTCAAGAGGACGCCTGTCCATCTGTCCGGCTGAAAAATAGTACTATTTGACCTACGAGGGGCAACAACGTTTTGAGGAACTACTCCCACTGGCTCTTCTAAAGACCTTGGAGGTTCATCAACTTGAACTGCTTCTAAAGAGTTCTGAGTCCGTTGTTCGTCTCGAATCTCTTCGAGGTCTATTATTCTCCCACTTGTCAATTTGGAAATATGATTTCTTTCCAAAAAGACACCGTCACGAGCAACGAATACCTTGTTGTCTGACTTGTTGTAGAAGTAATACCCCATAGTTTCCTTTGGATACCCAACGAAGAAACATTTGTCAGATTTAGGTTGTAGCTTGTCCGAAATTAATCGCTTAACATATGCTTCGCAACCCCAAATCTTCAGAAAAGACAACTTTGGAAGTTTCCCAGTCCATAATTCGTATGGAGTCTTTTCAACAGCTTTTGACGGAGCACGATTCAGTGTGAGTGCTACAGTTTGCAACGCATGTCCCCAGAACTGTAAAGGAAGTTCGGCCTGACCCATCATTGACCTGACCATATCGAGTAAGGTCCTGTTTCTCCGTTCCGACACTCCATTCCATTGAGGTGTCCCCGCGTTCTTTTAGATGGTCATCAAACTCGTGGCTAAGATATTCACCTCCTCGATCCGATCTTAGAGCTTTGATTTTCTTTCCATGTTGATTCTCTACTTCATTTTGAAATTCTCTGAATTTGTCAAACGATTCAGACTTGTGCTTCATTAAGTAAATATAGCCATATCTACTGAAGTCGTCCGTAAACGTTATGAAATAGCTGAACTCACCTCTAGCTTTCGTACTCATAGGCCCACATACGTCCGTATGTATTAGCCGTAGTAGTTCGCTTGCTCTTTCTCCCACCTTTGAGAAAGGTTGCTTTGTCATTTTGCCAAGTAAACAAGATTCGCATTGATCAATCTTCTCTAAGTCGAATGATTCTAGAATTCCTTTCCGTTGAAGTAATTCCATGCGCTTTATGTTTATATGGCCTAATCGACAATGCTACAGAAATGTGAGATTCGAATCACCAGTTTTAACCTTTTTGGTATTTATGTTATAAATGTGTTTGCTCGTATCTAGCACGTAAAGACCGTTTTCTTGTTGTGCTGAACCATAAAACATTCCATTCAAAGCAAAAGAACAACTAAAATTGAAAACTAAAACCTTTAGAATCCAAACTTGAAACGGAAATGATATTTCTGGTGATACTAGGAACATAGTAACAGTTTTCTAGTTCAAAACAAACCCACTAGGCAAAGAAATAAAATAAGATCCTACGGCTAATGCAGCAATCCGTGCTCCATTTCCCACGCGTAGATCCATCTCGCCTTTATCAAGGTTTCTACTTCTCCTTAGTCCCTGTGGATTGGAACATAAGTGTGAGCCACAACCAGTATCTAATACCCAAGAAGTAGAATTAGCTAGATTACAATGTATAACATACATACCTGAAGGAGAAGCAACGTTTCCGTCCTTCTTCTCTTCCTTTAGTTTGGGGCAATCTCGCTTGTAATGACCAATTTCATTACAATTGAAGCATTGCGATGTGGAAGGAGAAACATTCCTCTTCATGTTGCTCTTAGAAGGCGCCAGATGCCCTCCGGGAGTGGACGAAGATGCAGCCTTGCTTTTCTTCCCCTTGCCTATTTTCTTGAATTTAGTGCACCTCACATTCAAAGGGTCTTGATTGAACTTAAGGATTTTCTCGCATTTCATGAGTAATTCCACAAGTTCAGAGAATGTGCTCTCTTTCTGATGAAAGAGATAGTGCATCTTAAAACCCTCATAATCCTTATGAAGAGAATTCAGCACTAGTGCAATAGCTACCGACTCTTTGATGGAACCACCAAGTCTCTCAATTGTGAAAAATAATCCACACATCATATCCACATGAGACAGAATTGATGTGTTTTTGTCCATCTTGACATAGTAGATGCGCCTTTGTGCCTCTAGAAGTTTGACTTTTAGGCACGACTTGCGTGGGGTTATGAGCTTGAGATTGCTCATCGAATTAGCCAATTCGTCAACCCCATTGCCACCAGTTTTGCACAAGGGTCGAAAACCCGCACACTTATTCTCGAGGCTACTTAGGAGAGCTTGAGGTTCAAAAGTAATGAACCTCCCTCTCCAACTCTCAGGGATAGACTTAAGGATGAATTCTGTGACAAGGTACTTGTGAAGTGCCCAACTTCTGTACCTTTCAGGAGTCATGCCTCGCGCATCATAGCTAGGGAAAGGTTGTTCAATGACATAATGTATGCCATTAACTTTCAAAACTTCAACAAGTTTCCCTTTCCATTCAAGAAAATTAGTCAAGTCTAACTCGACATCCAGAATTTCAGATGATATGATTGTTGTTATGTTTGCGACCATTTTGATTACTACAATCGAAAAGAATTTGCAATAAATAACCATTCATACAATTCAATAAATTTGAAATAAAAGCAAAACATGCAATCATTAAAGCTATTAAAACATTTCATTCATGCAAAAAGCAAAAACATGGTCCGAAATGAATGAAACGATTCCAAGACCCCAAAAGTCCTAAATCCTTAAGCAACTTTAGCATGTCTTAAGTATTTTAAGATTTTAGGTAAGCAAAACCTATTGCTAGTAATCTCCAAATTACTCTTGGTTAATAAATTAATGCCATAATTTATCCCATTGCCACAAGTTAATGCCATTGTTGTTTGAGTTATAACCACAATCAACGTGCTCCTTTAGGACGCCTTACCATCTAAGTCAACTAAAATAGCACCTCGCTTTAGCGTAAACCTACTATCTTAGATCCCTAGATTTTTGTAAGTGTTGATTTGGAAGGCAATTTTTAAAACTCAATATTACTTGGACCTAGTTGTTTCTATGTTGGTTCGATTTTTTAGTGAACTTAAAACTAATCGATTCATAGGAAACAACCTGTTCATGCAAAGCATACATACATTCATACATTCACGCATAATATATATATTAAATTGCATAAATAATTGGTGATCTAGTATGGCCCAAAACTTCTTGTCTTGAAGCATCCAATCTTCATCACCTCCTTGTTAGCTTGGCATCGTCTTGAATCTTCGTTCAAATGCTAACTTAAAGTTCTAAACTTAGAAATACTTGAAAATAATAAATTACATCAAAATTTCCATGGTACGCAGACCATATTTAAAACTTTACATTCAAAGATAGAACGGTGCGCAGACCGTATTTAACTATCCTAAATTTGGCCATACTAGTCACTTGGAGTACCTGCATTGCATAAAATATATATTCTACGCATTCACCCATTCGTATGTTAAAACGAATGGCCCATGTTAATATGCAAGTATTTACGTGAATTAATTAAAATTCACGTTCACATAAACGCGTCCTAAAAGATTAATCAATTTCCAAATTATTAATCCTTAGACTTTATTCTAATTAAAATTGAATTTAATTAAAATAATGCGACCTACGAAATAATTAAAATAATTATTTCATTTTATTTTCATTTAGTGGCTCCCACTCAAACCAATAATTATTCTGGATAATTAATTATGAAATATTAAATTAAAACTCGCGGCCCGGCCCAAGCAAATAAAATATTAAATTAAAAATCCCGTTAGCCCAAATTAATGCAAATACACGAAGCACAACTAATTAAACGATTAAAAAAAAAATTAATCAAACGGCCTAGGCTTGCGCCCAGCCCGTCGTGCGAGAGGCCCAAGAGCACACGAGCATTGCCCGCGCGCGCCCAGCCCATCGCACCGCGTAGCATGCCATCGCTCGCCCATCGCTCGCGCGCCATGCCTCGCCCACACGCGTCGCGCGCCATGCCTTGCGCATGCAAATCGCGTACCCGCAGCATGGCTGCCCTGCGTTGCGTGTGTGTTGTGCATCGTGGGCGCTCGACGTCGCAAGCATCGCGCTTTGCTTCGTCGCAGCCCCGCAGGCATCGCCCACCCCTGCCTTGCCTAGCGCGCACGAGGCACGCAGCTCGTGCTGCTGCCCGTGTCGCATGGCAAGGCTCGCATAACGGCCTCGTATGGCTCGACGAGCCATACTTCCATCATGCTCATGTTCGTGTTTTTGGTTCGTAAAACGGACCAACCTAATTAAAATTAAATTTTAATTCACGAACTTGCATTAATTTTATTTTTCAAAAAAGCTATGGTTTCTAAATTAAAAGAAGGGGAGGATGTTAAGTTGCAAGCTAGTAAAAGGGCATTCAATTTTGACAACGACCGTGAACTTATTATCGCCGTTGAAGACATCAATCAACTTCTCTCGGGAGCATGGCTCAATATATCGATATTGCAAGTTCTTATAGTGTGAGTTTCCTAAATTAAATTTTCTCTCCTAATTATTATATTTTCAATTGTCTTAACGTTATTGAGCTATGTAGGGCTTTATATGAGTCGTGGGATGAATTTGATCATTCTACCAATGCTTTGGGATTCATGTGCCCGGAGATGATCTCGGAAACCATGTTGTATAGTGATATAAATCGTGTTCTATTATACATGTCGCAATCCATGGCAACACTCAGTTCTAAGTCATTCATCTTATGTCCATACTTCGAAAAGTGAGAACATTTTAAATTTATTTTTCATATTATATTGTTGATTGTTGTTAATATTTTTTTTCTAACGACATAATTTTATTGTTTGTACGTAGGAGGCATTGGATTCTTTTAGTTATTTTCTTGGCTAAATCTCAGGTCTACATATTTGATTCTATGCAGAAGAAGAGAAATTTGATGATTAAGAACCAATTGAACCTGTAAGTAAAGTATTTTATGAATTCTTTGCATTTACATGATACAAAAATATAATAAAGTATATAGCTATAAGTCCCCTTTTCTCAAACGTGTAGGGCTTTTCGGACTTACAAGGCACAAAATGGAAAATCTAAAGGAACTAAATTGAATTGGATTGCGGCACAGGTATAATTAGTTTAATACTTACCTAAAGATCAAGTTTTTCAAAATTACTACGTATAATTTCATATAAAATTTACTTGTGTTGTTTTTTTAATCATGTAGTGTCCTCAACAACCGGGATCACTAGAGTGTGGCTACTACGTCATGCGTTTTATGTACGATATATTTACAAAGCATCGTGATAGTCAAGATCTTACTACGGTATGTGATATACTTTAATAAATTGAAGTAGCTCTAGGCATAACTATTGATTGTTGACCTAATTATTTATATACTTGCATGTGTATTTTTAGGATTATTCAAGAACAGAGCCTTTTTCATTCGAGGAGATTAATGAGGTTAAAGAATTTTGGGCTGATTACTTTTTGACCAATTCCGATGTAAATCTAGCTAGCTAGTTTGTTGTAATATTGGTTTGTTAGGTTCGTTATCAACATGTTGGTTGAACGATATGATATGATGGATTGCCTTTTAATGGGGTTGTAAAACTATATTTGACAGGTGCATGTATTATAATTCCCGATTATTGGGAAGTGTTATATTACAAAGGAGATTCTGTCGAAATTTTCAACTATATTCCACTATTTTTTTTATGCATGTATATATAATACTGTGATCCAGATACATGAAATATGAAGTTGCTCAATAAAAAAAATGAAAAAAAAAGAAGAAATAAGGTCATTTGCGTCGCAGTTTAGTAAAACTGCGACACCAATGACCTTATTATTTGAGTCATTTGCGTCGCAGTTTTACTAAACAGCGACACAAATGACTTTTTTTTTGACATCCTGGATAGTCATTTGCGTCGCAGTTTAGTAAAACAGCGACACAAATGACTTTTCAGGATGTCAAAAAAAAAGTCATTTGCGTCGCTGTTTAGTAAAACTGCGATGCAAATGACTCAAATTTGCGTCGCACAAAAGTGCGACGCAAATGACTTTTTTCATTTGCGTCGCGGCCAGTTGCGTCGCACCAATGTGCGACGCAAATGGGCTTAAATGACCGACGCAAATGACTGTTTTTCCACTAGTGAAGTTACGATTTAATTTTTCGAAAAACAACGATTTTTAACGATTTAATAAACTTTAACGACAATCCAATTTCGTAAAATTAATAAATCAAGGGCTAAAAATATTCAAGCTTTTAAGAACGATCGAATCAACTTTAAAATTTGAACCTTTAATTAACAAAATCCGAAATTTTACATCGTTCATAAACAATTAAATTTCAGATTATTAATAAATTGGTTTAAGTGTGATTAAAATTAACAAAACCATTCAAAATTTTAATTCAATAATTTTTAAAATTAGCCACTGACCCATGAAATTATACCCCCTTCCCTAATTAACCGAATTATTAATCCATAATTAATTAAAACTCAATTAGGGTTGTAAATTTTATGAATTGGGGAAAGGCAAAATTAGGGTTTATACTTATCGGAAAAATCTGAAATTTTTACCATAGATCAAGCATGTACCCAGAAATATTGTGTCAAAATTTAAAGCAATTCCGAGTAGTTTAGGTCGACCTTTTAATTGAATTACTGTCCGACACATTTAATTTTTAATGAAAAATTAACAAAAACGCCCAAAAACTGATGCTTCGAGGCCTGTTTTCGCAATTCTATTCTCATGAGTTGATCTTAGAAAATCGTTTTCCATCAGATTAGGGTTTTAAAAATCGAAAAAGCGAATATTTTTTATTTCGGAACTGCCAATTTTGCAATTAATCCCATAATTCGAAAAAATTCCGAAAAATCAACAAAAATTCCAAAAATTTCGACAATGCAAAAACAATAATAATCATGCTAATTCATGCTTTGAATACATAAGGCTCATGATACCACTGTAGGGGAATACAGTTAAACATAATAACATGTGCGGAACAATCCCCAAAGCCAGGAAACATGTATAAAGCACAGATTAAGCAAACTTACATTCGAAGCGTGTTTTCCACAATAATCTGTCAACGAACACGAACAAAGAACTCCACTTGTCGTTCCTCTACTTGGTTCACCGACACGATCAGATCCGTCTTGATTATCGTAGCTTAGACAATCGATCAAGAGATTTGCTTTTGGGATGAACACACTATGGAGGCACAGAGAGAATTAGGGTTCTCTGTTTTCTCCTAGGGTTGTGTGTGATCTGAATTGTGATTGCCTTAGTTGGAAATTAGGTCATAAGGTTATTTACATAACCTTACTAACCGACCAAGCCATAAGGCAAGGCAAATTGGTTTATGAATGTTTGGGCAATTTTTAAGGTCGTTGGTTTTTTTAGGATAGTTTGTCGCACACAATCATATATTTCGCTACACATAACTAACATTCCATCATGAGGCAATAATAACATGTCATGTAGTTTATGATAGGCTTCTATGGGTAGTTATTTGAGCCTGGCTTGGTACCGCTTCTATCGTAGATCCAACACATGCCCCGGTCGAGGTAGTGTCTTCAGCAGACGAATTTCGCTCAAGAGGCCAACCCGCAAGTGCAAGCCAAGGGGGCATGCAGGAGAGAGGGACCTAATGAGCGAGCGATTGGGTTTGGGACGGGTGTACTACTAGCGAAAGTGCCAAGTGGACAACATTCGAAGCGTATGCACCCCCCGGTTGGCGATGGGTATCCTTAGTCCCAACTCCCAAGATGAAACACCAAGGGAGCCAAGATTCGTTATGCGGTTCTGTCCGTTCACATTAATATGCTGATTTTCAGGTCGTCTCAACTTGATTGGGAAATAAACGCGGGGTAGGATCGTTTCACCCTTCGGCTATTTTGATTACCTACAAGCAAGAGTATTTCCTTCACTATCCCCAGTGGAGTCGCCACTGTGAGGGGGTCGAAAAAGCACGAGGCTATTGCGTGACCTCGTCCCTCGTGGGTGTGACGCTTCTTTTTGTCAAATCAAGTGTAATTGGATTTCCTGTGAGTTTACACCCAATTGACTAGTAATATAGGAGTCGCCATTCAGTTTTTAACGACAATGAGAAAAACTGACAAAACCCGGTTATCGTGACATAAAGGGAGTGCAATTATGTTTGACCACGATGGCCATAGGTTCCCTTGTGATCCCTGGTGGTGGGGATCGCTCAACGTACACCCGCAGGGTAGAGATTGAGGGTTCGGGGGACTGTAACTACCGAGAGGAGTACTCGCTCTTCGATAACTCCAGAGGCAGGATATCCTTACTAGCTCAGCATAAATAATTGAAGGGATATGCATTAACTATTAAACTAATCTGAGTTGATTTTATCAATATGCAACATATAGTACTAGATCGAACGCGATTATCTGATTTAAATTGTTTTAAGGGACCTAGCATGATAATCCAATTTCCCAAAAATATCATATTTATTAAGCGTGATCGAACAATCAGATTTTAGTTAGTTTAACAGTTCATAAAAGGGCGAGGAAAGCAATTAAACCATGGAAAAGGGACACATTACGACGCACCCTTGAGAGGCGCGTCACGGTTCTCAGAAAACTAACCACTTTGACTTTGCTATTTCTCCTTTTATTTAACGAATCTCAAATTATGGGACGGGATACGTTCTGTTCGATTTATGGATCGATTGCGACAGAACGCGTGATCAGTTTTGCAGCGTGAGGCTTAGGCTTAGGGGTTTGGAGTCAATACTCAGAATATAATTGTGTGTTGTGTGTGTTTTTCACGTCGAATTTGGGGCTGTATTTATAGGGAAGAGTTCATGGAAAGATAGAATTGCAGAGTTCTAATCCATAAAGAATTAGGAAAAAACACGTACCCAGATATTTTCAGCGCCCAGGCCTGGGCACCGAAGATTTCGGCGCCCAGAGCTAGGTGTTGAAAATAGGGTCTGGGCTGTTTTTCTTAGTCAGATTCGGATTCTTAGAATCCGGAGTATTTTAGATTTAATTGAGCCTTTTAGTGCGTATTAACCTTGTGACGGGATGCGTCTGGGCCCGTTACGAACTCTAGGCTCGTGAGGATTTTAATTAATACGTTGCTCTTACTTTCGAATCATATTAGGAATAGGATTCTCTCGCAATTTCTATCTCATTTAGGATTTATGTTGGAGTGCAACACCTAATTCTGACAGGTTTCTATCTTTTATGACTTGCCACTTTTAACAACTACCCATTACGACAATTACTATTTTTAGCAGGTTTCCATAAATAGCAGGTTTCTATAAATAGCAGGTTTCGGGTGAAATGAAAAGGGGTAATGAGATTCGTTATTTTATAGGAGATGCGTTGTCAAGTGGAGATTTACGTTTTCATCATCGAACCTTCCCTTTCGGGAATGGGGACAAAAGTTGGTGTCTACATATTAATCATGGTAGGTTGAGTATGGATTATTGAATTTGTTGTTTTGAGATACTAGGAACGTAGATTGACCTTGGTGAAGCTTTTAAATGAATTTATATTGCTGAAAATTTAAAGTACGATGTTTGCAAAAAGTTTTCAACGAATTTCAATCACTAATTCAATAAATATGATGCTAGGAAATCAAATGTTTAAGTTTTGATATTGGGGAAAGTTCTAAATATGTTTAGGATGCATTTAGAATGCTTTGTTATGGTTGCCAATGATTAGAAATTGATTGGGATTACTTGTTGGTTGTTTTAGGCGGATAATTCTCTTTAGGCGACTTTTGCAAGTGTTAAAGTGGCCTATCAGTTTGTTTACACAAGGTACGTACATACCTGCGCGCTTGGAATGTGTGCTAATTGTTGAAACCATGTTGAATTTGTTGTTGAACTTGGTTATGTTGATATTATTGTTGAACTTGGTTATGTTGATATTATTGTTGAACTTGGTGATGTTGATATTATTGACGAACTTGGTTATGTTGAAATTGCATGTTTAATACTGTTGGACGGACATATTGAACTTATATTGCATTATGAGAATTGTAACATGTTAGTATGGATGATTGATACAAACATGTTGGTTGGGAACACTAGATTATTCTATATGTTGGTTTGGATCGATTAATTATTGTTCCCTTTCTAGCTTTTCACTACTTTATGAGGGCGGTGGACCTTGTTTAGTAAGTTGAAACTCTATACCCATATACAGGGTTGATCATGGTTAAAGGAAAGGTTGGGTAAATTGGAATGAGTCTTGATTGATGCCTTTATGATCACTTACTTAATTCCAAGATAAAAACAGTTGTGAACGAATGTGGATTGTATGCCTTATGTGATTGTTGAGTCATAACAGAGTCTCAATTTGTAAATCATGTAAAGTGAAACTGAGTAGCAATAGCTTTAGACTGTGCACGTCTAAAGTGACGGACAAACAGGAGTTGGGGTTCATGGTGGTAGCCCATGGCCTTTTCTGGGACCGGATTGATCACCGTGTTCTATTTTTATTAAACGTTCCTCCATATCGGTGAGGGGGTCGAAAAAGCACGAGGCCAATGCGTGACCTCGTCCCTCGTGGGTGTGACGATTCTTTTTATTCAATCAAGTGTAATTGGATTTCCTGTGAGTTTACACCCAATTGACTAGTAATATAGGAGTCGCCATTCAGTTTTTAACGACAATGAGAAAAACTGACAAAACCCGGTTATCGTGACATAAAGGGAGTGCAATTATGTTTGACCACGACGGCCGTAGGTTCCCTTGTGATCCCTGGTGTGGGGATCTCTCAACATACACCCGCAAGGTAGAGATTGAGGGTTCCGGGGACTGTAACTACCGAGAGGAGTACTTCGCTCGTCGATAACTCTAGAGGCAGGATATCCTTACTAGCTCAGCATAAATAATTGAAGGGACATGCGTTAACTATTAAACTAATCTGAGTTGGTTTTAGCAATATGCAACACATAATAATAGATCGATCGCGATTATCTGATTTAAATAGCATTTAGGGACCTAGCATGATAATCCAATTTCCCAAAAATATTATATTTGTCAGGCGTGATAGAACAATCAGATTTAGTTAGTTTAACAGTTCATAAAAAGGGCGAGCAAAGAAATTAAATCATCGAGAAGGGGCACATTACGACGCACCCTTGAGAGGTGCGTCACGGTTCTCAGAAAACTAACCACTTTGACTTTGCTATTTCTCCTTTTTATTTAACGAATCTCAATTATGGGACAGGATACGTTCTGTTCCATTTATGGATCGATTGCGACAGAACGCGTGAACAATTTCGCATCGTGAGGCTTAGGCTAAGGGTTGGAGTCAATACTCAGAATATAATTGTGTGTTGTGTGTGTTTTTCACGTCGAATTTGGGGCTGTATTTATAGGGAAGAGTTCGTGGAAAGATAGAATTGCAGAGTTCTAATCCATAAAGAATTAGGAAAAAACACGTACCCAGATATTTTCAGCGCCCAGGCCTGGGCGCCGAAGATTTCGGCGCCCAGAGCCAGGCGTTGAAAATAGGGTCTGGGCTGTTTTCTTAGTCAGATTCGGATAACTGAAATCCGTAGAGTTTGAGACTTAATCGAGTCTTTTAGTGCGTATTAACCTTGCGACGGGATGCGTCTGGGCCCGTTACGAACTCTAGGCTGGTTAGGATTTTAATTAATACGTAACTCTTATTTCCGAATCATATTAGGAATAGGATTCTCTCGCAATTTCTATCTCATTTAGGATTTATGTTGGAGTGAAACACCTAATTCTGACAGGTTTCTATCTTTTATGACTTGCCACTTTTAACAACTACCCATTACGGCAGTTACTATTTTTAGCAGGTTTCCATAAATAGCAGTTTTCTATAAATATCAGGTTTCGGGTGAAATGAAAAGGGGAATTGAGATTCGTTTATTTTATAGGAGATGCGTTGTCAAGTGGAGATTTATGCTTTCATCATCGAACCTTTCCCTTTCGGGAATTGGGACAAAAGTAGGTGTCTACAGTTAGCCCCCACTTTGACTAAGTCTTGGAGTAAGACGATGGCAAAGTATTAGACGGAGTGCGTCACACAAGCCATGGTGTATGTGACCTGTTTTGCGAGGGTCTCACGAGCCCCCGAGTGATAACATTTGACTTAAGGGTCATCACTTGAAATGTCGACATATCCCTCACGTGTCATTGGGATTTGTCAACTGATAGTATATAAACTTCCTCACTTTGTCATTGGAAGGATCTAAAGGTGCGTAGAAACTCTCTCACTTTGTCATTGGGAGTAGCTACAGATGTTTTCGAAATCAAAGCTATAAAGTGTAATTGGGCCTGGCCAAGCCCAATCACGAGGTAAAAATGTTTTTAAAGATTCTCATTTTCAGGGCTAGCTAAACGAGAAAACCCCCTTGTTTTTATGGGACGTAATTAAAACGAAGGAAAATCCAGCACATCGCTCTTTTTTTTTTTTTGGAAAAAACGGAAAACCAATCCTTTTAATTTTTGGAAAAGGGAAAACCAGAAAAAGTTATCGCTGCAGCGACCAAGGACCTGCACGGTTAGTGATGCAGACCCCGCCGGCTTAAGATGGCGAGCCTGTCCGCTAAGGGTGGACACCCCGTCCGATAGAAGTGGACGAATCTGTTTTTGAAATTTGAAAATAAGGACCTACGCGGTTTGTGACGTAGACCCCGCCGGCTAAAGATGGCGAACCTGTCCGCTAAGGGTGGACACCCCGTCCGATAGAAGTGGACGAATCTATTTTGAAATTTGTTTTGTGTTTTTGAAAATAAGGACCTACGTGGTTTGCGCCGTAGACCCCGTCGGCTGAAGATGGCGAACCTATTTCATTTTGTTTTTGAAGACTTCATTTTTGGAAAACTGAGGACCTGCGCGGCTAGTGACGCAGACCCCGCCCACTAAAGGTGGGCGAGCCCTGTCCGCTAAGGGTGGACGCCCCGCTCGCTGGAGGTGAGCGAACCTGAATTCATCTTTTGATTTGGGATTCGCGTGCTGCGGTCTTGCCAACTGAAGATGGGCAAGTTCCTATTTCTTTGGTTTTTTTATGATTTCTTTTGAGAATTTCTTTTTATTCATTCTTGCAAGAGCGAATTCTTTCGAGGGATGCTCGAATTTAGTTGTAACCTGAACGTGGGCTGACAAGGTGTTCAGACGGACCTTTGTCTTGCGACCGTCTGCTTTCGTGATTCTGAGCTCGACTTGGTCTTCGATCAGAGAACCGTGCACAAGTGTCAATGACGACCTTTCGATGAGGTCGAACCTGTTGTTGTTTTTTTTTGAGATATCCAAACATGATATGGTGTATGGCGCAGTCCGGGAATGTGATTTTGATCGTGCGGTCCTTGTTGGAGTCTATTTTTCGCGACCCCCAAGCACTGGGGCTCGTTGGCTGTTTTTCGCATCTTGTAATCATGTTTGGGGTCATACTCGTACGTGCGAGCGACCTTTTATAGTAGTGTGCTACTTTAGCGAAGCCGTGGAGTGCGACTTTAGTTTTCAGGCGACATCCGGCTTTAGCTTGGCCCGGGTTAATCCTTTAACACACAAACATTTTTTATTTGGAAAACCAACTATTTGACGACACATATTTTTGGTGTTTCGAAGAATGACCATGATATTTAACTTGTTTTTTTTTTGAAAAGTGTACATAAGTTTCTACCAAGTTTTAATGTTTGTATTTTCTTATTTGGGAGCTAAAGGTGCTTTGGGCTTGATCCTACTTGCAATAGGGCCTCGTGTTTAGCAACACGGTCTTAAGTCCTTTCCTGTTCCGTGTTTTGTGAAATCTGGGCCTTGTGCTGCATTTTCAGCGCCCAAGGCCAGGCGTTAAACATTTCGGCGCCCAGCCGTGGGCGCTGAAAGTCTTTTCCTGGTGATATTTGACTTTCGGATTTCCTAACACGTTTCCGAATGGGATCAGGATGTCATTGGGTGTGTTCAGCTATATATAGGGGCTAGATACGTCCCTATTTTCCACCACTCTTTAATTTTTTTTCCCTCTTTTTTACTGTGTTTTAATTACTCATTGCTTTTTCCATGTCGATCCCTACTTTCTCACTCCAACGGACTGTTAGGCGTTGGCTACGGGCCCTTACTCCCACAGAAAAGGCTTTGTTAAAAGAATACCACTTAGAGGCACTTTTAGGCTTACAACAAATTAATATTGATTATAACTTTCTGCATGCTGCCCTAAGCTTTTGGGACTCCGATCATCATGTTTTTGCCTTTCGGGGCAACGAAATATGTCCTTTGCCCGATGAATTTGCTGCGATCCTTGGTTATCCTACTAATGCTACTCCTGTTACTCCTGGCACTATTGAAGAGGGTAAAACAACCATAAGGGCTTTCCTAGGACTAGATGATAACATGTTTGCTGAAATTGTTGTAGATGACAAGGTTAACTTGGCAAAACTTGTAAAACATCATTTTAGGCCTAGTAAGAATATGACCCAACAGAAATTGAATATCCGAGCCCTTGTATTTTGCTTGTTGAATCATTATTTGATGTCGAATAACAATGGTGAGTTCGGTGACATAAGGTTGATCCCCTTGATTAGCCAGATGGAAAGTTGCTATTCTATTATGCCGTTGGTTGTTGCCGAGACTTTGCTGAGTGCGGATGAGCTGAAGAAGGATGCCAAATCTGAACATTTTAAGGGAAGCCCCCTATTACTGCAGGTAATCGACTTTCTTCTTTGCGCACGCATACGCCACTTTTGCATATATTTGTTTTGCCTGGGGCTGAGTTTCAGCGCCCAGGGCTGGGCGCTGGAGTTTTCGGCGCCTGGTCCTGGGCGTTGAAACTGCGCCCCAGGGACCATTTTTTTTTCTTTTCATTCTTTTGATCCGATCGTACCTGTTTTTGCAGATTTGGCTTGCGGAACGGCTTAGACTTTTGGAAGCTCCTGCCGATCCTAAACATTATCGCCCTATAGCCTTGGGTAACCGAAAATACTTGCACCAAGGCCAGGACGAGGCCGAATGGACCTCCTTTTTTACTTATGGCATTTGTTCTATTAAGTGGGTGGTACCATGGTGGGGTTTGACTACTATGATAGGGGGTTCTGATGTATCGGTTTATGTTTCTTTGTTGGGGCTATCTCGTCCCATTTATATTTTCCCTTACCGAGTCATGCGTCAATATGGTTTAAGGCAGACTATCCCCTTTTCTGATACGGTACCACCTAAGGTAGCGGCCTTTTCACAAACACGGGTCCTATCGTGGGCTAAGTATTATGATGGTCTCCCGCGTTGGGCCGTAGCTACAAATGGCTTTGTGGGTCTTTTTGAAAACTACAAGTTGTGGATGAGCTCCGATGATAAAGATGTGAGGACCGAGGCTCGAAATGGGGAGCCGGCTGAGCTTTTGATACCTCGTATTCGTGTTAAGTATGAGGGTCCTGATTCTGCCAAACCTCGTACCTATAGTATTAAGACTGTGAAAGCTCGTCCTGATTGAAAGCGAAAGGAAGTTCCTCCCCGTTCCAGTTTTAGGCCTAAAAAGATGCCTAACATGAAGGGGCCTGCTGTTGTTAAAAGAAATGCAAGCTCTCGCGGAGATCGTCGCCGGAACAATGTATGGGTCAGGAAGGCTCAGCCGCCTGTAGAAACAGTTGCTAGTCTAGTTGATGATAATAATCCTTCTCCCACCATTGTCTGTGCCCTTGAGGCTGAGCGGGCTATAACTGAGAATGTTCCTGAAGCCTCGGCATCTTTGGAAATTAGTGTCCAGGAGCCGGTTCTTATGGAGATTGATATTGGGGCAGCGCAGAAGACTGTGGGGATGGATCCTGCGAACATTGCCCTCTACAATACTTTATTTGATGATCCGGAAGAACTAGAGTAGTGTAGTTCTTGCTAGGGTGTAGGTGCCCTTTATTTATTTCAGTTGTGTTTGTTTTTATTCTTAGCACTTTGTTTTCCTTCTTATTATTTTTTAATAAAGGCGTATTTTTATTTTTCGTTTTCATTTATTTTGTTTCTCCTCTTTTTTTATATGTCTAACACTTTTTGCACAAAGAATATTCGTTTTTTTTTATATTGGACCGAATCCTTGGTAAGGATTGCCTACGTATCTTGTCAGAATCAGGTCGCGCGTAGTTCTAGCTTTAGAATAAGTTCTAGTATGCCGGATTTCGGTAGATATGCCCTGAGGTGGAAACATATTACTTAATCGGTCAAATGAGTGAAGTATTATCATTATTTTCATCTGCCGTTTTTTTTTTTGCCATAAGTCGCGTAAAATATGAAATTCGAAATTCGACTAATTTGGATGGCTATATTCTTGGTTGGTAAGCCTATTTGGATACGTGGATACGTACTGTACCCCCCAAGTGTTCGTTATTTTTCCGTTGTGTGCGGATAAAATGACGAGCACTTCTGAAAAGAAAATTTTTGTCAGGCAGAGAGTTTCAACGCCCAGGCTGGGGCGTCAGAAATTTCGGCGCCCAGCCCTGGGCGCTGAAAATGACTTGGGCGGTCAGTTTTTGACGCTTTGCTTCACATGTTCTTGCATTTATTTCTTTTTTTGTGCCTTGATATTTTGCTCGTATTTAAAGCCAATTTTGAGGCTACTTTGGATGCTTTTTTGACTGTTAGCGTGAAATGCGTTTTTGTCCGGATCAATTTTTCTATTCGTGACTCGAAACAGTTTTGAAAATGGGGTTAGGGTGCGGAAGTTATGAAGACCTTTGTGTAGGTTTTTGAGGTGGGTTGAAGTACGTGTTGTTAGTGAAGGGTATGATGGAATCTATGTTTTATGAATCTGTTTTTTTGGTAACATTTGCATTGTTTTGGATTTTGATTTCCTTTGATTCTGGGTTGCATGGATTGACTTTTATGATGACACTGGTTTGGCCTTTTAGGTTTTGGGGATATGAATGGGATAGTGTGGTTTATTTTGTGGGTTTCGAAAATTGGTTCCCATTGCACTATTTCAAAACCGAGTGGGCTTTGTTTGTTGGGCCTGGAGTGGGCCGCCTCTTTATTTTTGTATTTTGCAAGTACATTTGGTGTTTATTTAGTGTTAGAATAAAATTTTTAGGAAAAATATTACGCCTTTATTGATTCGGAAAGCAAGGAAAACACACTGAAATAAAACTGACCTATATTCTAAGGGGCCTTAGGACCATCTAAAGTCTCTATTATTTTTTCTATCAATCTAAAGAACTAGTAGGCGCTTTTTACTAATGGTGCTCTATGTGGCCCAAGCTTGGGGTTTAGTCTCATAAAACTTTGGTCCTTCACCGGTACTCATCTTGAATTCCATTCCTTTTGCATTGACCCACTGATATGTCTTCACCCATCCGTTCTCGACCTCTTCTAGTGTTGATGCAGGAGAGAATAACCGGGTTGGATCGAAACCTTCATCTTGTAAAGCTAGGGTAGTCATCACAGTCTCGTTCTCCATAGGCCTCGATTCGTTAAACAATGTCCATAGAGCCTGGTTGTCCAATATTTCAGCTGTTTTAGTCTTGGTGAGGTGGGGTGCCTCATCCAAGGTGTGGCATGAAGGAAATAATGCCCTTGGTCCAAGTATGCATTCTATGATAAGTCTAATAAATGCGGTTCAGTATTAATTAACAAGTTAATAATTCAGTGAGATCAAGTGAGCTGAATGCCTAGCTAGAGGCCACTTCAGTTCAAGTGGAATTAATGATATTAATCCACAGCTTACTCTTGACTGAACCCGTAGGGTCACACAAATAGTACGTAAACGGATCAAGTATTTAATGGCATTAAATACTCCATCTATGGATATTCGGAATCGACGGATCTTGGTTTCAGTGGGAGCTGAGATCGTCACAGGCAAGAAATGAATACTCCGGAAACAATGATATTGCCGGAAACGGAAATATGGATCGTATCGGAAATGTAAATATTATCCAAGTCGTAGATGTTGCCGGAAACGGAAACATGGTACGTATCGGAAAATATTATCGGAAATGGAAATATTGCCAGAATCGGAAATATTGCCGGAAACGGAAATATTGTCAGAATCGGAAATATTATCGGAATCGGAAAATAATTCCGGAAACGGAAATATTAAATATTTGTTCGAAACGGAAATTAATTCCGGAATCGGAAATGTTAAATATTGTTCGTATCGGAAATGAATTCCGGAATCGGAAATTTAATCGGAAGCGTATCGTACGAATAAGCATCGGACGAGGCCTGCCGGACGAGGGCCCAGCACGAAACCAGGCCATCGCCCAGCAAGCCAAGCGCGCCACACGAACAGCCAAGGCCACGCCAGGCCCAGCGCAAGGCCAGGCCCAGGTGCTTGCGTGGGCTTGTAGCTCGCGTAGGCCTCGCTGCGTGGGCTGCTGCTCGCACGCACGCGCATGGGCGGCCCATCGTGGCTGCCGTGTGTGTGTGCGTAAGTGTTTGTGTTCATGCACGATTCCTAAAACGTGCAGAGTTCGGTTAATGATTAAATTCCTAATTCTATTTGATAAATTAATTAATTAGAGTTCTTGTAGGATTCTAAGTTTAATTAATTCGTATCCTAATAGGATTCCAATTCTCTTTCCATACCCCTATAAATATGTGGCCTGGGTTCACAATTTATAACGAGTTTTAAAGTATTCAAAGTGAGTTTTTGAGAGAAAAATTCAGACACACATCTTGCTCAAAAGTGCCGAAAATTCTAGTACCTTAAGGGCGATTCTAGTTGGTCAATCTTAAGGCGGATCCGGACGTGCTGTGGACTATCTACGGAGGGACGACACTTGGAGTCCTAAAGACTTGTTCTTGCTCGGTTCGGGCGCAGCTAGGGAGGGCACGCAACAAAGAGTATGCATCTAAATTATGCTATATGATTATGTGTAAATAATATGTAATCCTGGGTTAATGGTTGTTTCCGCATGATTTATGTAATATCATATGTATCATAACCTAACAGTGGTATCAGAGCCCCTTATTATTTTCATAATCTAATTTGCATTAACATGGTTAAATATTACAAATTTGCAAGAATTAAAAGGGGTGATTAATTTTCGTAATTGTTAATTAATTGCAAATTGCGTTTATTTAATTATACGTACGCAGTTTTTTCGGCAGTTTCTTCGTTACTCATCCAAATCGAGTGATTTTTGTGTCAATTTCGCATGTAAAAGGCATTCTAAAATTTTGACAAAAATATTATTTTTCTGCCGAACCCAGAATTCTCAAATTCGAAGCCTAACTATGACTTTTCGAAGGTTTTAGTTTTTCGAATGCAAAATTTCGTAAATTTAAGATGTTAAATTAAATATTTGCGATTCTTGTTGATAAATCTTGAATTTTTGATTGACCTACTGTATATGTTTAACAAGTTTGAATGCCTAGCCTTGTTAATTATGCAATCTAATTTGTAATTATGATTAATTTGTTGAAAATTAGAATAATTTAGAATTAATTTGATTTTCATAATTAATTATAATTTAATTAGAAACCTATGATTAAAAACCACCATAAAAATTGTAAATTTATGATAAATTTTAAATTTTTATGACCTAGACTTGAATCCATAACCATCGGAAATCAATTGAATAATAAATTTTCGATTTTTTCGCCCTAAAATTATGAAATTAATATTATTTATTAATTTGTCATTAATTTTAAATATAAATTTTAAATTTTTATGCGATTCGTTCATATAACTTGCACGCACAAAGCAATGGACGCTTCGTGTTACCCTTAAGGGGTGTTGTATAGTGCGGGCATGCGACGACGAGCAAGGGAGCTCGTCGCCCGTGCGGCACGAATGCAATGAGCAAGGGCGTGGTGCACGAGCACAAGGCAGCAGCCTTGCCTTGTGTCGTGGGCCACGAGCTATGAACAAATGGGCATGGGCGAAAGGCAGGCCAAGGCAGTCGCATGTGGGCAGCAAGCGAGCTGCGCCACAACGCGCACTGCCTCGCGCAAGAGCGCGCAGTCTCGCGCGCAGCGAGCGCAAGCTCGCGTGCCACAAGCGCTACGCCCAGCGTTGCTCGCGCGCACAGCGTGCGATGTCGCGCGCACAGCGAGCGATGGCTCGAGCGCACAGCGAGCGATGGCTCGCGCGCACAGCGAGCAATGGCTCGCGCGCACAGCAAGCTATGGAGCGCGCGCACTGCGAGCGATGGCTCGCGTGCGATGAGCGCTGGCGCGCGCAGCGAGCACCACAGCGTGCGATGGCTTGCGATGGGAGATGCAGCAGCTATGCGACGAGCGCATGGGCTGCGCGCACATGGCCAGCAATGGCTGTGTGCGTGCGGCCCATGGGCGTGCAATGCGTAGGGTGTTTGCGTTACGATTAGATCGTTTTGAATGTTTAATTTGAAAATTTCAGTTCACGTAATTTTAATTAATTTTAAAATTAATAATTTAAATTATTTTCTTGGATTTTAATTTTGAATATTGTAATTATAATAAATGTTATTTATTCTAATTATTTTACTAAAATTAAAATCATGAATTAATTTAAATAACGACTGAAATTAAATTAAACTTTTTGGATTCGATTATAAATTTATATGAGCTTTAAATTTTAATTAAATTTGTATGTTTCCGGTTAGACTAGAAATACATTTTTATGTTTAAAATTAGTAAAGCATATGAATTTATTGGTTTAAGTGGGAGCGCTTTTTAGTCATAAACTCTTGATTAGGTCTACAAATCCTTAAGGTTAAAACAACTTGATTAGAATTAATAAGGACTGAATAATTGGTAGATTATTGGTGCCCTTGATTAATTGCTGCAAATGTTTACGTGATGCATAATGTGTTTTACTAACCAGCTATGTGGGCCATTCATGATAATGAATGGGTGAATGGTATATATGTTGTATATGTACTGTTTTGTAGGTTATGAAGTGACTAGTATGACCCAAATAGGATAGAAAATATGGTATGCGTACCATTAATTTGAATGTAATTGGTCTAAAGTACCAAAGTTATTTTTTAATTCAAATATGGTCTGCGAACCATCAAATAGTTGTAATTAGTTATAGCTTATCCTATTTGAAGAAAATGGTGCCTCCCACGGAGATTTTCAAGACGGACTTTGAAGTCAAAGCTTCAAGATGAAGTCGGGCCATACTAGATCACATTTAATCTTATGCATGTTTTAAGTTATTTATTGCTTTTAAATATGTCTTAAAATGCATGAGATCAAAAGCTTGATTATGTTGCATGATTAAGGATTTTAGTTCACTTAAAATCTAACCAACATAGTAAGAGCCTTAAGTTCCAAACTTAAAAATTGAGTTAAAAGGTGCCATGCCAAAATATACACTTGCTTGGATATCCTTTACATCAATCTAGTAATAGTTTTCGCTCAGCGAGGTGTTACTTATTGGTCCTAAAGGGGCAAGGTACACAAACAATTGTGAGTACATGTTAGTTTTGGTGAAACTCAACGATATAAGTAAGGAGTCCTTTTATGTCGTGGCAAAATCGATAGGTTTACCTAATAAGTTCTTAGACGTACCTATCAACCAAGAATAGTTTCTAGACTATTAGCAAAAGGCTTTTGCTTACCTAAGATGTTCTAGGATTAAGTCGACAAACTGTGCTTAGTTCTTCAATGATTTTAGGATCTTGGAATCATTTTATTCACACCTACCGGAACACATAACTTGAATAAAATGCTTAATAAACATTGAATTATGCATGTATGCTAGAATTTAAGTTTATTAAGAGAAACTGTGAATGGTTATTTATTTGTTTATTCTTTTCAATTGTAGTTTTTAATATGGCAAACAACAATTCATTCAACATTCGATCAATTCTCGAAAAGGAGAAGTTGAACGGGAAAAACTTCCTTGACTGGCAAAGGAACTTGCAAATAGTTCTTATGCAGGAAGAAAAGGAGTATGTCCTAGATGAGGCGATGCCCGAAGCTGCAGGCGACGGGGTCACTCAGGCAGCCCTCAATCGTTGGATTGATGCCAACAAGGATGTGAAATGTCTAATGCTCGCCACCATGAGTGCGGATCTGCAGAAAACGTTCATCAACTCAGATGCTTTCACAATCATCAGTGAGTTGAAGAACATGTTCCAAGATCTGGCTCGAGTCGAAAGATTCGAGACTCATAGGCAAATTCTTGAGACCAAGCTTAAGAAAGGCGAGCCCGTAAGTCCACATGTTCTCAAAATGATTGGACTCATTGAGAATATGAGTCGGCTGGATCAACAATTTTCTCAGGAAATGGCTATAGACACCATCCTCCATTCTCTTCATAGCGGGTATGATCAGTTCAAACTGAACTACAGTATGAATAGTCTGGACAAAACGCTCACTGAGCTTCACGGTATGCTGAAGACCGCTGAAAAGACGCTCAAAAGTGATAAGCAGGATGTGCTTATGGTGCGTGGGGGCAAGTTCAAGGAATCTGGAAAGAAGAGGAATGCTAAGAAAGGTGGCAACAAGGCCAGCCCAACTAAGCAAACTGGCGCCAAATCTGTAAAGAGGAAGGTCAGTCAACCCGCTTATGAATCCGAATGCTTCTACTGCAAGAAGAAGGGGCATTGGAAGAGAGATTACTTAAAGCTAAAGGAAGATCAGAAGAACGGAACAGTCGTTCCATCTTCAGGTATTTTCGTTATAGACTGTATACTTGCTAATTCAACTTCTTGGGTATTAGATACAGGTTGTGGCTCACACTTATGTTCCAATCCACAGGGACTAAGAAGAAGTAGAAAGTTAAGCAAGGGTGAAGTCGACCTACGAGTGGGAAATGAAGCACGGATTGCTGCATTAGCTGTAGGAACTTACTATTTGTCGTTGCCCTCCGGGCTAGTTTTGGAACTGGAAGAATGTTTCCATGTTCCAAGTCTTACTAAAAACATCATTTCAGTTTCTTGCATAGATGCTAAGGGATTTTCCTTTTTAATAAAAGACAATAGTTGTTCGTTTTATTTTAAAGAGATGTTTTATGGATCTGCTAGATTAGTCAATGGACTTTATTTATTAGATCACGACAAACAAGTTTATAACATAAATACCAAAAAGGCCAAAAAGGATGATTCAGATCTCACCTATCTGTGGCATTGTCGATTAGGCCATATAAACTTGAAACGCTTAGAAAGACTTCAAAAGGAAGGAATTCTAGAACCATTTGACTTAGAGGATTATGGTAAATGCGAATCATGTTTACTTGGCAAAATGACAAAGCAACCTTTCTCTAAAGTTGGAGAAAGAGCAAATGAACTATTGGGTTTAATCCATACAGATGTATGTGGACCAATGAGTACAAATGCTAGAGGTGGTTTCAGCTACTTTATCACTTTCACTGATGACTTCAGTAGGTATGGTTATGTCTACCTAATGAAGCATAAGTCTGAATCCTTTGACAAATTCAAGGAATTTCAGAGTGAAGTAGAGAATCAATTAGGCAAGAAGATTAAGGCACTGCGGTCTGATAGAGGCGGTGAATATCTGAGCTATGAATTTGATGACCATCTGAAAGAATGTGGAATTCTATCAGAATTGACTCCTCCTGGAACACCACAATGGAATGGTGTGTCGGAACGGAGGAACAGAACCTTGCTAGACATGGTCAGGTCAATGATGGGTCAGGCCGAACTTCCATTAGAATTTTGGGGACATGCACTAAATACAGCTGCACTCACTATAAATAGAGCTCCGTCTAAAGCTGTCGAAAAGACTCCATACGAATTATGGTTTGGAAAGCCTCCAAATGTGTCTTTTCTTAAGATTTGGGGATGTGAAGTATACGTCAAACGATTAATTTCAGACAAACTTCATCCAAAATCTGACAAATGTATCCTTGTGGGCTATCCAAAGGAAACAAAGGGGTATTACTTCTACAATACATCTGAGAACAAGGTGTTTGTTGCTCGAGATGGTGTCTTTTTGGAGAAAGATCACATTTCCAAAATGACAAGTGGGAGAAAAGTAGACCTCGAAGAAATTCGAGTCGAACAACAAACTCTAGAGAATGCTCAAGATGACATTCAGGATGAAACTCAGAGATCTTTAGAAGAATCTGGTGAGAATCATGGTCAATCTAGAAATGTTACCCCGCGTAGATCGCAAAGATATAGATCTCAACCGGAAAGGTACTTAGGTATTTTGACGAACGAGAGCTATGACGTTCTATTACTTGAAAGTGATGAACCTGCGACTTACAAACAAGCTATGACGAGCCCTAGCTCCAAGCAATGGCAAGAAGCCATGCAATCTGAATTGGACTCCATGTCTGAAAACCAAGTATGGGATTTGGTCGATTTGCCAGATGGCTATCAAGCCATTGGAAGCAAATGGGTTTTCAAACTGAAAAAGGACAAGGATGGGAAACTTGAAGTTTTCAAAGCTAGATTGGTTGCAAAAGGTTACAGGCAAGTCCACGGTGTGGATTACGATGAAACTTTTTCACCAGTCGCAATGCTAAAGTCTATTCGGATAATGTTAGCAATCGCTGCATATTACGATTACGAAATATGGCAGATGGATGTCAAAACTGCTTTCTTAAACGGCATTTTAACAGAAACTGTGTTTATGACACAGCCTGAAGGTTTTGAGGATCCAAAGAATGCTAAAAAGGTATGCAAGCTAAAGAAGTCAATCTACGGATTGAAGCAGGCATCCAGGAGCTGGAATATACGTTTTGATGAAGCAGTCAGTGACTTTGGTTTCATCAAGAACGCAGACGAATCTTGTGTATACAAGAAGGTCAGTGGGAGCAAAATTGCTTTCCTAGTATTGTATATCGATGACATATTACTTATCGGAAATGACATTCCTATGTTGAACTCTGTCAAGATTTGGCTTGGGAAATGTTTTTCGATGAAGGATCTAGGAGAAGCACAATACATATTGGGCATCAAGATTTACAGAGATAGATCTAAAAAGATGATTGGACTTAGTCAAAGCACTTATATCAATAAGGTGCTTGATAGGTTCAAGAGGGCGGACTCCAAGCGAGGCTACCTACCCATGTCTCATGGAATGACTCTAAGCAAGACTCAGTGCCCAAAAACACTTGATGAGCGTAGACGAATGAATGGGATTCCATATGCATCATTGATTGGTTCAATAATGTATGCTATGATATGTACACGCCCGGATGTTGCGTACGCACTCAGTGCTACGAGCAGATACCAGTCAGACCCAGGAGAGGCGCATTGGACTGCTGCCAAGAATATTCTGAAGTACCTGAAAATGCACAAAGATGACTTCCTGGTCTATGGTGGAGATGATGAATTAATTCTTAAAGGCTATACGGACGCAAGTTTCCAAACCGACAAAGATGATTTCAGATCACAGTCTGGGTTTGTCTTCTGCCTCAACGGAGGAGCAGTAAGCTGGAAAAGTGCTAAGCAAAGCACCATTGCGGATTCTACAACTGAAGCGGAGTACATTGCTGCACATGAAGCAGCAAAGGAAGCTATATGGCTAAGGAAGTTCATAGGTGAACTTGGTGTAGTCCCCTCCATTAAAGGACCAATAGCCCTGTATTGTGACAATAACGGAGCTATTGCACAGGCAAAAGAGCCTAGACACCACCAGAGAGTCAAGCATGTACTTCGTAGATTTCACCTTCTACGAGAGTTCGTTGAAAGAAAAGAAGTCGAGATAAGCAAGATTGGAACTGATGACAACATATCAGATCCATTAACTAAACCTCTGCCGCAAGCGAAGCACAACTCGCACACTGCAGCTATGGGAATCAAGCATATTGGAGAATGGCTTTGATGTCTCTATCTAATGTTTTAAAGTTTTAGAGTTTAAATCTTTGTAAAACATTATTGGTTAATCATTCACAATAAATGAAAAGAATTCATTTTTCCATTTAATTTGTGGTTTATTAAATGATGAGTCCCTTCAATTTGACGATATATTCAAGATAGACTGTCAGGACCAGTCCTGTGCCTAAGAAATGTCTATCAAGTGAACTTGAATGTCAAAGGTTGAAAATGGTCCCTAGTCGGAGTTTTCTATAAAATTGGACGCATAGAAAACGTTAGACGACTAGAATGCAAGATGACTAGTAGTTCTGTTTCTTGAACTATGTGGACATGGCAATGTCATAATCATTTGCATAGATACTTACTTTGGGAAGACTAGTATCGGACAAGACCTATGAAACTTTACTGTAAGAGATGAAAGTCTGTCATAAGTAAATTTCATTAAATTATTAGACACTAAATCCTCAATACCTGAGTGATTTGAGATTACTTGTTTGAGAACTGGTTGCTTTGACGTTGACCAACCGTCGCACCGTAAAAGGAGGCTATAAAGGCAACGCTCAGGTAATCACCTATCAAACGAAGTCTAATCTCAAGATCGCAAGATTGGGATTGTCCTCCCATAAATCGGGATGAGATGCTTAAAAGTTGTACAAGGCCACTCGGAGAGCTAGAAACTGTGAAATGCATGGCCGTGCTCGGATGAATCATAGGCTACGATCATCTGTTTATTTGATCAGTTGAACTCTGAAACCGAGGAACACCTCTGGACATAATAAGGATGACGACTCTTACCTTATGTTCAAGAGCAAGCATCGAGCGACAAAGGAATTAGGAAATGCACACTTGTCCCTAAGGACAAGTGGGAGACTGAAGGAAATAATGCCCTTGGTCCAAGTATGCATTCTATGATAAGTCTAATAAATGCGGTTCAGTATTAATTAACAAGTTAATAATTCAGTGAGATCAAGTGAGCTGAATGCCTAGCTAGAGGCCGCTTCAGTTCAAGTGGAATTAATGATATTAATCCACAGCTTACTGTTGACTGAACCCGTAGGGTCACACAAATAGTACGTAAACGGATCAAGTATTTAATGGCATTAAATACTCCATCTATGGATATTCGGAATCGACGGATCTTGGTTTCAGTGGGAGCTGAGATCGTCGCAGGCAAGAAATGAATACTCCGGAAACAATGATATTGCCGGAAACGGAAATATGGATCGTATCGGAAATATAAATATTATCCAAGTCGTAGATGTTGCCGGAAACGGAAACATGGTACGTATCGGAAAATATTATCGGAAATGGAAATATTGCCAGAATCGGAAATATTGCCGGAAACGGAAATATTGTCAGAATCGGAAATATTATCGGAATCGGAAAATAATTCCGGAAACGGAAATATTAAATATTTGTTCGAAACGGAAATTAATTCCGGAATCGGAAATGTTAAATATTGTTCGTATCGGAAATGAATTCCGGAATCGGAAATTTAATCGGAAGCGTATCGTACGAATAAGCATCGGACGAGGCCTGCCGGACGAGGGCCCAGCACGAAGCCAGGCCATCGCCCAGCAAGCCAAGCGCGCCACACGAACAGCCAAGGCCACGCCAGGCCCAGCGCAAGGCCAGGCCCAGCAGGCCGTGGCAGCGCGCACAGCGCGCGCAGCGCGCGCAGGTGCTTGCGTGGGCTTGTAGCTCGCGTAGGCCTCGCTGCGTGGGCTGCTGCTCGCACGCACGCGCATGGGCGGCCCATCGTGGCTGCCGTGTGTGTGTGCGTAAGTGTTTGTGTTCATGCACGATTCCTAAAACGTGCAGAGTTCGGTTAATGATTAAATTCCTAATTCTATTTGATAAATTAATTAATTAGAGTTCTTGTAGGATTCTAAGTTTAATTAATTCGTATCCTAATAGGATTCCAATTCTCTTTCCATACCCCTATAAATATGTGGCCTGGGTTCACAATTTATAACGAGTTTTAAAGTATTCAAAGTGAGTTTTTGAGAGAAAAATTCAGACACACATCTTGCTCAAAAGTGCCGAAAATTCTAGTACCTTAAGGGCGATTCTAGTTGGTCAATCTTAAGGCGGATCCGGACGTGCTGTGGACTATCTACGGAGGGACGACACTTGGAGTCCTAAAGACTTGTTCTTGCTCGGTTCGGGCGCAGCTAGGGAGGGCACGCAACAAAGAGTATGCATCTAAATTATGCTATATGATTATGTGTAAATAATATGTAATCCTGGGTTAATGGTTGTTTCCGCATGATTTATGTAATATCATATGTATCATAACCTAACATGGCAGTCATGGAAAATTTCAAATCCGGGTTTTAGCAAGCCATCCTGAACGAAGGGTTCAGGGAAATCACAGCATGGGTGTTCTTCTCCTTCCCGAACGAACATCCCGTTAAGGGTCCTTTGATACAGGGGAAGGAGGGTGGTTTGTTTGGCTTTGTTAAGGCGTAGCCTAGATAGGCGGTCAGCTATATCTTCCTCCGTTGGTTGATAGCCTAAGCCAAAGGGAGTAGATTTGTTGGGAAAAGGATGGAATGCGTATTCCTTCTTCCTTATGCCCAATGGGGTTCCTGGGAAATAACCTTGAGCTAACAGCATTCTAGGGATGACTCGGGATGCATGCGGGTCTAGGAATGTTGGATCATAATCTTCGATGAACTGGATTGCTTCTTCCATTTGAAACCCATAAAGGTCGTCTGCAGTTTCGGCCGTTCCAACCATAGTACAACTGACGTCGAGGGGAGGGGCGCGGATTTCTAGTATTACCCCATTATGGTTAAGTTTAACCATTTGGTGCAAGGTAGAAGCCACACCTCCTAAGTCATGGAGCCAAAGTCGCCCCAAGAGGAGGTTGAAAGTGGGCTTGATGTCGATTATTTGAAACTACGTGGTGCGTGCCACAGGCCCGGTTTGTATGGTAAGGTTGATTTTTCCCAATACAGGCCTTCGGGAGTTATCATAAGCTCGTACCCTTTGCTTGGAGGTTTGGAAGTCATCGTTTCCTAGCCCCAAGCAATGGGCGGTTCGCAATGGGCGGACATTAACCGCCGAACCGTTATCTACGAGCGCTAGAGGGATGTTTTGTCCTTTGCATCCAACCACTAGATAAAGGGCTTTATTGTGAGCACCCCCCTCTTTAGGCAAGTCTTTGTCAGTGAAAACTATGGCCTTTTCTCCAGCATCTCTCGTGACATGGCTAACCAATGAGTCAGGTGTGATATCTGTAGGTACTGAGATGAGGTCAAGTGAGCGAATAAGCTTTTCGCGATGTTCCTTTGAAGTACACATGAGATCCCAGATGGTAATCTCGGCCTTGGTTCTTTTTAGTTATTTCAGGAGAGGATTTTCAATGACTTCTGCGACGGTGGCGTGCCGTCCATTCTCAGGAGTTTGCCTAATCGGGATGTCGTCCATAGGAGGTGGGTGAATATCCGGTTGGTATATTCTTCCGGATCGGGTGAGGTTGTCGACCTCGGGCTCCTGAGGGGTGGTGTCAATGAGAGCATACCCGGGTCAAGTTTCGGTGAAGAGGTCCTGGCCCGATACTTGAGATAGGTAGATATCTTCATCATCATCATTCCACACACCGCACAATTCTCTCTCGATTCGATCCATAGGGACCACAGCGAGTGGTGCACCTTGAGGCGTGATGTACACCGTGGGGTCGAAATTCTCTGGTTGGTCGAGAGAGATGTGACAAGAGCCGAGTGGGCTCTTGTTGTTGTTGGGTTTGCCAATGTTAGGGAGAGGTATCACTTCATCCTCTATCATGTCCTGGATCGTATGTTTTAGATTCCAGCAGTTTTCAGTGTCATGCCCATTTCCTTGATGGAATTTGCAGTAAGTACCTTCGACCCAATATTTGCTTTTGACAGGAGGGTCACGGGTGGGGCCTATAGGTCTCAACTTTCCTTGATTGGTTAGTCTTTCAAAGGCTTGTACCAAAGTCGACCCGAGTGGGGCAAACTTTCGGTCTCGGGCCCATCTTCCAGGGCTTCTTCGGGCGGGAGTCTCTTCTACAGCATGGACTTCTTGGGCTTGGGATGTGTTACCCCGATTATAGGTGTTGTTTTTATATGTGGGTTTGCTTTGTATGGTTTTGGAGAGGTCGTCCTCGATCTTTATTCCCACATCATAAACTCTTTTGAAAGTGTCAAGTCCCAGGTACCTAAGGTGTTGTCTGTAAGCCGGGTCCAGGTTGTCAATGAATTTTTGGACCAATTCTGTTTCGGGAGGCCTATTGATTAGCTGGGCCGCCTGGTCCCTCCATCTAGCAAAGTAGGTCGTGAAACTCTCATTTTTCTTTTGGAAGAGAACTTCCAGCTCGCGCATGGTGACTTGGAAATCCATGTTCGACGAGTATTGCTTGATGAAGACATTGACAAAGTCTTCCCAAGTGGGGAAGAGCTTAGGGTCCTGGTGATAGTACCATTTGAGCGGCACAGGTTCCAAGGACAAAGGAAAGGCAGGTAAGTACATGGACTTATCCACGCCTTTCAAGTTCATGGCATTCACAAAGCTCAGTAGATGATCACGGGGGTTGTCCGTGGCCTTGAACTTTGGTAAGTCAGATGAACTTAACTTTTCTGGTAGTTTGCCAGGAAAAGGTTCAGGATCGAGGGAGAAGTATTTGCTCCCCATGGTTTGCTGTAGGACCATTTTTTCAATCCTCTTCTCGTTATCGAGGTCATTTTTGGCTTGCGCAGCCGCTAAAGCTTCATTTTCCATTTTCAGTTGGCCCATAAGTTGGGTCATTTGGACCATCTGTGAAGGAAATAATGCCCTTGGTCCAAGTATGCATTCTATGTTAAGTCTAATAAATGCGGTTCAGTATTAATTAACAAGTTAATAATTCAGTGAGATCAAGTAAGCTGAATGCCTAGCTAGAGGCCGCTTCAGTTCAAGTGGAATTAATGATATTAATCCACGGCTTACTCTTGACTGAACCCGTAGGGTCACACAAATAGTACGTAAACGGATCAAGTATTTAATGGCATTAAATACTCTATCTATGGATATTCGGAATCGACGGATCTTGGTTTCAGTGGGAGCTGAGATCGTCACAGGCAAGAAATGAATACTCCGGAAACGATGATATTACCGGAAACGGAAATATGGATCGTATCGGAAATATAAATATTATCCAAGTCGTAGATGTTGCCGGAAACGGAAACATGGTACGTATCGGAAAATATTATCGGAAATGGAAATATTACCAGAATCGGAAATATTGCCGGAAACGAAAATATTGTCAGAATCGGAAATATTCCCGGAATCGGAAAATAATTCCGGAAACGGAAATATTAAATATTTGTTCGAAACGGAAATTAATTCCGGAATCGGAAATGTTAAATATTGTTCGTATCGGAAATGAATTCCGGAATCGGAAATTTAATCGGAAGCGTATCGTACGAATAAGCATCGGACGAGGCCTGCCGGACGAGGGCCCAGCACGACGCCAGGCCATCGCCCAGCAAGCCAAGGGCGCCACACAAACAGCCACCTCAGGCCCAGTGCAAGGCCAGGCCCAGCAGGCCGTGGCAGCGCGCACAGCGCGCGCAGCGCGCGCGGGTGCTTGCGTGGGCTTGTGGCTCGCGCAGGCCTCGCACGCACGCATGGGCGGCCCATCGTGGCTGCCGTGTGTGTGTGCGTAAGTGTTTGTGTTCGTGCACGTTTCCTAAAACGTGCAGAGTTCGGTTAATGATTAAATTCCTAATTCTATTTGATAAATTAATTAAATTAGAGTTCTTGTAGGATTCTAGGTTTAATTAATTTGTATCTGAATAGGATTCCAATTCCCTTTCCATAACCCTATAAATATGTGGCCTGGGTTCACAATTTATAACGAGTTTCAAAGTATTCAAAGTGAGTTTTGAGAGAAAAATTCAGCCACACATCTTGCTCAAAAGTGCCGAAAATTCTAGTACCTTAAGGGCGATTCTAGTTGGTCAATCTTAAGGCGGATCCGGACGTGCTGTGGACTATCTACGGAGGGACGACACTTGGAGTCCTAAAGACTTGTTCTTGTTCGGTTCGGGCGCAGCTAGGGAAGGCACGCAACAAAGAGTATGCATCTAAATTATGCTATATGATTATGTGTAAATAATATGTAATCCTGGGTTAATGGTTGTTTCCGCATGATTTATGTAATATCATATGTATCATAACCTAACAGTGGTATCACGAGCCCCTTATTATTTTCATAATCTAAATTGCATGAACATGGTTAAATATTACAAATTTGCAAGAATTAAAAGGGGTGATTAATTTTCGTAATTGTTAATTAATTGCAAATTGCGTTTATTTAATTATACGTACGCAGTTTTTCGGCAGTTTCTTCGTTACTCATCCAAATCGAGTGATTTTTGTGTCAATTCCGCATGTAAAAGGCATTCTAAAATTTTGACAAAAATAAAAATTTTCTGCCGAACCCAGAATTCTCAAATTCGAAGCCTAACTATGACTTTTCGAAGGTTTTAGTTTTTCGAATGCAAAATTTCGTAAATTTAAGATGTTAAATTAAATATTTGCGATTCTTGTTGATAAATCTTGAATTTTTGATTGACCTACTGCATATGTTTAACAAGTTTGAATGCCTAGTCTTGTTAATTATGCAATCTAATTTGTAATTATGATTAATTTGTTGAAAATTAGAATAATTTAGAATTAATTTGATTTTCATAATTAATTGTAATTTAATTAGAAACCTATGATTAAAAACCACCATAAAAATTGTAAATTTATGATAAATTTTAAATTTTTATGACCTAGACTTGAATCCATAACAATCGGAAATCAATTGGATAATAAATTTTCGATTTTTTCGCCCTAAAATTATGAAATTAATAATATTTATTAATTTGTCATTAATTTTATAAATTTTAAATTTTTTATGCGATTCGTTCATATAACTTGCACGCACAAAGCAATGGACGCTTCGTGTTACCCTTAAGGGGTGTTGTATAATGCGGGCATGCGACGACGAGCAAGGGAGCTCGTCGCCCGTGCGGCACGAATGCAATGAGCAAGGGCGTAGTGCACGAGCACAAGGCAGCAGCCCTGCCTTGTGTCGTGGGCCACGAGCAATGGACGAATGGGCATGGGCGAAGGGCGAGCCAAGGCAGTCGCGTGTGGGCAGCAAGCGAGCTGCGCCACAACGCGCACTGCCTCGCGCAAGAGCGCGCAGCCTCGCGCGCAGCGAGCGCAAGCTCGCGTGCCACGAGCGCTGCGGCCAGCGTTGCTCGCGCGCACAGCGAGCGATGTCGCGCGCCCAGCGAGCGATGGCTCGCGCGCCCAGCGAGCGATGTCGCGCGCCCAGCGAGCGATGTCGCGCGCACAGCGAGCGATGTCGCGCGCCCAGCGAGCGATGGCTCGCGCGCACTGCGAGCGATGGCTCGCGTGCGACGAGCGCTGGCGCGCGCGCAGCAAGCACCACAGCGTGCGATGGCTTGCGATGGAGATGCAGCAGCTATGCGACGAGCGCATGGGCTGCGCGCACATGGCCAGCGATGGCTGTGTGCGAGCGGTCCATGGGCATGCAATGCGTAGGGTGTTTGCGTTACGATTAGATCGTTTTGAATGTTTAATTTGAAAGTTTCAGTTCACGTAATTTTAATTAATTTTAAAATTAATAATTTAAATTATTTTCTTGGATTTTAATTTTGAATATTGTAATTATAATAAATTTTATTTATTCTAATTATTTTACTAAAATTAAAATCATGAATTAATTTAAATACGACTGAAATTAAATTAAACTTTTGGATTCAATTATAAATTCATATGAGCTTTAAATTTTAATTAAATTTGTATGTTTCCGGTTGGACTAGAAATACATTTTTATGTTTAAAATTAGTAAAGCATATAAATTTATTGGTTTAAGTGGGAGCGTTTTTTAGTCATAAACTCTTGATTAGGTCTACAAATCCTTAAGGTTAAAACAACTTGATTAGAATTAATAAGGACTGAATAATTGGTAGATTATTGGTGCCCTTGATTAATTGCTGCAAATGTTTACGTGATGCATAATGTGTTTTACTAACCAGCTATGTGGGCCATTCATGATAATGAATGGGTGAATGGTATATATTGTATATGTACTGTTTTGCAGGTTATGAAGTGACTAGTATGGCCCAAATAGGATAGAAAATATGGTCTGCGTACCATTAATTTGAATGTAATTGGTCTGAAGTACCAAAGTTATTTTTCAATTCAAATATGGTCTGCGTACCATCAAATAGTTGTAATTAGTTATAGCTTATCCTATTTGAAGAAAATGGTGCCTCCCACGGAGATTTTCAAGACAGACTTTGAAGTTAAAGCTTCAAGATGAAGTCGGGCCATACTAGATCACAAATATCTTATGCATGTTTTAAGTTATTTATTGCTTTTAAATATGTCTTAAAATGCATGAGATCAAAAGCTTGATTATGTTTCATGATTAAGGATTTTAGTTCACTTAAAATCTAACCAACATAGTAAGAGCCTTAAGTTCCAAACTTAAAAAAAATTGAGTTAAAAGGTGCCATGCCAAAATATACACTTGCTTGGATATCCTTTACATCAATCTAGTAATAGTTTTCGCTCAGCGAGGTGTTACTTATTGGTCCTAAAGGGGCAAGGTACACAAATAATTGTGAGTACATGTTAGTTTTGGTGAAACTCAACGATATAAGTAAGGAGTCCTTTTATGTCGTGGAAAAATCGATAGGTTTACCTAATAAGTTCTTAGACGTACCTATCAACCAAGAATAGTTTCTAGACTATTAGCAAAAAGCTTTTGCTTACCTAAGATGTTCTAGGATTAAGTCGACAAACTGTGCTTAGTTCTTCAATGATTTTAGGATCTTGGAATCATTTTATTCACACCTGCCGGAACACATAATTTGAATAAAATGCTTAATAAACATTGAATTATGCATGTATGCTAGAATTTAAGTTTATTAAGAGAAACTGTGAATGGTTATTTATTTGTTTATTCTTTTCAATTGTAGTTTTAATATGGCAAACAACAATCAAAACATCATCATGGGTTCTAAGCTTATGGTCAAGCTGAACCTGACAAATTTTCTTGAATGGGAAGCTAAGCTAGTTGAAATAGTCAAACTCAATTGACTTGAGTATGTACTGTCACATCCCATGCCAAGCTACTATGCCAGAGACATGACCCCTGAGAGATTTTACGCCTGGGATGCGGATCTCAAAAAGGTTATGAGTCTCATGCTGAACAATATCCCTGATGATTGGGCTAAAAGGTTTGTAGCCTATGAACCTTTTACGCTCATCAAGAATCTGAGGGATATCTGTCGTGGAAGTACGGAGGACAGGGACCTGAACGTCCATGAGTTGATTGAATCAATGTCTGGTCTAAAGGTTAGTTCTCCCAACAGGTGTTATAGGATGGAGGTCCAAGAAACACATGTTCAGCTCCTTCGCACTAAACAGAGGGTAGGCGTCCCACTGAGGTTCCATGTGGATCTTATGTGTTCATATTTTGATCGCCTAAGTCTACTAGGAACACCAATAAGCGAAAGGATGGAAGTCTCTGTCTTGCTCAATTCACTACACAGTGGGTTTGGTCGCTTCAAGCAACTATACCTAAGTGAACCAAGAGAAGAAACAGTTGCAGAATTTGTTCCCCCTTGTCAGAAAGGCTGAAATAATACTGGACTGTGAAGCCAAAGATTTACTCAAGGCTAGAAAGAGACCATTCAAGAAAGGTGGAAAGTCCAAGGGCAATGCTAAATCAAAGCAGGACAAGTCCACATCAAGCTGTCTTTATTGTGATGGAATAGGCCATTACAAAAGAGAATGTCCAAAGCTAAAGGAAGATCAGAAGAACGGAACAGTCATTCCATCTTCAGGTATTTTCGTTATAGACTGTATACTTGCTAATTCAACTTCTTGGGTATTAGATACAGGTTGTGGCTCACACTTATGTTCCAATCCACAGGGACTAAGAAGAAGTAGAAAGTTAAGCAAGGGTGAAGTCGACCTACGAGTGGGAAATGGAGCACGGATTGCTGCATTAGCTGTAGGAACTTACTATTTGTCGTTGCCCTCCGGGCTCGTTTTGGAACTGGAAGAATGTTTCCATGTTCCAAGTCTTACTAAAAACATCATTTCAGTTTCTTGCTTGGATGCTAAGGGATTTTCCTTTTTAATAAAAGACAATAGTTGTTCGTTTTATTTTAAAGAGATGTTTTATGGATCTGCTAGATTAGTCAATGGACTTTATTTATTAGATCACGACAAACAAGTATATAACATAAATACCAAAAAGGCCAAAAAGGATGATTCAGATCTCACCTATCTGTGGCATTGTCGATTAGGCCATATAAACTTGAAACGCTTAGAAAGACTTCAAAAGGAAGGAATTCTAGAGCCATTTGACTTAGAGGATTATGGTAAATGCGAATCATGTTTACTTGGCAAAATGACAAAGCAACCTTTCTCTAAAGTTGGAGAAAGAGCAAATGAACTATTGGATTTAATCCATACAGATGTATGTGGACCAATGAGTACAAATGCTAGAGGTGGTTTCAGCTACTTTATCACTTTCACTGATGACTTCAGTAGGTATGGTTATGTCTACCTAATGAAGCATAAGTCTGAATCCTTTGACAAATTCAAGGAATTTCAGAGTGAAGTAGAGAATCAATTAGGCAAGAAGATTAAGGCACTGCGGTCTGATAGAGGCGGTGAATATCTGAGCTATGAATTTGATGACCATCTGAAAGAATGTGGAATTCTATCAGAGTTGACTCCTCCTGGAACACCACAATGGAACGGTGTGTCGGAACGGAGGAACAGAACCTTGCTAGACATGGTCAGGTCAATGATGGGTCAGGCCGAACTTCCATTAGAATTTTGGGGACATGCACTAAATACAGCTGCACTCACTATAAATAGAGCTCCGTCTAAAGCTGTCGAAAAGACTCCATACGAATTATGGTTTGGAAAGCCTCCAAATGTGTCTTTTCTTAAGATTTGGGGATGTGAAGTATACGTCAAACGATTAATTTCAGACAAACTTCATCAAAAATCTGACAAATGTATCCTTGTGGGCTATCCAAAGGAAACAAAGGGGTATTACTTCTACAATACATCTGAGAACAAATTGTTTGTTGCTCGAGATGGTGTCTTTTTGGAGAAAGATCACATTTCCAAAATGACAAGTGGGAGAAAAATAGACCTCGAAGAAATTCGAGTCGAACAACAAACTCTAGAGAATGCTCAAGATGACATTCAGGATGAAACTCAGAGATCTTTAGAAGAATCTGGTGAGAATCATGGTCAATCTAGAAATGTTACCCCGCGTAGATCGCAAAGATATAGATCTCAACCGGAAAGGTACTTAGGTATTTTGACGAACGAGAGCTATGACGTTCTATTACTTGAAAGTGATGAACCTGCGACTTACAAACAAGCTATGACGAGCCCTAGCTCCAAGCAATGGCAAGAAGCCATGCAATCTGAATTAGACTCCATGTCTGAAAACCAAGTATGGGATTTGGTCGATTTGCCAGATGGCTATCAAGCCATTGGAAGCAAATGGGTTTTCAAACTGAAAAAGGACAAGGATGGGAAACTTGAAGTTTTCAAAGCTAGATTGGTTGCAAAAGGTTACAGGCAAGTCCACGGTGTGGATTACGATGAAACCTTTTCACCAGTTGCAATGCTAAAGTCTATTCGAATAATGTTAGCAATCGCTGCATATTACGATTACGAAATATGGCAGATGGATGTCAAAACTGCTTTCTTAAACGGCGTTTTAACAGAAACTGTGTTTATGACACAGCCTGAAGGTTTTGAGGATCCAAAGAATGCTAAGAAGGTATGCAAGCTAAAGAAATCAATCTACGGATTGAAGCAGGCATCCAGGAGCTGGAATATACGTTTTGATGAAGCAGTCAGTGACTTTGGTTTTATCAAGAACGCAGACGAATCTTGTGTATACAAGAAGGTCAGTGGGAGCAAAATTGCTTTCCTAGTATTATATGTCGACAACATATTGCTTATCGGAAATGACATTCCTATGTTGAACTCTGTCAAGATTTGGCTTGGGAAATGTTTTTCGATGAAGGATCTAGGAGAAGCACAGTACATATTGGGCATCAAGATTTACAGAGATAGATCTAAAAAGATGATTGGACTTAGTCAAAGCACTTATATCAATAAGGTGCTTGATAGGTTCAAGAGGGCGGACTCCAAGCGAGGCTACCTACCCATGTCTCATGGAATGACTCTAAGCAAGACTCAGTGCCCAAAAACACTTGATGAGCGTAGACGAATGAATGGGATTCCATATGCATCATTAATTGGTTCAATAATGTATGCTATGATATGTACACGCCCGGATGTTGCGTACGCACTCAGTGCTACGAGCAGATACCAGTCAGACCCAGGAGAGGCGCATTGGACTGCTGCCAAGAACATTCTGAAGTACCTGAAAAGGCACAAAGATGACTTCCTGGTCTATGGTGGAGATGATGAATTAATTGTTAAAGGCTATACGGACGCAAGTTTCCAAACCGACAAAGATGATTTCAGATCACAGTCTGGGTTTGTCTTCTGCCTCAACGGAGGAGCAGTAAGCTGGAAAAGTGCTAAGCAAAGCACCATTGCGGATTCTACAACTGAAGCGGAGTACATTGCTGCACATGAAGCAGCAAAGGAAGCTATATGGCTAAGGAAGTTCATAGGTGAACTTGGTGTAGTCCCCTCCATTAAAGGACCAATAGCCCTGTATTGTGACAATAACGGAGCTATTGCACAGGCAAAAGAGCCTAGACACCACCAGAGAGTCAAGCATGTACTTCGTAGATTTCACCTTCTACGAGAGTTCGTTGAAAGAAAAGAAGTCGAGATAAGCAAAATTGGAACTGATGACAACATATCAGATCCATTAACTAAACCTCTGCCGCAGGCGAAGCACAACTCGCACACTGCAGCTATGGGAATCAAGCATATTGGAGAATGGCTTTGATGTCTCTGTTTAATGTTTTAAAGTTTTAGAGTTTAAATCTTTGTAAAACATTATTGGTTAATCATTCACAATAAATGAAAAGAATTCATTTTTCCATTTAATTTGTGGTTTATTAAATGATGAGTCCCTTCAATTTGACAATATATTCAAGATAGACTGTCAGGACCAGTCCTGTGACTAAGAAATGTCTATCAAGTGAACTTGAATGTCAAAAGTTGAAAATGGTCCCTAGTCGGAGTTTTCTATAAAATTGGACGCATAGAAAACGTTAGACGATTAGAATGCAAGATGACTAGTAGTTCTGTTTCTTGAACTATGTGGACATGGCAATGTCATAATCATTTGCATAGATACTTACTTTGGGAAGACTAGTATCGGACAAGACCTATGAAACTTTACTGTAAGAGATGAAAATCTGTCATAAGTAAATTTCATTAAATTATTAGACACTAAATCCTCAATACCTGAGTGATTTGAGATTACTTGTTTGAGAACTGGTTGCTTTGACGTTGACCAACCGTCGCACCGTAAAAGGAGGCTATAAAGGCAACGCTCAGGTAATCACCTATCAAACGAAGTCTAATCTCAAGATCGCAAGATTGGGATTGTCCTCCCATAAATCGGGATGAGATGCTTAAAAGTTGTACAAGGCCACTCGGAGAGCTAGAAACTGTGAAATGCATGGCCGTGCTCGGATGAATCATAGGCTATGATTATCTGTTTATTTGATCAGTTGAACTCTGAAACCGAGGAACACCTCTGGACATAATAAGGATGACAACTCTTACCTTATGTTCAAGAGCAAGCATCGAGCGACAAAGGAATTAGGAAATGCACACTTGTCCCTAAGGACAAGTGGGAGACTGAAGGAAATAAGGCCCTTGGTCCAAGTATGCATTCTATGTTAAGTCTAATAAATGCGGTTCAGTATTAATTAACAAGTTAATAATTCAGTGAGATCAAGTGAGCTGAATGCCTAGCTAGAGGCCGCTTCAGTTCAAGTGGAATTAATGATATTAATCCACAGCTTACTCTTGACTGAACCCGTAGGGTCACACAAATAGTACGTAAACGGATCGAGTATTTAATGGCATTAAATACTCTATCTATGGATATTCGGAATCGACGGATCTTGGTTTCAGTGGGAGCTGAGATCGTCACAGGCAAGAAATGAATACTCCGGAAACGATGATATTACCGGAAACGGAAATATGGATCGTATCGGAAATATAAATATTATCCAAGTCGTAGATGTTGCCGGAAACGGAAACATGGTACGTATCGGAAAATATTATCGGAAATGGAAATATTACCAGAATCGGAAATATTGCCGGAAACGGAAATATTGTCAGAATCGGAAATATTACCGGAATCGGAAAATAATTCCGGAAACGGAAATATTAAATATTTGTTCGAAACGGAAATTAATTCCGGAATCGGAAATGTTAAATATTGTTCGTATCGGAAATGAATTCCGGAATCGGAAATTTAATCGGAAGCGTATCGTACGAATAAGCATCGGACGAGGCCTGCCGGACGAGGGCCCAGCACGAAGCCAGGCCATCGCCCAGCAAGCCAAGCGCGCCACACAAACAGCCACGCCAGGCCCAGCGCAAGGCCAGGCCCAGCAGGCCGTGGCAGCGCGCGCAGCGCGCGCGGGTGCTTGCGTGGGCTTGTGGCTCCCGCAGGCCTCGCTGCGTGGGCTGCTGCTCGCACGCACGCATGGGCGGCCCATCGTGGCTGCCGTGTGTGTGTGCGTAAGTGTTTGTGTTCGTGCACGTTTCCTAAAACGTGCAGAGTTCGGTTAATGATTAAATTCCTAATTCTATTTGATAAATTAATTAAATTAGAGTTCTTGTAGGATTCTAGGTTTAATTAATTTGTATCTGAATAGGATTCCAATTCCCTTTCCATAACCCTATAAATATGTGGCCTGGGTTCACAATTTATACCGAGTTTCAAAGTATTCAAAGTGAGTTTTGAGAGAAAAATTCAGCCACACATCTTGCTCAAAAGTGCCGAAAATTCTAGTACCTTAAGGGCGATTCTAGTTGGTCAATCTTAAGGCGGATTCGGACGTGCTGTGGACTATCTACGGAGGGACGACACTTGGAGTCCTAAAGACTTGTTCTTGTTCGGTTCGGGCGCAGCTAGGGAGGGCACGCAACAAAGAGTATGCATCTAAATTATGCTATATGATTATGTGTAAATAATATGTAATCCTGGGTTAATGGTTGTTTCCTCATGATTTATGTAATATCATATGTATCATAACCTAACAATCTGGTCTGGCAAATCTTTGATGGACATGTTTGAAGGTGCGAATCGAGGTTGGGGAAGCGGAGATCCTTGAAATGAGGGACGACGGACGGAGTTTGGAGTCACTAAACCTGATGTTGGTGATGTATCTTCGAGACGCACTAACCGTTGATTCCCTGATCGGCACCAAGTGGCAGGACCAGTCCTAGGCATAAGATAAGCTAAAGTTTAGGTTCCCAAAGTTTCAAGCATTACTTAGTCTAGACTTCGACTCTCTAAATTGGTTTTTCACTCTTTCTTTTGTCGGTACACTTTTTGGTTTTTTTTTATTTTGGTCATTCTTTGGATTTTCGAAACACTTGCCCGTGTGACATTCATAGTTGTTAGCATGTTAGTTTTTTAGTGCCGAGCATTGTCGTCGTAGGAGGCCTAACAACGACGCAAAGAGTTATTAATTTTTTTTACGAGTCGCTTTTGAAATCGAGTGCTTTTCTTACGCCCTCGTAGCAATTCTTTTTATGAACATTTTCTTTGTGCTACGTATTTTCCTTTTGCGCGGGCACCGAGGCTGCTGCGCCTGACCAGAAGGCCAAGCAGCAACTTCAGCGCCCAGCGAGGGGCGCGAGAAATTCTGGCGCCCAGCCAGGGGCGTTGAAAATGCGTCCCTGGCTGGTTCTCGTTTTCTGTCTTCTGTTTATGCAACTTCGATTTGCGTGCTTGCCTAACAACGTCCTTTACGCGTAGCAGCGTTTATGGGATTCGTTACAGGCCATCCCGAGCGTCGCTTATTTTTGTGGCGATCATTCGGGTTTGCGGAACACGTGTTTCGGTATAACTCTTTGGCAAATTAGTATGAATGTTTGGGCAATTTTTAAGGTCGTTGGTTTTCTAGGATAGTTTGTCACACACAATCACATATTTCGCTACACATAACTACATTACAAACATGGATTTGAAAATTAAATATGTCACGTAGTTTATGATAGGCTTCTATGGGTAGTTATTTGCGCCTGGCTTGGTACCGCTTCTATCGTAGATCCAACACATGCCCTGGTCGAGGTAGTGTCTTCAACAGACGAATTTAGCCCAAGAGGCCAACCCGCAAGTGCAAGCCAAGAGGGGATGCAGGCGAGAGGGACCTAATGAGCGAGCGATTGGGTTCGGGATAGGTGTACTACCTGCACAAGTACCGAGTGGGCAACATGTGCGGCGTATGCACCCCCCTATTGGCGGAAAAAGGTATCCTTAGTCCCAACTCCCGAGGGAGCCGAGATTCGTTATGCGGTTCTGCCCGTTCACATTAATATGCTGATTTTCAGGTCGTCCCAACTTGATGGGGAAATAAACGCGGGGTAGGATCGTTTCACCCTTCGGCTATTTTGATTACCTACAAGCACGAGTATTTCCTTCACTATCCCCAGTGGAGTCGCCACTGTGAGGGGGTCGAAAAAGCACGAGGCTAATGCGTGACCTCGTCCCTCGTGGGTGTGACTATTCTCTTTATTCAATCAAGTGTAATTGGATTTCCTGTGAGTTTACAACCAATTGACTAGTAATATAGGAGTTGCCATTCAGTTTTTAACGACAATGAGAAAAACTGACTAAACCCGGTTATCGTGACATAAAGGGAGTGCAATTATGTTTGACCACGACGGCCGTAGGTTCCCTTGTGATCCCTGGTGTGGGGATCTCTCAACATACACCCGCAAGGTAGAGATTGAGGGTTCGGGGGACTGTAACTACCGAGAGGAGTACTTTGCTCGTCGATAACTCCAGAGGCAGGATATCCTTACTAGCTCAGCATAAATAATTGAAGGGACATGCGTTAACTATTAAACTAATCTGAGTTGGTTTTAGCAATATGCAACACATAATACTAGATCGATCGCGATTATCTGATTTAAATAGCATTAAGGGACCTAGCATGATAATCCAATTTCCCAAAAATATTATATTTGTCAGGCGTGATAGAACAATCAGATTTAGTTAGTTTAACAGTTCATAAAAAGGGCGAGGAAAGCAATTAAATCATCGAGAAGGGGCACATTACGACGCACCCTTGAGAGGTGCGTCACGGTTCTCAGAAAACTAACCACTTTGACTTTGCTATTTCTCCTTTTTATTTAACGAATCTCAATTATGGGACAGGATATGTTCTGTTCGATTTATGGATCGATTGCGACAGAACGCGTGAACAATTTCACAGCATGAGGCTTAGGCTAAGGGTTGAAGTCAATACTCATAATATAATTGTGTGTTGTGTGTGTTTTTCACGTCGAATTTGGGGCTGTATTTATAGGGAAGAGTTCGTGGAAAGATAGAATTGCAGAGTTCTAATCCATAAAGAATTAGGAAAAAACACGTACCCAGTTATTTTCAGCGCCCAGGCCTGGGCGCCGAAGATTTCGGCGCCCAGAGCCAGGCGTCGAAAATAGGGTCTGGGCTGTTTTCTTAGTCAGATTCGGATCCCTGAAATCCGTAGAGTTTGAGACTTAATCGAGTCTTTTAGTGCGTATTAACCTTGCAACGGGATGCGTCTGGGCCCGTTACGAACTCTAGGCTCGTTAGGATTTTAATTAATACGTAACTCTTATTTCCGAATCATATTAGGAATAGGATTCTCGCAGTTTTCTATCTCATTTAGGATTTATGTTGGAATGCAACACCTAATTCTGACAGGTTTCTATCCTTTATGATTTGCCACTTTTAGAAGCCACCTTTTACTGCAGTTACTATTTTTAGCAGGTTTCCATAAATAGCAGTTTTCTATAAATATCAGGTTTCGGGTGAAATGAAAAGGGGAATTGAGATTCGTTTATTTTATAGGAGATGCGTTGTCACGTGGAGATTTATGCTTTCATCATCGAACCTTTCCCTTTCGGGAATGGGGACAAAAGTAGGTGTCTACAATATCGCAGGTCACTGAGGTTACGGAGTCGCGCCCGTACCTCGTCTTCCTTAGTGAAGACTTCTGGATGGACAACTCGGTCCATTGTCTATTTCAACTAAAATAATATTATTGCTATAAGTCTAGCCTAGTCTAGTCAAGTATGGTCGTCAAATTATCATGTTTTGTTTGCCCTTATTTATGTTCATTAGTATCATGTTAGGGTTGTTCGTTTAATAGTATCATGTTAGGATTATTGTTGTTTTAATATGTAGTACTCAGCCTTGCTGATTACGTGCTTTGTTTGTGTGTGTTGATCATGGCTATGCCTTATTGATCCTGTGATGACCCATCTTTGGTGAGCAGTCTCTAAGGATCAATAAGCGTTGCCCATCTACAGGTTGAAGATGATGCATAATTGGGATCGGGATTAGAGAGCTTGTAGTTATATTTGTTTTATTAAGTGATTTGGTTTGTTAACTTGGATTTGAAATTTGTCGTACTATTCGTATTTCCTTATTTCCGTTAATTGGTTTTGGACTTAATGTGTAATCGATTATTTATGAACCTAAAAGTTAGTTTTATGTTTTCCGCTGCAAAATTCTGAATAAGCCGTTAGGTTTTCACACGGGCGATGATACTTTGATAATTCTCTATAGTTATATTTATAAAAGGGTTATCTTAGAAAAAAGGAATTGTTGGGGTGTTACAAAGTGGTATTTTTGAGCTAAAGGTTTTACTGACATTTCGTGTCTACCTTTTTAAATTTTAGGCGCCTAACTAACTAATTAGTTACGTAAAAAGAATTTCGTTGAATTAAACTACAACTAGTGAATAAATTGAAAGTTATTAGTTAGGTATGTTTGAATTTATTTTAAAATTGACTCTTGAGTTACGTGCTTTGAAATACGTTCTTGTTTATGTGAATTAATGTATTTCCTTTCTTTTTGAAATTTAAATTAATATTTTCGGAAATATTAAAAAAAAAAACTTTACTGCTGCTGCTACAGTACCGTAAAAAAAATATATTTTTTAATTAATTGTCGTTTAAATAATTATTCGTTTAATCAAATTAATTCTTATAAATCATTCTTGTTTATTCTTTTATGCTTCAATGTTTGATATATTATGATTATTTTGAGAGATGGGTAGCATATGAAAGGGCATATAGGATAGAAGCATTGTGTCTGCATTATGTCAACATGATTGTACTTTCTGTGCCTGCTAACTGTCGTGTCTTTCCTATGCTTTGCCATTGATATATATTCTTACTTATTGTGTATTGTGGGATCATACGGTAAGTGAGAGTACTAATTACTAACATAGAAACTATGTTTAATTGTTATAGATCACTGATCATGTCTGGCATGGAAGAAAATAGAATAGGGAGCAATTCTAACCCTATTGTTCTAAGCGATGATGAAAATGAAATGGATTACGAGTCTGACATTAATAGTTACACCAGCTATGAACTTGTTCTGCGTCAAGTTTTAAGAGCAGGAGAGCCTGATAGTGATGATGAAGCCCTTCGTAAGTTTGATCGTGCTAGAGGGCAAACTAGGGTTGATATTTATCAAGCTGTTTTGAGACCTGAAAGCGATTCGGAGCCTGAGTTTGAGCCTGAATTTGATTTTGAGTTTGAGCCTGAATTTGAGTTTGAGCCTGAGTTTGAGTTTGAATTCGAGCCTGAGCCTGAACCTGTAGACACCTACTTTTGTCCCCATTCCCGAAAGGGAAGGTTCGATGATGAGAACATAAATCTCCACTTGACAACGCATCTCCTATACAATAACGAATCTCAATCCCCTTTTCATTTCACCCGAAACCTGCTATTTATAGAAACCTACCATTTATGGAAACCTGCTAAAATAGTAACTGTTAAAAGTGGCAAGTCATAAAAGATAGAAACCTGTCAGAATTAGGTGTTGCACTCCAACATAAATCCTAAATGAGATAGAAGTTGCGAGAGAATCCTATTCCTAATACGATTCGAAAATAAGAGTTACGTATTAAATTAAAATCCTAACGAGCCTAGAGTTCGTAACGGGCCCAGACGCATTCCGTCATAAAATTAATACGCACTAAAAGACTCGATTAAGTCTCATACACTCCGGATTCTAAGAGTCCGAATCTGACAAAGAAACGACCCAAACATCAATTTCAACGCCCAGCCCTGGGCGCTGAAATTGTCTGGATCCTATTTTCAACGCCCAGAGCTGGGCGCCGAAATCTTTGACGCCCAGCCCTGGGCGGTGAAAATACCTGGGACGTGTTCTTTCCTAATTCCTCGTGGATTAGAGTTCTACAATTCTATCTTTCCACGAACTCTTTTCTATAAATATAGCCCCAAGTTCGACGTGAAAAGTACAATACACAATTCATATTCTGAGTATTGACTCTAAACCCCTAAGCCTAAGCCTCACGCTGCGAAATTGATCACGCGATCTGTCGCAATCGATCCAAAAATCGAACAGAACGTATCCTGTCCCGTAATTTGAGATTCGTTAAATAAAAGGAGAAATAACAAAGTCAAAGTGGTTAGTTTTCTGAGAACCGTGACGCACCTCTCAAGGGTGCGTCGTAATGTGTCCCTTTTCCATGGTTTAATTGCTTTCCTCGCCCTTTTTATAAACTGTTAAACTAATCAAATCTGATTGTTCTATCACGCCTAAAAAAGATAATATGTTGGGAAATTGGATTATCATGCTAAGTCCCTTAATACAATCTAAATCAGATAATCGCGCTCGATCTAGTATTATATGTTGCATATTGTTAAAATCAACTCAGATTAGTTTAATAGTTAACGCATGTCCCTTCAATTATTTATGCTGAGCTAGTAAGGATATCCTGCCTCTGGAGTTATCGACGAGCGAGTAATCCTCTCGGTAGTTACAGTCCCCCGAACCCTCAATCTCTACCTTGCGGGTGTATGTTGAGAGATCCCCACACCAGGGATCACAAGGGAACCTACGGCCGTCGTGGTCAAACATAATTGCACTCTTTTTATGTCACGATAATCGGGTTTTGTCAGTTTTTCTCATTGTCGTTAAAAACTGAATGGCGACTCCTATATTACTAGTCAATTGGGTGTAAACTCACAGGAAATCCAATTACACTTGATTTGACAAAAAGAAACGTCACACCCACGAGGGACGAGGTCACGCATTAGCCCCGCGCTTTTTCGACCCCCTCACAGAACCTGAGCCTGAGCCCGAGTCAGAGCCAGAAGAAGATAATCATCAACTTCAAGGTCTGCGAAGATCCTCAAGACCAAGAAAAGAAGCTTATTATTTTGATATGGATGATGATGATGAACTTAAATATGAGTTATTCACCCTAGAAGGTTATAGCGAATCAAAGGACAAGTCTGATGATGTTTCCCTTTAGCTTTGCTTACATATTTAGTTGTGTGTGAGAAAAATGTTGGACAATTCGCCCAACCATAGTTTATGTTTATATCGTAGAACCTTTTTACTTTATTTTGAGAACAGGCCTGTGTTAATATTTAGGATTGTTATCGACATTCTTCTGAGGAATAAAAGTTAGATTATTGACTATCTAAAGGATCAAAGTTTATTACGGGCACGCAAGGGGAATGTTTTCTTCTTTTATTCTACCTTATTATTCGTGATGATTGAAGTTATTCCTTGTTTCTCAGTTGAATGTTCTGCATGATTGTTCATCTTGTGTGAATTTTGAATGTTGATGACTTGATGTGATATTGCATTGCTAGAGGATAATATAAGTTTTGAACCTGAATTAGAGTATATTAATTACAGGTCGCGCTCTAGGATGGCCAGTAATAACGACCTAGCTGCTGCTATTCGCCTCTTGGCGGAAATATTAACTCGAGAAAGAACTGAGCGCCCCGATTCTGCAGGGGACATGTTTGAAAGGCTTGCGAATGTTAAGCCACCATACTTTAAGGGGCAGGCAGACCCCACCTTCCTTGAAAACTAGATCAGGGAGTTTGAGAAACTATTTGGGGCGGTAAACTGTCCTGAGCATATGAAAGTAGGCCAAGCTGTCCTCTACCTAAAAGATGAGGCCGACCTTTGGTGGAGGGAAAATGGAACTAGACTAAGTGCTGCTGAGGGGTTCAATTGGGACTCATTTATTGTTGCCTTGAGGGGGAAGTTTTATCCTCCTTTTATGAGAAAGCAGAAAGCGCAGGAATTTATCAACCTTAGGATGGGGAATATGACCATTGCTGAATACTATAGTAAGTTTATAGCTTTGTCGAGGTTTGCACCTGAGGTGGTAGCTACTGAAGAGCTAAAGGCTCAGAGGTTTGAGCAGGGGTTAACCGATGAGATCCAACTGGGATTAGGCGGGGAAACCTTTACGTCCTTAGACATTGTGTATGGGAGAGCTGCTCATATTTATGGCCTGCAGACCAGGAGAGACAAGAAGAATGTTGTTGTTGGGGATAAAAGGAAAGAGTTTAATGCTGGGGGAAGTCAGGGGAACTTCAAAAGGAATAGAAATGGAAATGGGAATGGTAATGGTAATGGTAATGGTAATTTCCAAGGAAGAAACAACCAGGGGAATAACTATAACAACAGAAACCAAACTGACAAAGTGTACCACTGCAGGAGGTGCAACAACAACCACCCTGGGAAGGATTGTAAGGGGGAATTGGTAATTTGCAACTATTGTCATAAGTAGGGACATAGGGAGTTTGAGTGCTTCACAAAGCAGAAGAAAGAGCAGAATGGTAGTGGGAGTAGTAACCAAGGGAAACCAGGGTTTAACCATACGGGGAACCAAGGTTCGAAGCCTGCTGGGGCACCAAATAACCAGGGAAACCAAAACAAACCTACCAATGGGAACAACAATAACAACAAGGCTCCCGGAAAGCTGTTCGTAATGAGTAGAAATGAAGCTGAATGTTCTGCAGATGTAGTTTCGGGTACTTTCTCTGTTCACTCCTTACCTGTTAAAACGTTGTTTGATTCAGGGGCAACTTATTCTTTTATTTCATCCTCTATTGTTAAAAGTTTGAAGTTAGTAGATTTTGAGGCAATTGGTTTACCTGTTAGTATGCCTAATGGTGCAACAATAAGGTGTACGAAATTATTTAAGAACTTGCCTTTGAAGATAAAAGATTGCACTTTTCCATCTAATTTGATAGAATTTAGTTTGGGGGACCTAGATGTGATTATGGGTATGGATTGGCTAAGCTTATACAAGGCCAGGATAGATTGTGAAATTCAGAAAGTAAGCCTAAATAACTCTACTGGGAAATCGATATCATATAGGCGTTTTGGGAAGTCTAAGAACTTTGGGGTGATCTCTGCGATGCAAGTGAGGAAGTTGTTCAATAAGGGGTGTGAACTATTTTTCTGTAGTGTCCAGGATGTAAGTAAAGAAGTTGGGGTGAAGATAGAGGATGTCCCAATCGTAAAGGAATTCATAGATGTATTTCCGGATGAGATTTCAGGTATGCCACCTGCTAGAGCCCTTGAGTTTACCATAGAGTTAAATCCCGAAACTGCACCCATATCCAAGGAACCTTATAGGATGGCACCTCCAGAAATAAGTGAGTTGAAGACCCAATTGCAAGAGTTGTTCGACAAGGGGTACATTAGGCCTAGTGCATCACCATGGGGAGCTCCAGTATTGTTTGTCAAAAAGAAAGATGGGAGTATGCGGCTATGTATTGATTATAGGGAGTTGAACAATGTAACAATCAAAAACAAATATCCTTTACCTAGGATAGATGACCTGTTTGACCAGTTGAATGGGGCAAGCATGTTCTCAAAGATTGATTTGCGTTCGGGATATCACCAATTGAGAGTAGCTGAGAAAGACATTCCAAAGACTGCATTTAGGACTCGTTATGGTCATTATGAGTTTACAGTAATGCCTTTTGGGTTCACCAATGCACCCGCTATATTTATGGATTTGATGAATAGGATTTTCTATGAATTCCTAGATAAATTTGTGGTGGTATTCATTGATGATATTCTGATCTATTCGAGGAATGAAAAGGAACATGATGAGCATTTGAGGATTATCTTGGAGACGCTTAGGAAGAACCAGTTGTATGCAAAGTTCTCTAAGTGTGAGTTCCGTCTGGAAAAGGTAGCATTTTTGGGGCATTATGTGTCAAAGGAAGGAGTCTCTGTAGATCCTGCCAAGATTCAAGCTGTGAGTGAGTGGCCTACTCCAAAGAATGTGTCTGATATTCAGAGTTTCCTAGGTCTAGCTGGTTATTATAGGAGATTTGTGAGAGATTTCTCAAAGATAGCAAGACCCATGACCAACTTGATGAAGAAAGAATCAAAGTTTGAGTGGAGCGAAAAATGTGAGGAAGCCTTCCAAATTCTCAAAGAGCGTTTAACCTCAGCACCTGTTTTGACCTTGCCTGATGGGAATGAAGGGTTTGAGGTATATAGTGATGCGTCGAAGAATGGGTTGGGGTGTGTGTTACAGCAAAATGGGAAGGTGATTGCGTATGTGTCGCGTCAATTGAAACCATATGAGGCTAATTACCCTACCCACGATCTAGAGCTAGCTGCGATTGTTTTCGCTTTGAAAATTTGGAGACATTACCTCTATGGGGCAACATGTAAGATCTTCACAGACCACAAAAGCCTAAAATACATTTTCACCCAGAAAGATCTCAACATGAGACAAAGAAGATGGTTAGAGTTGATCAAAGACTATGATTTGAACATTCAGTACCATGAGGGGAAAGCAAATGTAGTTGCCGATGCATTGAGTAGGAAATCTAGCCATTGTATGAATGTCTTGGTAGTGCCTGAAGAGTTGTGTCGAGACATGCAGAAACTTAGCCTGGAAATAGTAAATCATGGGGAAACCAAAGCAAAACTGAGTGCATTGTCATTGGGGTTGTCCATATTCGAGGAGATTAGAGAAAGTCAAGCTGGGGATGAATACTTAGAGAAAATCAAAGAAAAGATGGGACAAGGGAAAGAAGTAGATTTCAAGATTAATGAGGACGGTAGTTTGAGGTTCAAAGGGAGATGGTGTGTACCACAGAAGTGTGAAGAACTCAAGAGACGTCTTATGGATGAGGGGCATAATACTCCATATTCTGTGCACCCTGGGGGTGACAAGTTGTACAAAGACCTGAAGCAAATATATTGGTGGCCTAATATGAAACGGGAAGTTGCCGAGTTTGTGTCTAGATGCCTAACCTGTCAGAAAGTCAAAATAGACCACAAAAGACCCATGGGGAAAGTTCAAACTTAAGAAGTGCCTGGATGGAAGTGGGATTCCATTTCTATGGATTTTGTTACTGCCTTGCCTAGATCAAAGAACGGAAACGATACCATTTGGGTGATTGTGGACCGTCTAACAAAATCAGCCGTGTTTATTCCGATTAAAGAGACTTGGAAAAAAAACAGCTTGCAAAGACATACATTAAGCATGTAATGAGGTTGCATGGGGTCCCAACTGTGAGGGGGTCGAAAAAGCACGAGGCTAATGCGCGACCTCGTCCCTCGTGGGTGTGACGATTCTTTTTATTCAATCAAGTGTAATTGGATTTCCTGTGAGTTTACACCCAATTGACTAGTAATATAGGAGTCGACTTTCAGTTTTTAACAACAATGAGAAAAACTGACAAAACCCGGTTATCGTGACATAAAGGGAGTGGAATTATGTTTGACCACGATGGCCGTAGGTTCCCTTGTGATCCCTGGTGTGAGGATCTCTCAACATACACCCGCAAGGTAGAGATTGAGGGTTCGGGGGACTGTAACTGCCGAGAGGAGTACTTCGCTCGTCGATAACTCCAGAGGCAGGATATCCTTACTAGCTCAGCATAAATAACTGAAGGGACATACGTTAACTATTAAACTAATCTGAGTTTGTTTTAGCAATATGCAACATATAATACTAGATCGATCGTGATTATCTGATTTAAATAGTATTAAGGGACCTAGCATGATAATCCAATTTCCCAAAAATATTATATTTGTTAGGCGTGGTAGAACAATCAGATTTAGTTAGTTTAACAGTTCATAAAAAGGGCGAGGAAAGCAATTAAATCATCGAAAAGGGACACATTACGACGCACCCTTGAGAGGTGCGTCACGGTTCTCAGAAAACTAACCACTTTGACTTTGCTATTTCTCCTTTTTATTTAACTAATCTCAATTATGGGACAGGATACGTTCTGTTCGATTTACGGATCGATTGCGAAAGAACGCGTGAACAATTTCGCAGCGTGAGGCTTAGGCTAAGGGTTGGAGTCAATACTCAGAATATGAATTGTGTGTTGTGTTCCTTTCACGTCGAATTTGGGGCTGTATTTATAGGGAAGAGTTCGTGGAAAGATAGAATTACAGAGTTCTAATCCACAAAGAATTAGGAAAAAACACGTACCCAGGTATTTTCAGCGCCCAGAGCCAGGCGTTGAAAATAGGGTCTGGGCTGTTTTCTTAGTCAGATTCGGATTCCTGAAAACCGTAGTGTTTGAGACTTAATCGAGTCTTTTAGTGCGTATTAACCTTGTGACGGGATGCGTCTGGGCCCGTTACGAACTCTAGGCTCGTTAGGATTTTAATTTATACGTAACTCTTATTTCCGAATCACATTAGGAATAGGATTCTCGCAGTTTTCTATCTCATTTAGGATTTATGTTGGAATGCAATACCTAATTCTGACAGGTTTCTATCTTTTATGACTTGCCACTTTTAGAAGCTACCCTTTACGGCAGTTACTATTTTTAGCAGGTTCCTATAAATAGCAGGTTTCGGGTGAAATGAAAAGGGGAATTGAGATTCGTTATTTTATAGGAGATGCGTTGTCAAGTGGAGATTTATGTTCTCATCATCGAACCTTTCCCTTTCGGGAATGGGGACAAAAGTAGGTTTCTACAGTTAGCCCCCACTTTGACTGAGTCTTGGAGTAAGACGATGGTCAAAGTACTAGACGGAGTGCGTCATACAAGCCATAGTGTATGTGACCTGTTTTGCGAGGGTCTCACGAGCCCTCGAGTGATAACATTTGACTTAAGGGTCATCACTTGAAATGTCGACATATCCCTCACGTGTCATTGGGATTTGTCAACTGATAGTATAGAAACTTCCTCACTTTGTCATTTGAAGGATCTAAAGGTGCGTAGAAACTCCCTCACTTTGTCATTAGGAGTAGCTACAGATGTTTTCGAAATCAAAGCTATAAAGTGTAATTGGGCCTGGCCAAGCCCAATCACGAGGTAAAAATGTTTTTAAAGATTCTCATTTTCAGGGCTAGCTAAACGAGAAAACCCCCTTGTTTTTAAGGGACGTAAAACGAAGGAAAATCCAGCACATCGCTCTTTTTTTGGAAAAAACGGAAAACCACTCCTTTTAATTTTGGAAAAGGGAAAACCATAAAAGGTTATCGCTGCAGCGACTAAGGACCTGCGCGGTTAGTGGCGCAGACCCCGCCGGCTAAAGATGGCGAGCCTGTCCGCTAAGGGTGGACACCCCGTCCGATAGAAGTGGACGAATCTGTTTTTGAAATTTGAAAATAAGGACCTACGCGGTTTGTGACGTAGACCCCGCCGGCTAAAGATGGCGAACCCGTCCGCTAAGGGTGGACACCCCGTCCGATAGAAGTGGACGAATATATTTTGAAATATGTTTGTGCTTTTTGAAAATAAGGACATACGTGGTTTGTGACGTAGACCCCGCCGGCTGAAGATGGCGAGCCTGTTTCATTTTGTTTTTTGAAGATTCTATTTTTCGAAAACTGAGGACCTGCGCGGCTAGTGACGCAGACCCCGCCCGCGGAAGGTGGGCGAGCCCTGTCCGCTAAGGGTGGACATCCCTGAATTCGTTTTTTTTGATTTGGGAACTCGCGCGGTTTTTGACGCGATCTTGCCAACTGAAGATGGGCAAGTTCCTATTCTTTGGTTCTTTGTGATTTCTTTTGAGAATTTCTTTTTATTCATTCTTGCAAGAGCGAATTCTTTCGAGGGATGCTCGAATTTAGTCGTAACCTGAACGTGGGCTGACAATGTGTTCAGACGGACCTTTGTCTTGTGACCGTCTGCTTTCGTGACTTTGAGCTAGTCTTTACGGCTCGACTTGGTCTTTGATCAGAAGACCGTGCACAAGTGTCAATGACGACCTTTCTCTGAGGTCGAACCTTTTGTTTTTGAGATATCAAAACATGACATGGTGTATGGCGCAGTCCGGGAATGTGATTTTCATCGTGAGCTCCTTGTTGGAGTATGTTTTTTCGCGAGCCCCCAAGCACTGGGGCTCGTCGGTCGTTTTTCGCATCTTGTAACCATGTTTGGGGCCATGCTCGTATGTGCGAGCGACCTTTTATAGTAGTGTGCTACTTTAGCGAAGCTGTGGAGTGCGACTTTAGTTTTCAGGCGACATCCGGTTTTAGCTTGGCCCGAATTAATCCTTTGACAAACATTTTTTTTATTTGGAAAACTAACGATTTAACAATACACATTTTTGGTGTTTCGAAGAATGACCATGATATTTAACTTGTTTTTTGAAAAGTGTACATAAGCATTTTCTGAGACGAGTCTAAGTTTCGACCAAGTTTTAATGTTTATATTTTTTTTGCTTATTTGGGAGCTAAAGGTGCTTTGGGCTTGATCCTACTTGCAATAGGGCCTCGTGTTTAGCAACACGGTTTTAAGTCCTTTCCTGTTCCGTGTTTCGTGAAATCCGGGCCTTGGGCTGCATTTTCAGTGCCCAAGGCCAGGCGTTAAACATTTCGGCGCCCAGCCGTGGGCGCCGAAAGTCTTTTCCTGGTGATATTTGACTTTCGGATTTCCTAACACGTTTCAGAATGGGATCAGGATGTCACTGGGTGCGTTCAGCTATATATAGGGGCTAGATACGTCCCTATTTTCCACCACTCTCAAATTATTTTCTCTCTCTTTTGCTGTGTTTTAATTACTCATTGCCTTTGCCATGTCGATCCCTACTTTCTCACTCCAACGGACTGTTAGGCGTTGGCTACGGGCCCTTACTCCCACATAAAAGGTTTTGTTAAAAGAATACCACTTAGAGGCACTTTTAGGCTTACAACAAATTAATATTGATTATAACTTTCTGCATGCTGCCCTAAGATTTTGGGACTCCGATCATCATGTTTTTGCCTTTCGGGGAAACGAAATATGTCCTTTGCCAGATGAGTTTGCTGCGATCCTTGGTTATCCTACTAATGCTACTCCTGTTACCCCTGGCACTATTGAAGAGGGTAAAACAACCATAGGGACTTTCCTAGGACTAGATGATAACATGTTTGCTGAAATTGTTGTAGGTGACGAGGTTAACTTGGCAAAACTTGTAAAACATCACTTTAGGCCTAGTAAGAATATGACCGAACAGAAATTGAATATTCGAGCCCTTGTATTTTGCTTGTTGAATCACTATTTGCTGTCGAATAACAATGGTGAGTTCGGTGACATAAGGTTGATCCCCTTGATTAGCCAGATGGAAAGTTGCTATTCTATTATGCCGTTGGTTGTTGCCGAGACTTTGCTGAGTGCGGATGAGCTGAAGAAGGATGCCAAATCTGAAGATTTTAAGGGAAGCCCCCTATTACTGCAGGTAATCGATTTTTTTCTTTGCGCACGCATACGCCCCTTTTGCATATATTTCTTTTGCCTGGGCTGAGTTTCAGCGCCCAGGGCTGGGCGCTGGAGTTTTCGGCGCCTGGTCCTGGGCGTTGAAACTGCGCCCCAGGGACCGTTTTTTCATTCTTTTGATTTGATCGTATCCTGTTTTTGCAGATTTGGCTTGCGGAACGGCTTAGACTTTTGGAGCTCCTGCCGATCCTAAACATTATCGCCCTATAGCCTTGGGTAACCGAAAATACTTGCACCAAGGCCAGGATGAGGCTGAATGGACCTCCTTTTTTACTTATGGCATCTGTTCTATTATGTGGGTGGTACCATGGTGGGGTTTGACTACTATGACGGGGGGTTCTGATGTATCGGTTTATGTTTCCTTGTTGGGGCTATCTCGTCCCATTTATATTTTCCCTTACCGAGTCATGCGTCAATATGGTTTAAGGCAGACTATCCCCTTTTCTGATACGGTACCACCTAAGGTAGCGACCTTTTCACAAACACGGGTCCTAGCGTGGGCTAAGTATTATGATGGTCTCCCGCGTTGGGCCGTAGCTACAAATGGCTTCGTGGGTCTTTCTGAAAACTACAAGTTGTGGATGAGCTCCGATGATAAAGATGTGAGGGCCGAGGCTCGTAATGGGGAGTCGGCTGAGCTTTTGATACCTCGTATTCGTGTTAAGTATGAGGGTCCTGATTCTGCCAGACCTCGTACCTATAGTATTAAGACTGTGAAAGCTCGTCCTGATCGAAAGCGAAAGGAAGTTCCTCCCCGTTCCAGTTTCAGGCCTAAAAAGATGCCTAACATGAAAGGGCCTGCTGTTGTTAAAAGAAATGCAAGCTCTCGCGGAGATCGTCGCCGGAACAAGGCATGGGTAAGGAAGGCTCAGCCGCCTGTAGAAACAGTGGCTAGTCTAGTTGATGATAATAATCCTTCTCCCACCATTGTCTGTGCCCTTGAGGCTGAGCGGGCTATAACTGAGAATGTTTTTGAAGCCTTGGCATCTTTGGAAGTTAGTGTCCAGGAGCCGGTTCTTATGGAGATTGATATTGGGGCAGCGCAGAAGACCGTGGGGGTGGATCCTGCGAACATTGCCCTCTACAAGACTTTATTTGATGATCCGGAAGAACTAGAGTAGTGTAGTTCTTGCTAGGGTGTAGGTGCCCTTTCTTAGCACTTTTTTTTCCTTCTTATTATTTTTTTCACTAAAGGCGTATTTTTATTTTTCATTTTCGTTCATTTTTGTTTCTCCTCTTTTCTAGGCGTTCTTCTTTTTTTTTTTTTGTCTAACACTTTTGCACAAAGAATATGTGGTTTTTTTATTGGACCGAATCCTTGGTAAGGATTGCCTACGTATCTTGTCAGAATCAGGTCGCGCGTAGTTCTAGCTAGATAAGTTCTAGGATGCCAGATTTTAATAGATATGCCCTGAGGTGGTAGCATATTACTTAATCGGTCAAATGAGTGAAGTATAATCATTATTTTTCGTCTGCCGTTTTTTTGCCGTAAGTCGCGTAAAAAATGAAATTCGACTATGTTTTGTATGGTGTTAGGGGGGAAAATACCCTCTTGGTGACGTGGGCATGCGTGGCAAGAACTGTGTGCGTGGATGCCAACAAGGCGTGAGGTGGTACTATTCGAACGGTCTTCCCAACTGCTGGGCTCAAAACGGACGTTACAGCCGTTGATGGAGCCGGATTTCATTACGGATTTATTATCTAATTATGGGCAATTATTCCATAAACGTTACACTCATGTTGTAAATGCCTACAAAATGGCTTAGTCGTGTTTGTTTTATATAGGCAATTCTCAAGCAATAAACTTACAATTACCTTATGCTTTTACAACTTGTTCTCACCATATTCAATTATCTAGCTCGATCGATTGTTAGCATCATCATCAAGGCAAGTTCGTCCCAAAGTAGAATTTTTCCAAAACAATTTGGCGCCCACCGTGGGGCTGACAATCAAAAGCAGCTCGATAATACCATTCCAATCACCATGGCCTGAAACGCTAGCTCATCCGACGACATCACTCGTCGCTTCGAAGCCATGGAGCAGCGCATCAGCATCCTCCAAAGGGAAAACGAAGCGCTGCAATCCCAAGTCAGGTCTACCGCCTCCATCGCCACCGGATCCAGGTTCCAATACCGACGCGACACCTCCGGGCTGAACCGCCGCTTGGATCTCGATGTTGCCCCGGATCACCCCCTCCACGTACCCTTTGGCGAACCTGGAGGTCCTGTTCTCCAGCAGATCCGCGAGTTCGATCCACTACCGAATCATCCCCGCTCTAACCCGAGTTGGCTTCCCCCACCTCCAACTCAACCATTTTCCGCAGGAACATCGACGACAACCGTCACCACGACGGCTGCTCGGGTCATCCCATCTCAGGCCGGCACGGCGACATCCGCCATGATGTCGATCCCTACCTCCGCTCCAGCATCCCGACCGTTACCTCCCCCAATGGTGACCATGTCGATGCCTCTACCCGCTTCACTCCCAACACAGGGATTGGCGCCGGTAGCTCAGATGCAACGGGACCAGATCCTCTCCCAGCAAGTCGTCCAACCCGTTGTCAACGTGGTCGCTTCGGCACCAGGAGCGCTCCCCCAGTCGATGACAGCTCCTCCAGCCAGCCAGGCGCCACAAGCAGCGTTGCCAAGCGCACTAATGCGACCCGACTCTTCTCGAAACTATTCTCCATACACTCCTCTTAACAGGTCAGTCGCTCCGGTTAGTCACGGCTTTGTAACGCCTTTCCCTTATGTTGCAGGTACCCACGCGACTCAAGGAACGCCCCAATATATGCAGCAAGTGGTACCGCAGTATACTCCCCACCAGCCTCATGGCGTATACCCCTAAAGTACCTATTATCAGCATCTCCACGCCAATATTCCCGAAACCTTCAGCCCACTTGTCCCGGTGCTCAACAGCATCTGCGAGAACACCAATTACCAACTCCAACAAATTATGACCATGATAAACAAAATTCCAGGAGTACCAACACCAATCAAAGAAGCCAGCCTAGACAGTTATGCCGACTCGCCGTATGCTGATCCCATTGATGCAATAGACATCCCTAAACGGTTCAGTCCACCCAATATGCCTATGTATGACGGGACGTCCAATCCAAGAGAACATATCCTGACCTATAAACAACAGATGATGACCATTCCAGTTCCCAAACAAATGAGAGAAGCCAGCCTCTGCAAAGGGTTCGGTTCGACGCTAGTTGGGCCCGCCTTGAAATGGTTAACCAACCTACCAAATGGATGCATCACCTCTTTTGCTCATCTCGACAATATGTTCAATCAACAATTCGCCAGCAGCAGGTGCCTAGAGAAGCAAACAAGTGACTTGTACCGAGTAATTCAACGCCCCGACGAACCTCTGAAGGACTACATAGCCCGTTTCATTAGGGAGAAAGTGACCGTCCCTGAATGTGATGTCCCAACAGCTATCGAAGCATTCAGACAAGGGTTATATGGCGAAACCGACCTCTGGAGGGATCCAATCAAATACCCCTGCAAGACGTTCGAAGATGCTCAAGCTAAAGCAATGGCCCAAGTGAGGCTGGAAGAAACTCTCCATTCTCGGAAAGGGGGCAACGACTACTCAAAGACGGAAAGACGATTGCCCTACCCCAAGAGAAGCAATGATCGTCCTGCTCCTTATTCCCGACCTCAGCACGTAGCAGTGGTGGAAGATGATGACGACTCCGACTGGAAGAACAGCCCGGATCTACCTCCAAAAATTAACGAATACTCTTTTTGTGTTGACACTGTAGGTCTAATGAACCACCTTTCAAAGATGGGGAAGGCAGTGCAATGGCCGCCAAAGTCTAGAAAACCTGAGTTGAAGAAGGATCCCTCGAAATGGTGCGACTTCCATGCTGACATCGGCCACACAACCAACGATTGCGTCGCATTAAGGAGAGAAGTGGCTTACCTGTTAAAGAACGGACAGCTAAAGGACGTCATGTCAGACAAAGCTCGTGGAGTCGTCAACAAAAACAATTCTAACTCTCCATCTAAACCTCCTCCACCTCCTCCTCATACTAAACCTGTGAATTTTATTGCTGGAGGTTCTGACATTTGTGGTTTAACTTATTCCGCAGCGAAGAGGCGCGCTCGAGAGAACGAGATAGATAGACCGGCCCGAGCCGTAGCCGCCAAGTATCTAACCCCTATATCCTTTGACGAATCTGATGCAGGGGACATCTCGGATAAACATCACGATGGCCTAGTGATCTCCATTCCTGTTGGGAATTGCATGATCAAACGCGTCCTTGTCGACAACGACAGCTCAACGAATGTGATGATGCTTGATGCCCTCAAAGAGATGGGGCTTAACCCAGATACGGATGTCATTAAAAAATCCACCGTGTTGATAGGGTTCAGTGGCGAAGCAAAGACTACCTTCGGAGAAGTCACCCTACCTGTTTACGCTCAAGGGATTAACCAACAGGTAAAATTTTGTGTTATTAATTGCCCTTCATCTTACAACATTATCTTGGGCAGGCCATGGATCCACGACATGAAGGACATCCCTTCGACGTATCACCAAACCATTAAGTTCCCAACTCGATGGAGAGTTCAGGAAATCAAGGGGGATCAACAAGAGTCCAAAGAGTGCTACAAAGCGGCCCTGAAGCCTTCGGCCACTAACAAATCCTCTTTATAGCAATTACAGTCCAGTTCTGAACCGGTAAGCTACAACGAGCCCAAGTCCAAACAGCTCGATGAGGTCATCCTGGATCCCGCAAAGCCAGACCAGGTTGTTTTTATTGGATGCGATGTTCCTGACAACATCAGGTCGGAACTTGTCGCTTTTCTCAAAGCCAACGCAGATTGTTTTGCATGGTCCCATGAAGATATGCCCGGCATCAGCCCAGACTTCATCACTCACAAGCTCAGTGTCGACCCCAATCATAAGCCCGTCAAGCAGAAGCGACGAAAGTTCGCTCCTGAGCGCAACCAAATTATCAATGACGAAGTTCAGCAACTGCTAGATACAGGGAAGATCAGGGAAGTAAAGTATCCGGACTGGCTAGCCAATGTCGTCGTAGTAAGAAAGAAGAACGGGAAGTGGCGAGTCTGCATAGATTTCACCGACATCAACAAAGCATGCACCAAAGATTCTTTTCCTCTACCCCACATCGACGCCATGGTTGATGCTACTGCAGGACATGAGATGCTCTCATTCATGGACGCGTTCAGTGGGTACAACCAAATTTTGATGCACCCAGAAGATCAAGAGAAAACCGCCTTCATCACGGAGCGGGGTACTTATTGTTACAAGGTCATGCCATTCAGCTTAAGGAATGCCGGCGCCACCTACCAACGCTTAGTCAACAAAATGTTCAGAAATCAGCTAGGCGACATAATGGAAGTCTACATCGACGACATGCTCGTAAAATCCAAAAAAGCCTCGGATCATATCACACATCTCCGACAAGCTTTCGACGTTTTGCGAGAATACAGCATGAAGCTCAACCCCACCAAGTGCTCATTTGGAGTCTCTTCCGGAAAGTTCTTAGGCTACATGGTTACGCAAAGAGGGATCGAAGCAAGTCCTGATCAGATCCGTGCAATCATCAACCTACAATCACCTCGGAACCAGAAAGACGTGCAAAAATTAGCAGGCAGAGTGGCCGCCCTCAACCGCTTCATCTCCAGGTCGTCCGACAAATGCAAATTATTCTACGACATTCTTAGGAAGAATGAGAAGTTCAGCTGGACCGACCGCCACGAAGCCGCTTTACAGCAACTCAAGCGGTACCTGACGAACCCTCCCCTGCTATCCAAACCAAAAGACAATGAAGAATTACAGGTGTACCTTGCGGTGACGGAGTCGACCATCAGTGCAGTATTAGTACGAGAGGAAGACGGGAAATAACTACCTGTTTATTACATCAGTAAGTCTCTACTTAGCGCCGAAACAAGGTACTCTCATCTCAAAAAACTTGTCCTTGCACTTGTTGTTGCTTCCGTTAAATTACGTCCTTACTTTGAATGCCATCCTGTTATTGTTAGAACTAACTATCCCATGAAGTCAATCATGAGGAAACCCGAGTTATCTGGCAGGATGTCCAAATGGGCGATTCAATTAGGTTGTTACGACATCAGGTATGAACCTCGCACAGCCATCAAGTCACAAGCTCTAGCAGATTTTGTGGCCGACTTCAGCCCGAACCTCCAACTCGAAGTCGATCTTGAAGTAAACACACTAACCGACGCTGGATCCTCCTCCACATGGACCCTACACACCGACGGCTCCTCAAATATACGGGGAACAGGCCTCGGCATCGTGCTGAAATCACCACAAGGGGACACCATAGTGCAGTCTGTCTGTTGCGAGTTCAAAGCTACCAACAACGAGGCAGAATATGAAGCTTTGATCCTAGGATTATCACTAGCGCTAGACATGAACATCCGCCGACTTAAGGTACGTTGTGACTCTTTGTTAATTATCAGTCAGATTAATGGTTCGTATGCAGCAAAGGATTCAAAGATGCAGGCTTACTTGGAAATAGCAAAAAGGCTCGTGAACAAGTTTGACTCATGCATTTTACAACAAGTACCAAGAGATCAAAACACCCAGGCCGACGCCTTAGCCAATCTCGGCTCCAACATCAAACCTAAACTCACCTCCATCCCCGTAGTCCACTTAACGTATCCAGCCATCACCAAAGATAACCTGCCCATCACCGAACAGCCCCAACCCACTCAAACGCCCTCATGGCGCGACCCATACATACACTGGCTCAAACACAACACCATCCCACCTAGAGTTACCCACGAAAGGTCCTTCCGCATGAAAGCCTCCAGATTCATCCTCATCCACGGAGTATTGTTCAGAAAATCAGTTGCAGGACCATACCTGAGGTGCCTAGATCACGACGAGACCGAGTCGACACTGCGCAACATACATGATGGCGAGTGTGGAAACCACGCCGGAGGAAGAAGCTTAGCCCACAAAACCCTTACCATGGGATATTTCTGGCCCACCATGAAGAAGGACGCAATCACCTTTGCTAAGAAGTGCGACTCCTGCCAGCGGTTCGCATCCATCTCTCACCAACCTTGTGAAGTACTCCACCCCATCCTATCCCCTTGGCCCTTCATGAAATGGGGGATGGACATAGTGGGGCCATTACCACAAGCGTCAGGGCAGCGCGTCTTCATGCTGGCAATGACTGACTACTTCTCCAAATGGATCGAAGCAGAAGCTTTCAAACGAGTTCGAGATACTGAAGTCATCTCGTTCATCAAACACAACGTCCTCAGTCGGTTCTGTATCCCTTCCGAGATCGTCTGCGACAATGGTTCTCAGTTTATCAGTAACAAAACCAAGGAATTCTGCAGCCGATATAATATCACCCTGCACACTTCAACACCAAGATATCCTCAAGCAAACGGCCAAGCCGAATCCAATAACAAAATCATCATCAACAACCTCAAGAAACGTCTCGACGACGCCAAAGGAAGATGGGCAGACGAGTTACCTATGATCCTCTGGGCCGACAGGACGACACCCAAGACGGCGACCAATCATACTCCTTTCTCCTTGGTCTTCGGTTGCGAAGCAGTCATTCCTCCCGAAGTCGAGCTCCCCACAGCAAGAAGTAACTTCATGACTCCAGGGATGAACGACTCAGTCCTGGCTTACGACATCGATACCGCTGACGAACTCAGAGAAGCAGCATTGGTTAGGATGGCATCCTACCAGCAAACAGTAGCAAACAGCTACAATAAGAATGTAAGGGTTCGAGTATTTCAACAGGGAGATTGGGTTCTACGCAAGGTCTTCCCAAACAAAAAGGATCCTCGACACGGTAAACTGGCCCCGACATGGGAAGGTCCCTACCGGATCGTGAGACGAACAGGACATGGAGCGTATGAGTTGGTTGACAAGGATGACACACCCATCCCAAGAAGTTGGAATGCAACACACCTAAAACTGTACCACTTCTTAACACTGGAATGTTTTTTGCTTTCTAGTTTCTTTTTTAAACGCAACAGGTACTCTAGCAGTCGTCACCATTATGTCGACATCCCCGAGATAGGGTGCGCACGGCATATTGTGAAGTCAAGAACGTCTTGGGTTGTATGCACTTATAGGCAACCAGAAGTTAAGTTCTTCCCCTCTATCTTTTTTTCCTTTTTACATGATATCACCATTACTGACTTAGGCATCGGAGGGCCGTTGGCACCACCAACGGCCAACCCTCACGCCACCATCTCGTTTTGCAGGCAACATCATGGTGACATCATAAGTATACACTTGGGAGGAACAACAAACATAAGGATTCGACTCCACCTCGTCCAGTATTTTTCCTCGAACTCTTTCTTTCTCTTTTTCTCCTTGTCGTAATTTCCTTTCATTTTCATGTCGCTCCATACTGACTTAAGCATCGGAGGGCCGTTGGCTCCACCAACGGCCAATCCTCACGCTCTGCTATGTTGACAGTATGATGCCCACATGGTGAAGGTACAACAAGGAGAAAACAGATAAAACAAAAATATGCAGTACAACATACAGGAGAACATAATTGAAATTGCGTACGCGTATTCAGAGACGCAAAGTGATGAGAAATAAACGTCTGTTTTATTCAAACTTGATTGTATACATTACATGTTACGAAGCTTACATTTACAATTTACATCTTACGAGTTGGGCCATACAAAATGCCTGAAAAATAACTGTACAAATTACAAAACACAATTTAGGCCATTACAAAAACTCCTGGTACACTACAATGTACAATACACATACAATGGAATACAGTTATACATTTTCTACAGTTTACATCTTGCAGATTCTTCTCTGACAGGCTGGAGGCGTCGCCAAAGTCGATCTTGGGGTATGTGCCCAACCTGCAAAAACAAAACGCCAACAAAAAAAAAACAAAACACATTTTTTCCAAACACAAACAAGGAAACACAAGATTGGAAACCCACACAAATATTTACATGACTTGTCCACTTGTACAACCCCAAAAACATCCAAAAGACTGCCGCCTTCGAGGCGAAACACAGCCACAAATATTTTTTCGACCTTCCCAAAGGCCGAACACACAAACACATTGTTTAAAAAACAAAAGAAACCATTATTTGACAAACACAACATTCAAATACTTAATTTTTTAAGGAGGGGGGACAGAACTACTCCTGATGGTCTGCTGGGCCTGCATTCTCCCCTTGTTCGCCATCGCCTGGTGCCGCCATCGTCTCGACATCGGGGCTGGTTGCAGTTGCACCCTCCTCGACGTCCTCTTCATCGCTAACGGCACCAGGGGGGATATAGTCCTCGGGGAATGCAGTGTTAAACTGAGCAATGTCCTCGTCAGGAGTCCAGTTCACATGTTTGCCCGCCTTGAACTCCTCCATCATCTCGGCCATCATTTTCCAAGTGTAGTAACCAGCACACTCGTAAATCCTTGCCTTGACTTTGGAGAGAGACATCTTCAGCTCGTCAACTTGGACAACCAGCGTCTCCTTCTCAGCATTCAGCTGCGCGACCTCAGCAGCCCCCTCCTCCTGACTCACCTGCAGCGCCTCAGCCCTTGTTGTCGCCTCCTTGGCCACATCGCCAAGACGACCAGCCTCCTGCTTTGCCTTCTTCATGTCATTTTTCAATTTTACTATTTGATCTTCTAACATTATGACATGATGACGTGTGGCTAAAGCAGATTGCAGGGACTGTTCGAACAAAAAAAAATAAATAAGAGTCACTACACTGACGAGACGAAGATGGCATGCAGGGAACGAAATTACAATAAAATAACAAAGGGAGTTGAGACATACCCTCCAGGCATCCGAGACGCTCTCAACAGTTGCAGCAACTGGGGACAAGGTCTCTTGACGCTCCCGGCTTGACGGCATCCACAGACGATCAACCTCGGGCCAGAGCAGAACCCTTGGCGCGTCTGTCGACCCATAGTCGTCGGGGAACTCCACTGCAAACTTCCTCTTCCGAGGCGGAGGTGGCAGTTTCTTCTCAGCAGGCATGAGCAAGCTGGTCTCCCCTGTCACCGTGGTGTCCGTTGAAGTCTTTGGCGGCTTCGGGGGTGACAACATGGTGATGGGTTTGGCTCGGGACATATTCCCTAGCGACTCGAGCCGCTTCTTCAGCAGTGCATCCGCAGAGGGAGCCTTACCAGAACGAGTCGAGGGGCCAGTTCCTGTTAAACAATATTTATTGACGGCTTAGTCTCGTCTCAACGATTGTAATTTGAAAAAGGGCAACGAACCCGAAGTTGTAAACTAATCCTAACCCATGTTTACCTGTTGATGTCGACATGCTCACAGGTTCAGAGATCTCTTCTTCTTGAGGCTCTTCGCGCTCGAACTTGGTGCCGACAAAGGCTCTGTCCTTTAGAGGAACTCCCAGCAGCACAGCAGTCTTCTCTATGGCTTCAGCACCGACACCAACTGTGTCGAAGGATGCACCTACAAAAATAAAAAAGTGAGACAAAGTCAAATCAACAAGCCCAAAAACACCAAAAAACAAACAAATACCTCTAGCCATCCACTCTCCCGTCAAAAAGTCGGACTCGGACCCTAAACTAGCCAACTCCACAAAAAAGAACCGACCCATCCACCCGCGGTCGTTCGACTTATCCGCACCAAGAAGGGCCTCCCTGTCATCCTTGACATGCAGCAAGTACCTACCAGCCCCATAATTCTGGACCTTGTAGGTGTACACAAGGTCCTCGACCCGGAACTCCATGTCCAGTTGGCCCGCCAAATGGTCAACCAGGCGCATTACCCTCCAGACCTGTGGCATCAGTTGCGCCAGCGGCACCGCCAGCGCCCTCAGAACTCCTCTCACCAGAGGCGAGAAAGGATAAGTGTATCCAATTTTGAAGGGGTACTCGTAGAAGCACACCCAACCGTCCGATACCCAGTCGGCCCATTCATCGGGCTGCGGAAACCGAATTACCGTCGACGGAGGAAAGCCACACTCCTCCCTAAGTGCCTCCACATTCTGCTTTCCCCAAGTGGCCGGCCGAGCATTCTTCTTGTCCAATATATGGGTAGGGGCGAAAATTGGGCCCTCAACCAGATCGCACTCCACCACCACCTTCTTGTTCTTCGCGCGTGTGGATTTCATTCCCATTCGCTGCGACATGAGGAAAATCAAAGAAGAAGAGGAAAAGTAAAGAAGAAGAAGAATTGAGCAGTTACCTGAGGAAAGGAGAGAGAAAGGGCGCCGATCGTTTTTTCTGGGAAAGAGAGGAGAGAGATTGCAGAAGTGATTTCGGATGGTTGGAAGTGCAGCCTTATTTATTGGTGCAGTTGGGCGGTTGGTTTCCCCAAGGCAAAGATCATCATGACTCTAACGCCGTCAGCGTTGGGGAGGTTAAGAGGCGGTTTTTCCTTTTCCTATTTCATGAAACCCATTTTTCCTTTTTGAACTTCCCGGAATAAAATTCAAAATGGGTTTGGGGACAATTGTTAGGGGGGGAAATGTTAGGTTATGATACATATGACAATTCATAAATCATGCGGAAAAACCATAAAGCCAGGAAAACATATTATTTACACATAATCATTTAGCATAGTTTAGATGCATACTCTTTGTTGCGTGCCTTCCCTAGCTGCGCCCGAACCGAACAAGAACAAGTCTTTAGGACTCCAAGTGTCGTCCCTCCGTAGATAGTCCACAGCACGTCCGGATCCGCCTTAAGATTGACCAACTAGAATCGCCCTTAAGGTACTATTATTTTCGGCACTTTATAGGCAAATGAGTGACTGAATTTTTCTCTCAAAAACTCACTTTGAATACTTTGAAAACTTGTTATAAATTGTGAGCCCTAGCCTCATATTTATAGGGGTATGGAAAGGGAATCGAAATCCTATTCAGATACAAATTAAATAAACCTAGAATCCTACAAGAACTCTAATTTAATTAATTTATCAAATAGAATTAGGAATTTAATCATTAACCGAACTCTGCATGTTTTAGGAAACGTGCACGAACACAAACACTTGCACACACACGCACGGCTGCCACGATGGGCCCCATGCGTGCGCGCGAGCAGCAGCCCACACAGCGCCCGCGCGCGCTGCGCGCTGCGCATGCTGTGCGCGCTGTGCGCGCTGCGCAGCCTGCTGGGCCTGGCCTTGCGCTGGGCTTGGCGTGGCTGTTTGTGCGGCGCGCTTGGCCTGCTGGGCGATGGCCTGGCTTCGTGCTGGGCCTCGTCCGGCAGGCCTCGTCCGATGCTTATTCGTACGATGCGCTTCCGATTAAATTTTCCGATTCCGGAATTCATTTCCGATACGAACAATATTTAACATTTCCGATTCCGGAATTAATTTCCGTTTCGAACAAATATTTAATATTTCCGTTTCCGGAATTATTTTCCGATTCCGGTAATATTTCCGATTCTGACAATATTTCCGTTTCCGGCAATATTTCCGATTCTGGTAATATTTCCATTTCCGATAATATTTTCCGATACGTACCATGTTTCCGTTTCCGGCAACATCTACGACTTGGATAATATTTATATTTCCGATACGATCCATATTTCCGTTTCCGGCAATATCATCGTTTCCGGAGTATTCATTTCTTGCCTGTGACGATCTTAGCTCCCACTGAAACCAAGATCCGTCGGTTCCGAATATTCATAGATGGAGTATTTAATGCCATTAAATACTTGATCCGTTTACGTACTATTTGTGTGACCCTACGGGTTCAGTCAAGAGTAAGCTGTGGATTAATATCATTAATTCCACTTGAACTGAAGCGGCCTCTAGCTAGGCATTCAGCTCACTTGATCTCACTGAATTATTAACTTGTTAATTAATACTGAACCGCATTTATTAGACTTAACATAGAATGCATACTTGGACCAAGGGCATTATTTCCTTCAGTCTCCCACTTGTCCTTAGGGACAAGTGTGCATTTCCTAATTCCTTTGTCGCTCGATGCTTGCTCTTGAACATAAGGTAAGAGTTGTCATCCTTATTATGTCCAGAGGTGTTCCTCGGTTTCAGAGTTCAACTGATCAAATAAACAGATAATCATAGCCTATGATTCATCCGAGCACGGCCATGCATTTCACAGTTTCTAGCTCTCCGAGTGGCCTTGTACAACTTTTAAGCATCTCATCCCGATTTATGGGAGGACAATCCCAATCTTGCGATCTTGAGATTAGACTTCGTTTGATAGGTGATTACCTGAGCGTTGCCTTTATAGCCTCCTTTTACGGTGCGACGGTTGGTCAACGTCAAAGCAACCAGTTCTCAAACAAGTAATCTCAAATCACTCAGGTATTGAGGATTTAGTGTCTAATAATTTTAATGAAATTTACTTATGACAGATTTTCATCTCTTACAGTAAAGTTTCATAGGTCTTGTCCGATACTAGTCTTCACAAAGTAAGTATCTATGCAAATGATTATGACATTGCCATAAATTAAAGGGACTCATCATTTAATAAACCATAAATTAAATGGAAAAATGAATTCATTTCATTTATTGTGAATGATTAACCAATAATGTTTTACAAAGATTTAAACTCTAAAACTTTAAAACATTAAACAGAGACATCAAAGCCATTCTTCAATATGCTTGATTCCCATAGCTGCAGTGTGCGAGTTGTGCTTCGCCTGCGGCAGAGGTTTAGTTAATGGATCTGATATGTTCTCATCAGTTCCAATTTTGCTTATCTCGACTTCTTTTCTTTCAACGAACTCTCGTAGAAGGTGAAATCTACGAAGTACATGCTTGACTCTCTGGTGGTGTCTAGGCTCTTTTGCCTGTGCAATAGCTCTGTTATTATCACAATACAGGGCTATTGGTCCTTTAATGGAGGGGACTACACCAAGTTCTCCTATGAACTTCCTTAGCCATATAGCTTCTTTTGCTGCTTCATGTGCAGCAATGTACTCCGCTTCAGTTGTAGAATCCGCAATGGTGCTTTGCTTAGCACTTTTCCAGCTTACTGCTCCTCCGTTGAGGCAGAAGACAAACCCAGACTGTGATCTAAAATCATCTTTGTCGGTTTGGAAACTTGCGTCCGTATAGCCTTTAACAATTAATTCATCATCTCCACCATAGACCAGGAAGTCATCTTTGTGCCTTTTCAGGTACTTCAGAATATTCTTGGCAGCAGTCCAATGCGCCTCTCCTGGGTCTGACTGGTATCTGCTCGTAGCACTGAGTGCGTACGCAACATCCGGGCGTGTACATATCATAGCATACATTATTGAACCAATCAATGATGCATATGGAATCCCATTCATTCGTCTACGCTCATCAAGTGTTTTTGGGCACTGAGTCTTGCTTAGAGTCATTCCATGAGACATGGGTAGGTAGCCTCGCTTGGAGTCCGCCATCTTGAACCTATCAAGCACCTTATTGATATAAGTGCTTTGACTAAGTCCAATCATCTTTTTAGATCTATCTCTGTAAATCTTGATGCCCAATATGTACTGTGCTTCTCCTAGATCCTTCATCGAAAAACATTTCCCAAGCCAAATCTTGACAGAGTTCAACATAGGAATGTCATTTCCGATAAGCAATATGTCGTCGACATATAATACTAGGAAAGCAATTTTGCTCCCACTGACCTTCTTGTATACACAAGATTCGTCCGCGTTCTTGATGAAACCAAAGTCACTGACTGCTTCATCAAAACGTATATTCCAGCTCCTGGATGCCTGCTTCAATCCGTAGATTGACTTCTTTAGCTTGCATACCTTTTTAGCATTCTTTGGATCCTCAAAACCTTCAGGCTGTGTCATAAACACAGTTTCTGTTAAAACGCCATTTAAGAAAGCAGTTTTGACATCCATCTGCCATATTTCGTAATCGTAATATGCAGCGATTGCTAACATTATCCGAATAGACTTTAGCATTGCAACTGGTGAAAAGGTTTCATCGTAATCCACACCGTGGACTTGCCTGTAACCTTTTGCGACCAATCTAGCTTTGAAAACTTCAAGTTTCCCATCCTTGTCCTTTTTCAGTTTGAAAACCCATTTGCTTCCAATGGCTTGGTAGCCATCTGGCAAATCGACCAAATCCCATACTTGGTTTTCAGACATGGAGTCTAATTCAGATTGCATGGCTTCTTGCCACTGCTTGGAGCTAGGGCTCGTCATAGCTTGTTTGTAAGTCGCAGGTTCATCACTTTCAAGTAATAGAACGTCATAGCTCTCATTCGTCAAAATACCTAAGTACCTTTCCGGTTGAGATCTATATCTTTGCGATCTACGCGGGGTAACATTTCTAGATTGACCATGATTCTCACCAGATTCTTCTAAAGATCTCTGAGTTTCATCCTGAATGTCATCTTGAGCATTCTCTAGAGTTTGTTGTTCGACTCGAATTTCTTCGAGGTCTACTTTTCTCCCACTTGTCATTTTGGAAATGTGATCCTTCTCCAAAAAGACACCATCTCGAGCAACAAACACTTTGTTCTCAGATGTATTGTAGAAGTAATACCCCTTTGTTTCCTTTGGATAGCCCACAAGGATACATTTGTCAGATTTTGGATGAAGTTTGTCTGAAATTAATCGTTTGACGTATACTTCACATCCCCAAATCTTAAGAAAAGACACATTTGGAGGCTTTCCAAACCATAATTCGTATGGAGTCTTTTCGACAGCTTTAGACGGAGCTCTATTTATAGTGAGTGCTGCTGTATTTAGTGCATGTCCCCAAAATTCTAATGGAAGTTCGGCCTGACCCATCATTGACCTGACCATGTCTAGCAAGGTTCTGTTCCTCCGTTCCGACACACCGTTCCATTGTGGTGTTCCAGGAGGAGTCAATTCTGATAGAATTCCACATTCTTTCAGATGGTCATCAAATTCATAGCTCAGATATTCACCGCCTCTATCAGACCGCAGTGCCTTAATCTTCTTGCCTAATTGATTCTCTACTTCACTCTGAAATTCCTTGAATTTGTCAAAGGATTCAGACTTATGCTTCATTAGGTAGACATACCATATCTACTGAAGTCATCAGTGAAAGTGATAAAGTAGCTGAAACCACCTCTAGCATTTGTACTCATTGGTCCACATACATCTGTATGGATTAAACCCAATAGTTCAGTTGCTCTTTCTCCAACTTTAGAGAAAGGTTGCTTTGTCATTTTGCCAAGTAAACATGATTCGCATTTACCATAATCCTCTAAGTCAAATGGTTCTAGAATTCCTTCCTTTTGAAGTCTTTCTAAGCGTTTCAAGTTTATATGGCCTAATCGACAATGCCACAGATAGGTGAGATCTGAATCATCCTTTTTGGCCCTTTTGGTATTTATGTTATATACTTGTTTGTCGTGATCTAATAAATAAAGTCCATTGACTAATCTAGCAGATCCATAAAACATCTCTTTAAAATAAAACCAACAACTATTGTCTTTTATTAAAAAGGAAAATCCCTTAGCATCTAAGCAAGAAACTAAAATGATGTTTTTAGTAAGACTTGGAACATGGAAACATTCTTCCAGTTCCAAAACTAGCCCGGAGGGCAACGACAAATAGTAAGTTCCTACAGCTAATGCAGCAATCCGTGCTCCATTTCCCACTCGTAGGTCGACTTCACCCTTGCTTAACTTTCTACTTCTTCTTAGTCCCTGTGGATTGGAACATAAGTGTGAGCCACAACCTGTATCTAATACCCAAGAAGTTGAATTAGCAAGTATACAGTCTATAACGAAAATACCTGAAGATGGAACGACTGTTCCGTTCTTCTGATCTTCCTTTAGTTTCAAGCAATCTCTCTTCCAATGCCCCTTCTTCTTGCAGTAGAAGCATTCGAATTCAGAAGTGGGTTGACTGACCTTCCTCTTTACAGATTTGGCGCCAGTTTGCTTAGTTGGGCTGGCCTTGTTGCCACCTTTCTTAGCATTCCTCTTCTTTCCAGATTTCTTGAACTTGCCCCCACGCACCATAAGCACATCCTGCTTATCACTTTTGAGCGTCTTTTCAGCGGTCTTCAGCATACCGTGAAGCTCAGTGAGCGTTTTGTCCAGACTATTCATACTGTAGTTCAGTTTGAACTGATCATACCCGCTATGAAGAGAATGGAGGATGGTGTCTATAGCCATTTCCTGAGAAAATTGCTGATCCAGCCGACTCATATTCTCAATGAGTCCAATCATTTTGAGAACATGTGGACTTACGGGCTCGCCTTTCTTAAGCTTAGTCTCAAGAATTTGCCTATGAGTCTCGAATCTTTCGACTCGAGCCAGATCTTGGAACATGTTCTTCAACTCACTGATGATTGTGAAAGCATCTGAGTTGATGAACGTTTTCTGCAGATCCGCACTCATGGTGGCGAGCATTAGACATTTCACATCCTTGTTGGCATCAATCCAACGATTGAGGGCTGCCTGAGTGACCCCGTCGCCTGCGGCTTCGGGCATCGCCTCTTCTAGGACATACTCCTTTTCTTCCTGCATAAGAACTATTTGCAAGTTCCTTTGCCAGTCAAGGAAGTTTTTCCCGTTCAACTTCTCCTTTTCGAGAATTGATCGAATGTTGAATGAATTGTTGTTTGCCATTTTAAAAACTACAATTGAAAAGAATAAACAAATAAATAACCATTCACAGTTTCTCTTAATAAACTTAAATTCTAGCATACATGCAAAATTCAATGTTTATTAAGCATTTTATTCAAGTTATGTGTTTTGGCAGGTGTGAATAAAATGATTCCAAGATCCTAAAATCATTGAAGAACTAAGCACAGTTTGTCGACTTAATCCTAAAACATCTTAGGTAAGCAAAAGCCTTTTGCTAATAGTCTAGAAACTATTCTTGGTTGATAGGTACGTCTAAGAACTTATTAGGTAAACCTATCGATTTTGCCACGACATAAAAGGACTCCTTACTTATATCGTTGAGTTTCACCAAAACTAACATGTACTCACAATTATTTGTGTACCTTGCCCCTTTAGGACCAATAAGTAACACCTCGCTGAGCGAAAACTATTACTAGATTGATGTAAAGGATATCCAAGCAAGTGTATATTTTGGCATGGCACCTTATAACTCAATTTTTAAGTTTGGAACTTAAGGCTCTTACTATGTTGGTTAGATTTTAAGTGAACTAAAATCCTTAATCATGCAACATAATCAAGCTTTTGATCTCATGCATTTTAAGACATATTTAAAAGCAATAAATAACTTAAAACATGCATAAGATAAATGTGATCTAGTATGACCCGACTTCATCTTGAAGCTTTAACTTCAAAGTCCGTCTTGAAAATCTCCGTGGGAGGCACCATTTTCTTCAAATAGGATAAGCTATAATTAAAACTAATTACAACTATTTGATGGTACGCAGACCATATTTGAATTGAAAAACAACTTTGGTACTTTAGACCAATTACATTCAAATTAATGGTACGCAGACCATATTTTCTATCCTATTTGGGCCATACTAGTCACTTCTTAACCTGCAAAACAGTACATATACAATATATACCATTCACCCATTCATTATCATGAATGGCCCACTTAGCTGGTTAGTAAAACACATTATGCATCACGTAAACATTTGCAGCAATTAATCAAGGGCACCAATAATCTACCAATTATTCAGTCCTTATTAATTCTAATCAAGTTGTTTTAACCTTAAGGATTTGTAGACCTAATCAAGAGTTTACGACTAAAAAAAAGGGCTCCCACTCAAACCAATAAATTCATATGCTTTACTAATTTTAAACATAAAAATGTATTTCTAGTCTAACCGGAAACATACAAATTTAATTAAAATTTAAAGCTCATATAAATTTATAATTGAATCCAAAAAAGTTTAATTTAATTTCAGTCGTATTTAAATTAATTCATGATTTTAATTTTAGTAAAATAATTAGAATAAATAAAATTTATTATAATTACAATATTCAAAATTAAAATCCAAGAAAATAATTTAAATTATTAATTTTAAAATTAATTAAAATTACGTAAACTGAAAATTTCAATTTAAACATTCAAAATGAACTAATCGCAACGCAAACACCCTACGCATCGCACGCCCATGGGCCACACGCACACAGCCATCGCTGGCCATGTGCGTGCAGCCCATGCGCTGCGTCGCATAGCTGCTGCTCCTTCCCTTCGCAAGCAATCGCACGAGTTGGTGCTCGCTGCGCGCGCGCCAGCGCTCGATGCACGCGAGCCATCGCTCGCTGTGCGCGCTCGCCAGCGCTCGATGTGCGCGCTCGCCAGCGCTCGCTTGATGCGAGCCAGCGCGCGCTCGCCAGCGCTCGCTTGTGCGAGCCAGCGCTCGCTGCGCGAGGCATCGACGCTGGGCGCAGCACTCGTGGCACGCAAGCTTGCGCTCGCTGCGCGCGAGGCTGCGCGCGCTTGCGCGAGGCAGTGCGCGTTGTGGCGCAGCTCGCTTGCTGCCCACACGCGACTGCCGTGCCTTGCCTTCGCCCATGCCCATTCGTCCATTGCTCGTAGCCCACGACACAAGGCAGGGCTGCTGCCTTGTGCTCGTGCACCATGCCCTTGCTCATTGCATTCGTGCCGCATGGGCGACGAGCTCCCTTGCTCGTCGTCGCATGCCCGCACTATACAACACCCCTTAAGGGTAACACGTAGCGTCCATTGCTTTGTGCGTGCAAGTTATATGAACGAATCGCGTAAAATTTAAAAATTTATATTTAAAATTAATGACAAATTAATAAATTAATATTAATTTCATAATTTTAGGGCGAAAAATCGAAAATTTATTATTCAATTGATTTCCGATTATCATGGATTCAAGTCTAGGTCATAAAAATTTAAAATTTATCATAAATTTACAATTTTTATGGTGGTTTTTAATCATAGGTATCTAATTAAATTATAATTAATTATGAAAATCAAATTAATTCTAAATTATTCTAATTTTCAACAAATTAATCATAATTACAAATTAGATTGCATAATTAACAAGACTAGGCATTCAAACTTGTAAACATATGCAGTAGGTCAATCAAAAATTCAAGATTTATCAACAAGAATCGCAAATATTTAATTTAACATCTTAAATTTACGAAATTTTGCATTCGAAAAACTAAAACCTTCGAAAAGTCATAGTTAGGCTTCGAATTTGAGAATTCTGGGTTCGGCAGAAAAATAACTATTTTTGTCAAAATTTTAGAATGCCTTTTACATGCGGAATTAACACAAAAATCACTCAATTCGGATGAGTAACGAAGAAACTGCCGAAAAACTGCGTACGTATAATTAAATAAACGCAATTTGCAATTAATTAACAATTACGAAAATTAATCACCCCTTTTAATTCTTGCAAATTTGTAATATTTAACCATGTTCATGCAATTTAGATTATGAAAATAATAAGGGGCTCGTGATACCACTGTTAGGTTATGATACATATGACAATTCATAAATCATGCGGAAAAACCATAAAGCCAGGAAAACATATTATTTACACATAATCATTTAGCATAGTTTAGATGCATACTCTTTGTTGCGTGCCTTCCCTAGCTGCGCCCGAACCGAACAAGAACAAGTCTTTAGGACTCCAAGTGTCGTCCCTCCGTAGATAGTCCACAGCACGTCCGGATCCGCCTTAAGATTGACCAACTAGAATCGCCCTTAAGGTACTATTATTTTCGGCACTTTATAGGCAAATGTGTGACTGAATTTTTCTCTCAAAAACTCACTTTGAATACTTTGAAAACTTGTTATAAATTGTGAGCCCTAGCCTCATATTTATAGGGGTATGGAAAGGGAATCGAAATCCTATTCAGATACAAATTAATTAAACCTAGAATCCTACAAGAACTCTAATTTAATTAATTTATCAAATAGAATTAGGAATTTAATCATTAACCGAACTCTGCATGTTTTAGGAAACGTGCACGAACACAAACACTTGCACACACACGCACGGCTGCCACGATGGGCCCCATGCGTGCGCGCGAGCAGCAGCCCACACAGCGCCCGCGCGCGCTGCGCGTGCTGTGCGCGCTGTGCGCGCTGCGCAGCCTGCTGGGCCTGGCCTTGCGCTGGGCCTGGCGTGGCTGTTTGTGCGGCGCGCTTGGCTTGCTGGGCGATGGCCTGGCTTCGTGCTGGGCCTCGTCCGGCAGGCCTCGTCCGATGCTTATTCGTACGATGCGCTTCCGATTAAATTTTCCGATTCCGGAATTCATTTCCGATACGAACAATATTTAACATTTCCGATTCCGGAATTAATTTCCGTTTCGAACAAATATTTAATATTTCCGTTTCCGGAATTATTTTCCGATTCCGGTAATATTTCCGATTCTGACAATATTTCCGTTTCCGGCAATATTTCCGATTCTGGTAATATTTCCATTTCCGATAATATTTTCCGATACGTACCATGTTTCCGTTTCCGGCAACATCTACGACTTGGATAATATTTATATTTCCGATACGATCCATATTTTCGTTTCCGGCAATATCATCGTTTCCGGAGTATTCATTTCTTGCCTGTGACGATCTTAGCTCCCACTGAAACCAAGATCCGTCGGTTCCGAATATTCATAGATGGAGTATTTAATGCCATTAAATACTTGATCCGTTTACGTACTATTTGTGTGACCCTACGGGTTCAGTCAAGAGTAAGCTGTGGATTAATATCATTAATTCCACTTGAACTGAAGCGGCCTCTAGCTAGGCATTCAGCTCACTTGATCTCACTGAATTATTAACTTGTTAATTAATACTGAACCGCATTTATTAGACTTAACATAGAATGCATACTTGGACCAAGGGCATTATTTCCTTCAGGAAATACCCTCTTGGTGACGTGGGCATGCGTGGCAAGAATTGTGTGCGTGGATGCCAACAAGGCGTGAGGTGGTACTATTCGAACGGTCTTCCCAACTGCTGGGCTCAAAACGGACGTTACAGCCGTTGATGGAGCCGGATTTCATTACGGATTTATTATCTAATTATGGGCAATTATTCCATAAACGTTACACTCATGTTGTAAATGCCTATAAAATGGCTTAGTCGTGTTTGTTTTATATAGGCAATTCTCAAGCAATAAACTTACAATTACCTTATGCTTTTACAACTTGTTCTCACCATATTCAATTATCTAGCTCGATCGATTGTTAGCACCATCATCAAGGCAAGTTCGTCCCTAAGTCGAATTTGTCCAAAACATATGGCTATATTTTTAGTAAGCCTATTTGGATACGTACTGTACCCCCCAAGTGTTCGTTATTTTTCCGTTGTGTGCGGATAAAATGACGAGCACTTTTGAAAAGAAAATTTTTGGCAGGCAGAGAGTTTCAACGCCCAGGCTGGGGCGTCAGAAATTTCGGCGCCCAGCCCTGGGCGCTAAAAATGACTTGGGCGGTCAATTTTGGACGCTTTGCTTCACATGTTCTTGCATTTATTTCTTTTTTTGTGCCTTGATATTTTGCTCGTATTTAAAGTCAATTTTGAGGCTATTTTGGAGGCTTTTTTGACCGTTAGCGTGAAATGCGTTTTTGTCCGGATTAATTTTTTCTATTCGTGACTCGAAACAGTTTTGCAAATGGGGTTAGTGTGCGGAAGTTATGAAGATCTTTGTGTAAGCTTTTGAGGTGGGTTGAAGTGCGTGTTGTTAGTGAAGGGTATGATGGAATTATGTTTTATGAATCCGTTTTTTGGTAACATTTGCATTGCTTTGGATTTTGATTTCCTTTGATTTTGGGTTGCATGGATCGACTCTTATGATGACACTGGTTGGCTTTTTAGGTTTTTGGGATATGAGTGGGATAGTGTGGTTTATTTTGTGGATTTCGGGAATTGGTTCCCATGGCACTATTTCAAAACCGAGTGGGCTTTGTTTGTTGGGCCTAGAGTGGGCCGCCTCTTTATTTTTGTATTTTGCAAGTACATTTGGTGTTTATTTAGTGTTAGAAAAAAAATTTAGGAGAAATATTACGCCTTTATTGATTCGGAAAGTAAGGAAAACACACTTGAAATAAAACTGACCTATATTCTAAAGGGCCTTAGGACCATCTAAAGTCTCTATTATTTTTTTCCATCAATCTAAAGAACTAGTAGGCGCTTTTTACTAATGGTGCTCTATGTGGCTCAAGCCTGGGGTTTAGTCTCATAAAACTTCGGTCCTTCACCGGTACTCATCTTGAATTCCATTCCTTTTCCATTGACCCACTGATATGTCTTCACCCATCCGTTCTCGACCTCTTCTAGTGTTGATGCAGGAGAGATTAACCGGGTTGGATCGAAACCTTCATCTTGTAAAGCTAGGGTAGTCATCACAGTCTCGTTCTCCATAGGCCTCGATTCGTTAAACAATGTCCATAGAGCCTGGTGGTCCAATATTTCAGCTGTTTTAGTCTTGGTGAGGTGGGGTGCCTCATCCAAGGTGTGGCAGTCATGAAAAATTTTAAATCCGAGTTTTAGCAAGCCATCATGAACGAAGGGTTCAGGGAAATCACAGCATGGGTGTTCTTCTCCTTCCCGAACGAACATCCCATTAAGGGTCCTTTGATATGGGGGAAGGAGGGTGGTTTGTTTGGCTTTGTTAAGGCGTAGCCTAGACAGGCAGTCAGCAATATCTTCCTCCGTTGGTTCATAGCCTAAGCCAAAGGGAGTAGATTTGTTGGGAAAAGGATGGAATGTGTATTCCTTCTTCCTTATGCCCAATGGGGTTCCTGGGAAATAACCTTGAGCTAACAGCATTCTAGGGATGACTCGGGATGCATGCGGGTCTAGGAATGCTGTATCATAATCTTCGATGAACTGGATTGTTTCTTCCATTTGAAACCCGTAAAGGTTGTCTGCAGTTTCGGCCGTTCCAACCATAGTGCAACTGACGTCGAGAGGAGGGGCGCGGATTTCTAGTATTACCCTGTTATGGTTAAGTTTAACCATTTGGTGCAAGGTAGAAGCCACACCTCCTAAGTCATGGAGCCAAGGTCGCCCCAAGAGGAGGTTGAAAGTAGGCTTGATGTCGATTATTTGAAACTCCGTGGTGCGTGCCACAGGCCCGGTTTGTATGGTAAGGTTGATTTTTCCCAATACAGGCCTTCGGGAGTTATCATAAGCTCGTACCCCTTGCGTGGAGGTTTGGAAGTCATCGTTTCCTAGCCCCAAGCAATGGGCGGTTCGCAATGGGCAGACATTAACCGCCGAACCGTTATCTACGAGCGCTAGAGGGATGTTTTGTCCTTTGCATCCAACCACTAGATAAAGGGCTTTATTGTGAGCACCCCCCTCTTTGGGCAACTCTTTGTCAGTGAAAACTATGGCCTTTTCTCCAGCATCTCTCGTGACATGGCTAACCAATGAGTCAGGTGTGATATCTGTAGGTACTGAGATGAGGTCAAGTGAGTGAATAAGCTTTTCGCGATGTTCCTTTGAAGTACACATGAGATCCCAGATGGTAATCTCGGCCTTGGTTCTTTTTAGTTGTTTCAGGAGAGGATTTTCAATGACTTCTACGACGGTGGCGTGCCGTCCATTCTCAGGAGTTTGCCTAACCGGGATGTCGTCCATAGGAGGTGGGTGAATATTCGGTTGGTATATTCTTCCGGATCGGGTGAGGTTGTCGACCTCGGGCTCCTGAGGGGTGGTGTCAATGAGAGCATACCCGGGCCAAGTTTCGGTGAAGAGTTCCTGGCCCGATACTTGAGATAGGTAAATATCTTCCGCATCATCATTTCACACACCGTACACTTCTCTCTCGATTCGATCCATAGGGACCACAGCGAGTGGTGCACCTTGAGGCGTGATGTACACCGTGGGGTCGAAATTCTCTGGTTGGTCGAGAGAGATGTGACAAGAGCCGAGTGGGCTCTTGTTGTTGTTGGGTTTTCCAACGTTAGGGAGAGGTATCACTTCATCCTCTATCATGTCCTGGATCGTATGTTTTAGATTCCAGCAGTTTTCAGTGTCATGCCCATTTCCTTGATGGAATTTGCAGTAAGTACCTTCGACCCAATGCTTTTGACAGGAGGGTCACAGGTGGGGCCTATAGGTCTCAACTTTCCTTGATTGGTTAGTCTTTCAAAATCTTGTACCAAAGTTGGTCCGAGTGGGGCAAACTTTCGGTCTCGGACCCATCTTCCAGGGCTTCTCCGGGCGGGAGTCTCTTCTACATCATGGACTTCTTGAGCTTGGGATGTGTTACCCCGATTATAGGTGTTGTTTTTATATGTGGGTTTTCTTTGTATGGTTTTGGCGAGGTCGTCCTCGATCTTTATTCCCACATCATAAACTCTTTTGAAAGTGTCAAGTCCCAGGTACCTAAGGTGTTGTCTGTAAGCTGGGTCCAGGTTGTCAATGAATTTTTGGACCAATTCTGTTTCGGGAGGCCTATTGATTAGCTGGGCTGCCTGGTCCCTCCATCTAGCAAAGTAGGTCGTGAAACCCTCATTTTTCTTTTGGAAGAGAACTTCCAGCTCGCGCATGGTGACTTGGAAATCCATGTTCGACGAGTATTGCTTGATGAAGACATTGACAAAGTCTTCCCAAGTGGGGAAAAGCTTAGGGTCCTGGTGGTAGTACCATTTGAGCGGCACAGGTTCCAAGGACAAAGGAAAGGTAGGTAAGTACATGGACTTATCCACGCCTTTCAAGTTCATGGCATTCACAAAGCTCAGTAGATGATCACGGGGGTTGTCCGTGGCCTTGAACTTTGGTAAGTCAGATGAACTGAACTTTTCTGGTAGTTTGCGAGGAAAAGGTCCAGGATCGAGGGAGAAGTATTTGCTCCCCATGGTTTGCTGTAGGACCATTTTTTCAATCCTCTTCTCGTTATCGAGGTCATTTTTGGCTTGTGCAGCCGCTAAAGCTTCATTTTCCATTTTCAATTGGCCCATAAGTTGGGTCATTTGGACCATCTAGTCTCGCAAATCTTCGATGGACATGTTTGAAGGTGCGAATCGAGGTTGGGGAAGCGGAGATCCTTGAAATGAGGGACGACGGACGGAGCTTGGAGTCACTAAACCTGATGTTGGTGATGTATCTTCGAGACGCACTAACCGTTGATTCCCTGATCGACACCAAGTGGCAGGACCAGTCCTAGGCATAAGATAAGCTAAAGTTTAGGTTCCCAAAGTTTCAAGCATTACTTAGTCTAGACTTCGACTCTCTCTATTGGTTTTTCACTCTTTCTTTTGTTGGTACACTTTTTGGTTTTTTTCTTTTGGTCATTCTTTGGATTTTCGAAACACTTGCCCGTGTGACATTCATAGTTGATAGCATGTTCGATTTTTTTAGTGCCGAGCATCGTCGTCGTAGGAGGCCTAACAACGACGCAAAGAGTTATTAATTTTTTTTTTTACAAGTCGCTTTTTGAAATCGAGTGCTTTTCTTACGCCCTCGTAGCAATTCTTTTTATGAACATTTTTTTTGTGCTACGTATTTTCCTTTCGCGCGGGCACCGAGGCTGCTGCGCCTGACCAGAAGGCCAAGCAGCAACTTCAGCGCCCAGCAAGGGGCGTGAGAAATTCTGGCGCCCAGCCAGGGGCGTTGAAAATGCGTCCCTGGCTGGTTCTCGTTTTCTGTCTTCTGTTTATGCAACTTCGATTTGCGTGCTTGCCTAATAACGTCCTTTATGCGTAGCAGCGTTTGTGGGATTCGTTACAAGCCATCCCGAGCGTCGCTTATTTTTGTGGCGATTATTCGGGTTTGCGGAACACGTATTTCAGTACAACTCTTTGGCGAATTGGTCTATGAATGTTTGGGAAATTTTTAAGGTCGTTGGTTTTCTAGGATAGTTTGTCACACACAATCACATATTTCGCTACACATAACTAACATTCATCATGAGGCGATAATAACATGTCATGTAGTTTATGATAGGCTTCTATGGGTAGTTATTTGCGCCTGGCTTGGTACCGCTTTTATCGTAGATCCAACACATGCCCCGGTCGAGGTAGTGTCTTCAACAGACGAATTTCGCTCAAGAGGCCAACCCGCAAGTGCAAGCCAAGGGGGCATGCAGGCGAGAGAGACCTAATGAGCGAGCGATTGGGTTCGGGATAAGTGTACTACCTGCACAAGTACCGAGTGGGCAATCTGTGTGGCGTATGCACCCCCCCTATTGGCGAAAAAGGTATCCTTAGTCCCAACTCCCGAGGGAGCCGAGATTCGTTATGCGGTTCTGCCCGTTCACATTAATATGCTGATTTTCAGGTCGTCCCAACTTGATGGGGAAATAAACGCGGGGTAGGATCGTTTCACCCTTCGGCTATTTTGATTACCTACAAGCACGAGTATTTCCTTCACTATCCCCAGTGGAGTCGCCACTGTGAGGGGGTCGAAAAAGCACGAGGCTAATGTGCGACCTCGTCCCTCGTGGGTGTGACGATTCTTTTTATTCAATCAAGTGTAATTGGATTTCCTGTGAGTTTACACCCAATTGACTAGTAATATAGGAGTCGCCATTCAGTTTTTAACAACAATGAGAAAAATTGACAAAACCCGGTTATCGTGACATAAAGGGAGTGCAATTATGTTTGACCACGATGGCCGTAGGTTCCCTTGTGATCCCTGGTGTGGGGATCTCTCAACATACACCCGCAAGGTAGAGATTGAGGGTTCGGGGGACTGTAACTACCGAGAGGAGTACTTCGCTCGTCGATAACTCCAGAGGCAGGATATCCTTACTAGCTCAGCATAAATAACTGAAGGGACATACGTTAACTATTAAACTAATCTGAGTTTGTTTTAGCAATATGCAACATATAATACTAGATCGATCGTGATTATCTGATTTAAATAGTATTAAGGGACCTAGCATGATAATCCAATTTCCCAAAAATATTATATTTGTTAGGCGTGGTAGAATAATCAGATTTAGTTAGTTTAACAGTTCATAAAAAGGGCGAGGAAAGCAATTAAATCATCGAAAAGGGACACATTACGACGCACCCTTGAGAGGTGCATCACGGTTCTCAGAAAACTAACCACTTTGACTTTGCTATTTCTCCTTTTTATTTAACGAATCTCAATTATGGGACAGGATACGTTCTGTTCGATTTACGGATCGATTGCGACAGAACGCGTGAACAATTTCGCAGCGTGAGGCTTAGGCTAAGGGTTGGAGTCAATACTCAGAATATGAATTGTGTGTTGTGTTCCTTTCACGTCGAATTTGGGGCTGTATTTATAGGGAAGAGTTCGTGGAAAGATAGAATTGCAGAGTTCTAATCCACAAAGAATTAGGAAAAAACACATACCCAGGTATTTTCAGCGCCCAGGCCTGGGCGCCGAAGATTTCGGCGCCCAGAGCCAGGCGTTGAAAATAGGGTCTGGGCTGTTTTCTTAGTCAGATTCAGATTCCTGAAAACCGTAGTGTTTGAGACTTAATCGAGTCTTTTAGTGCGTATTAACCTTGTGATGGGATGCGTCTGGGCCCGTTACGAACTCTAGGCTCCTTAGGATTTTAATTAATACGTAACTCTTATTTCCGAATCACATTAGGAATAGGATTCTCGCAGTTTTCTATCTCATTTAGGATTTATGTTGGAATGCAACACCTAATTCTGACAGGTTTCTATCTTTTATGACTTGCCACTTTTAGAAGCTACCCTTTACGGCAGTTACTATTTTTAGCAGGTATAAATAGCAGGTTTCGGGTGAAATGAAAAGGGGAATTGAGATTCGTTATTTTATAGGAGATGCGTTGTCAAGTGGAGATTTATGTTCTCATCATCGAACCTTTCCCTTTCGGGAATGGGGACAAAAGTAGGTGTCTACACCAACCGATATTATCTCATACCGTGATTCAAGATTCCTCTCGAAATTTTGGCAAAAGGTCCAGTTGAACCTTGGGACAACATTGAAAATGAGCACTGCTTTCCACCCTACAACCGATGGTCAGACTGAGAGAACTAACCAAACTATGGAAGATATGTTGAGGGCTTGTGTGATTGACTTTAAGGGTAGTTGGGAAGACCATCTAGATTTGATCGAATTTTCATACAACAATAGTTACCATGCAAGCATTAAGATGGCACCTTTTGAGGCACTATATGGGAGAAAGTGTAGAAGTCCCACCTGCTGGAATGATTTCAGTGAAAATATAGTTTTGGGAACAGAATTCATTGAGGAGACTATCAGGAAAGTAAAAATGATTCAGGCTAGAATTCAAGCTGCCCAGGATAGGCAAAAGAGTTATGCTGATTTGAAAAGAAGAGATGATGAATTTGCAGTAGGTGATAAAGTGTTCTTGAAAGTATCACCAACCAAGGGTGTGATGAGATTTGGGAAGAAGGGCAAGCTAAGTGCCAAGTAAGTAGGACCATATGAGATTCTGCAACGAATAGGGAAAGTAGCATACAAGTTAGCCTTGCCCATGGAGTTCGAAAAGATGCACGACGTGTTTCACATTTCCCGACTAAAGCGCTATATCCCTGATGAGCATCATATCTTAGAGCCTGAGAGAATCCAGATTGATAGTAGCCTCACATACGAAGAAAGGCCTGTGAAAATCCTTGATAGGAAAGTGCGTAGTACACGCAACAAGGACGTCAGCATAGTGAAAGTGCTTTGGTCGAACCACGAGTACGAAGAGGCAACATGGGAAGCCGAAGCTGAAATCAAGATCAAGTATCCAGAGTTATTTTCTGAGGTGAGTTACGAGGGCGTAACTCGTTTTCTTTAAGGGGGGTAGAATGCGATAGAAATTCGCGCTTTTTACCTATTTTTATGGTATTCTTATGCATTTTATGCTTATTTTTAGCAACCTTTACATGTTGATGCAAGTAAATAGATTCTCCGCATAAGAAAATGTGTTCTTGAGTATTACAAGTAACTTTTAGTTGGCAAAAGAGTGCAGTTGAGTGGCACAAAGTACTTCTACAATAAGAATAAGTTGAAAATTTTGGAAAGCTATGTGAATTTTCGTGCCAAGTTTCGGGACAAAACTTCTTTTAAGAGGGGTAAATGGTAATCCCCCGTAATTTTATTTATATATTTTAACGAATATTTAACATATTTATTATATATTTAAACATAATTTACGGATTTTAGAAACGAATATGTAATTGAAATATAATTATTTTATTTCATTTCGAATACTTTTAATGATTATGAAATCAAAATGTATTTTCGAGTTTTACTTTAAAACGAATTCGAATTTCGAAACCATGTTCTATTGAAATTAGAAAACAAGTCCTAACCATTTCGGATTCAGCAACCTAAATTCTACTCCTGGCCCAATTGGGCAAAGCCCAAACCAATAAAACCCCAAAACCATACTCCCTTCTCTTTTCTAATTCACGTAAAAGAATCAGGCTTCCCTTCCTTCAACCTCACGCACACAAGCAACACCAGCAACCCTCTCCCTCTCTCAGTCGTGTCCTCTCCTCCGCCTTGCTCTCCACGGCGTCGTCCCAGCCGCCGACCACCGCGCACGGTAATCTCAGCCTCCTCTCTCCTCTTTCGATTCTCTTTCTTTCTTCCTCTGCTTTCGTTCTTTCCCCCCCCCCCTCTGTTTTTCGTGCTTCCCTTAGTCTCTCGCGTTTTTGCGCAGCAACACCGCGACCCAGCACCACCGTCCGCCGGTCAACCTTGCCGCGAGCCACCACCTGTCTGCCGGCCAGCCTTCTCTCTCCTCTTTAGTTCTTGGTTATTTCTTAAACCCTAAGTAACTAATTATTTTAATTAATTATATTTGTTAATTTAAATTATGTTCTTGATATTAAATTTATAATTTTTATGGTTTGAACATGATTTTCAAATGTTGGTTGAGTTTATAAACGAATTAATTTCACGTTTTGGTTGATTGAATTGTAAATTAGGGCTTATTTATGATTTATTAATTTGATTTATGTTTTCTTGAATTAAAGTTATGGTTTTTGTAATTTTGATTGTTTAAAGTATGAAATTCAAGGTTTTTATGATTATTAATCATGGTAGGTTGAGTATGGATTATTGAATTTGTTGTTTTGAGATACTAGGAACGTAGATTGACCTTGGTGAAGCTTTTAAATGAATTTATATTGCTGAAAATTTAAAGTACGATGTTTGCAAAAAGTTTTCAACGAATTTCAATCACTAATTCAATAAATATGATGCTAGGAAATCAAATGTTTAAGTTTTGATATTGGGGAAAGTTCTAAATATGTTTAGGATGCATTTAGAATGCTTTGTTATGGTTGCCAATTATTAGAAATTGATTGGGATTACTTGTTGGTTGTTTTAGGCGGAGAATTCTCTTTAGGCGACTTTTGAAAGTGTTAAAGTGGCCTATCAGTTTGTTTACACAAGGTACGTACATACCTGTGTGCTTGGAATGTGTGCTAATTGTTGAAACCATGTTGAATTTGTTGTTGAACTTGGTTATGTTGATATTATCGTTGAACTTGGTGATGTTGATATTATTGACGAACTTGGTTATGTTGAAATTGCATGTTTAATACTGTTGGACGGACATATTGAACTTATATTGCATTATGAGAATTGTAACATGTTAGTATGGATGATTGATACAAACATGTTGGTTGGGAACACTAGATTATTCTATATGTTGGTTTGGATCGATTGATTATTGTTCCCTTTCTAGCTTTTCACTACTTTATGAGGGCGGTGGACCTTGTTCAGTAAGTTGAAACTCTATACCCATATACAGGGTTGATCATGGTTAAAGGAAAGGTTGGGTAAATTGGAATGAGTCTTGATTGATGCCTTTATGATCACTTACTTAATTCCAAGATAAAAACAGTTGTGAACGAATGTGGATTGTATGCCTTATGTGATTGTTGAGTCATAACAGAGTCTCAATTTGTAAATCATGTAAAGTGAAACTGAGTAGCAATAGCTTTAGACTGTGCACGTCTAAAGTGACGGACAAACAGGAGTTGGGGTTCATGGTGGTAGCCCATGGCCTTTTCTGGGACCGGATTGATCACCGTGTTCTATTTTTATTAAAACGTTCCTCGATATCGCAGGTCACTGAGGTTACGGAGTCGCGCCCGTACCTCGTCTTCCTTAGTGAAGACTTCTGGATGGACAACTCGGTCCATTGTCTATTTCAACTAAAATAATATTATTGCTATAAGTCTAGCCTAGTCTAGTCAAGTATGGTCGTCAAATTATCATGTTTTGTCTGCCCTTATTTATGTTCATTAGTATCATGTTAGGGTTGTTCGTTTAATAGTATCATGTTAGGATTATTGTTGTTTTAATATGTAGTACTCAGCCTTGCTGATTACGTGCTTTGTTTGTGTGTGTTGATCATGGCTATGCCTTATTGATCCTGTGATGACTCATCTTTGGTGAGCAGTCTCTAAGGATCAATAAGCGTTGCCCATCTACAGGTTTGAAGATGATGCATCATTGGGATCGGGATTAGAGATCTTGTAGTTATATTTGTTTTATTAAGTGATTTGATTTGTTAACTTGGATTTGAAATTTTTCGTACTATTCGTATTTCCTTATTTCCATTAATTGGTTTTGGACTTAATGTGTAATCGATTATTTATGAACCTAAAAGTTAGTTTTATGTTTTCCGCTGCAAAATTCTGAATAAGCCGTTACGTTTTCACACGGGCGATAATACTTTGATAATTCTCTATAGTTATATTTATAAGGGTTATCTTAGAAAAAGGGAATTGTCGGGGTGTTACACCGACTTATTATTTGGTGTATGGTTGGCTCCCATCACCCTTTTCTTTATTTTACCCGTTCGAAGCTACTTTTTATTAAACTGTGAGTCAAGAGTCGTGTCAAGTGTCGAGTCTTGTATCCATGTTTACTTGTTTATTATATGGCTTTTGCATGTGGATTATTTAATTCTTCGAGTGAAGCATGTTAGGATAGAATGTTATTCTAGCTTGTTCGTACTCAGCTTTTGCTGACTCCGTGCTTCATGTCTTCTGGTCATGGCCTTTGCCTTAATGACCCTATGATGATCCATCAATTGCATTTGTGTTGCTGGGGAGTAGAATTTTAATAAAGAAGGTTTGTAGAGATAACTTATGGGAGAAGTTATCATGGGATTTGTGTTGAGAGTTAATCTTTCGTATTTATAAACTCTACTTTTATTTATAGTCATGACTACTACTATTGCTACCCTTTACAGTTAATGGATTTTTAAATGGTTTAATACTTTGGTTTTGGGCCTCAACGATTCCAACTTGTTTTAATAACCATTAACTATTTATTTAATATGTTTTGAAAGTTAGTTAATTCCGCTGCGTAATTCTGGTAAATAGCCTTAGCCGTTATCACGGTGGCGGTAATATCTTGGTAATTCATGTGTTTTAAGTTGGAAAATGTTTTATAAATAGCAAGGAATTATTAGGGTGTTACAAAGTGGTATACTAAGATCTTAGTTCAGTCCTTCTTTGTAGTTCAGTCCTTCTTTGTAATAACTAATACTACAAAGTGGTATTTGCAGAGCTCTAGTTTGAGAGCTGCTTTGCATTAATTAATAGTGCAAAGTGGTAAATCCTTAAACTACGATTGCGGAACTTTAGGATTTTCGAAAACTATTTTCCTAAAGTCAAAACTTTGTTTTTGAGTACTCAAAATTTTGAAAAGCCAAATACCAATTATTTCAAGTATTTGAAAATTATTAATTTTATTTGTAATTGTTCGAGTTTATTAAATTCGAATTATTTCTCGAATTTCCGAAAAAATTTCGGATTTTTCAAAAAAAAAAAAATTAATTTAATATTTTCCGATTTTTCCGAATTTAAAAAAAAAAATCGTATTTCCGAATTAACTAATTATTTATTTAATTATTTATTTATTTACTTATTTCTTTTATTTATTTTTGAAAATGATCGAATTAATTAATTAAATTATTCGATTAATTATTTTAATTTTCAATTTTAATTTTAATAATTTCGTGTATATTTGAAGTTATTTATTTAAATTAATTTCGAAAATTTTTAATTACTCTAAGTGAGGAAAGGGTAGATTAAGAAGGGCATATTTAAACTAAGTATGCATTTAAGTTAAGTATGCATTTTAATCAAGTGTTTACGTGATTATGTCTTGATTATGTTATCCTTTTATTTAAAGTTGATCATGTTTTGTTTTGCTTTATGTGATTAATTGCATCACGATTCATGATTAAGCATGTACTTGTGCATTGAAATTGTATGGCTCAACGAACTTACTTTGTTTTTGGAACACTTTAGTAAGACTTTGTATTTGCTAATTTTCAAGATTTAATATGTTGCTTTCAAAGTACGCAAACCTAGGAAACCTAGAGAAGCTAGACTGTGAAACCCCACACATTTATGTGAAGAAGATCGAGTTTGCTTGCAACTATTTTGCTACAATGCAGAACCTGCCCGAACTAAGGAAGAAGGATGTTATGGTAGAAATGGTTATTCATTGCTTACCCTCTAGGAACCCATACATAGATCTTAAGAATCGGTTTCGTGATATGCATTTGGATAATGGTATTCCTAACTATTACAATTATGGTACTCCAGATGGTAGATGGAGATATGACTTGGAGATTATGACCACGATTATAGAGCTTGCGGAGGAATGTTTTGATGATGGTAAAATTTTGGAAAACATCAACCTTACAGGATTAGACAATGAGACAGAAACTCAGATGGATGAGGATAGTGAGGACAATGTTGTTGAGATTGAAAACCCTATTCCTATCATTCCTGAGCCTACTATTGAGATCTCCAGTGACACAGAAATTGAGCCTGAGACTAACAATGATGAAGTAAACAGTGAGCTACAACAGAATAATGAGGATATGGAGTATGAGTCTGACCCGGAGGAAGACTTTGATGACCTTGAAGGCCATGAGCACTCTTCACCAGTTTGTGGAGGAGGTTGGATAGTAGAGTAGCATTCTGAAGACTTTTCTAATGTAATAGCTAGTGCTTAAATTTTAGTGAAGAAATAAGTATTAAACTACTATTTATGGTTTTAGTAGTTCAGTTTTGTGGTTTTTCGAATAAAGTACGATCCAAAGGATGTATTATTTCTCATTGAAGTAATAAAGTTTAGAATTCTTTCTTTTACCTATAATTCTAAGTTTATGTTCTCTTTGAGCGGTTATCGCAAAAGAATTTCTCGTATTTCTTCAATGAAATTGCTACTTGTAAGGTGGTTCAATTTTCACCGCTTAAACTCTGTGATGCGGACTTAGAGAGAAAGCGGCCCAATAATAGGCGCCTATCTTGCTTAAGGGTCCGAAATTTTCATGCATGTTGTACTAATTGTGTGGCTTGTTAGTGCAATGTTTAGTAAGGCAGTGTCTAAACTCAGTTGTTAAAGTTAGTCTTTTGTTTTATTCAGGAGGAGGGAAATGACTACCCAAGGGATTGCCGATGTGGTTAGGCAACTAGCTGAGGTAGTGCAGAACTTAGCACAGAATAGGAATAACCAGGGAGTTGATCCAGCTGGTGAGATGTTTAAGAAGGTGGCCCAGAGTAAGCCTCCTTTGTATCAAGGGGAGATAGACCCAACTGTACTTGAGAACTGGCTAAGGGAGTTCGATAAGCTTATCCTAGCTGTCAATTGCCCAGAAAATCTTAGGGTTAATAGTGTTGTGAATTACCTTAGGGGAGAAGCTAATTTGTGGTGGCAGAGGTGTGAGAATGCTTTGAGAGCTACACCTGTATTTGGATGGGAATCATTCAAGGTAGCCTTAAGAAACAAGTTTTACCCACCATATTTGAAGAAGCAGAAAGCCCAAGAGTTCATCGAGTTGAAAATGGAAGGGATGTATGTAACTGAGTATTATTCCAAGTTCATAGAGCTGTCTAGATTTGCACCTGAAGTGGTGGCAACGGAGGATCTTAGAGCTCAGAGATTTGAGAGTGGATTGACTATGGATTTGCAATTGATGCTTGCTGGAGAGACCTTTACATCTCTTGACACCCTGTACGGACCGGAAAGCTGCCCATTTGTATGGTATGCAGCAAAGGAAGAATGGAATTGGTGAAAAGAGGAAGGATGTTGGTAACCAAAACCAAGGTGGTGGCCAGCAGAATCAGGAGAACTTTAAGAAAAACAAGGGAAACAACCATTTCCAGTTCAAGGGAAATCAGGGTGGAAACATAAACAATTTCCACAATAGCTATGGAGATAAGAACCAGTCTGTAGGGGATGGAACGAGAGTCTATGAGTGTAGACGTTGCCATACTAATCACCCAGGTCGAGACTGTAATGGAAACCAAGTTGTCTGTAGGTTTTGTGAGAAGCTAGGCCATAGAGAATTTGAGTGTTGGGCCAAGAATGGGAAACCCAACCAAGGTAACCAAGGCAACCGCCAGAACAACAATCGGAACAACCAGAACCGGAATGGAGGGAACAATGGTGGAAACCAAAAGGGTTACCAGAATGGTAACAATGGCAATAATGGTCAGGGTAATGGAAAACCCGCAGGGAACTATCAGCAGAATGGGAACCGAAATACCAATGGAAATGCCAATGGAGGTGGCTATAACAAGGGAGTTGCCCAAGGAAAGCTGAATGTGATCACTAGGCAAGAAGCCAAAAACTCGTCTGACGTCGTAGCTGGTACTTTTTCTATTAACTCCATTTTAGTTAAAGTACTATTTAATTCTGGTGCGACTTATTCATTTATATCAAAGGGTATCTTAGAGAAGTTAGGATTGAAAGAACCTGAGGAGATTGAAGTACCCATAGTGAGACCAACCGGTGAGATTGTGAAATGGACTAAGATCCATAGAAATGTACCTTTAACCATAGCCAAGACCATATTCTTGTCTAGCCTAATTGAGTTTGAGTTAGGAGATTTAGATGTGATTTTGGGAATGGACTGGTTGGCAATGTTCAAAGACAAGATTGACTGTGAGAAACAGAAGATCCACTTGAAGTCTAGTCTAGGAAAGGTTGTATCGTATCGCCGTTTTGGGAAACCTAGAAGTGTAGGAATCATCACGACAATTGAGCTCATGAAGTTAGTACACAAAGGGAACCCTGTTTTCTTATGCAATGTAAGACACCTAGACCATGTGATGAAAGAGAAACCAGGGGATATCGCAGTGGTGAGTGAGTTCCTGGACGTGTTTCCGGAAGAGATCCCGGGAATGCCGCCCAATCGACCAATTGATTTTACCGTAGACCTAATACCCGAAACTTCACCTATCTCGAAAGCCCCATACCGGATGGCTTTAGCGGAAATGAGTGAGTTAAAAGGTCAACTTGAGGAATTACTAGGGAAAGGTTATATTAGACCAAGTGCATCGCCTTGGGGAGCGCCATTCTTGTTTGTCAAGAAGAAGGACGGAAGTATGAGACTCTGTATAGACTACAGGGAGCTCAATAAGGTCACAATCAAGAATAAGTATCCTTTGCCTAGGATAGATGATCTATTTGACCAGTTGAAAGGAGCGGGAATGTTTTCAAAGATTGACTTGAGGTCAGGTTATCATCAGTTGAGAATCGCAGAGCACGATATAACAAAGACTGCATTTAGGACTATGATCATTATGAGTTCACAGTTATGCCTTTTGGATTAACCATTGCGCCTGCAATTTTTATGGACTTAATGAACCGAGTATTCCATGCATTCTTGGACAAGTTTGTAGTGGTTTACATAGATGATATTCTGGTATACTCTAAGAGTGAGGAGGATCATGTGGAACACTTAAGGTCAGTGTTGAGTACCCTGAGAGACAACTAGTTGTATGCCAAATTCTCGAAATGTGAATTTTGGCTGGAATTTTGGCTGGAGAAAGTTGCGTTCATAGGACACTTTCTATCCAAGGAAGGAGTTGCAGTGGACCCTGCAAAGATAAAAGCTGTTAGTGAGTGGCCTACACCTAAGAGTGTCACCGATATTCAGAGTTTTCTTGGTTTAGCGGGTTATTATAGACGCTTTGTGCAAGACTTTTCTAGAATCGCCAAACCAATGACAACCTTGATGAAGAAGGAAGCGAAGTTTGAATGGAATGACCAGTGTGAGGAGGCGTTCCAAGCTTTAAAGACGCGATTGACAACCGCGTCGATGTTAACTTTTCCAGATGAGAGCGGTACCTATGATATATATAGTGATGCCTCTGAGAATGGTTTAGGGTGTGTATTGTTGCAGAACGGAAAGGTGATTGCGTATGCATCGAGGCAGTTGAAGCCATATGAATCCAATTACCCTACCCATGATTTAGAGTTAGCCGCCATAGTGTTTGCATTAAAGATATGGAGACACTATCTGTATGGTGTGAAATGTAGGATATTCACGGATCATAAGAGTTTGAAGTACATTTTCACACAAAAGGATTTAAATATGCGCCAACGAAGGTGGTTGGAGTTAATCAAGGATTATGATCTGGACATTCAATACCATGAGGGAAAAGCCTATATGAATTAAATGGTGAAATAACATGAAAAAAAAACAAATTTGAAAAAAAATACAACAAAATTATGGATGAAAGATGAGGTGACACGTGTCATCTAATCATATATGATTTCTCTTTTTAAATAGTAGACTAGATATAGATTTTGATTTGAAAAAGGTTTATCAAGGGAAAAACTTATTTTTATGGAAGATCAAACCCTAGAATATAGGAACAAGTGGCAAGAAATGGAAGAGATTATTTTCTCCCTAACGAAGGAAAAGCTAAATTTTTTCCCTAAGGAATACTTGTAAATGCCAACTTAGGCCTTTTTCTGATCTTAAACTTATATGACCTTATTTTCAGGGCCTAAGTTCAGATAAGTTCAGATAAGTTCAGATAAGTTCAGATAAGTTTCAATAAGGTCCTATAAGTTCCAATAAGTTCCAATAAGGTCATATAAGCTCCAATAAGATCGTATAAGTTCCAATAAGGTCATATAAGTTCCAATAAGATCGTATAAGTTCCAATAAGGTCGTATAAGTTTCTATGAGTTTTTAAATAAAATATGTAATATTATGATTATTTGTGTTGTTATATTAAATACATCATATTTATGTTATTATATTAAAATTATTTGTGATCACTAATTGAAGTTAATAATTATCAATTATTTGTAAGTATTAATTAATATGTTATTATTAATTATTATCAATATAATTGTAAGGGAAAAATTTACTTTTAAATATTACGTGTACATCACAAATCAATTGATGATCTTTATGGGGAGACATACAACAAATAACTTGTACGTAGTACTAATCACAATGTTTTGCAACATCGCCTGTAAATATTTAGAGGTAACATATTTTTTTCTTAATAATAATTATACTTATATATCTTATCAATTGATTGCTTCAATCACCATAGTATAAAATTTGGATAATTATTTTCAATATTCTAATGGTTAAAAGTTTAGTAATAATCTAATAAACTGTAAATAAAGTCTAATAAAGTTTAATAAGATCTTATAAGGACCTATAAGGTCATATAAGGTCCAATAAGGTCCATTAAGGTCCTATAAGGTCCAATAAGGTCGTGTATGTTCCTATAAGGTCCTATAAGTTCCTATAAGTTCCTAGAAGGTCCTATAATTTAAATAAGGTCCTATAAGTTCAGATAAGTTCACATAAGTTCACCTAAGTTCAGATAAGTTCACATAAGTTCAGATAAGTTTCTATAAGTTCAGATAAGCTCAGATAAGTTCAGGCCTTATAAGTTGAAAAGAACACACCCTTATTGAGCAAGGCAGGAAATAACATATAAATGAACATAATAAAAGTGAGATTAATGTGGCTTCTCGGTAAAGGTAAAGATTAGACTATGGATTCTAAATTGGTCTTAATTTGTTGTTATGTGTCCTTGAGACTCGATCCTCTGTTGTTTGTTGGCTTATTTTCTCTTTGAGTGGGTTGGTTATTTCCTTATGTTGTGTTTTAAAAGTATGATGTTAATGTACGTGGCTTCTTTGTGGTTTAGTTGTTCGATTTCCTTATGAGTTTGTTGACGTTGGTAATCAAACATGATTTTTGTTTTTGTGGTGCTTAGTTGTTTATGCCAAATTGGTATGTCTTTTTAGGAGTATTGAGGAAGTGAAGGACGGTTTTCTGTATTGATGCTGGGAGATGTTAAGTTGCTTTGAAAGTGACCTTAGAGTAAAGCTTTTTAGGTTGTATGGAAGAGGAGGGAGATGTTAGTCAGTGGAAGGTTTGATTTTCATGGGTTGTAGTTGTTGTTAGTTGGCCTTTGGGATTAACTTTTGTTAATTCTTATTTTAGGTTAGCGTTGCGAAAATTCACCGCTTTCAAAACCCTTAATCTGAAAACAGCTCCCTATTCTATGGGGGTTCACAGTTTGCTATCGAAGTCACGTTCTGTGACTCTATACGCTTGTTAGCGTTTCACAAGGTCTTTTCAACCCTATCGTAACAAAGTAATACCTCCCCGACTTTCGTTCCATTTCCTATAAGGAAATCATGGCCAAAGAAGGCTTTGGCACCATTGCACCTCGTTGTTGGTGCAAGCTAATCCCTCTCAACAAACAAGGTCGGACACAAGTAATGCCTAGTTGTTTTGTAATGGTCCTAAAAACCCTAGTGATGTAATTTGTTTAGGTTGTTTTGTCATGGTCTTTAAAGACCTTATTGGTGGTTAACTTTCTTTTATTAAAGCAAATTAAGCCTATGTCCAAAAAAAATAGGGACAAAAGCGAGATTATCATGCATTAGGTTTTCGCATAACCGATGTACATTTCCTAATGAAGACTCCCCCTAGTTTTTATACGTGCATAACTTGGACTTTGGCACTATTTACATACTAAACTTGACTTAAAAACCATTACATAATAATTAAATGTTATTAATGTAAAATGTTGTTGGATTAGTCACAATACATATTTTCATATTATCAATTTTTGTAATTTTTACAAATAAAAAATATTTAATGGTCGAATGGTGAATCCAACTGATACAAGTAAAAAAAATGAAGGGAGTAGAATCAGCGAAGTTATCATTTTTCATCTTGTACACTCTTTCCTGCATGAATACATTGTAGTTTGCTGAAGTCAACTATATGTCTGCGTCGAAAAAATTGCAAGCTATTCTTGAATATCCCATTTTATATCATCTTTGAAGGGCCCAGATTCACGCAATACCTTCATTACAAGCATCATCTGAGGACAAAGCAATGGAGATGATCAAACTCAGAAGGCAAATAAGCTAAGTTATTAATGTGGATTACTCTTTCTTAAACATCTGTCATGCTTTTCTTTTTCATTAAATTTTATTATCTAACACTAACTACCTTGTTATTCTCTCCGTTGCTAAACCTATAATTTTTTGTTTAGCAATGAATATTTCTTAATCAACACTTGCAAATGGAAGCTTATTTAGCAACGTAGGGAATAACATATAAGTGAACATAACAAAAGTGAGATTAATCAGTGAGTAATAATGCATATTTTCAATAATACTTACTCAACTCGCAAACTAACTTTTGATTAAGTCCAACAACTTTGGAGGTATTGAAGTCCAACAACTTTGGAGGTATTACCGTATTAGTATTTGAGTTAAGATGTAGAGCTTCCTTATTAATGGTAGATAAAAAATTTGGACAACTTTGGAAAAGATTGACAATGGTTTTGGACAACATACTAGGTTTACTACAAAGAACTAAGGCCCTGTTTCTTTTAACTCAATTTTTTTACGGAACTCAACTGAACGTGTATGCTACTAAACTAAAATAATGTAATAAGTAATGACGAATGATTTTCGAGGTAGAAGTTATATAAGGAGGAGAAGACCACTAGTAGAGCCTAGGATCAAGTGGTGGAAACATCAAGGGGAGCAACAACTAAATTTTGTGGAAAAGGTGGCAAGTGAAGGTAATTGGCCGGGATATGGATTTGGATATAGACTCATTATGGACAAGAATGGAGCACACCATAAAGGGAGTGGCGAAAGAGGTCCTAGGGGAATCTAAAGGAATCATGCCACCAAGTAAAGACACAATTTGGTGGAACGAAGTTGTGCAACAAGCGAAGAGCAAACGAGAATGCTATAAGGAGTTGGGAAAATGTAGAAGTGATGAGAACTACGAGAAGTACAAGGAGGCTAAAAGGGAAGCAAAGAAGGCCGTAAGAGAGGCTAGAGCAAAGGTGAATCAGGATCTTTACGCAAGATTGGATAGAAAAGAAGGGGAAAAAGACATCTATAGACTTGCTCGAATGAGAGATAGAAAGACGCGAGACATCGGGAGGCTATGTTACTCCGACACTTCTTCCGGCGGTTGGTGTCGGTGTCGACACGACCCGACCCGCGACACGACACCCGACACGTGTCCGGGGAGGTGTCGACACCAGTGTCGGAAAAGAGTCCGAAATATAGTGTCGAAATCGGAAGGAGAAAAGAAATTGAGGAAAAAAATCAAAACCCTAGATCTAGAAATTGAAGGTCGGGGAAGACGATTAAGAAAAAAATATGTTGGGGATTTTGCTGTAGAAGAAAAAACGAGTTGAAAGCATTATTCAATCGTTGTTTTCATGACTGCTTGAGAATCGCCATTGTTTTCGGCGTCTTCTTCCTCCTCGTGTTTATGTTTTGCGTCTATTTTGAGGTGTTGGGCTACCATCTTTGGGTTCGTGGTTTGGTATAGGGTTTGTTCTCACTTTTGGGTTATGACATCACGTGGGTTGGTATTATATGTCTAGTTTGTTTTTAAAAAAGTTAAAAAAAAAAGTTATTGATATACTGATATCACGTGGGTAAAGAATGGTATAGGACTCTAGGGTGTTGCTGATTGGTGAGTGGGTCAGCTTTTTATTATTCAGCTTTTCTGTTTTTTAATTTATTACTTCCTGTTTACTTTTTTTTAGGGGTATATTATATATTTATATGTTTACTTTTGAACTCTTTGTATTCTTAAATTCTTTCAAAGACTATTTTCTTGTTTTGTAATTTTAATTTTATTATTCATTAATAAATTTTATCTTTTTTTTTAATTTAATAATTTTTTTTTTTTTGTAAGTGTCGATGTTTTTGTCCGACACTTTGTAAGGCAGCCGTGTCTAAAAAACAAGTCAAGACACTCCTTTGACCGTGTCGGAGTGTCTGCAAATATTTGGATCGGAGTGTCAGATACTCCGACACCCGTGTCGGTCCGTGTCTGAGTAACATAGTCGGGAGGATTAAATGTGTGAAAGATGTGGATAAAAAAGTTTTGGTGGGAGATAAGGAAATCAAGGATAGATGGAGGTTCTACTTTGATAACTTGTCCAACGGGGATCAAGGGCGCGATATTGGGGATACAAATATCCCTCGGGATATGGTTAATCTAGACTTTATGCGAAGAATTCAAAAGAGAGAAGTCGAAATGGCACTGAAAAAGATGGGACGCAAGAGGGCAGTGGGGCCCGATGGTATACCTATCGAAGTCTGGAGATGTTTGGGAGAGAGAGGGGTTGTATGGTTATCAACTCTTTTCAACAAGATTTGGGGAAGTAATAGGATGCCAGTAGAGTGGAGGAAAAGTACTATCATCCCCTTGTACAAGAACAAGGGTGATGTCCAGGATTGTGCCAACTATCGAGGAATCAAACTAATGAGTCATACTATGAAACTTTGGGAGCCAATTATTTAGCAAAGCCCGAGGAGAACTGTGAAAATTTCGAAGAACCAGTTTGGATTTATGCCTGGGAGATCGACTATGGAGGTCATTCATCTTATAAGGCAACTAATGGAGAATTATCGGGATAAGAAGAAAGATTTACATATGGTTTTCATTGATTTAGAGAAGGCGTATGATAAGGTAACAAGGGAAATTCTTTGGTGGGCATTAAGTAGGAAAGGAATTCCGAGGAAATATATTGATATCATCAAGAACATGTATGAGGGAGTTAGCACGAGTGTGAGAACTAGTGTTGGTAAGACCGAAGAATTCCCCATTACGATTGGAGTTCATCAAGGTTCCGCACTTAGCCCGTTTCTTTTTGCTATAGTGATGGATGAATTGACGAGGTCAATCCAAGATGGTATTCCCTGGTGCATGATGTTTGCAGATGATATTGTGTTGATTGATGAAACAAAAGAAGGAGTGGAACGTAAGTTGGAGTTATGGAGAAAACTTTGGAATCTCGGGGTTTTAGGCTGAGTAGAAACAAGACGGAATATATGGAGTGTAAGTTTAGTGGAGTCCAAGATAGAGAGACAGGGGGGATTACCTTAGATGGGAAAATTGTCCAAGGCTCTGAAATGTTCCGTTATTTAGGATCTATTATCCAACAGGATGGAGAATTGGATGGCGATGTGTCCCATAGAATCAAAGCAGGTTGGTTGAAGTAGAAAGGTGCCACAAGGTTCCTATGTGATTCAAGCATGCCCCAAAGATTGAAGGGAAAATTTTACCGCACGACATTTCGACCGGCTTTGTTATACGGCACGGAATGCTGGGCAGTGAAACATTGTCATGTGCACAAGATGAATGTGGCGGAGATGCGCAAGTTACGTTGGATGTGTGGGCATACAAGAAAGGATCGTTTGAGGAATGAGATTATTAGGAAGAAAGTAGGGGTTGCACCGATTGAGTTTAAGATGATGGAAAATCGTTTAAAATGGTTTGGACATGTAAGCAGGAGATCAAGTGATGTCTCGGTTAGGAGGATAGAAGGGTGGAAAAATGATAGAATTGCAAGGGGTAGGGGAAGACCTAAGAAAACTTGGAGGAAAATAATTGAGCACGATATGAGCTTTCTTGGGATTGAAGAAAATATGGCGTTGGATAGGACAGAGTGGAAGGAGATAATATATATTGATGACTTCATTTGACTTATAGAGCTTTCATGTTTCTGTTTTTTTTTTTAATTTTTTTTTTATTCTTATTTTATTTTTAAAATTCTTTTGAATTTTTTTTATTTTTACATGCTATTTTGAAATGTACTTATTTTACTTATTCATTTATTTTAAACTGTACTTATTTTTTATTATCTCTTACAATATTTCTTCTTTAATATATATACATTTTTCTCTTATCTTACTTTCATTAATTCCACCTTCTCTTCTCTTCCTTGCTTTTTTCTTTTTACTTCCTGCTCCTTTCTGGTTTGATTGGTGACAATGACAATCTCCTACGACGATTCATGTTAGCCGACCCCAAATCATTTTGGGACTAAGGCTTTGTTGTTGTTGTTGTAAGCAATGACGAATGAACAATAAACAATAGATAATGAATTATAACAATTAATAATAAAAATGAGAACTAAATCATTGTTATAAAAATAATTATAATAATAATATTACATCTAATAATAATAATAATTGTTATAATAATTATTATAATTATAATTATTATTATTATAATAATTAATTATAGTAATTAATTATTATAATAATAATAATAATTAGTATAAAATAATAATAATAATAATAATAATAATAATAATAATAATAAATTGAATTGAATTAAATTGTATTAAATTAGACTAAATGCTACTTCTTCCCTCCCGTAATACTTGTACCACTTTCCTTATAAAGTCGTCTCGGATTACTTGCACCATTTCTATAAATGATAAATTTTTGTTAATATTATATCAACTACTCCTTTACATATCATTTTGTGGTCCCATGCTCCCTCCCCCTACCCTTACCCCTCTTTAAAAAGTTGACACATATCTCCTATCTATATTAAAAAAAAAAAATACCCCAACAATTAACGAACGATTTCCCTAGAAATAGCTAAATCGAAAACTAATTCCCAATTTGCATTGGTTTAAAAACTAATTCCCATGGTACCGTCCACGTAGGATCGGGTAAGAGCTTCGTATAATTTTAAAAAAAAAAATCAACATAAAACCGCTAAAGGTATTAGCGATTCATATATTAGAACCGCTAACACCAGTAGCGGTTTATACTAAAGAACCGCTACCACTGTTAGCGGTTCATATTATTATGTCTTTCCAGCGCAAGTTATTCACGCAATTCACGACATAATAATATGAACCGCTAACAGTGGTAGCGGTTTAACATAAAGAACCGCTACCACTGTTTGTGGTTCTTTAGAATAAACCGCTACCACGGTTAGTGGTTCTAATATATGAAACGCTAATACCGTTAGAGATTTTATGTTGAATTTTAAAAAAATACTCCCTCCGTCCCAGATTAGTTGTTACACTCTAAATTAGGAATGACCCCACAATTATTATACTGTCACTCTTCCAACTAAATTTTTTTTGTCCCCACACCCTCTCTCATTCAATTAAAAAAAATACCTCACTAACTCCTATCACATCTACTTTTTCAATAAAATAACAATTGATAACCAAATAACCACTTATCACCTAAAACTTTGTGCAAAGGTAAGTGTAACGACTATTCTGGGACGGAGGGAATATATATATACGAAGCTCTTACCCGATCCTACGTGGACGGTACCATGGGAATTAGTTTTAAAACCAATGTAAATTGGGAATTAGTTTTCGATTTAGCTATTTCTAGGGAAATCGATCACTATTAACTACCATCTAATTAAATAATAAATCAATTGCATTGCATTAAACTCTGTGCCGATCAAACCGGTTCAAGTATTTCCGGACGGAGGGAGTAGTAAACTAAAATGAGCTAAATTTAAAAGTGCTGAAATAAAAAACAGGCCTACAACCTCGTGGTTGTAGATGTAGAGCTAGGGCCATCCATTTTTTGAAAGATTTGACTTACCTTGGTCAACCACAAGAACAAGAGAAACATGTTTGTTCTTCTATTTGAACATGATAGTTAACTCTTCAAGAGAAACAATCTTTTTTCTTTTGTTTAAAAGGTTGTGTATCCCATTAGGATTGAAATTGTTCACAGTATGTTTTAAATGATACTAGATCTATATGAACTTTTAAAGACATGTACGGAAATAGTTTTAAAAACCTTAATACAAACAAGGGATTTTTAGGCATTTCATGTGGACACCAAAGAAGTTAGCTTATAAAATAGAGATGAAATGTTGTCTTGATAACCTTGTTTATTAATTATTGTCATTCATAGCAAGAACTAGATTGACTTTTTAGAAACTGCTAATGTTATAAGCTGAGAATAAATAATGCAAGAGTAGCATTCACATCCAGAGTCATGTTCAACCATATACGAGAATAGAAAATACCTGCTCAGTTTCTCGCACTAGAAAATCTTCTATAGCTTTCCGAAAATCTTCATCAACAATGTAATGGGAGCTATAAGTTGTTACAGGTAGGTATCCCCGCTGGATTTTGTGCTCACCCTGAGCTCCTGCTTCCACCTTGTCCAAATTGAATTCAATAGCAGCTTCTATTGCCTACCATACCAACAAACCCAATATACAGACTAATCTTGAATCCTTAAGAAACTGAATGAATGCAAGCACTTTCCAAATGAAGACGAGAGATGAATATATCCAAAGCTGGATTGAAAATATCACTTCAATCAATAGTTTTATATCTCTTAAGTCTAGGCCATTGCTATCATATTATTCATATACCCATTGAATGCATAAGTTAAGGCATTAAAGAATGTGGATTTTCCATATATTGATAATGGACGTACTTACTAATTCTGAGTACTTATTCCTTTATTCACCCCTTAGACGGAATAACATAGTTTCAAAGCAGCCTGCAGGCGAAGGATTTAGATTTCATTCGTTTTAAGAAAAATCAAGAGAAGACTAAATTTTGGGATGCTGGTGATGAATATACATGATTTAGTTTCCTAACTTTTGTTTTTTATGAACTAGAGTAGGATGTGGTGTTTGTCCACTGAAATAATGAAGGCAAATAAAAATGCCGATGATTATACGGTTTTATTATAAGACATTTTCCCATATCTAATCCCATTTTGGTGCTACATAGATACTAATGAATAGCGCAACAAACTCTTAACTCTTAGCATCAAAACTTCAAGAGTGCCAATGGCAACTTTAGAAGTGCCTAAAAGACACAAGTATGGTAAGAAACGGACCTTGGAAAGAGGATTTCACGAAGACATGGATTAAATACACTAAATCCTGGTCTAAAGAATCTTCACTAAGAGGATTATTAGATATTAATCAGACAAGAATTGACACCACAAGTGCACACCTAGAATTTTAATTACTATGAGAATGTCACAGTGCTTCCTCTGACCAGAACAGAAATATGGCAAGCTTAACAGCCAGCAGGCCCAGCACAGCACAACCAGTGTGATTACAGGCCAACAAAGGATTATTTAAAAAACATTTACATAGAACATGGGCGGGTAACACATAGGCTGAAGGAGGAAGAATAATCAGAAATCGAGACGGGAAAAGCTGGAGTCTGAACCACCCTAAACATTGGCCCTTATGAAAATAAACAAAATTCTGAAGCAGAAGTAAAAGAGGATGCCATAGTGTGGAAGATAGCAGATTAGGACCCGATAATGTTTGGGAAAGACAACTACATGTTTACATTTTCACAAAAACTAGCAATATGTGAATGAATGACGTCTACATCAGGTACAACGCCAATTGTTTTGTTCACCTTAAAAAAATAAGTTTCAGTTTCAGATAAGTTCACATAAGTTATAATCAGGTCTAATAAATTTCAAAATTATTATAATAATAATAAAATTAATAATTATTATTACTTTTATTTAATATTATTACTTATTATTAATACTCCTTCATCCCATATTAATCGTTACACTTACCTTTGCACAAAGATTTAGGTGATAAGTAGTTGCTTTGTAATCAATTGTTATTTTATTGAAAAAGTAGATGTCATAGAAGTCAGTGGCACATTTTTTTTTAATTGCATGAGAGAGGGCGTGTGGACTGGGGACCAGAATTTTGTTAGTGGGATGAGAGACACAATATAAAAATTGTGGGACAATTCCTAATTTGGAAGTGTAACAAGTAATGTAGACGAATAAAAAAGGAAACTGTAACGAATAATGTGGGACGGAGGGAGTATTATTATTATTATTATTAAATATTATTACTAATATTATTAATTATTATTATTATTATTAATTATTATTATTATTAATTATTATTTTTATTAATAATAATTGTTATTATTATTATAACTAATATTATTATTATTATAACTAATATTATTATTTATTACTTCTAATATTTATTATTATTATTATTATTAATTATTATATTATTAATTATTATTAATAATTCTTATTATTTGAACTCTTATTATTTCTTATTTAAATTATTAATGATATTTAATTATTTATTATTATTATTATTATTATTATTATTAGAAATATAACTCCCTCCGTTATTGAATGTTAAGCCCTTTTGAAATCTAAGACAATCCAATAAAAGTACAATTGTCATATGATTTCAATAGAATATAACCCATGTGGGTAGGAGAGAGAAATAATTGGATAGTTTATGGGGATAAATTTTTACTTGAGAGTAAACAAATAGGCCTTTTGGATATTTATAAGGGTAAATGATATACATGTTGGACAAATAAGGAAAAATTCCAAAAGGGCTAATAGAAAAGAATAACTCAATTAGTAAAAGGGACTAACATTCAAGAACGGATGGAGTATTATTTTTTATTATTATTATTATTAATAAGTTCCCATCAGGTTCAATAAGGTCCTATCAGTTCCAATCAGGTCGTTAGTTCCAATAAGTTCAGATAAGTTCCAATAAGTTCAGGTCAGATAAGTTGAATAGAACGCACCCTAAAAGGATAAGAAAGGAATAACAACAGACATAAATAGGTTTTATTCTAGTTAGAAGAAGTATTGTGCCATTAACAGATTATAATTTTAGTTTTAAAATTAACACATAGCATTTCTTCAACAGAATTTCTGCATAGCAAATCCACTAATTAGAAGGCATTGGATAGTAAGAGAAAAGCACTCAAAAGACTACTGCGGCAAAAGTACAAAACATTACATTCGGATATCAAAGGTCTAGGTCCCAGTCATTAACAAAAGTCTGAACTTGATTGGGAAGTAGTTTCATGACCTTAACCTATTAATTTGACCTACAGATTGACTATCTTTGGAGCGTATTTGCAACAACCGTATTTTTTAAACAACTAAAAACTCACTTTAGACGGCAGGACGTTCATACAGATGATTACCATAAAAATCATGCAACCAACAGGATCAATTCAGAAGAGATACATCACATGCAAAATCAGTTTGAGCAAACCTGATAGTAACATGATTCAAAATGCAAACTTGGATAGTAAGATTCTGGGAGACAACCCCACAGGCGTCCATATAGGGTATCACCACCTATTAGATTAAGGGACCCAGCAACAAGTTCATCCTGTTCTTCAGCAATAACTAGCAGCACTTGATCTCCCATCTTTGATGCCATATTATGGAAGAAATCCCTCGTCAAGTAAGGAGTACCCCACCTACATATTAACAGTAGCATAAGATGACTTTTCTCCTAACCACTTCTTCAAAGTACATACTGTAAGTTATATCTATACGAAATCATTATTATTAGAAATATAAGCAATTCCAATAGAAATATGCGAGATCATGAACTCCACTTGTTGTCAGTAGTATTCTTGTAGAATTGATAGAAGGTGTCCCAGTGTTTTGCCTGCCAAATGCAAAATATTACAATTAGACAAAGTCATTTAAAGCAACCAGCAGCAACTACAAAGGAAAACAAAAGGTGGTGAAATCTTTTTTATTTTGGCAAATAAAAGGTACTGAAATGTTCAAATCTCTAATAATGCATGCATGTCAGAAAAAAGCTTGAATGCTCCCACAATAGATGTGTGGAGTTCTAGTCCTCTAGACTTCTAGAGTACTAATAACCATTTTGAAACTTCTCCATTCATTGGCAATAAAAGACCATGTAACAACGAGGAGACATAAAGAAGAACATCGTTCATGCTACACTACATTTTCACACAATATCCAGCAGATGTAATTGAAGAGATTCTCAACATCTTGCTATGGACTTGTCTCCAACACCGCTTCTCATTTCAACCCTCTATGAAAACAAACTAAAAATCGTAGCATGTTTCAACATTCATTTAGTCAGACATAAACACCCGTCAACAACGAAAAGCCAACAGGCCCCACCATGACACTAATGTTTTCGACTTTTGGACGAGCATAGGTGACGAAAAGGAGCAATGAGATGACACAAATTTATGTTTTATGATTTTGAGAGTGCTCACTAGTCACTACTATTAGTACTCCCTCCGTCCCTTAATACTCGCCCCGGTTTGACCGGCACAGAGTTTGAGGCAATTTAATGGACTTCTTAATTTATTAGGTGGTAGTTGATAGTGGGGTATTTTTTAATATAGTTAGTGAGAAATGTGTCCAATAAAATGGTTGGGGTGGGGTGGGTTGAATATTTTAATGTTTTGGCTAGGAAGTAGGAATATACATGGGTCCATCTTAAGTTAAAGAAATGATATAATATTAGTCAAAGTACGTCATTTATAGAAACGGGGCGAGTATTAAGGGACGGCTTTATAAGAAAAGCGGGGCGAGTATTGAGGGACGGAGGAAGTACTATACAAAATTTTACATGGCTGAAACCAGCCTTGTTCAGGAATAGCACCATATTTTCTTTGCAATATCCTCTGTCTCCAAAGCCACTTCTCAGATTGTGAAAACCAGGCCCTTTCCGGGTTGCAGGAATTTGTTTTTTTTGAAAGACTTTCCGGGTTGCAGGTATTGCCCCCTTCCATGGGGAAGGTAGTTACAAGGCCCAACTTGTACAGATTTTTTCTAAGCACTAAATAATAAATATTGGCTTGGTACAATCTTTATTAACTCTAACAATCAATACATCACATTCAGTCGAGAATCGGAAAACATTGGTTTGGCAAGTTAAAATACAAATACATAATGAACCGTGGTTAATACTTCCAACACTCTTTCTTCTCACTCGTGTGCATCCAGGCATAGAAAATAATCGTGGTTGCGGTCTTAATCGCAGTAACAGTCGCATTGTCGAGGAAACGGCTTGTAACGGATAAATAGAACAGATCTCGGCTAACACTGAATTTTTTCTATAAATTCATAAAAACAGGTTTAAGTTTGTTCATACTTTTTAAGTTTAAATGGTATTATTTCAACACAATATAACCAAACCTATCATAATATGAACGGGTAACATATATTTTGAACAAATAATCACTCAAAATATCGAGAGATTTCCGACAATAATGCTGGAAAATGTGTAAATTCTCAAAATACGTCTCATGTTATATAAATTCCCACACTACCGTCCACGTAAGCAAGAAAACCGATCAACCTTTTTTTTTTATTATTCAGCGTAAAACCGCGAATTGAAATAGCAGTTATATTACATAAACCGCTAACTGAATGAGTGGTTTGTTAAAAAATGAACCGCTATCACAAATAGCGGTTAAGTATAAACCTTTTTGGCTTCTTCCATCACCACCCAATGCAAACCCATAACATTACAAAAATATTTTTCACAAAGAACTCACCTAAACTCATCATATTCCCCTTTGCTGCTCACCCATAAATCCACCATTGAGTTCTCCAGTCCCACCGTTGAGTCTGACTTGAAAATCCCCTCCCATCGTTGGTCGTTGTTGCCTCGACCGTCGGAGGAGTGCGCAGGACCACCAGAGCAAGGCTTAGCCACAAGCAGCCTTCCTTCTCAACGGATTCCGCTTAGCACAAGAAGCGAGGAACCACTAGCCTCTGCGTTTCCTTCATGTCTGCCATCAATTCTGTCGCAGCACCACCAGCCGCGGTGGCTATAATCAGGTTATATGCCCTAATTGTTATTTTTTTTGGTTAATTAGATTTATGTATGTTTAGGTTCGTTTAATTTGTTTTATGTATTTTAATTTGAAATTGCAAATTCAAAATCAAAGTACATTCAAGTTCGTTTGATGTTGTTATTATGTATTTTTAATTTGTCCGTTAGATGTTATTATCATGAGTTGTAATTTTTATTTTTGTTATTTCATTAAACCACCAATTCAAATGGCAGTTTTCCCTAAAACTAAACCGCCAATTGAATTGGCGGTTCAAAGTTGAACCGGAGGAAAAAAAAAGTTTTCTTTTTACCTAGCTGACGTGGACGGTAGGGTGGGAGGTAGGGTGGGAAGTAAGTGATAATGTAGCGTATTTTGGGAATTTACGGATCTTCAAGCAATAATGAAAGAAATCGTTCAAAAATATCATGTATCATAAATTACACAACAAAACAGTAAGCACTAAAATATTTTTGACAATTTGGACAAACAAACGTTGTAACAGAAAATGATGTTCTAACACGGCGATTCACCGTTACGTAACAGACGACATGGGGAGAAAGACATGATTTTTGTCGTACCATTATGTAACGGGGTTTTGCGGAACGACAAACCCAAAACCCGTCACAGAATGGCCGTTACGTAACGGAAGAGCCAATCTTAGTTTTAAAAAGCACGCTTTTTTGCGCTTAAAGCTCGGAAGCTCAGAAGCTCACAGCGAAACGCTTCTGCCAGCCGAAGCCTAGCGACATACAAGAAGCGCGCGCTTCCTAGCGCTTCGGTGCTTCTGCGCTTCCTAGCGCTTTTGCGCTTCTTGTAGTCTGGGCACATCAGACCCTTCTTTTTAAAAAAAATAAAGCCACGTGACTCTAATCTTCTCTTTTAAAGTATCACGTGATTTCTTTTTTTTGAAAAGAGAATATTTGGGAAGTTTTTGAAAACCCTAGTGCAATTTTCTCCCGTAGCCGGATTTCTCTAGCCTTCTCGCCGGATTTCTCCCGTCGGATTCTGAACTTTTCTTTCATCGTTTTGATTTCTCTTTTTTTTTCATCTTTTCTTTCCATATTTTTTCCATATTTTCTGAACTTTTGAAATTTTATTATTTCTTTCTGGGTGCGCTTCGCCTACGAAAAGCGTGCGCTTTCGCTTTGCGCTTTGCGCTTAAGCTCCAGGGCCCTTTTGCGCTTCAGTGCGCTTCACGCTTTTTAAAACTAAGGAGCCAATTTGATTCCAGGTGAGTCTTCATTATTATCATCTCTTCCAATTATGTAGTTTTTCATGCATGCAGGTTGTTTCACGCTTCTCTTTGGTCGTGGTATGTCCAACCCCTGCTTTGCATTCTCATTATCATCATAAACTGTGTTTTAAGTTACACTTGTTTGTGGTTCTTGTTCTTCTCATGGCGATGTCATTGTAGTCTTTTCTAGACCTTCAAGGGTTAAAGGAATATTACTTTCTTGATCTAACCAGTTGTAACATTGATCTTCGGCGAACACGACATATCGACTTATAATAGTCTTTTGTGTTTTCGGATTGTAAAGCTTATGGACTTTTGGAACAGTCCTATGCCCAAAAAAATGCAAACTTCTAATGCTTCTGACTTCTCAACAAGAAAATATACCCTTGTTTTTCGACTGTAATCATCAATGAAGGTAACGATGTACCTTTTCTTCCCAAAAGATTGGGAAGTCATGGACCACAATATCAGAATCATAGTCATGTATATTACTTTCCGCCAGAGTAGTGAAAAAGGATTTTGTGAAGTACCAATGTATATAGTGCATCGTTGCTGACTTCTCTCACTAGTTTTCTTATTAGATACTAGTTTTTTTATTAGTTACTTTACGGCTATATTACAACGCACATTAATAGGCTAGTTGTTCGTGCGTTTGCATTTGTAGCTTGAGCCTGCTTTTGTACTCACGTATTCTTTGTTTTAGGCCTCGCATGTTTTTGTAAGTAGCAACAGGTGTAGAAGACTCACAAGTGTGCTCTGGAAGGCATTCTTTCAATAAAGAGGGTTTTCAATCATCATAACAGACTTGCTGCTTGAATTGATTCCCATTAGGATCTTCTATCCTCGACAGTTTTTTTCCAAATACTTGTGTCGGTATGACATGACCCTAACACGGGTATGAAATACGAGTCGGATCCTTCAAATTGCACTCGGACACGGCTACCCCTAGGTCTAGAAATTAACCCACGAATTTACAACAAAAAGGAAAGTAACTTTAGGGCTTTAAGGCGCCATCTCAGCGACTCCAAATGTTGTGTCGGTGGTTGAGAAGTGGCCAGAGAGATGAGATAGAGAGATAACGCTTGATGGACAGTTTACTCTTTATCTCTCTTCGATTTTCTTTTTTTATGTTTTTCACTCTTCTGGTTTACCGTCTCCTTTTTTCACCCTTTTTTATGTTAATTTTTATTTTTTAATATAAATTTTGACTTTGTCTTCTTCTACAATTAGGAAACTGTCACGTTCCTCTAAAAAAAGAACAAAAATCTGGAAATTGCATGTGGCACCTCCACTACCCTTTTTTCTTATTTTTTTAATTTAAATTTTGTGCTTGGGAATTGACTAAATCCATTTCCACAAGCATCCTTGCAAATTAGATTCTCGTTTTCTTAGTACAACACTCTTCACATAAAGAGAGACTCAGAGAAGACAGCCAATCCTAATTAGAGTATCTATTCCACATTAGATAAGAGGTAAGTTAGATAGAAAAAACCCACAAAGGTATAACTTTAGGCCCAAACGAGCCATGGATGCTATATTAGGCCCAAAGGAGTTAGACTTGGGCCTCAAGAAGGAGAAGCCCACAAATCCGTGCAAATGGAGTCCGCGCTCGGTGGTGTCGGGCGATACTCCCCGATTGGACGATTTTTGAGGATTTGAAGACTTTGGTGCTCGGGCCCGATCGGGCCCGATCGGACTACGGTCGTTGCCGGTGGGGTCAGATCTCGTCAAAGCAAGCAGCATGGAAAAACAAGTCTCCTAAATCCTCCCTCTCGTGGAACGGGAAACTGTCAATCGATTCATAACCTTTCAAATCCAACCAATATCCATTCGAGCTCCTTTTACTTGTAGGAGTACGTCTTGGATATGTCGATTATGTTATGACCACCAAAAGAAGTTTTCTTTAATATCAAAGCATGTGAATCTTTTCATATGAAAGGTTTGGTTGAAATAACCTATATTTTCGGGTTTGATTTTGGATGTTGCAAAGCCGCGTGACCGGGCGGAGCTCGTTGAATCCACCGGATCCGACAGACTTAGTCCGGATTTATTTTTTATTCTTTTTGTTTTGCAAGCCTATAAATACTCTTCTAATTTCGCTATTACGATTATTTATTTTTCTAGTTACTATTCCTTATTTTATTTTCGACACTTTTAAGCTTCCAAACACTTGTTCTCTATTCAACTTTATTAAATCAAGCATTAATCTTTCCATTCATCTTCATTGGTATAATTCTATTCCTTTAATTTTCCTTATTCATTTTACTCATGTTTTCGATTTTTATTATTATTGCTTTTATTTTAATTATAAGTGATTAGTTAATTTCTAGGGTTTGGGGGATCCACAAAATACATGAGTGGGATTGGATTGATTTTAGTTGTTGGTTGTTAATTATAATGTATGTTGTCTGTCTTATTTGCTTGTCAATTGCATAAGACTATTTCTAGTAAATTACGAAAGCCTGCTAGTTTTGTGTTCTAAGGGAGTCCTTAGATCCGAGAGAATATGTTCTTCCTAGTTATTATTAATCGTTATTTTTCGTTGTCCAATCCTGGTTTGTATTTATGGTGAACCTCTACCCTAGACCGTTTTATATTGATTACATCTTTGTTATTTACGTTCTTGTTTGATATCTACAAACACCAACTCCTATCAAGTTACATGGTCTAGTTTTGTTAATCGTTAGTAATTACAAAGTTGTTTCCCTGTGGATACGATCCCTACTTCCCTATATTTAGTTGTTGAATACTATGTTTATCTTTGATAGGAGTACGATTTAGCTTGTCAATAACTCTTCCGATTCAGTAGTCAGAAGTTGAGCTACTCTTTGTACCATCCTTAATCACAACCATCCTTAACCACAGGCTCAACAAAACAACAAAACTAAGAGAGGCACCTTTGGAAGTAAGGTTGAATTCTTATATAAGACAACCCAAGATTCATTAGGAACTTCGGTAAAGGTAAGCTAAGTCTACTATCAACAAGCCGATTTGTATTATTAGTAATCGCAGAAGATTGGATACCTCTATTCATCGCAGAAAGTTAATTTGGGGCCAAGACTAAACTCGCATATTTTTGGATCCCGGAAGTTTATCAGTGCTAAGTGCTAACCATAGTTATTTCTTGAGTAGTCGGTAAAGCTAATCCCAAACTTCGCAAATAGGTTCCGATAGTCTCTTCTAATTATGCCAAAATTGGACCAGCAAAGGGATGGACCAATGGTGGTGCCATCGGAATCGCCATAGCCATAGCAACCGGAGCATATGAAGGAGAAGCGGACCAAATGTATGCCTTGAGTTTCACATGAATCAATTACCCGAGACCGGAGATGTCACGATCGTCGATAAAGTGGTCATTCGAGGGTTCTTCTTTTTGGCCATTAATGGCTTAGTTCCGCATGTTCGTTAAACCACTCTAATCGTGCACCGCTAGGACCAATCTCTTCATAGAATTTGTCTAACATGGATTAAAAAAAAGGCACATTATTGATACAATAAACATATACTACTATCAAATCCTTAAGCACGATGTGACCATGATCTCGATTGTAATACACCAGTATGTCTATTATACACTCAGCTTTACCATGCACGTGGTACACCACTACACCCACACTGGTAATTTGATCATTTGTTCATTTAGAGCTCTCCCAAATGAGCACAAAATAAGTTCGGGTGTATGTTACATCTGGGTTAGTAATAAAAATTCCATGTACATCCATACTAAACGTTCCCATTGCACTTGGAAACTTAAACATTCATCTGACCTTTACATTTGAAACTCAGTCCAGAATCATATCTCAACGAGGGTTAACCATCAAAAGAATGCATGCCTAAAGGCACATAAGAATTACGAGCTACGAACTACTCCGATATCATTTACAACATCCTAACCCCCTTAAAGGCTACAAGTAACTACAAGACCGGCCTACATGCCAATGCAAATTTGTCTAGAAAAGTCATCATCACTCATAAATACCAAACTTCAAAGTCTTAAAGAGATCACTCATCTTAAGATAAGTCCAAGTCAAGACCGGCCTTTGTTTGGTACCTTAAAGGAAAATGATAAAGGTCGCAACATGCGACCTTTAAGCCGTGTCACAATGATGACATGTCATGCTTATGTGTCATGATTTAAATTGGAAATTAAAATATTTAACTTATATTATCTATTATACATGTTATAAAAAAAGGTAGGAAAATCTTAATATTCTAATTTGTTTCCTTCTTCATATCGACTACCTTATTTACATATTTTCATAGTAGAAATATTGCATTGATAGTAAAAATATTATGATGACGCATAGCCTACGTGGCGCCTATATGTACCAATTAAACTGCGACACGTAAAATTGCGACAACTAAATGTTGTCGCAACTTGCAACCTTTATCATCGTCCAAAGGAAAATGGGAGAAGATGGTGAAGATTGAGGGGAAGAAAGGAGAGAGAGGTAAGGAGGAAAGAAGGAAAAGTGGTTTCCCTCCCTTTCAAATGGAAAAGGGTTTTCCACCTTTGAGGGAGTCATGGAAAATTGTTTTCCGTTCCTTACCCAACTAAACAACGTAAAATGATTGAAAAGGGAGAAATCGTTTTCCATGAAAACGTGTTACGCCCTACCAAACGGAGCCTACGTAACGGACGACTTGGGGAGAAATACATGATCTTGGTCAAACCGTAACGTAATAGGTTTTCGCGGAACGAAAAATCCAAAATAGGTTAAGAACGGTTGTCACGTAACGGAACGACCGAGTTTTAATTCCATGGATCCTAGATAGAAAATGCACCATGATGGTATAACCAAGTTGATTACCAAACAATTTAACAATAATCGAAAGCGTTACAATGAAGATCGTGGCAAAACTTAAAATTAATTCTTAATTTTTTCATCTCTTTCACAAATCCTGAATTGAGATAGCCTAAAATTAATATAAAAAATAACATAAAAATTTATGCACAAAAATTGTGAAAATCTCTAAAAAACTTGTCAAACAAAAGTTGTTACTACAAAATAACAAAATTGTGTACCTTAATCTCATATCCTCGTAGACGCTTCATAGTCAAGTTTTGAGCAAAAATCTATAACATAAAATCATTAAGAAGTAAAATAGATTGCAATTCTGAAATCAATATTTAGGAATTGAGTGGAAATGACACCCATAACAAGTTGGTTTCTATTTTAAGAAAATAGATCGTATTAGTATAATAATATCAATGAAGAAAAACCAATACTACCAATAGTACAAAAAAAGGAAAAGTTTGAACAAACGAAGCCTTCCAATTCCAATGACATTGAACAATAGATATTTTAGGAGAATATAGTTAGCAAGAGAATATAATCCTACTTTCTATTCAAACAAATAATGGAAAGGAATTATTGTGACTTCGGTTCAGGTAGAGACATGAAATGGGTAGGTTGACCCAGGTTTGAGTTTAGTTTCCTCCGGCTTCAATTTTCAGGGTTTGGTTTGGGTCACCCTGCTCAATCCCTTTGAGTTTGGGTTAACAGAGCGGGTTCAACAACTTTTGTTTTCGCTTGATGGGTAAAAAAGTTGGTTTTCCAAAATTCCTTACCAGCTTCATTTTCAAGTTTCAATCGACAAAAGCATCCATACATGATAAAACTTAACAAGAAGTGGAAAAGTGGAACATGCCATAAATTAGAGGATTTTTGCCTGTTTAGATGCTTTTGTGGTTAAATTTGATGTTAAGAAGAAGAATGTTAGTGATTGTCTCAAAGATATAAACTGCAAGTTCGAGGGGCCTTCTCATAACCAAACAAAGAACCAAAAGGATTTGAGTCACCATACGCAATCATCTTGTCGCCTAATATTTTGTTCTTATTTTAGCTTGCACTTTGTCAAAAGATTACAATGTGTTCTTTGAGTCACCATACGTAATCATCTTGTCGCCTAATATTTTGTTCTTATTTTAGCTTGCACTTTGTCAAAAGATTACAATGTGTAGATATATAATCCTTTAACCCTGGATTTGTAGCGAAATATATCATCCTTTAAGCCTAAAATGTGTAATTGTGAAGAAGATGATTAGTGAAAAAAGTCAGTCACTGCAATGCCTTCGGTCACACATACTTCTATTCAAACAGTCTAAGTTTACTTTACCCCCCGAACAAAAGGTTTCATGGTGTAACGTATAACGGTGTTTGGCAGTAGCGCATATCTAGAACATTTTTCTATCTCTGGACATATAAACATTTAAACCTATGATGTACTCTCTCTGTCTTTTTTTTAGGAGTTACATGTTGACCGGCATAAGTATTAAGGAAATGTGATTTGATTTCTTATAATAATGATCTAAGTGGTGGATTTGTTAATTATTTATTATTATTATTTGATAGTGGGTGAATAATTAATTATAAGAAAAGATGATCTCAGAATGTGCGGGAACATAGGAGAAAAATAAATAATAAACAATAGAGGAGTGGGGAGATTGGGTGTAATATTTTAATATAGAAGTTACGAAATGAAAATGTAACTCCTAAACGAATACGGCCGGAAATGCTATATGTAACTCCTAAAAATATAGGGAGGGAGTAAATCTAACTACTTATACTTCCTCCATTTCGTTTTACTTGCAACACTTTGTTTTTTACACTATTCACATACTCTACATTGTTTGTCTTTGATGATTAATAAAAAACATATTCATGTGGAATCTTGTTAGGATCGTCTTAATGTATATTTTCTGAAAAATCAACTTTTTATAATTTGTACTTATTGATAATAAAAGATATTACTCCGTAATTGTTCAACTTATGCATTGGCAAGAGTGGAAATCAAAGTGTTGCAAATAAAAAGAAATAGAGGAAGTATTAAAAAAACTTTTAAGAATGTCGAGAGCGTCACGTAAGCATTTCACCTAAAAAATTATTATTTACAAAAAATAAACAATAAGACAAAATTATGATGTTCAAAATAAGACTTTTAAGATGAGAGAAAAATAGAGATTGATTTTTTTAATACCAAAAAAAATATACATTAATAAACCATAAAGAAGAGTACAGCAAGAGGACAAGGTACCGTCAAAGAGTAACCAAAATTTTTTATTACAGATTAACTAATTCCTTTGAATATTTCCCAATTGAGTAAACCTTAAAAGCCCCACCTGTCTTTGCTCATAGAGATGCTAATATATAACTTTATCCATCTACAAATCATTCAAGATAAAACCTCTAGAAAAAATACGGCCATTTTGTTCCAATCTCAACAAGATCGCCATCACGAATATATTTTTTGATAAAAGGTTTTCGGGCTTTGTACTAGGGGGCAGATGATATTTCATATATGGAAGTGATACTGGGCATACAAAAAACAACGCCAGGTTGACTCAGTTCATGAAGTAGACCAGCAGACCATGAAAAAGAGCATTTAGAAAGCAAGTCATGTATTGATGCCATATGTTACCACATCTGGAGAGTGTGGAACAAAACACTTGGGAACAAGACAGTTATCCACACACAGAATACTGTAAAAAATAGATACAGTATATAGTTCGGAAATATGTAACTATGTAACTCATAGAAATACAGAGTGGCTTAACCGCTTAAAAGTAGTTGTTCTGATGAGTTTTTTTTTGTAATATTGATTGTTTCAAGCTTTCATCAAGCCTTCCAGTTGTTTTTACTCCGGTTGAGGCGGGGGTCCTTCATTAGGTTTGCCCCATCAACTAGGTTCTTAGGTTGTAATTGTTTCAAGTTGATAGCGATAATATTAATATTTCTTTCTTGCTTGTAATTCTGTACTACCGTTCCACTTTATTCATTTATTGCTCCCATGCAGTTCTTTGACCATATCTTTAATTACCCATTACAAAAAATTCTGAAAAGTAAATAGTTTGAACCTGCACATTGAAACAGATCTAAGAAAATCCCACACGAGTATAAATTTTCATACTCCCTCCATCTGGTTTCTTGTTTCTAGAAAAGGTGAGTGGATGTAAGACGGTGGATAAAGTAGCAGAGATAAATTTAAGAAGTGGTTGACTGTAAGAAAAAGGTGGCTAAAGTAAGAAAGGTTGACACTTTGTTTGGATAAGAGGAAACTGAGAGGCAGAGAGGGAAATAAGTTCACTTGTTCAGGTTGGGGGAAGAAAGGGGAGGGACACATTTTCTTTCCCTCTTTAGTAAGCACCATCCCTGCAAGTTTGGAGTGATTTGGAGGGGGAAAAGAGCTCCACCTCCCCCCTCCCTTTCTTTCTTTCACCCTTCCTCCTTTTCCCCTCCCCTTCCTTTCCCTTCTATCTTGCTATACAAACTGTGAAAGAGGGAAAAGTCAAAAATAAAAACAAATCAAACACAAAAAGTGGGTATAACAAACCCAAGGGAGTTTATATTGGTGAGCAATCATTGCATGGTCAACGTTTTGGCTAATTGCATGGGACATTCCCTCTAGGATCATCAAAATGAAATGGAAGGAGTATTGTCACTGAAATGTGATTTCCTGAATAGTCACACCACAATCTAACACACTTGACCATGAATGTCAGTGTTACACAACAATTCATAAAATCACGTTTCCAAGAGAGACGGACAGAAGGGGGGGGGGGGGGGGGGGGGGGGGGGAGAGAGAGAGAGAGAGAGAGAGAGAGAGAGAGAGAGGGAAATCTATCAAGTACGGAGTATTAAGATCAAGGGCTGACCTTTTTACGTTCCTGGCGAATATTTTTTCTCTTGCTTTGTTTCAAATCCATCAGAAACTCATCAAAACTGTTGTCAAAGAAACATGCATATGACAAAGATTTAAGCGGACAATTAAATAGTTACTTAGAAACTGCAGTGTAAATCTCCCACGTGACTTCTTCTCTTTATTCTTATTCCCCACATTAATTTCCCATAATTTGAGTTCCAACATCCATCAAATCCAACGGATAATATGAGTAAGATGTACTTGGCATAAAATCATATCACGTCTAAAAATTTAAATTCAAGGTTTTTCTTTGTGGAGAGGAGGAATTGAATTGGGTTTTGACAGGGGCGGATCCAGGAATTTATAAATGGGGGTCCAATTTTTTTTTATTTGCTTAATAATTTCTCTTATTTTCTCATTTTAGGGAGTTAACGTTGAAAGGTAAGTAGTTAAAATATTATAAACGGTATAGTAAAATATGTGGAAGATTTAGGAACTTTTATTTTTGGGTTTCATAACAATAAAAATCAACACCTAATCAAAATTACAAGGTTAACTTGGTGCGATTTCAAATAAAATGGAAAAAAAAAAAGTGTATATGACAAGTTTTCATACTTTAAAGGAGATTTTTTATTACAATTGTCGCCGAACAAATTGCACAAAACGACACTAACAACAAAATAGGAATATCATTTTCAATTTATGGGGTATTACGATATTATATAATTATGCCTCTTAAAAGTTCAAAAAAACATGCAACTATAAGTCTATAAAAATAGGGTATAAAATAAATTACTTATATATTCTATGTCAATTACAAAATCATTTTGAAGAAAAAAGTAACACTAGTAATACTTTGTATGTTTGTAAAAGCAAAATCATGAAGCATATAAAATAATAAATGAATAAAGGAGAATGACGAAGAAAAAACGACCAACAAAAGGTGAAAAAAAACATGAAGAATTTAGAGGATCAATAAAAAGACAAGTAAAAGGCAGAAAATGGGAAAAAAAAAATATGTTCAACATCCTCTTTATAGAATTCGAACTTGGGTATCCCTTGAAACATAGTAATCAAGCAACCACTAAACTACAAGTACATTTCATTGTTTACACTATAAGTTAATTATTAATATACAGTATTAAATATTCAAGTGCAATTAATTACCCCAATATCAATTTAATATATATATATTTTTTTTCAAATAATGGGGGTCCCTATGGACCCCTCCAGGGCCATATAGGTCCGCCCATGGGTTTTGATGGTTGTTTGAACGTGGAAAATTAAGGGGAGGACGGGGAGTATAATAAAGAAAAGAATTCACGTGGGGATGCATGATAAAATTGAATAAAGGATTTTAAATAAAGGTGAAATAAAAAAATAATACTTCCTCCGTTCCGGAAATATCGCTTTATGGTTGACTTTTACTCATTCAACCATTACTTTGACTCTTAATATCTCAAATCGTGTGCAAGTAAAAATTATAAAAAATTAACATTTAGAAAATATATATTGATACTGTTTGGGCTCCCAATTGATTCTCAATTGGGCCACTAAGTCCAAAGCCCAATGGCTCTAAACAAACAGCATCAAACCCACCAATGGCTAGTCAGCCATCCATCAAGGCCCAAGGCCCAAAAGCAATAAATGACCTATGGGCATTTATTATGCAAACACTATAAATAGGCCGCCAAGGCTCACACCTCAAGGTACGTCCAATTTACCGCCTTAAGACTACTCTTCTAGAGAACTTCTCTCTAGAATCCGAGCATCATTCTTACTTAGGCATCGGAGGGGCTTTCCTCGGAAACACCCCCGAGGCTAGTAACTTTGCTCTTGTGCAGGTGAATTCGGACTCCACTCATTCAAACAAGCAAGATCTTCAACACATACAAAAGGGGCCTTCATTCGAAGCCCATTGTTTCCATCTTTACAACAACGGAACAATTTGGCGCCGTCTGTGGGGAAGAACACTTCAAAGCCTTTGAAAGACATCAATCACCTCTTTCCGCGAAAATGGTGAATGATGTTGTTAACAACAATGACGACGATATGATGGTGCGGTCAGATTCAGAATCTGACCAAGAGGGGCACCCTCAATCGATGGCGAGGTCACAGCCAAGCAGAGCTACGACCGCCACAAATGCAGGACCTCCGATTCCAACTAGGGAAGAGCTCACTGCGGCCATGACCATCATGCAAAACTTCCTCTTCAATGAGAAGCAGCAAGGACTGGCAAATGACCGCAGAGAAGAGAGGAGGACCAGGCGAAGGCTGAACGAGCCTCCCAGTGCGGAAGTGTCCAGACCCGAACGAGAACTCCTTCCCTTGACAGGTACACACTTGACGTCAAGGCGGATGGAAAGCACGTGGGACACCCAAAAAAGGGCACAACAGCAACCAGATTGGTTTGCGAGACCATCGCCTACTCCAACAGCTCTCCAAAGCGAATCAACTACTCGTAACACTCGGATCCGAAGCTCGGTACTCAGCAGGTTGAGGCCCTCGGTCCACTCAAGGTTAAGACCTTCGATCCATACGAGACTCGGGGTAGGTGAGTCGAGCAGATCTGGCGAACGACCCGAGGTCAGTAGCCGAGAAAGAAGAAGAGACAGGAGGCATGATCGAACCCCTAGCCCCCATCGTACGCCCGAACGTTCTAATCACAGAACCTCGGCAAACGAAGGCATCAGGGCTAGACTCGGGAAAAGAATCATGACTCCTACGTCATCCCCTTTCTCGGACGAGCTGATCATGGAAGAAATACCGAAGGTAAGACTGCCAGCTCACCTAACCTACAGCGGAATCACAGATCCGAGGGATCATGTCATCTCCTACGAGCAGCAAATGTTCTTGAGTCCCTACTCCGAAGCATGCTGGTGTAAATACTTCCCAACCACGCTAACCGGAGTGGCGGGAGAGTGGTTTAGATCGCTGCCGAAGGGATCGATCAAGAGCTGGAAAAAGCTGAAAAAGAGATTCTGCACACAGTTCGTGAGCAACAATCGCCCCGAGCGAACCACAGCAGAACTGACCTCAATCCAACAAGAAAGAGACGAAAGTCTGAGAGAATTCATGGCCAGATTCATGAAGGAATCAACAAACATACCAAACTTGCAGCCAGACGTGGCCATCTTCGCCTTGAAGCACACGCGCTCCAGGAAGGGAAGTTCCGTGACGAACTCTCAATGAAGAACCCCTCCAGAATAGCTGACGTGCTCCAAATGGCTGATGCGTTCATCAGAACCGAAGAGTTCAACAAGGCCGCTGCAAGATTGAAGGGATCGTCGGATCCGAGAGACACAAAGAATACCCAGAGCAAGCCCGAGGGCAGCTCAAGGAAGGGGAAAGAGAAAGTAGGAGCTAGAGAGATGAGCCCGAAGAAAGACGGGAGAAGGGGTGAACTTCAACCCAAGTACACCAACTACACTCCACTAGCTCTGCCCCGAAAGGAGATATTCAGCCTCAATAGAAATGACGAAAAGTGGAAACTACCTGGGAAGCTCAAGTCCAACCCAGCTCGGAGAAACAAGAACAAATGGTGCGAGTTCCATGATGACTTCGGTCACCATACCGAAGAATGCAACTCGCTGAAAGACAACATTGAGGACCTCGTTCGCCGAGGCTACCTGAAACAATACTTGTTAGACCGAAGGGAGGAAAAAGAAAAGGCCGCAAGCGGCAAACAACACGAGCAACCCCAGAAAAGGGTCTACGAAGCAACAGGGCACAAGAAAAATGACATCCTAGTGGTGTTCGGGGGACAGAAGTCTGGCCAGGCCAGCAAAAAACACCTAAGAGCCCTCTCCCATCGGGTCAACTTCAGCGCGGTGGGAGACAACCAGCCACACCCCCCGAACATGACCTTCACTGCTGATGATTGCTTCGGAGTCCAGTACAAACATGACGATCCTCTGGTCATCTCCATGGACCTCAATAACCACAACGTACATCGAGTGTTAGTCGACGGAGGAAGTGCCGTCAATATCATCTTCAGAAACTGCTTCGAGCAGCTGATCCTCGAAGAGCCAGAGGAAGCACTGACGAAAGTCAGTTATCCTCTGATCGGATTCAACGGATCCGCAGCTATCCCTCGAGGAAAGATCACCCTGCCAGTCACAGTGGGCGAAGGCCAGGCAGCAAAAACCCTTCGGGACGAATTTTTGGTGATGGACTGCGATTCCGTATACAACGTAATCATGGGGAGAACCATGATTCACAAGATGCAAGCAGTCCCCTCCACATACCACCAGCTGATGATATACGTCTCGGATGCAGGATTCGCCGAACGAATCAGAGGTGATCAAGAAGTGGCGAGAAGAACCTGCCACACTGCTGTCCGAAAGCCCAAACTAGAGGACGGCCCCGAGGAAGAAAAAGGAGCTAAGGGAGAGGAAAGCGAGGCAAAAAGGAGAAGAGCAAGCACGAGCAGCTTGTCTCCCGCAGAAGTTGATGCCCGCCCCGAAACCCTATCTCCCGAACCAGATCAAGAAATGGAGGATATCTTCCTCGAAGAGGATTCAGACAGGAGCGTCCGAATAGGCAAGGGCCTAAGCTCGGGACTCCGAATCGATTTGATCCGATTACTCAGGGATCATAAAGACATCTTTGCATGGTCAGCAGCAGATATGCCAGGGATAAATCCGAAGCTGATTTGTCACAAGCTGGACGTCAACGCTGAAGCTCGGCCAGTCAAGCAAAAAAAGAGGAACTACTCCTCGGAGAAAAACAAAGCCATCGCCGAGGAGGTGAAAAAGTTGCAGGAGGCCGGATTCATTGAACCATGCATGTATCCGAAATGGCTGGCCAACGTGGTGATGGTCAAAAAAGCGAACGGCTCCTGGCGAATGTGCGTAGATTTCACAGACCTGAACCGAGCCTGCCCCAAAGACTGCTATCCCCTGCCAAGGATAGATCAATTGGTTGACTCCACCAGCGGCCATGCACTGCTCAGCTTCATGGATGCCTTTTCAGGCTACCACCAAGTATTCATGCACCCCGATGACAGAGCAAAGACAGCGTTCATCACAAGCGCAGGAGTGTTCAACTACAAAATGATGCCTTTCGGCTTGAAAAATGCCGGAGCCACCTACCAGAGGCTAGTTGATCACGTCTTCGCCGACCAGAAAGGGAGGAATGTGGAGGTCTATGTGGATGACTCCATCGTAAAAAGCATCAAGGAGGAAGACCACGTCAAAGACCTGGCAGAGACCTTCGGAAATCTGAGGAAATACAGCATGAAGCTGAACCCAAAAAAATGCGTCTTCGGGGTGAAGTCAGGTAAATTCCTCGGATTCATGGTGAGCGAAAGAGGAATTGATGCGAACCCGGACAAAGTCCAAGCGGCATTGGATTTACCCGAGCCGAAGACCAAGAGAGATGTGCAGAGGCTAACCGGCAGGTTAGCCGCACTAACAAGGTTCATATCAAAGGCCTCGGATAAGGGAGCCCCCTTCTTCAAAGCACTGAAACCAAAGAACCTCCCCGGAGGAGAAGCAGAACCAGTCAAGAAAAAAGGGGTCCCGAGGAAAGTGGATCCCGAACTGATATGGGAACAGGAGCAAAAAGAAGCTTTTCAGCAACTCAGAGCCCACCTAGCTCAACTGCCGACACTGGCCAGACCAAAGGAGGGGGAAACCCTGTACCTATATGTCGCAGTTAGCCCTGGAACCGTCAGCGCAGTGCTTCTTCGGGAAGAAGAAAAGAAGCAACAGCCAATCTACTTCACCAGCCGAACACTCACAGGGGCCGAAACCCGGTACCCACTCATCGAGAAAGTCGCATATGCAGTAGTGGTAGCTGCACGAAAACTGAGGCCATACTTCGACTCCCACCAGATCACAGTGCTAACTGACCAACCGCTCGAAAAAGTACTCGACAAAATAGAGAGGTCAGGAAGATTGGCTGCCTGGGCCTTCGAACTATCAGAGTTCGGCATCAAATATCAGCCGAGGACAGCAATCAAAGCACAAGCATTGGCAGACTTCTTGGCCGAGTGCTCATACCAGGAAATGTTGGATGATACGAAAAGCACTTGGGAGGTCTTCACTGACGGATCTTCCACAATAAACGGCTCAGGGGCGGGAGTTGTACTGATCCCCCCGACGGGGAAAAGCATAGAGTATGCATTGAAGTTCGGCTTCAAAGCAACCAACAACGAGGCCGAATACGAGGCCGCAATCGCAGGGATAGAGCTTTGTTTATCCCTGGAGGCCGAACATGTTCGCCTCAAAACTGATTCCCAGCTTGTAGCCAACCAGATCCGAGGGGAGTATGAGGCCAAATGGCCCAGCATGACAGCCTATTTAGCAAAAATTAAATCCTTAACGTCAAAGTTAAGATCCTTTGAAGTCATCCTCATTCCCCGAGGACAGAACACGCAAGCAGACGCACTGTCAAAACTCGCAAGCTCAACACTCATTGACCTAAACAAGTCGGTCCACGTGGAAGTTCACCAAGAGAGAAGCATCGACTTGCTACCCACCACAGTATGCAGCTTACGTTCCGAACCTAGCTGGATAGACGCAGTAGTTGCATACAAAGAAAGGGGAGAACTTCCCGAAGATAAGCTGCAAGCGAGAAAACTGAAAAGATTCAACAGATGGTTCATCATCAGCGCCGAAGGAGAGCTCATGAGGAAATCATTCTCTGCTCCGCTGCTAAAATGTGTGGGTCCAACAGACGCTGACTACATCCTAAGGGAAATCCACCTCGGGATATGCGGAAACCACATTGGAGGTAGGACATTAGCACATAAAGCCCTTCGGGCTGGGTACTGGTGGCCCACTATGGTTTCCGAGGCAAAGCAGATGGCAAGGAAATGCGAGAAATGCCAAAAGTTCGCACCAGCCATCCATCAACCAGCTCAAACCCTACAATCAACACTGTATCCCTTACCATTCGCACAGTGGGGGTTAGACATCATTGGTCCCTTCCCCTCAGCGACGAACCAGAAGAAGTGGTTGATTGTAGGAGTCGACTATTTTAGCAAATGGATCGAAGCCGAAGCTGTCTCCTCCATCACCGAACCTCAGGTCCGCAAGTTCATATGGCAGAACATCATCACAAGGTTCGGCATACCAAGACTGATGGTCTTCGACCACGGGAAACAGTTCGACAACACCCCGTTGCAAAAGTGGTGCAAACAGTTCGGCATACACCTAGCGTACTCGGCAGTCTGTCACCCACAAAGCAACGGGCAAGCCGAAGCTGCTAACAAACTCATCCTCAACGCACTCAAGAAAAGAGTCGAGGATGACAAAAACAAATGGTTAGAAGAGCTACCCGGAACGCTATGGTCCCTTCGGACCACTGAAAAAGAAGCTACCGGACAAACACCGTTCCACCTTGTATACGGATCCGAAGCTGTCATCCCTGTGGAAATCGGAACAGAAAGCCTGAGGATCCAGGCATACAACAGGTATGATGGGCTCCAAGGAGAAAGCAACAATCAACTTCTATCCGAAGCTCTCGATCTACTGGACGAAGCTCGGGACGATGCAAGGACACTCAACGCAGCCTATTTGCAGAGGGTCAACAAGCATTACAACCGAAGAGTCAACGCCAGACCCCTAAAAGTCGGTGATCTAGTACTCAGAAACGCCGCCTCGGTTCAGAAAGGACGGATCCATGGCAAACTCTCAGCCACTTGGGAAGGACCATACATCATCCATTCCGAAAAAAGGCCAGGCACGTATATGCTGAAACAGTTAGATGGAACAATTCTGAAGAACCATTGGAATACCGATGTTCTCAAGAAATATTTTGTATGATCTCTGTCTGTAAACCAAGTAAGTTGTTTAATGAGAAGAGGAAAGCCATTGGCACCATGTGTTTCATTAAACTTATCTCTATAATTATTGTCCCTTTATGTATATATGCAGCCTCGGATCTGATCAATCCGAGACTAAAAACAGGCTGACTTTGCCCATTCCTTGATAAAATGCAAGAAATGACCAAATCATACACTTCAGGGAATCGTCCAGAATCCTCGGATTCGCGGTACCCTAATAAAATTTGTTCGTAACAAACAGTCGCTCGAATCAAGTTATAAAACTCCGGCTCAGATCCACGGATCGCCGAAGGCATAACTAAAGAGGCAGACTAGCGATCTCTTGCCCAGGTTTCCGAACCACAAGAGATCGGAAGAACAATCCAAACCTCTGAGCAGATCGACGGATTTGAAGAGTCTGGAAACTAAAGAGTCTCTTAGCAGATCTACGGATTTGAAGAACTCGCAAAACTAAAGAGTCTCTTAGCAGATCTACGGATTTGAAGAACTCGCAAAACTAAAGAGTCTCTTAGCAGATCTACGGATTTGAAGAACTCGCAAAACTAAAGAGTCTCTTAGCAGATCTACGGATTTGAAGAACTCACAAAGTCAAAGAGTCTCTTAGCAGATCTACGGATTTGAAGAACTCGCAAAAGTTAAAAAGTCTCTTAACCGATCTACGGATTTAAAGAGCTCGCAAGATCAAAAGGTTTTCAGCAAGTCTACGGATTTAAAGACCTAAAATTGCGAAAGAACAAGTTGAAAAGAAGCAGCCAAGTAACAAACATTCATTTTTTATTCAATATTTGGGGGAAGTACAAATACATTGAAAACCTCAAAAATTGAAAACAAAATGAAACAGTTAAAATCGGCAGCCATCAACAGACAATACCGGCCTACCGAAGTACTAAGAAAGCAAAAAGAAATGAGTACAACGCAGCGCCGAGGCAAAAGGGGGAAAGGCAAGCACATGTTCGGAAGTCCTCAACTGGAACCGACCGACTCTGAAGAAGACGACTGCCCGAATCCCTAACTCTTGGGAGTCTCAGGAGCATCCCCCAGGGGAGCATCCTTCGAAGAACCCCCAGCAGTAGTATCACCTTCGGAAGTCGCCTTCTGGGCCCGAGCCTCTGCAAGAGCAGCTTGGCGTTCAGCTTCAGCTTCGTCCCGATCGGCCTGGCACTCCACCAAGTGATCCTGGGCCCTCATCCAGAGCGGAACCTTCTCATTCCAAGGGAATAGAGGCATATGCTTCGCGAACATCCGCCGAGCGCCCAGGATGCCATTCCAGTATTGCTCCCTACACTGATCAGCAGTGTAGAGGTCAACTCTCTCTTGCTCCAGTTTCCGAATGGCAGCATCTTTCTCTCGGATCTTCAGCTGGAGAACGGGCACCTTGTCAGCTTGGTTCTGAACAATCTCCCGATTTTTAACAAACTGAACAAGCCTCGCCTCCGCTTCCTGGCTCTGCTTAATGGCCGCCTCAAATTTAGACGTCATCTCCTTGAGAAGACTGTCTTTTTCTTCAAGTTCGCTCGCAAACTTGGCAGCCATTTCTTTCCTCTCCTTGTCGAAGGAAGCTATCTTTTCAGCATCCTCCTCGACTCGGAAAGTAAGCTTCCCAACTTCGGCCCCGATCTGCTCAGCCGATTCCCTAGCCTCACGACTGTACTGAAGGTACAGTAGCTTGAGGTCCACCATCTCGGCCATGAGCTGCCCAGCCTTCTGGTCCAAGACAGGGATATCACGAGCATAAGCCTCCTGATACCTCCTCAACTGCCTCTCCTCAACCGAGCTACACTCGGAAGCGAACGAGGACCAGAAAACAGCCTGGGAAAGAAGAAAAGACAAGAAAAGATGAGGAAAGAAGAAAACAACAAACCAAAAACGGAACTCAAAACAAAATTTCCAACACTTACCTCATTCAGATAATACTGAGCCATCATAGCTGGGTTCCTCTCCTCAGCTCCAGGAACCCTCCACTGCGGGTTGGCCCGAAGAAGATTCTCCCGTGCAGCTTCGGGACCCACCAAAGATCCCACGTGAGCCATGGGGTTCTCCCCCAAAACCGGAGCCCTAGCATAGCGAGCCATCGCCTCCCTTACCTCCTCGGGGATCCGTTTCAGCGGAACATCCGAGCAAGGGTCAGCGTGGATCAGTCTATCCAGGGCCGAGGTCGAAGTAGAGCCCAAGGTCGAGTGGCGCCTCTTCCTCGTCAGACCCTGCTCGGGTTGCTCCTTCTCAGCAGAAGGGACCTCCTTCTCAGCTTCGGGAACCTCCATGTGAGCATCGGTGAGATCCACCATCTCCTTATCTGGACTTCTCTCCCTTGCGAGAGAAACGTCAGCAGATTCTTCCTTCCGCTCGGCCACAGTAGGGACATCCGAGCCAGGAACAAGGTCGGCTTCAATTGCCTCCATCACCTTGGTTATATCCTGAATCTCGATCCCCAAAGCAGCAGACGGCTTCAGCGGAGAGGGGATGGTATCTTCCTCGGCCAACGGTTGGTCCACGGGCGGCGGTTCCGCAACCACCACACTCTTCAACTTCTGCCCTGGCAAGGGCATGAAGTGAAGGAGATTTTTGGGAGGAGGCATGACTTCCGAAACTTCTTCCTACAGGGCAAACGCTCAAAGGTCAGTTTCAGAAAAAGAGAGAACGGATCACAAAGGCTCCAAGTCAGAACAAATACCTTCTCCGAAGACTGAGAAGCTTTCGCTTTCTTCGGATGCGCAGAAGGCCTCAAAAGAGTGCTGCCCTTCCTTTTGCGCTGATCCTAAACAGAGGAGACCAAGGGTCAATAAATGTAAAAGAAGACAAAGGAAGGAAAAAAGAAAAAACGCGAAGTACCCGGTTCCTAGATAAAGAGATATCTATCCGAGCCGGAGATGAAACCGAAGGAACGGCACGCGGCACAGCGTCAGTCCCAGGACCCTAAAAAGATGGTCCAGGACCAAGACGTTAGCCGACGGCCAACCAGAAAGAAAGACAAACAAAAGATTTCGAGATATAGAAACACTCACCGGATCCGAGGTTGTCCTCAAATCAGGGAGCACGACTTTCACCGGAACAGCTTCGGGAGAAGAGGCAGAATCCCACGGATCAGCTCGAACTTCAGATATCCGAGCGACACCCGACGGAGACAGCACGTAATCCTTCAAACGAGGATTACGAGGATTTTCCTTCCCGAACTTGTAATCAGGGGCCGAGTCGTGAATGGTCTTCAGATCCAAAGAAATGCCCAAGACCACAGGATCAACGCATCTAAAGCCGTACTCTGCAGAAACAAAGCACAAAGCAAAGTCAATAAAACGAGACAAAAAGGAGGAGGACAAACTTACTAAAGCACGGTCCCAGCCGAAAGACACCTACCCCTGTCAAAAATCCTACTGAGACCGGCAACAGCAAGAATGTCCTCCCGCAAGATATAGTTGAGGTTCGGGAGCCAGTTGGACGGCAGTTTGTAGTTGTCCTCCCGAGCCAAAAACCACTGGAGGAGATCCACGTAGTGGTGATGGTTCCGATCCGGAGCAGCCACGCTTCGCATATCAGGATCAGGAGTCACAAACCACTTCGGAGGGCGGTAAAAATGTGGATGCTTCGGATCTGTCGGCACACGAACAAACAACCACTCCGTCTTCCAATTATGATCAGAGCTGAGGTAAGGGTAGGCCGTAATGTAGTTCGGCTCCCCCTTCCTTCGGGATCTTTTGTTGATGATGGTCCACCAACCATACCCATCTCCCTTGGAGGCATGGTTGAAAGACAGATCGTGCAGATCCCGAAACACGGCAACAGAGCATGGAAAGTTAATAAAATCGCACACCCATCTAAATCCGATGATGTGCCTCATAGATTTGGGGGTAAGCTGGGCCAAACTGATGTTGTACGACACCAGGAGCTCGGAAACGAAGGGATCCAAAGGAAAGCGGAGACCGTTCTCCAAATGATGAGTATACACAGAGATGAACCCCCTCGGCGGATGAGTCACCCGAGGACGCTCCTGGTCGGGAAGCTCGCACCAGTACCCCAAGGCGTGCTGGATTCCGTATAACTCTTCGGCTCTCCGATGGTAGTTCCCCAGCTTCGCCTCCACCAACCAGTCACCACTGACCGATTTTTCCAAGGGACCATCGATCTTAGTGGTCTCATGCAGAATTGGGGCATACTTACCCTGCGGATCAGCTTCAGTCCAATGAACTGGAAACTCAGGGTAAGAGCGGCGCACACCCGAAGAGCCAGCTTTCTTACCAGAAGTTGCGCGTTCAGACACGCTAGACCCGCCAACAACGTCATCTTTTGAAGCATCCCAACCAGTCGAACGCCTCTCCACCGGCCTCTCCGAAGGCCGACCCCTCGAAGTTTTCGGTAACCTTCCCGAAGGCACGTTCTCCCTCTCACTAGAGGAATCAACGACGAACTTGCTCTTGCCCCTATTCTTTGCCATGGCCGCGAATTCTCGGTCTAGGGTTGAGATTGAGGGGTAGAAGGAAAAACGAAGAAAAAAAGGAGAATTCAGAAACAAATTACCTTTTTCCGAAGCGGAATTCGCCGATAAAACGAACAACACAAGTTCCCGAAGTCTAAAGTTGGCCGAATTTCGTAGATCTGAAGAAGCAAATTGCACTGCGATCGCCGGAATTTAGAGAGAGAATGGGTTTGAAAGAAGGAATAAAAAGTTCAAAGAGAGCAAAGCACCCAGTATTTATAGAAAAGAAAAGGGCGCATCAACTTCCTCAACCCACGATCTCCACGACACGATACAACTCCCAACACTTGTCATCAATGCAAATCATCTCTTTTCAAAAAAGAGAGGGAACTTTCGGACTTCTGACAGCTGGAAACCCACCCATTTAATTCTAAATGGACCGGGTCTGGGGGGCATGTTGTTTGGGCTCCCAATTGATTCTCAATTGGGCCACTAAGTTCAAAGCCCAATGGCTCTAAACAAACAGCATCAAACCCACCAATGGCTAGTCAGCCATCCATCAAGGCCCAAGGCCCAAAAGCAATAAATGACCTATGGGCATTTATTATGCAAACACTATAAATAGGCCGCCAAGGCTCACACCTCAAGGTACGTCCAATTTACCGCCTTAAGACTACTCTTCTAGAGAACTTCTCTCTAGAATCCGAGCATCATTCTTACTTAGGCATCGGAGGGGCTTTCCTCGGAAACACCCCCGAGGCTAGTAACTTTGCTCTTGTGCAGGTGAATTCGGACTCCACTCATTCAAACAAGCAAGATCTTCAACACATACAAAAGGGGCCTTCATTCGAAGCCCATTGTTTCCATCTTTACAACACCGGAACAGATACGAATCTAACATTACCCCACATTACTAAAATTTCCTTACGTACGAATCACAAAAAATGCCCACAGTCGTAATGTGAATAGTGTAAAAAACAAATGATGCGATATTTCCAGAACGGAGGAAGTAATAGAGTTTACCTCAAAAAAAAAAAATTGTGAATACTCCCTCCTGTATTTTTTTTGTACCCACTTTCCAAAAAGGGGTGTTTAGTTTGTTCTACCCACTTCTACTTTATTATATTTTCGATATACATATTTTACCATCACACCCCTTTCCCCCACAATAATTAAACATTTCCGTCATCTCTCTCCTACTTTACCAATTATTACCCATTATTTTACTACATGTCTACATCTTTCTTACCTTTTCTACATTTTACTTACACTCACTCACCTCTCCTCAAAACAAGAGTCTACAATAATTGAGTATTAAAAAAAACGAGGGATCAATAGAATTTCAGGCGAAATCTCGGGTTTTTGGACTCATGTATGTCACTGCATGCTCCTAGGGTGATAGTTTGTGTTGTATGATGTTCCCGTGTTAGTTTGTATCGTTCTATGCACCTTGACCATAATAAGTGTTATTAAGGCCAATTTTCCAAAAAAGTATTAAACACCACAGAATTTTAGACAAGATACATAGGGAGTATCATCACTACCCCTTCCCTTCTGTTATGAGAACAATGTAATACATCTGACTTTTACTCCTAGAAATCATTTTACTCAAGACTCAAATCAACAAAAAGTAAAACATTATACCTCAACCAATTAGAGTATAAATCTGAAAGGACTTATGAATTATTTCTTCTACATATACCTACTTACATTAAACTACAATCCACCTTAGTTTATCTAAAAAGGGACACTTTTTGTTTCATTAATGTTGATTTAACGGGGAATGGGTACAAAAGAAAGCAAAATAGTGTTTTGAATGAATATTCTACTTGTTGATGTCCTAGTGGTTTACCAGGTAATTTGGTCTAATAATAGTTTTGTAAATGAATATATAGATTGCAGTGACTAACGTATACAAAAAACGAATCCAAAAAGAAGGTTTCATATATGAACTTGAGTATGTTTGTATATTACAATAACGATTTCCTTTATGCTAAATTCTAAAAATTTGTAACAAATACGTATATTTTTTCATTCTTTCTTTATGCTATTATATTAGGAAATTGGATCTATTAATTAAAATTGAATAAAATACATCATAAATGGATCTTGTTTTAGAGTACCTTTCAAACAAAACTAACGATGTAAAATTACAAATTTAAATATTGGTATTTGAAGTTATAATTTATTTTTTGCGTACACATTTGAAGTTTATAGGAAAAGAACTCTTACATTATTCCATGGTAAAAACATCTATTTGAATATAGCTTACATGGCGTTGTAGGTAGGGATTGACATGGGGCGGGTCTAGTGAGACCCAGATCCAGACCAATATTTTTCACGTGGATCCTGACGCGTCCCATATCCATTGGGTTTGAAAATTTCAGACCCTTACCCGGATCCAATGGGTAGGTATGGGGTCAAAAAATGGGTCCAAAATGGTCTTGATATTTTATTAATTTTAACCTTTTTTGTCACTAAATTTTTTTCTAGGCCATTAGTGATCATTTATCATCACATTCGTGAATAAAATATCATAAGTTATTATAGGCCATTAGTGATCATTTATCATCACTTCCCATGCAATGTAATGTAAAAAATATGCGCGCCTAAAAATAAGACAAATTAATATTTTTGTAATTTTATTCATTGATATGGGTCCATGTGTCGGATATGGACCGGTCTGGGTCTAAAAATTTTGGACCCAATCCCGTTTATTAACAAATGGACCCAGATCTGCCCCAAATCCAATGGGTCTAACAAAATTGGACCCAGGCCCTAAAAAATGGGGCGGATCCAACAGGGTCTGGGTCGGGTCCTAGACCCATGCCCATCCCTAGTTGTATGTGGCATGATTATGCTTAATTGTCTTTATATGATGTACGTCAATTCGCAAAAATTTAAGCCGCCAAGTGTCATTGTCTCATGGCATGGATAAAAACTAAGCTTTATATTTTAGTTACAACTGTTTTGACCGGCCTACAACAGGGATCAGTTTTATTAAATCCAAATTTGTAATTTATGGTTAAAACATATTGTAAGTTAATCGTTCATATCATTTGACGTATATTTATAGATTACCAAAATACAAATAAACAAACCAAATCCAAATGAAACTATACTAAATTAATAAACCGATTTAAAACTACATATACATTCCTTAAAAGCCATTATACTCCTAGCACAATTGAAATTATTGTTATATTAGGCAACATATACATGTATATTTTCTCTATGTTATTCTGATGGAAGTGGGTCTATTTTTTCATCGATTAGGAAATAACACAAATTTTGATGGTGTAAATATTATAAATTTATAAGATCTGTAGGAAACTGTGACTGATTTTATACATACACACTGTAGAAGCTAGTTTCACAAAAACAAAACTATATCCAAATTTTGTTTATATGGCATCATATGTGGCATTATTTTGTTTACTTGTCATCGTGTAAGACACGATGCTTGGAGAATATTTAGAATGGCAAGTGCCGATGTCTCTGGAATTGGCTGAAACTCGTCTTTTATTGGAAGTTTATCTTTCATAAACTTCTTCCCTCCCATCACCCGTTAAACCATACCAGATACAGAAAAGGAAAAATAAAAGGACAAGAATGAAGAATGGAATTACTTTATAAGGGAATGGAAAACACGTCCCTGTCAATTATATGCACGCAACTAAGACCAGAGAGCCAATGTTAATAAGTAATTCCCCGAGAGGGATGCATATGGTACCAAGTTCTACTTTACTTACTTCTTGTAATTCCGATTTTTCCAGTGGTATTGCATGCCTATTCTTTGAAGGAAGCCCTTGTCTTTCATTCCATGACACTGACGTTCATTTGCAAACGTAACATGCATCGACGACACCTGGAACTGGTACAAGATATATAGAATTTATAATAATATTAAAAAAATTAATGAATCACTGCTTTGAGTGTTTGATGAGTAGCTAAAGACAGTAGAGGTTTCTTTCTTTCTTAATGTTCTACTTTGTGTGTTATCAAAGTCAATTTTAAGATACTGGTCTTGATAATGTCCAAGTTCATATCCATTTTCTTACTACAATACAAAAATTTTGAAAATTAAAACACCACAAAACAACAATTTAATGTGTTAACCATTTTACTCAAAAATCAAGAAATCCTTCAAATTCCATCATACATCATTTTCAAAATCGAATCACATAATGCTCTACTCTCAGTATACAATGCATCTCCATGAATCCATGGTACAAGAAATCATAATTCTGCAACCCTTCCTACAGAATCAAGTTCCTCCATATTCGGGAATCAGGAAACTAAAACACAAAGAGCCACTTGGCCCATTACCGGACAAAGAACCCACAACCCAACCTAAAACCACCACAAATATCATAGCCAACTCACCCCCTCCGACTGCTTACAGCCACCGTCCAGCTATAAACCGCCAACAACCATCATCCCATCCACCACCACAACCAACAGCATCCCCTCCAGTCAACCAAAATACAACTCCATGTTCTGCCCTGCAACATTTCTACCTCATACCGCGCCTCATTACTACTGCCCCTTCCAGTGGTGCATCCAGTGACATATGAATAGAAGAAAGAGAAGGGGTTTGTCTTCTCCTCGTCTCATTTTCATGATATATTTTTCCCTTTCCTTGAAGTGAGCCATGCAAGCCCATAAGCTTAATAATTTATTACTTGTCCCACAAAATGAAATACAATACACAGAATGAAAGTATATCGCTTGCCCTCACAATAAACATCAAACCTCTCAACCAGTTAGCCACAGATCCACACTAAAAAAAATGTCAAGCGTCTTGAGTTAGATTCTATTAATCTTCACTAAGTCATCCCCACCCCCTCCGTTTTCTGTTTACAAGAAAGAAAAATATTCTGGTGCTCTAACTTCAAACATTTTCCTTCCTGTGTCTCGTTTTTCTAAACAAATATATCATACAAGTGTTTGCAAACAGCCTTTCAACTAGGCTAGGCTGGTAATCAGTGGCCAGTGGTAGGATCCCTAGTTACTGTTGTTATTTTCTACTGAGTATACAGCAGACAGATATTCTGACGGCAAGTAGCCAATAATTGGTTTATATAGCAGGAAGTACTTAGGAGAAGCCAAGTGACAATTAATATGTAATCAATATTCCCACAATCTAATTAAGTCACCAAAATTTTGAAAATTAGCCATCCGGCCCATCCCAAAATAACATTTTAGTTTATCCAAACTGATTTATTTAGACAATAACTGGGACCATTTTTTCTCTCCCATCTCCCTGCTTAAATAAGCACTTATATGCAATACCTCAACCTAGCCCACCACTTGTGCAGACATATGCAAGGAGAAAGGAAGGAGCAGAGAAAGCAACAGAGGAATCAACCTTGGCAAAGTGAGGCAACGGCTCACTTAGTGGATGTAGCCTTGAAGCCCTTAAAGAATTGTGTCTCCTAGGAAGCTGACTTTTTGTCTTAGTTACTTTTCCTTAATTAGTTTTGTCTTTTACTGTGTTGCAATAATTTAAAAGGAGAGGGAAAGGGACCAGAAAGTATCTTGAAGTATTTGGTTTAGTTGGGAGAGTTGAGACCTCTCGAAAGTCTCGGGGGTTACTGAGTTGTAAACACTACACTTTATCAGAAATACACATCTTCAACCTTTCTCTATTCTTTTCTTTTCTACCGTTCTGTTTTTGTGTCCAGCAGGGTAGTGGCTGGGCGAGGAATTAACCAATTCCTTGCAATTGGTACTGGAGCACATACGACCCAAAGGTAGAGCACCACCACCATGGTTTCATCACACACGCAAAGGTAATGTTGAATGATGAGGTGGGAGGGAGAATTTCCTTCCTCTAAGTTCATGGAATTTTGATATTATTTTGGGTATTGAATGGTTAGAGAAACTGGGCACGGTTAAGAGTAATTGGAAGCTGCAGACTATGAGTTATCAAATGGAAGACAGAACTGTGCAATTGTGTGGGGACCCATCGCTGGTCCGTACCCGAATTTCATTGAAAGCCATGATACGGACTCTTCGTAAGGACGGGGAGGAGTTCTGCTAAAACTCAACGAACTGGAGGCGGGGGTAATACAGTTGAGGTTGAAGCACAGGTACTAAGGGAATTAAGAGAGCTTTCAGTCGGTTTTTGAGATGCCAGGTGGGTTACCACTGGTTCGTAGGAGAGAGCATTCAATCATCCTTCGCGAGGGGAGCAACCCGGTTGGGGTTAAACCATACCGCTACCATCAATTTCAGAAATATGAGATAAAAAAATTGATTAAAGAGATGTTAATGGCAGAGATCATCAAACCTTCAAGTAGCCCCTTTTCTAGCCCGGTCTTAGGGTGCGCTATATTCAACTTATTTGACCTGAACTTCTTGTTGTTGTTGTTGTTGTTGTTGTTGTTGTAACAAATAATAATAACAATAATAATAACAAATAATAAATAAATAAAATAATAATAATAATAATTAATAAATATAATATAATAAATATAAATAATAATAATAATAATAATAAATAATAATAAATAATAAATAATAAATAATAAATAATAAATAATAATAATTAATACTTCGTATTAAGTAAAAAAAAAAAAAATAATAATAATAAATTAATAAAAAAATTAATAAAAAATTAATAATAATAACAATAATAATACTAATACTAAATAATAAAACTAATAATAGTAATAGTAATAAATAATATATATAATAATATTATTAATATTGAAACTTTTTGACACTTATTGGAACTCATTAAAACTTATCGAAACTTATCTGAACTTATTGGAAGTTATATGAACTTATTGGACCTGAAAATTATTTTTTTAAGGTGAACCAAACGCCCCCTTGTGAAGAAAAAGGATGGCTCATGGCGCTTTTGTGTGGACTGTAGGGCACTTAGGAGGGAAACCATACCCGACAAGTATCTTATCCCAATTATCGATGAGCTGCTAGATGAACTACATGGGGAACCAGTGTTCTCTAAATTGGACTTGAAGTGGGATATCATCAAATTCGAGTGAAGGAAGAAGATACTCCAAAAACAGCGTTCCACACGCACGAAGGACACTATGAATTTCTTGCTGCCACTTTCCAAGCATTAATGAATGAGATATTTCAACCGTTCCTTCGAAAAATTGTGTTAGTCTTTTTTGATGATATATTGATATACAATGGAAAACTCCACCTGTGAGTGTCGCGTATGCGGCATTCACTTGTGAGTGTCGCGTATGCGGCATTCACCGCCGATCTCAAGCCCGGATAAAGGAGGAGGGTCGCGGTAGGTTGGTGGCGGCCAGCGGGAAATATAAGTCACATATCATGACATTGATATACAATGGAAACAAGAAAGAACATGTTGAGCACCTGGTAGCAGTATTGAGTAAGTTGGAGGAACACAAACTATATGCTAATTTAAAAAAATGTGAATTCGGTCAAGCAAAGATGGCTTATCTCGGTCACGTGGTATCCGGTGAAGGGGCGGAAGTGGATATGGAGAAGGTGCGGGCCATGACAGATTGGGCCATTCCTAAAAATTTGAGGGAATTCCCCGGGTTTTTGGGGCTGACCGGTTATTACCGGAAGTTTGTATTCCACTATGCACAGATCGCAAGACGATTGACGGAGCATTTGAAGAAATGTTGGACGGAGGAGGCCACAGCGGCGTCCAACAAATTGAAGCAGGCGATGTGCGAGGCCCCTGGGTTATTAGCTATGCCGAATTTCTGTAAAGAGTTTGTAGTGGAAACGGATGCTTCAGGTTTTGGGTTGGGAGTCGTTTTAATGCAAGAAGGGAGGCCCATTGCTTTCTACAACCGCCTTTTGGGCCCTAGGGCACGCTCCAAGTCGGTTTATGAAAAAGAACTTATGGCCGTTTGCCTTGCTGTACTTAAGTGGAAACACTACCTGTTGGGTAGACATTTTGTGGTGAGATCGGATCAAACAAAGTCTACGCTTTATCACTCAACAAGCCGATGTGTGAGCTGACCACCAAAAGTGGGTGAGCAAATTAATGGCATTCGATTTCGAGGTCCAGTATATATCGGGCACTGCTAACCGCGTGGCTGATGTCGTTTCCAGAAAAACTCATGGAGAGGTAGAGTTGGGGGAGATGGTTTCCTCGAGAATAGTAGACCGGGAACAGTTGGAGAAGGAGATAGCAAAAGATTCAGCGATTCAAGATATCAAAAAGAGTATCCTGGCAGGGGAATTAAAAGGGGATTTTGAGCTACTGGATGGCAGGGTCACCTACAAAGAAAGGATGGTAATCCCAATGTCTTCATCCACGATTCCTAAACTACTGCAAGAATACCATAACACGGCTACTGGTGGCCACGGTGGGGACGTGAAAACATACTTAATGGTGGCGCAAGAGCGGTTTTGGCCGGGAATGAGAAAGGAGGTGGCTGAACATGTCAGGAGATGTGAAGTATGTCATCGAAACAAGAGCTCCCAAGAGCTCCCAACAGCATCCTGCCAAGCCCAACCCATTCCATCTCAAATATGGGAAGACATATCCATGGACTTCGTGGAGGGGTTGCCCGTATCAAAAGGGGTGGACATTATTCTGGTGGTGGTGGATAGGCTCTCCAAGTATGCACACTTCATTGGTTTGAGGCATCCTTTCACGGCAATCAGTGTGACAGAAGCATTCTTAAAGGAAATCGTGAGACTCCATGGTTTTCCTTCAACAATTGTCTCATACCGTGATAGAGTTTTGCTTAGTATTTTTTGGACAGGAGCTATTTCGGGTGCAAGGCACGTCATTGAAGCGGAGCACAACATACCACCCCAGACGGATGGTCAAACCGAAGTGGTTAACAAGCGTCTGGATTGCCACCTCTGGTGAAATGGAAGGACCTATCTGAATTTGAAGCAACATGGGAAGAGGCGCGAATGATTGATCTGCGTTTTTCCGGAATTCCACCTTGAGGACAAGGTGAATTTTTTGGGGGGAGTATTGCAATACCTCGACCTAACCCACCACTTGTGCAGACATATGCAAGGAGAAAGAAAGGAGCAGAGAAAGCAATAGAGGAATTAACCTTGGCAAAGTGAGGCAACGGCTCACTTAGTGGATGCAGCCTTAAAGCCCTTAAAGAATTTTGTCTCCTAGGAAGTTGCGTTTTTTTCTTAGTTAATTTCCATAATTGATAGGTCTTTTACTGTGTTGCTATAATTTAAAAGGAGATGAAAAGGGAACCAGAAAGTATCTTGAAGTATTTGGTTTAGTTGGGAGAGTTTGAGACCTCTCGAAAGTCTCAGGGTTACTTGAGTTGTAAACACTACACTTTATCAGTAATACACATCATCAACCTTTCTCTATTCTTTTCTTTTCTTTTCTACTGTTCTGTTTTTGTGTCTAGCAGGATAGTGGTTGGGCGAGGAATTAGCCAATTCCTTGCATTATATCAAGAACAGGAAAAATAAACTTCAACGGTAGTATTTAATACATTTAATACACATAATCTTTTGAAAGAGAAACAAGAAATACTAATAAGGGAAACAAATTAATTTATTTTCCTAAATTTCCCTCAAAAAAAAATTCCTAAATGCTTTTTTTGTTACAAAGAGTACAAACTCGGTGTGGCAAATTGTATTTTAAGGCCAATATATGCTTGTTAGTAAAGTCAGTATATACTCAGTTAAGTCAGATTACAGTAAAAGCGCGGAAGCACAGTAAAAATAACTGCAAAAGTAGCTGCATAGATTACATCATAGAGAAAGTACCTTAACCGTTAGATCTTTAAGTGCAGATACCATTATATCGAAAACTTCATCTTTGCAGGCAGTATTACGAAGTAAGATTCTTGGACCAGTAACTGGAGTAAATGGTACACAACTTTGTAACTTGGGATAATACCTCGAACCATAACTATAGTAAGCATTGGCCCATGAATGATCAAAGACATATTCTCCATAGGAATGACTGCATGTTCATTTAAGGAACACAAACCAGAGTGAATACATCTGCATAGAAATCATTTGACACATAGTTCCTTCGTTCCAAATTAGTTGACACATATTCCTTTTTGGGAAGTTTCTTTTTAGTTGACATGTTTCTATTTCAGGTAAGTTTTATATGTCAAAATGTCACTTTTACCCCCTCCCCCCCCCCCCCAGTTTCTCATCTCTCCTCCCTTCCTTCCCGTGAATGCCCTAACTCCTCTTCTCTCTACTCCCTTACGGGCCTCCCCTTACCCATAACTGCCGCGAACCCTGACCACCAACTCCACCACCACCTTCCAAATCTGAACTTATCCACCACCCTCACCCCATCTTAATCACACCACAACAAGAAGGCACAACAACTCGGAATCATGCCGGACGTGACGACAAGACCACACCATCACAAAACTCGCAGTCGCTGCTCTAATCCTCCTCCCTCAAAACCGTACCTCAAGTTTCAGCCCTCACAAACCTCAACTGAAGGAGGAGAGAGAAAAACCATCCTCAAAACCGTAACTCAAGTCCTACTCCACCACCACCCTCTAAAGGCAATGTTCACATCTGTAGCGACAACAACAATGGAAATGGTGAAAATCAAATTCGAATTTGTGGATGATCGGGCCAGAAACGAGTAATTTGGTATGATTTCTTCAGTATCCATAAAATAATTTGACGCGGCAAAAAGCAAGTGAGGAAGGAGTCGAGATTTTCTCAACGGGTTCTTGGAGAAAGTGGAGGTGGAGGTGATAGTGGTGTGTTTCAAGATCTTGGAGAGAGATAGAGTGATGAGGTGTGTGGTGGTGATTATTGGGAGCCGTCGCAGTAAACAGGGTATCAGCAGTGGAAATTGGGGGAGGAGGAGAAAGTGAAGGATCTTTTCGGTATCGGGGCTGGGGAGTTGTGAGGGAGGGAGGTAGTAGTGGTGATGGCTGATGGGACTGTGGAGGAGAGAGAAATGGTTCGGTATAGTTGGCTGAGGAGTAGCCACGTAGACGACAGTGTGGTACTTTTGTCTATTGCCTTTCTCTCTCACTTCACCTCAATATGTGTGCCAAAAAGACCTTACCAACTAATTTGGAATGGAGGAACTATGACAATAGTTCTCAATGAGCAGCTTTGCATCTGTACTACCTTTTAAGATATAGTGGAACCACGCCAATGACATTGTCAACTTCATCCTTCGCAATAATGTGTTTTGGTGCCCATCCTGTTTCCTGAAGCAATTTCAGTAAGAACAAGTAAGAATGAGATTAACTGAATAAGTATTCAGATGAGAACAGACTACCTAATTAACTGAAAGCATGAAAGCCAAATGCACTAGGACACCAGGTGATAAGTCTAATATTGCTGAGAGCCTGAGAGTCTCGAGAAAAATGATTGGGGAAGTTTGAGTTTTGTAACAAAGATTTCATATAAGAGGTGTCACCCATGTACAAAAACAGGGCTAAGGAAAAAATTCACAAGTCCTCAACCTATCAAGAACCAACTAACACCCCCCCCCCCCCCCCACCAAAAAAACAAAAGTCTCGACCAAGCTCTACCACCCAAAATCAGTCGGTTCATTCCTTCCAAGTGGACCACTATATTGCCAACAAAACCATCTTCCACACTTCAGGAAGGTAAACTTTTTATCCAAATCAATAAGAACATTTTTCACAGACGAAGGTTGCATCCGAGTGGGATAATGGTAAGTGTCAAACAGTCATGGTCCTCATGGACAAAAGAGTAAAGGATGATTGGCATTTGGCAGACTCTTCCTCTAAAGACACAAACTACAGGAGAATGCAAGGAAAATCGTACGGACATAATTAGTTCAAATATTCACTTTCGCATCTGTACGTGCAATTGTGCAAACAAACCATGCTTTAGGAGCTTTCTTCCATACTTCATATATCATTAGCCGGGAAGACTAAGGATACACATAATCAGTCCTTCAGATATATATATATGTTACCCAGAGTATACACATATTTTCATTAGACATAATCTTCGTCCCATTTCTCTTTCCAAAATTACGACTTAAAAAATTTCATTTACTAAAAACTGGTCATATATGTATCAAATTCCATTAGGATACACATAATCAATCCTTCAGGAAACCTCGGGCATGAACTAGAAGTTGCACTACTAAGGAGGAGGATCACAATCTCATCCCAAATTAGACACGACAAAATCGAGATATTGGCTAATGAAAAGAGCACTCGTGCAGTAGTGCTTCTTTCATAAGAATTCGTTTTAAGATAATTACTCCTACAAGCAATCATCAGAACGTTTATAGTATGGAAGAAGTAACATTATATTTTCCATGTAAATAGTGTGTTGACTAAAGAATATAAATAATAGTACTCAAGAGATTGCCAGACCTTCACAGAACAACCAGACTCCTCTAAGCTTGAAAGAAAGCCATGAGAAAGAAATGGATTTAACTTTTCAGGTCCGTCCATATCTACGGCACATGCATCCCATTCTTCTGATGAAACCTCGGAGATAGAAGAAATAACTGAAAGAAAAACCTTCTTGGGTAAAAATGAATCAGCTGGAGCCCTCTGTCAGAAATGAGATAGAAACAGAATCAGATGTCAAAGTCTCAAGAGCTTTTAAGTGATCATATTATTCTATTTCTGACCATTGAAGACAAAAACACGAAACACCTCTGAGCCTGACCCTGTCAAAGAGAATTCTCCCAGTGAAAGAGAAGCATCATATCGCTCGACTGCCTTCTTGGGTCCCCAAAAAAGGGCATTAATTCTTGACGTGCATCTATAGTTCAGTGCCATGAGCTGAAATTGTACTTTTCCCTACATTTTCATTCAAGATCACAATCAAACTGCTTAGTATGTATGCTGATAATGTTACAGAAATAATAGAACAGAGGAGATGCGACACAACAATATCAAGGAGACCAATACTCCCGTTTCTGATTTGGCAAATTGCCAACTGTTACTCCTTGTTATGCGCTAGAAGAAACAATAACAATGCACTATATCACTAAATAATAACAGTCTCATTCTAGATCCCACAATATAACTATGGTCTTCCAAATAGCTATTTACCTCACTAAGACAGTTTGGATAAGAGGAAACGGAGAGAGGGAGGGAAGAGAAATGGAGAGGGACAAGTTCTCTTGTTAATAAAAGGTTGGGGGAAGGAGGTAGGGGAAGAGTGAGGGAAAATGGAGCTCCACCTTCCCTCCCTTTCTTTCCCCTCCCCTTCCTCATCTTTCCCTCCCCTTCCTTTCCCTTCTATCTTGCTATCCAAACAAAGTTTAAAAGCTTTGTTTATACCAGTGTAGGAATTTCCACATTTTCTATATACCAATTAGGAACAGAAATTCCACAGGGGTTACCCCTTATCATGATGTACAATATAATACAATTGCTCGTGGCCTACGAACAAATAAGTTGTTTGAGAGAAGGACCGACAAAATGAATATCCACATATAAAAAGCTTACATATGTTTGGATAGGAAGTTTTGGATGGAAGGGAAAGTGAGGGATACATTTTCCCTTTGGATAAGACACAGGGGAAGGGGGGAGGGAACTTGAGGGATCCATTGTCCTTCCCCTTTTAATAAATTAAACCCTTCCATTATTAGACAGGTTTGGAAGGAAAATGAAAGCTCGCTCCTTTCCTCGCCTCACCTCCCTTTCTCTTCCCTCTTTTTCCCTTACCCTCAACAAATGTAAACCAAAGACAGTTTTATAGAACTACATACCATTCTCCTAACTCTGAACTACTCGAATTTCTTCCAAACATTTCCAACATCGGAAAGATGATTATGTTTGTCAAATCCTTCACTTTCTGTCTCCTCCCTTTTCGAAAACTCAACTAAACTGACATAGAGACGTTACCATCAAATAAAGAATAGAAACAACTGGAATTCTCAAATGGAACTCCTTAGCTTGCTCAGTCGTCAATTGGTCGAACTGAAAACCCCAAGTTACTCCCTAGTACACTAGACCCTCCTTACAAGAGTATAAACCATATTTGACATTTATAATAGCGCGATTTTAAGAAAACTAAAATACTTTCTGTAATTTTATCCAAACTTGCAGATAGTCATACGACTCACTTCAATGTGCTTGGTAACATTACTTCAAATGGACATATAGTTAAAATATCATACACAAACTTGCAAACTTTCCTATCAAATTTGACAAGTAGCTCAGCCATATAAATCGAAAATTACAAAATATATCGAAAATTAAATGACAATTCGATCAGCAACAAAAAGTGGAGTAGAACTTACGAGGAAAGGAGGAGTTCGACCAAGAAATAGCGAAGGTTTGAGTTCCGGTGGGCAGTAGCTGCATACTACTGCCATGGGTGTCTAATGTGTTGCGCGATGAAGGTTTTTCTCTCGCTCTCTCTGTCCTCAGCAATTTCTAGTAATGTCTTAAGAGGAAGTGACGACTGACATGACAACAGAAATAATAACAGTCAGAAATTAGAAATGGGGAAGATAGCGAACAAATGGCAAAACTTTGGCCTTCCTTTTAAAGTAGAACCAAAATTAGTAGATAGACCCTTTTGAGGGTCAACTAGTGTTATTCGCCTGGTCCATACAGGAAAATTTGTCAAATACAACCCAATAAACTTAGCACTTTACGGTTTATAATCTCAAACTTTTATTTTTCTTAAATACAACCTAAACTTTTATAACTCACTTTAAATTACAACCCTAAATCACTTTCCGGCAAAAACAATTAGAAATGATGTCATTTAATCATTTCCAACAATTTTAATTGATTTTGAAAAAATAAAAATACATTTAAAAAATATGAAACTTTTTGACCAGTTTTTTCTCAACTTTCGATTACTAACCTTTCCACTATCCCCATCCGTTACTCCAATAAATTGATTGTTCTCTCATCCTCTACTCCTTCCTCAATTCTCTTTCACTTTGCTATCTCAATATTTCAATTATGTCAGAGAAGGAGGGCGCCATTAAAGGTCCAGTGTTGAAAGCTTCAATATTGAAATTGATTTTTTTTTTTGTAAAAAAATAGCGTTATATGGTTGGGGGTTTCTCAGAAATTGGGGTTATTCGATTGGGTGTTTCAAATCAGGGTTTTTGGATTGTGGAATATTCAAAAATTAAGTTCGTTGATTTGTGAATTTTCAGAAACTTGGGTTCTTCGAGTGGGGTTTTTTCAGAAATTAGGATTCTTCAAATTGGGGGTAAAAATTGAATATAATTTTGAGGAATTATCGGATTGGGTATACGGAGTAATTGATGAAGAAAGTGTATTTTTATGTAAATGTTCGTGGATTACTTTTCGTATAGGAGAGAGATGACATTGTTGTGTGTGGATGAAGAACTTAAACAAGCATGAACTAGAAGAACACAGAGGAGAAAAAATTGGGGTGGGTAGTGGGGGGAAATAACTGGCATTTACTTTAAGTTGCTTTTTTTTATTTATTAATGTGTTCTTTTTAATTTAGTTATGTTAACAATGACATCATTATTCGATTATTTTCACCAGAAAGTGATTTCCGGTTGTAATTTAAAGTGAGGTACAAAGTTCTAGGTTGTAATTAAGAAAAATAAAAGTTTGGGGTTGTAACCCGTAAAGTGTTAAGTTTGTTGGGTTGTATTTGGCAAATTTTCTTTGATCTTGAAATTATTTTAAAAAACTTCACTGGCATATACTGTATATGTTATCACTTGGAGTATTACGTATACGCCTATACGGAGTATATTGTTTAAGAACTAAAACTGGTTAGCAAACTTTTTTAATAATTTATTTGATTTGTTTTAAAACTCAATTTTTTGTACCGTTACGTAGAACTCGGTCTGTTCATAAAAAAAGGTCTACTATGAGAGAATTCAAGGTAATTAAGAAAACTGAAAATAGTTCAATAAAAAAAATGATTGCGAGTGTTTTTTGGGGAAGGGATGAAATAGATAATTATTTATTGATAAAGTACAAATAAAATGAGGTTTTCTAATTCTATACTAGGTATACTATTGAAATGGTATACTAAGGCCATGTAGGTAATTACAAGTGGGTTATGTTGGTTTGGCCCACTCCATTTTCTTTTCTTTTTATTTTTCCATTCTCTCTCTAAAATTCTGAAATCAAAATTTGAATTTCGAAAAATGAATTTGTTTTTCCTTTTTTTCAATATTTACAGTTGAAAAAATTTAATTAATTTTGTAAAATTTTTAAGATTTCTCATTTTTACATTCTCTCTCCTAAATTTTACCTAGCTCTCTCTGGTTCTTCACTTCCTCCACTCCCACTTCTTTGCTCTCCCTCCAAATTCGCAGCGCACAACCGTCCTCCAAATGCTTAACCACCTCCAAACGATCAACTTCCCCTCAAATGCTCAACCACCTCCAAACACTTAACCTCTGTAACAGGTTTATACTTTGTAACTTCCATCAATCTAGTATAAAAGGGTTTCGCTAGGCGTAAATTCTAATTTACTTTGGGTTCTTGAAAATTGAAGATAGTGGGTGCAAGTTAAGCTCTTCAATCCAGGTAAAGATTATTGCTTTTCTAAATACATGAAGTGTTGTTCCAATTTTATATTTTTTTCGTTGTTTAGGGTTGGCTGCAAATTTAGGGTTTATTAGGTTTATCGGGAATTTAATACTATAATTTTGAGATCTCTGCTGGTAACATGCTAGGTAGGTTGGTTGATTATTTTGTCTGGATTTATACTTGCATGAAATTATTGAACTTAAGATTGCATTACATGACAGGAATTTTAGTAAATGATTATGAATTGGAAGGAAATACACATTTTAGTGAAGTGGTTGATTGTATTCGAATGTTTTTTTTTTATTAATGTATGGATAGTTGAGTTATGGAACTTCTGTGAGAACGCAAATTTAAGTTTTTTTGGATAGTGTAGTTCAATTAATTCCTTATTCTTGTTTAATGAATGGTATTGTATTTTTGGAATATTGGGTTACTTATGGGTAATTTGTTTTTATGAACATCAAACGAATATGAAGGTGACACTCATAAAATTGTATTTAGATGGTACATTATTTATTAGTTGTTGTACTTTTTCATGTTGTTTGGTATTTTAATCTTTACAGTATGTATTTTGATGGGACCAATTTTATTTGCATGATGGTTTACCAAAAGGGTCACACTGGATTGAGCAAGTCATGGGTGAGTAAAAAATGGATAGTTGTTGTGAAGAATGAAGTATATTTTTTTTATTAATGAATATGTATTGTATGTCTATTAACAGAACTTTTCATTAAATGATGTTGTTAAAGGTAAACCTGGCCAAGAAGCCGGCACTAGTAAGGCCAAGAAGGTTAAAGAACCTGTTATTGAAGAAGAAGAAGAAGAAGAAGAAGAAGAAGAAGAAGAAGAAGAAGAAGAAGAAGAAGAAGAAGAAGAAGAAGAAGAAGAAGTCAGGGGATGACAGTGATGACTCAGTTTTTGTAAGAGATGAAGGTAAAGAATTTGAAGACAACGGAGACGAATGTGATGAGGATTTTACTGCATCTGAAGATGATCTTGGTGGTAAGAGAAAGATGAAAAAGCAGACAAAGAAAGATCCATATGTTAAAAGCAATCGTATTGCTTATAAACAAGAGGAGGACGAAGAAGAAGGGAATTATGAAGAGGACTTAGAAGTGAAGGAAATAATGCCCTTGGTCCAAGTATGCATTCAATGTTAAGTCTAATAAATGCGGTTCAGTATTAATTAACAAGTTAATAATTCAGTGAGATCAAGTGAGCTGAATGCCTAGCTAGAGGCCGCTTCAGTTCAAGTAGAATTAATGATATTAATCCACAGCTTACTCTTGACTGAACCCGTAGGGTCACACAAATAGTACGTAAACGGATCAAGTATTTAATGGAATTAAATACTCCATCTATGGATATTCGGAATCGACGGATCTTGGTTTCAGTGGGAGCTGAGATCGTCACAGGCAAGAAATGAATACTCCGGAAACGATGATATTGCCGGAAACGGAAATATGGATCGTATCGGAAATATAAATATTATCCAAGTCGTAGATGTTGCCGGAAACGGAAACATGGTACGTATCGGAAAATATTATCGGAAATGGAAATATTGTCGGAATCGGAAATATTGCCGGAAACGGAAATATTGTCAGAATCGGAAATATTATCGGAATCGGAAAATAATTCCGAAAACGGAAATATTAAATATTTGTTCGAAACGGAAATTGATTCCGGAATCGGAAATATTAAATATTGTTCGTATCGGAAATGAATTCCGGAACCGGGAATTTAATCGGAAGCGTATCGTACGAATAAGCATCGGACGAGGCCTGCCGGACGAGGGCCCAGCACGAAGCCAGGCCATCGCCCAGCAAGCCACACGCATCCAACAACACGCCAATGCCTCGACCAGGCCCAGCGCAAGGCCAGTCCCAGCCAAGGCTGGCGCGCACGCACAAATGGGCTGCGGGCAGTGGGCCTGTGCGCCGTGCGCACAGCGTGGGCCGCAAGGCTTGCGCATGGGCGTACGATGCTCGTGCGGTGCGTGTGTACGTGCTATACGAATCCTAAAGCTATCGGAATTCGTGCATAGATTAAATCCTAATCCTAAAAGATTAAATTAATTATTTAGAGTTCTAATAGGATTCTAATTAATTAATTAGTATTCTAACAGGATTCGAAATCCTTTCCAAGGTTCTATAAATATATGACTAGGGTCATAAATTTATACACGAGTTTTTCATCGAGTATTCAAGTATTCAAAGTGATTTTTGAGAGCAAAATTCAGTCATATAATTGCCTACAATAACCGAAAATTCCTAAGTACCTTAAGGGCGATCCTAGTTGGTCAAGCTTAAGGCGGATCCGGACGTGTTGTGGACTATCTACGGAGGGACGACACTTGGAGTCCTAAAGACTTGTGCTTGTTCGGTTCGGGTGCAGCTAGGGAAGGCACGCAACAAAGTGTATGCATCTAAACTATGCTAAATGATTATGTGTAAATAATATGCTTTCCTGGCTTTATGGTTTTTCCGCATGATTTATGAATTGTCATATGTATCATAACCTAACAGTGGTATCACGAGCCTCTTATTATTTTCATAATCTAAATTGCATGAACATGGTTAAATATTACAAATTTGCAAGAATTAAAAGGGGTGATTAATTTTCGTAATTGTTAATTAATTGCAAATTGCGTTTATTTAATTATACGTACGCAGTTTTTCGGCAGTTTCTTCGTTACTCATCCAAATCGAGTGATTTTTGTGTCAATTCCGCATGTAAAAGGCATTCTAAAATTTTGACAAAATTAGTATTTTTCGGCAGAACCCAGAATTCTCAAATTCGAAGCCTAACTATGACTTTTCGAAGGTTTTAGTTTTTCGAATGCAAAATTTCGTAAATTTAAGATATTAAATTAATATTTGCGATTCTTGTTGATAAATCTTGAATTTTTGATTGACCTACTGTATATGTTTAACAAGTTTGAATGCCTAGCCTTGTTAATTATGCAATCTAATTTGTAATTATGATTAATTTGTTGAAAATTGGAATAATTTAGAATTAATTTGATTTTCATAATTAGTTATAATTTAATTAGATACCTATGATTAAAAACCACCATAAAAATTGTAAATTTATGTTAAATTTTAAATTTTTATGACCTAGACTTGAATCCATGTGAATCGGAAATCAATTGAATAATAAATTTTCGATTTTACGCCCTAAAATTATGAAATTAATATTATTTATTAATTTGTCATTAATTTTGAATATAAATTTTAAATTTTTATGCGATTCGCTCATATAACTTGCAGGCACAAAGCAATGGACGCTACGTGTTACCCTTAAGGGGTGTTGTATAGTGCGGGCATGTGACGACGAGCAAGGGAGCTCGTCGCCCATGCGGTACGAATGCAATGAGCAAGGCCATGGTGCACGAGCACAAGGCAGCAGCCCTGCCTTGTGTCGTGGGCTGTGTGCAATGGGCGAGGGCGAGAGCAAGGCACGAGCAGTCGCGTGTGGGCAGCAAGCGAGCTGCGTCACAGCGCGCACTGTCTCGCGCAAGCGTGCGGAGCCTCGCGCGCAGCGAGCGCAAGCTCGCGTGCCACGAGTGCTACGCCCCAAGCATCGATCGCTCGCGCGCAGCGAGCGCTGTTGTGCATGCGACGAGCGCTGCGCCCAGCGATGGCGTGCGAGTGCTTGTTGTACGTGCGACGAGCGCTGCGCCCAGCGATGGCGTGCGAGTGCTTGTTGTGCGTGCGACGAGCGATGCGCCCAGCGATGGCGAGCAGCTTGCTTGTTGCGACGTGCGACGAGCGCTGCGCCCAGCGATGGGCTGCGGCAGCATGCTCGTGCGTCGAGCACTGGCGCGCGCAGCGAGCACCAGCTCGCGTGATGCCTTGCGATGGTGAGCAGCAGCAATGCGAGGCAGCGCATGGGCTGCGCGCACATGGCCAGCGATGGCTGTGTGCGTGTGGCCCATGGGCGTGCGTTGCGTGGGATTGTTGCGTTGCGATTAGATCGTCTTGAAATTTTAATTTAAAATTTTCAGTTTACGAAATTTTAATTAATTTTAAAATTGATAATTTAAATTATTTTCTTGGATTTTAATTTTGAATATTGTAATTATAATAAATTTTATTTATTCTAATTATTTTACTAAAATTAAAATCATGAATTAATTTAAATACGACTGAAATTAAATTAAACTTTTGGATTCAATTATAAATTTATATGAGCTTTAAATTTTAATTAAATTTGTATGTTTCCGGTTAGACTAGAAATACATTTTTATGTTTAAAATTAGTAAAGCATATGAATTTATTGGTTTAAGTGGGAGCCCTTTTTAGTCATAAACTCTTGATTAGGTCTACAAATCCTTAAGGTTAAAACAACTTGATTAGAATTAATAAGGACTGAATAATTTGTAGATTATTGGTGCCCTTGATTAATTGCTGCAAATGTTTATGTGATGCATAATGTGTTTTACTAACCAGCTACGTGGGCCATTCATGATAATGAATGGGTGAATGGTATATATTGTATATGTACTGTTTTTCAGGTTATGAAGTGACTAGTATGGCCCAAATAGGATAGAAAATATGGTCTGCGTACCATTAATTTGAATGTAATTGGTCTAAAGTACCAAAGTTATTTTTCAATTCAAATATGGTCTGCACACCATTAAATAGTTGTAATTAGTTTTAATTATAGCTTATCCTATTTGAAGAAAATGGTGCCTCCCACGGAGATTTTCAAGACGGACTTTGAAGTTAAAGCTTCAAGATGAAGTCGGGCCATACTAGATCACATTTATCTTATGCATGTTTTAAGTTATTTATTGCTTTTAAATATGTCTTAAAATGCATGAGATCAAAGCTTGATTATGTTGCATGAATAAGGATTTTAGTTCACTTAAAATCTAACCAACATGGTAAGAGCCTTAAGTTCCAAACTTAAAAATTGAGTTAAAAGGTGCCATGCCAAAATATACACTTGCTTGGATATCCTTTACATCAATCTAGTAATAGTTTTCGCTCAGCGAGGTGTTACTTATTGGTCCTAAAGGGGCAAGGTACACAAATAATTGTGAGTACATGTTAGTTTTGGTGAAACTCAACGATATAAGTAAGGAGTCCTTTTATGTCGTGGCAAAATCGATAGGTTTACCTAATAAGTTCTTAGACGTGCCTATCAACCAAGAATAGTTTCTAGACTATTAGCAAAAGGTTTTTGCTTACCTAAGATGTTTTAGAATTGAGCCGACAAACTGTGCTTAATTCTTCAATGGTTTTAGGGTCTTGGAATCATTTTATTCACACCTGCCGGAACACATAATTCGAATAAAATGCTAATAACTTGTTTAAATTGCATGATTGCTTTTCAAGTTATTACTCATGATAAATGTTTAGACTTTGCATGCTTCAATGTATGTTTTAATTATTGTTTATAATTAAATATCTTGCATTACGGTAAATCCTTTTAGAAAGGTAACAGTAAATTTCCTCGATTGGTAGTGAATCCAAGAACGATTCACGGAAATGAGAGAAAATGAGCAATTTAAATGTACGTTTCTTATAGCGACTTTTATGGTTGTTTTCGAACATCAAAGTCGAATGGCAAACCAATTGGTGCTTGTGAATTCAAAATACACTGTAGTTTTGAGATCATAAAGCATTGAGTTTAATACGCTCAGCTTTACCAATGGTTAACAACCTAATATCTTTGTCCATTTAATTCTCGAATGAGTCTAGTCCCTAGACATTCGAATAGATCGATACTTAGAGAACTTTAGAAGCTTCTGGTAAAATCATCTAGTTGAAACTTAATATTCAACATAAATTAAATGGTAAGAACCTTGTTAGGGTGACATTGGACATGTCTAACAAAGTATAAAAGTCAACACTAAAGAATTCAATTCTTAAGACTATAAGAAAGGGTACAAGAAATAGGAAAACGAGGAACAAATGAAAGGAATTTACGATTCCGTTTCTACCTATAAGTTTATGTTTAAAGAGAAGTGACCTAGCAATCAAACTTCCTTGGTATCATATACCGCTTGAGGTTCTTACTTCGGTAATAACTCAAACAATGGAAGCTAGGATACACTAATGACCTACAAGTGGGAAATGAAGCATAGCAATGCTACATTAGTTGTAGGGTCATCTAGTTTGTTTTAAGTCCTTTCAAAGGCTGGAACTTAATGGCTATTTTGTTCCATAATCAACATACCTAAATTTCTGTTTTCAAACACAGAAAGACTCACATTCAAGAAAAACAAAAACAATGTTTGTTTGTTTATTTGAATGAAATGGTCAATTACAGGTTGAGTCAATATGCTTGATTAAAACAAACAACTCTTTAAAGAACTTTACTAGGTTCAAATCAACCCCTTGATTTGAGTTCCACTAATCTTTGGCATTGTTGCTTAGACCATATCAATAAGTTAACATTCAAAAGCTCTATTTTGATGGACTTTTGAAAGTTCATTGATTTCTAAATCAATTTAAGACAACTAGTCTTACTTGTTGAAAGTAACAAAAGATATGAACTATTGTTAGAACGCCTAGACAATAGAGTTCAAAGCTAAAGAAAGATTTTATGACTTTATTATTTCACATGGATTTGAGTGAATATAGGTTTATTTACTCAAATGTGATATAAGTTGAATCTGTTTGGCTAGTTCAAAGATTCAGAAGTATAAAATCCACTTGGCAAGAAATCATAAAGATCTAGGTTAGATCATGTTGATGATTACTTGAGACCAAATATATGATCATCAATGATTGTGTGTTGTAATTTCACAATCTAGGTCCATAAGATATGGCATATCTACGTTGGAATGATCAAAGTCAATTAGTACTTGATTCGATCAATGATGAATCATAAAGACTTTTCCTATAATTTCTAAAACAAAATGCTTAACTACCACCAAACTAAACCAAATTCGTCAAAGCTATTGAAAAGTAATTTCAGAATAACTTTTCATAAAATATATCTAGAGAGTTGCAAAACTCAGTGGGAGCTTAGTGTTTGTCATTCGACAAACTAAGGCCCAAGTATAGATATATGTTTCATTATGATTTATTCAAATGAGACACAAGGGTATTGTTTCTACCACGAATTTTTGAGAACATAATGTTTGTTTGCTCGAAATAATGTCCTTTTGGAGATTCGTTTCCAAAATGACAAGTGGGAGAAAATAGACCTCGAAAGTCTTCGAGGCGAACAACAAACATAAACGGACATTCCGAAGGCTTTTCGAAGTGCTTCAGAAAATCTGAACTTATTCTTTAAGGACTTTAGAAGTGGCTTTAAAGAATAGACATCTCTTAGAAGACTTTACAAGTGCTTCAAGGAGAACAGAATATTCAAAGGACTTTCAAGTGTCTGTTGATATTCTATTGTTTGATGTTCTATACCCAAGTAGGCATGGAGTTCAAGTCATTGAAACTATGAGATTCTTCTATTAGATAGTGAAGAAACATAGAGTTCAGGTCAATGAAACTATGAAATTCTTCTATTAGATAGTGAAGAAACCTACAACTTGCAGTCAAAACTATTGTCATTAATGAGTTTGTGACTTGCAAGAAAGCTATGACGAAATATAGATTCCCTAAAATGGTTAGAGGCCATATATAGACTCAAATGTTTTAAATGGTTAGAGGCCATAAAACATACTCAATGTTTTGATGACAAAATTGAAATTTTGTTGATTTGCAAGAATAGTTTCACACCTATTGGTTGCAAGTTTGTTTTAAGGATAAAATCCATCAAACATGAAATTGTGTTCACACACAAAGCGAGATTAGTTGCTAAAGGTTACAAGCAAATTCATGGTGTGAATTGTGTTGAAACCTCATGCATAATCGTAATGCTCAAGTCTATAATTCAAGCAATGATTGCATATTGGTACATATAGCAATTGGATGACAAAACGTATTCCTCAATCAAATGTTGGAATAAACTATGTACATGGTATGTCATAGGATTTGTGGATCCAAATAAATGCTTGAAAGAGAAAGCTAGCTTATAAAATCTAAGTACAGATTTAAGCAAGCAATTGGGAATTGGAATTATATTTTAATGAAGCTAATAAGTATTTTAGTTTCATAAAATATACATGATTCTTATAGATATATAAGAAGTTTAGTGGGAGTACATAAAAACTTAATTGGTCCTATGTGTATCACACACATATCTCTCTATTGTAAAATAACATTCAAATGCTAATGACTTAGATTTGAGATTATTCATCAATGATGGACCATGGCGAAACTCAGTACATACTGGGTATTAAGATCTATTTACAAAGATCTTATGATATTGTTTTGGATTAAGTAATGGCATTTACTAAATCAAACACGAAAGTCTCCATTGGAGATATTCGACCCATGTGAATAAATCTAAGTAAAGGATGTTTGAACTATGTATAAGCATTTACTAAGTTAAACATCAAAGAGTCTAAATGAGATTCTTAACCTATATTATATGTCAAAGAATTTAGCTGGATTTAGTATCTACTGAAACTAGATGAGATAAAGTTACATGAATAAAATTCAATTGGGAATTATTCTGCAAAAGAATTTATCATGTATGATATAATATGAGGATCGCCAAAAACGTATCGTATGGCTTTAGGCATAACGAACATATACCAATCTCTATTGATCTAAGTGAAGATCAACTAGATTGAGATCAAGAAAAACTTATGGTACTTGAAAAGGTACATAGGAATAGTTCTTGATTCAAGGAAATAAAGATATGCTAAATATTGATGCTACACGCATAAACACTGGCAAAGGATCAAGCAAGATTCCTTTGAAGTTAACCATTGACAAGGACGAGCTATAGAGCATTGTGTTTTGAAATGGCAACATGGATTGGAGACCATGAGTTGTTGCGTGGGAAATTAAAATATTAATTTCTATGTTCAAAGATACAGCTGGAAAGTCTTCCACATATCTGTGAACTGCTTGGATAAGTAAATCCAAACAAAGCATCACTAGCAACCTAAACAGTTGAAGTAGAAGTACTTATTGCCTAAGAAGCAATAAAACAGAGTTGTTTGTATTAATGAGTTCTTCATTGAACTTAGGTTGATCACATGTCTGCTGACTTGATGATTCTTCATTGAAAAAATGCGTAGAACCACTCTTGAAGCAAGAAAAGACTAGATCACAAAATAAACATACTCAAAAGATCTTATCATCTATCTCGAAGAACATTCGATGAAAAGGATATTAAGATTGGCAAAGCATGATAACTAAACCTATGCAACAAGTGAGAAACAACACTCACATTGTAGCACTGGAAATCAAGCATAGCTTTGAATTCCATGAACTATTTTAAAGATGGGTTTGAGGCCCATGGTTGTAAAACAATGGGGTTGAACATTTATCATATATGAAATGTATTTTCATATTCCATTTAATCTTGGTTTAGTATTAAATGATGAGTCCCTTCAATTTGACGATATATTCAAGATAGACTGTCAGGACCAGTCCTGTGACTAAGAAATGTCTATCAAGTGAACTTGAATGTCAAAAGTTTAAAAAGGTCCCTGGTCGGAGTTTTCTATAAAGATGGACACATAGAAAACGTTAGACGACTAGAATGCAAGATGACTAGTAGTTCTGTTTCTTGAACTATGTGGACATGGCAATGTCATAATCATTTGCATAGATACTTACTTTGGGAAGACTAGTATCGGACAAGACCTATGAAACTTTACTGTAAGAGATGAAAATCTGTCATAAGTAAATTTCATTAAAATTATTAGACACTAAATCCTCAATACCTGAGTGATTTGAGATTACTTGTTTGAGAACTGGTTGCTTTGACGTTGACCAACCGTCGCACCGTAAAAGGAGGCTATAAAGGCAACGCTCAGGTAATCACCTATCAAACAAAGTCTAATCTCAAGATTGCAAGATTGGGATTGTCCTCCCATAAATCGGGATGAGATGCTTAAAAGTTGTACAAGGCCACTCGGAGAGCTAGAAACTGTGAAATGCATGGCCGTGCTCGGATGAATCATAGGCTATGATTATCTGTTTATTTGATCAGTTGAACTCTGAAACCGAGGAACACCTCTGGACATAATAAGGATGAAAACTCTTACCTTATGTTCAAGAGCAAGCATCGAGCGACAAAGGAATTAGGAAATGCACACTTGTCCCTAAGGACAAGTGGGAGACTGAAGGAAATAATGCCCTTGGTCCAAGTATGCATTCAATGTTAAGTCTAATAAATGCGGTTCAGTATTAATTAACAAGTTAATAATTCAGTGAGATCAAGTGAGCTGAATGCCTAGCTAGAGGCCGCTTCAGTTCAAGTGGAATTAATGATATTAATCCACAGCTTACTCTTGACTGAACCCGTAAGGTCACACAAATAGTACGTAAACGGATCAAGTATTTAATGGCATTAAATACTCCATCTATGGATATTCGGAATCGACGGATCTTGGTTTCAGTGGGAGCTGAGATCGTCACAGGCAAGAAATGAATACTCCGGAAACGATGATATTGCTGGAAACGGAAATATGGATCGTATCGGAAATATAAATATTATCCAAGTCGTAGATGTTGCCGGAAACGGAAACATGGTACGTATCGGAAAATATTATCGGAAATGGAAATATTGCCGGAATCGGAAATATTGCCGGAAACGGAAATATTGTCCGAATCGGAAATATTATCGGAATCGGAAAATAATTCCGGAAACGGAAATATTAAATATTTGTTCGAAACGGAAATTGATTCCGGAATCGGAAATATTAAATATTGTTCATATCGGAAATGAATTCCGGAACCGGGAATTTAATCGGAAGCGTATCGTACGAATAAGCATCGGACGAGGCCTGCCGGACGAGGGCCCAGCACGAAGCCAGGCCATCGCCCAGCAAGCCACACGCATCCAACAACACGCCAATGCCTCGACCAGGCCCAGCGCAAGGCCAGTCCCAGCCAAGGCTGGCGCGCGCGCACAAATGGGCTGCGGGCAGTGGGCCTGTGCGCCGTGCGCACAGCGTGGGCCGCAAGGCTTGCGCATGGGCGTATGATGCTCGTGCGGTGCGTGTGTACGTGCTATACGAATCCTAAAGCTATCGGAATTCGTGCATAGATTAAATCCTAATCCTAAAAGATCAAATTAATTATTTAGAGTTCTAATAGGATTCTAATTAATTAATTAGTATTCTAACAGGATTCGAAATCCTTTCCAAGGTTCTATAAATATATGCCTAGGGTCATAAATTTATACACGAGTTTTTCATCGAGTATTCAAGTATTCAAAGTGATTTTTGAGAGCAAAATTCAGTCATATAATTGCCTACAATAACCGAAAATTCCTAAGTACCTTAAGGGCGATCCTAGTTGGTCAAGCTTAAGGCGGATCCGGACGTGCTGTGGACTATCTACGGAGGGACGACACTTGGAGTCCTAAAGACTTGTTCTTGTTCGGTTCGGGCGCAGCTAGGGAAGGCACGCAACAAAGTGTATGCATCTAAACTATGCTAAATGATTATGTGTAAATAATATGCTTTCCTGGCTTTATGGTTTTTCCGCATGATTTATGAATTGTCATATGTATCATAACCTAACAAGAAGAGTCAGAAGAAAAAGAAGAGGAACTTCGTGTTCAAAAAGTGATGAAGAAGGTGTCGAAGCATCCAGGCCAGAGAGTTCAGCGTGGTTACACAGAAGAAGAAGATAAAGCTTTGAAGAAGAGAAATTTGAAGATGATGAGGAGGAAGAGGTATAGAAGAGAATCTGATGATGATGAAGAAGCTTGTGCTGAAGGGTAAGAAAACTGAGGGAAAAAGGAGAGGAAATGGAAAGTCTCCTATTAAACAGAAGGGAATAAAAGGAAATAAAAGGAGAGTTTTTTGCGGGTACTTCATCTTCATCAAAAGATGATTATTTTGTTTTATAGTCCAGTTATATAAAATTATTGGCGAATTGCGAGGGGGTCAAAAAACACGACGGGGCGCCTCTAGAAGAGTATACGGCCCGCACGACTTTCCCGTCTAGATGTGGCAAGCATATTAAGTAAATAGGAACTAACTGTGGGCGTTAGCCTCTTTTTACTAGTCTGTAGGAGTCTCCATTCAGTTTAAGAAAACTGACAAAATCTGTTTATCGTGATATTCCTGGAGTGCAAAGTATTTGACTCACAACAGCCATAGGTTCCCTTGTGATCCCTGGTGTTGAGATCACTCAACGTACATCTAGCGGAGCAGAGATTGAGAATTCGGGGGACGTTTACTAATACGGGGAGTGCCTAGCATTAGCCCACGCGGCGCGGTCCTTACTAGTTCAATTGTGACGATGATGGGACATGCGTTATGCTAAATTACTACTCTTGATTGGTTTTAATGCACAGATATTACTAAACAGATGTCAAAACGCTGATTTAGATTGATTTAAGGTGCTTAACAATAAACCAATTTGTCCAAGAGTTATCTGATTTAGGTGTGAGCAATATAACAGATTAAAGTTAGAAGATTTATATGGTGAGGAAAGCAATAAAATATAGATTCAAGTTACAACAAAGCGTAGGCTTTACTGCGGTTCTCAGGAACACCTATCACTTGACTTTACTAGCTTTTCGTTTGGCTTTAGAACTTTCTGACGACTGACTAACTGTTGGACGAAATTCTTCCAGAGTTTTGAGTATTTTAGGCTTAAGGTTTGTGTTTAGATTTCAGCAGCACTTCGACAGTATTCAGGCTATCAGGCGGTCGTGCGGGCAGGGTCTGCTTAACAGTGTGTTAAATGCGGCAGACACACGAATACGTGACAGAGAAAAGCTTCAGTCAATACTCAAACTTAAGGGTTTAGGGTTGGGAATGTGTGTTATTTTGCGGATTTCAGAGGCCCTATCACTACAAAAAAACGCGGCACATTGTGACGCTTTTTTGGTCAAATTGCAACGGAAAATAGTGTCGCAATTTCACATAGCGGCGCTCTGGTAGAGGGTCGCAATTTTCATTGCCGCTATTTACCGACGCTTTAGAGCGTCATTAGTTGCAAAAATATCGATGTACTTCGCAGCCACTATTTGGGATATAGGGACCCAATAGGTAGTCACAATATTTAGAATAAAAAAGCGTCACTATTTGCACGTTTATAGACGCATTTCTCCGCCACTATCCACCATATAGCGATGATTTTCGCACCCGAAATATATAGACTCTTATTAGAGTCCCTATCTTTACTTTCGTGCGAGTTCTCCCCATTCCCTCCAAAATAATTTATATATATATATATATATATATATATATATATATATATATATATATATATATATATATATATATATATATATATATATAGGGGAGGGATCCGGTAAGAACACCTCCCTTATGTAAGAACACTTCTTACGGTAAGAACACTTTTACGCTCTCAATGTTCTAAATTTATTCAAGCATGTTCTAAATTTTGTTAACCATATTCTAAAATTATTCAAAAATGTTCTAAATTTGTTCAACCATGTTGTAAAATTATTCAATCATGTTCTAAATTTATTCAACCATATTCTAAATTTTCAAGCTCATGTTCTAAATTTATTCGACGATGTTCTAAATTTGTTCGACGATGTTCTAAATTTATGCATGCATGTTCTAAATTTATTCGACCATTTTTTTAATTTGTTAAACTATGTTCTAAATTTATGCATGCATGTTCTAAATTTATTCAACCATGTTCTAAATTTAGAACAAGTCAACACATATACATATATAAATGTTCTAAATTTTCAAGCTTGTGTTCTAAATTTATTCAAGCATGTTCTAAATTTATTCAAGCATGTTCTAAATTTATTTAACGATGTTCTAAACTTGTTTAACCATATTCTAAATTTATCCAACCACGTTCTAAATTTATTCAAGCATGTTCTAATTTTATTCAACCATGTTCTAAATTTTCAAGCTCATGCTCTAAATTTTCAAGCTCATGTTATAAATTTATTCAACCATGTTCTAATTTTATTCAAACATATTCTAAATTTTTCCAACAATGTTCTAAATTTAGAACATGGAACCTAGTCAACACATATACATATATACATGTTCTGAAGTTTCAAGCTCATGTTCTAAATTAATTCAAACATGTTCTAACATTTATTAAACATTTTATAAATTTATTCAACCATGTTCTAAATTATTCAAGCATGTTATAAATCCAATCAAGCATGTTCTAAATTAATTTAAACATTTCTAAAATTATTAAACATGTTATAAATTTATTCAACCATGTTCTAACTTTATTCAACCGTGTTTCAAAATTTATTCAAGCATGTTCTAACTTTATTCAAAAGTGTTCAACATTTATTCAAGTATTTCTAAATCCATTCAAGCATGTTCTAAAATTATTAAACATGTTATAAATTTATTCAAACATGTTCTAACTTTATATAAACATGTTCTAACTCTATTCAAGTATGTTCCAAATTTATTCAAGCATGTACTAACTTTATTCAACCGTGTTCAAATTTTATCCAAACATGTTTTAACAATTTAACATCATCAAACAGTGTTCTAAATCCCGATATACGCTCAAACGAGATATGATTCGCAGCCACCAAAATTGAAATCGATTTTAATTTTTAAATTGAAAAATAAATGATTAAAGAATCGATTGATTTTATAATCGAAGTAATCAATTGATTTTAGAATCGATTGATTTTAGAATCTCAGAAAATATCAATCGACTGATTTTAGAATCGAAGAAATATAACAGAAATTGAAATCGTAATCGAAGAAATCTAACAGAAATCGAAATCGAATTACCAGCATTAAAACGATTAGAACACCAGCGATTTCGATTTCGAATTCTGGTTTGACGACTGCGATTAGAACAAATTTCGATTTCAAACAACATCGAGTTGCTACGACCGGCGGCGATTGAATTGCAGGGATTTCATTGTTGCGACCGGCGGCGGTGGCGAAAGGAGAGAAACGGCGACGGAGAGAGGTGAGCAGCGGCGACGGAGAGAGGTGAGTAGCGGCGAACCACAACCACCGCCACCAGCACTTATTTCGCTAACCACACCGGCGACTTCTGGTTCAATTTCGCCGGATTTCTGGTTCGATTTCGCTACGTGGAAGAACACCGGTTGAGAAATCGATTTCGATTTCGAAGAATCGATTGCACAATCGTTTGAAAAATCGATTTTGAATTGAGAAATCGATTTAACAATCGATTGAGAAATCGATTTCGAAAATTGAAGAGAGAGAATGAGCGCCGGAGAGAGAGGAATTGAAGAGGTGAGCGCCGGAGAGAGAGGAAGCGAGCACCGACCGACAACATACGAGCGGCGACCGGCAAGAACGAACGACCATCGTTGGTGGTGGAGAGAGAAAAATTATGAATCTAGAAGAGGAAGTGAAGAGAGAGAAATAAATCTGAAAATGGAGAGAGATAATTTTTTTTGTTTTTTTTTGTTTTTAATCATTTTTAAAGGTCCAGATTTGTTAAAATCGATTCATTTTGGGTGGTTAGATTAGAAACAATACAACGGTTAAGAAGGTGTTCTTACCGTAAGGAAGTGTTCTCACCGGAGCCTTTCTATATATATATATATATATATATATATATATATATATATATATATATATGTAGACACCTACTTTTGTCCCCATTCCCGAAAGGGAAAGGTTCGATGATGAAAACATAAATCTCCATTTGACAACTCATCTCCTATAAAATAACGAATCTCAATTCCCCTTTTCATTTCACCCGAAACCTGCAATTTATAGAAACCTGCTATTTATAGAAACCTGCTATTTATAGAAACCTGCTATTTATGGAAACCTGCTAAAAATAGTAACTGCCGTAAAGGGTAGCTTCTAAAAGTGGCAAGTCATAAAAGATAGAAACCTGTCAGAATTAGGTGTTGCACTCCAACGTAAATCCTAAATGAGATAGAAAACTACGAGAATCCTATTCCTAATATGATTCGGAAATAAGAGTTACGTATTAATTAAAATCCTAATGAGCCTAGAGTTCGTAACGGGCCCAGACGCATTCCGTCATGAAATTGATACGCACTAAAAGACTCGATTAAGTCTCAAACACTACGGATTTCAGGGATCCGAATCTGACTAAGAAAACAGCCCAGACCCTATTTTCAACGCCTGGCTCTGGGCGCCGAAATCTTCGGCGCCCAGGCCTGGGCGCTGAAAATACCTGGGTACGTGTTTTTTCCTAATTCTTTGTGGATTAGAACTCTGCAATTCTATCTTTCCACGAACTCTTCCCTATAAATACAGCCCCAAATTCGACGTGAAAAGAACACACAACACACAATTCATATTCTGAGTATTGACTCCAACCCTTAGCATAAGCCTCACGCTGCGAAATTGTTCACGCGTTCTGTCGCAATCGATCCATAAATCGAACAGAACGTATCTTGTCCCATAATTTGAGATTCGTTAAATAAAAAGGAGAAATAGCAAAGTCAAAGTGGTTAGTTTTCTGAGAACCGTGACGCACCTCTCAAGGGTGCGTCGTAATGTGTCCCTTTTCGATGATTTAATTGCTTTCCTCGCCCTTTTTATGAACTGTTAAACTAACTAAATCTGATTGTTCTATCACGCCTAACAAATATAATATTTTTGGGAAATTGGATTATCATGCTAGATCCCTTAATACTATTTAAATCAGATAATCACGATCGATCTAGTATTATATGTTGCATATTGCTAAAATCAACTCAGATTAGTTTAATAGTTAACGCATGTCCCTTCAATTATTTATGCTGAGCTAGTAAGGATATCCTGCCTCTGGAGTTATCGACGAGCGAAGTACTCCTCTCGGTAGTTACAGTCCCCCGAACCCTCAATCTCTACCTTGCGGGTGTATGTTGAGAGATCCCCACACCAGGGATCACAAGGGAACCTACGGCCGTCGTGGTCAAACATAATTGCACTCCCTTTATGTCACGATAACCGGGTTTTGTCAGTTTTTCTCATTGTTGTTAAAAACTGAATGGCGACTCCTATATTACTAGTCAATTGGGTGTATACTCACAGGAAATCCAATTACACTTGATTGAATAAAAGAATCGTCACACCCACGAGGGACGAGGTCACGCATTAGCCTCGTGCTTTTTCGACCCCCTCACAGTGGCGACTCCACTGGGGATAGTGAAGGAAATACTCGTGCTTGTAGGTAATCAAAATATCCGAAGGGTGAAACGATCCTAGCCCGCGTTTATTTCCCCATCAAGTTGGGACGACCTGAAAATCAGCATATTAATGTGAACGGGCAGAACCGCATAACGAATCTCGGCTCCCTCGGGAGTTGGGACTAAGGATACCTTTTTCCGCCAATAGGGGGGTGCATACGCCGCGCATGTTGCCCACTCGGTACTTGTGCAGGTAGTTCACCTATCCCGAACCCAATCGCTCGCTCATTAGGTCCCTCTCGCCTGCATGCCCCCTTGGCTTGCACTTGCGGGTTGGCCTCTTGAGCGAAATTCGTCTGTTGAAGACACTACCTCGACCGGGGCATGTGTTGGATCTACGATAGAAGCGGTACTAAGCCAGGCGCAAATAACTACCCATAGAAGCCTATCATAAACTACATGACATGTTATTATCGCCTCATGATGAATGTTAGTTATGTGTAGCGAAATATGTGATTGTGTGTGACAAACTATCCTAGAAAACCAACGACCTTAAAAATTGCCCAAATATTCATAGACTAATTTGCCAAAGAGTTATACCGAAATACGTGTTCCGCAAACCCGAATGATCGCCACAAAAATAAGCGACGCTCGGGATGGCCTGTAACGAATCCCACAAACGCTGCTACGCGTAAAGGACGTTATTAGGCAAGCACGCAAATCGAAGTCGCATAAACAGAAGACAGAAAACGAGAACCAGTCAGGGACGCATTTTCAACGCCCCTGGCTGGGCGCCAGAATTTCTCACGCCCCTTGCTGGGCGCTGAAGTTGCTGCTTGGCCTTCTGGTCAGGCGGAGCAGCCTCGGTGCCCGCGCGAAAGGAAAATACGTAGCACAAAAAAATGTTCGTAAAAAGAATTGCTACGAGGGCGTAAGAAAAGCACTCGATTTCAAAAGCGACTCAATTAATAACTCTTTGCGTCATTGTTAGGCCTCGTACGACGACAATGCTCGGCACTAAAAGACCGAACATGCTAACAACTATGAATGTCACACGGGCAAGTGTTTCGAAAATCCAAAGAATGATCAAAAGAAAAAAAAACCAAAAAGTGTACCAACAAAAGAAAGAGTGAAAAACCGATAGAGAGAGTCGAAGTCTAGACTAAGTAATGCTTGAAACTTTGGGAACCTAAACTTTAGCTTATCTTATGCCTAGGACTGGTCCTGCCACTTGGTGCCGATCAGGGAATCAACGGTTAGTGCGTCTCGAAGATACATCACCAACATCAGGTTTAGTGAGTCCAAGCTCCGTCCGTCGTCCCTCATTTCAAGGATCTCCGCTTCCCCAACCTCGATTCGCACCTTCAAACATGTCCATCGAAGATCTGCGAGACCAGATGGTCCAAATGACCAAACTTATGGGCCAATTGAAAATGGAAAATGAAGCTTTAGCGGATGCGCAAGCCAAAAATGACCTCGATAACGAGAAGAGGATTGAAAAAATGGTCCTACAGCAAACCATGGGGAGCAAATACTTCTCCCTCGATCCTGAACCTTTTCCTGGCAAACTACCAGAAAAGTTCAGTTCATCTGACTTACCAAAGTTCAAGGCCACGGACAACCCCCGTGATCATCTACCGAGCTTTGCGAATGCCATGAACTTGAAAGGCGTGGATAAGTCCATGTACTTACCTGCCTTTCCTTTGTCCTTGGAACCTGTGCCGCTCAAATGGTACTATCACCAGGACCCTAAGCTCTTCCCCACTTGGGAAGACTTTGTCAATGTCTTCATCAAGCAATACTCGTCGAACATGGATTTCCAAGTCACCATGCGCGAGCTGGAAGTTCTCTTCCAAAAGAAAAATGAGGGTTTCACGACCTACTTTGCTAGATGGAGGGACCAGGCGGCCCAGCTAATCAATAGGCCTCCCGAAACAGAATTGGTCCAAAAATTCATTGACAACCTGGACCCGGCTTACAGACAACACCTTAGGTACCTGGGACTTGACACTTTCAAAAGAGTTTATGATGTGGGAATAAAGATCGAGGACGACCTCCCCAAAACCATACAAAGCAAACCCACATATAAAAACAACACCTATAATCGGGGTAACACATCCCAAGCCCAAGAAGTTCATGCTGTAGAAGAGACTCCGCCCGAAGAAGCCCTGGAAGATGGGTCCGAGACCGAAAGTTTGCCCCACTCGGGTCGACTTTGGTACAAGCCTTTGAAAAACTAACCAATCAAGGAAAGTTGAGACCTATAGGCCCCACCCGTGACCCTCCTGTCAAAAGCAAATATTGGGTCGAAGGTACTTACTGCAAATTCCATCAAGGAAATGGGCATGACACTGAAAACTGCTGGAATCTAAAACATACGATCCAGGACATGATAGAGGATGATGTGATACCTCTCCCTAACGTTGGCAAACCCAACAACAACAAGAGCCCACTCGGCTCTTGTCACATCTCTCTCGACCAACCAGAGAATTTCGACCCCACGGTGTACATCACGCCTCAAGGTGCACCACTCGCTGTGGTCCCTATGGATCGAATCGAGAGAGAAGTGTGCGGTGTGTGGAATGATGATGCTGAAGATATTTACCTATCTCAAGTATCGGGCCAGGACCTCTTCACCGAAACTTGGCCCGGGTATGCTCTCATTGACACCACCCCTCAGGAGCCCGAGGTCGACAACCTCACCCGATCCGGAAGAATATACCAACCGGATATTCACCCACCTCCTATGGACGACATCCCGGTTAGGCAAACTCCGGAGAATGGACGACACGCCACCGTCGCAGAAGTCATTGAAAATCCTCTCCTGAAACAACTAAAAAGTACCAAGGCCGAGATTACCATCTGGGATCTCATGTGTACTTCAAAGGAACATCGCGAAAAGCTTATTCGCTCACTCGACCTCATCTCAGTACCTTAGATATCACACCTGACTCATTGGTTAGCCATGTCACGAGAGATGCCGGAGAAAAAGCCATAGTTTTCACTGACAAAGACTTGCCCAAAGAGGGGGGTGCTCACAATAAAGCCCTTTACCTAGTGGTTGGATGCAAAGGACAAAACATCCCCCTAGCGCTCGTAGATAATGGTTCGGCGGTTAATGTCTGTCCATTGCGAACCGCCCATTGCTTGGGGCTAGGAAACGATGAATTCCAAACCTCCACGCAAGGGGTACGAGCTTATGATAACTCCCGAAGGCCTGTATTGGGAAAAATCAACCTTACCATACAAACCGGGCCTGTGGCAAGCACCACGGAGTTTCAAATAATCGACATCAAGCCCACTTTCAACCTCCTCTTGGGGCGACCTTGGCTCCATGACTTAGGAGGTGTGGCTTCTACCTTGCACCAAATGGTTAAACTTAACCATAACAGGGTAGTACTAGAAATCCGCGCCCCTACTCTCGACGTCAGTTGCACTATGGTTGGAACGGCCGAAACTGCAGACGACCTTTACGGGTTTCAAATGGAAGAAACAATCCAGTATATCGAAGATTATGATCCAGCATTCCTAGACCCGCATGCATCCCGAGTCATCCCTAGAATGCTGTTAGCTCAAGGTTATTTCCCAGGAACCCCATTGGGCATAAGGAAGAAGGAATACACATTCCATCCTTTTCCCAACAAATCTACTCCCTTTGGCTTAGGCTATGAACCAACGGAGGGAGATATTGCTGACCGCCTGTCTAGGCTACGCCTTAACAAAGCCAAACAAACCACCCTCCTTCCCCCGTATCAAAGGACCCTTAACGGGATGTTCGTTCGGGAAGGAGAAGAAAACCCATGCTGTGATTTCCCTGAACCCTTCGTTCAGGATGGCTTGCTAAAACCCGGATTTGAAATTTTCCATGACTGCCACACCTTGGATGAGGCACCCCACCTCACCAAGACTAAAACAGCTGAAATATTGGACAACCAGGCTCTATGGACATTGTTTAACGAATCGAGGCCTATGGAGGACGAGACTGTGATGACTACCCTAGCTTTACAAGATGAAGGTTTCGATCCAACCCGGTTAATCTCTCCTACATCAACACTAGAAGAGATCGAGAACGGATGGGTGAAGACATATCAGTGGGTCAATGCAAAAGGAATGGAATTCAAGATGAGTACCGGTGAAGGACCGAAGTTTTATGAGACTAAACCCCAGGCTTGAGCCACATAGAGCACCATTAGTAAAAAGCGCCTAGTAGTTCTTTAGATTGATAGAAAAAATAATAGAGACTTTAGATGGTCCTAAGGCCCCTTAGAATATAGGTCAGTTTTATTTCAGTGTGTTTTCCTTACTTTCCGAATCAATAAAGGCGTAATATTTCTCCTTAATTTTTTTTCTAACACTAAATAAACACCAAATGTACTTGCAAAATACAAAAATAAAGAGGCGGCCCACTCTAGGCCCAACAAACAAAGCCCACTCGGTTTTGAAATAGTGCCATGGGAACCAATTCCCGAAACCCACAAAATAAACCACACTATCCCATTCATATCCCCAAAACCTAAAAAGCCAACCAGTGTCATCATAAGAGTCAATCCATGCAACCCAAAATCAAAGGAAATCAAAATCCAAAACAATGCAAATGTTACCAAAAAACAGATTCATAAAACATAATTCCATCATACCCTTCACTAACAACACGCACTTCAACCCACCTCAAAAGCCTACACAAAGATCTTCATAACTTTCGCACCCTAACCCCATTTTCAAAACTGTTTCGAGTCACGAATAGAAAAAATTAATCCGGACAAAAACGTATTTCACGCTAACAGTCAAAAAAGCCTCCAAAATAGCCTCAAAATTGACTTTAAATACGAGCAAAATATCAAGGCACAAAAAAGAAATAAATGCAAGAACGTGTGAAGCAAAGCGTCCAAAATTGACCGCCCAAGTCATTTTCAGCGCCCAGGGCTGGGCGCCGAAATTTCTGACGCCCCAGCCTGGGCGTTGAAACTCTCTGCCTGCCAAAAATTTTCTTTTCAAAAGTGCTCGTCATTTTATCCGCACACAACGGAAAAATAACGAACACTTGGGGGGTACAATACGTATCCAAATAGGCTTACCAAAATATAGCCATACAAAACATAGTCGAATTTCATTTTTTCACGCGACTTACGGCAAAAAAACGGCAGACGGAAATAATGATAATACTTCACTCATTTGACCGGTTAAGTAATATGCTACCACCTCAGGGCATATCTATTAAAATCTGGCATCCTAGAACTTATCTAGCTAGAACTACGCGCGACCTGATTCTGACAAGATACGTAGGCAATACTTACCAAGGATTCGGTCCAATAAAAAAAACACATATTCTTTTTTCAAAAAGTGTTAGACATAAAAAAAAACGCCTAAAAAAGAGGAGAAACAAAAATGAATGAAAATGAAAAATAAAAATACGCCTTTATTGAAAAAATAATAAGAAGGAAAACAAAGTGCTAAGAATAAAAACAAACACAACTGAAATAAATAAAGGGCACCTACACCCTAGCAAGAACTACACTACTCTAGTTCTTCCGGATCATCAAATAAAGTCTTGTAGAGGGCAATGTTCGCAGGATCCACCCCCACAGTCTTCTGCGCTGCCCCAATATCAATCTCCATAAGAACCGGCTCCTGGACACTAACTTCCAAAGATGCCAAGGCTTCAGAAACGTTCTCAGTTATAGCCCGCTCAGCCTCAAGGGCACAGACAATGGTGGGAGAAGGATTATTATCATCAACTAGACTAGCCACTGTTTCTACAAGCGGCTGAGCCTTCCTAACCCATACATTGTTCCGGCGACGATCTCCGCGAGAGCTTGCATTTCTTTTAACAACAGTAGGCCCCTTCATGTTAGGCATCTTTTTAGGCCTGAAACTGGAACGGGGAGGAACTTCCTTTCGCTTTCAATCAGGACGAGCTTTCACAGTCTTAATACTATAGGTACGAGGTTTGGCCGAATCAGGACCCTCATACTTAACACGAATATGAGGTATCAAAAGCTCAGCCGGCTCCCCATTACGAGCCTCGGCCCTCACATCTTTATCATCAGAGCTCATCCACAACTTGTAGTTTTCAGAAAGACCCACAAAGCCATTTGTAGCTACGGCCCAACGCGGGAGACCATCATAATACTTAGCCCACGCTAGGACCCGTGTTTGTGAAAAGGCCGCTACCTTAGGTGGTACCGTATCAGAAAAGGGGATAGTCTGCCTTAAACCATATTGACGCATGACTCGGTAAGGGAAAATATAAATGGGACGAGATAGCCCCAACAAGGAAACATAAACCGATACATCAGACCCCCCGTCATAGTAGTCAAACCCCACCACGGTACCACCCACTTAATAGAACAGATGCCATAAGTAAAAAAGGAGGTCCATTCGGCCTCGTCCTGGCCTTGGTGCAAGTATTTTCGGTTACCCAAGGCTATAGGGCGATAATGTTTAGGATCGGCAGGAGCTTCCAAAAGTCTAAGCCGTTCCACGAGCCAAATCTGCAAAAAACGGGCACGATAAAAAAAAAAAATAATAAAAGAAAACGGTTCCTGGGGCGCAGTTTCAACGCCCAGGACCAGGCGCCGAAAATTCCAGCGCCCAGCCCTGGGCGCTGAAACTCATTCTGTACGGAAAAAAAAGAAGAAAAAAAAACGTGTATACGTGCGCAAGAAAAATCGATTACCTGCAGTAAAAGGGGGCTTCCCTTAAAATGTTCAGATTTGGCATCCTTCTTCAGCTCATCCGCACTCAGCAAAGTCTCGGCAACAACCAACGGCATAACAGAATAGCAACTTTCCACCTGGCTAATCAAGGGGATCAACCTTATGTCACCGAACTCACCATCGTTATTCGACAGCAAATAGTGATTCAACAAGCAAAATACAAGGGCTCGAATATTCAATTTCTGTTCGGTCATATTCTTACTAGGCCTAAAGTGATGTTTTACAAGTTTTGCCAAGTTAACCTCGTCACCTACAACAATTTCAGCAAACATGTTATCATCTAGTCCTAGGAAAGCCCCTATGGTTGTTTTACCCTCTTCAATAGTGCCGGGAGTAACAGGAGTGGCATTAGTAGGATAACCAAGGATCGCAGCAAATTCATCTGGCAAAGGACATATTTCGTTGCCCCGAAAGACAAAAACATGATGATCGGAGTCCCAAAATCTTAGGGCAGCATGCAGAAAGTTATAATCAATGTTAATTTGTTGTAAGCCTAAAAGTGCCTCTAAGTGGTATTCTTTTAACAAAGCCTTTTCTGTGGGAGTAAGGGCCCGTAGCAAACGCCTAATAGTCCGTTGGAGTGAGAAAGTAGGGATCGACATGGCAAAAGCAATGAGTAATTAAAACACAGCAAAAAAGAGAGAAAGAAATTGGGAGTGGTGGAAAATAGGGACGTATCTAGCCCCTATATATAGCTGGACGCACCCAGTGACATCCTGATCCCATTCGGAAACGTGTTAGGAAATCCGAAAGTCAAATATCACCAGGAAAAGACTTTCAGCGCCCACGGCTGGGCGCCGAAATGTTTAACGCCTAACCTTGGGCGCTGGAAATTCAGCCCAAGGCCCGGATTTCGCAAAACGCGGAACAGGAAAGGACTTAAAACCGTGTTGCTAAACACCTATTGCAAGTAGGATCAAGCCCAAAGCACCTTTAGCTCCCAAATAAGCAAAAAACATAAACATTAAAACTTGGTCGAAACTTAGACTCGTCTCAGAAAATGCTTATGTACACTTTTCAAAAAACAAGTTAAATATTATGGTCATTCTTCCAAACACCATAAATGTGTATCGTCGATGGTTTTCCAAATAAAAAATGTTTGTCTGTCAAAGGATTAACCCGGGCCAAGCTAAAACCGGATGTCGCCTGAAAACTAAAGTCGCACTCCACGGCTTCGCTAAAGTAGCACACTACTATAAAAGGTCGCTCGCACATACGAGCATGACCCCAAACATGATTACAAGATGCGAAAAACGACCGACGAGCCCCAGTGCTTGGGGGCTCGCGAAAAATAGACTCCAACAAGGAGCGCACGATCAAAATCACATTCCCGGACTGCGCCATATACCATATCATGTTTGGATATTTAAAAAAAAAAAAAAACAACAACAGGTTCGACCTCAGGGAAAGGTCGTCGTTGACACTTGTGCACGGTCCTCTGATCGAAGACCAAGCCGAGCCGTAAAGACTAGCTCAAAATCACGAAAGCAGACGGTCGCAAGACAAAGGTCCGTCTGAACACGTTGTCAGCCCACGTTCAGGTTACAACTAAATTCGAGCATCCCTCGAAAGAATTTTCTCTTGCAAGAATAAATAAAAAGAAATTCTCAAAAGAAATCACAAAGAACCAAAGAAAAAGGAACTTGCCCATCTTCAGTTGGCAAGATCGCGTCACAAACCGCGCGAGTTCCCAAATCGAAAAAACGAATTCAGGGACGTCCACCCTTAGCGGACAGGGCTCGCCCACCTTCAGCGGGCGGGGTCTGCGTCACTAGCCGCGCAGGTCCTCAGTTTTCGAAAAATAGAATCTTCAAAAACCAAAATGAAACAGGCTCGCCATCTTCAGCCGGCGGGGTCTACGGCGCAAACCACGTAGGTCCTTATTTTCAAAAAACACAACACAAATTTCAAAATAGATTCGTCCACTTCTATCTAGGGATGGCAACGGGTAGGATCTGGACCGGATCCTCTAGGATCCAGATCCAGATCCGTTTTTTAGGCGAGGATCCAGATCCTACCCGGATCCGCTGGGTAATTAAATTGAGGATCCAGATCCAGATCCGATGGATCCTACGGATCCGGGTCCAAAACGGATCCAAAACGGATCCTAACTTATTTTTTCATCAAACGACCCTAATTTTCATTTTAACCTTAAAACATAGTTTAATAACTTCAATAACAACGCTATTTGTCCATACAAGCATTCACTAAAATTAAATTTTACAAATCCAACATAAATAATATTAAAAGTTCAACAAAGTTCAATAATGCTACAATTCTTAAGTCTTTATTTTTATATTATAATTTTTTTATTTATAAAAACGGGTAAACGGATTCGGATCCGGGTAATGACTTAGGACCCGATCCGGATCCGTTTTTAAAACCAAGGATCCAGATCCTACCCGGATCCGTCGGGTCCAAAAATTGAGGATCCAGATCCGTTGAAAACGGATCTGGATCCACGGATCCGGGTCGGGTCCATTACCCACTGCCATCCCTACTTCTATCGGACGGGGTGTCCACCCTTAGCGGACAGGCTCGCCATCTTTAGCCGGCGGGGTCTACGTCACAAGCCGCGTAGGTCCTTATTTTCAAATTTCAAAAACAAGATTCGTCCACTTTTTCGGACGGGGCGTCCACCCTTAGCGGACAGGCTCGCCATCTTTAACCGGCGGGGTCTACGTCACAAGTCGCGTAGGTCCTTAGTCGCTGCAGCGATAACTTTTTCTGGTTTTCCCTTTTCCAAAAATTAAAAGGATTGGTTTTCCGTTTTTTCCAAAAAAGAGCGATGTGCTGGATTTTCCTTCGTTTTACGTCCCATAAAAACAAGGGGGTTTTCTCGTTTAGCTAGCCCTGAAAATGAGAATCTTTAAAAACATTTTTACCTCGTGGTTGGGCTTGGCCAGGCCCAATTACACTTTATAGCTTTGATTTCGAAAACATCTGTAGCTACTCCCAATGACAAAGTGAGGGAGTTCCTACGCCTCTTTAGATACTTCCAATGACAAAGTGAGGGAGTATTCTATACTATCCGTTGACAAATCCCAATGACACGTGAGGGATATGTCGACATTTCAAGTGATGACCCTTAAGTCAAATGTTATCACTCGGGGGCTCGTGAGACCCTCGCAAAACAGGTCACATACACCATGGCTTGTGTGACGCACTCCGTCTAATACTTTGACCATCGTCTCATCCCGAGACTCAGTCAAAGTGGGGGCTAACTGTAGACACCTACTTTTGTCCCCATTCCCGAAAGAGAAAGGTTCGATGATGAAAACATAAATCTCCACTTGACAACGCATCTCCTATAAAATAACGAATCTCAATTCATCTTTTCATTTCACCCGAAACCTGCTATTTATAGAAACCTGCTATTTATAGAAACCTGCTATTTATGGAAACCTGCTAAAAATAGTAACTGCCGTAAAGGGTAGCTTCTAAAATTGGCAAGTCATAAAAAATAGAAACATGTCAGAATTAGGTGTTGCACTCCAACGTAAATCCTAAATGAGATAGAAAGCTGCGAGAATCCTATTCCTAATATGATTCGGAAATAAGAGTTACGTATTAATTAAAATCCTAACGAGCCTAGAGTTCGTAACGGGCCCAGACGCATTCCGTCATGAAATTGATACGCACTAAAAGACTCGATTAAGTCTCAAACACTACGGATTTCAGGAATCCGAATCTGACTAAGAAAACAGCCCAGACCCTATTTTCAACGCCTGGCTCTGGGCGCCGAAATCTTCGGCGCCTAGGCCTGGGCGCTGAAAATACCTGGGTACGTGTTTTTTCCTAATTCTTTGTGGATTAGAACTCTGCAATTCTATCTTTCCACGAACTCTTCCCTATAAATACAGCCCCAAATTCGACGTGAAAAGAACACACAACACACAATTCATATTCTGAGTATTGACTCCAACCCTTAGCCTAAGCCTCACGCTGCGAAATTGTTCACGCGTTCTGTCGCAATCGATCCATAAATCGAACAGAACGTATCTTGTCCCATAATTTGAGATTCGTTAAATAAAAAGGAGAAATAGCAAAGTCAAAGTGGTTAGTTTTCTGAGAACCGTGACGCACCTCTCAAGGGTGCGTCGTAATGTGTCCCTTTTCGATGATTTAATTGCTTTCCTCGCCCTTTTTATGAACTGTTAAACTAACTAAATCTGATTGTTCTATCGCGCCTAAAAAATATAATATTTTTGGGAAATTGTATTATCATGCTAGGTCCCTTAATACTATTTAAATCAGATAATCACGATCGATCTAGTATTATATGTTGCATATTGCTAAAATCAACTCAGATTAGTTTAATAGTTAACGCATGTCCCTTCAATTATTTATGCTGAGCTAGTAAGGATATCCTGCCTCTGGAGTTATCGACGAGCGAAGTACTCCTCTCGGTAGTTACAGTCCCCCGAACCCTCAATTTCTACCTTGCGGGTGTATGTTGAGAGATCCCCACACCAGGGATCACAAGGGAACCTACGGCCGTCGTGGTCAAACATAATTGCACTCCCTTTATGTCACGATAACCGGGTTTTGTCAGTTTTTCTCATTGTTGTTAAAAACTGAATGGCGACTCCTATATTACTAGTCAATTGGGTGTATACTCACACGAAATCCAATTACACTTGATTGAATAAAAGAATCGTCACACCCACGAGGGACGAGGTCACGCATTAGCCTCGTGCTTTTTCGACCCCCTCACAATATATATATATGTATATATCAATTAATCTAAAATCATGAAATATCTATACAAATATATATTGACCATAGATAATCATAATCAAATACAAGTATTAAATTACTACGTACATTATCTTAAAACAACATATATATAATTTCATGCTTTGATTCATATATACTTAGCGATAACGTAGTTAATTTAGAAAAAGTGATAACAATCATCTATACATTAAATTAATTCGCAGAGTCTAGTCAAACTGAAATAAAAAGCGATATTTTAAAACAAAAATAACTTTCTAACTAACATCATTTTTTCTACAAGATAGTCCAAAATTAAATAAAACAACTTCCTGACTACGAACAAACTAATTACCAAGTAAAAATATCTTTATGCTAGCTTAGCTTCAAGATAACTTGTTCATCTCTTGATCTCCATTTTACTATTACCATTTGAATCATCAATAATCTGCAAAGAAAATTTAATATGTCAAATATATATAAAAAAGCACGATGAACATATTTTAAAATCAAGGGAAAATTAACAGTAATCCTAACCATGCTTGATCCTAACTACTATAATGGTCTTCTCAAAATAATATCAACTATTAATCAAGGGGAAAATGCATGACTATTAGAAATATAGACATGAACAATGTAGAAAGTTGTGTCAAATAATGGAAGGTCCTATCTACTACTCCCCATCACTAAATAATAGGCATTTCTATCTTAATCCGTCCTAAATAGGTTGCAACTCCAAAGAATATATATTTCTCTTAATATTCTGAATGTATCTAGGGGCAGGGGCTTTGTTTTGCTATCACCTACTAGCTCTTGCATATTGCAGTACTCTAGAACTAACTGTTCCTGGCATAACATCATATGTGATTAGATAAAACCTTGTAAAATATTGCAATCGATTCTTGACGAGCTTGATCCCACATATATTATAATAGTAGGACTATTCTTGTAAAACATTTCCCAACCATATTGATTCACTAACTACTAATCAAGCTGCTGTGTACTTAACTTGAAAGGTTGATAATGCTACAATTTCTTATTTCTTGGAAGTTCAGAATAACATTGTAGAACCGAGTTAAAAAGAAAGTAGTCGAGTTGTACTTTCCTTTCATTTTGGTCACCAAGTGTCTGTAAACCTTGAGAATTTTCTAGACTACTCGTTGACCCCAGTTCGGTACCAGTAACCATAGGATGCGACAATTTATTTCAATATAAACATTTCATAGCTTCAGTCAGTCAGCCAGTCAGTCATCACACACTCTGAACTTGGTTTCTCTACTTAAGAAAAATTCTAAAACTACCACTGTATTTAAGCAGTGTAATCTTAAGCCTTTGTTCTCTGGAACATACACAGTATAACATTCCTGAAATGCATTAATAAAGTTTTTGTTAGTCTTCAGCTCACTGAAAGCACTTCCAGCAAGATACTTTAACTTTGCATTCTGCTTGTGTCATTGTGTTTATGTACTTTGGTATAAAACTCTTTCAATGGGGTTTATATAATATATCTTTTGCTTCTGAATATATGGGTTTGGGTCTGGGAATGCAGTTCTGGATTGTCAAGTCTTAGCTAAGGTTTCGTGCATCATCTTATCTTTTTTTGTTAGAAGTTTAGTTATAGAAAATATCTGAATAATGGAATGAAATGTGCAAGGAGAACTTAAGCTCATTTAAAGCTTATTCATTTCATGTCACTCTCTCATCTCTCCAAGCTTACTGCTCCCCAGTGAATATGCACGGATATGTTTAGAATAATTACGGGAAATGCTTGTACTTAAGATCCCTGTGTTACTTCTCTTACTGTGTGCAATCATTTTGCGTATGTGTCCTTTCTTTATTTTTACATAGTTTATTTTTAAGTTTTTATTAAAATTTGTTTGGGATTTCAGTAATTGTTGTTTTGTTCAAGTCCCATGTGTATCAGGATAGGTTTGTTTAAAAACTTAGAGGTGCTAAGAAAGTAAAAAGAGCTAAAAAAGTGTACTTGTGTACCAGGAGTTGGTTTCCTAATTAGATTAGGTTTAGTCTTCTTATTTTAGAATATTTTTAGGGACTAGGTGTTAGATATGTAATTTGTTAAAGAGGTACTAGGACAATTTATTAAGACTATTTCAGCTCTCTGCTTGTAATTTTCAGTTTTTGAGATAAATATTTAGGAAACTTTTCCGAATAAGGTCTCATAAGTCATAATAGATCTACCTTGAGTTATTGACTTGAGAGAACTCCTAGAATTACTCTAGTTCTGGTAACTTGTACCTAAAGCCTAAGAGGGAAGGGCCAAATCCTACATCTTCACCTCTCCCATGAACCAGAAAGGAAGATAACCCTTCTTCAGTCCTGCTTTCTACACACTCTCATAATTGATCTCACTTTTATCTACGTGGAGGGATAAAGAGGAGGAAGCTGAAATTGTTTTTATGGAGTACTTTAAACATTTCTTTACCTCAAATGATAGTAGCGAAGCAAGTCCAGTATTGGAGAAGGTAGGGAAGTGTGTAACAAATGAGATTAATGCACTCTTGACGGTCAGATACACTAAGGATGAAGTAAAGTATGCTTTAAAGCAAGTGAACCCAACAAAGGCCCCACGGCCCGACGATATGCCTGCTCTCTTCTATAAAAAAAATTGTGGTATTGCGGGACATGATATTTCTTTATATGTTCTTAATATTATGAATAATGGGGTGTAACACCCTAATAATTCCTTGCTTTTATAAAACCATTTTCCAACATAAAATAAAGGAATTACTAAAGTATTACCGCCACCGTGATAACGGTTAAGGCTATTACTAGAATTACGCAGCGGAATTTAATGTCAACTAACTTTTCTAACATAAGTAATTAAATTATCGAGGCCTCCTACAAATTGGAACCATAATGGCCCAAAAACCAAAGTATTAAAAGTTCAACAATTCAAAACACAATTAAAGTATAGATAAAAATAGTTTTAAAGTACGAAAGCATGCAACTCTCTCAATCATCCCAAGCCACATGATTTCGATCGTACTTCGATCTACCAACCTGCTATATTATTCTACTCCCCAACAATGCAAGTGCAAATGATGGATCATCATAGGGTCATTAAGGCAAAGGCCATGACCAAAAGTCACAAAGCACGTAGTCAGCAAAAAGCTGAGTACTTACAAGACTAGAGTGAAATAAAGCTATAAACATACATCACTCACTAAGTACTAATCAACATGCAAAAGCCATTTAATAATTAACAAGCAAATCATGAATACAAGACTCGACTCTTGACCGACTCTTGACTCACAATTTAATTAGAATAAGCTTCGAACGGGCCAAAAGAATATTCCATAAAGGAAGGGTGTTGGGAGCCCACCAAACACCATAATAAATAATAAATAATGGACCATACCGAGTGTCGGGCCATACCGACGGAATTCCAGCGCATAATATGAATGAAACAACGCCTTGTATCATTAGTAGGAGATCAAGCTTTCCGGCAAGTCTCCCCCGATTGTCCATACTCAAGGTATATACGTTCCAAGAGTTTTGAAGCTTGTTCTGCTTGCATTTTACTTTTATTAATATTTTATTAAAGCGAACTAGAGACTCAAACAAACATACATACATACAATTAATAAACAACGAACAAAACAATCTTATTTTAATTTTTTAGGACTTCTGATCAATCATCAAGACATAGTGAAATTACTACCAAGTTCCTTCTCACAAAAGGTGAGATTCCACATCATGCCCATTAACATGAGGGTTGTGCCCTTGCACGACAAATCCTAATTCATTTCATATAAAATATTCCCAACTGAACCCTACATGTGTGGTGGCTTACGTGAGCTAACCTGTAACACCCCGACAATTCTCCTTTTTCTAAAATAACCTTTTTTTTTATTATTATAACTATAGAGAATTATCAAGGTATTATCGCCCGTGTGAAAACGTTTCGGCTCATTCAGAATTTTGCAGCGGAAAACATAATAAATAACTTTAATAATTTAAATAAGTCAACTACCCAAAATCAACAAACCGAAGTCGACATAATTAGTTCAAATCAAATTCAAGTCCATTAAAACAAGTTCAACAAAACCAAATTCAAATGAAATAAAATAACGACTACACAAATCTCTCCAGATCCCGAACCCCAGTGATGCATCATCTTCAAACCTGCAATGGACAATGCTTATGGATCTCTAGAGACTGCTCACCAAAGATTGGGTTATCACATGATCAATAAGGCATAGCCATGATCAACATGCACAAGCAAAAGCACGTAATCAGCAAAGCTGAGTACTACATACTAAATCAATAATAATCCTAACATGATTCTAATAAAACATAGAAAGGATAACCAAAACATATTGAGTTGAAGACTATATTTGACTGAACTAGACCTTTGTATCATTAACATTATTTTAATTGAAATAGTCAATGGACTGAGTTGTCTACTAGATACTTCTTCACTAAGGAAGACGAGGTACGGGCACGACTCCGTAAACCCCAATGACCTGCGATATCGAGGGACTTTTGAATAAAATAGAACCGGTGATCAATCCGGCCCAGAGAAAGCCATAGGCGACCCATGACCCCAACTCCTGATTGTCCGTCACTTTAGACGTGCACAGTCTAAAGCTATTGCTACTCAGTTTCACTTTACGCGATTTACAAATTAAACTCTGTTATGACTCAACAATCACATAAGTCGTACAATCAACAATTATTCTCCACTATTTTATCTTGGAATTAAGTAAGTGGTCACAGAGATGTCAATCAAGACTTATTCCAATCAATCCAACCTTTCCTTTAATACTGATCAACCCCTCTATATGGGTATAAGGTTTCAACTTACTAAACAAGGTCCTCGGCCCTCATAAATTAGTGAAAAGCTAAAAGGGAACAACAAACAATCGATCTGAATAATATATATAATAATCTAATGTTCCCAACCAACATGTTCGCATCAATCATCTACTAACATGTTATAATTCTCTTAACGAAATATATATGTTCAACACGTCCATCCAACAATATTAAACATGTAATTCCAACATAACCAATTTCATCAACAAATTTCAACATGGATTCAACAAATAACACACATTCCAAGCACACAGGTATGTACGTACCTTGTGTAAACAAACTGATACGTCACTTTAACACTTTCAAAAGTCGCCTAAAGAGAATTCTCCGCCTAAAACAACCAACAAATAATCCCAATGAATCTCTAATCATTCGCAACCACAATAAAGCATTCTAAATGCATCTTAAACATATTCAGAACTTTCCCCGATATCAAAACTTGAATATTTGATTTCCTAGCATCATAATTATTGAATTAGTGATTGAAATTCGTTGAAAACTCTTTGCAAATATCATACTTTAATTTCCAGCATTATAACTCGTTTAAAAACTTTGCCAAGACCAAATTAACATGCTTAGAACATTGAAACCATAAATTTAATAATCCCCAATCATCCTACCATGATTTAAATCATTAAAAACCTTAAAAATTCATACTTTAACAATTAAAATCATTATTTCATTTCAATTACATAATCTGAAAATTAATAATTTAATTATGCAAACCTATAATTCGGAAATTCACAATTAAATCATAAAGCTTATAATTTAAATTCAAGAAACGTAATTTAAATTATTAAAACGTTATTCAATTCATTATTTAAACAAAATGTGTAAATCTGAAAATTCTAGTTAGATCATAAAACATATAATTTAAATTCAAGAACGTAATTTAAATTATTAAAACTTAATTAAATTCATTAATTAGTTTAGGGTTTAAGAAATAACCAAAAAGAGAAACAAAAGGGTGGTTGGCCGGCGGTCAGAGACGGCGGCAGCGAGGAAGTGGGGCGGCGGAGGAAACTGGGCGGCAGAGGGAAGAAGCGGCGACTTCTGTGACCGGCGGTGGGTTGCGATGATGGTGAAGCAAGCAAAGAAAGGAGGACTGTTTGTGCGTTGAAAGGTTGCGGAGATTGGTGCTGGTTGGTCGGCGATGACATAGGAATTGGTGGTCGTCGCGGCGAGTTTCGCAGGTAGGTGGTGGTTGCTGCAACAGAACCACGAGCTAGGAGGAGAGGAACGAAAGGGTCAATGAATCAAGAAAAGGAAAACGAAAGAGAGAAAAAGAAGAACGAAAGAGAGAGAAGAGAGGAGGAGTTACCGTGCAGCTGCGACGGCGGAACTGTAACAGCCCGCTCTTTAAAGCTGTTAACAAATAACACTTAGCCCTTAATCCACAATGATTAAACCAGTACTAACAACTCTCATAATTAACATACGAATTATTCACACATAAACTATTACAACCATATTCGTACAACTCAGCTACCACATCTCTTTTCGCATATGCGGTCCTTGACTCAGCTTTGAGCATTCACAATCCTGCACAGTCACTAACAATGATTCTGCCCCCATCAGGACAAGTTCAAAAAACAAAGTCAGAGAAACTGAGTAAACATTGCCCAACCTGAAACTCATTTTAGTGGCTTAAAATATAATTTCGTGATTTATTTATTTCAAATATAAAATTGATACAACATGAATCAAATCATATTCAAATTAAACTCGGTAATCAAATTGCAATAATTTAAATCACATGAAACATTGAATACAACTTTGATGTTTATAATTGATAAATAAATCAAGCAAAGATTTGTACTCAGTCTCCCGGTGATTTCCAAAGAACGTACGGTTTATATTTTCAGAAGTCTTCAAATCCATCTTTCAGCATAACTAATCTCATCTGTTTGGATAATGAACGCATCACATATTTTCAACTCGTATCTCAGAGTTTACTCGAGCTTAAACAACTAACACAACTCAACTAAGACTCATTCTCCATTCCCCAATACAGAACAAAATCTCATGTTGAGGCTCACATCCAAATCACACATATATGTTCCTTTAGAAAACAATGAACTCAAATACGGATTGCTCTCGATAATTTATTTTGGAACTAATATCAAATAATAATATCAAACATGTATTTCTTAGAAATCCTTTATAATTCAAAGCTTGCACAAAATCAATGATTCAAGAGATATTTGCTTTTTCTAGCAAATTATTTACATTTCAAATCACACACATTGACAATCTTCACAATATTTGCTACTTCTAGCAAAATCAGACACATTATATTTTTTTAAACATATATACTAATCGGGGGAAGAGAACACGAATAGAGACGGGTTGAATAACCACAGTCTCCAAACTTTTAGGGGTCGCCGCCCACCTTTTCACACATGCTTGCAAGACTTTAGGACATGTCCCCACACATATGTACAAATGTACATTTACACAGATGCACAGTTGTGCCTTTACACAAATCACACACAAATACACAAGTGTTGTTCATGACCGTTGTTAACGGCTTCTTCCCCACTAAAAACCCATTTGAAAACTTATCCAATAAATTGAGAAAATATATATTCTCACACTTACTAAAAGTCTGGTATCACAGCAAAACTTCATTTGAAATCTTAAACACAATTGAAAATCTTGGCACAAACCATACTTATACAAAGTGATAAATTTGTCCAAAATATTCGCTTAAATATCATAATGAATTACTCATAACTTTCCACAAATTCCGTATACAAAATTCTCGAAAAATAATTTTGAACATAGTATATATGTATAAAGTCCAATATTCTTAACAACCCTCAATTATAAATTATATTACAAGGTGAATCATATTTCTTAAACTTTATCACAAATCATACTCTTCGGCTTAAATTTTCAACTTACTACGAATCCATCGAAATCCTTAATCTCAGTTACACAATTGCACATTCAATTTGGCTTGTAACACAAAGATCACACCTCCAAACCATTAGCTTATAATCACAATATCATAATAATCTCATACCCTTTTAATGCGTAGTTTTCATAAAGTCTGATCACTTATAAGTATTCCTAAATGAATCTGACTTCTCAATAAAATACTATACCCAGACAAGCTTAATAGCTCAATCTGTACTAGTCAAACTTAACTTCATGCTCAATCGCACATGGTTACATACAAAACTCTATCACATAGATCTTATAACTAATTCTCATTAGGGTTAAAGTATAAAACGATATATAAATCCACAATTTAATCGTGTTGAAATATGAATTATTTATATTATTTCATCTTATTAAAAGAATAATCTTGGTCTTTCAAATTCAAACATACTCTTTACAGAAAACCATATAAAGATCTCAAACGAAATAATTTAATAAAATGTTGAGCTTCCCAACTCGATAAAGGATAACTTGCTAAACATAGGCCATACTTCACAATTCGGAAAATCAAGTAATTAATTAAAATACATAATATATTGAGTAGTTCAAAAACTAGATTCTAGAAGATCAATTATTTTACTTCCTATGATTACCCAATTCATAAAACATATTTCAAAAAGTCTTTTTCGTTGTAACCAATCTTTTTCGTCATATTCGAACTAAAATCATACAATAACTGGTATATTGGTGAAACTATCTTTTAGTGATAACTTTAATCATAACATAAATAAAGAAAATAATAATCTCCTAAAAATATATTGTAGATATTGTTATAAAATTGTATGGCTCAAATAATGGTTCAAGAAAACAAAGAGTACAAAAGAAATCTATCTCTCACGTATGGGTCAATCGGTAGTTCTTGATAAACCTTATAAATCCCGAAAATAGGTCAATAGATATGAGTCACGTACTCAAAGTTTTCTAATCATGTACTCCGTAGGTTATTTCAAAATTTGTCATACCTATAGCTTGATTATCCATAATGATATTCAACTGTATTTTTCGAAATGCACTAAATATAATGAAGCTAACATAAGCCGACTTAGAGTATGGAATTCCGATTACATTACAACCCATATCATTCTTAACAAATATATGTATCTTTATAAATCTCACAGAGGTCACATCCTCCAAATATGTAACCAATGCAAACCTTAATACATCTCACTACCAAATCTTCACAAGTCTCACAATCGAATTGGCACAAGTCTCATGTTCATATCTATCACAATGTCTCACAATTAAAATTTCAAGCCTCAAAAATCGAGCTTTTACAATCGTCATGTTTAAATCAATCGAGATATATAAATTAAAAATACAAATATTAAAATCATTGAAATTCTAAAAATGTTCATATCCACATCTTATTTGGGCTTTCCAAATCACAATAGTATAAATAAAACTTAAATCGAAATTCATATTGTTAAACATAAATCACATTCTTAAAATAAAGATAACACAAGCCATAAATTTTCATCAAAGTGGATGGACAATGTGTACCTTCACTGTTTGACCTTGAAACTCCATGATATAATATTTGAATCCGACACCCTTTATACCTTCCTTTCCCGACTACCATTTAAATAATCAATTTCCTAGATCGATGTCAATAGTTTACCTTGCAAACAATATCATAAGAAATTATTACTCATTTGATCAACTTAGAACCCCAAATTTCACCCTTCGTATACTATAAGTCAATAATTAGAATTTTGTTCCTAAACCCAATTGAACAAACTTAAGTACTATAATTGTAAATATAATTAATTGGACTTATTGGGTAGTAACTTTGAGATGTAAAGTCATAAAAGCACCTCAATACCTTTGTTACATTCAAGGCCCACTTGATTTCCTTTAAAACAAGAGGATATATGGCTTGATTGAGAAGCACAACACCACAACAACGAAGTATCAGGAGCAGCAATAACAACATCAATAGAGCAGTCTAGCTGCGGTAGAATAAAGGCAACAGCAGCAACCGGCTTCAGAAGAGCGTATCTCCTAGAATACGGCTCCGAATTGAATGATTCTTTAGCCTAAATTGATTAACTTTTCAAGGTCTGCAACTTTTATGAAGGAAATATTGGATAAAAATGACATTATGCTCGAGATATTTGAGGAAACAAGAACGATTACAACAGAGGAGAGAGTATAAGTTTTCAAACTTATCAATTCTACTGATTGTTTGATCTGAAAATGTGGAGTAATAAAGTGATGATGAAGCATGATTTTATGACACAAAACCAAAGTAATGTCTTGGCACTTCCTCCATATGACACGAAGAGTGAGAGAAAGAAATCAACTTAGTTAAGCTTTAGGAGTCATAAGGGCAAAGAAGTAAATTTACTTTGTTCACAAAATTATAATTTCACTTTAAAAAGTAATTAAATATATAAACTTAGATACCAAATTACAATTTAACAATAGACTTATATTTACAAATAGTTGTTCAGTATGGAAATTAAGCTAATAAAATATAGCTAACTTTTAGTTAAAAGTACCTTAAAATTGGCCTATTACAGGAACGGCGGAGGAGCACCGGCGGTGGTGGCGGCGGCGTGGACAGCAGCGTGAGGGAGAAAGCACAAAGGTTTGTTTTGATGGTTCCTTGTTCATGTGAATAGTGAAGGAGAAGGGCTTGGCTGTTTTACGTGAAATAAGAGTAGAGAAGGGATTTGAGATCTTTGGTTTCACGTGAAGGGGTTTGGGTTTGTTTTGGGTTTATTTATTTGGGCTTTACCAATTTGGACTAGAATTAGAATTGAACTTTTACGTTTGAATCCAAAATCGATTAGGCTTATTTTCCAAATTCCAATGTGTTTTCGTAATTCAAATTCTTTTCAACATAAAATTCTAAAATTATTTTTAATTTCATAAATCGTTAAAATATTTAAAATGTAATTAACTAAAATAAATATACGTTAATTATATATTTATTATTAAAATTCGTAAATTCTATTAAAATATAAATAATTATACGTTAAAATATATTAATAAAATTTATAAATTTACGGGGGATTACATAACCTTTCACATGTGGTAAAATAAATAGTACATTGTGGTACGAATAATTGGCTCAAAAGTATGCTAGACATCCCATACAATAGCATAACAATAAATAATTCATCCCTTACATGTGAACAAACCATACATGCATAAATATTGAACAACATGATTGACAATGAAACCCATACTCATAATAATCCCAACATGCTTGTTCAACCAATAATTCAATAATGTCAATATAATAATCCACATGATTGTTCACCAAACAAATATGAATCCACATAATATAATTCACATCAACAACAATCATGTAATGTCCTTGACAAGACTTGTACGTACCTTGAATACCTAAGCGTAGGGGCCACTTTGCAAAACGATCACTTACTTAGAAATCACCTCCTATCATCAAAATAATGAGACTTTAATTATTTCCATGTTCATTAAATTTCCAGCAACTTTATAAAATATAAAACCTTGTTAAAACTTAAGAATTCAATCGTCCTTTAATAAAATAATCGTCTCAATTTGCAAAACTAATCCCTAGTATGAAAACATACTTCCACCCTTAAAATCAATAAAAATCAACACTTTAGACCTTTTTATAAATCTGAAAATATAATTGATTATCATAATTAAATTAACCACCTAATTATGCTAATCAATTGACCCATTAGGTCTAGGTTAAAATCCTAATTTGAAATTCCCAATAAAACGAATTTAACATGATAAAAATAAATTCTTTATTAAATAAACGAATCTGAAAATTCATGCTTTAATAATTAAAATACGCCTCATGAATCACAACATATAAATCCTTAAAGTACGGTGTTCATAACCGATTCCCAGCATTTTAATTATTCAAAACAATAATAATAATATAATTAAAATACGGAATTGAAATAGAATAGGTAAGGAAGAAGAGGAGTACACCAATCCGGCCTATAGCACGGAACAACCACGAAAATTGTGATTGGGCGAATGAATTGAACGAATGAACGAACAAAACACACACACAATCGACGTGTGTGCGCGCGACAGAGAGGGGCGACGAGCAAGGCACATCAGCGCTGGGCGCTGGGCGTGAGGAAGGGGCGAGAGAGCAGGGATGCGCGCTAGGCGAGAGGGGCAGCAGCAAGGCACGGCGAGAGGGGCAGCAAGCAGAGCAGCAGTGGAGGACACTCGAGTGCGCGCTGCGTGCTGCGAGGCAAGAGAGGGAGTGGGCGAGCGAAGGCAGCGACGGGCGAGCACGAAGACACGAGGATGCTCGTGCTGTGCGGGGCTGCGGGCCGGACAAGAGGGAGAGGAGAGGAGGAGTGTGGGGCAAGAAAAGCAAGAGAGGGTTTATGAAAAATAAGGGGGATCATTTAATGAGGAGAGTCCTATTTATAGGCTCTCATATCACTAGTGGGCTAGGCTTGCCAATTTGATATTGGGCTTAGCATTAAATGATTGGGCTAGCCTTAAGCTTTAGAATTAAATCCTTTTGATTAGGCTTGATTAATAAAACGAGTTGGACTTTTCATTTAAAACCCAAACCTTTTAAAATTATTTGCGACCCATTAAATTTCCCGACTCGAAAATTAAATTCGTTTCGTAATTTATTAAAATAATAAACATTCTAATTAATTGAAATACACTTAAATATTATTTAAATGCGAAATAAATTCTAAAAATCGTAAAATGATTTATAAATATAATAAAATATATTTAAAAATATTATAAAAATACGAGGTATTACAGTCTACCCTCCTTAAAAGAAGTTTCGCCCCGAAACTTGGGTTCGGAAATCAAAATTCAAACTCAAAAATTGAGACTTTATGAGACTTTAATCCGTTCACTTGCAAAATTTTAAGTTGTTGTTGAAGGAAATAATGCCCTTGGTCCAAGTATGCATTTAATGTTAAGTCTAATAAATGCGGTTCATTATTAATTAAACAAGTTAATAATTCAGTGAGATCAAGTGAGCTGAATGCCTAGCTAGAGGCCGCTTCAGTTCAAGTGGAATTAATGATATTAATCCACAGCTTACTCTTGACTGAACCCGTAGGGTCACACAAATAGCACGTAAACGGATCAAGTATTTAATGGCATTAAATTAATACTCCATCTATGGATATTCGGAATAGACGGATCTTGGTTTCAGTGGGAGCTGAGATCGTCAAAGGCAAGCAAGTGAATACTCCGGAAACGATGATATTGCCGGAAACGGAAATATGGATCGTATCGGAAATATAAATATTATCCAAGTCGTAGATGTTGCCGGAAACGGAAACATGGTACGTATCGGAAAATATTATTGGAAATGGAAATATTGCCGGAATCGGAAATATTGCCGGAAACGGAAATATTGTCAGAATCGGAAATATTATCGAAATCGGAAAATAATTCCAGAAACGGAAATATTAAATATTTGTTTGAAACGGAAATTAATTCCGGAATCGGAAATATTAAATATTGTTCGTATCGGAAATGAATTACGGAATCGAGAATTTAATCGAAAGCGTATCGTACGAATTAGCATCGGACGAGGCCTGCCAGACGAAGGCCCAGCACGAAGCCGGGCCATCGCCCAGCAAGCCAAAGCGCAAACACACGCCAAAGCCAAGACCAGGCCCAGCGCAAAGGCCAGGCCCAGCCAAGGCCTTGGGCGCGCGCGCATCAAAGGCAGCGGCGAGCTGGGCCGTGCGATGTGCGTGGGCCGTAAGGCCTGCGTGCGGTGCATTGTGCCACTCGTGTGTGTTACTCGGAATCCTAAGGCTACCGGGATTCGTAATGTGATTAAATCTAATCCTAATAGATAAAGTTTGTTTAATTAGAGTCCTAGTAGGATTATAATTAAATAGATTTGTATTCTAGTAGGATTATAATTCCTTTCCATAAACTCTATAAATAGGTTCCTAGGGTCACATATTTAGAGAGACAATTGAAGTATTCAAAGGTAAGATTTTGGAACAAAATCAGCCAAACACTTGTAGCCTATTAGCCGAAATTCTTAGAACCTTAAGGGCGATTCTAGTTGGTCAAGCTTAAGGCGGATCCGGACGTGCTGTGGACTATCTACGGAGGGACGACACTTGGAGTCCTAAAGACTTGTTCTTGTTCGGTTCGGGCGCAGCTAGGGAGGGCACGCTACAAAGTGTATGCATCTGAATTATGCTAAATGATTATGTTTAAATAATATGTTTCCTGGCATTAAGGTTTTCCGCATGATTTATGTTTTGTCATATGTATCATAACCTAACAGTGGTATCACGAGCCTCTTATTATTTTCATAATCTAAATTGCATGACATGGTTAAATTTTACAAATTTGCAAAGAATTAAAAGGGGTGATTAATTTTCGTAATTGTTAACTAATTGCAAATTGCGTTTATTTAATTATATGTACGCAGTTTTTCGGCAGTTTATTCGTTACTCATCCAAATCGAGTGATTTTTGTGTCAATTCCGCATGTAAAAGGCATTCTAAAATTTTGACAAAATTACTATTTTCCGGCCGAACCCAGAATTCCCAAATTCGAAGCATAACTATGACTTTTCGGAGCTTTTAGTTTTTCGAATGCAAAAGTTTGTAAAATTAAGATGTTAAATTGAATATTGCGATTCTTGTTGATAAATCTTGAGTTTTTGATTGACCTACAGTATATGTTTAACAACTTTGAATGCCTAGACTTGTTAATTATACAACCTAATTTGTAATTATGATTAATTTGTTGAAATTCGAATAATTTAGAATTGATTTGATTTTCATAATTAATTAATAATTTAATTAGGTATCCATGATTAAAAACCACCATAAAAATTGTTAATTTATGTTAAATTTTAAATTTTCATGACCTAGATTTGAATCCATGTTAATCGGAAATTAATTGATTAATTGATTAATAAATTTTTGATTTTTCGCCCTAAAATTATGAAATTAATTTGTTTTATTAATTCGTCATTAATTTTGAATTAAAAATTTTAAATTTTTATGACAAACGCCCATAAATGTTGCACGCACAAAGCAATGGAAGCTACGTGTTACCCTTAAGGGGTGTTGTATAGTGCGGGCACGCGACGACGAGCAAGGGAGCTCGTCGCCCGTGCGGTACGAATGCAGCGAGCAACCAAGTCATGGCGCGCGCGCGCGAGGCAAGGAGCCTGGGCGTGTGTGTGCTATGTTGATGGGCGGTGGGAGAAGGGGCGCGTGCGCGGGAGAGCACTGTTCCGCGCACCAAAGAGCACTGCCTTGCCACGAGAGCTGCGGCGATGCATGCGGGTGAGCAGGCTGCGCGCAAGCGTGGCTTGGCTTGCTGCGTTTGCGCGTGGCTGCTGCTGCATTGTGCCATGGCCATGCGATCGGTCGTGCACTCGATGGGGCTTGGGCGCAACCCAAGTGCTTGTCACGTTACGATTGAGTCGTTTTGAATTTTAATTTGAATTTTCGGTTCGGAATTAATTTTAATTAATTTTAAAATTAATAATTTAAATTGTTTTCTCGGATTTTAATTTTGAATATTATAATTATTATAAATTTTAATTTATACTAATTATTTTACTAAAATTAAACCTTGAATTAATTTAAATTCGTTTAAATCAACTGAAAAATAAATTAAACTAGATGGATTCGATTATAATTTTATATGAGCTTTAAATTTTAATTAAACTTGTATGTTTCCGGTTAGACCAGAAATACATTTTTATGTTTAAAATTAGTAAAGCATGTAAAGTTATTGGTTTAAGTGGGAGCATTTTAGTCATAAACTCTTGATTAGGTCTACAAATACTTTAAGGTTAAACAACTTGATTAGAATTAATAAGGACTGAATAATTGGTAGATTATTGGTGCCCTTGATTAATTGCTGTAAATATTTATGTGATGCATACAACATGTTTTTACTAACCAGCTATGTGGGCCATTCATGATAATGAATGGGTGAATGGTATATATTGTATATGTACTGTTTTGCAGGTTATGAAGTGACTAGTATGGCCCAAATAGGATAGAAAATATGGTCTGCGTACCATTAATTTGAATGTAATTGGTCTAATGCACCAAAATTTGTTTTTCAATTCAAATATGGTCTGCGTACCATCAAATAGTTGTAATTAGTTTAATTATAGCTTATCCTGTTTGAAGAAAATGGCGCCTCCCACGGTGAAATTCAAGAAGTTTCCAATCCATTTTCAAGACGGACTTTGAAGTTGAAGCTTCAAGATGAAGTCGGGCCATACTAGATCACATTTATCTTACGCATGCTTTAAGTTATTTATTGCTGTTAAATATGTCTTAATTATGCATGAGATTTTGGCTTAATTATGTTGCATGATTAAGGATTTTTGTTCACTTATAATCTAACCAACATAGTAAGAGCCTTAAGTTCCAAACTTTATCAATTGAGTTAACAGGTGCCATGCCAAAATAACACTTACTTGGATAACCTTTACATCAATCTAGTAATAGTTTTACGCTCAGCGAGGTGTTACTTATTGATCCTAAAGGGGTAAGGTACACAAATAATTGTGAGTACATGTTAGTTTTGGTGAAACTCAACGATATAAGTAAGGAGTCCTTTTATGTCGTGGCAAATTCGATAGGTTTACCTAATAAGTTCTTAGACGTACCTATCAACCAAGAGTAGTTTCTAGACTATTAGCAAAAGGCTTTTGCTTACCTAAAATATTTTAGAATTGAGTCAAAATACATAATGTGCTTAATTCTTCAATGGTTTTAAGGTCTTGGAATCATTTTATTCACACCTGCCGGAACACATAACTCGAATAAAATGCTAATGACTTGTTTAAATTGCATGATTGATTTAATTTTCAAGTTATTACTCATGATAAATGTTTAGACTTTGCATGCTTCAATGTATGTTTTAATTATTCTTTATAATTAAATATCTTGCACTGCAGTAAATCCTTTTAGAAAGGTAACAGTAAATTTCCTCGATTGGTAGTGAATCCAAGAACAATTCACGGAAATGAGAGAAAGTGAGCAATTTAAAATGTACGTTTCTTATATCGACTTTTATGGTTGTTTTCGAATATCAAAATCAAATGGCAAACTAATTGGTGCTTGTGAAAATACACTGTAGTTTTGAGATCATAAAGCATTGAGTTTAAACGCTCAGCTTTAACAATGGTTCACAACCTAAAATCTTTTTCCATTTAATTCTCGAATGAGTCTAGTCCCTAGACATTCGAATAGATCGATGCTTAGAGAACTTTAATTCTGGTAAGATCATCTAGTTGAAACAGAATATTCAACAAAAATGGTAAGAACTTTGTTGGAGTGACATTGGACATGTCTAAACAAAGTATAAAAGTCAACACTAGAGAATTCAATTCTTAAGGCTATAAGAAAGGGTACAAGAAATAGGAAAACAAAGGAACAGATGAAAGGAATTTACAATTACGTTTCTACATATAAGTTTATGTTTAAAGAAAAGTGACCTAGCAATCAAACTTCCTTGGTATCATACACCGCTTGAGGTTCTTACTTCGGTAATAACTCAAACAATGGAAGCTATGATACACTAATGACCTACAAGTGGGAATTGAAGCATGGCAATGCTACATTAGTTGTAGGGTCATCTAGTTTGTTTTAAGTCCTTTCAAAGGCTGGAACTTAATGGCTATTTTGTTCCATAATCAGCATACCTAAATTTCTGCTTCAAACACAGAAAGACTCACATTAGAAGAATGAAAACAATGCTTGTTTGTTTGTTTGTTTATTTGAATGAAATGGTCATTTACGGTTTGAGTCAATATGCTTGATTAAAACAAACAACTCCTTAACAATAAGAACTTTACTAGGTTCAAATCAATCTCTTGATTTGAGTTCCACAAACCTTTAGCATTGTTGCTTAGACCATATCAACAAGTTAACATTCAAAAGCTCTATTTTGATGGACTTTTGAAAGTTGGTTGATTTCTAGATCAATTCAAGACAAGCTAGTCTTACTTGTTGAAAGTAACAAAATATATGAACTATTGTTAGAACACCTAGACAATAGAGTTCAAAGCTAAAGAAAGATTTTATGACTTTATTATTTCACATAGATTTGAGTGAATATAGGTTTATTTACTCAAAGTGATATAAGTTTGAATCTGTTTGGCTAGTTCAAAGATTCAGAAGTATAAAATCCACTTGGCAAGAAATCATAAAGATCTAGGTTAGATCATGTTGATGATTACTTGAGACCAAAAATGATCATCAATGATTGTGCGTTGTAATTTCACGATCTAGCTCCATAAGATATGGCATATCTAAGTTGGAATGATCGAAGTCAATTAATACTTGATTCGATCAAATGATGAATCATAAAGAATTTTCCTATAATTCTAAACAAAATGCTCAACTACCACCAAACTAAACCAAATTCGTCAAAGCTATTGAAAAGTAATTTCAGAATATCTTTTCATAATATATCTAAAGAGTTCCTAAACTCAGTGGGAGCTTAGTGTTTGTTATTCGACAAACTAAGGCCCAAGAATAGATATATGTTTCATTGTGATTTATTCAAATGAGACACAAGGGTATTGTTTTTACCACGAATTTTTGAGAAAATAATGTTTGTTTGCTCGAATTAATGTCCTTTTTGGAGATTCGTTTCCAAAATGACAAGTGGGAGAAAATAGACCTCGAAAGTCTTCGAGGCGAACAACAAACATAAACGGACATCCCGGAGGCTTTTCGAAGTTCTTTAGAAAATCCGAACACGTATTCTTTAAGGAATTTAGAAGTGGCTTTAAAGAATAGACATCTCTTAGAAGACTTTACAAGTGCTTCAAGGAGAACAGAATATTCAAAGGACTTTCAAGTGGTTGTTGATATTCTATTGTTTGATCGATGTTCTATACCCAAGTAGGTATAGAGTTCAAGTCACTGAAACTATGAGATTCTTCTATTAGATAGTGAAGAAACATGGAGTTCTGGTCACTGAAGCTATGCGATTCTTCTATTAGATAGTGAAGAAACCTACAACTTGCAGTCAAACTATTATCATATAGATTAATGAGTTTGTGACCTGTAAGAAAGCTATGACAAAACCCAGATTCCCTAAAATGGTTAGAGGCCATATATAGACTCAAATGTTTTAAATGGTTAGAGGCAATAAAACATACTCAATGTTTTGATGACAAAATTGAAATTTTGTTGATTTGCAAGAATAGTTTCAAACCTATTGGTTGCAAGTTTGTTTTAAGGATAAAAACCATCAAACATGAAATTGTGTTCACACACAAAGCTAGATTAGTTGCTAAAGGTTACAAGCAAATTCATGACATGGATTGTGTTGAAACCTCATGCATAATCATAATGCCCAAGTCTATAATTCAAGCAATGATTGCATATTGATACATATGGCAATTGGATGACAAAACGTATTCCTCAATCAAATGTTAGAAGAAACTATGTACATGACATGTCATAGGATTTGTGGATCCAAATAAATACTTGAAAAGGAAAGCTAGCTTATGAAATCTAAGTACAGATTTAAGCAAGCAATTGAGAATTAGAAATGTATTTTAGTGAAGCTAATAAGTATTTTAGTTTCATAAAATTTACATAACTCTTATAGATATATAAGAAGTTTAGTGGGAGTACGTAAAACTTAATTGGTCCTATGTGTATCACACACATATCTCTCTATTGTGAAATAACATTCAAATGCTAATGACTTAGATTTGAAATTATTCATCAATGATGGACCATGGCGAAACTTAGTACATACTGGGTATTAAGATCTATTTACAAAGATCTTATGATATTGTTTTGGATTAAGTAATGGCATTTACTAAATCAAACCCGAAAGACTCCATTGGAGATATTCGACCCATGTGAATAAATCTAAGTAGTGAATGTTTGAACTATGTATAAGCATTTACTAAGTTAAACATCAAAGAGTCTAAATGAGATTCTTAACCTATATTATATGTCAAAGAAGTTAGCTGGAATTAGTATCTACTGAAACTAGATGAGCTAAAGTTACATGAATAGAATTCAATTGGGAATTATTCTGCAAAAGAATTTATCATGTATGATATAATATGAGGATCGCCAAAAACGTATCGTATGACTTTAGGCATGACGAACCTATACCAATCTCTATTGATCTAAGTGAAGATCAACTAGATTGAGATCAAGAATACTTATGGTACTTGAAAAGGTACATAGGAATAGTTCTTGATTCAAGGAAATAAAGATATGCTAAATATTGATGCTACACGCATAAACACTGGTAAAGGATCAAGCAAGATCCCTTTGGAGTTAACCATTGGCAAGGACGAGCTATAGAGCATCGTTTTTTGAAATGGCAACATGGATTGAAGACCATGAGTTGTTGAGCGGGAAATTAAATAATTTCTATGTTCTAAGATACAGCTGGAAAGTCTTCCACATATCTATGAACTGCTTGGATAAGAAAATCCAAACAAAGCATCACTAGCAACCTAAACAGTTGAAGTAAAAGTAATTATTGCCTAAGAAGCAATAAAACAGGGTTGTTTATGTTAAAGAGTTCGTCACTAAACTTAAGTGGATCACATGTCTGCTGGCTTGATGGTTCTTCATTACAAAATGCGTAGAACCACTATTTTAGCAAGAAAGACTAGATCACAAAATAAACATACTCAAAAGATCTTATCATCTATCTTGAAGAACATTCGATGAAAAGGATATTAAGATTGGCAAAGCATGATAACTAAACCTATGCAACAAGTGAGAAACAACACTCACATTGTAGCACTGGTAATCAAGCATAGCTTTGAATTCCATGAACTGTTTTAAAGATGGGTTTGAGGCCCATGGTTGTAAAACATTAGGGTTGAACATTTATCATATATGAAATGTATTTTCATATTCCATTTAATCTTGGTTTAGTATTAAATGATGAGTCCCTTCAATTTGACAATATATTCAAGATAGACTGTCAGGACCAGTCCTATGACTAAGAAATTTCTATCAAGTGAACTTGAATGTCAAAAGTTGAAAATGGTCCCTGGTCGGAGTTTTCAATAAAGATGGACGCATAGAAAATGTTAGACGACTAGAATGCAAGATGACTAGTAGTTCTGTTTCTTGAGCTATGTGGACATGGCAATGTCGTAATCATTTGCATAGATACTTACTTTGGGAAGACTAGTATCGGACAGACCTATGAAACTTTACTGTAAGAGATGAAAATCTGTCATAAGTAAATTTCATTAAAATTATTAGACACTAATCCTCAATACCTGAGTGATTTGAGATTACTTGTTTGAGAACTGCTTATTTTGACGTTGTCAACCGTCGCACCGTAAAAGGAGGCTATAAAGGCAACGCTCAGGTAATCACCTATCAAACGAAGTCTAATCTCATGATCGCAAGATTGGGATTGTCCTCTCATAAATCGGGATGAGATGCTTAAACGTTGTACAAGGCCACTTGGAGAGCTAGAAACTGTAAAATGCATGGCCGTGCTCAGATGAATCATAGGCTATGATTATCTGTTTATTTGATCAGTTGAACTCTGAAACCGAGAAACACCTCTGGACATAATAAGGATGACAACTCTTACCTTATGTTCAAGAGAAATCATCGAGCGACAAAGGAATTAGGAAATGCACACTTGTCCCTAAGGACAAGTGGGAGACTGAAGGAAATAATGCCCTTGGTCCAAGTATGCATTTAATGTTAAGTCTAATAAATGCGGTTCAGTATTAATTAAACAAGTTAATAATTCAGTGAGATCAAGTGAGCTGAATGCCTAGCTAGAGGCCGCTTCAGTTCAAGTGGAATTAATGATATTAATCCACAGCTTACTCTTGACTGAACCCGTAGGGTCACATAAATAGTACGTAAACGGATCAAGTATTTAATGGCATTAAATACTCCATCTATGGATATTCGGAATCGACGGATCTTGGTTTCAGTGGGAGCTGAGATCGTCAAAGGCAAGCAAGTGAATACTCCGGAAACGATGATATTGCCGAAAACGGAAATATGGATCGAATCGGAAATATAAATATTATCCAAGTCGTAGATGTTGCCGGAAACGGAAACATGGTACGTATCGGAGAATATTATTAGAAATGGAAATATTGTCGGAATCGGAAATATTGCCGGAAACGGAAATATTGCCAGAATCGGAAATATTATCGAAATCGGAAAATGATTCCGGAAACGGAAATATTAAATATTTGTTCGAAACGGAAATTAATTCCGGAATCGGAAATATTAAATATTTTTCGTATCGGAAATGAATTCCGGAATCGAGAATTTAATCGAAAGCATATCGTACGAATTAGCATCGGACGAGGCCTGCCAGACGAAGGCCCAGCACGAAGCCGGGCCATCGCCCAGCAAGCCAAAGCGCAAACACACGCCAAAGCCAAGACCAGGCCCAGCCAAGGCCTTGGGCGCGCGCGCATCAAAGGCAGCGGCGAGCTGGGCCGTGCGCTGTGCGTGGGCCGTAAGGCCTGCGTGCGGTGCATTGTGCCACTCGTGTGTGTTACTCGGAATCCTAAGGCTACCGGGATTCGTAATGTGATTAAATCTAATCCTAATAGATAAAGTTTGTTTAATTAGAGTCCTAGTAGGATTATAATTAAATAGATTTGTATTCTAGTAGGATTATAATTCCTTTCCATAAACTCTATAAATAGGTTCCTAGGGTCACATATTTAGAGAGACAATTGAAGTATTCAAAGGTAAGATTTTGGAACAAAATCAGCCAAACACTTGTAGCCTATTAGCCGAAATTCTTAGAACCTTAAGGGCGATTCTAGTTGGTCAAGCTTAAGGCGGATCCGGACGAGTTGTGGACTATCTACGGAGGGACGACACTTGGAGTCCTAAAGACTTGTTCTTGTTCGGTTCGGGCGTAGCTAGGGAGGGCGCGCTACAAAGTGTATGCATCTGAATTATGCTAAATGATTATGTGTAAATAATATGTTTCCTGGCATTAAGGTTTTCCGCATGATTTATGTTTTGTCATATGTATCATAACCTAACAGCTGTACTCTTTACATGATTAAAAAGGACAATAATAATAAGTGCAAATTCAATAGAAAGCACTAAATTGAGCATGAAATAGGGGAAAATAAGGTAAAAAGCGCGAAATTCTACCGCACTCTACCCCCCTTAAAAGACACAAGTTACGACCCCGTAACTCAACTAACCTCGGGAAAAAGCTCGGGATATTTCTTTCTCATTTCGTCCTCCGCTTCCCAAGTTGCTTCTTTAGATTCTTGATTAGACCACAACACTTTGATAATTTTCACATCCTTAGTACGTGTACTACGCACTTTACTATCCAGGATTTTGACAGGTCTTTCCTCGAAAGTTAAACTTTGGTCTAATTCTATGGTCTCCGGTTGCAACACATGCGACTTATGCGGAACATATTTCCTTAACTGAGATATGTGAAACACATTATGCACTCTATGCAAGTCCATAGGCAAGGCTAGTCTATAGGCTACCTTTCCAATTCGTTCTAAGATTTCATATGGGCCTATGTACTTAGGGCTTAATTTCCCTTTCTTTCCAAATCTCATGACACCTTTCATTGGTGACACTTTTAGCAACACCTTATCACCTATGTTGAACTCTTCATCCTTACGTTTCAAGTCCGCATAACTCTTTTGGCGATCCTGCGCCTCTTGAATTTTCGATTGGATGGTTTGGATTTGGTTCATGGTGTCCTCTATCATTTGAGGTCCCAACACTACGGTTTCACTAATGTCATTCCAACAAAGGGGACTTTTACACTTCCATCCATACAAGGCCTCAAATGGTGCCATCCATATACTAGCATGATAGCTATTCTTATATGAAAACTCAATCAAATCCAGGCTATATTCCCAACTTCCTTGGAAATCGATGACGCATGCTCGCATCATGTCCTCAAGGGTTTGGATGGTTCTCTCAGTTTGTCCATCTGTGGCTGGGTGGAAGGCTGTACTCATTTTCAATGTCGTACCAAAGCTCTTCTGCACACTTTTCGAGAAATTCGAAAGAAACCTTGAATCCCTATCTGATACGATATCCTTAGGAACTCCATGTAACCTCACAACATTCTTAATGTAAGCTTTAGCAAGTTGTTCCATTTTCTAGGTTTCCTTCATTGGTATAAACACTGCTGACTTGGTCAACCTATCTACCACAACCCAAATCGTATCATTTCCGATTTTTAACTTAGGCAAACAAGTGACGAAGTCCATAGAAATACAGTCCCATTCCCAGCTTGGAATCTCTAAAGGTTGGACCTTCCCTTGAGGTCTCCTGTGCTCTATCTTGACCTTTTGACAAGTCAGGCATCTAGCCACAAATTCAGCCACTTAGTTCTTCATTCTGGGCCACCAATAAATCTTTTTCAAATATTTATAGAACTTGTCACCCCTCGGGTGCACAGAATATGGCGTATTGTGCCCTTCCTTCATCAACTTTTCCTTCAATTCTCCACACCTTTGAGGCACGCAACTACTAACGCATTAACACCATGACTTGATTTCCTACTCAAGGCATATACAACTATATTCGCTTTTCCTTCATGGTACTTAATATCCAAATCATAGTCCTTGATTAACTCCAACCACCTTCGTTGGCGCATATTCAGATATTTCTATGTTAAGATATATGTACTTTAAACTCTTATGATCCGTGAATATTCTACACTTCACACCATACAGATAGTGTCTCCATATCTTCAATACAAACACTATAGCAGCTAGCTCTAAATCATGGGTAGGGTAATTAGATTCATATGGCTTCAACTGCCTCGGCGCATACGCAATAACCTTCCCGTTCTGCATCAACACACACCCTAAACCATTCGAAATTCGAAAGAAACCTTGAATCCCTATCTGATACGACATCCTTAGGAACTCCATGTAACCTCACAACATTATTAATGTAAGCTTTAGCAAGTTGTTCCATTTTCCAGGTTTCCTTCATTTCTATAAACACTGCTGACTTGGTCAACCTATCTACCACGACCCAAATTGTATCATTTCCGGTTTTTGATTTAGGAAAACAAGTGACGAAATCCATAGAAATACAGTCCCATTTCCAGCTTGGAATCTCTAAAGGTTGGACCTTTCCTTGAGGTCTCCTGTGCTCTATCTTAACTTTCTGACAAGTCAGGCATCTAGCCACAAATTCAACCACTTCATTTTTCATCCTTGGCCACCAATAGATCTTTTTCAAATCTTTATACAACTTGTCACCACCTGGGTGCACAGAATATGGCATATTGTGTCCTTCCTTCATCAATTTGTCCTTCAATTCTCCACACTTTTGAGGCACACACCACCTGCCTATGTACCTCAAACTTCCATCATCATGGATTATGAAATCTAACTCCTTGCCTTGCGAAATCTTTTCCTTGATTCGCTCCAACTTCACATCACCAGCCTGATTCTCCCTAATCTCATCGGATATTGACGGCTGGATGGTTAAGGCATTCATCATTCCCTCAAGACTTTCACCATTCACTATTTCAATATTCAAACGCTGCATGTCCTTACACAGCTCGTTAGCAACTACTATCGCATTAACACTATGACTTGATTTCCTACTCAAGGCATCCGCAACTACATTGGCTTTTCCTTCATGGTACTGAATATCCAAATCATAGTCCTTCATTAAATCCAACCACCTTCGTTGGCGCATATTCAGATCCTTCTGTGTGAAAATGTACTTTAAACTCTTATGATCCGTTAATATTCTACACTTCACACCATACAGACAGTGTCTCCATATCTTCAATGCAAACACTATGGCGGCTAGCTCTAGATCATGGGTAGGGTAATTGGTTATTCCCTTGATTCGAGTTCCCAACATCCTTTCTTTTCTCAGTACATCCATTCTTCCTTTGTTGTAACCCATACAGGTGAGAAGCTTTTCCGTACAGGGTGTCTAATGAGGTAAAGGTCTCTCCAGACAACAACAATTGAAGTCCATGGTCAATCCATTCTCAAATATTTCATCCCTGATCTCTTCCGTTGCCACCACTTCAGGTGCAAACATAGACAACTCTATAAACTTAGAATAGTATTCTGTCACAGATAGACCCTCCATTTTGAGTTCGATGAACTCCTGCACCTTTTGCTTCTTCAGATAAGGTGGGTAAAACTTGTTCCTTAATGCGGTTTTAAACGCTTCCCACCCAAAGTTAGGTGTGGCTCTAAGGGTATTCTCACATCGTTGCCACCATAAATCAGCTTCACCTCTAAGGTAGTACACAACACTGTTTACCCTAAGGTTTTCGGGGCAATTCACAGCTACGATAAGCTTATCAAATTCTCTCAACCAGTTTTCAAGCCCACTTGGTTCAATCTCTCCGCTATACAGTGGAGGCTTGCTTTAAGCTATTTTCTTAAACATTTCCCCAGCCGGATCATGCACTGGGTTGGCTCTAGTTTGAGCTAGGTCTCGAACTACCTCAGCTAGTTGTCTAACCACTTCAGAAATCTCTTGGTTAGCCATATCCCTTCTCTTGAATAGAATAAAAGACTAACTTTAATATTGGTTGGACACGACATTACTAAGGCACTAGTTCGACAACGAACCCACTCACAATAAGAACACAAACAACACGTGCCCTAGGGGAGTTGGCGCCACTTTGGGCCTTCTCTCCCACCTATTCGATGCATGTCATTTTAGATGGTTTCTAATTTTACCACCTTGCACATAAAATTTCATTGAAGAAATAACAATTAATGCCTTTGCGATACCCACCAAAACTTAGAATTGAAAATTGAACTTAAGAGATAACGAAAAGGAAATTCTATGCTTTTATTAATGCTTCAATGATAAAGTCTTACATCCATCAATGATATAACTTTTATTTCTCCAAACTATAATAGAACTAATAACCATAAGTAGTAGCTTTGCCACTTTATTATTCAACGAAATAAATAACTAAGGATTACATTTCTCTAAAGACTAATGTCATCACGACGATGATTTCTTTCTTTGTATTGCTCTGGAGTAAAGTCTTGATCATTAGGATCATCCAAGTCTTCTTCCGGATCAAAGTCTTCATCCATAGCCTCATCATCCTGTTGTGGCTCACTATCAACCACATTGTTCTCTTCAAGCTCATCATCAGATCCACTAGATATCTCAATTGTTGGTTCAGGAACTACAGGATTAGGATTTTCAATCTCCACTACATCATCATCATCATTCTCCTCAACATCATTAATTAGCTTGCTCATCATGGATCATGCCATCTTCACCATCACTTTATACTCCTCCATAGCCCATACCTAGACCCGCAGAGTACTTCCCATCCTCATAGCTATTCTCCGCAACCTCTAAGATAGTAGTGAGAACCTCAGTATCATACTTCCACCTACCATCTCCAGTCCCATATTTGTACCAATTAGGGGTACCATCATTATATTGCATGTCACTGAACTTGTTCTTAAGGTCTATGTAAGGGTTCTTATGGGGAAAAAATGAATAACCATACTAGCCATCATATCCTTATGCCTAAGATGGGGCATATCCTTGGTCGAAGCAAAATAGTTGCAAGCAAACACGATCTTCTGGACATACATATGAGGAGTCTCGTTATCCAGCTTCTCTAGGTATCCTAGACTTGAGAACTTAGAAGGTAGCATCTTAATTCCTGAAAATTTACAACTAGAAAGTCTTACTAACGTGTTCCCATAGAAATTCCAACCCAAAAAGGATACAATAATTAGTTCGTGGAGCCATACAATTTCAATGCACAAGTATATGCTCAACATGAATTATGATACAAATAATCATACAAGGCAAGATAAAGCATGGTTAAAACACATACATGGCAATTATTAGCTCACATAATCACATGAAATGCATACTTAAACTAATATGCCCTTCTTAATCTACCCATTCCTCACTTGAAAATAATATTAATTTTCGAAATTAATTAAGAAATAACTCCTAACTTAGTTGAAATTATTAAAATTAAAATTGAAAATTAAATAAGAATTATTAATTTAAATAAATTAATTTCGGATAATAATTAAGAAAATCCGAAAATATTTTTTTTTTTATTTTTTTTTAAATTTGAAAATAAATCTGAATAATTAAATAAATAAATAAATTCGGACATTTAAAGGAAAATCCGAAAAATTAATTCGAATTTATTTCGAAAATTTCAAATAATTAAAGATTTCGAAAATTTGATTAAATTAAATATAAAAAAATCTAAACTTTTCAACTTGTTTCAAATGGCCCAAAATAATTGGTATTTGACCTTTAAAATATTGAGTACTCAAAATAATACGTTTTGACTTTAGGAAAATAATATTTTTAAAATCCTAAAGTTTCGCATTAGTCTCCGATTACCACTTTGTAGTATTGCTTACTACAAAGAAGGAATGAAACTAAGCTCTAGTATACCACTTTGTAGTATTACCCTAATAATTCCTTGCTTTTATAAAACCATTTTCCAACTTAAAATAAAGCAATTACTAAAGTATTACCGCCACCGTGATAACGGTTAAGGCTATTACCAGAATTACGCAGCGGAATTTAATGTCAACTAACTTTTAAAACATAAATAATTAAATTATCGAGGCCTCCTACAAATTGGAACCATAATGGCCCAAAAACCAAAGTATTAAAACTTCAACAATTCAAAACACAATTAAAGTATAAATAAAAATAGTTTTAAAGTACGAAAGCATGCAGCTCTCTCAATCATCCCAAGCCACATGATTTCGATCGTACTTCGATCTACCAACCTGATATATTATTCTACTCCCCAACAATGCAAGTGCAAATGATGGATCATCATAGGGTCATTAAGGCAAAGGCCATGACCAAAAGTCACAAAGCACGTAGTCAGCAAAAAGCTGAGTACTTACAAGACTAGAGTGAAATAAAGCTATAAACATACATCACTCACTAAGTACTAATCAACATGCAAAAGCCATTTAATAATTAACAAGAAAATCATGAATACAAGACTCGACTCTTGACTAGACTCTTGACTCACAATTTAATTAGAATAAGCTTCGAACGGGCCAAAAGAATATTCCATAAAGGAAGGGTGTTGGGAGCCCACCAAACACCATAATAAATAATAAATAACGGAACATACCGAGTGTCGGGCCATACTGACGGAATTCCAGCGCATAATATGAATGAAACAACGTCTTGTATCATTAGTAGGAGATCAAACTTTCCGGCAAGTCTCCCCCCATTGTTCATACTCAAGGTATATACGTTCCTAGAGTTTTGAAGCTTGTTCTGGTTGCACTTTACATTTATTAATATTTTATTAAAGCGAACTCGATACTCAAACAAACATACATACATACAATTAATAAACAACAACCAAAACAATCTTATTTTAATTCTTTAGGACTTGTGATCAATCATCAAGACATAGTGAAATTACTACCAAGTTCCTTCTCACAAAAGGTGAGATTCCACATCATGCCCATTAACATGAGGGTTGTGCCCTTGCACGACAAATCCTAATTCATTTCATATAAAATATTCCCAACTGAACCCTACATGTGCGGTGGCTTACGTGAGCTAACCCTTCACATGTGGTAAAATAAATAGTACAACGTGGTACGAATAATTGGCTCAAAAGTATGCTAGACATCCCGTACAATAGCATAACAATAAATAATTCATCCCTTGCTTGTGAAACAAACTAAACATGCATAAATATTGAACAACATGATTGACAATGAAATCCATACTTATAATAATCCCAACATGTTTGTTCAACCAATAATTCAATAATGTCAATATAATAATCCACGTGATCATTCATCAAACAAATATGAATCCACATAATATAATTCACATCAACAACAAACATGTAATGTCCTTGACAAATAGTGTGGTCGCCCTAGACTTGTACGTACCTTGAATACCTAAGCGTGGGGGCCACTTTGCAAAACGATCACTTACTTAGAAATCACCTCCTATCATCAAAATAATGAGACTTTAATTACTTTCATGTTCATTAAATTTCCAGCAACTTTATAAAATATAAAACCTTGTTAAAACTTAAGAATTCAATCGTCCTTTAATAAAATAATCGTCTCAATTTGCAAAACTAATCCCTAGTATGAAAACATACTTTTTCCACCCTTAAAATCAATAAAAATCAACACTTTAGACCTTTTTATAAATCTGAAAATATAATTGATTATCATAATTAAATTAACCACCTAATTATGCTAATCAATTGACCCATTAGGTCTAGGTTAAACCCCTAATTTGAAATTCCCAATAAAACCAATTTAACATCATAAAAATCAATTCTTTATTAAATAAACGAATCTGAAAATTCATGCGTTAATAATTAAAATACGCCTCATGAATCACAACATATAAATCCTCAAATTACGGTGTTCATAACCGATTCCCAGCATTTTAATTATTCAAAACAATAATAATAATATAATTTAAAATACGGAATTGAAATAGAATAGGTAAGGAAGAAGAGGATTATACCAATCCGGCCTATAACACGGAACAACCACGAAAATTGTGATTGGGCGAAAGAATTGAACGAACGAACGAACAAAACACACACACACACTCGACGTGTGTGCGCGCGGCAGAGATGGGCGACGAGCAAGGCACAGCAGCGCTGGGCGCTTTGCGCGAGGAAGGGGTGAGAGAGCAGGGACGCGCGCGCGCTGGGCGCGGGGGTTTGCGCGCTGGGCGAGAGGGGCAGCAGAAAGGCAGGGCGAGAGGGGTAGCAGCAAGGCAGGGCGAGAGGGGCAGCAAGCAGAGAAGCATCGCAGGGCACTCGAGTGCGCGCTGCGGGCTGCGAGGCAAGAGAGGGAGTGGGCGAGCGAAGGCAGCGACGGGCGAGCACGATGGCACAAGGCAGCTCGTGTTGTGCGGGGCTGCGGGCCGGACAAGAGGGAGAGGAGAGGAGGAGTGTGGGGCAAGAAAAGCAAGAGAGGGTTTATGAAAAATAAGGGGGATCATTTAATGTGGAGAGTCCTATTTATAGGCTCTCATATCACTAGTGGGCTAGGCTTGGCAATTTGATATTGGGCTTAGCATTTAAATGATTGGGCTAGCCTTAAGCTTTAGAATTAAATCCTTTTGATTGGGCTTGATTAATAAAACGAGTTGGACTTTTCATTTAAAACCTAAACCTTTTAAAATTACTTGCGACCCATTAAATTTCCCGGCTCGAAAATTAAATTCGTTTCGTAATTAATTAAAATAATAAATATTATAATTAATTGAAATACACTTAAATAATATTTAAATGCGAAATAAATTCTAAAAATCGTAAAATGCTTTATAAATATAATAAAATATATTTATAAATATTATAAAAATACGAGGTATTACATGGGGCATCGATCGATCAAATTAATAACATTCACATTGTCCTTATTCCAAAAAAGAAACAATGCCTTTCTACCAAAGATTATCGCCCTATTAGTTTGTGCAATATCTTGTATAAGATGATATCGAAGGTAATCTCAAATAGATTAAAGGTTTTGCTCCAAGAAGTAATAAGTGAAGGTCAAAGTTCCTTTGTCCCCAGACGCTTAATCACGAACAATGTTTGAGTAGTTTATGAATTGTTCCATTTTATGAGGAAAAAGAACAAAAGGGTGAAGGAGTTTATGGCGTTGAAACTGGACAAGAGTAAAGAGTACGATAAGGTGGAATAGTGTTTTATTCACGGCATGATGGTCAAGTTGGGCCGACGAGGGATTTGTTGACTTGATTATGAAATGTATTACTTCTGTCTAGTACTTAATCTTGTTTAATGGGTTCCCGACTGCCTCTTTCAAACCGAGTAGGGGTCTTCGGCAAGGTGACCCACTATCTCCGTTCTTATTTCTGATTTGTGTTGAGGGTTTTTCTGAGCTCCTTCGCGATGCAAAACAGCGGAATTTAGTTCATGGTGTTAAAATTGGCAGACATGTTTCTCCTATTTCTCACCGGGTTTTTTTTTTGCATGTGACACCCTTTTATTCACCAGAGCCAATGACACGAAGGCGGAGGCGATAGGTGACATTCTTACTACCTATTAAATTGCTTCTGGACAGAAAATTAACTTAGAGAAATTGGAGGTTTCTTTCAGCCAGAATATGAGCATGAATATGCAGAATATGCTTCTGGAGAAGTTGAATTTCATGGCCGTTGAAGAACACGAAAGATATCTTGGGCTCCCCACCTTCATGGGAAGATCTAAGAAAGTTGTTTTCCAAAGTTTACTACATGGAGTCTGGAAAAAAGTCAAGGTGTGGAAAGAAAGGTGCCTATCAAGAGCGGGCAGGGAAGTACTTTTAAAATCAGTCGCACAGGCAATCCCTACCCATTATATGCAATACTTCAAGATCCCTGAGGGCATTATTAACAAAATCCTTGTACTTGCATAAATTTTTGGTGGGGCCGAACGGGAAGTGAGAGAAAGCTGGCCCTAATCAATTGGGGAAAAAATGTGTCGATCAAAGGACAAGGCCGGTTTAGGGGTACGAGATTTGAACGCCTTCAATATTTCACTACTTTCCAAGAAATGTTGGCACCTCTTGTCCAATCCAGACTCTTTTCCTGCCACTGCCCTCAAAGGTAAATACTTTCCCAGAACGAGTCTTTGGGACACAAAAATCCCGCAAAATGCCAGCTACGTACACATGGATATCAATCTTGTCTGCGAGAGGTTTGCTCGAAAGTCTTACAATTCAAGGTGAGTGGCGGGTAATGGACAAACTGCTAGGTTTTGGAAGGACACGTGGATTCCGACCCTCTTTGGGGGGAAGTTATTCTCCGCGGCGTCGAATGATACTATTGGTACCACTACTGTTGCAAGCTGGAAACTGAGTGAAGTATTTGGCTGGGACGCGAAAAGTCCTCAATGAGCACTTGACTGCAATAGAAGTTGAAGCCATCAAAAGAGTCCCCCTAGAAGTGAGTGATCGTGCTGATTTTTGGAGCTGGAAATACACGAGTTAAGAATGGTGAGTTTAGCGTGCGGAGTGCCTACCAAGCGGAGACTCAAAGGAGGACTGGGGATATTGAAACTTCCATTGGAGAACCAAATACTCTTATATGGAATAAGGTATGGAGTGCTTGTGTACCCCAGTAAGTAAAGAATCTGGTTTGGCGTGCAATCAACAATGGGTTGCCTACCATGAGGAATTTGGGTCGAAGAGGGGTACCTTTCCAACCTGTTTGTCCCCGTTGAGGTTAAAATGAGGAAAATTCTATGCATATGTTTTCATCTTGTCTTGAGAGAAACCTTATTTGGCGCATATCCCCCGCCCCAATGCAAGAAGGTGAAGGTGACAATGAGGAGTTTGCGGGCTAGTGCGAGAACATGGTGGAAAAGTGAACGATTGAGAGAGCACGGGAGCTTGTGATGATGTTTTTATTGCAAATCTGGAATGTGAGAAATGTGTGGGTTTTCGAGAAGAATATGGGATCTGATAATGGTTTGTAACAGGACTTTGAGGCACCTAGGTGAGTTCGAAGCGGCAAAGAAAGGGCTGAAGAAAATGTGCCCACACCTCCCATGATCACACATTGGCAAGCCCCTCCAATTGATTGTTTCAAGCGGACACGGATGCAACCACAAATTGACTCTTCTACTGGTTTGGGTATGGTGGACAACGACTCGGTTAACGATGTTTTAATGTCTGCAACAAAACGAAGTAACTCACCCATGGAGGCTCTATGTTGAGAGGCAGAAGTTATGCGGTTTGGTGTCACTTATGCGTATGATGCTGGATTCAGGTCCATAATAGTAGAGTCTGACCGCCTCTCGCTGGTAAAGATGCTAAAGAAGAAAAAAAAGGAAAAAAACGTGTCAAGGTGTTTGTTGACGACATACTGTCAAAGTCGCATCAGTTTAGCCTTATTTCATTTAAGTTTTCTAGCTGAAAATGTAATCAGGTTGCACATTCTTTGGCTAAACTTTCACTCGAAATTGATGATGTGAGAGTTTGGGTGGAAGAGTATCCTCATGACTCTTCTGCTTTTGTAATATTAGATAAAATGGCTATTGAATCAAAATTCAAAATTTCTCATCAAACAAAAAAAAACAATAAAAACCAAAACAACTATACTTATAAAATAATAATAATAATAATAATATAATAATAATAACAATAATAATAATTATTATTATCATTATAATAATAATAATTATTATTATTATTATTATATTTTATTATCTGATTTGATTTGATCTAGTATAATATAATCTGATTTGATATGATCTATTATAATATAATATGATTTGATCTGATCTGATCAATAATATTTTCTCTGTTCCATGATGTTCTTCCCGGTTGGTATCGGGGAGGAGATTAAAAAATGGAATCTTGGTATGATTGGGTGTAAGAGAAATGATTGGGGTAAGAGATTCTACTCTTTGAAAAAAAAAAGGAAAATGAGAGATTTTATTAAAAGAATCATAAAATAAGGTGGTTGAATGAATTGGGGTTGTGAATTAAATAAATAAAATGGGTGGGGAAATCATGGGAATAATTTGGTAGGTGGATGAAGTAAAAGTAGGATATGATATGATATGAAATTAAATTGTAAAATGAAGGTAATTTGGTAAAAAAAAATGCAAAAAATAGTAAAGACTCTAACTGGAAAGAAAAAAAAGGAACGTTAAATCAGAAAACGAAAAAAAACATTTAGGAACGGAGGGAGTAATAGTATCTGATATGATATGATATGATCTGATCTGATCTGATCTATTAATATATAATCTGATCAGATCTAGTTCTGAAAATGGAGAAATTTCCAAATAATCTCCTTGATTGGCAAAATAAGCCAATCAAGTGGCAAAGGTGTAATAAACAAGAAAATATGGGTAGAAGGGGAATTGCAAAGGGAAATCAAATTTCACGGAGTTAACGCGATTTTATCAAATTGTCTATCTCTCTTATCTATTTTTTATCCATGGCTTCTACTTTTCTGAGTTTCTCTCACCTCTCTCGTTTATATCATCAATGGTTTCTAATTTTCTGGACCCTCTCTCGTCTATTTCATCCATGGCTCTCTCATCTCTCACGTCTGTTTCTCTCTCACATATCTTACTGTTTCTACCAGATAAACGGTAAATATAATATCTTGGGAATTAGCTTGACCGATGACGTACTTGACCGTGATTTCCTTATATCCAACCACCCACGTTATCGTTTTTAGACAATCCCTGAATATGTCCGAGGAACCTTCGTATGATAATTAAAATTATATAAGTTATTGTTAAGTGAGAAGAACTAGAGAGAGAGTGACTGATTTGCTTTTTTAGGTAATGATTAGATAGCCTTTTTTTAATGATTACAGCAGAATATTTATATGATTACACGGGGGTAATTATGTAATTATATCTACTTCTAATGAACAGCTGTCCTTGAATAAGGAGACCTCAGGGGCATTTTGGTCTTTTATATCGGATTGGGCCGGCCATGTATATGGGCCCAAACAATTAACCCCGCGCTCGACATAGGAGATGGCGTCTTCGGTATGTCGTGTGTTGAGCGGATCTCGTACGGAGTAGGCCTTGTTTTTCTCCTTTGTTTATATCAGCGTCGAGGAACCACCTTGCCTCCTTATGCGTCAACGAAGGGGTCGTTCGGTCGAGGAGTGTTTCTGCCAAGGACTTGCTCTTGGTCCTCGTTTTGTCAAGGAACCCGTCCTGTGTTCGGTTGAGACGACCAGCCGAGGAGCTATCCTCCTTGCGCGCTTGGTCCTCGTCTTGGGTTGCACTTGTGTTTGGTTGAGACGACCAGCCGAGGAACTCCTCTTGTGTTTGGTTGAGACGACCAGCCAAGGGATCCATCTTGTGCTCCATTGAGACAGATTTGTGTGTTGGTGTGGCATTGGTGGGTTGAGGAGCTCCCCTGTCGAGGGACTTCCTTTTGAGCTCGCGCGATATGGGCCGGTCGAGGAACACAAGATGATTTCTTCGGCTTAGGAATGCTGGCGTGATATTTCGGCTTAGGAACGTCGGTCACCCTCGGCCGAGGAACCAATTGTTGTACCCGCGTTTGGGTGCTCCATGATCCTTGGTCGAGGTACTTGCTGCAAACTTGTGCGTTGACGAAGGATTCCTTCGGTTGAGGAGCTTTATTACTTGGGTAATGATATTCGGCCTCTTACCCTCGGTCGAGGAACCACTTGCTGCATCCGCGTCTCATAATTCAATGTTTGGGTGCTCCTCATGCTTGGTCGAGGGACTTTCTCGCATTAGGACGCTCCCTAGCCCTCGGTCGAGGCACTCACTACAACCTCGTGTATCAACGAAGGAGACTTTTGGGCTCAGCCGAGGGATTTCTTGGCCAAAGAGCATTTGGTGTGGCAGCCGTGAGCGTCGAGGAACTTCTTGGCTTTGGCCGAGGAGCTTATTGGCCTTGGTTGGATTAACACCACTTACTCTTGGTGTTAGAGGTATGATGTTACATCTTTGAATCCTATGCCTTACTCATAGTGGGCCGAGGACCTTCTATTTACTTGTTATATCATAGATATTATCTCGTGCGTTCATATTTTTGGCCGAGGAGAGTTATTTATGTAAGGGAAATTGCTTTGCACCGAACGTCTCTCTCGTTGGTCTAGCTAAGACATCTTGGATTAGTCAAGGGGTTAGTAAGCCCCAAGAGCGAGATCCGATGTGTAGTGTAATCCGACCTCAATAAGAGGAGGGTGACTTTGGATGAAGGTCTTTCGAATACTTTGAATGAAATGCTCAAGTACGCCTTGGAGGAAGGTCTTCAGGCACTTAATTTGATCTTAAGTGTTTTCTCTTATTTTTTGTTTGGCCTTGGGGCCCAGAGAAGGGCTAATGAGCCTTGTGAATCTCGAAAGATGGGCCCGCAGACGACACGATTGAGTCAGTACGGTCGAAGGGAACGTTGTTCGTGAGTTTGAGTAGTAGGGCTTGTTGGGCCTCATAATGAGCTTTTGCTTTTCCTTAGTTTTCCCATAGCCGCCGCCCCCTTTCTGACCTAGCTCTTGGAGTTTCAATATATAAATGGGGGAATTCTCTTATTATTTATTCACTTCTCCATTAATCCTCAAGAGAGCTACATACTTTTGGTTATGTCGAGGGGGTTTATATAAAAACATCGCTTTGAGTATTCGGGTCCTTGGTCAGCCGGGCCGACACCCAGCTCGACCATTATTCAACCAGTTGTCGACGCCTTTCCCCGGCAGTCCGTCGACGCAGCACAGGTCAAATTCATCGCCTTAAGTATTCGGGTTTTTGGTCAGCCGCGCCGACACCCAGCCAGACCATTATTCGGCCAGTTGTCGACGCCTTACCCGAAGGTCCGTCGACGCAACACAAACCAGCCGGCTCGGCTTCCCGTTGACGTGTCCCCTGATAATCCATTCGACCGTTTGCCGACGACCGTGGGTGTTCCATCTTGTAATATCGACATTTCGTTGAGCGGCACTCCATCGACGGCTTATTCGATTGGTCGAAGAGCCTATTCGGTGTTGGTGTAAATTGATTGGGGAGGGCGTTTGGTGGCTATTTGTTACAGTTCTCTGTTCTTTTTCTCAACGGAGGCGCGCTTAAGGAGGCATGCACTTGTGTTCCCCTTTAAGTGTAGTTTTAATTTCTTGTAAATAAGGGTTGCTTCTCGGGCCGAGTACTGTTAACATGAATAAACGAGGTATTCGGTCCGAGTCGGTCACCCCACCTACCTCCCCCGAGAAATTTGACTTATCTCGGGAAATAAGAGTGGATGGGGTTATAGTAGTCAATGTTGTATCATCATGCTTAGATCCCTTGGCGGTACCCGATGCCATACCCCTTCCTACTTCATCGGATGAGTCGATTTCTGCGGGGGAGGAGGAACATTGTCCTTATCCGTGGGAGGTTTCAATTTCCTTTCCACCCGCACATAATAGTTACTTAGATATTTATTTGAACCGTGGTTCCTTCAAAATAATGTCCGAGGGAGAGGATCAGACATCTTCTAGCTTCGATGATTACCCTGCACCCGATCCTGACGGGGGTCCGGCTAATTTTTATCTCAAGCCTGAGTGGAGGAAGACCTTGAAAAAACACATCGATCACTTGAATAAGAAGTATTCGCTCAAGGGTGAGTATATTTTGCATAGACCTGGGGCGTTGCACACTATCTTGACTCCGTCTCCGGGTTGTACGGCCATGTACAAGTCGGGTCATCGGTTGGGTCTTCGGTTTCCATTGCATCCCTTCATTGTTGAATTGCTTAATGCTTATAACTTGTCTATTTTCCAGTTAATGCCCAACTCATGGGCTTCCATAAATTCAGTGTTGGCCATTTGTGATATTTTGAGGGTTCGATGCACTTTGACATTATGGCGGTCGGTAATGAAGTTGGTGGAAGTGTCGGCTTACGAGTATGGTCCCGGTTGGTGGTCGTTTCAGTGCCGAGGGGGGTTTAAGGTGGTTGACGCTGTCCCTTCAAATCATAGGGGGTTCCGTCATGAGTTTGTTTTGTGTATTATGGTTGAGAGTGGGGTATACCGTTGGTTCCCGGGTCTGAGTGTCCGAACTTTTATCTCAATCGAAAAGTGCCAAAGATGTCAATAGATGAGGCGATATTTGCTATATATCTCAAGAAAATAGAGAAGAGGGTAAAGGGTCAGCAATTCATGGTTGCCCCGTTCTGGCTGCCGGGTTCATGGGAGTTGAGTGACGAGCACTTCTTGTCATCATTTGGTTTGAGTCCGGCTTATCCTAAGGGTAGGCGCCGAAGGATCTTTATTTTGCTTGCCTAACTTTTTATTCTCTTTCGTGAATTTTGTTGATTGCTTGTTGGTTTGCAGATATTGCCCGGTTGAAGTTGGACGAGGAAATGGCGGGGAGGATTAGTGCTAGCGCTCTTCTTGCCGCGCAGATAAAGAAGGACCTGGCCGCCGGGTCGATGAAAGTTCCTGAACCTCCGAAGGTATGTGGGGTTTTACTTGTCGATGGATGAACATTATTTGTTGCTTTTATCTAACTTTTCTTTGGATAGGACCCCACAAAACTCAAGAGGAAGAGGGTCCCAGTTGACTCGGCTCCGACAGTTGCTATGGTGGAATCTGTGCCGAAGAAGGTCTCTCGTGCCGTGTCGACGACTGCTATTTCAGGTTCTAAGGGAACGAAAGCTGCCAAGAGGGTGGTTCCTACCCCTCTTAGTGTCTTCCCAGGTGGAGAGGAGAGACACCATGCTCCTACATCCTAGGACGGTCGTGAACTGTCCCCTGAGTATCTTGTCGAGGGGGCTTCTTTGGCTCGAGGGTCTCTGATGTGTCTCTCAACAGATGATGGAAGTTCGAAGCCTTTTGCAGATCTTCCCGCCAATCTAAAGAATCGGCGTATGAGCAGGGCGATGGATGAGTTGTTTACTCCTGCCGATGATGCTCATTTGTCCTCCCTTGGGAAGTTTGAGATCGATGCCCTTCATGAGAGTTGGGCTGAGGTGAGTTTCTCGATATAGTTCCCTCTCTTTTTTTTGATTATTTTCTATTCCTCTAACTAGATTTTTCTTTTCAGTTTTCCATCAGGATGACGGCGACGTCGATGCTACAATGGGGTTGCGGATGAGGTAGAGAAGCTGAGGGACGAGATCGAGAAACTTCAGGAGAAAGAGAAGATGCATTTTTCGGAGCTAAGTGAGCTGAAGAAGAAGCTTCACTAGACTGAGTCTGAGTTGGACCGTGCTAAGAGGAGCATCAAGAATGACGAGGGGGAGCTTCAGTAGGACAAGGATGATATGGCCAAGGCTAAGGAAGAGGCAACGACTTTCCAAAGTCAGCGTAACTCCGTTAACCGGGCATTGAAGGATGTGAAAGCTGAGTTGGAGGTCATCAAGGGTCGTCTAAAGACCTCCGAGGCTAGGATTGGTGAGATTTTGAGTTCGCAGAACCGTCTCAAGGAGAAGATTGTCGAGGAGTGGAAGAATTCAGAGGAGGGTGAGGCTCATAATGTCGAGATAGGTCTTGAGGCGACTACTGTTGTTACTTCAGATACATTGCGTCGAGTTCAGCTTGCTTTGGCTGAGTTTGCGCCCAGTATTGGTTGGGATGAGATACAAGGGAAGTATGATTCTATTTTGGCCAAGGAGCGAGAGGATCTTAGGGCTCAGTTGGTTGCTTAGGATAATTTTGATGGAGGCGAGGCTGATTCGTCTGACTCTGATTCTGCTAGTACTTCGGGTTCTGATTCGAGCAGCAGTGGTGATGACGACGCTGGCAGCCATGTTGATGTCGTTGACCCTTAGGCATATGATTGTGCTTTTCTTGTTTTGCTTTTGTAGCTTTCTTTTCGCATTTAGTATGATGTAATGTCTGAATATTTGAACATTTGGTCCTTCATAGAGGAACATTGACATTTGAACTAAGTTTGGTCCTTCGTAGAGGAACTTTGTTAAGAAACTAAATCTAAGTACTTTCCGAAATTTTTGGCTCAAAACTTTCTTTCGTTTCATTCAACATAGCCTTACACTTTATTTATTACAATGATGAAATTATTTATCACTTTGGCGACAACGCCCCTATTATGCCTCTAGTTACATCATTGCTATCAAATACATACCGGACACTTTAGACGTAGAATTTTTTGAGGTTATCGGCATTCCATGGTCGAGGAAGGTGCTTGCCTTTGGGGTCGACGAGGTTGTAGGTGCCAGGTCGAATGACTTTTGCAATCTTGTAAGGGCCTTCCCAGTTAGGTCCCATTTTTCCGAGAGTGCTTATTCGGCTAGTTGCCTCGACTTTCCTTAGTACCCAATCTCCTTCGTGCAGTGACCGAGGGCGAACTCTTTTGTTGAAATACCAAGCAATCTTCTGCTTATAGGCAATGGACTTGAGCAGAGTGTTTCCTCTCGTTTCGGGGAGCAAGTCGAGGTTAACCCTTTTTTCGGCTTCATTTTTCTCGTAATCATAGTATGTGACTCTGGGTGAGGGAATGCCGAGTTCGACGAGAAGGACGGCGTTGCTTCCATAGACCAGTGAAAAAGGAGTTTTCCTAGTAGATTCTTTGACGATGGTTCGAGCTGACCACAAGACTCCAGGTAGGTCATCGACCCAAGAGCCACTAGACCCATCGATCATTGTCTTGAGTCCATTCAAGATAATCTTATTAGCAGATTCAGCCTAGCCATTGCTTTGGGGCCTTGAGACCGACGCCAACCGGGTCTGTATACCGAAGCGATCACAGTATCCCTTGGTGGCTTTGCTATCAAACTGTCGACCATTGTCTGATATGAGTGTCCGAGGGACTCCAAATCTCGTGATGATATTCCTCCAGATGAATTGTTGCACTTGCTTATCACTTATCGTCGCCAGAGGTTCTACCTCGATCCATTTGGTGAAGTAGTCAACAACCACGATTAAGAATTTTCTCTGACCGGAGGCCACTGGGAATGGGTCGAGGATGTCCATCCCCCACCTGTCGAAGGGTAACACAGCTTGAACGGTTGTTAGGTTATTGGCTGGCATCCGAGTGAGATTAGCGAACTCCTGACATCGACCACATTTTTTAACCAAGTCTGTCACATCCTTTTTTAAAGTTGGCCAATAGAAACCCGATCGGAGCGCTTTTCCTGCAATGGTTCTCGCACCTTGGTGGCTTCCGCACGCCCCTTGATGTATTTCCCGGAGTATGCAATTTTCTTTCTCTGAGGTGACACATTTGAGCAAGGGGTGGGTGTATGAAATCTTGTAGAGAGTCTCGTTGTGCTAGAGGAACCAATCTGCTTGTTTCTTAATCAGACCACTCCCATCAATGGGAAAAAAAACTCCTCACCACTATCTCTCTACCACTTTCTTACTCCTCCACATCACTTTCCTCACATACAAATTTTTTTACAACAAACTCATCCCACCAATAAGCAAAAAAAAAAACTCCTCACCACTTTTACTTTTACTATTCACTAAACCCCACCACACTTTCTATTTCCCACATACTCCATCCATTTTGTATTTATTCAATTATATTAATAACTTAAATGAATTTTAGCAATTAGTTAAGATAAATTATTTAATTTACGTTATTTCATATCTATTTTTAGCTAAGATAAAATGATTTTGATGATGTTAGAGAGAGAAAAATAATTTTTGAAAGTGTGTCAAAATATAGCAAATTTGGACTCTATTTATAGATCTTGAAATTTTATGACCGTTGGTATATTTTTTTTTTATTATTATTATTATTAATTATTTTTGGCCAAATTTGCCGTTAACATAATATAACGATTACAAAAAGTAAGCAATTTTGTGATTGGTTGATATGTTGTGGTTGACATGTGTCACACGCCCATTGGGCCTTTACCATCAAAAGGAATCTTTTTGTTGATTAAATTGTAAAACCAACGCTCTTTACTCTTAGAGACCAGCATTTGCGCTGTAATTCACCTGCAACAAACAGAAAAGTGGGGACCACTATTTTCGTGAGCAAATAGTGAAAACAGAACGCCATGCGAGATATTTTTGGTTTCCTCGTGAGTATTTTACGTTTTACTCATTGATGTGGTGTGCGAGCATTTTAATTCTCACCGTTTCTCACTCGTGGGCAGATTTTTTACTCACTGCTGTGAGTGCTCTCAATGCCGCCTCTCTTTCACTGTCGGGGAGCACGTTGTCTCTTTTGAACTTTATGATTTTCTCCATCCAATCTGGACCTCTGTCTAGGTTCATGAGTGCCTCGACATTTATGTTTGGCTCTTGGAGAACCTCCCAAATGATTGTCCTAGGCTTCATCCCCTCTGCGGAACTTGCTAGCCTTGAAAGGGCATCGACTTGTTGGTTTTTAGACCGGGGAATATGTTGGATGGTGAAATCTTGCAGTTGGTCAATGACTTTCCTTCCCTTTGTCAGGTGCATTTTCATGTTGTCTTCTTTAGCCTCGAAATCTCCTTGAACTTGTCCGACAATGAGTTGTGAGTCAGATTTAGCATGTACAGAGATGGCCGCCGCGGCTTGACACATTTGAATTCCGAGGATAAGTGCTTCATATTCCGATTCATTATTGGAGGCTAGGAAAGAGAACTTAACCGCATATTCGAGCCGATCACCGTTGGGCGTTTTGATCAGTATGCCTACTCCACATCCTGTCCTCGTGGCCGACCCATCAACATAGAGTTCCCACTACTTTTGGCTCGTCGTATCCTTTTCGGGTGGCCGATTAGTGCATTCGACGATGAAGTCGGCGAGGGCTTGCGCCTTGATAGCCCTCCTTGGCTCGTATTCCAAGCCGAAATCCGAGAGCTGGTTTGCCCATTCATTCATGCGGTTCGAGTGATTTTGACTTTCTATCACCTTTCTCAGAGGTTGGCTTGTCAGGACCTTGATCGGGTGTGCTTTGTAGTATGGTTTAAGCTTTCGACTGGCCATCACTAGGGCATATACCATCTTCTCAATGAGTGGATATTTGGCTTCGGCTCCTCGGAATGCGTGGCTGATGAACTATACTGGGTGTTGCTGCTTCTCTCTTTCAGCGACAAGGACCGCGCTCAGTGCATATTCAGTGATCCCTAAGTATAGGTATAGAGTTTCTCCTACCAATGGTGAGACCAATTTGGGAATGGTAGAGAGGTGCGTCTTCAATTGTTGGAAGGCGGCCTCGGCTTCGGTATTCCAATTGAACCCTGTTCCTTTCAGTACTTTGAAAAATTGGAGACTTTTATCAGCTGATTGGGACAAAAACCTGCCGAGGGCGGCTATACATCCAGTGAGTCTTTGAACTTCCTTGACCGAACGGGGGGATGTCATATCGAGGAGCGCCTGTATTTTATCAGGGTTTTCTTCAATTCTCCTTTCGTCCACAAGGAATCTGAGGCACTTCCCGCCTTTGACCCCAAACACGCACTTCTTCGGATTGAGCTTCATGTTGTGCAGGCATAAGGTCTTGAGTGTTTCTTCGAGGTCAGAATAATGGTCTTCAGGGAGTTTGCTTTTGACGATCATGTCGTCAATGTACACTTCGATGTTCCTCCCAATTTGTTCCCCAAAGATTTTGTTAACTAGCCTTTGGTATATTGCCCCTGCATTTTTTAGCCCAAAGGGCATCACTTTGTAGAAATATACTCCTTGGCTGGTGATGAAGGCAGTATGAGCTTGGTCTTTCTCGGAATCTGATGGTAGCCTGCATTGGCATCCATGAAGCTGAACAGGCCGTGCCCAGCCGTTGAGTCGACGAGCCTGTCGATTTTGGGTAGAGGATAGTCATCTTTGGGACAAGCTTTATTTAGATCTGTAAAGTCGACGCACATTCGCCAAGTTCCGTTTGACTTTTTGACTAAGACCACATTAGAGAGCCATTCTGAGTATTGACATTCTCGGATAGACCCTGCCTCCAACAATTTTTGGACTTCTTCAGCAGTAGGGTTTCGCTCTTGGCCTTGATGGCGCAAATTCTGTTTGATCGGCCGATGACCTTCTTTGATGTTCAGTTCGTGTACCATAATCTGTCGGTTTCCTTGACCGAGAAAGCAAACACATCCCTGTATTCTCGCAGAATAGCAATGATTTTGCCTCGCAATTCTTCACCTAGGTTCTTTCCAACCCGGACAGTATGCAGCGGATCTTTGTCAAGTACTATCTCCTCATCTTCCTGGGCTGGTCTAGGGCAGGCATAATATTTTGGATCATCGCCAAGGAATACACCTAGATCGTCAGCCGATGACCCTTTTTCCTCCGAATGTCTCTTCTTCAGAGGGGGTTCTGTGCTCGGGATTGAATTTTTCTCATTCTTGAAGCTGTTGTTGTAACATTGTCGAGCAGACCGCTGATCCCCGTAGAGTTTCTGACTACCCCGCTGTCTGTTTCATATTGGAGAAGGAGTTGGTAGGTTGAGATGGAAGCCTTGATTTTGTTCAGCAGAGGCCTTCCCACTATTATGTTGTAAGGCAAGGGTGTATCGACGACCATGAAGTCTATGGGAAGGCTTCTTTGTTTTCCTTTTTCTCCGATACGGACGGGAAGTTTGATCATGCCGACGGGGTATACTGATTGACCACCGAATCCCACGAGGGGTTGGCTGATGTCGGTGAGGTCACTTTTCTTGTAACGTAGCCTCTCGAGACATTCAAGAGTTAGGATGTCAGCCGAGCTTCCACTATCGATCAATACTCTTTTTACTGTTCGGTTGGCCACCTTAATCCCGACAACTAGGGGATCATCATGCAGGGCACGGATAGTTCGAGAGGGGTCCTCTTGGAACGTTATTGTTGGACATTTTAGATCTGGGGAGGATGCTTCGACATCGAGGATCCGATGGGTTAGAGCGTGCAAGTGTATTTTTCTGGCGTTGCCGGTTAGGCCGCCAGACGCGAGACCCCCAGCTATCACCCCAACATATCCTTCGGTATGGTCACTATGGGCATTTGATCCCTTGTTATCTTGCTTCTTGTCAGAGGGTGAACCCTTCAAATATTTGTTTAACTTTCCTTCGTCGGCGAGTCTGTCCAAGGCCCTTTTCAATTCTCGACAGTCCTTGGTGGTGTGTCCGCACTCTTTGTGGAACTCACACCAGAGGCTCTTGTCTCTTTTGGACGCGGGGGTCCTGATCGGGGTTGGACTTGGCAGCAATGACTTTTCCTTGATGTCAAGGTATATCTCCCTCCTGTTACTGTTGTACCGAGGGTCATTTCCATTGTCAGTCTCTTTGGGCTTCTTCTCTTTTTCTCGTCCGACGACCTCTTTTTTTCTCTTAAGGTCAGTTTCGGCCGATGGATTGCAGATTTCCGCGGATTGAATGTATCTCTGTGCCCGGACCATTGCTTGGGGCAGAGTAGATATTTGCTCGTCGGCCAAGACCCAAAGGAATCGACTTCCTGCCTTTAGCCCGGTCATGAGCGCGGTGAAGGCAACGGAATCTTGCAAGTTTGGTATGTTCAAGGACTCGTCATTGAATCTCTTGATGTATTCCTTGAGGCTTTCGTTTGGTTGCTGTCGGACGGACATGAGATACATACTGGTCTTCTTGTATACTTGTCCGGCAATGAATTGTGATTCGAATAGAGCTTCGAGCACTGAGAACCTCGTGATGATACCGGCCGATAGCCCAGAGAACCATGAGAGAGCCATCCCTTTGAGAGTGGCAGGAAAGAACCTGCACCATGCCGCTTCATCTCCTGTTTGGACAGTCATTCGGGCCTTGTAGGCATCCATGTGGTCATTCGGGTCAGAGGTCCCGTCATATGGGTCGATAGAGGGTACCTTGACTTTGTTCGGGGTTGGTGCTTCAATGATCTGTCTGCTAAAAGGACTTAGGAAGCTGAGGTTGCCGAGCTGCACCTTATCTCGAGGGGGGTTGGTTCCCGTCTCCCGGTCCGAGGAGGTTCTCTCCCTGTTTGGGTGTGTCTATCCGCTCTTCTTCCAGATGTGATTGAGTTTTCTTCTTGATCTCGTTCTCGAGAGGATCCGTGTTGAGATCTTGGGGGTTCCACTGGGGTGAGGGAGTGTCGAGGATAATCAAGGGATCTTCTTGAACTCTCATGTTGAGAGTGAGCAGAGACCTCCCCCCCCCCCCCGACATCTCCCTGTCTCCCCTCGCTTCTTCGAGAGTTGATGATTTCGCGGGCGTCAAGCTCACCTCTCCTGAGTCTTCGTTGGACAATCATATTTCGAGCATCGCTTCGGCCATGCCTCTGGGGTGGCGGGGGGAGGCTTCTCGATGTTCGATGTCCCCCTGTGTGTCGAGGAGGATTCAGTGGTAGTTCAGGGTCTCTTTCGGACCAAGGAGGGCCTCTCGTAGAGAGCGTGCTTCTGGTGGGCTGGATGCATGATCTTGTCTCCCGCTGGGCTAGGACCTCCACCGATGACCTTGGTTGTCCTCTGGGTCGAGATGGACCTTCATTACCATCCCGGAGGTTCAACACGGCGACACTGAGGATGCGCTCTAAAGTGTCGTTGAATTGTTCAGCCAGTCTCCTTAAGTCTTCCTGTGTGACGGGCAAAGGTCTCTCGACTTCTCCATGAGGCTGCAGGTCGCTGGCATGGATCGACTCGAGCACGTGATCGTGTCGAGAGGACATCACTGGACCATGACGCAGCTGATCGTCGACATGTCTGGAGGCCGAGGACCTTCTTTGAGAGGGTGACTGGGTAGATGAGGGATGTCGAATAGGTGACGGTCGTCGAGCACGTCTGGTGTTCACCATGGCTTTTTGTTAAGCGATCCCCACAGACGGCGCCAAACTGTTTCTGCCGGAGAAACGGTAAATATAATATCTTGGGAATCAGCTTGACCGATGACGTACTTGATCGTGATTTCCTTATATCCAACCACCCGCGTTATCATTTTTAGACAATCCCTGAATATGTCCGAGAAACCTTCGTATGATAATTAAAATTATGTAAGTTATTGTTAAGTGAGAAGAACTAGAGAGAGAGTGACTGACTTGCTTTTTTAGGTAATGCTTAGATAGCCTTTTTTAATGATTACAACAGAGTATTTATATGATTACACGGGGGTATTATGTAATTATATCTACTTCTAATGAACAGCTGTTCTTGAATAAGGAGACCTCAGGGGCATTTTGGTCTTTTATATCGGATTGGGCTGGCCATGTATATGGGCCCAAACACTTACCTTTTTTTTCTTCTCATTTACGAACTAACAACATATTGAGTATTGTCACAACTTTGTTTTATACAGTTTCTCTGTATAATATACAATCTATCTCAATTAATATACAATCTATCCCAACTAGTATACAATTGCCCACAATTGTTGTTTCAGATCGCTGCAATATCCTAACAATTACTTGAATCGACCAAGTCTTCGACCATCTCACATACCTACTTTTTTGTTGGAGGAAGATGACGATCTACTCACCAACATCGTAAACAACCTACCGACTCTTTCTAATACTCCCAACATTGTTCTCCTTCTTTTGTACTCCGTACTTTGTAGCTAACGACATCTTCACCGTCATTTTCTTAACCTTTTCTATTTTACCTTTTATTTTATTTTAGTTTCATTTTCTTATGCTTAATTTACGATATTGCCACTTAATATGATTAATTTGCCAATCAAAGGGATCGACTGGGCAGCCCTCCTGAAAATGAGGTGAACTAAATGATCTGCTACGGAACGAACAGGAACCTCCAAACCATTAACTTGGTGTGCTTCTCCCTCTCTCCTCTCTCCTCTCTTTCTTTCCGCGTCTGGCCAAGTTGTTAGAGCAACCTTGAACAAGTTGGCGGATTTGAAATCTAAGGTATGAGTTTCCCAATTCATAGAATACAATTCCTTTGGTAGTTTGAAGCATATATTTTTATATCATCTCTGCCAAATTGGACGAAATGGGTACTTAGGATTCTGCATTTTCGCTAATAATTTGTAGAATTGATGGGTTTTTGGTGCATATAGGTGTTGATTGAAATGCTTAGTACTTTTATTGGGGTATTGGCTCATATTTGTTTGGAATTTTACAAAATCTGAAAGTACTGATCGATGTAGTTGTTTTTTTTTGATTGACGTAGTTCTTCTATCTCGAATTAATAGTGACGTTGATAGTGTATTTTGAACTAGATAAGCACCAACTAAGTCCGGATGAAGGGAGTAGTTTATGAGGAACAGACTTCTCCTACTGTGATTGAGTTTCTGATTGTTTCTGTTTCTTGACTTCTTGTTATGGAAATTTTAAGGATCAAAACACCCAATTTGGTCTCCAGTTGGATATTTTCTCTTCAACTATGCATCAGCTTGATTCATTGCATTGGCCTAATTCTATTCTTCTAAGTCAATCCTGTTATTCAATCTATTGCTTCTGAAGTTCCCCCTTCCTCAGGGTTGTCTATTTGTCCTGTTTTCTGAGAACTAAATGTTCTGAAGTACACACGTTGGAACAATACAGAAGCCTGGAATCACAAAAATTAAAGAAGTAAATCAATAAAACTTTTTAAAAATCTACTGTTGTTTTGTTTACAATCAACAAAAAATGTAAACCAATTGTTTGGTTAAGCTAACAGTTCTCTGGAGGCCAGTTGTACAGTCTTGACCATAAATTTGAGATCATGGAACTCTTTTCTTTTATTCGTGGCGCAACTCATGTCGGAGTAGTATAAAATTTCAGTTGTCAACAATGTTTCTCGAACTTGAAGGTCAAAGGTTACCTTGGTAGACCTTAAAGTTGGTGACCAGGTGCAGTGGCCATAGAGGCATAGAGTAATTATCGTTGATGAACCTCACCCTGAAAGGCCAAAGGTGTTCAATTGCTTGGTCTTTCTTGAGTGCCTGAAATTGTCAGATGTGTTGTTAATAGAAGGAATTTAAACAAGTTGCATGAAGGGTTGTTGGCAGCTTTACTTTTGGCATGAAATTGGTTAATGTAGTAGATGTTATCACTATTTTTGTTTGTACTGGGGTGTTAAGAAAATACTTCTCTTAGATTAGTTAATTTTACTTGTGCACATTGCTTCTACAATGTGATAAACTAGTGCATAATTGACACTTGAACTTGCTTGTATGGAAAGGTGAATTGGGTACATGCTGCTGAACTTGCAGGATTTCTGGGGAATTCGATCATATGCTTTTATGAAGACTGTTCCAAGATGAAATTTATTGGCATATTGGAAGATCAAGAGTTACAAAGGGGTTTTCAAAGAGAAAAGACAACGTGATATGTTTTGATGCAGATAACTTTTTATGAAGTTCTTCCGTTTTAAACTAGGGAGCATAAAGTGAATGTTGATGGAGAAACCAGAAAATTCTAATAAAGCTGAGTCAACTGCTCCCAGTAGTGGTGCAAGAACAGGTGCCTTTGGGCATGTATTTGGGTTTTCAGGTGTCAAGAAGAGAGGCCATGGAAGTCGCTCATGGATAAAGATTGAGCAAAATGGGAACACAAAAGTTATGGAGCTTGATAAGTCCACAATTATGAAAGACTGTTCCTTACCTTCTAGGGATCTTCGGCTTTTGGACCCCTTGTTTATATATCCTTCTGCCATATTGGGCAGAGAGAAGGCTATTGTGGTAAACCTAGAGCAGATTAGATGTGTTATCACTGCTGACGAGGCTTTTGTGATGAATTCTTTGGATGGCTCTGTCATGCAGTATAAGACAGAGTTGTGCAATCGACTTCAAGCATCCAAGGATCAAGCTGGTAATGTTGAAATTTTATGTAGATTGGATATCCTTTCAGATTTGTTTGATACATGCTGCTGGACACATCTTGATCAGCAAACAAATTACAAACTGTTATTCTCTCTTTTTTCTCCTCTAATTGCTGGAAATAAATCACAAGAAGATAAAGGATGTTAATTAATTGTACATAGGAGTTTTCACCGTGGATTAGCTTCTTCATAGTGAACTAAAATGACACCTTCTTACTTCCCATCACACCCTAGGCTTCGTTATCTGACTGCTGTTCCTGAAACATTATTTAATTTACTTTTTTGTTTCTCAATTTTTTACTGATCGAATTGTCACACAGATTGGGAAAAGGAGAACAAGTTTCAGGCGAAGTTGTGTAGTAGTGCTTCAATATAGAGAGAAAATTGAGGACAAGGATACCTATTTTGGAGCATCTAGAAATGAGAATCAGGACAAAAATAAACATTATGAAAGAGAAGAGAGTACTTTTTGAAGCTGACCACATTATAGATGAAATTAAGGGGGAAGGCTGAGACATGTTACTTTGAAGTTTGGTGGAAGCAAATTAATTAATTTATTAAGACAATTTATGCTAACAGGTGATGTCAAAAGATATTTTTTAGTTTAAAAAGTTGCATCACTATGTGCTTCAAGTTATTGGGTGAGTCTGAAGCAACAGTAGGAACAAATTTGGCATGGCAAACACCTCTGTTCTTTTTCCTTCTTTGTTTAGAAGAACCTTAAATGTTTCTTTCTTTGATGAATCTTGTGTTGCTTGGATTTAGTATACTGAGACAAGTTCTTGTGTTTATATTCTCAAGTATGGAGTCAAATCCTCCAAATTGTTGGTGGAATTAAGTGTGATCTCCTAGTTTTTAGTCCTTTAGATGCTGCTGGAGACCTGACCTTAAGGTCTTATCCTATGTGGTAGATTTTTACGTTTGGACCATAGTTTGCCTCTTGATTAGCTTGTAAATTTGCAACAGGATAACTGGTAAAACAACTTTGAAATCCTATAATAATTAAAAGAAAAGAGGGGAAGAAAAATCTACAGAAGATAGTTTGTTGTCATGCGAGTTGTATTGCCTCCTGGTTTTTACAGAAATAGCTGTGGTATGAATTTCTTGTGTTGTGTGTTCTCACAGATGTATTGCCGTTTGAATTTAAAGCACTTGAATTGGCTTTGGAATTAACATGCACGTCCCTGGATGCCCAGGTATGCATTGCAGTTTGATATGTCTTGTCCGATACTAAAGAAATCCTGGAAGTAGCAAACAATAACCTGTAAATATTAACATTTATTCCGCGACATATTCCCTTTGCTCTGCTGAAATTGTCATAGTGCTCATTAAAGCATCCTCTTACTTTGATGAATGAATTGTATATTCACCCATTCATCCACTCGTATCACAGAATCACAGCTATGCCAATACACATTTAGTTTCTCACTCGTTATTTATACTTCTTAATACTCAAATGTCGACTATGACACTGGATGGAACGCAGGGAGTATTCTACAAAAATCCGTTTAAACATGTCAACAGCCTGAGTTTTTTCTCTGGATTGACATTGATTCCCAGTGTTGTGATTTGTGTTTGCCAAAAGGCCCAAAACTGAAGCTTACCTCTAAAGAGTATACAGTTTCATTGTTTCTTCCATCAAGAATTTGTATCAAAAGAATATTGAAATTATGTAGGCAAAAGAATTGGCTTCAGAGATACGCCCAGTGCTAGACGAATTAGCATCATCTATTAGTACCCTGAACCTGGAACGTGTTCGGAGATTCAAAGGCAACCTCCTTAGTTTGACTCAGCGAGTTCAAAAGGTAAAACTCTTCAGTGTTCTGTTACGTTGGCCTAATTGCTTAATAGAGTTGTTTTTTCAACAGATTAAAAATTTATCCCATTGATTAAGGCTGCGTTCTATTCACCTGATTTTCACTTATTTTTCCTGAACTTATCTTATCTGAACTTATCTGAACTTAACTGAACTTATCTGAACTTATCTGAACTTATTAGAACTTATCAAAACTTATTTTAGTTATAAATTGTACTTGGTCACCCCTTATTTTTCCTGAATTTATCTTATCTGAACTTATCTGCACTTAACTGAACTTATCTGAACTTTCCTGAAATAAGTGGAAATAAGGTGAACAGAACAGGGCCTAAGTGGTCTTCTTGGCAAGATTACTTATTGAACTTCAGGATGGCAAATAGATTTTGTAAAAAGAAGTGCAAGTCTTAGTTATAAAAAGCGCGCCTAGCCATGACCGGCTCAGGCACCCTCCAAAAGGCGCTCGCCTTTACGCCTTTTTCCCAGGCTCAAGGCGCAACGCCTTACACACCTTATGGTATAAGGCTCCGATTATTGACAAGTTATTTGTTTTTGTTTTTTAAAAGGCCAAAACCACATGACTTTAATGGTTCCCTAATACGGAGTAGTTACTGCGTTGAATTTACTATATTTTGAAAAGAGGAGAGAGAAAATTACCCTAAATTTTTCCATCTTTTACTTGTCTCATTCAGCGATAGGTCATGCAAAATCCTTATCTTTCTATTTTAGACTACTTTGTGTAAGGTGTGGCGCATTTCTTTTGAGAATCTATATGAATAGCGAGCGACTAAAAAGTTCCTTGAACCTTCCTTAGTCCCCTTTTTGTTTGGTTTTTTTGTTCTAATTTTTTTTTTGATTTTTTGTTTTTAAGAAAATAAGTAACACAAAAAAGTTAAAAAATTGTGAGCCTTGAGTACGAAAGGCGCGCACCTTAGCCCTGGGAGGGAGTTTTGCACCTTTGTGCGCCTGGCGCCTTTTAAAAGTAATGTATAATCTACTGGATTTTCAGGTGCGTGATGAAATCGAGCATCTCATGGATGATGATGGCGATATGGCAGAGATGTACCTTACGGAGAAGAAGGAGAAAATGGAGGGTTATATGTCAAATGATCCAGACATAGATAACATTCCTTCAGTTGGTGTGAAATGGATATCAAAATCTGCACCAGTTTCACCTGTTGCACCAGTTTCTCCAGGGGCAGCCACAATTGGATCCCAAAAATTGCAGAGGGCTTTGAGCAGTATTACCAGATCAAGCCAGCATGAAAGTATTACAACAAGCTCATCCAGTCAGAAGGAAGATATTGTTGAACTTGAGATGTTGCTTGAAGCATATTTTGTCTTTATTGACCACACCCTTAGCAAGTTGTCATCAGTAAGACTCATTCTCTCCTTTTTATTTTGCTGCCATTCTGGGTTACTGAAAATTATCCTTCAATTTCTTTTTATGCAGCTGAAAGAATACATTGATGATACGGAGGACTTGATCAATATCAAACTGGTGAGTTTTCATATATCAATAAGCTTTTCAACTCAGAAGATCTGAAAGATTTGATCAATTTTGTTTTTCATTCTAACAGGGAAATGTTCAGAACCAGCTGATTCAATTTGAACTGTTGCTGACGGCAGCAACATTCGTTGTTACATGTTTTGCTGTTGTCACTGGGGTCTTTGGGATGAATTTCGAGACCCCGGTGTTCAATAATCCGTTTACATTCAATTGGGTTCTGATTATCAGCTGTATCGGCTGTGGGATCTTATACTTCTGTTTTTTGGTTTATTTCAAAGGGAAGAAATTAGTCCCTGTCTAGTGAGTAGTGACTGCCTTTGCACACGTTATTTAGTTTTTATGATCTATTTCTTTACTGTACACACTTGTTTTAAGAAAATTGAGTGTTACGAAAAAGTGAAAAAGTAAGAGAGATGTACAGTATGGAGTAATGATGGGTAATACGAAGGAGGCTAGATCGCTGGTCACCACCAGCGAACCATTTTGTCCATATCCACCCCCCAAAAAAAAATTATTAGGAAAAGATGGTCGACCTTTAAATAAATGTGTAAAGTGTTGCTAACTTGTTATATACTGTCAACGGTAATATAATTATTGTCATTGTTGTATTAAAATACTGTCACAATCACCAAAAAAAAATGGAAATGAAATGAAATAGAAAAAATAAAGGGATCATTTAAATGAATGGGTAAAAGTGTTACATACTAAATGAGTGGGTAAATATGTATACGAAGTGTTATATAAGTGTTGTCATTGTTTGCATAAATACTGTCATTGTTGTATTAATTACTGTCATTATTGCTGATACTGAGTACTTTGTTTGACTTTTCAACACATAAAGTGAAATTACAATTTTACTTCGGATATGGACAAAATGGGTCGCTGGTGACCAGCGGCCTAGCCAACCTCTGGGTAATACTGGGTGGGTGTAAGAAAATGGTGTACAACATAGAAGAGAAAGTGTAGAAACATGAAATTATTGTGGCCAAAATACGTAAGATAGTAAACTATGTACGCAAAGAAATGAACAAAACAAAAATCACCTCTTTTAGAAAAATGGTTACAACAAAAAGATAGAGGGAGTACTGTAGTCTAAATATTGAACTTAGCACACGGCTTCCTCTTGCTCCCTGCGGCAGTGTGTTGGTGATACTGCAGCTGATGGGAATGCAAGAGAGCAGGAGTTGAGTCAGCATACAATGTTGGTCTTGTACACACTGGATCATTTCCCATGTAACTGTATTCTGTTAATTTCCCATGTAACTGTATTCTGTTACATGTGCCAGCTACTTTATTTCCTCTAACTGATTACAGCATTGTGATTGGCTGTGAGATTATTGCTGTATTATGATTGGTTGTGCCAGCACACCAAGTCAGGAGTATATATAGTTTATTATATGTAGCTTGTAGAAGGGTTAACCTTCATAATCCTAAACTTCTGTATTTCTTCTAAATGCTGCAATAATAATATTCTCTCTGGAAGTCTGTTATACTCCAGTTGAGCTTCAAAGTTTTCTGTACTCTCTTTGATCATCAATCCAGTTTTCAACATGGTATCAGAGCAGTAATGCAAGATCCTGAGTCAGTAGCAATTTCTGAATTCGTAGATACAATTGATTTCAGAATCTGAGTAACTTGTTTTTGAGGGTATGTTCATCTGATTTCGATTTCTTCAACAATACTTCCTGTTTCTCTTTGATTCTTTAAGTAAATCAGTTCTGTGCAAACTTCAGTGATTTGATTCCAGTATTTTTCTGTTTTCTTTTCTGAGATTGTGATCTGATTTCAGTGATTTCTATTCTTTCTTCCTGAGATTGTTCGATTTCTGTTCGATCATCCTATTTTTAAGTTCAATCCTGTAAACCTGAAAATTGTTGATCTAAAACCAACTAGATTAACACAAAAAATATTTTCCTGATTACATTTCCTTTATACAAAACATACAAATCATTCCGGAGAAATTTGTGAAAGAATTTTACAAATGGCAACACAGAATTTACTACCTAATCAAGATCCTGCAAGTCCTTTCTATCTGCATCCTACAGATAACACTGCAAACCAGTTAGTTTCAGTGAAATTTAAGGGAGAAGGATATGGAGATTGGAGAAGAAGTATGATGATCTCTATGTCATCTAAGAACAAATTAGGCTTTGTGAATGGAAGATTGCCAAAACCAGATCCTACACATGTGACATATGAAGCATGGTTGAGATGCAATGACATGATGATCTCATGGTTATTGTTTAACCTGGATTCAGTAATTTCTAAGAGTGTGTTGTATTTCAACACTGCTAGAGAGATATGGCTTGATCTTGAGGATAGATTTGGATTTGTTTCTGGTCCACAACTTTATGCACTTGAAAGACAGGCATCAGACATCTCACAAGGTACACAGAATGTAGCAGAATTCTTTACTGAGATTAAGTCTATTTGGGACAAAATCAGTGCAGCAAATCCATTACCAACTTGTACCTGCAACTTGTGTACTTGTAATTTGACACAAAAGATCTTCAAGATGCAACAAGAACAAAGGCTGATGCAATTTCTTATGAAATTGGGAGAACATTTGGTTGCAGCTAGAAGCAACTTACTTATGATGCAACCATTACCAACCCTATCTCATGCTTATAGGATGCTGGCACAAGAGGAAAGACAGAAGGAAATCAGTGCTCCTATACAGCATGAGAGTCATGCTTTTGCAGCAGATAGGAGAAGGTATAATGATTACCAAGGGAGAAACAATTACAGGGCACCACAATCAGCCTATCCTAGAAACAACTATCAGTCAACTGGAGGGAATAGAACAACTGGCTACAAATGACCTCCATCCAGTTACTATTGTGATCACTGTAAGGTTAATGGACATAGCACAGAAAGGTGTTTCAAGTTACATGGGTTTCCACCAGGGTTCACATGGTTCAAAAGTGATAAAAGAGCTGCTTCAACTGTCTACACTGATGAAGCATATTATGATGATATGACTGAATATCAACAACAGTACTTTCCTAATGACAAAGAGCAACAACAACAGCCACAATCACAGGCAAATTTCTTCACACCAGAACAATGCACTCAATTGCTGAATTTACTAAACAAGCAACAAGTTGACAAAGTGGCTACAAAAGATGTTCAGTTTGAGGAAGAAGACAATTCAGGCCATGCATTCATGGCAGGTAACAATTACTGTTTTCTTACATGTTCACATTCAAGTTGGTTATTAGACAGTGGAGCTTCAGATCATATGTGTGCTAGTTTAAGCATGTTTGATACATATGAACCTATTACTGGAATTAATGAGTGCATAACAATATCAGATGGAAGAAAAGTAAGTGTGCTTCATAAGGGAACTGTTGTCTTAAATGAAAACATACAGTTGAAGGGTGTAGTGCATGTTCCAGATTTTCAGTACAATTTGTTATCTGTAAACAAATTATGTACTGATCATCAATGCACAGTATCATTTACTGCTGATAAATGTTATCTCCAGGGCCATTAATGAAAGAGAAACAGGTTCTTGCAGTCTGGTCTCTACAGTGTGGATACAAAACAACATCAACCAGCAACATGTCTAGCAGCAACAACATGCACAGATCCTAAGGTTTGGCACTTGAGACTTGGACATATGCCTTATTCTAAGATGAGATTTGTTGTAGATACTTTAGTTTCTACTGGTGATCATGATAGCATTTGCCAGATTTGTCCTGCTGCAAAGCAATCAAGAAATCCCTTTCCCATAAGTAGCATTAAGACCACTAAGATGTTTCAGATGATTCATCTGGACACTTGGGGGCCTTATAAGAATAAAACACACAATGGATGTACAATGTTTCTTACCATAGTGGAGGATTTTACAAGAACTACTTGGACATATCTCTTGAAATCCAAAACTGATGTTGTATCTGTACTTGTTTCTTTTCTGAAAATGGTTGAGACACAGTTTGATTCTAAAGTTTTATGTGTGAGATCTGATAATGCACTAGAATTATGTGAAGGAGATATGAGATTACTTTTTCAGAACAAAGGTATTATACATCAAACAAGCTGTAGTGGAACCCCTCAACAGAATGGGGTTGTTGAAAGAAAACACAGGCATTTACTAGAGACTGCAAGAGCTCTTCATTTTCAGTCCAAACTGCCTATCAGATTTTGGGGGGAATGCATATTGTGTGCTACCTGTTTGATTAATAGAATGCCATTAAGAAGTATTGGGAATTTGACACCCTATGAAAAGATGTTTGGAGACAAACCACTATATCACCATTTGAGAGCTCTTGGATGCTTATGTTTTGTTTCCACTTCCAAGGTTCACAGATCCAAGTTTGATGCTCGAGCAAAACCTTGTGTTTTTATTGGATATTCTCCAACACAGAAGGGTTACAAAGTGTTAGATCCTGCCACTAACACCATTAGTGTTTCCAGAGATGTTACTTTTCATGAGTCACACTTCCCTTTCCATCATACTCCTACTGATCTTACATCCCAATCACCACTTACAGACTTTCCATCTTCCATTTTTCTCCCAATTCATACACCTCTACTCCCTGATCCAACTCTACATTTACCTTTCCTTTCTTCTTCTTCTCCTGATACATCTCTCTCTTCTCCATTCTCTTCTTTACATTCTACACCTCTGTCTTCTCCTTCTACTTCTGACACCTCTACTCCTCTTTCTTCCACTCCTACTTCTCTTTCTGTCACTCCTACTATTAATCCTGGACTTACTCTTGATCTAACAGACCAACCTGTCAGAAAGTCCACCAGATCTCACAGACCTCCCACATATCTCAATGATTACCATTGTCACACTTCTCAACATTGGTGTAACTTGGTTTCTTATACTTGTATGCCTGTCCACCACCAAGCTCTCATTAGTAAACTGGAAGCTCTCACTGAACCAAGAAACTATAAAGAGGCATCCTTATCTCCAGATTGGATTAAAGCAATGGAGAAGGAAATTGAAGCTCTTCTTGATAATCACACTTGGGACATTGTTCCATTACCAGTAGGGAAGAAAACCATTGGCTGCAAATGGGTTTTTAAGGTTAAACTGAAAGCTGATGGCTCATTGGAAAGATGCAAAGCTAGATTGGTGGCTCAAGGGTACACACAGAGGTATGAAATTGATTTTGAAGAAACTTTCTCACATGTTGTGAAAATGGCCACTGTGAGGTGTGTTGTTGCTTTGGCTGCCAGTATGCAGTGGACTATTTACCAGCTAGATGTCAATAATGCCTTTCTTAATGGTGACTTACATGAAGAGGTTTACATGAAGATGCCTGAGGGCATACCTAATCCAAACAACCATGTTTGCAGGCTGAGAAAGTCTCTTTATGGCCTCAAACAAGCTTCAAGGCAATGGTTTGCCAAACTCCATGGGGAATTACTTTTACAAGGGTTTGTACAGTCTAAAAATGACTACTCTTTGTTCATAAAGAAGGATAATCTGCACATTACCATTACTGAAGTTTATGTGGATGACATCCTTCTTACTGGTAATCATCTCCCCACCATTACTGCCCTTAAGAAACATTTAGATGCTGTTTTCAGTATCAAAGATCTAGGGGTGTTGCATTACTTTCTTGGGATTGAAGTTGGGTATTTGGTGAATGGGGTGATGCTTACACAGAAGAAATTCACCAAAACTCTTCTAGCTGACTGTGGTTTTGATGTCAAAAGATCAGCTGCTACTCCCCTTCCTATCAACACTAAGCTATTCACTGATGAAGGGCAAGTTTATGATCAACCAGAACACTATAGAACTTTGGTTGGTAAATTGAACTTCCTTACTCATACAAGGCCAGACCTATGCTATGCTGTTCAATTACTCAGCCAATTCATGCATCAACCTAGAGTACCACATGTTAAAGCTCTACAACATGTTCTAAGATATGTTTCCAATACTGAAGGTCAAGGTATTTTGCTGCAAGCATCAGATTGCTCAACACTGCAGGTTTTTCAGATAGTGATTGGGCAGCTTGTCCTAATACTAGGAGGTCCATTACAGGTTACATTCTACTGTTTGGTAACTCTCCTGTATCTTGGAAGTTAAAGAAGCAAGGGACAATTTCTAAAAGTTCTTCTGAAGCAGAATATAGGGCAATGGCAGCTGCTGCTTCAGAAGTAACTTGGCTAGTAAGATTGCTTGAGGAAATGGGTGTTACTAAGTTAAAACTAGTCACACTGCATTGTGACAACCAATCAGCAATCTACATAGCTAAGAATCCTGTCTTTCATGAAAGGACAAAGCACATTGAAATAGACTGTCACTTTACTAGGGATAAGGTACTTGAAGGTCTCATTCAACTCACCTACTTGCCTACCAAATCTCAGTTAGCTGATGTGTTTACTAAAGCTCTGCCTTCCCCACAGTACCATGAACTTCTATCCAAGCTAGGAGTAACAACATCTGCCACACCTAGCTTGAGGGGGGGTGTTGGTGATACTGCAGCTGATGGGAATGCAAGAGAGCAGGAGCTGAGTCAGCATTACAATGCTGGTCTTGCACACACTGGATCATTTCCCATGTAACTGTATTCTGTTACATGTGCCAGCTACTTTATTTCCTCTAACTGATTACAGCATTGTGATTGGCTGTGAGATTATTGCTGTATTATGATTGGTTTTGCCAGCACACCAAGTCAGGAGTATATATAGTTTATTATGTAGCTTGTAGAAGGGTTAACCTTCATAATCCTAAACTTCTGTATTTCTTCTAAATGCTGCAATAATAATATTCTCTCTGGAAGTCTGTTATACTCCAGTTGAGCTTCAAAGTTTTCTGTACTCTCTTTGATCATCAGTCCAGTTTTCAACACAGTGTAATGTAGAATAGAGTGGACTAAGCCTATTCAGAGAGCTCCCGTGGTGCAATATTGGTGCACCACTCACAGAGTCACAGTTTGAGGATGTTAATGTTGTTTAATGACTGGACTAAGACTATTCAGTGTCTGGTTTAAGCTCAAAAGGCTTAAATTGCAGTTTAAACAGTTACATAACGAGGAATTTGCTGGTATTGAAGTTAGGATTCAACAGGCTCAACAAGAGCTGGATCATGTTTTGGGGCAACTACTTATTGTTACAGGTGGAAGAGAAAATGTCTACTGAAAAGCTCAAAAAGTGGTTGTTAGTTGAAGAATCTGCTTTAAAAGTAGAAATCAAGGATTCACTGGCTTTCTAATGGTGATTCTAACACAAAATTCTTCTATGCTTCTGTGGAACAAAGAAATGTTAATAGAATATCCCTGTTGTATGATGAACAAGGGATGCAACTCACTGATCCTTCTGATATTGCTAATGAGATTAAGCATTTTACAAAAGTTTGTTAGGTACTTCTGTTGTTTCTTTGCCCAAAGCTGATATTCCCATTCTTAGATCAGGCCCAAAGCTATCTGGTGATGCTATTGTTGCTTTGTGTTGCCCTGTTACAAATGTTGAGATTGATGCTGCTCTGGGTAGGGGTGAAAGTTTGGTGGAGAAAAACCGAAGTTCAAACCGAATCGAAACGAATTAGCTATTCGGTTTGGTTTATTTTCTAATTCGGTTTGGCTTGGATTCAATATTTTTTGAAATTCGATTTTTCGGTTTGGATTGGATTCAAGGAATTGAAATCCAATAAAACCGAACCAAACCGAAATTACTAGTGTCCTCCTAAACTAGCCCCAAACTTAAAAACCTAATATAAGTCCCGCAGCCTCATATAAAATGAAAGAGTAAATAGGTCTGGAGGTCCCTTAACTTTGCCAAAAGGAGCAGTTAAGTCCCTCAAGTTTCAAAAGGAGCATTTAGGTCCCTCAAAATGGATGGAATAAGCTATTTTTATTAACACCGTTACATTTTCCGTTAAGTTCAATTAAATAATAATAAAACTGATTTTAAATAAAGGGAAATCAATTTACATGTGTATAAATGATTTAAAATAGCTTCTTTTGATTTTAACTTAGCTTTTTCAAGTTCCTTAGCCTTTTCATTTGCTTTTTCACCCTACACATTTCATCATAACAGAGCAATTTAACCCTATACATCTACAATAAAAATTAACAAAATATATTAAAAGAGATGCTAAAATATTTGATCTTGATTAATTCCGAGAAAGAAAAAACTGAGATCTAATCCCCCAAACAAATAGATTGATCATTTGGTGGAAGATGGCAGTGTATTCCATTGAACAATGATATAGGGATTACAATATGATCGAGTCCTAATTCATTAATATGACTAGAAGTCTAATATACATCAAATATCCCAAGGCAAAATCCTATGAGATATCTAAGTAGTTAAAAATCAAGTGTCGATGTGATTACAAATAGTTCTTACACTTAACTTATTAAACACAAAATCACAACATATATTAATAAAGGATAATCTAGTTACATGACAATGGTCCTTCCCCACTGTACAAGGCTAGTAAATACCCGTTGCCAACCCAATCCTCAAAAGGGTAATACACTTGAACCATAACATAAGACCAACCGAGTAACGGATACCATTTATGCACAATTTGATCCGACTCACGTTTGTTCGGCCCGGGATACAGACATTCTGGGATACAGACCAACTGCCTCGCGTACCTTCTGTTCACATGCCATCCATTCGTTTCATGTACTGCTTGAAGCCTTGGTTTGATGGCCATGATCTAGAACTCTCGAGGTGAGGCCCCACGAGGTGGATCCCTTCACAACACGCCTTTGTCGAACCCAAGCTTCACTTCATCGAAAAATGATTTCCTCACCATTCGATGATCTGCTTTTCAGGATTCTCCAACATTCACAACCCCTTTGAGAATGACTCAACAAGGGGTCATGGAAGCATGACATTGGAAGGCTACTTAGACAGAGAAACTACGGTCGTGTTTTTTTTATGACTAATTTTTATTTTCTGATATGGGGGGTGATATTTGTATACGAAATCTTCTATGGTTAAGAAGATATTCATTGTGTTGTGATGAATTGAAAGGAAAAAAAACTGGGTTGTTGAGTAGAAGAAGAAATATATATGGAGTATTGAATACAAACCAAGATATAAGAGATGAATATTGTTGTAATGCTTTAAGCCAACCCCCTTGTGTTTATATAGTCAAGGAAGACCAATGGAAGATAAGCTGTTTCTCACATCTCAATGCTCCTCATTAAATACTTAGGAGTAGTTAGTAGACCAAGGAAGACCAAATTAAATATAGTCTTGTTGTAATGCTTTAAGCCAACCCCCTTGTGTTTATATAGTCAAGGAAGACCAATGGAAGATAAGCTGTTTCTCACATCTCAATGCCCCTCATTAAATACTTAGGAGTAGTTAGTAAACCAAGGAAGACCAAATTAAATATAGTGCGTCTGAAATGCAACTTGTATCTAATACAAATGTTTAAATTTCCAGAACAGTGGATACATACTCCGTATATGTGCCTAGTTTGAACACATACTCCGTATTAAGGTTCATTACCTTACTCGGACGAAGCTCTTTTACGTCCTCTTATCTAACGAGTATGACCATTAATTGAATTTCGTTAAATAATACTCTGATGAGCGAGCTTAGCTTTGAGACGAGATAGAACACAAAATGAGGCTCATTAAACAAATCAGTTTGGACATGATCTGAACACAAACATGCTCGTTCATGTTACAAGCTCGTGAACAAGCTCGTTTATGTTCATTTATTTAATTAATTAGACGGGCTTGAACACACATCTAAACTTGATAAATAAATTAGATCCAGGAGCATGAAATATTGGACATATCGGTAAGTGCAACGTCTAATTGTAAATTGTAACAAAATTCATAATTCACGTTCTACAAAATTTTTAAGTGTTTTATTTGTCATGGAATGTTAAATACTCTGTTTTTTGAGAGCCTCAACGGCTATATTTTTGTAAAAAGCTAACTGAAATGAATTTCCCTTTATTTAATTATTGGTAAATGGTAAATGTAACTGTTTTTTCGTCGTTTAGTGCCTTTTATTTAGTTTCCTTTTAATTTAAATGCATTTTAACGGACGTTAGTGACGGAAAACAAAAAGCAGCGGATTCCATCCAAACGCAGGGACCTAAATGCTCCTTTTGAAACTTGAGGGACCTAACTGCTCCTTTTGACAAAGTTTAGGGACCTGCAGATCTATTTACTCTAAAATGAAATATAGTAATATACACCGATTAGGGAGCTTACAAAATCTAACATATAACTTACGTCACTCAAGGATGTGCTCCATGCAGTCTGCACCCAAGCGATAATTGATGTCATTCAAGCTAGTTTTCCCTTTTTCTTTATAATATAAGTACGTAGGAAAAAGAAAAAATAAGTATCGAAATAATAGTTACGACTTACGAGAGTTTCTAAGACTATAAGCAGTATAGAATATACTAAGGGCTAAATAGTAACTTCAGGTATTAAGGCCCTGTTTAGTTCACCTCAATTCAGGACCTTATTACTTATTTCAGATTTAATCAGATCAGATCAGACCAGACCAGACCAGACCAGACCAGATCAGATCAGAAAAAATAAGTTCAGACCAGATCAGATCAGAAAAAATAAGTTCAGATCAGACCAGATTATTATTATTTCCGATTAGGATCTTGAGATCCTACGACTCTACGATCCAAAAACACGCTATCGATCCATATCTTATGTTAATGTGTGTAGGATCTTACCATCTCACCTTGATAAAAAAATTTGTGTGGTAGAATCTTAATACGATCCGATCCAGCATCACTATTTCAAGATAATAAATTATTTTTTTATTACTAAATAGTTCATAATCACATATCATTAAATATCATACTTTTCTATCAACAAAAGTAGTTCTAAAAAAAAGTATCATTTTTACTAAAAAGTAAAGAAATTTATATAATTTTATCAATTAAGATCATAACTAAAATCTTAATTCAACAACCTTGCGCATGTTTTATTAATTGCACTTGAATCTACCCAAGTATTAATCTTATGTGAGCAAACATGATCTTTAAGTATTAAGATTACTTAAATACATGATTTTACATTGCATTTTCATAATACAAACATTATTTTTACTATTTAGTAGGATCTTACGATCTGACAATCTAATTCTACCGATCCGATCCTATCCCGCTTCTTCGTTCCAAGGTAGGATCCCGACCTTGACAGCCTTGCTAACGCATAACCGGAAACTTTTGAACATACATATCCAATAGTATAGGAGGATAAAAGAAGCATTTAGCAGATATAATTTGGGTTCCTTTCCAACAAATCTTGATTCCAAAACAAGAAACTAGGACAAAAAATCAACAAATGTGTAATGATACAGAGTAAGACGTATTTATGAAATGAAAAAAGAATGTAATTACCTAAGAGGATGAGTAAATAATAGTATCGTTTATTGATTTAAGAAGAAAAGAAGAAGTTGGTGAGAGCAAATAAAAGTTGTCAAAATCCCATTACCTTAGAGCTTAAATCCAGCAAGGGGTCCAATGCACTTGGAGCAAACTTGCGAGCGAAAAGGTAACATACATTTATACTCTTAGAATTATACCAACACTTATTCCTGTAATTCCTGATATTCTCTATGAAAGCTTGTGTTATATTCTCTCTTACAAAGGTTGTTGGATGAGGTCCTCCCAAAGACCAATCCACCCAAGTCAAGGTGCGATTAGAATTACCAGATGCATGGAATTTGTTGAGGTATGTAGGAATGTAGTGTTCATCAGGAAAGCAAGGTGGATGACAATATTTTCTAAACAGATGGTAGTATTTGTTATCTGATATTATTTCCACACCCAAAGCTCGTGTTATCTCGAACCATTGAGCCCCCTTTCTCCATTCATCTACCATTATATTGGGTCTCATATGTCGATCATATCTTCCACGTCCAAAACGGGTTTTATCATCATATGACTCCACATAACTGTGTGTAGATTCAGTCAGATATTTATAAACTGTTTGGAAATCGTAAACTGGGATACAACTCTCAGAAAGGAGCACAAAACGCTCATTTGTGAAGTCCAGGAGTGCATTGGCTAAAAGCCTCTTCTCTGCATCTGCTAGTGATACATCACCCCAAGAAACTTCCTGTAAATTTATATGAAATAATATTACCATCTTTTTACTGAAAAACTACAGATTCAACTTCATCTATACAGCCAAGTAAAGTTCCAAAAAGGACAATTTGAACATACCAAATGCACCTTAACATTTCATTACCATTATATCATACATATTACGGAGTACTCCGTACTATATTAGCTGGTCAGCTTAACTTTAAATTAACAGAGGTTATAATGCGACTAATTCCAGATAGATGGAGTTCATGATTACTAGACCATATTATCAGAAATGCATGCTCAATTGCTCACACTATGGGAACAGGTAACATCCAATTACTAGAGCACCTCAAATTGTTTTCAATTGCTCACACTATGGTAATACTTAAGACTTAAAGAATTGTGGCTGAAAGAAGACATCAGTGCTCAAGATCTGGGCTTAGAGATAAGCAATTAGTTATTTTGTGGCTCGCAAGAAATAAGGACTACGTATGAGGTTCAGGTAGGCAGTAGATCAAAATTCAAAAGGCGAACCAAAAATCAATAAACTCTTGATAACACCATTGCCCATCTCTAACTGAGAATAATCTATATATTACCTCTAGATTAATGTTTGGTTGTCAACTATATTTGTTTCAGTTTTAGCAAGTAATATAGATGCGCCAAACTAATCCTATATAGATTCAACTAAAATACAACCTTAATATGGTATTTAACCAGGAATTCGAAAATCATAAATTATGAAATGAATCTGCAGACACAATAACACGCCCCTTGTTTCAACATTCAACATTCAACATCTCAACACCCTCCCTCATAAGCTGGGAATCCTTTATTATGCAATGTGATCTCGCTTGGATTACAACTAGAGCCAGGAATAGGATCTCATATAATATGCATGAAATCATCTCTTTATACTTGCATAAATTAAGACAATTAATTGGTCTGCCCAGAAATGCTATAACATCTACAAAAGGATTTTCCCAATCTCGGATGTCAGAGCAATCAAAGTTGATCACAAAACACAAAATCACATCATCTAAACTCCTAACAAACAACTCCAAATCCAATCGCAATAATTTCTAATTTCTAATTTCTAATTTCTAATTTCTAATTATTTGCAGCTAAAAGACGTACCTTACTAGGAACTTGGCGGGCGAAGAACACTGAATCCGGAGAAACATCAAACACAAATCCAGCTTGTGTATGAACATAAATCGAAAAAAAAGCTTCATGACCAGCAAAAAATCTCTCCCACAAAGGCAAGAGAGGCAAAGGACCCCTTGTCAAGAACATGAAGGCTACTTTAGGTACCCTTTTAAAAGGGTACCCTACAACTTTAGGTACCATTGAAGCTCTCCATACCAACTCTTTATCAGATAAATCATGACTCAAGTTATATGGCTGAATTATATTATCTAAGCTCAAACAATCAACCGTCTCACACCTTGAAGTAGAGCTGCACTTATTAATTATTGGATCGCGGCCGCGGACGGTGGCGTAGATCTTGCTATAATTCTCTAAGCTAACCGTTGACCATTGTGAGCTTGAAACTAAACCAGTAGCAACACCAGCAATGAATACCGTTAAACATATTGCCAACCTAATTAATTTTGAGGATGCATCTTTCTTGAAAGAGTACACTTGTTGTTGTCCGGTTAGTTTCTCTAACTCTTCTTTTTCTCCTTTGCTATTATTATTATTATTTCTTAACATCTTTTTTCTTTTGTGGGAATTGTTAATCATAGCCAGTCATCGTAGAGCTAGGTGGCGAGGGTGGAGGAATTGACGGTGGTAAGAGTGGAAATGTGGCGGAGGAGGGTGGTTAGTTGGAGAAGGAGAAGTGTTTTCTTTTTGGAGTCGAAGATGAACTTCTTCTTTTGATTACAAGTTGGAGATGAACTTTTTTTTTTTTTTAATGCGGAGTTGGTTTAGGTTATAAACCAGCTCTTAAATGAGACTATGTAGACCGGAACGGTAAGTCTGAAGTGGCTTGTGTCTATATGGACATAAATATTTGCGTTTTTTTGTATGATATTGGTATACCAACAACACATTGTTAAGAAGTATCAATGTAAATTATTTGCGTTTTTTGTACTGGCATATTATGTATTGGTACTAAGATAATTGTATTTGGGTCACTTGTGTCCACATGGACACAAGCCACTTGAGGTTTAGCATTCCTTGTAGAGAGAAACTCTAAGCCTGAAGTGGTTTATGTCCATATGGACACGGATGCCTTATATTGTTACCTATTAATTTGGTGTTGGTATACCTACAGTACATTGTTGAGAAATACCAATGTAAATCATTTGCGTTTTTGGTACTGACATATTATGTGTTTGTTCTAAAGATAGTTGTATTTTGGTCACCTATGTCCACATGGACACAAGCCACTTGAGGTTTAGCATTCATTTCATGTAGAGGTGTAAAATTAAAGTCGCTTAGTACTCCTCAAGTCCCAAAATTATAGTCATGTTTGACTAAATATACGGGTTTTAAGAAAAGTGGAATATAGTGTATGGGAAAGTGGAATGACAGTGTAAGAAAAGTGTAAAAAGTGGAATATAATGTATGGAAAATTGAGAAAAATAATGTCCAAATAAATAAACAAGACTATAAATTTGGGATGACCGAAATAGAAAACATGACTTTAATTTTGGGACGGATGGAGTATTTTTTTATGGCTCTTTTTTTTATAAAAAAAGGTATCCATTACAATTACAAATTAACAATGTGTTTAGATAGGCGCTTGTGACTCCTTTGTGGTCTTTGAGAGATGGCTTCTAAAAAGGTCTGCTATCTATTTTTTGAGTGTGACCTGAAAATTGGGAGGAAGAGATGCAATTTATAGTGACCCAGCTCAAGTCTAACTCTGGAAAATATCAGATGTATAGGATTATAGTTTCTGTTGTAGTCTAACTCCTGTGCAGGGTAAAAAAAACCAGCAAAAATTCAAGCTGGTGAAGAGCAACGAACTCAGAGATTATTGTGAAAGAGGCACGATGCATGATCTACTTTAGAAGCCTCAGTGCTCGAGATTAGCGAGTAGTTTACCATAGTTTTCTTCTTTGTTTGTTTTGTGTTGCTTGTGTTTTGGCAGCCTGTTTTGTATGAAGTTTATACTCTAATGATGTGCTTTAATATACTCCCTCTGTTCCTAAATAAGTGTATAGTTCCCATAAATAGTATTACCTTATAAGTGTCCAATTTCCATTTTTGGACATACACCTTTCCCACTTTTCTATACACTTTACCCACTTTTCTATAAATCATTATTACTTTTTCTTACAAATTCTACACTTTTCTCACTTTTCAATCACCACATCCACTTTTATTTATACTGTATCAATAAACAATTATCTAATTTTTCCTTTCAAAAAAAAAAAACATTCTCAATCATTACCTCTTACACACAACTCAGTTTTATTAAATTCCGCGTAAATGTCCAAAGTGGACACTTATTTAGGAACGGAGGGAGTAACAACTCTATTTTACCAAAAAAAAAAATGTGTTTAATTAGATAGCAAGATGAAGTCGAAAAAGAAGGGAAGATGAGCTTTAATTGCCCTCTGCAAAATTGATATTATGAAAATACACATTAAAACAAATCTAACAAAATCTCACAGAGCTAAGTTTTAAATTACCAACCATAATCTATGTAGAGCATAAAATAGTATTAAAAATCTAAATATTGGACGTAAAAGCAAATGGAGGAATTATAATTCTACATTAATGATCTAATTTCATCGTAACATCGGATAACAAGACCTTTTACATTATTAAAATTGGTTGATTGGAATTTTTTGTTGGTCCCCGTCATGTGTTAATGAATTCAATTTATACAAATAAAATTTGTAGAATTAATTCATGTGATGTTGATGGTTCATGGTTGGCAACCATTTGTGCAAAATGGTTGTTTGTCATTCTACTATTGGTGTTGTGAAATGTTTTAGTCAACACCTCGTGCTGTCATCCGTCTCCGACTTGATGTGCTCTTTCTTCTATGACACGTGCCTTGCAACTAACCCTCAGCTTATTTTGGATTTTTCTCCAATATTTTTAAGACCTTTTTCTCCATTTTTTTAATCCTACTGTAAATTCTTGTTTTGAGGAATGATAATTTTTTTTTTTTTTTTGAGGGATTTTGAGAAATGATAATTGATTGTGAGAGAAAGATAGAATAAGAGATATTAGTATAAATAAATTAATAGATAATAGACTAATAGGGGATAAAGTAAGTTGAAATGTAAAAAGGTGTACAAAATATCTTGTACGCACAAATTATAAACTAAGATATTGTTAACTCAATTTTACTTAGTGTTTTTTTTTGTAACTTTAATATTTTTTATTAACTTTTATATTATAAAAAAGTTGATAAATAAATATTTTAAATGATTAAAGGTTATGAAATATTGTGTGGATTTCCATTATACTCCTAATATCTTTTCGGAATATTCTAGATTTTAGAGATTTATTGTTCTCCAAACAAACTATATTCTATTGTGTGTGTATATACCCCATTATTCATAGAATAACAAACACAGTTCTCTCCCAGTTTCTCTTATCTTCTCTTTATTTCACAACACGTTATCAACACCATCGCTAACCGGCAGAAGATAATAACAAGAATTACAAAAGGAAAACAAAGGGAATTATTTACTAATAAAAGTCTACTTTAATTGTTTAATTATTTAAATTTGATTCATACATACATGGTAAAATTATGTTATGGTTCCATAATATTTTGGGGATTTCGATTATAATTAGTTCACATGTTTTGGGACTTGCAATCCATGGCAACAAGCCAACAATAATGTATTGCTTTATCATATCTCCATTCTCCATAAGTGTTTTTTGTTTGCCGCAAATTTAACTTTTCACGAATTAATTTTGTTAGTGGCTCATTATATCAAAGAGACATGCTTATCACATTGAATTGCTTCGTAAGATATGTTTTGTCTAATTATATTGTCCAGTAATATACTTATATATATTCCTTTGGCTTGGCTTGGCTTGAGCAGTGGCGGAACTAGAAATTGTAGTTTGGGGGGCCAACAGTTCACAATCGAATATATTATATTTGTCTAAAAAATAATACGAATGATAAATTTTATTGCACATAATATTTCAAAGGTTGAAGTAATATTCCTTCGACTTTATTAAGTTTTATTCAAAGCAATAGAATATAAATTAAGGATATGAATATTTTTACTTATAAGAGAATAGTGATAGAGGTTAACAGATTAATAAATTATCATAGAGTTCCACGTACAATGTACACTTATAGTATTATAAAAAAATGATTAAAAGATTGTTATTAAATAACGTAAAAATGAGTAGAGAAACCCGAAAATTGATGTAAATACTTTAAACATTGTAAATTTAAGTATAACATGAATTTTAGATAAGAGGTATTGAATTTATGAACTTTTACCCAATAAATTGAACTAAGTTGTATGGATATTTTCCAAAAAAATTGTAATACCGTGGTATAAGTAGGGTAATAGCACCATAAGAACTCAGAAAAAGCGATTCAAAATTATCGATTAATGAGGTTTAATGGAATTGAAGAGAACAAATTTACGTTTCTTTTAGTGCTCAAAGTTTGTGCTTTGAAAATGGTACGTGGGATGGTTGTGAAAACTGGATTTTCATTATAATGCATTTCTTAATAATGTTTTGTTCAATTTGTACTCCAAGTGTGAAGATTTTAGAAGTGCACGCAAGTTGTTTGATGAAATGTCTATGGAAAATGGTGTTAATAGGAATACAATGATAATGGCGTGTTTTAGTTGTGGGAATTTGGAGAATGCGCATAACTTGTTTGATGGAACGCCTGAACGGAATGTCGAGTCGTGAAATGCTGTTATTGATGGGTATTGCAAATTAGGGCATCCTGGTCTTGCTAAAACTTTGTTTGATGAAATGATAGAGAGGGATTTGGTGTTGTGGGCGTCGATGATTTCTGGTTATTTCACTGTGGATTGGCGGCAAGAGCTTTGGAGCTCTTCAAAGGAATGCAGTGTTTAGAGATAAAGAAAGAAAATGGAGTGAGATTGAATGGAATAATTGAAGGAAATAATTCCCTTGGTCCAAGTATGCATTTAATGTTAAGTCTAATAAATGCGTTTCAGTATTAATTAACAAGTTAATAATTCAGTGAGATCAAGTGAACTGTATGCCTAGCTAGAGGCCGCTTCAGTTCAAGTGGAATTAATGATATTAATCCACAGCTTACTCTTGACTAAACCCGTAGGGTCACACAAATAGTACGTAAACGGATCAAGTATTTAATGGCATTAAATACTCCATCTATGGATATTCGGAATCGACGGATCTTGGTTTCAGTGGGAGCTAAGATCGTCAAAGGCAAATAATGAATACACCGGAAACGATGATATTACCGGAAACAGAAATATGGATCGTATCAGAAATATAAATATTATCCAAGTCGCAGATGTTGTCGGAAACGAAAACATGGTACGTATCGGAAAATATTATCGGAAATGGAAATATTGCCGGAATCTGAAATATTGCCGGAAACGGAAATATTGTCGGAATCGGAAATATTATTGGAATCGGAAAATAATTCCGGAAACGGAAATATTAAATATTTGTTCGAAACGGAAATTAATTCTGGAATCGGAAATGTTAAATATTGTTCGTATCGGAAATGAATTCCGGAATCGGGAAATTAATCGGAAGCGCGTCGTAAAAATTAGCATCGGACGAGACTTGCTAGACGAAGGCCCAGCATGAAGCCAGGCCCGCGTCCAGCAAGCCAACGCGCCACACAAGACAACCAAGGCCACGCCAGGCCCAGCGCAAGGCCAGGCCCAGCAGGCCAAGGCTGTCAGCATGGCTGTGCGCGCAATGGGCTGCGAGCATGGCTGCTCGCCTGGGCCGCAAGGCTTGCGTGGGCTGAGCGCTCGCAAGGGCTGTGCGCGGGTATGGCTTGCGCGCATGCGGGCCATGCTCGTGTGTGTGTTTGTGTCCGATACAAATCCTAAATATAATGCGATTCGTTTAATGATTAAATTCCTAATCCTAATGGATAAATTAGTTAATAAGAGTTTTAATAAAATTCTAATTAAGCTAATTAGTTTCCTAGTAGGATTCCAATTTCCTTTCCATACCCCTATAAATATGTGGCCCGGATTCACAATTTATATACAACATTCAAGTATTCAAAGTGACTTTTTGAGAGCAAAAATTCAGTCAAATAATTTCCCCATAATAGCCGAAAATTCTAGTACCTTGAGGGAGATTCTAGTTAGTCAATCTTAAGGCGGATCCGGACGTGCTGTGGACTATCTACGGAGGGACGACACTTGGAGTCCTAAAGACTTGTTCTTGTTCGGTTCGGGCGCACCTAGGGAGGGCAGACTACAAAGAGTATGCATTCTAAACTACTTAATTGGTTATGTGCAATTAATTTGAATCCTGGCATATAGGTTTTTCCGCATGATTTATGTTGTTCATATGTATCATAACCTAACAATAAAATGAAAAAAAGATTTAATTTTTTGTTTTAAAATATCACGTGAAAGTCATATGTAAAGTCAACAACGGAGAAAAGAGTCAACTACCGGAATCCGGGTAAGGTGGTCTCTCGCAAAAATATTTATAATTTAAGTTTCTTCTTGCAATTTTATTTTTAAAAAGTGGTTTCTCGCAAAATCTCTATTTTAAAAGGTGGTTTCTGACAAATTTGCCTTTATATTTCTATCTTTCTTGTTTTATTAGTGAAACACGAAATGAAATACATATACTTTTTTTTTTATCATTTGATTAATCTTTCTCCTTCAGTTCCACTTGATGGTGATGTTCCACAGATGATATGGTCTGGAAGAAAATTAAACTATGAAAGTTTGAAGGTGTTTGGATGTAGAGCCTTTGTTCACATACCGAGGGATGAAAGATCATAACTTGATAGTAACATAAAATAATTTATTTTTCTTGGATATCCTGAAGATGGTTTCGGTTATAGGTTATCCTGCTGAAAGAAAGATTATTAGAAGTAGAGATGTTGTTTTCTTTGAAGAACAAACCATTGAAGACATACAAAAATTGGAAAAATCTACAACATTCCATGAATAATTTCCTATAATCATGAATCCAAATCCTTCTCCTGATGCAATGGATGATCACGGGGAAGAATTACACCAAGATGATCAATCTCGTGATGATGAGAATGTGGAACATATTCCACAACAAGAAAATCAATCATCTCATGAAGCAGAATTAAGAAAATACACTCGAGAAGACGATTCCCAGAAAAATTGGCTGGAGGAGAATATTAGTTACTTACTGAAGGGGGGGGGGGGTCAGAGTCCTATGAAGAGGCTTTGAGTGATATACATCAGGAAAAGTGGATGGAAGCCATGCAAGATGAGATAAAATTCTTGCAATGGAATCACATATTTGATTTGGTATAACTACCAAAGGGGCGAGGAACACTCAAGAATAAGTGGGTGTTTAGATTAAAGACTGAAACAAATAATCCACAACCAAGATATAAAGCTAGGCTGGCCGTGAAGGGATTTAGTTAAAAGAAAGGTATTGACTTTGAAGAAATATTCTCACTGGTGATGAAAATGTCGTCAAATACGAGTTGTTTTTGGCATGGCAACATGCATGGATTTGAAATTTAACAACTAGATGTGAAAATAACCTTCCTACATGGTGATTGGGAAGAAGAAATATATATGGAACAACCTGAGGGATTTTAGGATGATCGAGGGAAAGGAACAAATGGTATGTCATTTGAATAAGAGCTTGTATGGCTTAAAACAAGCACCGCCACAATGGTACCAAAAATGGGAGTCCTTTATGAAAGATCATAAATATCAAAAGACGAGATCAAATCATTGTGTGTTCATTAAAAGATTTACAGGAGATTTTATCATTCTACTCCTCTATGTTGTTGATATGTTAATTATTGGTTATGATACCAGTAAAATCGCCTATTTGAAGAAGACGATGAATAAGTTCTTTGCTATGAAGGACTTAGGACCAGCAAAACAGATACTTGGCATGAAAATCTCCCGTGACAGGAAGAATAAGAAGTTATGGTTGTCACAGGAAAGATATAATCCCTCTGTATTTATTTAAGGGATACACTTGTCTTTTCCGGCCGTATTTATTTAAGAGATACACTTGGCATTTTTAGTAACTTATCAATCCCACCAACTAATTAAATAATCTACCTACACCCTACCCCCTAAAATGACCCCCACTTGTTATTAAAATATCTACACAACCCCACTTGTTTTATTACTTTATTTCATTCAACTCTTCTTCTTAATACCCGTATCCAACTAAGTGTATCCCTTAAATAAATACGGAGGGAGTATTAAGAAACTACTTGAGAGGTTTAATATGCATAAGTCTAAGCCAGCAAGCTCTCCACTTGCAGGTCATTTTAAATTAAGCTCTTCACAATGTCTTACAAGTGATAAAGAAAAAGAAGAGATGGATAAAGTTCTTTATGCATTTGCATTTGGCAGTTTGATGTATGTTATGGTTTGTACAATATCAGACATTGCCTATTCAGTAGGTGTTGTTAATAGGTTTCTCTCTAATCCAGGGAAAAAAAACTAGAAAGCTGTTAAATGGATACTAAGGTATTTACGTGGCACGTCAAAAATGTGCATATGCTTTGGTCTAGGAAATCCTGTGTTAAAAGGTTACACAGATGCAAATATGGCTAATGATGTTGATTCGCGAAGGTCGTATCAGGTTACATGATGACTTTTGCAGGGGAAGCTATAGCATGGTAATCAAGGTTACAAAAATGTGTTGCATTATCAACAACAGAAGCCGAATATATTGTTGTGACAGAAGCTTGCAAAGAGCTCTTGGGGATGAAGAAATTTCTACAAGAGTTAGGAATTATACAAGAAAATTATATACTTTATTGTGACAGTCAGAGTGCTATTCATCTGGCGAAAAACCCCACCTTTCATTCCCGTTCTAAACATATAGACGTAAGTTATCAATGAATAAGAGAAGTATTTGAATCCAAGTTGTTGCATTTGGAAAATATCCATATTGACCACAATGGCTGAGATATGATGACCAAAGGATTGACCATGCAAAAGCTTGATGACTGTCGAGGGGAAGCGGGTTTATCAAAAATCTTATAATAAGAGATTTGTTGGTTATTCCTCCTTATTGGAGAAGATATAATTAGTAAAGACAAGAAACATAAAAGGAGAGAAAAATGAGAGAGGGAGAAAGCAATAAACATTTATTGGCAAACTATGTTGCGATAATTTGCATCATTATATTCTCAGTAATAGGCTAATTATAAATATGTAATCAGATTGATAGATAATTTTCAGAAATTGTAACATTGTAAGATAGTTCATATATATAGAGAAACATTACATTTTGAGAAAATACCATCGAATATTAGTTTATATTTTATAAACACTTTGTGAGTTATTTTATTATATCATAGATATATACTACCTTTATTCTTTAATGTTCTTTACGCTTACTATTTGCACGGACTCCAATGCAATATTTAACCACTTATATATCCAATTTCGAATGTGAAAAAATGATAAAAAGTTGATATTTTGAAAAACATAACGAGACCAATCTAACAAGATCTTACATGATAATGATTTGATTATATAACAATGAGAATTTAGGTCAAAATTTTCATACTTTGGGCACATGTTCCAATGCGTAAAAGACTTTTAGGAACAGAGGTAGTAATTGTTAGCCTATTCTGTTTTTCGGCCGAACCCAGAATTCCCAAATTCGAAGCCTAACTAAGACTTTTCGGAGGTTTTAGTTTTTCGAATGCAAAAGTTTGTAATTTTAAGATGTTAAATTTAAATATTTGCGATTCTTGTTGTTAAATCTTGAATCTTTGATTGACCTACTGTATATGTTTAACAAATTTGAATGCCTAAGCTTGTTAATTATACAACCTAATTTGTAATTGTAATTAATTTGTTGAAATTCGAATAATTTAAAATTGATTTGATTTTCATAATTATTTAACGATTTAATTAGGTATCCATGATTAAAAAACCACCATAAAAATTGTCAATTTATGATAAATTTTTAATTTTTATGACCTAGATTTGAATCCATGATAATCGGAAATTAATTGATTAATAAATTTTTGATTTTTCACCCTAAAATTATGAAATTAATATGATTTATTAATTTGTCATTAATTTTGAATTAAAATTTTTAAATTTTTATGAAAAACGCTCATAAATGTTGCACGCACAAAGCAATGGACGCTACGTGTTACCCTTAAGGGGTGTTGTATAGTGCGGGCACGCGATGACGAGCAAGGGAGCTCGTCGCCCGTGCGGTACGAATACAGCGAGCAACAAGCAAGGCGCGCGTGCAAGGCCCAGTGCCTGGACGTGTGTGCTGTGCGATGGGCGAGGGCGATGGGGCAAGGCACAAACGAGCGAGCGAGACGCGTGTGGGCAGCGATGGGCTGTGCCACATCGCGCGCTGGCTCGCCCAGCTAGCAAGACAGAACGCGCAAGCAGGGAGCGATCCCTCGCCCAGCGCGCGCTGTCTTGCGCAACAAGCAGACGCGACGAGCAATGGGGCTGCGCGCAACGTGGCCTGCGATAGCTGCGTGTGCGTGTGGCACTGCTGCTCGTGCCTTGTGCAGCGATCAGTCGTGCGGGGCAAGGCAGCCTCGTGGCTCGATGGGGCTTGGGCGCAAGCCCAAGTGCCTCGTCTTGTTACAATTGACGTGTTTTAATTTTAATTTTGAATTTTCAGTTCGGAAACGATTTTAATTAATTTTAAAATTCGTAATTTAAATTGTTTTCTCGGATTTTAATTTTGAATAATCTAATTATTATAAATTTTATTTATACTAATTATTTTACTAAAATTAAAACCTTGAATTAATTTAAATTCATTTTAATTCAACTGAAAATAAATTAAATGGATTCAATTATAAATTTATATGAGCTTTAAATTTTAATTAAATTTGTATGTTTCCGGTTAGACTAGGAAATACATTTTTATGTTTAAAATTTGTAAAGCATATAAAGTTATTGGTTTAAGTGGGAGCCTTTAGTCATAAACTCTTGATTAGGTCTACAATCCTTTAAGGTTAAAACAACTTGATTAGAATTAATAAGGACTGAATAATTGGTAGATTATTGGTGCCCTTGATTAATTGCTGCAAATATTTATGTGATGCATAACATATTCTACTAACCAGCTATGTGGGCCATTCATGATAATGAATGGGTGAATGGTATATATTGCATATGTACTGTTTTGCAGGTTATTGAAAGTGACTATTATGGCCCAAATAGGATAGAAAATATGGTCTGCGTACCATTAATTTGAATGTAATATTGGTCTAATGCACCAAAGTTTTTCAATTTATATATGGTCTGCGTACCATCAAATAGTTGTAATTAGTTTAAATTATAGCTTATCCTATTTCAAGAAGATGGCGCCTCCCATGGTGAAATTCAAGACGGAGTTTCCAATCCATTTTCAAGACGGACTTTGAAGTTGAAGCTTCAAGATGAAGTCGGGCCATACTAGATCACATTTAAATCTTATGCATGTCTTGAGTTATTTATTGCTTTAAATATGTCTTAAATTATGCATGAGATTGTGGCTTGATTATGTTGCATGATTAAGGATTTTAGTTCACTTAAAACCTAACCAACATAGTAAGAGCCTTAAGTTCCAAACTTAAAAATTGAGTTAAAAGGTACCATGCCAAAATAACACTTACTTGGATAACCTTTACATCAATCTTAGTAATAGTTTTCCGCCATAGCGAGGTGTTACTTATTGATTCTAAAGGGGTAAGGTACACAAATAATTGTGAGTACATGTTAGTTTTGGTGAAACTCAACTATATAAGTAAGGAGTCCTTTTATGTCGTGGCAAATTCGATAGGTTTACCTAATAAGTTCTTAGACGTACCTATCAACCAAGAGTAGTTTCTAGACTATTAGCAAAAGGCTTTTTCTTACCTAAAATATTTTAGAATTGAGTCAAAATACATAATGTGCTTAATTCTTCAATGATTTAAGGATCTTGGAATCATTTTATTCACACCTGCCGGAACACAAAACTTGAATAAAATGCTTAATAAATGATTAATTATGCATGTTTGCTAGAATTTAAAGTTTATTCAGAGAAACTGTGAATGATTATTTATTTGTTTATTCTTTTTCAATTGTAGTTTTAAACTATGGCAAACAACAATTCATTCAACATTTGATCAATTCTTGAAAAGGAGAAGTTGAACGGGAAAAACTTCCTTGACTGGCAAAGGAACTTGCAAATAGTTCTTATGCAGGAAGGAAAGGAGTATGTCCTGGAAGAGGCGATGCCCGAAGCCGCAGGCGAAGGGGTCACTCAGGCAGCCCTCAATCGTTGGATTGATGCCAACAAGGATGTGAAATGTCTAATGCTTGCAACCATGGGTGCAGATCTACAGAAAACGTTCATCAACTCAGATGCTTTCACGATCATCAGTGAGTTAAAGAACATGTTCCAAGATCTGGCTCGAGTCGAAAGGTTCGAGACCCATAGGGAAATTCTTGAGACCAAGCTTAAGAAAGGCGAGCCCGTAAGTCCACATGTTCTCAAAATGATTGGACTCATTGAGAATATGAGTCGGCTGGATCAACAATTCTCTCAGGAAATGGATGTAGACGCCATCCTCCTTTCTCTTCATAGCGGGTATGATCAGTTCAAGCTGAACTACAGTATGAATAGTCTGGAAAAAACGCTCACTGAGCTTCACGGTATGCTGAAGACCGCTGAAAAGACGCTCAAAATGATAAGCAAGATGTGCTTATGGTGCGTGGGGGCTAGTTCAAGAAATCTGGAAAGAAGAGGAATGCTAAGAAAGGTGGCAACAAGGCTAGCCAGACTAAGCAGCCATGCGGCACCAAATCTGAAAAGAAGAAGGTGAGCCAACCCACTTCTGAATCTGAATGCTTTTATTGCAAGAAGAAGGGGCATTGGAAGAGAGATTGCTTGAAGCTAAAGGAAGATCAGAAGAACGGAACAATCGTTCCATCTTCAGGTATTTTCGTTATAGACTGTATACTTGCTAATTCAACTTCTTGGGTATTAGATATGAAGGAAATATCTCCTTCACCCAAGGTGCATTAAGTCTAATACCAAGGTTCAGATTAATATTGCGAACAATTAATTCAGTGAGATCAAGTGATCGGAACAGCTAGCTGGAGCAATGCTTCCGATCAGTGAGTTCTAATGGATATTGAACTCACAACTTACTCTTGACTGAACCTACAAGGTCACACCAATGACACGTAACAGATCACCGGATTAAATGAATCGGAAATTCATTTAATAGCTTTTCGGGAATTAAGTTGGAAACGTATTATACGATACGAGCTTGCATCGAATCGTATATTGTATCGCGAATATTCGTAAGCTAGGCGAGACGAATAAATCATATCGTACGACGGTGATTCGTCGTACACGAAACGATAAATAATATATCGGAAATATATTAAAACGCGAATACGAGGAGCGGCCCACGAGCCGAGTGCACGAAGCACTCAAGGCCCATGGGCGTGCGCACGCTAGGCGAGCAAGCAAAGCAACGCAGCAGCGAGGCCCATGGTCGAGGAGCTGTGCGCGTGCGGGCCGAGACTACGACACAGCAGCAGCAGCGCGGCCCATGGCCCAGCGTGTTGTGCGTGTCCGTGTGATGGCGCGCGGGGCTTGCTAGCCGGCCTTGCCTCAAGGCTTGGTCGGTTAGTAAGGTTATGTAAATAACCTTTTAACCTATTTTTCCAACTTAGCACAATCATAACACAATACACACAACCCTAGGAGAAAACAGAGAACCCTAATTCTCTCTGTGCCTCCATAGTGTGTTCATCCCAAAAGGCAAAGTATCTTGATCGATTGTCTAAGCTACGATAATCAAGACGGATCTGAACGTGTCGGTGAACCAAGTAGAGGAACGACAAGTGGAGTTCTTTGTTCGTGTTCGTTGACATATTATTGTGGAAAACACGCTTCGAATGTAAGTTTGCTTTATCTGTGCTTTATACATGTTTCCTGGCTTTGGGGATTGTTCCGCACATGTTATTATGTTTAACTGTATTCCCTTACAGTGGTATCATGAGCCTTATGTATTAAAAGCATGAATTAGCATGATTATTATTGTTTTTGCATCTGTCGAAAATTTGGAATTTTTGTTGATTTTTCGGAATTTTTACGAATTATTGGATGAATTGCGTAATAATTAGGTCCGAAATAAAAAATGTTCGTTTTTTTCGAGTTTGAAAACCCTAATTTGATTGAAAACTATTTTCTAAGATCAACTCATGAGAACGGAATTGCAAAAACAGGCCTCGAAGTGTCGGTTTTTGGGCGTTTTTGTTAATTTTTCATTAAAAATTAAAAGTGTCGGACAGTAATTCAATTAAAAGGTCGACCTAAACTACTCGGAATTGCTTAAAATATTTACACAATGTTTCTGGGTATATTCTTGATCTATGGTAAAAATTTCAAATTTTTCCGATAAGTATAAACCCTACTTTTGCCTTTCCCTAATTCGTAAAATTTGAAACCCTAATTGAATTTTAATTAATTTTGGTTTAATAATTCGGTTAATTGGGAAAGGGGATATAATTTCACGGGTCAGTGGCTAAGTTTAAAAATTATTGGATTAAAATTTTGAATGGTTTCGTTAATTTTAATCGCACTTAAACCAAATTATTAAAAATCTGAAATTTAATTGTTTATGAACGATTTAAAGCTTCGGATTTTATTAATTAAAAGTTCAAACTTCAATGTTGATTCGTTCGTTCTTAAAAGTTTGAATATTGTTAGCCCTTGATTTAATAATTTTACGAAATTGGATTGTCGTTGGAATTTATTAAATCGTTAAAAATCGTTGTTTTTCGAAAATAAAAATCGTAACTTTTTGAAAAATAAAAATTAATGCAAGTTCGTGAAATTAAATTTAATTTTAATTAAGTTGGTCCGTATCACGAACGAAGCACGAACACAAGTATGGTGGACTTATGGCTCGTCGAGCCATACGGGCTGCTGTGCTTAGGCCGAGCCGCATACGACACGGGCAGCAGCAAGTACGCTGCGTGCCTCGTGCGCGCTGGGCGAGGAAGGGGCAGGCGGTACGCTTGCGGGGCTGCGACAAAGCAAGGCGCGAGCCATGCAACGTCCATCACACACACGAACGCAAAACACGCACGCAGGGGCAGCGATGCTGCGGGGACGCGCGCGCGCGAGGGGCCTGGGGGTATGCGAGCCTTGCTCGTGCGCCTCTTGGGCCACACGCAAGGCATAGGGCTGAGCTCAAGCCTAGCCCAACTACGTAATCGGACTTTTTTCGTTGAAAATTGTTTATTTCGTTGGGCTTCATATATTTGCATTAATTTGGGCTAATGGGATATTTAATTTAATATTTTATTTGCTTGGGCCGGGCCGCGAGTTTTAATTTAATATTTCATAATTAATTATCCGGAATAATTATTGGTTTGAGTGGGAGCCACTAAATGAAATTAAAATGAAATAATTATTTTAATTATTTTCGTAGGTCGCATTATTTTAATTAAATTCAATTTTAATTAGAATAAAGTCTAAGGATTAATAATTTGGAAATTGATTAATCTTTTAGGACGCGTTTATGTGAACGTGAATTTTAATTAATTCAAGTAAATACTTGCATATTTACATGGGCCATTCGTTTTAGCACACGAATGGGTGAATGCATAGAATATATATTTTATGTAATGCAGGTACTCCAAATATTAAACATAAACGCGTCCTAAAAGATTAATCAATTTCCAAATTATTAATCCTTAGACTTTATTCTAATTAAAATTGAATTTAATTAAAATAATGCGACCTACGAAATAATTAAAATAATTATTTCATTTTAATTTCATTTAGTGGCTCCCACTCAAACCAATAATTATTCCGGATAATTAATTATGAAATATTAAATTAAAACTCGCAGCCCAGCCCAAGTAAATAAAAATTAAATTAAATATCCCGTTAGCCCAAATTAATGCAAATATACGAAGCCCAACGAATTAAACGATTTTAAAAAAAAAGTCTAATTGCTTGATTGGGCTAGGCTTGCGCCCAGCCCCGCCTCGCGTGAGGCCCAAGAGCGCACGAGCAAGAGCTCGCGCACCCCGCCCCATCGCTCGCGCGCACGCGTCCCCGGAGCGATGCTGCCCTGCGCTGCGTGTTGTGCATCGTGAGCGCTCGACGTCGCAAGGCTTGCGCCTAGCTTCGTCGCAGCCCCGCAAGCTACCTCGCTTGCCCTTCCTCGCCCAGCGCGCACGAGGCACGCAGCATAGCTGCTGCTGCCCGTGTCGCATGGCTCGGTCGAGCACAGTGGCCTCGTATGGCTCGACGAGCCATACTTCCATCATGCCCATGTTCGTGTTTTTGGTTCGTAAAACGGACCAACTTAATTAAAATTAAATTTAATTCACGAACTTGCATTAATTTTATTTTTCAAAAAAAAGTTACGATTTAATTTTCGAAAAACAACGATTTTTAACGATTTAATAAACTTTAACGACAATCCAATTTCGTAAAATTAATAAATCAAGGGCTAACAATATTCAAACTTTCAAGAACGATCGAATCAACTTTAAAGTTTGAACTTTTAATTAATAAAATCCGAAACTTTATATCGTTCATAAACAATTAAATTCCAGATTATTAATAATTTGGTTTAAGTGCGATTAAAATTAACGAAACCATTCAAAATTTTAATCCAATAATTTTTAAAATTAGCCACTGACCCATGAAATTATACCCCCTTCCCCAATTAACCGAATTATTAAACCAAAATTAATTAAAATTCAATTAGGGTTGCAAATTTTACGAATTGGGGAAAGGCAAAATTAGGGCTTATACTTATCGGAAAAATCTGAAATTTTTACCGTAGATCAAGCATGTACCCAGCAACAGTGTGAAAAATTTCTAGAAATTCCGAGTAGTTTAGGTCGACCTTTTAATTTTTAATGAAAAATTAACAAAAACGCCCAAAAAAAGATACTTCGAGGCCTGTTTTCGCAATTCTATTCTCATGAGTTGATCTTAGAAAATCGTTTTCCATCAGATTAGGGTTTTAAAAATCGAAAAAGCGAATATTTTTAATTTCGGAACTGCCAATTTCGCAATTAATCCCATAATTCGAAAAACTTCCGAAAAATCAATAAAAATTCCAAAAATTTCGACAATGCAAAAACAATAATAATCATGCTAATTCATGCTTTGAATACATAAGGCTCATGATACCACTGTAGATCGAGGAATACAGTTAAACATAATAACATGTGCGGAAACAATCCCCTAAGCCAGGAAACATGTATAAAGCACAGATTAAGCAAACTTACATTCGAAGCGTATTTTCCCAAGTAATCTGTCAACGAACACGAACAAAGAACTCCACTTATCGTTCCTCTACTTGGTTCACCGACACGATCAGATCCGTCTTAATAATCGTAGCTTAGACAATCATTCAAGAGTTCGTGCTTTTGGGAAGAACACATCCATGGAGGCTAGAGAGAATTAGGGTTTCTCTCTCCTCCTTAGGGTTTGATGTGTAATCTGATTTTTGCATTAGGTTATTGGAAAACGTGAGCGGGTTTAATATTATAACCCTTAGGTTATAATATCAACCGGCCAAGGCACATAGGCCATGCGCCAGCCAGCCCTGTCCGTGCAAGCCCACACGCGCACAGCCACACAGGCGCTGGGCCTTGGGCCGCGCTGTGTGCGCTGCTGCTACTGTTCCTCGCATGCGCGCGCGCGCCCAGCCAAGGCCTGAGCCTTGCGCGCTGGCTCGCTGCTACGCCCAGTGGGCCTTGCGCGCTTGCGCGCCTTGGCTCGTTGGGCTGGCAGCGTTGCCACTTTTCGTATCCGCGATTAATATATTTCCGATATATTATTTATCGTTTCGTATACGACGAATCACCGTCGTACGATACAATTTATTCGTTTTGCCTACCTTACGAATATTCGCGATACGATATACGATTCCGATGCAGGGTCGTATCGTATAATACGTTTTCCAACTAATTCCCGAAAAGCTATTAAATGAATTTCCGATTCATTTAATCCGGTGATCTGTTACGTGTCATTGGTGTGACCTTGTAGGTTCAGTCAAGAGTAAGTTGTGAGTTCAAATATGCATTAGAACTCACTGATCGGAAGCATTGCTCCAGCTAGCTGTTCCGATCACTTGATCTCACTGAATTAATTGTTCGCAATTAATCTGAACCTTGGTATTAGACTTAATGCACCTTGGATGAAGGACATATTTCCTTCAGTGGCAGCTCCATGTTGGGCGCTCGGCTTGCTGGGCGCGGGCCTGGCTTCGTGCTGGGCCTTCGTCTAGCAAGCCTCGTCCGATGCTAATTCGTACGATGCGCTTCCGATTAAATTCCCGGTTCCGGAATTCATTTCCGATATGAACAATATTTAATATTTCCGATTCCGCAATTAATTTCCGTTTCGAAAAAATATTTAATATTTCCGTTTCAGGAAATATTTTCCGATTCCGATAATATTTCCGATTCTGACAATATTTCCGTTTCCGGCAATATTTCCGATTCCGGTAATATTTCCATTTCCAATAATATTTTCTGATACGTACCATGTTTCCGTTTCCGACAACATCTACGACTTGGATAATATTTATATTTCCGATACGATCCATATTTCCGTTTCCGGCAATATCATCGTTTCCAGAGTATTCATTTCTTGCTTGTGACGATCTCAGTGATAGGTTATGATTCATATGACAAAACATAAATCATGCGGAAAAACCATAAAGCCAGGAAAGCATATTATTTACACATAATCATTTAGCATAGTTTAGATGCATACACTTTGTTGTGTGCCCTCCCTAGCTGCGCCCGAACCGAACAAGAACAAGTCTTTAGGACTCCAAATGTCGTCCCTCCGTAGATAGTCCACAGCACGTCCGGATCCGCCTTAAGCTTGACCAACTAGAATCGCCCTTAAGGTAGCTTAGGAATTTCGGCTATTAGGTGCAAGTGTTATGGCTGATTTTTCTTCAAAATCTTACCTTTAGAATACTTCAATTGTATCTATAAATTATTACCCTAGGCACCTATTTATAGAGGTATGGAAAAGGAACTGGAATCCTATTAGGATACAAATTAATTAAACTAGAATCCTAATAGAACTCTTATTTAATTAATTCATCCTTTTAGGCTTAGGAATTTAATCATATGTCGAAACCTGATACCTTTAGGATTCGTATAGCACACAAACACACACGCACGCACAGCAGCCCACGAGGAACGCCATGCGCGCGCGCGCAGCCCGCGAGCTCGCAGCCCATTGCCACGAGGCCCACACGCTGCCGCAATCTTGGCGCGCGTTGGGCCTGCCTTGCGATGGGCCTGGCGCAGCCTTGGCTGGTGCGTTTGTGGCGCGATGGCTTGCTGGGCGATGGCCCGGCTTCGTGCTGGGCCTTCGTCTGGCAGGCCTCGTCCGGTGCTAATTCGTACGATACGCTTCCGATTAATTTCCCGATTCCGGAATTCATTTCCGATACGAACAATATTTAATATTTCCGATTCCGGAATTAATTTCCGTTTCGAACAAATATTTAATATTTCCGTTTCCGGAATTATTTTCCGATTCCGATAATATTTTCGATTCAGACAATATTTCCGTTTCCGGCAATATTTCCGATTCCGGCAATATTTCCATTTCCATCAATATTTTCCGATACGTACCATGTTTCCGTTTCCGGCAACATCTACGACTTGGATAATATTTATATTTCCGATACGATCCATTTTTCCGTTTCCGGCAATATCATCGTTTCCGGAGTATTCATTTCTTGCTTGTGACGATCTCAGCTCCCACTGAAACCAAGATCCGTCGATTCCGAATATCCATAGATGGAGTATTTAATTCCATTAAATACTTGATCCGTTTACGTACTATTTGTGTGACCCTACGGGTTCGGTCAAGAGTAAGCTGTGGATTAATATTATTAATTCCACTTGAACTGAAGCGGCCTCTAGCTAGGCATTCAGCTCACTTGATCTCACTGAATTATTAACTTGTTTAATTAATACTGAACCGCATTTATTAGACTTAACATTGAATGCATACTTGGACCAAGGGCACTATTTCCTTCAGTCTCCCACTTGTCCTTAGGGACAAGTGTGCATTACCTAATTCCTTTGTCGCTCGATGCTTGCTCTTGAACATAAGGTAAGAGTTGTCATCCTTATTATGTCCAGAGGTGTTTCTCGGTTTCAGAGTTCAACTGATCAAATAAACAGATAATCATAGCCTATGATTCATCCGAGCGCGGCCATGCATTTTACAGTTTCTAGCTCTCCGAGTGGCCTTGTACAACTTTTAAGCATCTCATCCCGATTTATGGGAGGACAATCCCAATCTTGCTATCTTGTGATTAGACTTCGTTTGATAGGTGATTACCTGAGCGTTGCCTTTATAGCCTCCTTTTATGGTGCGACGGTTGGTCAACGTTAAAGTAACCAGTTCTCAAACAAGTAATCTCAAATCACTCAGGTATTGAGGATTTAGTGTCTAATAATTTTAATGAAATTTACTTATGACAGATTTTCATCTCTTACAGTAAAGTTTCATAGGTCTGCCCGATACTAGTCTTCCCAAAGTAAGTATCTATGCAAATGATTATGACATTGCCATGTCCACATAGTTCAAGAAACAAAACTACTAGTCATCTTGCATTCTAGTCGTCTAACGTTTTCTATGCGTCCAGTTTTATAGAAAACTCTGACCAGGGACCATTTTCAACTTTTGACATTCAAGTTCACTTGATAGACATTTCTTAGTCACAGGACTGGTCCTGAAAGTCTATCTTAAATATATCGTCAAATTGAAGGGACTCATTATTTAATACTAAACCAAGATTAAATGGAATATGAAAAATACATTTCATATATGATAAATGTTACAACCCCAGTGTTTTATAACCATGGGCCTGAAACCCATCTTTAAAACAGTTCATGGAATTCAAAGCTATGCTTGATTTCCAATGCTACAATGTGAGTGTTGCTTCTCACTTGTTGCATAGGTTTAGTTATCATGCTTTGCCAATCTTAATATCCTTTTCATCGAATGTTCTTCGAGATAGATGATAAGATCTTTTGAGTATGTTTATTTTGTTGATATAGTCTTTCTAGCTACATCAGTGGTTCTACACATTTTTCAATGAAGAACCATCAAGTCAGCATACATCTTTCTTGCTTCAAGAGTGGTTCTACGCATTTTGCAATGAAGAACCATCAAGCCAGAAGACATGTGATCTACTCAAGTTCAGTGAAGAACTCTTTAACATAAACAACCCTGTTTTATTGCTTTTTAGGCAATAATTACTTTTACTTCAACTGTTTAGGTTCCTAGTGATGCTTTGTTTGGATTTACTTATCCAAGCAGTTCACAGATATGTGGAAGACTTTCCAGCTGTATCTTAGAACATAGAAATTATTATTTTAATTTCCCACGCAACAACCCATGGTCTCCAATCCATGTTTCCATTTCAAAACACGATGCTCTTTTAGCTCGTCCTTGTCAATGGTTAACTCCAAAGGGATCTTGCTTGATCCTTTGCCAGTGTTTATGCGTGTAGCATCAACTATTTAGCATATATTTATTTCCTTGAATCAAGAATTATTCCTATGTACCTTTTCAAGTACCATAAGTTTTTCTTGATCTCAATCTAGTTGATCTTCACTTAGATCAATAGAGATTGGTATATGTTCGTCATGCCTAAAGTCATACGATACATTTTTGGCGACCCTCATATTATATTATACATGATAAATTCTTTTGTAGAATAACTCCCAATTTAATTCTATTCATGTAACTTTAGCTCATATAGTTTCAGCAGATACTAAATCCAGCTAAATACATTGACATATAATATAGGTGAAGAATCTCATTAGATTCTTTGATGTTTAACTTAGTAAATGCTTATACATAGTTCAAACATTCTTTACTTAGATTTATTCACATGGGTCGAATATCTCCAATGGAGTCTTTCGTGTTTGATTTAGTAAATGCCATTACTAATCTAAAACAATATTATAAGATCTTTAAAAATAGATCTTAATACCCATTATGTACTAAGTTTCGCCTTGGTCCGTCATTGTTGAATAATTTCAAATCTAAGTCATTAGCATTTGAATGTTATTTCACAATAGAGAGATATGTGTGTGATACACATAGGACCAATTAAGTTTTATGTACTCCCACTAAACTTCTTATATATCTATAAGAATCATGTACATTTTATGAAACTAAAATACTTATTAGCTTCACTAAAATACAATTCCAATTCCCAATTGCTTGCTTAAATCTGTACTTAGATTTCATAAGCTAGCTTTCCTTTCAAGCATTATTTGGATCCACAAATCCTATGACATGCCATGTACATAGTTTCTTCCAACATTTGATTAAGGAATACGTTTTGTCATCCAATTGCCATATGTACCAATATGCAATCATTGCTTGATTTATAGACTTGAGCATTACGATTATGCATGAGGTTTCAACACAATCCATGTCATGATTTTTCTTGTAACCTTTAGAAACTAATCTAGCTTTGTGTGTTAACACAATTCAATGTTTGATGGTTTTTATCCTTAAAACCAATTTGCAATCAATAGGTGTTTAATCTATTCTTGCAAATCAACAAAATTTCAATTTTGTCATCAAAACATTAAGTATGTTTTATGGCCTTTAACCGTCTAAAACATTGAGTCTATATATGGCCTCTAACCATTGTAGGGAATCTATATTTCGTCATAGCTTTCTTACAAGTCACAAATTCATTAATCTTTGTGATAATAGTTTGACAGCAAGTTGTAGGTTTCTTCACTATCTAATAGAAGAATCGCATAGTTTCAGTGACTTGAACTCTATGCCTACTTGGGTATAGAACATCAAACAATAGAATATCAATAGCCACTTAAAAGTCCTTTGAATATTCTGTTCTCCTTGAAGCACTTGTAAAGTCTTCTAAGAGATGTCTATTCTTTAAAAGCCACTTCTAAAGTCCTTAAAGAATACGTGTTCGGATTTTCTAAAGAACTTCGAAAAGCCTCCGGATTGTCCGTTTATGTTTGTTGTTCGCCTCGAAGACTTTCGAGGTCTATTTTCTCCCACTTGTCATTTTGGAAACGAATCTCCAAAAGTACATTATTTCGAGCAAACAAACATTATGTTCTCAAAAATTCGTGGTAGAAACAATACCCTTGTGTCTCATTTGAATAAATCACAATGAAACATATATCTATACTTGGGCCTTAGTTTGTCGAATGACAAACACTAAGCTCCCACTAAGTTTTGCAACTCTCTAGATATATTTTATGAAAAGTTATTCTGAAATTACTTTTCAATAGCTTTGACGAATTTGGTTTAGTTTGGTGGTAGTTGAGCATTTTGTTTTAGAAATTACAGGAAAAGTCTTTATGATTCATCATTAATCGAATCAAGTACTAATTGACTTCGATTATTCCAACTAAGATATGCCATATCTTATGGACCTAGATTGTGAAATTACAACACACAATCATTGATGATCATATTTGGTCTCAAGTAATCATCAACATGATCTAACCTAGATCTTTATGATTTCTTGCCAAGTGGATTTTATACTTCTGAATCTTTGAACTAGCCAAACAGATTCAACTTATATCACATTTGAGTAAATAAACCTATATTCACTCAAATCCATGTGAAATAATAAAGTCATAAAATCTTTCTTTAGCTTTGAACTCTATTGTCAGGCGTTCTAACAATAGTTCATATCTTTTGTTACTTTCAACAAGTAAGACTAGTTGTCTTAAATTGATCTAGAAATCAATGAACTTTCAAAAGTCCATCAAAATAGAGCTTTTGAATGTTAACTTGTTGATATGGTCTAAGCAACAATGCCAAAGATTAGTGGAACTCAAATCAAGGGGTTGATTTGAACCTAGTAAAGTCTTATTGTTAAAGAGTTGTTTGTTTTAATCAAGCATATTGACTCAACCCGTAATTGACCATCTCATTCAAATAAACAAACAAACATTGTTTTTGTTTTTCTTGAATGTGAGTCTTTCTATGTTTGAAAACAGAAATTTAGGTATGCTGATTATGGAACAAAATAGCCATTAAGTTCCAGCCTTGAAAGGACTTAAAACAAACTAGATGACCCTACAACTAATGTAGCATTGCCATGCTTCATTTCCCACTTGTAGGTCATTAGTGTAGCCTAGCTTCCATTGTTTGAGTTATTACCGAAATAGAACCTCAAGCGGTATATGATACCAGGGAAGTTTGATTGCTAGGTCACTTCTCTTTAAACATAAACTTATAGGTAGAAACGGAATTGAAATTCCTTGTTTTCCTATTTCTTGTACCCTTTCTTATAGTCTTAAGAATTGAATTCTTTAGTGTTGACTTTTATACATTGTTTAGACATGTCCAATGTCACTCCAACAAAGTTCTTACCATTTTAATTTATGTTGAATATTTTGTTTCAACTAGATGATCTTACCAGAAGCTTCTAAAGTTCTCTAAGTATCGATCTATTCGAATGTCTAGGGACTAGACTCATTCGAGAATTAAATGGACAAAGATTTTAGGTTGTTAACCATTGGTAAAGCTGAGCGTTTAAACTCAATGCTTTATAATCTCAAAACTACATTGTATTTTGAATCCACAAGCACCAATCGGTTCGCCATTCGATTTTGATACTCGAAAACAACCATAAAAGTCACTAAAAGAAACGTACATTTAAATTGCTCATTTTCTCTCATTTCCGTGAATCGTTCTTGGATTCATTACCAATCGAGGAAATTTACTGTTACCTTTCTAAAAGGATTTACTGCAGTGCAAGATATTTAATTATAAACAATAATTAAAACATACATTGAAGCATGCAAAGTCTAAACATTAATCATGAATAATAACTTGAAAATTAAAGCAATCATGCAATTAAAACAAGTTATTAGCATTTTATTCGAATTTATTGTTCCGGCAGGTGTGAATAAAATGATTCCAAGATCCTAAAACCCATTGAAGAATTAAGCACATTATGTATTTAGACTCAATTCTAAAATCTTTTAGGTAAGCAAAAGCCTTTTGCTAATAGTCTAGAAACTACTCTTGGTTGATAGGTACGTCTAAGAATTTATTAGGTAAACCTATCGATTTTCCACGACATAAAAGGACTCCTTACTTATATCGTTGAGTTTCACCAAAACTAACATGTACTCACAATTATTTGTGTACCTTACCCCTTTAGTATCGATAAGTAACACCTCGCTATGGCGGAAAACTATTACTAAGATCGATGTAAAGGATATCCAAGTAAGTGTTATTTTGGCATGACACCTTTTAACTCAATTTTTAAGTTTGGAACTTAAGGCTCTTACTATGTTGGTTAGATTTTAAGTGAACTAAAATCCTTAATCATGCAACATAATCAAGCTTTGATCTCATGCAGATTTAAGACATATTTAATAGCAATAAATAACTTAAAGCATGCATAAGATAAATGTGATCTAGTATGGCCCGACTTCATCTTGAAGCTTCAACTTCAAAGTCCGTCTCGAAAATGGAAACTTCGTCTTGAATTTCACCGTGGGAGGCGCCATTTTCTCCAAATAGGATAAGCTATAATTAAACTAATTACAACTATTTGATGGTACGCAGACCATATTTGAATTGAAAAACAAATTTGGTACTTTAGACCAATTACATTCAAATTAATGGTACGTAGACCATATTTTCTATCCTATTTGGGCCATACTAGTCACTTCATAACCTGCAAAACAGTACATATGCAATATATACCATTCATCCATTCATTATCATGAATGGCCCACATAATTGGTTAGTTAAAACACATTGTATGCATCATATAAACATTTGCAGCAATTAATCAAGGGCACCAATAATCTACTAATTATTCAGTCCTTATTAATTCTAATCAAGTTGTTTAACCTTAAAGGATTTGTAGACCTAATCAAGAGTTTATGACTAAAAAGGGCTCCCACTTAAACCAATAAATTCATATGCTTTACTAATTTTTAAACATAAAAATGTATTTCTAGTCTAACCGGAAACATACAAATTTAATTAAAATTTAAAGCTCATATAAATATATAATTGAATCCACTTATTTGATTTATTTTCAGTCGAATTTAAATTAATTCAAGGTTTTTAATTTTAGTAAAATAATTAGAATAAATAAAATTTATAATAATTATAATATTCAAAATTAAAATCCAAGAAAGCAATTTAAATTATTAATTTTAAAATTAATTAAAATTACATGAACTGAAAATCTCAAATTAAAATTTAAAACTCGACAAGCGTAACATGACGAGCACTTGGGCTTGCGCCCAAGTCCCGTGGATTGCTCGGCCTGTCGCTGGCCCATGGCACATCGTAGCAGCAGCCACGCGCAAACGCAGCAAGCCAAGCCACGCTTGCGCGCAGCCTGCCTGCCCATAGCATCGCAGCAGCTACGATGGTGCTCGCTTGCTCGCGCAAGCAAGCGCTCGAGGCCACGCGTGTTGGTGCGTAGAGCAGCGATCGCTAGGCGACCAACTCTCGCCCTCGCGCGCGCGCGTCTCCTCGTGCCATGCCATCGCTCTTCGCCCATCGCCCACATGCGCATAGCACTCGACACAAGGCAGGGCTGCTGCCTTGTGCTCGCGCGCCACTCGCCTTGCTCGTTGCATTCGTACCGCATGGGCGACGAGCTCCCTTGCTCGTCGTCGCATGCCCGCACTATACAACACCCCTTAAGGGTAACACGTAGCGTCCATTGCTTTGTGCGTGCAAGTTTATGAGCGAATTGCATAAAAATTTAAAATTTTTAATTCAAAATTTATGACAAATTAATAAAACATATTAATTTCATAATTTTAGGGCGAAAAATCGAAAATTTATTAATCAATTAATTTCCGATTAATCATGGATTCTAATCTAGGTCATAAAAATTTAAAATTTAACAAAAATTAACAATTTTTATGGTGGTTTTTAATCATAGGTATCTAATTAAATTATTAATTAATTATGAAAATCAAATCAATTCTAAATTTATTCGAATTTCAACAAATTAATCATAATTACAAATTAGATTGCATAATTAACAAGGCTAGGCATTCAAACTTGTTAAACATATACAGTAGGTCAATCAAATATTCAAGATTTATCAACAAGAATCACAAATATTTAATTTAACATCTTAAATTTACAAACTTTTGCGTTCAAAAAACTAAAACCTCCGAAAAGTCATAGTTAGGCTTCAAATTTTGGAATTCTGGGTTCGGCCGAAAATTTCTATTTTTGTCAAAAATTTAGAATGCATTTTACATGCGGAATTGACACAAAAATCACTCGATTTGGATGAGTAATGAAGAAACTGCCGAAAAACTGCGTACATATAATTAAATAAACGGAATTTGCAATTAATTAACAATTACGAAAATTAATCACCCCTTTTAATTCCTTGAAAATTTGTAATATTTAACCATGTTTATGCAATTTAGATTATGAAAATAATAAGAGGCTCGTGATACCACTGATAGGTTATGATTCATATGACAAAACATAAATCATGCGGAAAACCATAAAGCCAGGAAAGCATATTATTTACACATAATCATTTAGCATAGTTTAGATGCATACACTTTGTTGCGTGCCCTCCCTAGCTGCGCCCGAACCGAACAAGAACAAGTCTTTAGGACTCCAAATGTCGTCCCTCTGTAGATAGTCCACATCACGTCCGGATCCGCCTTAAGCTTGACCAACTAGAATCGCCCTTAAGGTAGCTTAGGAATTCCGGCTATTAGGTTCAAGTGTTATGGCTGATTTTTCTTCAAAATCTTACCTTTAGAATACTTCAATTGTATCTATAAATTATGACCCTAGGAACCTATTTATAGAGGTATGGAAAAGGAACTGGAATCCTATTAGGATACGAATTAATTAAACTAGAATCCTAATAGAACTCTTATTTAATTAATTCATCCTTTTAGGCTTAGGAATTTAATCATATGTCGAAACCTGATAGCTTTAGGATTCGTATAGCACACAAACACACACGCACGCATAGCAGCCCACGAGGGGCGCCATGCGCGCGCGCGCAGCCCGCGAGCTCGCAGCCCATTGCCACGAGGCCCACACGCTGCCGCAGTCTTGGCGCGCGCTGGGCCTGCCTTGCGATGGGCCTGGCGCAGCCTTTGCTGGTGCGTTTGTGGCGCGCTGGCTTGCTGGGCGATGGCCCGGTTTCGTGCTGGGCCTTCGTCTGGCAGGCCTCGTCCGAAGCTAATTCGTACGATACGCTTCCGATTAATTTCCCGATTCCGGAATTCATTTCCGATACGAACAATATTTAATATTTCCGATTCCGGAATTAATTTCCGTTTCGAAAAAATATTTAATATTTCCGTTTCCGGAATTATTTTCCGATTCCGATAATATTTCCGATTCAGACAATATTTCCGTTTCCGGCAATATTTCCGATTCCGGCAATATTTCCATTTCCATCAATATTTTCCGATACGTACCATGTTTCCGTTTCCGGCAACATCTACGACTTGGATAAAATTTATATTTCCGATACGATCCATATTTCCGTTTCCGGCAATATCATCGTTTCCGGAGTATTCATTTCTTGCTTGTGACGATCTCAGCTCCCACTGAAACCAAGATTCGTCGATTCCGAATATCCATAGATGGAGTATTTAATGCCATTAAATACTTGATCCGTTAACGTACTATTTGTGTGACCCTACGGGTTCAGTCAAGAGTAAGTTGTGGATTAATATTATTAATTCCACTTGAACTGAAGCGGCCTCTAGCTAGGCATTCAGCTCACTTGATCTCACTTAATTATTAACTTGTTTAATTAATACTGAACCGCATTTATTAGACTTAACATTGAATGCATACTTGGACCTAGGGCACTATTTCCTTCACTCAGCTCCCACTGAAACCAAGATCCGTCGATTCCGAATATCCATAGATGGAGTATTTAATGCCATTAAATACTTGATCCGTTTACGTACTATTTGTGTGACCCTACGGGTTCAGTCAAGAGTAAGCTGTGGATTAATATCATTAATTCCACTTGAACTGAAGCGGCCTCTAGCTAGGCATTCAGCTCACTTGATCTCACTAAATTATTAACTTGTTAATTAATACTGAACCGTATTTATTAGACTTAATATTATATGCATACTTGGACCAAGGGCATTATTTCCTTCACAGAGAACCCTAATTCTCTCTGTGCCACCATAGTGTGTTCATCCCAAAAGGCAAAGTATCTTGATCGATTGTCTAAGCTACGATAATCAAGACGGATCTGAACGTGTCGGTGAACCAAGTAGAGGAACGACAAGTGAAGTTCTTTGTTCGTGTTCGTTGACATATTATTGTGGAAAACATGCTTCGAATGTAAGTTTGCTTAATCTGTGCTTTATACATGTTTCCTGGCTTTGGGGATTGTTCCGCACATGTTATTATGTTTAACTGTATTCCCTTACAAGATACAGGTTGTGGCTCATACTTATGTTCCAATTCACAGGGACTAAGAAGAAGTAGAAGGTTAAGCAAGGGTGAAGTCGACCTACGAGTGGGAAATGGAGCACGGATTACTGCATTAGCTGTAGGAACTTATTATTTGTCGTTGCCCTCTTGGCTAGTTTTGGAACTGGAAGACGGTTTCCATGTTCCAAGTCTTACTAAAAACATCATTTCTGTTTCTTGCTTAGATGCTAAGGGATTTTCCTTTTTAATAAAAGACAATAGTTATTCGTTTTATTTTAAAGAGATGTTTTATGGATCTGCTAGATTAGTCAATGGACTTTATTTATTAGATCACGACAAACAAGTTTATAACATAAATACCAAAAAGGCCAAAAAGGATGATTCAGATCTCACCTATCTGTGGCATTGTCGGTTAGGCCATATTAACTTGAAACGTATAGAAAGACTTCAAAAGGAAGGAATTCTAGAACCATTTGACTTAGAGGATTATGGTAAGTGCGAATCATGTTTACTTGGCAAAATGACAAAGTAACCTTTCTCTAAAGTTGGAGAAAGAGCAACTGAACTATTGGGTTTAATCCATACACATCTGTGGACCAATGAGTACAAATGCTAGAGGTGGTTTCAGCTACTTTATCACTTTCACTGATGACTTCAGTAGATATGGTTATGTCTACCTAATGAAGCATAAGTCTGAATCCTTTGACAAATTCAGAATTTCAGAGTGAAGTAGAGAATCAATTAGGCAAGAAGATTAAGGCACTGCGGTCTGACAGAGGCGGTGAATATCTGAGCTATGAATTTGATGACCATCTGAAAGAATGTGGAATTCTATCAGAATTGACACCTCCTGGAACACCTCAATGGAACGGTGTGTCGGAACGGAGGAATAGAACCTTGCTAGACATGGTTAGATCAATGATGGGTCAGGCCGAACTTCCAATAGAATTTTGGGGACATGCACTAAACACAGTTGCACTCACTATAAATAGAGCTCCGTCTAAAGTTGTTGAAAAGACTCCATATGAGTTATGGTTTGGAAAGCCTCCAAAAGTGTCTTTTCTTAAGATTTTGGGATTTGAAGTATACGTCAAACGATTAATTCCAGACAAACTTCATCCAAAATCTGACAAATGTATCCTTATGGGCTATCCAAAGGAAACAAAGAGGTATTACTTCTACAATACATCTGAGAACAAGGTGTTTGTTGCTCGAGATGGTATCTTTTTGGAAAGAGATCACATTTCCAAAATGACAAGTGGGAGAAAAGTAGACCTCGAAGAAATTCGAGTCGAACAATAAACTCTAGAGAATGCTCAAGATGACATTCAAGATGAAACTCAGAGATCTTTAGAAGTATCTGGTGAGAATCAAGGACCATCTAGAAATGTAACCCCGCATAGATCGCAGAGATATAAGTCTCAACCGGAAAGGTACTTAGGTATTTTGACGAACGAGAGCCATGAAGTTCTATTACTTGAAAGTGATGAACCTGCGACTTACAAACAAGCTATGACGAGCCCTAGCTCCAAGCAATGGCAAGATGTCATGCAATCTGAATTAGACTCCATGTCTGAAAACAAAGTACGGGATTTGGTCGATTTTCCCGATGGCTACCAAGCCATAGGAAGAAAATGGGTTTTCAAACTGAAAAAGGACAAGGATGGGAAATTTGAAGTTTTCAAAGCTAGATTGGTTGCAAAAGGTTACAGGCAAGTCCACAGTGTGGATTACGATGAAACCTTTTCACCAGTTGCAATGCTAAAGTCTATTCGGATAATGTTAGCAATCGCTGCATATTACGATTACGAAATATGGCAGATGGATGTCAAAACCGCTTTCTTAAACGGCGTTTTAACAGAAACTGTGTTTATGACACAACCTGAGGGTTTTGAGGATGCAAAGAATGCTAAAAAGGTATGCAAGCTTAAGAAATCAATCTACAGATTGAAGCAGGCATCAAGGAGCTCGAATATACGTTTTGATGAAGCAGTCAGTGACTTCAGCTTTATCAAGAACGCAGACGAATCTTGTGTATACAAGAAGGTCAGTGGGCGAAAAATTGCTTTTCTAGTATTATATGTCGACGACATATTACTTATCGGAAATGACATTCGTATGTTGAACTCTGTCAAGATTTGGCTTGGGAAATGTTTTTCGATGAAGGATCTAGGAGAAGCACAGTACATACTGGGCATCAATATTTACAGAGATAGATCTAAAAGGATGATTGGACTCAGTCAGAGCACTTATATCAATAAGGTGCTTGAAAGGTTCAATATGGCAGACTCCAAGCGAGGCTACCTACCTATGTCTCATGGAATAACTCTAAGCAAGACTCAGTGCCCAAAAACACTTGATGAGCGTAGACGAATGAATGGGATTCCATATGTATCATTGATTGGTTAAATAATGTATGCTATGATATGTACACGCCCGGATGTTGCGTATGCACTCAGTGCTACGAGCAGATACCAGTCAGACCCAGGAGAGGCACATTGGACTGCAGTCAAGAATATTCTGAAGTACCTGAAAAGGCACAAAGGGTATATGGACGCAAGTTTCCAAGCCGACAAAGATGATTTCAGATCACAGCCTGGGTTTGTCTTCTGCCTCAACGGAGGTGCAGTAAGCTGGAAAAGTGCTAAACAAAGCACCATTGCGGATTCTACAACTGAAGCGGAGTACATTGCTGCACATGAAGCAGCAAAGGAAGCTATATGGCTAAGGAAATTCATAGGTGAACTTGGTGTAGTCCCCTTCATTAAAGTACCAATAGCTCTGTATTGTGATAATAATGGAGCTATTGCACAGGCAAAGGAGCCTAGACACCACCAGAGAGTCAAGCATGTACTTCGTAGATTTCACCTTCTACGAGAGTTCTTTGAAAGAAAAGAAGTCGAGATAAGCAAAATTGGAACTGATGACAACATCTCAGATCCATTGACTAAACCTCTGCCGCAGGCGAAGCACAACTCGCACACTGCAGCTATGGGAATCAAGCATGTTGGAGAATGGCTTTGATGTCCTTATTTAATGTTTTAAAGTTTTAGAGTTTAATACTTTGTAAAACATTATTGGTTAATCATTCACATTAATGAATAGAATTCATTTTTCCATTTAATTTGTGGTTTATTAAATGATGAGTCCCTTCAATTTGACGATATATTCAAGATAGACTATCAGGGCCAGTCTTGTGACTAAGAAATGTCTATCAAGTGAACTTGAATGTCAAAAGTTGAAAATGGTCCCTGGTCGGAGTTTTCTATAAAGATGGACGCATAGAAAATGTTAGACGACTAGAATGCAAGATGACTAGTAGTTCTGTTTCTTGAACTATGTGGACATGGCAATGTCGTAATCATTTGCATAGATACTTACTTTGGGAAGACTAGTATCGGACAGACCTATGAAACTTTACTGTAAGAGATGAAAATCTGTCATAAGTAAACTTCATTAAAATTATTAGACACTAATCCTCAATACCTGAGTGATTTGAGATTACTTGTTTGAGAACTGCTTACTTTGACGTTGTCAACCGTCGCACCGTAAAAGGAGGCTATAAAGGCAACGCTCATGTTATCACCTATCAAACGAAGTCTAATCTCAAGACCGCAAGATTGGGATTGTCCTCCCATAAATCGGGATGAGATGCTAAAAGTTGTACATGGCCACTTGGAGAGCTAGAAACTGTGAAATGCATGGCCGTGCTCAGATGAATCATAGGCTATGATTATCTGTTTATTTGATCAGTTGAACTCTGAAACCGAGAAACACCTCTGGACATAATAAGGATGACAACTCTTACCTTATGTTCAAGAGCAAGCATCAAGTGACAAAGGAATTAGAAAATGCACACTTGTCCCTAAGTACAAGTGGGAGACTAAAGGAAATAATGCCCTTGGTCCAAGTATGCATTTAATGTGAAGTCTAATAAATGTGGTTCAGTATTAATTAACAAGTTAATAATTCAGTGAGATCAAGTGAACTGTATGCCTAGCTAGAGTCCGCTTCAGTTCAAGTGGAATTAATGATATTAATCCACAGCTTATTCTTGACTGGACCCGTAGGGTCACACAAATAGTACGTAAACAGATCAAGTATTTAATGGCATTAAATACTCCATATATGGATATTCGGAATCGACGGATCTTGGTTTCAGTGGGAGCTAATATCGTCAAAGGCAAATAATGAATACACCGGAAACGATGATATTACCGGAAACGGAAATATGGATCGTATCGGAAATATAAATATTATCCAAGTCGTAGATGTTGTCGGAAACGGAAACATGGTACGTATCGGAAAATATTATCGGAAATGGAAATATTGCCGGAATCTGAAATATTGTCGGAAACGGAAATATTGTCGGAATCGGAAATATTATTGGAACCGGAAAATAATTCCGGAAACGGAAATATTAAATATTTGTTCGAAACGGAAATTAATTCCGGAATCGGAAATGTTAAATATTGTTCGTATCGGAAATGAATTCTGGAATCGGGAAATTAATCGGAAGCGCGTCGTACGAATTAGCATCGGATGAGACTTGCTAGACGAAGGCCCAACACGAAGCCAGGCCCGCGCCCAGCAAGTCGAGCGCACCACACAAGACAACCAAGGCCACGCCAGGCCCAGCGCAAGGCCATGCCCAGCAGGCCAAGGCTGCCAACATGGCTGCGCGCGCAATGGGCTGCGAGCATGGCCTGGGCTGATCGCCCGCAAGGGCTGTGCGCGGGCATGGCCTGCGCGCATGCGGGCCATGCTCGTGTGTGTGTTTGTGTCCGATACAAATCCTAAATCTAATGGGATTCGTTTAATGATTAAATTCCTAATCCTAATGGATAAATTAGTTAATAAGAGTTTTAATAAAATTCTAATTAAGCTAATTAGTTTCCTAGTAGGATTCCAATTTCCTTTCCATACCCCTATAAATATGTGGCCCTGGTTCACAATTTATATTAAACATTCAAGTATTCAAAGTGACTTTTTGAGAGCAAGAATTCAGTCAAATAATTGCCCCATAATAGCCGAAAATTCTAGTACCTTGAGGGAGATTCTTGTTAGTCAATCTTAAGGCGGATCCGGACGTGCTGTGGACTATCTACGGAGGGACGATACTTGGAGTCCTAAAGACTTGTTCTTGTTCGGTTCGGGCGCACCTAGGGAGGGCACGCTACAAAGAGTATGCATTCTAAACTACTTAATTGGTTATGTGCAATTAATTTGAATCCTGGCATATAGGTTTTTCCGCACGATTTATGTTGTTCATATGTATCATAACCTAACAATAATATGAAAAAAGATTTAATTTTTTGTTTTAAAATATCACGTGAAAGTCATATGTAAAGTCAACAACGGAGAAAAGAGTCAACTACCGGAATCCGGGTAAGGTGGTCTCTCGCAAAAATATTTATAATTTGGGTTTCTTCTTGAAATTTTATTTTTAAAAGGTGGTTTCTCGCAAAATCTCTATTTTAAAAGGTGGTTTCTGACAAATTTGCCTTTATATTTCTATCTTCGCTGTTTTACTAGTGAAACACGAAATGAAATACATATACTTTTTTATCATTTGATTAATCTTTCTCCTTCAGTTCCACTTGATGGTGATGTTCCACATATGATATGGTCTGGAAGAAAATTAAACTATGAAAGTTTGAAGGTGTTTGGATGTAGAGCCTTTGTTCACATACCGAGGGATGAAAGATCATAACTTGATAGTAAGATAAAATAATTTATTTTTCTTGGATATCCTGAAGATGGTTTCGGTTATAGGTTATGGAGTCTTGCTGAAAGAAAGATTATTAGAAGTAGAGATGTTGTTTTCTTTGAAGAAAAAACCATTGAAGACATACAAAAATTGGGAAAATCTACAACATTCCATGAAGAATTTCCTATAATCATGAATCCAGATCCTTCTCCTGATGCAATTGATGATCACGGGGAAGAATTACACCAAGATGATCAATCTTGTGATGATGAGAATGTGGAACATATTCCACAACAAGAAAATCAATCATCTCATGAAGCAGAATTAAGAAAACACACTCGAGAAGACGATTCCCAGCAAAATTGGCTGGAGGAGAATATTAGTTACTTACTAAAGGGGGGGGGGGGTCAGAGTCCTATGAAGTGGCTTTGAGTGATATACATCAGGAAAAGTGGATGGAAGCCATGCAAGATGAGATAAAATTCTTGCAATGGAATCACATATTTGATTTGGTATAACTACAAAAGGGGCGACGAACACTCAAGAATAAGTGGGTGTTTAGATTAAAGACTGAAACAAATAATCCACAACCAAGATATAAAGCTAGGCTGGCCGTGAAGGGATTTAGTCAAAAGAAAGGTATTGACTTTGAAGAAATATTCTCATCGGTGATGAAAACGTCGTCAAATACGAGTTGTTCTTGGCATGGAAACATGCATGGATTTGGAAATTTAACAACTAGATGTGAAAATAGCTTTCCTACATGGTGATTGGGAAGAAGAAATATATATGGAACAACCTGAGGGATTTCAGGATGATCGAGGGAAAGGAACAAATGGTATGTTATTTGAATAAGAGCTTGTATGGCTTAAAACAAGCACCGCCACAATGGTACCAAAAATGGGAGTCTTTTATGAAAGATCATAAATATCAAAAGACGAGATCAAATCATTGTGTGTTCATTAAAATATTTACAGGATATTTTATCATTCTACTCCTCTATGTTGTTGATGTGTTAATTATTGGTTATCATACCAGTAAAATCGCCTATTTGAAGAAGGCGATGAATAAGTTCTTTGCTATGAAGGACTTAGGACCAGCAAAACAGATACTTGGCATGAAAATCTCCCGTGACAGGAAGAATAAGAAGTTATGGTTGTCACGGGAAAGATATAATCCCTCTGTATTTATTTAAGGGATACACTTGTCTTTTCCGGCCGTAATTATTTAAGAGATACACTTGGCATTTTTGGTAACTTATCAACCCCACCACCTAATTAAATAATCTACCTACACCCCACCCCCTAAAATGACCCCCACTTGTTATTAAAATATCTACTCAACCCCACTTGTTTTATTACTTTATTTCATTCAACTCTTCTTCTTAATACCTGTGTCCAACTAAGTGTATCCCTTAAATAAATACGGAGAGAGTATTAAGAAACTACTTGAGAGGTTTAATATGCATAAGTCTAAGCCAGCAAGCTCTCCACTTGCAGGTCATTTTAAATTTTGCTCTTCACAATGTCTTACAAGTGATAAAGAAAAAGAAGAGATGGATAAAGTTCCTTATACATTTGCATTTGGCAGTTTGATGTATGTTATGGTTTGTACAATATCAGACATTGCCTATTCAGTAGGTGTTGTTAATAGGTTTCTCTCTATTCTAGGGGAAAAAAACTGGAAAGCTGTTAAATGGATACTAAGGTATTTACGTGGCACGTCAAAAATGTGCATATGCTTTGGTCTAGGAAATCTTGTGTTAAAAGGTTACACAGATGCAAATAAGGCTAATGATGTTGATTCGCGAAGGTCGTATCAGGTTACATGATGACTTTTGCAGGGGAAGCTATAGCATGGTGTGAGGGGGTCGAAAAAGCACGAGGCTAATGCGTGACCTCGTCCCTCGTGGGTGTGACGTTTCTTTTTGTCAAATCAAGTGTAATTGGATTTCCTGTGAGTTTACACCCAATTGACTAGTAATATAGGAGTCGCCATTCAGTTTTTAACGACAATGAGAAAAACTGACAAAACCCGGTTATCGTGACATAAAGGGAGTGCAATTATGTTTGACCACGACGGCCTTAGGTTCCCTTGTGATCCCTGGTGTGGGGATCTCTCAACATACACCCGCAAGGTAGAGATTGAGGGTTCGGGGGACTGTAACTACCGAGAGGAGTACTCGCTCGTCGATAACTCCAGAGGCAGGATATCCTTACTAGGTCAGCATAAATAATTGAAGGGACATGCGTTAACTATTAAACTAATCTGAGTTGATTTTAACAATATGCAACATTTAATACTAGATCGATCGCGATTATCTGATTTAGATTATTTTAAGGGACCTAGCATGATAATCCAATTTCCTAAATATGTTATCTTTATTAGGCGTGATAGAACAATCAGATTTAATTAGTTTAACAGTTCATAAAAAGGGCGAGGAAAGCAATTAAACCATGGAAAAGGGACACATTACGACGCACCCTTGAGAGGTGCGTCACGGTTCTCAGAAAACTAACAACTTTGACTTTGCTATTTCTCCTTTTATTTAACGAATCTCAATTTACGGGACAGGATACGTTATGTTCGATTTTTGGATCGATTGCGACAGAACACGTGATCAATTTCGCAGCGTGAGGCTTAGGCTTAGGGGTTTAGAGTCAATACTCAGAATATGAATTGTGTGTTGTCTTTTTCACGTCGAATTTGGGGCTATATTTATAGAAAAGAGTTCGTGGAAAGATAGAATTGTAGAACTCTAATCCACGAGGAATTAGGAAAGAACACGTCCCAGGTAATTTCAGCGCCCAGGGCTGGGCGTCAAAGATTTCGGCGCCCAGCTCTGGGCGTTGAAAATAGGATCCAGGCAATTTCAGCACCCAGGGCTGGGAGTTGAAAATGATGTTTGGGCCGAGTTCTTTGTCAGATTTGGACTCTTAGAATCCGGAGCGTTTGAGATTTATCCGAGTCTTTTAGTGCGTAATAACTTTATGACGAAATGCGTATGGGCCCGTTACAAACTCTAGGTTCGTTAGGATTTTAATTAATACGTAACTCTTATTTTCGAATCATATTAGGAATAGGATTCCTCTTGCAATTTCTATCTCATTTAGGATTTATGTTGGAGCGCAACACCTAATTTTGACAGGTTTCTATCTTTTATGACTTGCCACTTTTAACAACTGCCCATTACGGCAGTTACTATTTTATCAGGTTTCCATAAATAGCAGGTTTCTATAAATAGCAGGTTTCTGGTGAAATGAAAAGGGGAATTGAGATTCGTTATTTTATAGGAGATGCGTTGTCAAGTGGAGATTTATGTTCTCATCATCGAACCTTCCCTTTCGGGAATGGGGACAAAAGTAGGTGTCTACAGTTAGCCCCCACTTTGACTGAGTCTTGGAGTAAGACGATGGTCAAAGTATTAGACGGAGTGCGTCACACAAGTCATGGTGACCTGTTTTTGCGAGGGTCTCACGAGCCCCCGAGTGATAACATTTGACTTAAGGGTCATCACTTGAAGTGTCGACATATCCCTCACGTGTCATTGGGATTTGTCAACGGATAGTATAGAAACTCCCTCACTTTGTCATTGGAAGTATCTAAAGAGGCGTAGAAACTCCCTCACCTTGTCATTGGGAGTAGCTACAGATGTTTTTCGAAATCAAAGCTATAAAGTGTAATTGGGCCTGGCCAAGCCCAACCACGAGGTAAAAATGTTTTTAAAGATTCTCATTTTCAGGGCTAGCTAAACGAGAAAACCCCCTTGTTTTTACAGGACGTAAAACGTAGGAAAATCCAGCACATCGCTCTTTTTTGGAAAAAAACGGAAAATCAATCCTTTTAATTTTTGGAAAAAGGAAAACCAGAAAAAGTTATCGCTGCAGCGACTAAGGACCTGCGCGGCTTGTGACGCAGACCCCGCCGACTAAAGATGGCGAGCCTGTCCGCTAAGGGTGGACGCCCCGTCCGAAAGAAGTGGACGAATCTGTTTTTGAAATTTTGAAAATAAGGACCTACGCGGCTTGTGACGTAGACCCCGCCGGCTAAAGATGGCGAACCTGTCCACTAAGGGTGGACGTCCCGTCCGAAAGAAGTGGACGAATCTGTTTTTGAAATTTTGAAAATAAGGACCTACGCGGTTTGTGACGTAGACCCCGCCGGCTGAAGATGGCGAGCCTATTTTGAATTTGAAGACTTTATTTTTCGAAAATTGAGGACCTGCGCGGCTAGTGACGCAGACCCCGCCCGCTGAAGGTGGGCGAGCCCTGTCCGCTAAGGGTGGACGCCCCGCTCGCTGGAGGTGAGCGAACCTGAATTCGTCTTTTCGATTTGGGATTCGCGTGCCGCGATCTTGCCCGATTGAGGTGGGCAAGTCCCTATTTGTTCTTGGGATTTCTTTTGAGAATTTCTTTTTATTCATTCTTGTAAGAGCAAATTCTTTCGAGGGATGCTCGGACTTAGTTGTAATCTGAATGTGGGTTGACAACGGGTTTAGACGGACCTTTGTTTTGTGATCGTCTTCTTTTGTGGTTTTGAGCTAGTCTTTACGGCTCGATTTTTGCCACCACTTGGTCTTTGATCAGAGGACCATGTACAAGTGTCAACGGCGACCTTTCTCTGAGGTCGAAATCCGTTCTTTTGAGATTATCCAAACATGGGACTGCGTGCAACGTAGTCCGGGAATATGATTTTGACTCCGCACGCTCTTTGTTGGGGTATATATTTTTCGCGAGCCCCCAAGCACTTGGGGGCTTGTCGGTCATTTTCCGCCAAGAGAGGTACGTATTTTATAACGTCTTTTAATCATGTTTAGGGTTGTGCTCGTATGTGCGAGCGACCTTTATAGTGGTGTGCTATTTTGGCGAAGTCGTGGAGTGCGACTTCAGTTTTCGGGCGACAAAGTTTATTTTCCAATAATATCTGGTTTAGCTTGGCCCGGATTAATCTTTTGACAAACAAATATTTTTCATTTTGAGAAACCAACGACTTAACAATATTTTTTGGTGTTTCGAAGAATGACCTTGATATTTATTTCGTTCATATTTGTTTTGAAAAGTGTACACTTATATTCCTTGAGACGAGTCTAAGTTTTGGCCAAGTTTTAACATTCATTTTTGATATTTGGGTGCTAAAGGTGCTTTTGGGCTTGATCTTAATTGCAATAGGGCCTCGTGTCTAGCAACACGGTTTTAAGTCCTTTCCTGTTCCGCGTTTTGTGAAATCTGGGCCTTGGGCTGCATAATCAGCGCCCAAGGCAGGGCGTTAATTATTTCGGCGCCCAGCCGTGGGCGCTGAAAGTCCTCTCCTGGCGATTTTTGGTTTTCGGATTTCTTAACGCGTTTCCGAATGGGATCAGGATGTCACTTGATGTCTTCAGCTATATATAGGGGCTAGATACGTCCCTATTTTCTATCACTCTCAATTTTCTTCTCTCTTGTAGTTGCTTAGCCTTAATTCCTCCTTGCTTTTGTCATGTCGATTCCTCCCTTCTCACTCCAACGAGCTGTTAGGCGTTGGCTACGAGCCCTTACTCCTACAGAAAAGGCTTTGTTGAAAGAATGCCACTTAGAGGCACTTTTAGGCTTACAACAAATTAATATTGATTATAACTTTCTGCATGCAGCCCTAAGCTTTTGGGATTCCGATCATCATGTTTTTGTCTTTCGGGGTAACGAAATATGTCCTTTGCCAGATGAATTTGCCGCGATACTTGGTTATCCTACTAATGCTACTCCTGCCACCCCTGACACCATTGAAGAGGGTAAAACAACCATAGGGGCTTTCCTAAGACTAGATGCTAACACGCTTGCTGAGATTATTGTAGGTGATGAGGTTAATTTGGCAAAGCTTGTAAAACATCACTTTAGACCTAGTAAAAATATGACCGAACAAAAATTGAACATTCGAGCCCTTGTATTTTGCTTGTTGAATCATTATTTGCTGTCGAATAACAATGGTGAGTTCGGTGACATAAGGTTGATCCCCTTGATTAGCCAGATGGAAAGTTGCTATTCTATTATGCCGTTGGTTGTTGCCGAGACTTTGCTGAGTGCGGATGAACTGAAGAAGGGTGCCAAATCTGAATATTTTAAGGGGAGCCCCCTATTGCTGCAGGTAATCGATCTTTTCCTTGCGCATGTTTTTTTTGCATTCTTTTTTACTCGTCCTGCCTGGAGCTGAGTTTCAGCGCCCAGGGCTGGGCGTTAGAATTTTCGGCGCCTGGTCCTGGGTGTTGAAACTGCGCCCCAGGCTTCGTTTGTTTATTTACTATTTTTTGATCTGATCGTACCCGTTTTTTGCAGATTTGGCTCATGGAACGACTTAGGCTCTTAGAAATTCCTGCCGATCCTAAACATTATCGCCCTATAGCCTTGGGTAACCGGAAGTGTTTGCACTGAGGCCAGGACGAGGCCGAGTGGGCCTCCTTTTTTACTCATGGTATTTGTTCTATTAAGTGGGTGGTACCGTGGTGGGGTTTGACTACTATGACGGGGGGGCAATGTATCGGTTTATGTTTCTTTGTTGGGGCTATCCCGGCCCATTTATATCTTTCCTTACCGAGTCATGCGTCAATACGGCCTAAGGCAGACTATCCCCTTTTCTGATACAGTACCACCTAAAGTAGCGGCCTTTTCACAAGCGCGGGTTCAAGCATGGGCTAAGTATTATGATGGTCTCCCGCGTTGGGCCGTGGCTACAAATGGCCTTGTTGGTCTTTCTGAAAACTACAAGTTGTGGATGAGTTCCGATGATAAAGCTGTGAGGACCGAGGCTCGAAATGGGGAGTTGGCTGAGCTTTTGATACCTCGTATTCGGGTTAGATATGAGGGTCGTGATTCTGCCAATCCTCGCACTCATGGTATTAAGACTGTGAAAGCTCGTCCTGATCGAAAGCGAAAGGAGGTTCCTCCCCGTTCCAGTTCTAGGCCTAAGAAGATGCCTAACATGAAGGGGCCTGCCGTTGCTAAAAGAAATGCAAGCTCTCGCGGAGATCGTCGCCGGAACAATGTATGGGTTAGGAAAGCTCAGCCACTAGTAGAAACAGTGACTAATCCAGTTGATGTTGATAATCCTTCCCCCACCATTGTTTGTGCCCTTGAGGCTGAGCAGGCTATAACTGTTCAAACTGAGAATGTTTCTGAAGCCTTGGCATCTTTGGAAGTTAGTGTCCAGGAGCCGGTTCTTATGGAGATTGATATAGGGGCAGCGCAGAAGACTGTGGGGGTGGATCCTGCGAACGTTACCCTCTACAAGACTTTATTTGATGATCCGGAAGAACTAGAGTAGTGTAGTTCCTGCTAGGGTATAGGTGCCCTTTGTTTATTCCAGCTGTGTTTGTTTTTTCCCTCTTAGCACTTTTGTTTTCCTTCTTATTATTTTTTAATAAAGGCGTATTTTATTTTTTACTTTCGTTTTTGCTTCTCCCCTTTTTTTTATTTTACATATGTCTAACACTTTTGCACAATGTATATATGTTTTTTACTTGATTGGACCGAATCCATAAACAGGACTGCCTACGTATCTTTGTTAGAATCAGGTCGCGCGTAGTTCTAGCTAGAATAAATTCTAGGATGCCGGATTTTAATAGATATGCCCTGAGGTGGAAACATTTTATTTAATCGGTCAAATGAGTGAAGTATCATCATTATTTTCGTCTGCTGTTTTTGCCGTAAGCCGCGTATAAAAATGAAATTCCATGTGTTTTTTGTACGGCTATTTTTTGGTACGCATATCTGAATACATGTTTTACCCCCCCAAGTGTTCGTGATTTTTACGTTATGTGCGGATAAAATGACGAGCACTTCTGGAAAAAAATTTAGGCAGGCAGAGAGTTTCAACGCCCAGGCTGGGGCGTCAAAGATTTCGGCGCCCAGCCCTGGGCGCTGAAAATGATTTCTGGGCGGTCGTTTTGACGCTTTGCTTCACATGTTCTTGCATTTATTTATTTTTCTTCGTTTTGTGTTTTGCTTTTTACTTGTATTAAAATCAATTTTGAGGCTATTTCGGAGGCTTTTTTTTTACTGATAGCGTGAGACGCATTTTTGTCCGGATTAATTTTTTCTATTCGTGACTCGAAACGGTTTTGGGAATTGGGTTAGTGTGCGGAAGATATAAAGATCTTTGTGTAGGCTTTTGAGTGGGCTGAGGTGCGTGTTGATGCCGGGGGCGGCGTTTATTTTTATGAGTTTTTTTTTTTTGAGCAACATTTGCATGGTTTCTTTTGCTTTCTTAGGGTTGCATGGGTTAGACCCTTATGTTTTGGTAATATGATAATGTGGTCCTCTTTTTTTTTTTTTAGGTTTGATGAGTTTCGATGTCACGATTCAAGACCGAGTGGGCCTTGTTTATTGGGCCTAGAGTGGGCTGCCTCTTTGCAAGTACGTTTGGTGCTCATTTAGTGTTAGAATAAAAGTTCTTAGGAGAAATATTACGCCTTTATTAATTTGGAAAGCAAGGAAAACACACTGCAATAAAATTAACCTATATTCTAAGGGGTCTTAGGATCATCTAAAGCCTTTATTATTTTTTTCTACCAATCTAAATAACTACTAGGCGCTTTTTTTTTTTACTAAGGTGCTCTATGTGAGGGGGTCGAAAAAGCGCGAGGCTAATGCGTGACCTTGTCCCTCATGGGTGTGACGATTCTTTTTATTCAATCAAGTGTAATTGGATTTCCTGTGAGTATACACCCAATTGACAAGTAATATAGGAGTCGCCATTCAGTTTTTAACGACAATGAGAAAAACTGACAAAACCCGGTTATCGTGATATAAAGGGAGTGCAATTATGTTTGACCACGATGGCCGTAGGTTCCCTTGTGATCCCTGGTGTGGGGATCTCTCAATATACACCCGCAAGGTAGAGATTGAGGGTTCGGGGGACTGTAACTACCGAGAGGAGTAATTCGCTCGTCGATAACTCCAGAGGCAAGATATCCTTACTAGCTCAGCATAAATAATTGAAGGGACATGCATTAACTATTAAACTAATCTGAATTGATTTTAGCAATATGCAACATATAATACTAATTCGATCGTGATTATCTGATTTAAATAGCATTAAGGGACCCAGCATGATAATCCGATTTCCCAAAAATATTATATTTGTTAGGCGTGATAGAACAATCATATTAGGTTAATTTAACAGTTCATAAAAAGGGCGATGAAAGCAGTTAAATCATCGAAAAGGGACACATTACGACGCACCCTTGAGAGGTGCGTCACGGTTCTCAGAAAACTAACCACTTTGACTTTCCTATTTCTCCTTTTTATTTAACGAATCTCAATTATGGGACAGGATACGTTCTGTTCGATTTATGGATCGATTGCGACAGAACGCGTGAACAGTTTCGCAGCGAGAGGCTTAGGCTAAGGGTTCGAGTCAATACTCAGAATATAATTGTGTGTTGTTGTGTGTTCTTTCACGTCGAAACTAGGGGCCTATTTATAGGGAAGAGTTCGTGGAAAGATAGAATTGCAGAGTTCTAATCCACAAAGAAATAGGAAAAGAGACGTACCCAGGTATTTTCAGCGCCCAGGCCTGGGCGCCGAAGATTTTGGCGCCCAGAGCCAGGCGTTGAAAATAGGGTCTGGGCAGTTCTGTTTAGTCAGATTCGGATTCCTAAAATCCGTAGAGTTTGAGATTAATTCGAGTCTTTTAGCGCGTATCAATTTTGTGACGGAATGCGTCTGGGCCCGTTACGAACTCTAGGCTCGTTAGGATTTTAATTAATACGTAACTCTTATTTCCGAATCCTATTAGGAATAGGATTCTCGCAGTTTTCTATCTCATTTAGGATTTATGTTGGAATGCAACACCTAATTCTGACAGGTTTCTATCTTTTATGATTTGCCACTTTTAGAAGCTACCTTTTACGGCAGTTACTATTTTTAGCAGGTTTCCTTAAATAGCAGGTTTCGGGTGAAATGAAATGGGGAATCGAGATTCGTTTATTTTATAGGAGATGCGTTGTCAAGTGGAGTTTTTATGCTTTCATCATCGAACCTTTCCCTTGCGGGAACGGGGACAAAAGTAGGTGTCTACAGTTAGCCCCCACTTTGACTGAGTCTTGGAGTAAGACGATGGTCAAAGTATTAGACGGAGTGCGTCACACAAGCCATGGTGTATGTGACCTGTTTTGCGAGGGTCTCACGAGCCCCCGAGTGATAACATTTGACTTAAGGGTCATCACTTGAAGTGTCGATATATCCCTCACGTGTCATTGGGATTTGTCAACTGATAGTATAGAAACTTCCTCACTTTGTCATTGGAAGGATCTAAAGATGCGTAGAAACTCCCTCACTTTGTCATTGGGCGTAGCTACAAATGTTTTCGAAATTAAAGCTGTAAAGTGTAATTGGGCCTGGCCAAGCCCAATCACGAGGTAAAACGTTTTAAAAGATTCTCATTTTCAGGGCTAGCTAAACGAGAAAACCCCCTTGTTTTTATAGGACGTAAAACGAAGGAAAATCCCGCACATCGTTCTTTTTTGGAAAAACGAAAAACCAATCCTTTAATTTTTGGAAAAAGGGAAAACCAATCCTTTAATTTTTGGAAAAAGGGAAAACCAATCCTTTAATTTTCGGAAAAAGGGAAAATCGATCCTTTAATTTTCGGAAAAAGGGAAAACCGATAAAAGTTATCGCTGCAGCGAATAAGGACCTACGTTGTTAGTGACGCAGACCCCGCCCGCTGAAGGTGGGCGAGCCTGTCCCTTGAGGGTGGACCCCCCGTCCGATAGAAGTGGACGAATCTGTTTTGATGTTTTTTGAAAATAAGGACCTACACGGTTTGTGACGTGGACCCCGCCGGCTGAAGATGGCGAACCTGTCCGCTGAGGGTGGACGCCCCGTCCGATAGAAGTGGACGAATCTGTTTTGAAATTTTGTTTTGTTTTTTTTTTTTGAAAATAAGGACCTACGTGGTTTGCGCCGTAGACCCCGCCGGCTGAAGATGGCGAGCCTATTTTAAATTTGAAGACTTTATTTTTCGAAAACTGAGGACCTGCGCGGCTAATGACGCAGACCCCGCCCGCTGAGGGTGGGCGGGCCCATTTTGAATTTCTTATTTTGCCTATGTAGAAGGGCTTTTGTGATTACAACCTGTTGGTGGGCCGTAATATTTCCTGATTAGATGTGTCCTATTAGTGGGTCCACATTGTGTATATTTTTTTTAACAATATTTTTTTTCTTTTCTTTGAGATATCCAAACATGATATGGTGTGTGGCGCAGTCTAGGAATGTGATTTTGATTGCGCGCTCCTTGTTGGAGTCCATTTTTTGCGAGCCCCCAAGCGTTCGTGCTTGATGGTCATTTCTTGTCAAAAAGGTTCCTTGGGGATAAGCATTTGTAATGTCCTTGATCGCGTTTGGGATCGTGCTCGTAAGTGCGGGTGATCTTTATAGTGGTGTGCTACTCTTAACAAAGCCGTGAGGTGCGACTTTCAGTGAAGAAATCGGCAATTTTCAAGCCGAATGAATCTGGCAGGGCCCAATAGAAGTTAGGGCCTTTTGAGCCTGGGTTCATTTTCGGCGCCCAGGCCTGGGCGTTGAAATAATTCACGCCCAGGTGGGGCGTTGAAAGTGTTGTTTAGGCTGGTCTTTTGATGACACAGTTGGCCTCTTGTTCATTCGTTTATTTCACTTGGAAGTTCTATGTATTCTCTTTTCTTTTGTTTTTTTCTTTGTTTTTAGAACGTGATGATTTTCTTGAGAAGCCGTAGCCGATTGGTGGACTACGGTGCTTGTCGCTTTGGGGCGATTATTTTAAGGAACTGTTTCTCTTAAGGTGTTCAGTTATTGCAATAGTCGGGCGAGTCTATATGGCCCGAGGAACATACCTTGAGGTGTAAGACTTTGATCGCTCTTATATTTTTTGAACGTGTTCGTGAATGATGATATGTATGTGCGAACGAGCGTTCATAGAATGGCCGTTGTGTGCGGTCCATTAATCAGTTTGCTTGAATCATTTTTTTTTGAGTAATGACTGATTTTGAATAGTTTGCTTAGAAGCTTGATAGGGGTCAGGTCCATTCATGAAGTGGGCTTAAACATCGTGCCCTTTCGATTGTTCAAACATTTGCTTCGAGATTTTTTTTATTTTGCTATGGTTTTTTCGTAGCTTGGAGCCCCCAAGTATGCATGTTGGGATGCTTCCTTTTGGCGTACGAGTTTTGTAGGTTCTTTCGAGAAAGATGCCTTGGGGTTCCGCTCGTGTAGGTGCGAGCTATCCTTTTCGTGGTAGGTAATATTTTGCTACCCTTAATCCTTAATGTAGAAGTCGTGTGGCTTGCATTTTGAATTTGGGCGATAAGTAGTCTTTGCCTCTTTTACACGTGCTCTTGGTCGTGCCTACATTAGTGCAACATGCTTTACTCTTCTTTTTGACTTGTACCGTGGGACGGTTGAACTTATGGTGCGACGTAGGCTTGTGTGGCCTAACGGCGTGTTTTAGAACATTCTTCCAGGTGTTGGGATATCATTTGCATTGGAGTATTTCATCATGCCTTGTTCAGGTGCTCGAATAAGTGTAGCACCTTCTGCGTGGGTTTGCACGGCTTATTACTTCGTTCGATGCAAGGATTCATAGGTTTTCTTTCTTGTTTTTATATCAGGGCAAGATTTAGCAAGCAGAGATATTCAGCGCCCAGGCTGGGGCGTTAAAGATATCGGCGCCCAGCTCTGGGCGTTGAAAATGATTTCTGGGCAGAACTTTGACAGTTTTTTTTTTTGTTTTTTTTTCTTTCGCTTTTGCTTTGGAACGATGTAGACTGTGTAACGGGCGCTTTATAGGGCAAACGTTATGTGCAGTGGTTTGATCGGAGTTTTGGTGACTCGCGATTTTCAGTTACCCTTGTTAGTGGGGTGACTTTATATATTCTAAGTAGTGCTTAGAATTTGGGAGGGGTTGTAGCCATTCTAAGGTTTGTTTTTCACAATTTAAAGCTTAGGATTGTGTCCCTATGATGTATGTATAGCATTAGCGTCGAGAATTTGCGATAAAATCGTCATTTCGAGCATTTTTAGAGTGTTTTTCTCAAGCCCCCAATTGTAGCTACGGGATTGGCTTGGTGCTATAATGCTTGGCATACGTTTTTATGCATTCATGGTGACACGGATCATGAATAGTTCGAATCAGACTCGTTTAGTGCGAGGTATGTTCGAGTAGTGATTTGCTACTTCTCTTGTAAATGTCGTATTGTGCGACATTGCCATGGTCAAGGTAGTCACATGTCGAAGTGTTCCTTGACCAAAAGCTAGGTGCCTTTCTTTTACCCATAATCATATTTAGAAATCTTTTGACTCACTTGCAATATCGAGACAAACGTATACTTAGGTTAAACCAACGACTCGTTATTATGTTCGAAGAAGTCTTTAAAAATCATTTGAAAATTATTTAAAATCCGAGTCCTACTGTGTACAATCCGAGGTGTCCTAAGTAGGTTGACTTATAGAAGGGTTCGTACAGGATTACATGAGTGAATCAAAATACTTGTTACGATTTTTGGAATGCTATCTAAGGATTTGCTGGAAGCCAGGGTGCAGGCGTCAAGATATTACTTGTGCCCGTTTGGCATGTGCTTTAGGCTTTTAGGGCCATCTTTTCCAGAATTGTGGGAATATAAACCGTTTTCAAATTGACTTAGATTTACTTGGTGTATGTCTGCACAAAAGGTCAAGGTATACTTAGTTCTTTCCCTAGCTCTTTCGTTTCACTTTTTAGCCCCCAGTTGCTGTTATGTCTTCCCATTAATGATGCTTTCAGATTTCGATTTTAGATGCCCATGTCATATTCCTGAGTAGGGTGAGCCTTGGTTAAGTGCCAAGTCCTATTGACAATGTCTGTTTTTTTTCAAAGGGGATTCGCAAGCATTTGAATTACCATGAACGGGTGCCCTGAGTTCGAAGGAACGATGGGGCAATGCCGTAAAACAATTCTCTTTATTGCAAGCTTACTGCCTTTACTACTTGTTTGGCGATTATGACTGTGTCTAGTGGCGAAATAAGGTCTTTAAGTGAGTTAGTTTGCTTTAGGGAGGGTCAAGTCGAGTACTTTAGAGGTCATGGACGCTTGCGCTAGCCCCCATTCAATTGAGGTAAAGCGATCTTTTGAGTCTTGGCTAAGTGCCTAGGAGTGTGAGTGCTCTTTCTGGCAAGGGTACGTGCCCTTATTATTTTTCGATGTGTGCTCATTAATTTTGGCATCTTGATGACTTGGATTCTTCCTTTGACTTAAATCTTTCTTTCGACTTGGGTTGCAAGTAATTAAATTTCAATAAGGGACTTCTATTTTTTATTCTTGTTTTTCTATAGGCTTTAATATTTTTGCAAATTGGTTAGACCGAATCATGGATTGCCTACGTATCCGCCTTAAATAGATTTAATTTGGAATCAGATCTTGCGTAGTTCTTAGCCTAGAAAATGGTTTCATAGAATGCCGATTTTAAACAAGTATGTTCTGAGGTGGAAACATATTATTTGAAACGGTAGAATAAGTGAAGTTTATTATTATTTAATCTACTGCTTTGCCGTAGGCCAAAATCTTGTTTATTTGTTTTATATTTTTTTTTGAGTACATGTATATTTTTTGGTGGTACGTATATCTGAATATGTGCTGTACCCCTCCAAGTGTTCGTTATTTTTCCGTGCATGTGCGGATAAAATGACGAGCACTTCTGGACAAAATTTAGCAAGCAGGGAGATTCAGCGCCCAGGCTGGAGCGCTAAAGATTTCGGCGCCCAGCGTTGGGCGCTAAAAATGTTTTCTGGGCGGATCTTTTTTGGTGCGCTAAATGCTTCTTTTTCTTTAGAGGCGCTTTGCCAAGTTCGTTCTTTATTATTTATTACTTTTTTTGTACTTTTCATTTGTCTTCTTTTTTATTCGTGACTCAAGACGGTTTGAAAGACGGGTTGAATGAGATAGGATAAGTTGTATAGGTATTAGTCGAGCATGAGGATTACACCTGTTAGGGCTCACAATTTGCAGCCTCAAGCTAGTGTCATGAGTTTAAATCAACCAAGGTCAATGAGTAGTATGGGGACGGCTTAAGGGTATATCAACAGGATGTATCCACACAAGTTATATGGTCATTACGCTAATGGTGGTGTAAGAACATGTTTTGGGCTTTGGAGTGGGCATGACGCACGTGTCAATGGCCGTGCGTGGTTTGCGGTTGATAACAAGTTCAAAAACAAGAGTTGAGGTAATGGTTTCTTGGGTTATGGAAATGAGAACATGGATGGGTTAAATGACCTGAACAGGGACCCCAGAGCGAAGGCGTCTAAGAGCATAAGGATTGGAAAGGGTAGACATCGTAGAATTTTATGATTTGGATTGGTTGACTCAATTCTTTTCCTTCGTTTACTTGGGTAGATTTCGCACTTTGGGAGGTACGGGCTAAGTATTTCATGGCTCTTTTCGCTCTCCCTTTTCTCTTTCTATTTTTTTTCTTTTTGCTTGGGATTTCTCCCCAACATAAATCCTTCGATTTTTTCATTTGGGCTAAAAGGTAGATGGTTGTGGTCTTTGAGTCACGAGGCGAGACTGAGTGAGCCTCGTTAGGTAGGCCTATAGTGGACCTTTAATTTTAGTAGGCCTAGGGTGGACCTTTAAATTGTCTTACTTTGCAAGCGTATTTAGTCGTTTCTTTAAAATATGCAAATAGCGTAGATTCAAAATGTTGTTTTTACCTTATTGAATTTTAACGAAAGAATTACATCGAAAGTAATTTTTTGTTTCTTTTCAGATTCCAGTTCCTGGGATTTAATTGGAAGTTGTGATTTAGACTCAAACTTTCATTATTCTTTATGATTATAACCCGTGTATGAATATAGGGAGGTGGCCTAGACTCAAAACAATGACGTGGTGTAAGCCTATAATACTTGACCAAGCGACTCTCAGACTTAGGCTAATTGGACCATAACTTACGTTGGTTGACACTTTAGATTTTAACCCTTGGGTGTTCATTTGTCATGTGCCATTTTGCTTAATGTTGGCAAGGTAGTTAGTTAGGGAGATCGAATTTTTATTTTTGCAAGACTAGAATCATTAGTGCGGCTTCTCTCTTAGTGTGTATTGCTTTACCCCAATGGTAGCCCTATTGGTATGCCGATTCGGGTATTTTCATGGTTGGTCATGTTGCATTCATGGAAAATCTTTTAGTCCGTACTTAATAGTATTTCAAGGAGTGAGTGACTCGAGAGGACTATGATAGTCGTGACCCAATGTGATTATAAGCCTTGAGGCCATTAATTTTTTCTTTGCTAATGGTGTTGACACCTTAGGTTCACTTTGGGGGTTGTGCCACTATGGGGGAATGATTTTCAGAACGTGACCGTTTCCATTTTGCAAATACTATAATATATTCTTTTTATTGGTGAGAGAGTATTGAGGCCGTAGACTCTTAGCAAGGGATGACAATTACATAGGGGTGCTTGTTGATTTAAATGTTAGGAAGGGAGACTCAATATGGTTTAACCTTTTAACTTGCAGAACGACACCAAGCATTGGGACCGATTCTATGGATAAGACAACTAAGACTTAGGATTTAGATTGTACTTTGGCATAGCCTAGTCTAGACTCGGATTTATTTTTTTATTCGAACATTATTTTTCTTTGAAAACTTCATTTGAACATTATTTTTTGAATACTTTGCCCATGTGACATTCATAGTTATTAGCATGTTCGGTTTTGGTGCCGAGCATTGTCGTCGTAGGAGGCCTAACAACGACACAAAGAGTTATTTATTTTTTTGCGAGTCGCTTTTTGAAATCGAGTGCTTTTCTTACGCCCTCGTAGCAATTCTTTTGATGAACATTTTTTTGCGCTACGTATTTTCCTTTCGCGCGGGCACCGACGCTGCTGCGCTTGACCAGAAGGCCAAGCAGCAACTTCAGCGCCCAACGAGGGGCGTGAGAAATTCTGGCGCCCAGCCAGGGGCGTTGAAAATTCGTCCCTGGCTGGTTCTCGTTTTCTGTTTTCTGTTTATGCGACTTCGATTTGCGTGCTTGCCTAATAACGTCCTTTACGCGTAACAGCGTTTGTGGGATTCGTTACAGGCCATCTCGAGCGTCGCTTATTTTGTGGCGATCATTCGGGTTTGCGGAACACGTGTTTCGGTATAACTCTTTGGCAAATTAGTCTATGAATGTTTGGGCAGTTTTTAAGGTCGTTGGTTTTCTAGCATTATTTGTCTAGCATTATTTGTACACACAATCATAACGTAGTCACATAGTTCGCTACACATAACTACATTACAAACATGGATATGAAAATTAAATATGTCACGTAGTTTATGATAGGCTTCTATGGGTAGTTATTTGCGTCTGGCTAGGTACCGCTTCTATCGTAGATCCAACACATGCCCCGGTCGAGGTAGTGTCTTCAACAGACGAATTTTGCTCAAGAGGCCAACCCGCAAGTGCAAGCCAAGGGGGCATGCAGGCGAGAGGGACCTAATGGGCGAGAGATTGGGTTCGGGATAGGTGTACTACCTGCACAAGTACCGAGTGGGCAACATGCGCGGCGTATGCACCCCCCTATTGGCGAAAAAAGGTATCCTTAGTCCCAACTCCCGAGGGAGCCGAGATTCGTTATGCTGTTCTGCCCGTTCACATTAATATGCTGATTTTCTGGTCGTCCCAACTTGATGGGGAAATAAATGCGGGGTAGGATCGTTTCACCCTTCGGCTATTTTGATTACCTACAAGCACGAGTATTTCCTTCACTATCCCCAGTGGAGTCGCCACTGTGAGGGGGTCGAAAAAGCGCGAGGCTAATGCGTGACCTTGTCCCTAGTGGGTGTGACGATTCTTTTTATTCAATCAAGTGTAATTGGATTTCCTGTGAGTATACACCCAATTGACTAGTAATATAGGAGTCGCCATTCAGTTTTTAACGACAATGAGAAAAACTGACAAAACCCGGTTATCGTGACATAAAGGGAGTGCAATTATGTTTGACCAAGATGGCCGTAGGTTCCCTTGTGATCCCTGGTGTGGGGATCTCTCAATATACACCCGCAAGGTAGAGATTGAGGGTTCGGGGGACTTTAACTACCGAGAGGAGTAATTCGCTCGTCGATAACTCCAGAGGCAGGATATCCTTACTAGCTCAGCATAAATAATTGAAGGGACATGCATTAACTATTAAACTAATCTGAATTGATTTTAGCAATATGCAACATATAATACTAATTCGATCGTGATTATTTGATTTAAATAGCATTAAGGGACCTAGCATGATAATCCGATTTCCCAAAAATATTATATTTGTTAGGCGTGATAGAACAATCATATTAGGTTAATTTAACAGTTCATAAAAAGGGCGAGGAAAGCAGTTAAATCATCGAAAAGGGACACATTACGACGCACCCTTGAGAGGTGCGTCACGGTTCTCAGAAAACTAACCACTTTGACTTTGCTATTTCTCCTTTTTATTTAACGAATCTCAATTATGGGACAGGATACGTTCTGTTCGATTTATGGATCGATTGCGACAGAACGCGTGAACAGTTTCGCAGCGAGAGGCTTAGGCTAAGGGTTCGAGTCAATACTCAGAATATAATTGTGTGTTGTTGTGTGTTCTTTCACGTCGAAACTAGGGGCCTATTTATAGGGAAGAGTTCGTGGAAAGATAGAATTGCAGAGTTCTAATCCACAAAGAATTAGGAAAAGAGACGTACCCAGGTATTTTCAGCGCCCAGGCCTGGGCGCCGAAGATTTTGGCGCCCAGAGCCAGGCGTTGAAAATAGGGTCTGGGCAGTTCTGTTTAGTCAGATTCGGATTCCTAAAATCCGTAGAGTTTGAGATTAATTCGAGTCTTTTAGCGCGTATCAATTTTGTGACGGAATGCGTCTGGGCCCGTTACGAACTCTAGGCTCGTTAGGATTTTAATTAATACGTAACTCTTATTTCCGAATCCTATTAGGAATAGGATTCTCGCAGTTTTCTATCTCATTTAGGATTTATGTTGGAATGCAACACCTAATTCTGACAGGTTTCTATCTTTTATGATTTGCCACTTTTAGAAGCTACCTTTTACGGCAGTTACTATTTTTAGCAGGTTTCCTTAAATAGCAGGTTTCGGGTGAAATGAAATGGGGAATCGAGATTCGTTTATTTTATAGGAGATGCGTTGTCAAGTGGAGTTTTTATGCTTTCATCATCGAACCTTTCCCTTGCGGGAACGGGGACAAAAGTAGGTGTCTACACTCTATATGGCTCAAGCCTTGGGTTTAGTCTCCTAAAACTTTGGTCCTTCACCGATACTCATCTTGAATTCTATTCCTTTTGCGTTGACCCACTGATATGTCTTCACCCATCCGTCCTCGATCTCTTCTAGTGTTGATGCAGGAGCGATTAATCGGGTTGGGTCGAAACCTTCATCTTGTAAAGCTAGGGTAGTCATCACAGTCTCGTCCTCCATAGGCCTCGATTCGTTAAACAGTGTCCATAGAGCCTGGTTGTCCAATATTTCAGCTATTTCAGTCTTGGCGAGGTGGGGTGCCTCATCCAAAGTATGACAGTCATGGAAAATTCCAGATCTGGGCCAAGTTTCAGTAAAGAGGTCCTGGCCCGATAATTGAGACAGGTAGACATCTTCAGCATCATCATCCCACACATTGCACACTTCTCTCTCGATTTGATCCATAGGGACCATGGCGAGTGGTGCACCTTGGGGCGTAATATACGTCGTAGGGTCAAAGTTCATATTTTCTGGTTGGTCAAGAGAGATGTGACAAGAACCGAGTGGGCTCTTGTTGTTGTTGGGTTTGCCAACGTTGGGGAGAGGTGTTATTTCATCCTCTATCATATCCTGGATTGTGTTTTTTAGACTCCAGGAGTTTTCAGTATCATGCCCATTCCCTTGATGGAACTCGCAGCGAGCGCCCTCGACCCAGTACTTATTTTTGACTGGAGGGTCGGGTGTGGGGCCTATGGGCCTTAGTTTTCCCTGATTGGTTAGTCTTTGGAAAGCTTGTACTAGAGTCGACCCGAGTGGGGTAAACTTTTGACCTCGGGTCCACCTTCTCGGGCTCCTTCGGGTTGGGGTTTCTTCCACAGTATGGACCTCTTGGGCTTGGGGCGTGGGGCCCCTGTGGTAAGTGCTACTCTTGTATGCAGGTTTGCTTTGTACTGTTTGTGTGGGGTCATCCTCGATCTTTATTCCTACATCATAAACCCTCTTGAAGGTATCCAGGCCCAAGTATCTAAGATGTTGTTTGTAAATTGGGTCCAGGTTGTCAATGAATTTTTGGACTAATTCGGTTTCAGGAGGCCAAATGACCAGTAATGCAAAATGTTTGGCTTGCGCAGCCGCTAAGGATTCGTTTTCCATTTTCAATTGGTTCATGAGTAGGGTCATTTGGTCCATTTGGTTCTGTAGCTCTTCTATAGACATGTTTGAGGGTGCGAATCGAGGTTGGGGAAGCGGAGATCCTTGAAATGAGGGATGACGGACGGAAACTGGAGTTACTAAACCTTGCGTCGGTGATGTAGCTTCGAGACGCACTAACCTTTGATTTTCAGATCGGCACCAAGTAGCAGGACCAGCCCTATGCATAAGATAAGCTAAAGTTTAGGCCCCAAAGTTTCAAGCATTACTTAGTCTAGACTTTGACTCTCTCTATTGGTTTTTTCGCTCTTTCTTTTGTTGGTACACTTTTTGGTTCTTTCTTTTGGTCATTCTTTGGATTTTCGAAACACTTGCCCATTGTGACATTCATAGTTATTGGCATGTTCGGTTTTGGTGCCGAGCATTGTCGTCGTAGGAGGCCTAACAACGACACAAAGAGTTATTTATATATTTTTTAGTCTCTTTAAGAATCGAGTGCTTTTCATACGCCCTTGCAGCAATTTTTACGAATGGTTTTTTTTGCTACATATTTTTTGCGCGGGCACCGAGGCTGCTGCGCCTGACCAAAAGGCCAGGCAGCAACTTCAGCGCCCAGCGTAGGGCGTGAGAAATTATGGCGCCCAGCCAGGGGCGTTGAAAATGCGTCCCTGGCTGGTTCTCGTTTTCTGTTTACGTCTACTTTTTGTTTATGCGACTTTGATTTTGCGTGCTTGCCTAATAACGTCCTTTACGCGTTGCGCAGCGTTTGTGGGATTCGTTACAGGCCATCCCGAGTGTCGCTTATTTTTGTGGCGATCGTTCGGGTTTGCGAAACACGTATTTCGGTATAACTCTTTGGCCAATTGGTTTATGAATGTTTGGGCAATTTTTAAGGTCGTTGGTTTTCTAACATTGTTTGTCACACACAATCATACATTTCGCTACACATAACTAACATTACATCATGAGGCAATAATAATATGTCATGTAGTTTATGATAGGCTTCTATGGGTAGTATTTGCGCCTGGCTTGGTACCGCTTCTATCGCAGATCCAACACATGCCCCGGTCGAGGTAGTGCCTTCAACAGACGAATTTCGCCCAAGAGGCCAATCACGATGTAAGCCAAGGGGGCATGCACCGATGAGAGGGACCTAATGGGCGAGCGATTGGGTTTGGGACGGGTGTACTACTAGCGAAAGTACCGAGTGGACGACATTCGAAGCGTATGCACCCCCCGGTTAGCGATGGGTATCCTTAGTCCCAACTCCCGAGATGAAACATCCAAGGGAGCCAAGATTCGTTATGCGGTTCTGTCCGTTCACATTAATATGCTGATTTTCAGGTCGTCCCAATTTGATGGGGAAATAAACGCGGGGTAGGATCGTTTCACCCTTCGGCTATTTTGATTACCTACAAGCACGAGTATTTCCTTCACTATCCCCAGTGGAGTCGCCACTATGAGGGGGTCGAAAAAGCACGAGGCTAATGCGTGACCTCGTCCCTCGTGGGTGTGACGTTTCTTTTTGTCAAATCAAGTGTAATTGGATTTCCTGTGAGTTTACACCCAATTGACTAGTAATATAGGAGTTGCCATTCAGTTTTTAACGACAATGAGAAAAACTGACAAAACCCGGTTATCGTAACATAAAGGGAGTGCAATTATGTTTGACCACGACGGCCGTAGGTTCCCTTGTGATCCCTGGTGTGGGGATCTCTCAACATACACCCGCAAGGTAGAGATTGAGGGTTCGGGGGACTGTAACTACCGAGAGGAGTACTCGCTCGTCGATAACTACAGAGGCAGGATATCCTTACTAGCTCAGCATAAATAATTGAAGGGACATGCGTTAACTATTAAACTAATCTGAGTTGATTTTAACAATATGCAACATATAATACTAGATCGATCGCGATTATCTGATTTAGATTGTTTTAAGGGACCTAGCATGATAATCCAATTTCCTAAAAATGTTATCTTTATTAGGCGTGATAGAACAATCAGATTTAATTAGTTTAACAATTCATAAAAAGGGCGAGGAAAGCAATTAAACCATGAAAAAGGGACACATTACGACGCACCCTTGAGAGGTGCGTCACGGTTCTCAGAAAACTAACCACTTTGACTTTGTTATTTCTCCTTTTATTTAACGAATCTCAATTTACGGGACAGGATACGTTCTGTTCGATTTTTGGATCGATTGCGACAGAACGCGTGATCAATTTCGCAACGTGAGGCTTAGGCTTAGGGGTTTAGAGTCAATACTCAGAATATGAATTGTGTGTTGTCTTTTTCACGTCGAATTTGGGGCTATATTTATAGAAAAGAGTTCGTGGAAAGATAGAATTGTAGAACTCTAATCCACGAGGAATTAGGAAAGAACACGTCCCAGGTAATTTCAACGCCCAGGGCTGGGCGTCAAAGATTTCGGCGCCCAGCTCTGGGCGTTGAAAATAGGATCCAGGCAATTTCAGCTGTAACACTCCCAAATTTCTCACTTTTTAAAACCAACATTTATTTGTACAAAACCAACATGGAGAGAAACTTAGGAGTATTACTGCCACGTGATTACGTTAAAGGCTAATTAACTCAACTAATGCAGCGGAATAACTCAAATACTTTTCTTTATTGAATAATAATAATCGAAATGATAATAGTGTATATTCGATAAACCCTTAAAATTAAAATACTAAAATCTGAACTCATTAATGAAACCAACTTAGAAAAGTAAATCCTAACTAGTGAACTCTCCATTAATCCCGTATGCAAGCATGTCACATCATCACATCAAGTTCCTGAAAACTGCTCACCAAAAGGTGAACAGGGCCAAGCCAAAACAAATAGGAAATACGGGTTAGCAAAAGCTAAGTACGAATATATGCAAGACATGTAAAACATTTATATATAGTTGGACATACTTTCATAAACCATTTAATTCAAACTTGCTTAATTGAAATCATAGAATATTCATTTTTCCAAAATTAGAAACTTTCCATAAATAGTAACTTTCCATAAATAGTAAATTTTCAAAAGTATAAACATTTCCAAGATTTAAGATTCCCAAAATAGAAACTTTCCAAAAGTAGAAACTTTCCAAAAATAGATTCCAATGAGAATATGGAAATCTAAACACCTCTTCTTATCTCCCCTTCCTTCCTAAATGTGCACACCCCCAATCTAGTATTCCATCACAAATCTATGCATTGGGGTACTAACCAAATAATAGTCAACAAGTGACCCTCGACTTACACAACAAGTGATGCGTATGAACTTTAATGTTCCATGAGATCATTCCATTTTGAGACTTTACAAAAGTATAATAATGTCGTGAAAGACTTTCCAATTCCATTCCACATGATAACCAATAACCTCCTTTTGTTTAATCAAATATAAATATTTTTTGATTAAATACATGTGTAAATAAATGATTAATTATTAAATCATTAAAACTCATCAATAATTTCGAAGTGCCCTTTTATTGAATCATTAACACTTGAAAATCATTATATTAATATATAAATTCTAAATCCATAAATCATTTGTCCATAAATTCAAGAATAAAATCAAAATCATAAGTTCACAATTCAATTGAAAATCGATTAATCAATTAGAATATAACAATTCAAACCATACATAGATTTAACACATAGTTATCAAGCCACATAAACGTACCTTGATTAAATAACACCTCACACAAAGATTAGTTTGATCCTGCTACGGATCACTCACGAGTTCCTAACAATTAAATAAATAAAACCCTAATTAATTCATGATTAAACAATTAAATTAATAAAAATAAATCTAATGGACTTAAATTTAATTCATGAGTTATTAATGCATAATAACAATATTATAAATCAAAATTTCGAACCCATGGTTTAAAAATACACTTTTAAAAATTACGGCATTAATTTAGAAGAGTTTAAATAGTAAAAACTGACCGTAAAAGAGAAGGCTTTGAAATAATTGGGGTGTGGAAGTCACGACACCAAGAGGTAGACGTTGGCGGCAAGGAGTACACGATGGGGGTGTCGTGGTGGTTGTATAAGGGTTTTAGGTAAGAAGGTTTAGAGCCAAAGAGGGAGAAGAAGTTTAAGAGCGGGCTTGGGAAAACTCTCAACTTTTGGTGTGAGGAATTATGAATGAAGTAGGGGGTATTTATAGGTGTGGGATTAGGGTTAGGGTTATAATTGAACCCTAAGGGGTATGGCCGTGGTTGGTGTTCAAGTTGTGATAGGATTCTGAATCTAGTCATGATTTTGGTGATATTAGATTTAGAGTAAAATTCGTTTAAAATAGAAATACAAAAGATAAAATCATGAAATTTTAAAAAGAGGCTTGAATAATTAATTAAGATTTATCCTGAAATTTTCAGAATTTATCTCAAAGAATTCGGATTTTTAGGGAATTTTGAATTGGTAAAACTCTTTAAATCCAATTTTAAATAGAATTATCTTATTTTTCCAAAACAAATTCCGAAATATATTCTCATAAATATCATATAATATAAAACTGATTTTATAAAATACTAAATGTAATTTTCGGATTTATAAAATAATTTTAAGTTCATTAAAACTCCTTTTCTCCAAAATTGATTCCTAATAGAATTAGGAATTAATAAAATATGAAAAATATAATTTAATTCAGTTTTGAATATAATATTCACATTTGAATATTTTCCCTCCAAAATATTTGAATATTTTTCCCTCCAAAATAATTTAATATCAAATATATATTAAAAAATGCATAAAATGATTAATAAAATGCCTAAAAATATGGGGTATTACAGTCTACCCCCCTTAAAAGAAGTTTCGTCCCGAAACTTAGGACAAAATACCACACTATATTCCAAAAGCGGAAATATCTCAATTTTATCGACTCTTTTAGAAAGAAAAAGATGCTAATGCACATGCTTAAAATAGACCAAATTTGCTAAAACTTTACAAAATCACGCTAAAAATGGTTAAAAGCGCGAAACTCTATCGCATTCTACCCCCCTTAAAAAGAAAGTTACGACCCCGTAACTCGCCTATTAAGTTTTTGAAAACTAAAGCTCTTGGAATGAATGAATGCCCTACTATTACAATAAAAGTTTAGCTAGCAAGTAGATCATAAATAGAAAAAGTACCAGCTTCTACTTCATACGCGTTTTCAGCTTCACGATGATTCATAACGAACAATTGTCCCTTCAATTGGGTGGCGTTATTCCCACCTCTAGGTTTGGTGTTGTTGATTCCATCCTGCTGGCTTAATCCTTGTTGATTTGAGTGTGAATTTTTCCCATTATGGCCTAGGTTATATGTTGATTCCCCAAATGCTTTCTTGTAGCATTCAAACTCACGATGTCCTTGCTTCTTACAGAAATAACAAGTAACTAGGTTTCCCTCACAATCCTTTCCTGGATGGTTATTCTCACACTTTTTGCAAAAGTAGTTCCTTTTAGGCTTATCCTCGTTCCCGTTACTTCCATTTTCATAATTTTCCTTCCATTTTTGGGTGAAATTGAGATTCTCTTCCCTATTTTGGTTAAAATTCCCTTCCCTCTTTCCATGGTTAAAATCCCCATCCAGCTTAGGTTTCTTCTCATTCCCTTGGAAGTTTCCATTTCCCTTCCTCTTTTCACCAGAATTTCCATCAATCTCTCTTCCTTTAATCCCATATAGGTGAGCTGCACGACCATAAACATCATCTAAGGATTCAAAGTTAACTCCCCCAAGCTTCCCTTGCAAAGTCAAAGTTAACCCTTGCTCAAACCTTTGAGCTTTTATGGCTTCAGTTGGGACTATTTCAGGTGCAAACCTCATTAGCTCTATGAACTTGGTGTAATACTCATTCACAGTCATGGTTCCCATTCTAAGGTTTGTAAATTCTAGGCATTTCTGCTTCTTTAGGTAGGGAGGGTAAAACTTAGCTCTCAAAGCTTCCTTCATGGTTTCCCAATCAAAATTAGGTTTGGCCATTAAGTCTTTCTTTCGCTGTGACCACCATAGGTCAGCTTCTTCCCTTAGATAGTACGCAGCATTATTGATTTTTAGATGCTCAGGGCAATTGATAGCATCAAAAAGTTTGTCAAATTCTCTAAGCTAGTTTTCTAGACTCGCAGGGTCTTCCTTTACATCATAGGTAGGTGGTTTACTAGCTGCTACTTTCTTAAATACATCACCAAAGTTTTCAATATTACTATTGCGAGTTACCTGAGTTGTCATAGCTTGAGTCAAGTTTTGAGCTATTTCGGTTAGGCGCCTAATCGTCGTTCCGACTTTCCCTGATCTCTTCCTTCCCCGATTACGGATTATCCCTCTCACCATCTTGCCTGGATAACTAATAGAAAATTTGCAACTAAAACCTAAATTAAAAAACAATGCAATTAGAATATTGCAACACTTTAGTACATCAAAATTATAACAAAGTACAAGACAATTCACAATTTTCACCAATTCCAAATAAAGGAAACTCATCATCATTAGAAGGTTAAAATTGCCACCAAACTCCTTCCAAGTACATAATTATTAAGTAAACCATTATGCACAAAAAGTCACGTATATCGCAACAAATATCACGAAAACAATTTATTTAGCTATTTTTGAAGAAAATTCGAACCTATCAACCTAATGCACGAAATTTATCATGTAATTCTAGTAAATGCATAAATTAATTTATTAAATATACTTTCAACAAATTCTTTTGATCATTTTCTAAAATTTGTATAAGTTCAAGTACTCGATTTTTAGTGTGAATACATCAAAACAACATCTTCCCAGGTAGTTAGAGAATTAAACACAGCGTCGGTATGAGCTTCTCTTATTCAACCTAGACAGAAGACATTACGAGTGATGGATTCACACCAATCATCTTTTCTCAAAAGATAGAAAAATAGTTTTTATTGAAAATATAACTTTCTTTGAAAATAGATTTTCATGCTTAGAATGCGAAACTCTATCATATATACCCCTTAAATTCTACCCTTACTCTCAAATTTATTTATCAAATTTTAGTCTTAGGTTCTTTCATGACGGCTCTGATACCATTTTGTAACACCCCAAATTTCTCTCTTTTTAAAACCAACATTTATTTGAACAAAACCAACATGGAGAGAAACTTAGGAGTATTACTGCCACGTGATTACGTTAAAGGCTAATTAACTCAACTAATGCAGCGGAATAACTCAAATACTTTTCTTTATTGAATAATAATAATCGAAATGATAATAGTGTGTATTCGATAAACCCTTAAAATTAAAATACTAAAATCTGAACTCATTAATGAAACCAACTTAGAAAAGTAAATCCTAACTAGTGAACTCTCCATTAATCCCGTATGCAAGCATGTCACATCATCACATCAAGTTCCTGAAAACTGCTCACCAAAAGGTGAACAGGGCCAAGCCAAAACAAATAGGAAATACGGGTTAGCAAAAGCTAAGTACGAATATATGCAAGACATGTAAAACATTTATATATAGTTGGACATACTTTCATAAACCATTTAATTCAAACTTGCTTAATTGAAATCATAGAATATTCATTTTTCCAAAATTAGAAACTTTCCATAAATAGTAACTTTCCATAAATAGTGAATTTTCAAAAGTATAAACATTTCCAAGATTTAAGATTCCCAAAATAGAAACTTTCCAAAAGTAGAAACTTTCCAAAAATAGATTCCAATGAGAATATGGAAATCTAAACACCTCTTCTTATCTCCCCTTCCTTCCTAAATGTGCACACCCCCAATCTAGTATTCCATCACAAATCTATGCATTGGGGTACTAACCAAATAATAGTCAACAAGTGACCCTCGACTTACACAAAGTGATGCGTATGAACTTTAATGTTCCATGAGATCATTCCATTTTGAGACTTTACAAAAGTATAATAATGTCGTGAAAGACTTTCCAATTCCATTTCACATGATAACCAATAACCTCCTTTTGTTTAATCAAATATAAATATTTTTTGATTAAATACATGTGTAAATAAATGATTAATTATTAAATCATTAAAATTCATCAATAATTTCGAAGTGCCCTTTTATTGAATCATTAACACTTGAAAATCATTATATTAATATATAAATTCTAAATCCATAAATCATTTGTCCATAAATTCAAGAATAAAATCAAAATCATAAGTTCACAATTCAATTGAAAATCGATTAATCAATTAGAATATAACAATTCAAACCATACATAGATTTAACACATAGTTATCAAGCCACATAAACGTACCTTGATTAAATAACACCTCACACAAAGATTAGTTTGATCCTGCTACGGATCACTCACGAGTTCCTAACAATTAAATAAATAAAATCCTAATTAATTCATGATTAAACAATTAAATTAATAAAAATAAATCTAATGGACTTAAATTTAATTCATGAGTTATGAATGAATAATAACAATATTATAAATCAAAATTTCGAACCGATGGTTTAAAAATACACTTTTAAAAATTACGGCATTAATTTAGAAGAGTTTAAATAGTAAAAACTGACCGTAAAAGAGAAGGCTTTGAAAACAATTGGGGTGTGGAAGTCACGACACCAAGAGGTAGACGTCGGCGGCAAGGAGTGCACGACGGGGGTTTCGTGGTAGTTGTATAAGGGTTTTAGGTAAGAAGGTTTAGAGCCAAAGAGGGAGAAGAAGTTTAAGAGCGGGCTTGGGAAAACTCTCAACTTTTGGTGTGAGGAATTATGAATGAAGTAGGGGGTATTTGTAGGTGTGGGATTAGGGTTAGGGTTATAATGGAACCCTAAGGGGTATGGTCGTGGTTGGTGTTCAAGTTGTGATAGGATTCTGAATCTAGTCATGATTTTGGTGATATTCGATTTAGAGTAAAATTCGTTTAAAATAGAAATACAAAAGATAAAATCACGAAATTTTAAACAGAGGCTTGAATAATTAATTAAGATTTATCCTGAAATTTTCAGAATTTATCTCAAAGAATTCGGATTTTTAGGGAATTTTGAATTGGTAAAACTCTTTAAATCCAATTTTAAATAGAATTATCTTATTTTTCCAAAACAAATTCCGAAATATATTCTCATAAATATCATATAATATAAAACTGATTTTATAAAATACTAAACGTAATTTTCGGATTTATAAAATAATTTTAAGTTCATTAAAACTCCTTTTCTCCAAAATTGATTCCTAATAGAATTAGGAATTAATAAAATATGAAAAATATAATTTAATTCAGTTTTGAAAATAATATTCACATTTGAATATTTTCCCTCCAAAATAATTTAATATCAAATATATATTAAAAAATGCATAAAATGATTAATAAAATGCCTAAAAATATGAGGTATTACATCAGCGCCCAGGGCTGGGCGTTGAAAATGATGTTTGGGCCGAGTTCTTTGTCAGATTTGGACTCTTAGAATCCGGAGCGTTTGAGACTTATCCGAGTCTTTTACTGCGTATTAACTTTATGACGAAATGCGTCTGGGCCCGTTACAAACTCTAGGTTCGTTAGGATTTTAATTAATACGTAACTCTTATTTTCGAATCATATTAGGAATATGATTCCTCTTGCAATTTCTATCTCATTTAGAATTTATGTTGGAGTGCAACACCTAATTCTGACAGGTTTCTATCTTTTATGACTTGCCACTTTTAACAACTGCCCATTACGGCAGTTACTATTTTTATCAGGTTTCCATAAATGCAGGTTTCAATAAATAGCAGGTTTCGGGTGAAATGAAAAGGGGAATTGAGATTCGTTATTTTATAGGAGATGCGTTGTCAAGTGGAGATTTATGTTCTCATCATCGAACCTTCCCTTTCGGGAATGGGGACAAAAGTAGGTGTCTACACATGGCAATCAAGGTTACAAAAATGTGTTGCATTATCAACAACAGAAGGCGAATATATTGTTGTGACAGAAGCTTGCAAAGAGCTCTTGGGGATGAAGAAATTTCTACAAGATTTAGGAATTATACAAGAAAATTATATACTTTATTGTGACAGTCAGAGTGCTATTCATCTGGCGAAAAACCCCACCTTTCAGTCCCGTTCTAAACATATAGACGTAAGGTATCATTGAATAAGAGAAGTATTTGAAGCCAAGTTGTTGCATTTGGAAAATATCCATATTGACCACAATGGCTGGGATATGATGACCAAAGGATTGACCATGCAAAAGCTTGATGACTGTCGAGGGGAAGCGGGTTTATCAAAAATCTTATAATAAGAGATTTGTTGGTTATTCCTCCTTATTGGAGAAGATATAATTAGTAAAGACAAGAAACATAAAAGGAGAGAAAAATGAGAGAGGGAGAAAGCAATAAACATTTATTGGCAAACTATGTTGCGATAATTTGCATCATTATATTCTCAGTAATAGGCTAATTATAAATATGTAATCAGATTGATAGATAATTTTCAGAAATTGTAACATTGTAAGATAGTTCATATATATAGAGAAACATTACATTTTGAGAAAATACCATCGAATATTAGTTTATATTTTATAAACACTTTGTGAGTTATTTTATTATATCATAGATATATACTACCTTTGTTCTTTAATGTTCTTTACGCTTACTATTTGCACGGACTCCAATGCAATATTTAGCCACTTATATATCCAATTTCGAATGTGAAAAAATGATAAAAAGTTGATATTTTGAAAAACATAACGAGACCAATCTAACAAGATCTTACATGATAATGTTTTGATTATATAACAATGAAAATTTAGGTCAAAATTTTCATACTTTGGGCACATATTCCAATGCGTAAAAGACTTTTAGGAACAGAGGTATTAATTGTTAGCCTATTCTGTTTATATACGAAAGGAAAAACGAATATTATTTATGCTGCAAGATTATTTGTAATCTTTCCCAACAAGCCGGTACGGAGGGTGGTCAAATATAAGAGGTAGGATGGTGGAGTGGTGGGTAATTTGATGAGGATGACACTCAATAACTTTTGAATATTTATGAGGGGTAAGAAATAAATAGAGTCGGGATTTTGCCTAATTGTAGGCTTATGATAAAAGAAAGACACGATCACCTTATTTTTGCGGTGGATAGGCGATTGACAATTAGAAACTTAATTAGTTCCTTGTCTGTATTTTTTCCCGTGAACCATTGCACATACACAAGCTTTCCTTTTTATTGATGGGATCCATCATACCATGCTGTAAAGGTTGAGATATTTGTCTCTTTTTTGGGTATTTGAAGGGATCAAAGCATTCTTTGAATTGGAGTTGACAATGGAGATTATTACTAGTGCGGCAGATAAACATATGAAGTGGGTTAGGTTTTTTTTTTTTTTTTTTGGTGTCAAAGACGAGTTACTCCATTAAATTAAACAAAAGAAGAAAGTAAACAAAAAGAAGAACAAAACAGCACAAATTAACTACGAATTACTCACTATAGCCAACTCTAATTCTAGACTACTTATTTAGCTACTGCTACTATGGTTAAGCTGCTATGGCAGGGACCTTTCTCAGCAAATCTATCCCGCTCAAATCCTCCAATAAAACGTGTCGAAGATCCATCGGGGCCGCCTCCATTAAGACCATATTAGGGGTGATACCAATCTCATAGTTTGCTAACCAGTCCGCTACTCTATTCGCCTCCCTATAGCAGTGTTGGACAATTACCTTCCATTCCTTCCTGCGCACCATTTCATGGCTTCTACGAACAATATAATAGTATGAAGAGCTAGAGTTTAAGTCTCCTAGCAGACTTTGGACCACTACCATCGAATCCACCTAACCAATTACCTTCTTCAAGCCCTTATTCCACGCGTAAGAGAGCCTTCGAAGCACAACCAGAAATTCAGCCTTGGTGCTTGTTGCTATTCCACACCTTGCTGCAAACATGCCCAACACCTCTCCTTGGTCGCCACGGAGAATACCACCAGCACCCGCCTCACCTGGGTTCCCTTTCGCTGCACCATCAGTATTCAGTTTAATCCATCCTTCACTCGGGAATTCAGTGGGTTAGGTTTTCTGATTGTCTATTATTTTCTTTTCTCTTTCTCTCTCATCTTTTCATCACCGATGAGTCGGAGGCTATAAAGTATAGACATAGGCAACTTTTTCATGTGAGGTGTAAAAATATCTTGTTTCTTAAGTGCCCTAACTAGGGCATGGGCCGATATGTTCACTAACAACTCGCGAACAAGATCGGTCAAAACTCGTTTATTAATTAATGAATGAATTCGAACAAAATTTTGAGGCTCGGTAAGTAAACGAGCCAAGCTCGAGCAACATCACGTTCGACTCGTTAATGTTCATGAGCACTTCTTTATAGCTCATTAATTACTCGTTTATAAGCTTGTTTACAAGCTCGTTTAAAACTCGCTCAAGCTCGAAAAAGTATTTATCGGAATAAAATATAAATTTTAGAAAAAAACTACGGCCCTTAAATTTCAAGAAATTTATAAAATGGTAGTGAATCTATCGTGTGTATAATATCTCATAAAATATTACAGTCAAACATATATATATTGTGAAGTTTCTCTTTGAGTATATGATTTAAATCAATTTCACGATTTCTCAAAGCTTGTTTATTAAGCTCGAATAAAGCTCGTTTAGCTCGAGACATCCTAATGCTTAGCGAACAAAGCTCAAATAACAAATTGTAAAACTCGATTAAGCTCGAGACAAGCTCAAACAATGAAAATCGTTATCAAACTTAGTTCGAACAAGATAAAACTCGGATCAGCTCGGCTCGTTTACAGCCCTTGTCCTAACTCCGTTCTTTCCTTGCCGCACACCTAAAGAAAAAGGAGGTTCCTTTGATCTCCTGGATTGTGACCTGGAGGTCCACATTAGTATATGAAATGTCAGATATATGATCCTGCATTCCTGCCCAATAGATAGCTGCCCATTTCCTTATTTCGTGCTTTGTTTGTCCGCGTTAAAAAAAAATTTAAAAAAAAAAAAAAAAAAAAACCCTCACCGTTACAAGTCAAAATAAAATTTTGTTTAAAACAATTTCCATTGACTCCTACCTATCCTGGCCCAAAACAAACAACAACTAAAAGGAAACCAATTCTTCCATCTCCGCCCCTCCAACCACCTTCTCCACCCTCTCCACCGCTCTCTCCCCTCGAATTCTCATTCCACGCCGTCGCTTTATCTACTGGATCCCCTCCTCTGCTTACATATTCACGGCGCCGACAATATTTTTTCTCTGTCCGTCGAGATCTCCGCAATCGCCATCACCTCCATGATTAGCTGCTAATAACTCCCTAAAAAGGGAAAAAATTAAAGATGGTGAGAAATAGAGGAGAAAGGGAGGATTTAGAGAAGTTAGCGTTACCAGCGATCAACCATCATCATCATAATTCTAATATGAAGGATACATCGTTCAAAATCATGAGGCTTGTATTATGTTTAGTAGTATTTGTTACAGGTATAGTTATAGGATTAATTTCAGGTTCACGTATTGATGTTTTTGATAATTGGTATACAAATTCAGGGGACAACAACCGCTACGCCGCCGCCGTGCCAGAGAAAAACATTAGTAGTAGTAGGAGTGAAAACTGCACTGTTGTTATCAAACAGTCCTCTAAATGTGAGAAAGTTGATTGCTTGAGTTTAGAGAATTTAATACACCCTAAAGAGTTGATTCATGGTTTATCTGATCAGGAATTGTTTTGGAAGGCAACAATGGTGCCTAGAATTGAAGGGTATCCTTTCAAGAGGATACCTAAAGTGGCCTTTATGTTCTTGACTAGGGGTCCTTTGCCATTTTTGCCTTTGTGGGAGAGGTTTTTTGGTGGGCATGAAGATTATTTTTCTATTTATGTGCATACTTTGCCTGGGTTTATACTAAATGTTTCACCTTACTCCGTCTTCTTCGGGCGCCAAATTCCTAGTCAGGTATGTTAGTTTTTGGTGATTACTATCTTTCTTTAGATTTTGATATTGTATTTATATTACTTAGTGACGTTGTCATTGAAGAAGTCTGGTTTTGTTTTTCTAATTACGTTTTGATTTGAATAATTGATCTAATTTGACAGAAAATCATGAGAAATCAATGATGTAGCCCTTGGTTGAGTTTGTTGGGTAAACAAGATACTAGTAAAATTGCTAAATTTGATACGAATTGGTCTTGAAAATTAAATGGGGTAGACACTAGTGAATTTTTTCGAGTTAGGTATGGTTCAAGTTCTTGGTGTTCTTTATTGATGAAGGGATAATTTTTCCCTGGATTGATCTTGTTGGACAGAAACTTATGAGAAGTCTCAGTGTTGCCCTAGATTGAGAAGACACTAGTGAATTTGACACGTTTTGTTCTTGAATTTAACAACTAGTTCAAGAATTCTTGGTGCTTGAATAACTTGCCACTTTTTGAGGACTATAGTCCTAGTAATACAGAATTAGTGACCTAATGATTGGTGTTCTTAATTGATATAGGATAAGTTTTGACATGTTTTTTTGAAACTTAGGCTCTCACGCTGGTGGATTGTTGAACTTGGTAATTTGTTCTTTCAATCACCTTTAATGATATTGTGGTTAGTACTTTAACACCTACTGGCGCTACTACTGAAGTCATGGCCCCTGTGGGTGGCATATCATGATATAGGTCAAGAACTCAAGATGTTCTAGCCTTTTAAGAACATTGAAAGTTGGTGAATAAATAGCATCCGCTGTCTGTTGAATTTCTCCTCTTGATTTCTGGATTCGGTTCTGGTTTGAGCGATGGAAATGGTTTCCTTTCAAATGATGTCACACATGGGTTTTCCTTATGTGGATAAGTATAGTAAAGAACAAAACAAAACTATACTTACCATCAAATTTGTTTGTTTTGGATGTCTGGGATCATTAGTGACCTAAAACGTGAAATAAATTTTCCAAATGATTCATAGTATTTGAACTATTTGAAGTACCAAACAAACTGAAGGAAGACAAGGCCTATATCTACTAGTTGGTATAGGCTACTAGCTTCAAGTATCTGTGTATCAAGCTCCGGGTCTTATCTTTTTCTTTTATGTTGGAGGTGGGGGTGACTTCTAATACCTTAATGCAATCCAGCTTTTCTGTCAATAGGCTCATTAATGAGGTAACACTGATTAAAAATATATTCATATTGTCACGCAGTTTCATCTGGCTGCACAAGATGTTTTGTGGAAGGAAATCTATGCTAGCAATAGGATAATTACTTGATCGTGTTTTCTTATCATATGTCTGCTAGTCTATAACAGCACTGTTCTTTGTTTGATATGGTTCTTATTGCCTGCAGTGGCTGTTGAAATTCAAAAGGATTGATATTCGTGTGGGTGGGAGGGAATTTATGTAGGCACTGTGATGGCGTTGGGACCGGGACATGTTATCATCCACCTTTTGAATATCCCTTTTTCTTCACATGATTCTCTTAGTCAATCGATGGTATGTTGTTAGTATTTAGGTTTGATATCCGGTGGTGGTTATTCTTCCCTTTTTTTTCCAATTTCATACAAAGTTGTGCATCCACGAGTCTGTGGTTTTGCTAATTGACTGTTGCTTGTTTTCTGAGTAACAAAGTCTAATCACTTTCACCTTCCTGTAAGGCTGACATGTGAATAATAAATGGAGTAGTCATTACTCATGCAAGCATAGTTGAGCTGTTTGCTGTGTGTCTTGGAAACTTGGGGAGGTGTTCCACTCAACGTTCACACCATTTCTTTGACTTGATTAAAAATATTGTATGAACCCTTTAGTAGTAGAGGAAACAATATATAGCTGTAAGTGACATCCATGTCAGGGAATGAAATGCACAGTTTTTCTTCCAAAATTTGAGGTTACTTGTACGCCTTATATAAGATAGAGACAAATGAGGATTGAATCTCATTTCTTCATCTTCCTTGAGGATCCTCCTTATCTTTTTCCTTTCTAATGTTGATTGATCCGTGGTGCACAGCTCCACTGCTGCCATTTCTAGGACCGACCGATGAGTCAATTTGAAGAACAAGCAAGTGCATGTTCTTGTGTATGCTTTCAATGGGCTGGAAGTGGTTTACCAACTAAAATAGAGCCACCATAAGCTACATGGCCTATTAAAGTTTTCTTTTGTCGGTCTGTACGTGATGACTTCTAATGTTCATTTATTTTCTGAGTTTAATCTGCTATTTCTGGGTATAAGATTTAAACTTAATCTTGATGTTTGCAGAAAGTTTCTTGGGGTGATATATCTTTAGCAGATGCTGAGAAGAGGCTTTTGGCCAATGCTCTCCTTGACGTTTCGAATGAGCGATTTGTGCTTATTTCTGAGAGCTGTATCCCAGTCTACAATTTCCAAATAGTGTACAAATACCTTGTGGACTCTGTACACAGTTTTGTGGAGTCATATGATGATCCATCCCGTTATGGTCGTGGTCGCTACAGCCGGAGAATGGGACCCAACATCAAACTCCATCAATGGAGAAAAGGATCTCAGTGGTTTGAGATTAAGCGAGCTTTGGCTATTGACATCGTATCAGATTACAAGTACTATGATCTTTTTAGGAAATACTGCCATCCATCTTGCTACCCCGATGAGCATTATATCCCTACTTACCTCAACATATTTCATCCGTACCTCAATGCCAACCGTACTGTCACTTGGGTGGATTGGTCTTTGGGAGGACCTCATCCTGCGAGTTTTGGGAGAGAAAATATTACAGAAGGTTTCATACAGAATATCAGAAATAACGGGACAGAGTGTTGGTATAATTCTCAGAGAACACCTGTTTGTTACCTGTTTGCTCGAAAGTTCGCTCCAAGCGCCCTGGAGCCCTTGCTTAACATAAGTTTCAAGGTTCTGGGATTCTGATTGACTTGGCTGGAGTTGAACCACATCCAAAGAGTTTTGGTTTCGATGGTGGTTAGGTTAGATTTCTTTAGACACTGCTGGTATGTTTTTTGTTTTTTTTCCCTTGTACAGATAAAATCAATTTTAATATTTTAAAACCGGAAGATTTGCATGTCACTTGTCACCACAATCTCTTTTATTTTTATATATTTTAACTTATTTTGTATAACTCTTACACCGTGCGTCGCATGGGCCAAATAACTAGTTTTGATTAATGTAGTTACACACTGAAAAGAAAACAATTCTTGTACTTCCTTCGGTTTTTTAGCTGTTTGGTATTGAATTTTGCTTAATTTTCCTCCTCGTTTTCATCAAAATTTGGTGGTGGGATTATATAATTCAATCCCAGAGAAACCCGAAATCCCTGGATTTTTATTTTGTTTAATTGCTTAATTTCTGAATGGTTTTGCTTGGAATTTTCCCTTCCCTCACTATTGTTTCTAATCGAAGAAAATGAGTGCAGTGGTGGAAATTGGTGGTCACAATACATGTGCCAAGGAAAGGCTTGATTGACAACACGGCTATAAAAAAAGCCTTTTTTTTAAAAGCCATTGGAATTTGTCTCCCGATTAGCTACTAACTAGTATATTACTCGTGCGATGCACGATTTATGATATGAATATTAAATTTGCATATCTAAACTACAGTTATAGTCAATTATCATTAATATAGAGCTTATAGATAATCTTATTATTAAAATTAATAATGGATAGATCTGTTACTGCCCCATTCCGTGTGTTATTTATTTAAAAAATTGAAAAAAAAAAATTAAGTACGTAAATAAATTTTGCTTTTATCCCCTTTCATCGCCTGTTTCAAGCATAAAGGTATTCTCATCTGCTCTTTACCCAACCTTTTTCACCCAAACACGTTCACCTTGTTGCTGAAGTTTTTACTGAGTTTTTTTGAGGCTGTATGACTTATCTTCAACGAGTTTTCCCATGGGTTCTGGGTTAGAGAAATCATAGCCAGAATTTTCCATTAACTTGTATGCAACTGGGTCGAAGCCATATTTCCTTGAGCTAGGTGTTTCTGGTGACTTCGTGGAGTTTGGAGCAGGAGAGATCAATATCTTCGGATCAATGATCTTATGAACCGGCAGTATCATGCTTTTTATCAAATTCTTGTGGCATGTCTTTGACCTTCTTTGAAGTTGTTTCTACTCCACGGTTTACAAACGGAGCCTGACCTTCTTTGCGACGCGACATGGGTATGTAACGTAGCACTGGAACTGCCGATTTAGGATTATCTTCAACTCTTTGCGAAGGAATCTCCTTGCTTTTCTTCTCATCAACTTTTTCATGTGCCGGCTCCAGAGCATTCCTTGAAGGCTTCTCCTTTGTAACCGTTGATTGTAACTTCTTCGGCATGACTTTCCAGTCGATGCGATTTCCGTGGGCATTACTTCGACAGGCTCTCCTTAGGTGGCATAGAATTTCGCATCGGCAAAATGACTCTGCTTCAGAAAATGGCTTCACGTCCGCATTCACCTTTGTTTCACCATTTCTGTAGTATTTGAAGCATTGATGCAAGGTTGAGGCCACTACTCCATTCTCGTGCATCCAAGGTCGACCTAGCAATAGGCGATATGAAGTATTCGAATCGATGACATGAAAGATGGTTGTTGCAGTCATATCTCCGACGGTTAGATCAACTCTTATCATACCGATGGCTCGTTGTCCTCCTAGATTGAATCCTTGGATCATCAATCGGCTTTCGGTCAACTTACTTTCGGTGATCCCCAACTTCGTCATGGTGGACTTTGGCATGATGTTTACTGCAGAACCTCCGTCTACCAGGATGCGATTGACCTTTTTCTTGCGAATGTATCCACACACAAAGAGAGGTCTGTTGTGAGGCTTTGAACCCAACATAAGGTCTTCATCTGTGAATGCCAAGGCCGCACTGCATGCAGCACAACGCTCAGGGTGATTTTCGTAGATCCCTTGCTCAATATTTTCCTTTGATGTATATTGTGTTGGATTCTCTATGGCACGTGCCAGGGCAAACCTCATTTCTTCAGGAAGGGACAAAGCTCGGCGCCAACCCATTCGAGAAGGGATTGTACCTAATAGCGTCAGGATCTTTGCATCTATTTCAGGGTCTCTCTCATGGTTTAGCCCTTCAGAGACTTGATTTTTCTCCTCCTTCTTTTCTTCTTCCGCCACGCTACAGGTTACTGTGTTGACAGAAACTTCGCCAAAGTATTCCTACGGAAAGAAATCATTTAACGTGATATACTTTCGTACCTCCTTTGTAGGAAAACTGTTGCGCGGGGTGCTCTTCTTCTTCTTCACGAGACCTTTATTTCTCGTTACACTCGAACTTTTGGATTTTTTTTCTTCTCTGGTGTTGCTTTTGACGAAGAGGAGGTTGCGCTTATAGCTTCATTTGCTTTCTCTTCTTCCTTCTCGTCACTAATGTCCATCCTTCTTCATCTTCCTTGCGAGGTAGAGTGGTGGTCGCAGAATTCTTGACGGGATCCATTATCAAAATGGGATCCAAACTTCCGAACTGGATGGCTGAAGCATGATGGGACTCAGCCGTCTCATCTAGATCTAGCACGATCCTTCCTTCTGTTGCAAGTTGCATGATTCTCTCCTTGAGAGTGATGCACTTTTCAATAGGATGGCTTACTATTTGATGATAAGGGCAAAAGTTTGGGTCGGATGTCCTTCCCATTTGATCCGGGCGCTTAGACTCGGGCAAGCTTATGACCTTCTTTTCCAACAAATCGTCCAGCATGCCGGCCAAGTCTGAATCCAGAAATGGATACTTCTTTGCTTGAAGTTCTTTAAGCGTTGGCTTATCTCTTCGAGCATCCTTTGACAATGGCCCTTTCTTCTGCTCAGTTTTAGGCTTCGCGGAAATTTTCACAGGGGCAGAGCTAGTGGCAACAACAAATGACTCCTTGGTTGAATCTTTCACGTATTTCTCGGGCTTCTTGAAGTCCTTCTTTTCCTTCTTGAAACTTGAAGAACTTCCTCCACGATTATTGGTGATACTGATCTCCATGTCATGAGCACGCGTAGCCAAATCTTGAAAGGATCTTGGTTTTATGCCCTGCAAAATGTACAGCAAATCCCAGTTCATACCTTGAATGCACATTGTGATAGCCGAGGTTTCTGTCAGACGATCTTTGCATTCCAGGCTTAACGTGCGCCATCGATTGATGTAATCTACAACTGGCTCGTTTTCCCATTGTGTCGTCTTTGTCAATTCAATCATGCTGACGACACGCCGCGTACTGTAGAACCTGGCCTTGAACTCTTCCTCCATTTCCGCCCAACTGTCGATGGCTTCTGCGGGAAGGTCTGTGTACCAGTCGAATGTTGTGTCCTTTAGAGAACGAACGAACTGTTTGACGAGTAGATCTCCCGACGTGCCAGCATTGTTGCACATTTCGATGAAGTGGGATATATGCTGCTTAGGGTTCCTCTTTCCATCAAACTGCTGGAACTTCGGAGGTTGGTAACTGACGGGCATCCTCAAGTGATCAATCCTCTTCGTGTACGGCTTTTCATATAGATGACTAGGGCCGGAATCTCCAGTGATGTGGTTCTTCACCGCATTTGTTATCATGTCCTGGATCTTTTTCATGGTGAATGAGTCATCGGGTTTTCCATCCCTTTTGCTAGGATGTGAAGCCGTACTCCCTTCAGAGTCGTCGTTCTCTTCGTCCGTGCTATCTTCTTCTTTCTTGAGCTTTTTGGTTAAGGAGGAAATCTTCTCATTCTGCTTCTTGATTTCCTCGTCTTTCTCTTCGCCATCCTTCATGAGCTTCATGATCATGCCCTTCATTTCGGCAAGCTGCTCCTCAACGGTCTTTGATTCGATCGCCATCACCTCCGCAATGTCGGTTTGTAGGGACTGGACCGATTCTTCACAATCTAATACTTTGAGGGGTGACGTTGGAGAAGTCCTGGTACGACTCTTTGCATCGCTTTCTACATAGAAAGGATCGAACAAAGGACTGGTGTGGATGACCAACCTGTCAGGCTTTTGGTGAGGACGCATATCTTCTTCACCGGGCATAAGGAATCGTGCACCTTCAACAGGAAAGGACCCGAAAATAGGGATGTTGCGGGACTTGTGGTAATACGGATTCGAGGACACGTCGGAGGAGGCACGGACATGGCTCTTCTTCCTTGTTTTGGCGGTGATAGGCGCCGAACGCAGACTTGAAGCAGCCTCATTCAAATCAGCATTTTTCATTCCTCTGGTGCGTATACCCTCGCCACGCCCTTTCATCATCTCAGCCAGTTCTGCCGCCCTTTGTTTCACCATAGCGGCCTTCTCAGCATCGGACATGGAAACGGTTTGTTGAGCAGCCATCTTCGTGTTAGGTTATGATACATATGACAATTCATAAATCATGCGGAAAAAACCATTAAGCCAAGAATACATATTATTTACATATAATCATTTAGCATAGTTTAGATGCATACTCTTTGTTGCGTGCCTTCCCTAGCTGCGCCCGAACCGAACAAGAACAAGTCTTTAGGACTCCAAGTGTCGTCCCTCCGTAGATAGTCCACAGCACGTCCGGATCCGCCTTAAGATTGACCAACTAGAATCGCCCTTAAGGTACTCTGAATTTTCGGCACTTTATAGGCAATTGTGTGACTGAATTTTGCTCTCAAAACTCACTTTGAATACTTGAATGCTCTATGTAAATATGTGACCCTAGGCACCTATTTATAGAGTTATGGAAAAGGATTTGGAATCCTATTAGGATACTAATTTATTTAATTATAATCCTACTAGGACTCTAATTAAATAAACTAAATCTTTTAGGATTAGATTTAATCATATGACAAATCCCGGTAGCTTTAGGATTCGAGTAGCACACAAACACACACGCACGCACAGCAGCCCACGAGGGGCGCCATGCGCGCGCGCGCAGCCCCCGAGCTCGCAGCCCACTGCCGCAAGCCCACACGCTGTCGTAGCCTTGGCGCGCGCTGGGCCTGCCTTGCGGTGGGCCTGGCGCAGCCTTGGCTGGTGCGTTTGTGGCGCGCTGGGTTGCTGGGCGAGGGCCCGGCTTCGTGCTGGGCCTTCGTCTGGCAGGCCTCGTCCGATGCTAATTCGTACGATACGCTTCCGATTAATTTCCCGATTCCGGAATTCATTTCCGATACGAACAATATTCAACATTTCCGATTCCGGAATCAATTTCCGTTTCGAACAAATATTTAATATTTCCGTTTCCGGAATTATTTTCCGATTCCGATAATATTTCCGATTCTGACAATATTTCCGTTTCCGGTAATATTTCCGTTTCCGGCAATATTTCCATTTCCGATAATATTTTCCGATACGTACCATGTTTCCGTTTCCGGCAACATCTACGACTTGGATAATATTTATATTTCCGATACGATCCATACTTCCGTTTCCGGCAATATCATCGTTTCCGGAGTATTCATTTCTTGCCTATGACGATCTCAGCTCCCACTGAAACCAAGATCCGTCGATTCCGAATATCCATAGATGGAGTATTTAATGCCATTAAATACTTGATCCGTTTACGTACTATTTGTGTGACCCTACGGGTTCAGTCAAGAGTAAGCTGTGGATTAATATCATTAATTCCACTTGAACTGAAGCGGCCTCTAGCTAGGCATTCAGCTCACTTGATCTCACTGAATTATTAACTTGTTAATTAATACTGAACCGCATTTATTAGACTTAAAATTGAATGCATACTTGGACCAAGGGCATTATTTCCTTCAGTCTCCCACTTGTCCTTAGGGACAAGTGTGCATTTCCTAATTCCTTTGTCGCTCGATGCTTGCTCTTGAACATAAGGTAAGAGTTGTCATCCTTATTATGTCCAGAGGTGTTCCTCGGTTTCAGAGTTCAACTGATCAAATAAACAGATAATCATAGCCTATGATTCATCCGAGCACGGCCATGAATTTCACAGTTTCTAGCTCTCCGAGTGGCCTTGTACAACTTTTAAGCATCTCATCCCGATTTATGGGAGGACAATCCCAATCTTGCGATCTTGAGATTAGACTTCGTTTGATAGGTGATTACCTGAGCGTTGCCTTTATAGCCTCCTTTTACGGTGCGACGGTTGGTCAACGTCAAAGCAACCAGTTCTCAAACAAGTAATCTTAAATCACTCAGGTATTGAGGATTTAGTGTCTAATAATTTTAATGAAATTTACTTATGACAGATTTTCATCTCTTACAGTAAAGTTTCATAGGTCTTGTCCGATACTAGTCTTCCCAAAGTGAGTATCTATGCAAATGATTATGACATTGCCATGTCCACATAGTTCAAGAAACAGAACTACTAGTCATCTTGCATTCTAGTCGTCTAACGTTTTCTATGCGTCCAATTTTATAGAAAACTCCGACTAGGGACCATTTTCAACCTTTGACATTCAAGTTCACTTGATAGACATTTCTTAGTCACAGGACTGGTCCTGACAGTCTATCTTGAATATATCGTCAAATTGAAGGGACTCATCATTTAATAAACCACAAATTAAATGGAAAAATGAATTCTTTTCATTTATTGTGAATGATTAACCAATAATGTTTTACAAAGATTTAAACTCTAAAACTTTAAAACATTAAACAGGGTCATCAAAGCCATTCTCCAATATGCTTGATTCCCATAGCTGCAGTGTGCGAGTTGTGCTTCGCCTGCGGCAGAGGTTTAGTCAATGGATCTGATATGTTGTCATCAGTTCCAATCTTGTTTATCTCGACTTCTTTTGTTTCAACGAACTCTCGTAGAAGGTGAAATCTACGAAGTACATGCTTGACTCTCTGGTGGTGTCTAGGCTCCTTTGCCTGTGCAATAGCTCCGTTATTATCACAATACAGGGCTATTGGTCCTTTAATGGAGGGGACTACACCAAGTTCACCTATGAACTTCCTTAGGCATATAGCTTCCTTTGCTGCTTCATGTGCAGCAATGTACTCCGCTTCAGTTGTAGAATCCGCAATGGTGCTTTGCTTAGCACTTTTCCAGCTTACTGCTCCTCCGTTGAGGCAGAAGACAAACCCAGACTGTGATCTGAAATCATCTTTGTCGGTTTGGAAACTTGCGTCCGTATAGCCTTTAACAATTAATTCATCATCTCCACCATAGACCAGGAAGTCATCTTTGTGCCTTTTCAGGTACTTCAGAATATTCTTGGCAGCAGTCCAATGCGCCTCTCCTGGGTCTGACTGGTATCTGCTCGTAGCACTGAGTGCGTACGCAGCATCCGGGCGTGTACATATCATAGCATACATTATTGAACCAATCAATGATGCATATGGAATCCCATTCATTCGTCTACGCTCATCAAGTGTTTTTGGGCACTGAGTCTTGCTTAGAGTTATTCCATGAGACATGGGTAGGTAGCCTCGCTTGGAGTCTGCCATCTTGAACCTATCAAGCACCTTATTGATATAAGTGCTTTGACTAAGTCCAATCATCTTTTTAGATCTATCTCTGTAAATCTTGATGCCCAATATGTACTGTGCTTCTCCTAGATCTTTCATCGAAAAACATTTCCCAAGCCAAATCTTGACAGAGTTCAACATAGGAATGTCATTTCCGATAAGTAATATGTCGTCGACATATAATACTAGGAAAGCAATTTTGCTCCCACTGACCTTCTTGTATACACAAGATTCGTCTGCGTTCTTGATGAAACCAAAGTCACTGACTACTTCATCAAAACGTATATTCCAGCTCCTGGATGCCTGCTTCAATCCGTAGATTGACTTCTTTAGCTTGCATACCTTTTTAGCATTCTTTGGATCCTCAAAACCTTCAGGCTGTGTCATAAACACAGTTTCTGTTAAAACGCCGTTTAAGAAAGCAGTTTTGACATCCATCTGCCATATTTCGTAATCGTAATATGCAGCGATTGCTAACATTATCCGAATAGACTTTAGCATTGCAACTGGTGAAAAGGTTTCATCGTAATCCACACCGTGGACTTGCCTGTAACCTTTTGCAACCAATCTAGCTTTGAAAACTTCAAGTTTCCCATCCTTGTCCTTTTTCAGTTTGAAAACCCATTTGCTTCCAATGGCTTGGTAGCCATCTGGCAAATCGACCAAATCCCATACTTGGTTTTCAAACATGGAGTCTAATTCAGATTGCATGGCTTCTTGCCATTGCTTGGAGCTAGGGCTCGTCATAGCTTGTTTGTAAGTCGCAGGTTCATCACTTTCAAGTAATAGAACGTCATAGCTCTCGTTCGTCAAAATACCTAAGTACCTTTCCGGTTGAGATCTATATCTTTGCGATCTACGCGGGGTAACATTTCTAGTTTGACCATGATTCTCACCAGATTCTTCTAAAGATCTCTGAGTTTCATCCTGAATGTCATCTTGAGCATTCTCTAGAGTTTGTTGTTCGACTCGAATTTCTTCGAGGTCTACTTTTCTCCCACTTGTCATTTTGGAAATGTGATCTTTCTCCAAAAAGACACCATCTCGAGCAACAAACACCTTGTTCTCAGATGTATTGTAGAAGTAATACCCCTTTGTTTCCTTTGGATAGCCCACAAGGATACATTTGTCAGATTTTGGATGAAGTTTGTCTGAAATTAATCGTTTGACGTATACTTCACATCCCCAAATCTTTAGAAAAGACACATTTGGAGGTTTTCCAAACCATAATTCGTAGGGAGACTTTTCGACAGCTTTAGACGGAGCTCTATTTATAGTGAGTGCAGCTGTATTTAGTGCATGTCCCCAAAATTCTAATGGAAGTTTGGCCTGACCCATCATTGACCTGACCATGTCTAGCAAGGTTCTGTTCCTCCGTTCCGACACACCGTTCCATTGTGGTGTTCCAGGAGGAGTCAATTCTGATAGAATTCCACATTCTTTCAGATGGTCATCAAATTCATAGCTCAGATATTCACCGCCTCTATCAGACCACAGTGCCTTAATCTTCTTGCCTAATTGATTCTCTACTTCACTCTGAAATTCCTTGAATTTGTCAAAGGATTCAGACTTATGCTTCATTAGGTAGACATAACCATATCTACTGAAGTCATCAGTGAAAGTGATAAAGTAGCTGAAACCACCTCTAGCATTTGTACTCATTGGTCCACATACATCTGTATGGATTAAACCCAATAGTTCATTTGCTCTTTCTCCAACTTTAGAGAAAGGTTGCTTTGTCATTTTTCCAAGTAAACATGATTCGCATTTACCATAATCCTCTAAGTCAAATGGTTCTAGAATTCCTTCCTTTTGAAGTCTTTCTAAGCGTTTCAAGTTTATATGGCCTAAGCGACAATGCCACAGATAGGTGAGATCTGAATCATCCTTTTTGGCCTTTTTGGTATTTATGTTATATACTTGTTTGTCGTGATCTAATAAATAAAGTCCGTTGACTAATCTAGCAGATCCATAAAACATCTCTTTAAAATAAAACGAACAACTATTGTCTTTTATTAAAAAGGAAAATCCCTTAGCATCTAAGCAAGAAACTGAAATGATGTTTTTAGTAAGACTTGGAACATGGAAACATTCTTCCAGTTCCAAAACTAGCCCGGAGGGCAACGACAAATAGTAAGTTCCTACAGCTAATGCAGCAATCCGTGCTCCATTTCCCACTCGTAGGTCGACTTCACCCTTGCTTAACTTTCTACTTCTTCTTAGTCCCTGTGGATTGGAACATAAGTGTGAGCCACAACCTGTATCTAATACCCAAGAAGTTGAATTAGCAAGTATACAGTCTATAACGAAAATACCTGAAGATGGAACGACTGTTCCGTTCTTCTGATCTTCCTTTAGCTTCAAGCAATCTCTCTTCCAATGCCCCTTCTTCTTGCAGTAGAAGCATTCGGATTCAGAAGTGGGTTGACTGACCTTCCTCTTTACAGATTTGGCGCCAGTTTGCTTAGTTGGGCTGGCCTTGTTGCCACCTTTCTTAGCATTCCTCTTCTTTCCAGATTTCTTGAACTTGCCCCCACGCACCATAAGCACATCCTGCTTATCACTTTTGAGCGTCTTTTCAGCGGTCTTCAGCATACCGTGAAGCTCAGTGAGCGTTTTGTTCAGACTATTCATACTGTAGTTCAGTTTGAACTGATCATACCCGCTATGAAGAGAATGGAGGATGGTGTCTATAGCCATTTCCTGAGAAAATTGCTGATCCAGCCGACTCATATTCTCAATGAGTCCAATCATTTTGAGAACATGTGGACTTACGGGCTCGCCTTTCTTAAGCTTGGTCTCAAGAATTTGCCTATGAGTCTCGAATCTTTCGACTCGAGCCAGATCTTGGAACATGTTCTTCAACTCACTGATGATTGTGAAAGCATCTGAGTTGATGAACGTTTTCTGCAGATCCGCACTCATGGTGGCGAGCATTAGACATTTCACATCCTTGTTGGCATCAATCCAACGATTGAGGGCTGCCTGAGTGACCCCGTCGCCTGCGGCTTCGGGCATCGCCTCTTCTAGGACATACTCCTTTTCTTCCTGCATAAGAACTATTTGCAAGTTCCTTTGCCAGTCAAGGAAGTTCTTCCCGTTCAATTTCTCCTTTTCGATAATTGATCGAATGTTGAATGAATTGTTGTTTGCCATATTAAAAACTACAATTGAAAAGAATAAACAAATAAATAACCATTCACAGTTTCTCTTAATAAACTTAAATTCTAGCATTTCATGCATAATTCAATGTTCATTAAGCATTTTATTCAAGTTATGTGTTCCGGCAGGTGTGAATAAAATGATTCCAAGATCCTAAAATCATTGAAGAACTAAGCACAGTTTGTCGACTTAATCCTAAAACATCTTAGGTAAGCAAAAGCCTTTTGCTAATAGTCTAGAAACTATTCTTGGTTGATAGGTACGTCTAAGAACTTATTAGGTAAACCTATCGATTTTGCCACAACATAAAAGGACTCCTTACTTATATCGTTGAGTTTCACCAAAACTAACATGTACTCACAATTATTTGTGTACCTTGCCCCTTTAGGACCAATAAGTAACACCTCGCTGAGCGAAAACTATTACTAGATTGATGTAAAGGATATCCAAGCAAGTGTATATTTTGGCATGGCACCTTTTAACTCAATTTTTAAGTTTGGAACCTAAGGCTCTTACTATGTTGGTTAGATTTTAAGTGAACTAAAATCCTTAATCATGCAACATAATCAAGCTTTTGATCTCATGCATTTTAAGACATATTTAAAGCAATAAATAACTTAAAGCATGCATAAGATAAATGTGATCTAGTATGGCCCGACTTCATCTTGAAGCTTTAACTTCAAAGTCCGTCTTGAAAATCTCCGTGGGAGGCACCATTTTCTTCAAATAGGATAAGCTATAATTAAAACTAATTACAACTATTTGATGGTACGCAGACCATATTTGAATTGAAAAACAACTTTGGTAATTTAGACCAATTACATTCAAATTAATGGTACGCAGACCATATTTTCTATCCTATTTGGGCCATACTAGTCACTTCATAACCTGCAAAACAGTACATATACAATATATACCATTCACCCATTCATTATCATGAATGGCCCACATAGCTGGTTAGTAAAACATTTATGCATTACGTAAACATTTGCATCAATTAATCAAGGGCACCAATAATCTACCAATTATTCAGTCCTTATTAATTCTAATCAAGTTGTTTTAACCTTAAGGATTTGTAGACCTAATCAAGAGTTTATGACTAAAAAGGGCTCCCACTTAAACCAATAAATTCATATGCTTTACTAATTTTAAACATAAAAATGTATTTCTAGTCTAACCGGAAACATACAAATTTAATTAAAATTTAAAGCTCATATAAATTTATAATTGAATCCAAAAGGTTTAATTTAATTTCAGTCGTATTTAAATTAATTCATGATTTTAATTTTAGTAAAATAATTAGAATAAATAAAATTTATTATAATTACAATATTCAAAATTAAAATCCAAGAAAATAATTTAAATTATTAATTTTAAAATTAATTAAAATTACGTAAACTGAAAATTTCAAATTAAAATTTCAAAACGATCTAATCGCAACGCAACAACCTCACGCAACGCACGCCCATGAGCCACACGCACACAGCCATCGCTGGCCATGTGCGCGCAGCCCATGCGCTGCCTTGCATCGCTGCTGCTTACCATCGCAAGGCATCACGCATGGTGCTCGCTGCGCGCGCCAGCGCTCGCATCATGCGAGCCAGCGCTCGATCCTGCGAGCCATCGCTCGCTGCGCGAGGCATCGGCGCTGGGCGTAGCACTCGTGGCACGCGAGCTTGCGCTCGCTGCGCGCGAGGCTCCGCACGCTTGCGCGAGGCAGTGCGCGCTGTGGCGCAGCTCGCTTGCTGCCCACACGCGACTGCTGTGCCTTGCTTTCGCCCTCGCCCATTCGTTCATTGCACACAGCCCACGACACAAGGCAGGGCTGCTGCCTTGTGCTCGTGCACCATGGCCTTGCTCATTGCATTCGTGCCGCATGGGCGACGAGCTCCCTTGCTCGTCGTCACATGCCCGCACTATACAACACCCTTTAAGGGTAACACGTAGCGTCCATTGCTTTGTGCGTGCAAGTTATATGAACGAATCGCATAAAATTTAAAAAATTTATATTTAAAATTAATGACAAATTAATAAATAATATTAATTTCATAATTTCAGGGCGAAAAATCGAAAATTTATTATTCAATTGATTTCCGATTAACAAGGATTCAAGTCTAGGTCATAAAAATTTAAAATTTATCATAAATTTACAATTTTTATGGTGGTTTTTAATCATAGGTATCTAATTAAATTATAATTAATTATGAAAATCAAATTAATTCTAAATTATTCTAATTTTCAACAAATTAATCATAATTACAAATTAGATTGCATAATTAACAAGGCTAGGCATTCAAACTTGTTAAACATATACAGTAGGTCAATCAAAAATTCAAGATTTATCAACAAGAATCGCAAATATTTAATTTAACATCTTAGAATGCCTTTTACATGCGGAATTGACACAAAAATCACTCGATTTGGTTGAGTAACGAAGAAACTGCCGAAAAACTGCGTACGTATAATTAAATAAACGCAATTTGCAATTAATTAACAATTACGAAAATTAATCACCCCTTTTAATTCTTGCAAATTTGTAATATTTAACCATGTTCATGCAATTTAGATTATGAAAATAATAAGAGGCTCGTGATACCACTGTTAGGTTATGATACATATGACAATTCATAAATCATGCGGAAAAAACCATTAAGCCAGGAGTACATATTATTTACACATAATCATTTAGCATAGTTTAGATGCATATTCTTTGTTGCGTGCCTTCCCTAGCTGCGCCCGAACCGAACAAGAACAAGTCTTTAGGACTCCAAGTGTCGTCCCTCCGTAGATAGTCCACAGCACGTCCGGATCCGCCTTAAGATTGACCAACTAGAATCGCCCTTAAGGTACTCTGAATTTTCGGCACTTTATAGGCAATTGTGTGACTGAATATTGCTCTCAAAACTCACTTTGAATACTTGAATGCTCTATGTAAATATGTGACCCTAGGCACCTATTTATAGAGTTATGGAAAAGGATTTGGAATCCTATTAGGATACTAATTTATTTAATTATAATCCTACTAGGACTCTAATTAAATAAACTAAATCTTTTAGGATTAGATTTAATCATATGACAAATCCCGGTAGCTTTAGGATTCGAGTAGCACACAAACACACACGCACGCACAGCAGCCCACGAGGGGCGCCATGCGCGCGCGCGCAGCCCGCGAGCTCGCAGCCCACTGCTGCAAGCCCACACGCTGCCGTAGCCTTGGCGCGCGCTGGGCCTGCCTTGCGGTGGGCCTGGCGCAGCCTTGGCTGGTGCGTTTGTGGCGCGCTGGCTTGCTGGGCGAGGGCCCGGCTTCGTGCTGGGCCTTCGTCTGGCAGGCCTCGTCCGATGCTAATTCGTACGATACGCTTCCGATTAATTTCCCGATTCCGGAATTCATTTCCGATACAAACAATATTCAACATTTCCGATTCCGGAATCAATTTCCGTTTCGAACAAATATTTAATATTTCCGTTTCCGGAATTATTTTTCGATTCCGATAATATTTCCGATTCTGACAATATTTCCGTTTCCGGTAATATTTCCGATTCCGGCAATATTTCCATTTCCGATAATATTTTCCGATACGTACCATGTTTCCGTTTCCGGCAACATCTACGACTTGGATAATATTTATATTTCCGATACGATCCATATTTCCGTTTCCGGCAATATCATCGTTTCCGGAGTATTCATTTCTTGCTTGTGACGATCTCAACTCCCATTGAAACCAAGATCCGTCGATTCCGAATATCCATAGATGGAGTATTTAATGCCATTAAATACTTGATCCGTTTACGTACTATTTGTGTGACCCTACGGGTTCAGTCAAGAGTAAGCTGTGGATTAATATCATTAATTCCACTTGAACTGAAGCGGCCTCTAGCTAGGCATTCAGCTCACTTGATCTCACTGAATTATTAACTTGTTAATTAATACTGAACCGCATTTATTAGACTTAACATTGAATGCATACTTGGACCAAGGGCATTATTTCCTTCACTTCGTTGGTAGATTGATTTTCTTATAGAGAAGGAGATGAGTGGTAGAGTCGTCCCACCGAGCGTGCCAAATTTGTAAACACAAATTTAAGAGTTTGCAAAAATAACGAACTCAAAATAAGTGAACAAAATAATTTGTATTGATTTTTGTATTTGGGTACAATCTCTAATGTGTTTATCCACTGATTCGATCTCTACAACCGCAAGAACTTGTTTTGTCGGACGTCTTGAGCGAGGGCCACCGGGCTTGATCTCTTTCAATGACGTAGTAGGGAATATGGAGATAGAACGGCGTTTGTGCTTGTTGTTCTTCTTCCACCGAGATTTGATGTCGACTTGTATGCTTGGAAGCAGTTTTAGGTTTTCTGGAGAGTAGTAGGTTTTTTGTATACTACGTTCAGTGTGTCTGCCAAATGACTTGGAGAGAACTTTTTATATCCTCCTCTTAGGTTTAGGGTTTTCCTTTTGATAAATGGGCCTCTTTTCTTCTAACCCATTTAAATAACTCATTTCTATTGAATGAACGTCATTTGATTCAAAAATGGGCTTATTTGATTTATGACCCAAATTAAACAATTTATATGACATTTAAATAATAGAAGTCAACATTTGACTTTTTCGGGACAAAAATGATGACGTGGCATTTATCACATTTTTAATGCCTACACTTATTGTTTTGCTTTTGTTGCTTGAATTTTGGAGCATACTATAATGCCTTGAAATCGTGTATGGTTTTCGTGAATTAAACCAAAAAGAAAAAAAGAAAAGTACAACTAATAGTAGGGTTGTGCAAAAAATTCGGAAAACCGAAACCGAACCCGAAAATCGAAAAAACCGAACCGAAAAAGTGGGTAACCGAACCGAAATAATAGGGTTAGGGTCAGTCTTTTTGAATTTAGAAAAAAACCGAACCGAACATGCGGGTAACCGACCCGAAAAGCGGGTAACCGAACCGTCCGAAATTATTATTTGTTTTTTTTAAAAATAATAATAAATACTTTAACCCATTTTTTCCAGTAATATTTTTACAGTTTAATAGGTCTAGTCGTCTAGACAGTAGGTTGGTAGCTTTCGACCGCTTTCACATCAAATGCCGCGTTCGATTTGATTTCATGAGGTCGTGCATGCTATGTTGGCTTTTCTTTCTCAAATGCAGGGAAATAAAATATTTATTGGTTTGAAGCCTGAAAGGGCTACTATGAACTAGTTGAGCATATCATAACAAAATAACAATAGGGATAAGGTATAGAGCTTCAATCATTCATCATACTACTTGGAAGTTGGAACCCAGTTTTTATCATACTCAATTTGAACTATTACCCGACCGAACAGACCGAAAAAAATCCGATACCCGAAAAAGCGGGTACCGTTACTTATGAGTACGGTTTAGGGTCGACATTCTTGTAACCCGAAACTAACGGTTACCCGAAATAAATTCATAACGGGTAACCGAACCCGGTTTTGCACACCCCTAACTGATAGCAACAATTTTAAGCCTGCTAAAATTGTGTTGGTAATGGAAAAGTAATACTGAAAATGGTATGTTTTGGGCAGCTGATTTTGATTTGACAGACAGACTAGTTTGGCCTGGAGCAGTGTTGTTGAATGAATAACTGGTGGAAAAATGTTGAAATGCTCCAAGGACTTGTTATTGAGTTAGGCTCTGGTGTTGGTATTCCCTTTTCTTTGATCTACACTATCTTCTTTATGTAGGATCATAGAAATTTGTAATTTGAAATTGAAAATTTATCGCGTTGTGCTTTGGATGAGTTGTGAGCTCGATAAGACTATGATTATTGACGTGTTTGTTGTGGTTAAAGAATCCAAAGTTTTGATCGCTTGAGCTTCCTTTCATTTTAACTTTGTTAGTTTATTTATTTGGCGCGTATGTTTACCCCTCCAGCCATCCTTTCCATTCTTTAGTTGTTTTCCTGTTTTGTGGAAGCTTTTTGAAAAGAAAACCAAATATGTCAACATTTTACTTAAACAATTTATGCAATCCTTGATGGATTATGGTTGAGTAGATGGTTGCGATGTTGAACATTTCTTTATCTCGAGGGAATTAATAGAAAAAATTGGGAACATGTTTCTAGTTAAGAAGCTTGTTAACCTGTATAAAAGGCATCATGCCAGGTCCTTGATAGATTGATGGTGATAGTTCTTGACAGATTCAACATAAGAACTTTGTGTATTACTCTTTGCTTTGCAAGGAATGTATGCTATTCCCATGCATTGAGATATGATGTAGATTGTGGGGAATCTTTAATCTGTCTCGTACTTTTACATTTTCTCTTATATCATCTTTAAAACTAAATTCATAAACAATTATGTTTTGAGATACAATTTCTTTCTCTCAGACTTGGAGGCCAAAAAACTAGAAATGGAAAGTTGTGACCAGAGAAACGGAATTCTACAAAGATATCCTGAAGGATTTGATCTGATTTCTCAGAGAAGTCATTTATACCCTGATTGTTTTCTTATTTGATTGCGATTCTTGCAAATTCAATCATGATATGGGTAGTAGTTCTTATTTGATTAATGGTGTTGATGTGCTATGTTTCAACCACCCTATGTCTTAACATAGACTGATAGGGCGTTGAAGCATGCAATTGATTGAGATTTGCTTTGATGTTTGTCATCTTTGTGCAATTTTTCCTAGAAAAGTATTCAATCATCACTTTTGGCTTTATTTTTGTTGGCATATAATTGTTATGGGAATTGACAATGTATAAATGTTTCTATATTTTCCTGACAATGTATAAATGTTTCTATATTTTCCTGACAATGCATAGAAAAGTTGGATATCTTGCAATCTAATTAAGACATGCATTTAGCTTCTACTGTAAAATGTGACTGATTATGTGAGGTGTGGATTGGATCACCATTGTTGGGTTTCTTAAAACTAGGAAAACAAATTGCTATTGATAAAAAGATCTATACGAGTTGTGAGGTGAAACGAATTCTTTGGCAAAAGCTCCATCGTCTCGTAGTATTTGAATTTTCGTAGTTGTATCAATGAAATTATTTATAAATGTGTTTCTTTGATTTGATTTTAACTGAATTATATTAAACTTGTGTTGCAACAGGAACTTCCATAAAGATCATGATCATTGCTGCTAAAAAAGCAACAAGCAGCCAAAAGTTAAATGTTATTTTGTTGTCAAAATCTTTGTTCTCTTCGTAATGTTTGGATTCGTTTATGTTGAAATCAGTTTTTCTGCTGTATTTTTCAAGATTTGTTGGATTATTGTATGTATGAGTTGTTAATTAATTGTTTTTGTAAAAATGATACTTAAAAATGTTACTTTTGAAGTTATGATGAAAAATGTAGCTTGGTTTATATGGAATACAACGTTAAAAATGACTATTAAATGAAGAATGTATTTAATTAAACTTTTCAATTTCATATGAAGCAAGTTTCTTTTCTTGTGAATACAAATATAGTAACTTTCAAATTGTAATTGCTGTATTATGGCAAAAATAATTTCATAATTTTTTTTGGTAACGCGCGCCGGCCAACAATTAGTTAATTCAAAAATTTAGAAATAATCATAAATGAACTCATAAATTCAGAAAATATTTGATCACAAAAAAAATCAGAAAAAATCACAAATTAATTCAAAAATTCAGAGACAAAGTGACTGAATTTTAGTAATTAAAGAGAAGTCGGCGTACATACCTGAAAACACAAATAGACAATGAGGAAAGCAAGAGTAGCCGAAAATCCGTATTGGTGCAACCCGACGACCGTGAGAAATAAAAAGGGGGAATTTAGTTCAATAAATTTGAGAAAAATTAAGCTCGTTTACAGGTTAATTACCAAAATCATTTAAGTTTAATAAATAGAGATTGAATTTTCTTCTTGATAATTGAGTTCAATCCAAAATCAATTGATTCGATCAATTCAAACTTAAAATAGAAAGTTAGAAACCAAATTAACAAAAGACGATGAAGAAGAAGGAAAAATGATTCATATCCGATGAGATGGCGCCAGGCAATTAGAGTACACGACAACGTGAGAGAAGAGCAAGTGAGGAAGGAGAAAAGGCGTGGAGGAGCTGTTGCGAAAGGAAGAAGAAAGGTTTGAGAGGAAGGAGGAGGAGTTGTTGCGGAGGAGTACACGGCTGCCCAGTTAGGGTCGTTTACGAAGAGAAAGAAAATGAAAGGGTTGAATGATTTTAGAAAAAGAAAAGTCGGTTATTAGGTTTGTAATTGAATAAGGTAGTTTAGTCTATTATAATGGGGACCAAAAGTGTGATTACGATAATGAACTCAACTCTTCACTTATAGAAAAGAGACAAGGAGAGAGAATATGTTATATATCTTCAATATTCTTTTCATTTTGTACCTTTTGTTCTTTAGTTATAGTGTTTTTATAATATTATTGTAATATATGCAATGTTCTTTTCAACATTTTGTTAATTTTCTTTTAGTTTTCTCTATTATGTTCTTTCTGTTCAGTTTATTACGTTTTTTTTTTTGGTTTTTTTTTTTTTAATATTTTTGCGTCTTGATCTAAATACACCGTGCTCTTGGTGCAGAGGGCCCTGCACCATCCGCGCGTTGAAACATGACACCCCCAGGTGAGCACTACCGATAAAAACTGAAGAAAATAAAAATCTACCGAGAAGAAACTCAGTAGAAATTCCTTGGACTTGCCTTTTCCTGTAATTGTCTGAAAAAAACACAATAGTCACAAAAACAAGCCGTCCTTCTATGCTCGCTGCCTTTCTCTGATCTAAAGCTTCCTTACCTCACACACTTCTCTCTTTCTCTCTCCTCTTTCTTACTCTTCACTACCGACATATCTTCGAGATTCAATCTGCAGGGACTGCAACTATAAGCCATTTATCGAACCAATTACTTCCTATTAATTTGAAGATTCAAGTTTGAATTTCTGCTGCAAAATTTGAGCAATAATGATTAATTAATTAATGGTGCCATTATAGAGCCAGGGATTTCAGTTCATTTCACTGCCAAGTTCATAAAATTGGTTGAATTTGAGTCTAGTTGATTGCAATTCTTCAATCAATCAATGGCTTCTTCGTCTGATAATTCTGACCCAGATAAGGGTATGTCTGCTGATAATATCAAGGGTTTGGTAATGGCATTGTCGTCTAGTTTTTTCATTGGTGCTAGCTTCATTGTTAAGAAGAAAGGGTTGAAGAAAGCTGGTGCTTCTGGTGTTAGGGCAGGTATAGATCATACTTTTTTTTACTTTTTGTTTTAATTTAGTTGCTTTGTAGTGAAGATTTAGTTGAAATTGTGGTTTGATTTAAGTAGTTGAAATGTCATGGAATTTAGAGTTTTGGTGATTTTTGATTTGGTGATTTTAGTTTTGGTGATTTCTTGGATTTGGTGATTTTTAATTGCTTGTTTGGGTTGTTCCTCCTACGATTTTGTCTGATATAATCGTTGTTTTTAGACTATGATGTTTTGATCGATAGTCAGTATGTCAATTGGATCACCCTAATGTATGATTTGGGAACTTTTCAGCAATCCAATTGGAGCATGCTACACTGCATTATTTTAGTTGATGCTTACATTGGATTTTCCTTTAGATGTATCCAAGATAGTCTGTATCATCGTGGTTGGTTTTAGATGTTTTGGAGTTCAAAATGAGAGCTGTTATGATTTTTGCGCATTGCCTTGAGTATAAATGGGATCGACAATTGCTTGTTTGTATGTCAAGGAGTACTTTCATATTTATGGCAGTGATTTGTGCTTCTTCGACATTGACATAAGAGTTGAGAAAGTAATTGTGTATTGTATTCTTTCCGAATTCAGGGTTTAAGGTTGTTATTTGTGAGTTGCGACTTGTTCGAAGAGTCAGTGATGGTATATATGGTATCTTGCAGAGGAAGTCCCTAGTAGGTTCTTCAGAGGTGGAATGAATCTTAAAGAGTGTGATACATATGCAATGTTGTTCGTTCTAGTCCGGTTCAAATCTTTAAAAGAATAACCAATGGCATATTAATGACTAGAGAAAATCTAGCAGATAGCGGTTTGATGGAACATAATTTGAAATGGAATGAATAGTTTTAGTTTATTATGTTTTTAATTCCTAGACAAAACCTTAATTTTTGTGTGCAATAATGTTTTATTGTTGTAACATATTTTATCCGTCATATACATCCTTAGTCAAGAAATTTACGATGTTTTATAACACTCACTCCGTCCCAGATTAGTTGTTACACTTTCTTTTTTCGTCCGTCCCAAATGAGTTGTTACACTTCTAAATTAGGAATGACCCCACAGTTATTATATTGTCTCTCTTCCCACTAATTTTTTTTTGTCCTCACACCCTCTCTCATTCAATTAAAAAGATACTCCACTAACTCCTATCACATCTACTTTTTCAATAAAATAACAATTGATAACAAAACAACCACTTATCACCTAAAACTTTGTGCAAAGGTAAGTGTAACAACTAATCTTGGACGGAGGGAGTAATAGTTATGGCCGAGTATGGTTAATCCCTGCTATGTAATTTGTGGAACAGCTCTTATTGTTATTGATGATTATGCTGAATATGATAATTTTAAAAATAATTAGTTGTGATGACGTTTTTCAGGAGTTGGAGGCTATTCTTATCTATATGAGCCGTTGTGGTGGATAGGCATGATTACAAGTGAGTATATTGTATTTTTTTTGTAGAATTTCTTGAACGACTTTTGTGAGATTTAAATGTATACGAGGGTCGAGGGGTGTCTATTTGCTCTTTGTTCAGAGGATAGTTTGTTTTCCAGATAATTATATACTTCGTAGATGTTATTTGGCTTATAATTCTTTTTCTCTTTAAATGTTGATATAAACTCCAGTTTAAGTTTTTGTTTGCTAGCACTACATAGCATGAAGGTACTGGAAACTTTTAGATTATCTTTTCTTATACTCATGCCTTTCGACAATCAATTGGCTTGTCTATTGGTTTCTTTTCCTTTGCTGGTGGAGAGGTTGAGCCTGAGTCGCGTGTGCCAAGATTCTCATGTGTGAAACATACTCCTTAATGTAATAAAATTAAATGCTTTCATCGCTTCAGTCTATACAAAGGGTTTAAAATACTGGAATATTCAACGTGCCTTAGAATTAGATTTGGTTATTGGCGGGTCATGTCAAAAGCAGGTTGGATCACGAAAGGGTCACTTTTGAGCGGATCGGTATGGACAGGTTGAAGCGGGTTGCGGGTCAATAGCGGTTGGTAAGAGACGTGCCAATAAACGAGCAAGGAAAAATGAAAAAGGCGACAACAAAGGCGAGTACAAGTGAATATAAAGAAATACATACAAACTTTTATATCATAACTACTCTAATTTCTAAAACTATAGGGATTGGAGATATTATTTTGACCTGCCCAACAAAGGCCCTAAGTGTCTAGTAAGAACCTACCACTATCCAATAACGGACAACCCTGTCCATTAAGAGACTTTTTTTTAACTTGTCTTAACCTTATTGTTGAATTACGAATATTACACATGTTAATGTGTATGAGTCTCCAAACAAGTCTTTAACTTATTAGATTCACGATTTGGAACACTGTTAGAGACTATCCAATTTTATATACCCCATTTCATGAATTCATTACAAATTTGATAACTCCATTTGTAGTCAACGAACCAAAGATTGAATTTGGGGAGAGATACTCTATTTGATTCAAATGAAATAAAATGATTTACTTCTCCAATAACAACATACATCAATATTAGTAATCCTAAAACATATAGAAGTATTAAGAGATTGGTTTAGGCATTTACAAAATCACATAATTAATGATGACCACTTTTATTAACAATTAAATTATAAGGAACCTTATTAAATTGTCCAATTTACTCATTAGGCGTGACAAAACATTCAACAATGATTATCAAGTAAATATGTGGTCAAGTTAACAATCATAAAAAATAAAAAGTAAATATAATAATAGACAAAAAATTAAAATGGTGATTACTACTTTGTAATCACACTAATCACATTTCCATCTCCATGCTATCGAAAAAATAAATGTTAGTTCATACATAAAAATATTCGTAATTTATACAACATTATTTGCAGTTCCAATTTCAACTTAATTCCTACATCATAACAAACTTGTTAGTATGAAATTGGTATTGAATTTTGGTTCACAGAGGTTGATACCTTGATTGTTGCGATCTAAACAATCACTTAGAACGTGCTTTAAATTGTTGATTATGTGTCTTGATTGATTAAATTGGTATATGAAATAAGGAGAGAGATGGATAGAGTTTTAGGCCGTGTTCTGTTCACCTTATTTCAACTTACTTTAGGAAAAATAAGTGATCAGATAAGTTCAGTAAAATAAAGGGTACCCAAGTGCAATTTATAACTAAAATAAGCTTTAATAATTTCTAATAAGTTCAGTTAAGTCTAATAAGACAGGTTCAGATAAGATAGGTTTATTAAAAACCCATTAAGAACGCACCCTTAGTAGAGAATGAATTTCCAGACCCCCTGAACAATCCTCACAAATAAGAATTTGTAAGCTAGGAAAAAGGAAGAGTGGTGTGGGCATGTTACCCGAGCGCTGCACCACTACCTGCTTGTTTCACCGTGAGCTTGTAGTTAGCCGGCTCAGCAGTGGGGTCTGCCCATGGTGTAAAAACTCGCCCGAGTTAACTCGTATCGACCGAGTTAACAAGGTTTTGGAGGCTGGCGATACGAGATATCCCGAGTTGTAAAGGTGTTTTTAAAAACGGCGAGATCTCGGCCGGTTCAACCGATCCGAACGAATTTTGTCCGCATTAAAAGTTATTAACCTCACATCTACTCGGTTTTCAGCCGAATTCCCAATGTTTTCGACAAAAAGAAAGGGAAAAAGGAAAGAAATGGAGAAACTCTACTGAAATAGAGTAGAGAACTCCATTTTCAAATCTAAAACAAGAGAGGAGAGAGAAGGTAGACAAAGGAATTCATTTTAATTATGTCACGTGTACGGTTTAGGGGAGGGGGACTAGGGTAGGTAGTGAGTGGGGCTGACATGGGGCTTCTTTTTCAAATTTCAAATTCCTACGTGACAACCACAACACGATCCGCGACAAACGCATCATTTCCGTTACCGAGACTCTGCGACCTTGACCGATACCGCATTTTTTATCTATGGGTCTGCCTTAGGCGCTGGTAGCTTATGCCATGCACAAGTCTTGATTTCCTTTGATTTCTCGATCTTCATCCATTTTTTTGTTTGATTATTTCCGGTTTTAGACGATTTTCGAAATATTCATTTTTTTATTTGATTTTATTCCCTCTAAAACAAATTCACCTGATTTTCAAACATAATTAAATGATTTTCAAAAATTTCCATGTGAAATGTTTAAAACGTCCTTGGGCCAAATGAGCATTTGGACTTGCTTTCAGTCTTTGACCATCTTCCTTTTATCACAACTAAAGATTATTTCTTCTTTAATAATCGGAACTCCTATCTAAGTGCGCAGTTGACCTGAAGCAGCACTGCAGTGCTATAAGGAATCCATTTTACCTCAATTGATTGGATACCACTCAAAATATGTTCATAGCTCAAGAGAAATATCATCATTAATTCATCTTGGGTAATTAGCCACCTTTTATTTTGATTTTGATGGAACAAAAATCCCATGGGTATACAAGAACTCTATTGAACTGGTCATTTGCTTATTTGGGCTGAGAAATCTCAAGCCAATTTATTTGTTTGAGCCGTTTTTCATCACTATAGTAGAAAAGGCTAAATTCTATGGAACTTGTTTCACCAACTTAAGATTTTCACTTGCATTCCAATGTTCTATATCCAATAATTTTATCATTCAAAATAGCTTAATTAAGGCATAAGGTTATGTAAATATTAAATTATATGCCCGAAGGTGCAATTCCTTTAAGTATCTTGGTGTACCCTTGTCGGGATTTTTTCTTCTTCTTATAGTCCGTGTAAACCATTGGTTGAAAAGATCCTTGCTAGAAATGCCGCTGGAATTCATACATGAACCATTCCCTCCGCTCTTGAAGATAGTCCCTTCTAGAATCTAAGACAATCGAACATTGGTACATTTGTCATATGAATCTCAATAAAATCTAACCCATGTGGGCAGGAGAAAGAAAAAAAATAAGGGGCTTAACGGGGATAAAGGTTTATTTGGGAGTAAACAAGTGAGTTATTTGGATATTTAAGTGTATAATGGGATAAATGTTGGGAAAATAATGAAGGATTCCAAAAGGGACTAACATAAAAGAACAACTCAATTAGGAAAGAGGACTAACCTTCAAGAACAGAGGGAGTACTAAATTCCTTGCTTATTCTGGCAGATTCAATGTCCAGAATTTTTGGAGCCAAATTTTCATCATGCAAAAAGAAAATTTTGAGAGAAATTGATAGACATTGTAGAATTTTCCTCTGATGGACTCAAAAGGCTCTTGTGGCTTGGGAGAGTTTATGTATGCCTAAATCAGCTGTGGGTGGAATTTGAAAAATGTTTTGTATATGGAACAAGGCTGTTGTAACTAAACTCTAATGGTCTTTAGCGTATAAAAAGGATACATTGTAGGTGAAATGGGTTAACATCTGTTATTTCAAGAATAGAGATTAACTCTTTTCCTATTCCCAGTAATATATCTTGGATGCTTAAGAAAATCTTGACACTGGACAATAGGTAGCTGATTGTGGAGGGTGGGATAAGTTGATCAGAATTCAGGATTTTTCTATTGGTGCTATGTACAAGCTTATGTTAGGAGAATTTCCTAAAGGGGCATTGGAGAAGGATCATTTGCAACCTTAAAGCTTCTCCCAAAATCTTGTTTGGTCACATGGTTAGCTCTTTTCAATAGACTCTCTGATAGAAGAAGCAGGTGTAATTTGCAATGCTGCTTAGGATTTGTTCTTCAAATATAAATTTGCTGCAGAGGTCTGGGTTTGTATTCTCAAGCTTCGGAATTTTGATAGACACGTTGAGGGTTAACAGGTGAAGTTAGAAGAGCTATTCAGGCAAGTAAGAGGTCAAGTGATAGATGCAAGGTGTGTATGATGCTTTTTCCAGATGTTTGCTAAAACTTGGCTTCATTGAAACGCTGTAATCTTTAGAAGTCAGATATGTAGTGTTGAGTCTGCGGTCAGAGATTATTTTCTTAGTTTTTTTGTAGGTGTACGCAGCCCCGGGAGTTTGCTGATTATGTAACTGTTTTTAGAGGTTTTTTGTGGTTTTCTTTTTGACCTTTCGGCTTCTCTTCAACCCTTTCTAGAAGGTGGAAAGTTGAAACCTGTTTTGGTCATAAGTATTGTGGTTTTTTGTACTGGTGGCTTGTATTTCTTGTTTTTTCATGATTTTTAAAAAAGATTTTAAATTATAGTTTTGCTCAATTAATCTGATTACCGAGGCATGGAAATTAAGCTTTATCATGTTCAATAGCGCTTTAAAAATTAATAGCTCATCACCCAGCAAAATATCTGTTGATCCTTGAAATATTGTTGGTGGACAAAATTAATTTGATGTTTGTCCTAAAGCAATACGTATGTACCATGGCATTAAACATGGCTGTTCCATTACTTAAGGCTTATCTGTAACAAATTTTGAAATTGCTGTTTCGCGAAAATCTGTTCCATCAAGTGAACTTTGGAATTGAGCCGTGACATCTGTTAGACAATTATTTTACCATATTAGCTGTTACATATAATCTGTTATTAAAACCATGCTTATTGATATACTTCGTATGTAGAATCACAGTTAAGATATGATTATACTCATATTTTAGTCTCTATTTATGTTGACAGCCTTTGTTTCTCTTTGCAAAACTACGGTATAAGGTTTTAAATTTATATTAAAAGCTATAATCTAAATAATATTTCCATAGCTCATGAATTACTATGTTAAAGTGGATCTTTTCACTATTGAAAAAAGTGGATCTTTTTCGATTTGGCAATTCATGCCGCGATGGCCACAAAATATGTCGTAACACCCGTGAGATGCTGCTTTCTTAACACTGCAAGCATTACTGCTACGGGAACTGGGATGTTTGTTCTATGGCATATTGGCATATACCCTTTCGAGGTACTGAACTTTGATAGTTTTCTTTTTGGGAGACATTTAGGTTTCTAGAGTTTGGTTCTTGTCCTTGGTAGATCTATGAAGTAAAAGATGATTATGCCGCAGCAGTCTTATCATCTAGTAAATGTTAACAGAATATTAGAACCAATGTTCTGTTCATTTTCTGGACATTAGTCAACACTTCGCCATACCTATTTTAGAAATTTGACAGTTACACTAAACTGAGGATCACTTTACCAATATTGGTTATGTGCTGCATGGGCGTGTGTGATGACACTGTTAGATCAATTTATCAAGCATTTTCTAGGATACTATTGAGCACTTACATATTGTGATTTGTGAGTAAGAGAAGGAAATCAAAGTAATGAAATTCTGGTTTTCTGCACTGCTTATAGTTCATATTTAACTACTGTTAAAGAAATCTTAGTCCACGCACAATTCACTCTAGATGCAAATTCTTCACAAATTAGGACTGTAATAGATTTTTTCTGAGAGTATGCTCCTTGCATTTAAATATTGGAGTTGAATCTGTAGGATTATAGATTATTAGGATCTAGGCAGCACCAGTCGGAAATGGGGGCGGGAATGGAAATTCTGAAAATTATAAAACTGCGGGTACATCACTCTATTAAGTATTAAGTGAAATACCCGTATTGTCCAAGAACGGGGACGGCTGCCAAGTGAAGAACCGTGCTACATTGATTACACTAATTGATTAACAGCCCATTATTTTAATTTTTTTAAATAAATTTTGGCGTCTGTTACATATTCATGTTTCTCTTCTTTGGTATCACTATGTGCACATTTTGATGGATGTATGCTCTTATTACAGTGATTGTTGGAGAAATCGCTAACTTTGCAGCATATGCATTTGCACCTGCCATATTGGTAACTCCACTTGGGGCACTAAGTATTATCATCAGGTATGTTGATATAGAGTTCCTCAATTTGCAGGTTTCTAATTCGACAATGTATCATATTGGAATGTGGTTGGCCTTGTTTTGACTGCCAACCTTGTTGGTGCAGTGCTGTTCTTGCACATGTAATTTTGAAGGAGAAGCTACATATTTTTGGAATGCTTGGTTGTGTTTTATGTGTTGTTGGTTCAACTACGATCGTTCTCCATGCTCCTCCCGAACGTGAGATTGAGTCTGTTATAGAAGTGTGGAACTTAGCTACAGAACCTGGTATATTGACTTGCTGCCTTGCTGGTCGTACTGACCTGGATTATTTCTCAAATAATTAATTTTTTCTTTTATAATTTGTGTTAACGATGACATACTCGTTTTGGTTCTGCAGGTTTTCTCTTTTATGCTGCTTTAATCATGACTACTGTGTTTGTACTCATATTCCATGTCATTCCGGAGTATGGACAAACGCATATTATGGTTTACATTGGAGTTTGCTCATTGGTGGGATCTTTATCGGTATGTCATTATGTTGGGTTTATTTAAAGAAACACTATATTCTGGAGCAAATCTCTAAAAAATGTCAATTACAGGTAATGAGTGTGAAAGCACTTGGAATTGCTGTGAAGTTAACACTCTCTGGAATAAATCAATTAATTTATCCTCAGACATGGGCCTTCAGTATGATTGTTGCTGCTTGCATAATCACACAAATGAATTATTTGAACAAGGTAACAACTTATAAATGCCTTCTATATCATTCTCTTTGTCTCTTTTTTCTTCTCATAAATGCATTCTCTATCTTTCTTTTCCTATGTGCCTTTCTTCTTCTTCAAACCTCCGTTTTTGAATTTCCTAAAGTGACTTGCATACCTGCCACTCCTTGCGTATTTCTTTCTTGTTACAGTCATTTCCAGTTTGAGCTTTTTTCTTTCTGTTAGGTTGTAGTATTCACTACCTCGTTCTTCTAGTCCCTGTTCCTTTGAAGTAACTATTAATATGTAGTTTTATAAGAAATAAATTATTTGTCATTAATGATGGAAGAGAAATTTAATTAGAGGACGAGTTGTCTTATCAGTGGAATGAGGAAAATATAAAATCATCCCTTGTTGATAAAATGCTCTTCAGATGATCTACATTGTATTTAGAGTTCACTTTAAATTTTCAAACCTTCAACCAATTTCTTCCTCGAGAGTAAGCCTGCAACTCAGATTTTGGACTTGCCCCCAAGGTTTGCTAATGTTCAAACCATATTTTCAAAGTGTTGGGCACAATCATCAGCCTTCTTACTATCAAGGGTTGGATCACCAAGCCTAAAGAGTGGAGTTTTGTGCAGTTATCGCCTTGAGGATGTGTACAAACTACAAAGTATACCCTATTTCTCACTTGATTCTTTTTCTTCATCTGTACCAAACGTCCAATGCCTGCATCTGAGATATGAATGGACTGATTCGTCCATAAACAATTTAGTCCACTGATTGGGATCTGTTACATTAGTAAACTAAAGTTATTCCAGTCAAATCCTTTTTTATCCTTTTCTTAAGGAGTCATTCAAGAATGTAGTAGAATCTGACACTTTCAAATTTGGCTATGGGAAAAAAAATCCGCCGTTATCTATCATCTGAGCATTCATATAGTGAACATTCTATCAATCATTGTTTTCGCTGCTAGTATCTGACCCTTGAACCTCTTCACCATCGTTTTCTCTGCTAGTGTCTGAGCTTTGAACCTCTTTACCATTGTTTTAAAGGCACCATTACACCTTCTTCATATGGAAAACTATGAGCTAGTGGAAGAAGTATACCTGCTGACACACTGTTTTCCACACTTCCTCAGCACCATTTATGACCTCATTATAGAAAGAGTGTTACATAAATCGTGGTACGCTTTGGTATGCGGAATCGACACGGGAACACAATCCGCTTCCTAATTATGTGAAATAAGCCCAGAAGTGTTCCACTGTACCAATGCATATGTTCAAAGTGTAGTTCTTGGGGGATTAGTGAATTAGGTAACACTATCCAAACCTGGCACACCATGAATATGAAAACTATCTGGCTTGCGTATATCCTCATTGGCGAAGCTGCCAAGTTGACCTCCCAAGTCCCAACCGAATATTTCGAACTGGAACCTCTGTGCAACCAGATTTCACAAACCTACCTAATTCTGCTTATACATCAGATTTCTGATAAAAGACCCTGTGAACCTTAGTCACTCGGTCAGAAAAAACAACTCCATCTTTGATACTACATGTGCTCATCCTCATGAGCCTTCTAGGTGCTGCTTCTTATGCTACTTGACGCACCTCATAATATCCATCGACTACCTTATGCCACTGTCCCTAAGATCCTGTCTTCTTCACCTGAATGTAACTGTATTGAAATATCTATTCTGATTAAAGCTGATTTTTTGCTGATTGATATTAAATTGCTGATTTTTTAAAGTTGACGATGAGACATATTGGGACATATGTCTGGACCGAGGAGAGGTGGGAGTCGAGATCCTCGACTCTATCCCAATCGTGTGTTTCTTATGCCTCGTTATTTATGATTTAACCCCATTATCTACAATCATCAGTCATCATTATTCCATTGCCTCAAAGAGACTCCCGCAAAGAAGCGGGGTAAGGGGTGGGGGGGGGCAGACGTACGCAACCTTACCCCTGCATTTGCAGAGAGGTTGTTTTCGATTGGCCCAAAAGCAATAGCGGGACAACAACGGGATGACCATCTTCTACTTCATGGAAAGGAAGCGAAGAGGTATTAAGAGCCATTTTGATTTAGACCATTACATCCCACGGCCAAAAAAACAAATGAATCTTTGGCTCCACTAGAAATGGACATTACAATTATCAATAACGTCAAATATTTATGTATCGCAATTTGAAAGGTGGGACGCAAGATGGCATTGGGTGTAAATCGTGTAGGAAATATAGATGGGAAAGGGATGTAGGGTGTGATCATCCTTTGGTTTGTGTTTTCAGGTTTGCAAAGATAATTGAAGGACTTTATGTTTTTCTTATTTATCCTCTATCGGGAAGAAATTTAAATTATATGTGCAACATATTTCTGTAAAAGACTAAAAATATTTAAGATTCTTTCTTTTTTCTTATCCCTTTTTTTAGTTAAAATTATACTACCTCCGTTCCCGAAAGTTCTTTACGCTTTCCCTTTTAGCCCATTCCTGAAAGTTCTTTACACTCTATTTTTCCATTTTTGACATATAAGTTTTACATTTATGCCCTCATTTGGCGCACCACAATATACAACTTTTAATATTTTATCACGGTCCACTAAAACTTACCCACTCACAATACTTTAACATTACTTTTTATCCACTCACATTGTTGGACAATTTATAGCCTTTATTTTTTCACTTGTTACCCCCACCATCACATGTTCACCAAAGTTCCTTAATTACTGTGCAAATAGTAAGCGTAAAGATCATTTAGGAACGGAGGTAGTACAACTTTTGTTTCATTTTCTGACTAATCTAATATATATATATATATATATATATATATATATATATATATATAGAGAGAGAGAGAGAGAGAGAGAGAGAGAGAGAGAGAGAGAGAGAGAGGCTCCCGTAAGAACACTTCTTACGGTGAGAACACTTCCTTACGGTAAGAACACCTTCTTAACCGTTGGATGTTTCTAATCTAACCACCCAAAATGAATCGATTTTAACAAATCTGGACCTTTAAAAATGATTAAAAACAAAAAAAAATAAAAAATTAATTTTCTCTCTCTCCATTTCCAGATTTCTTTCTCTCTCTTCACTTCCTCTTCTAGATTCAGAATTTTTCTCTCTCCACCACCAACGGTGGCCGTTCGTTCTTGCCGGTCGCCGCTCGTATGTCGGCGGTCGGTGCTCGCTTCCTCTCTCTCCGGCGCTCACCTCTTCAATTCCTCTCTCTCCGGCGCTCATTCTCTCTCTTCAATTTTCGAAATCGATTTCTCAATTCAAAATCGATTTTTCAAACGATTGTGCAATCGATTCTTCGAAATCGAAATCGATTTCTCAATCGGTGTTCTTCCACGCAGCGAAATCGAACCAGAAATCCGGCGAAATTGAACCAGAAGTCGCCGGTGTGGTTAGCGAAATAAGTGCTGGTGGCGGTGGTTGTGGTTCGCCGCTGCTCACCTCTCTCCGTCGCCGCTGCTCACCTCTCTCCGCCGCCGTTTCTCTCATTTCGCCACCGCCGCCGGTCGCAACAATGAAATCCCTGCAATTCAATCGCCGCCGGTCGCAGCAACTCGATGTTGTTTGAAATCGAAATCTGTTCTAATCGTAGTCGTCAAACCAGAATTCGAAATCGAAATCGCTGGTGTTCTAATCGTTTTAATGTTGGTAATTCGATTTCGATTTCTGTTAGATTTCTTCGATTACGATTTCAATTTCTGTTATATTTCTTCGATTCTAAAATCAGTCGATTGATATTTTCTGAGATTCTAAAATCAATCGATTCTAAAATCAATTGATTACTTCGATTATAAAATCAATCGATTCTTTAATCATTGATTTTTCAATTTAAAAATTAAAATCGATTTCAATTTTGGTGGCTGCGAATCATATCTCGTTTGAGCGTATATCGGGATTTAGAAACTGTTTGATGATGTTAAATTGTTAAAACATGTTTGGATAAAATTTGAACACGGTTGAATAAAGTTAGTACATGCTTGAATAAATTTGGAACATACTTGAATAGAGTTAGAACATGTTTATATAAAGTTAGAACATGTTTGAATAAATTTATAACATGTTTAATAATTTTAGAACATGCTTGAATGGATTTAGAAATACTTGAATAAATGTTGAACACTTTTGAATAAAGTTAGAACATGCTTGAATAAATTTTGAAACACGGTTGAATAAAGTTAGAACATGGTTGAATAAATTTATAACATGTTTAATAATTTTAGAAATGTTTAAATTAATTTAGAACATGCTTGATTGGATTTATAACATGCTTGAATAATTTAGAACATGGTTGAATAAATTTATAAAATGTTTAATAAATGTTAGAACATGTTTGAATTAATTTAGAACATGAGCTTGAAACTTCAGAACATGTATATATGTATATGTGTTGACTAGGTTCCATGTTCTAAATTTAGATCATTGTTGGACAAATTTAGAATATGTTTGAATAAAATTAGAACATGGTTGAATAAATTTATAACATGAGCTTGAAAATTTAGAACATGAGCTTGAAAATTTAGAACATGGTTGAATAAAATTAGAACATGCTTGAATAAATTTAGAACGTGGTTGGATAAATTTAGAATATGGTTAAACAAGTTTAGAACATCGTTGAATAAATTTAGAACATGCTTGAATAAATTTAGAACACAAGCTTGAAAATTTAGAACATTTACATATGTATATGTGTTGACTTGTTCTAAATTTAGAAAATGGTCGAATAAATTTAGAACATGCATGCATAAATTTAGAACATCGTCGAACAAATCTAGAACATCGTCGAATAAATTTAGAACATGAGCTTGAAAATTTAGAACATCGTTGAATAAATTTAGAACATGCTTGAATAAATTTAGAACACAAGCTTGAAAATTTAGAACATTTATATATGTATATGTGTTGACTTGTTCTAAATTTAGAACATGGTTGAATAAATTTAGAACATGCATGCATAAATTTAGAACATAGTTTAACAAATTAAGAAAATGGTCGAATAAATTTAGAACATGCATGCATAAATTTAGAACATCGTCGAACAAATTTAGAACATCGTCGAATAAATTTAGAACATGAGCTTGAAAATTTAGAATATGGTTGAATAAATTTAGAACATGATTGAATAATTTTACAACATGGTTGAACAAATTTAGAACATTTTTGAATAATTTTAGAATATGGTTAACAAAATTTAGAACATGCTTGAATAAATTTAGAACATTGAGAGTGTAAAAGTGTTCTTACCGTAAGAAGTGTTCTTACAAAAGGGAGGTGTTCTTACCGGATCCCTCCCCTATATATATATATATATATATATATATATATAACTTCTTTTACGGTGAGAACCTTTGTGCATATTATTGGAATTAAATAAACATATTTTTTGAACTAAGTGCATAATATTTCAACTATATGTGCACCTTTATTTCGAGATAATGTAATATTTGATTTTATAAGAACGGAAAAATGCATATCTAGTTTAAAAAATATGCATATCTAATTTAAAAAATATGCATATTAGTTCAAAAGAGTGTACATCAAAATCTTTAGGTACTTATATTCACTAGTTTTAACTCAAGATTACTAGCGTAATATAATTATATATCCTAGCTTGTCAATGTTGATAAAATAATTTGAGAACAATTAGGGGGCGCCTGGATTGCCAGTAACAAGGGTGAATAAGTTAAGGGAGCAAAAATTCTGACATTTTATTTGCCTGGATTGGGGATATAATTTTAAGGGGGTAATATATTACTCTTAAAACCAGAGTAATAGGGCCCTCCTAGAGTAAATTTTTCCCACTTAAAAATTACAGCTCCTTCTCACTTTAGTATCTGTCATCTGATTTGCATCTTCACCTCCATCAGTTCATTTCTCTCGCCTCTTCAACTCGGATCATCAATCTTTAATCTCCATTTGAACAACCTCCATATCTCTCTATTCCCATTTTCTCTCTCCTTAAAACCACTCCAAGAACCACCGACTACCAACTCTCTAATCCATCTCACAAATTAATTGATATTCCATTCTTTCCATCTCCTTTGATCTCTTAGATCTGCAAGGTTTTAAAAAAATCCAGTGAGGTGGCGCATTGAATCAGGTGGCAATTGCAGTTTGGTGCTTTATGCTTTGGGATTAGATTGGTGTTGCAAGTTGTGTATCTTTACCTCAGAATTGATGCCAAACTGAAGAAGTATCATATAATCCTCTTAAGAAATACCGCATTGTAATTTACCCCATTAACTTTTACTCCCTTAATTTGTTCAAGGCAATCCAACGGCAATAGTTGTTGTTGGATTTACAAAGACAGTGATTTGCTTGTTGTGTATATTAGTGAGTTTGCCATTCATGTGAAAAGGAGCAGTTAGGATTGCATCGGCAATACGGAATATTAGATGTGGCCTTCTTTTCTGTAGGGATAGGTCCAACTTGCTGGGTTTTGACTTCAGAGATTTATCCTTTGAGGATACAATCTCACACGTTACTAGTTGGTTTTGCGGCTAACAGCGTATGTTGTAAAATTAACGCTCAAGATAGTAAATAAAGGTCAAGATTAGAGTTCTCACCATAAGATGGTTCTCATGTGAACCTATATATATATATATATATATATATATATATATATATATATATATATATATATATATATATATATAAAGGGTGTTTTTTGGAGAGCAATGAGAGTGCCCACATAAGATTTTCATGTCACAATATTAAATGATAATGCCATTTTTAAATCATTATCATTATCATTACCCCATTGCCTCAAAGAGGCTCCCGCAAGAAGCGGGGTAAGGGTAATGATGAAATAAAAATATATCATTTATCTTATTCTATCTTTTCCATGTTTTGTATACAATACGTACCGGTAATTATAAGATAAATATTCAGTAAGATTACAACCAACAAACGAAAATACAATAAAAGATAAACAATTTAGAATAAAAGATAGAACATTTACTTTTTATAAAGAAGATAGAAACATTTTTTGATAAAACGAAAGTCACCAAAGGAATTTATCCCATTAAAGTTAATGCAATATTGATAAGATTAATGGTTAGTTAGCAACTTAGCATATTCTAACGAACGTTTAGCCCATTAGATTATTATCTTTAAAATTCTCCATACAATGTACTTCCTCCATCCCTTAATACTCGCCTGGTTTTCCTTATAAAGCCGTCCCTTAATACACGCCCCGTTTCTATAAATGACATACTTTTACTAATATATATTATATCATTTCTTAGTTAACTATGGACCCACATATATTCCTTACTTCCTAAAAAGCATTACAAAGTTCAACTCCCACACACCCCTGCCCCATCCCCACTACTTTGTTTTGGCACATTTCCCATTAACTCATTAAACAAAGTCCCTACTATCAACTACCACCTAATAAATTAATAAATCAATTAAATTGCCTAAAACTACGTGCCGATCAAACCAGGACGAGTAATAAGGGACGGAGGGAGTATAACATATTCTAACGAAAATTTATCATATTCTATCTTTTCATGTTTTGTACTCACTCCAAAGTAATGAGCTACGAAGGAACGGCTATTCAAAAGATAAAATCATATACTTCGTATATGTTAACATAATTTCATATCCATTTCAAATTTGATTCCTATATAAACTCATTGACATGATGCATAAAAGAAGACTGAAACAATGAAAGTTTTTATTATAAAAGTAGATGATTATAGTCTGATGATGGACAAAGAAAGATGGTGAAAAATCAAATAATACAGCACAACATAAATTTATTATTTTGTAAATTGCAATTTACAAGATGGTGCATTGCACGGGCTTAAATCTAGTACTGATGCATTTAATGCTTTCCTTACTTGAAAGCTATCTCCCCCTGGACTTAATGTTTGTCTTATGTGTTTTTTTAATTTATTATTTTGTAAAATGCAATTTCCAACAAATGAAGATTACATTTTGTTTTGCTGCCTTCAATTTTTCTAATGTTGATTATTTTTATTCTTGTCTTTCTTTCGTCAACCATGCAGGCTCTTGATACATTCAACACAGCGGTTGTATCTCCAATATATTATGTCATGTTCACATCTTTTACAATATTGGCTAGTGTGATTATGTTTAAGGTACTAATCAAGCTTATCTTTTGAGTTTAACCTTGAATTTTAGCAATATTTTGACTTTATCTATTGTTAGTGGAAGCGTGGAGCAACAATATGCCATGTAGCTTTTTCTGTCGATGTTTTATTCCGCAACCAATTAGATCCACCAAAAATATGTATATGTTTGAAGGACTCGTATCAAATCTGTTGATTGAATGTCAAACATGAAGTCTCTAGTGAAAATTAACCGTTCTCATTGTACAAGCTGGAAGATTGAATAATTAGCATAATCCAGGCTGAAGTGTCTTATGGTCTCGTGGAGAATTCTAATTATTTATAATTTTATACATATGTAAGATTTCTTTGCTCTTTTCTGGTTTGAACTTAGTGTCCAATTTTCATTCAGGACTGGAACAGACAGAATCCAACACAAATCGTGACTGAAATGTGTGGTTTTGTGACTATCCTCTCGGGGACCTTTCTTCTTCACAAAACGAAGGACTTGTCTGATGGTATGCTCCTTTTCTTTGCAACTTTTAATTTGTTTTGCTTTATTTTCATCTGCTTTATGTGCAATCTGTTTGGGTTTTTTTAATGGGATACAAATTGTAAGATGATCTAATTGAAAAATTATTGTGTAGTTCGAACTAAATGAATGTTCTTAACTTTATGGGATACATGTATTTTGGTCTTGGTCAAACATTGAGCTCAAGAAAAATATAAAATTTTAACTATTCAATGAAGCAACCGGGGCATCGCCCGGGCCACACACTAGTTAAATTAATTAACCAAACTGCATATTTGGGGGAAAAAGAAGACGAGGATTGCATATTTGTTGCAAGATGATTTAGAAAAAGAAAGTGAGAAAACATGGGAAGAAGAAACAGCAAAAGCCCGACTTGAATCAGGTGGCTAGATAATAATGGCTAGAATTAGAGAAAGGAGGGGAAGCAAACTTAGAAAAGTTAATGAAAACCACAAAAGAAAAAAACTTGGTTAGTAGCTTGTAAGTCAGAAAAACCAATTAGAGAGGAAACCCCCCAACGTTGGGTCCACCACGGTTTAATAAAGAGTTGGGACCTTTTAAAGAATATCGGTCATAGACTCATAGTTGAGAATATCGTCAAATTTTCTTTTACAAAAAGTACAGGCCCATGATGAAATGCTAATAAAATAACTAATGAACATTTGTGTATGGCTTGCGCAAAAGGAAAAGCATGCACTTCAATCACATATTTGACTATATATTATTCCTCCGGGTTTTAGTTGCAACCTGTACTGTTCAACCCAATTTTTGGGCTGCAAGTGGATAGATGGTAGATTGTAAGTTACATTCATGCCCCCATTTTCATATATAATTAGGGGAAAAGGGTTATTGAATATGGATGAGGGTAATTTGGTAAAGTCATTGGGTAAAGCAGGGACGAAGCCAGAATTCGTGTCTCACGGGGGCCGAATATATATATTAGTATCAACTCTATGAAATCTTGAAGTAGCAAACCAAAATAGTTACTAAAATATGGAGTAAATTATAAAAAGTTGATTCGAATATATGTGGAGACGAATATGATAAGATCCCACATGATTGTTTTTCCTTACATATAAGGTTAAAGGTGAAGTATGTGAATAGTGCAAAAGGCAATATAATACGACTAAGAAAATGAAGTATTTATCTTCAAGTGGAGGTGTTTTAGTTTTCTTTTTAGCTTTTATAAGCAAGCCGTTAATGTATTCACGTGTGATTTTGTAATTTGGGAATTTCTGTCATGTGAAATGAAGAATTTTGTTCTCATTCATAAACAGCGTAAGATGAATGTGTTCCTTTTCTGAGATGAGCACACTGGTTGTTTTTTATTCTTGTTCCATATGGAGTGTAAGATGATGATGATCTGTTTGACTACACACAGCAGGTGTATCTAGTTGTTTGCCTGTGAAATTGAGTAAGCACATAGGGGAAAATGGATTTGAGGACTCTGAGGGTATACCCCTTAGACGACAAGATTCAGTGAGATCGACATGATATTTTACAATTTCCAAGAATTTGATGCACTTATTTGGGAGGGAGACCAGATGAGCTTCCAACTTTCCCAACAATTTTGGAAGAAAGAGAAGCGGTGTGTTGTAAATGATGGAGCTTATGTCCATGTCCTACACCACGTACACCCCTCAACTGCCAAATTGTAGTTTTTGTGGTCATTATTTTTCTATATTTGCAAAGTGTAGCATAAAAAGTAGCAAAGGAAAAGCTAAAATGAGATGCTGCCATTGAGTTGCCTGGTCAACTAATCTCTGTAAACTGTAATGTATCACAAAGTTTAATAGCAGCTGTGTATATGCTTTTTCTTTTTTAATTTTAAGTATAAATTTGCAATCGTAATATAGACTTGATAATCTGTTTGTTTTAAAATGGCCAAAGATGTAGAAAGTCTAGTCTTTACAACATACGAGTATCATGATCTCCAAGACTTGCTTCAATTAAGGGGAATTGTCTCACGAATCTAGCAGTATTGAGGTTGTGAGGTTTCAAGGGTTGACCTTCATCTCCATCCTCGATGCCATGGCAAGGCCTCGAAAGCAAGCTCCCCCCATCCAAGTCACGGAACGACAAACACTGGTAACTAAACCTAACATGCGTCCCAAAGAAACTCGTACTGCATCAGACATTGAAGCCATTTCAGAAAACTCTAATGAAAACCCATAATTGACCACCTGACTAAGGACTAAGGATCAGAGAACACTCCTACAACTTTGTTGATTCCGGGTTTTGATGATGACAAGCTTACACTCTACTGATTGTTTGTTTAAAGAATGTCAGGAACAGGTCACTATAAGTAAGAACAAATACATGAAGAAGCAAGTTGTGAAGCTATGAAGAAATCAAGTCCAAAGCTATGAAGAAATCAAGACCAAAGTATATGGAAAGATTAGATCGTGGACTAAGAAGTCTGAAGCACAGCAAGTCCTATGAGTCTAGAAAGGTATAAGATCAGTGTATTCAAATACAGCTTAGTATGGGAACAGAGTATTTCGAAGAGTCCTAGTCAAATCTTGAATCTAAAGAAAATCGGTTTTTGTTTTTCAAAAGATAAACATCGAGGATTAAAACTGATTTTACTATCCTACTTTAGGTTATATTCTTAAAGATTTTGAGTTGATTTACAACTCTCAAATTAATAAAGATAGGATTTATCTAAACGCGTTTTTAAGAAGCTATTTGCGAAAATCTATCTTTCGAAAGGAGTCCTAACTAGTGTTGGATTAGAATCTAGGGTAAAAGCTTGGATTCTTATAAATAGACCTCAAGTTCTTCACGAAAGCTTTTATCAGACTTATTAACATTAAACCGGAAGCTTTCAGGTATCACCCTTAAAGTTTTAATCTTTAAAGCGTCTGTTCTTGTTCCCATATAGAGCAGTATTTGTTACTTGGTTTTATATCTTGTGTTAGTATTAGTTTAATATCTATTAGTTTCATTATTGTGTTGAGTTATTGTATGATAAGCCTGAGTCAGGCTTACTTGAGCAAGAGAGAAGATCTCGCGAGAGATCTGTGAGGTGAAGCAGTTGAGGGACTGTTTTCATAAGGGAAGGAACAAAGAGGGTTGTTCCTAGTCATCTGTAATCAGAGGCGATTAACAGATTGTGGCCCGAGTAGATTAGGCTTGTAAAGAAACTGAGTTGTTTTGCCTAATTAGTGAATGTGTTTAAGTCCCCAAAGGGGCCGTGGTTTTTTCCTCTCTATTGGGCCTAGAGAGTTTTCCACGCTAAATCTTGCTTGCATATTTTACTGTTTATGTTCCTAGTAGTTTAATTTTTGTAAAACCGTAAAATATCAATTCACCCCCCCTCTTGAAGAACTCTGTGAAACTAACAAGCTTCACTGAGGGATCTCCAATATCAATTAATGCAATTACAGTGTTCTTCTCGGAACATTTATCTTCCAATAAGAGTTACATAGGGTATACTCTGGTCATTTTATTATATGTCCTCCTTAGTACATGTATGGATGTGCACAACTCTCTTTTGTTACTTGCTGATTGAGGATTTTTCATCTATTGCTATCTTTAACATTAAGTTGGGTTAATATATTTCAATTTTTGTAGGAAGCATACGAAAAGAATGTTGCTGAATGTCGTGAAAAAGGCATTAATAAAGATCTCAATCAAATCTACTTTGAGACAGTAGGTGGGAGAAAAAAGGGAAAAGTTCCTGGTCTAGGGAGTGGAGCAGCTCTATATTATGAACCATCTACTAGAAGGGGTGGTAGTTCTTCTAGCTCATACACTCCATCTATGTATTCTCAACTCTCAGCCCGTTTGGAAGAAACTCAACAACAGCTGTCTCAAAAATCCATTGAGTTTGAAACAACAAAAGCTGAGATGATAAAAGCTATGGATGATGAGAGACTCCAGAGGCAAAGGGAGAGAGAAGAAGAGCGAAAGGAGAGAGAACAAGTGTAACACCCCGACAATTCTCTCTTTTCTAAAATAACCTTTTAATATAAAATATAGAGAATTATCAAGGCATTATCGCCCATGTGAAAACGTAACGGCTTATTCAGAATTTTGCAGCGGAAAACATAAAACTAATTTGAGGTTTATAGGTAATTGATTACAGGTTTAATCCCAAAACCAATAAACGAAAATAAGGAAATATAAATAGTACGACAAATTTCAAATCCAAGTTAACAAATTAAATCACTTAATTAAACAAATAGAACTATAAGCTCTCTAATCCCGATCCCAATAATGCATCATCTTCAAACCTGTAGATGGGCAACGCTTATTGATCCTTAGAGACTGCTCACCAAAGATGGGTCATCACAGGATCAATAGGCATAGCCATGATCAACACACACAAACAAAGCACGTAATCAGCAAAGCTGAGTACTACATACTAAAGCAATAATAATCCTAACATGATACTATTAAACATAATTAAGGGCAGACAAAGCATGATAACCTGACGACCATACTTAACTAGACTAGGCTAGACTGGACTAGACTTTTATAACAATAATATTAATTTAATTGAAATAGGCAATGGACCGAGTTTTCTAGCTAGGCGAGGTACGGGCGCGACTCCGTAACCTCAGTGACCTGCGATATCGAGGAACGTTTGACTGAAAATAGGACGCGGTGATCAATCCGGTCCGAATGAAAGGCCATGGGCTACCACCATGAACCCCAACTCCTGTTTGTCCGTCACTTTAGACGTGCACAGTCTAAAGCTATTGCTACTCAGTTTCACTTTCCATGATTTACAAATTGACACCCTGTTATGACTCAACAATCACATAAGGCATGCAACTCACATTTATTTATAACTGTTTTTATCTTGGAATTGAGTAAGTGATCACAAAGGCATCAAACAAGACTCATTCCAATTAACTCCAATCTTTTCTTTAATACTGATCAACCCCTGAATATGGGTATAAGGTTTCAACTTACTAAATAAGGTCCTCCGCCCTCATAAAGTAGTGAAAAGCTAAAAGGGAACAACAATTAACTGATCTGAATTATATACTAAATAATCTAGTGTTCCCAATCAAACATGTTTGCATCAATCTTCCATACTAACATGTTATAATCCTCAAAATGCAATAAAGGTTTAATATGTCCATCCAACAGTATCAAACATGCAATTTCAACCTGACTAAGTTCATCAATAACATTAACATAACCAAGTTCATCAACAATTCAACATGGTTTCAACAATTAGCACACATTCCAAGCACACAGGTATGTACGTACCTTGTGTAAACAAACTGATAGGCCACTTTAACACTTTCAAAAGTCGCCTAAAGAGAATTCTCCGCCTAAAACAATCAAGAAACGTACCCAAATCAATTCCTAATCATTGGCAACCATAACAAAGCATTCTAAATGCATCCTAAACATATTTAGAACATTCCCCAATATCAAAACTTAAACCTTTGATTTCCTAGCATCATAATTATTGAATTAGTGATTGAAATTCGTTGAAAACTCTTTGCAAACATCGTACTTTAAATTTTCAGCAATATAACTAATTTCAAACTACTCCAAAACATAATTAACATTCTTAGAATCATAAAAATAATAGCTTTAATAATGTATAATCATTCTATTATGATTTTAGAACATTAAAACCTTAAAAATCCATGCTTTACTAATTAAATTCCTTATTTCAATTCAACTATGTAATCTGAAAATTAAATTATTAATTAAGCATAATATATAATCTGAAAATATAATTTAAGCATAATAACTTATAATTTACATTCAATAATCATGAATTAAATTAATAAAACTTCATTAAAACTCTAACTTACGCAATTAACAAATCTGAAAATGATTACATTAATTTCAACAACATATAATCTGAAATTTCTAAATACATCATCAAAACTTAATAATTTAAATATGAAAACCCTAATTAAATTATTAAAACATTAATATTACATAATTTAAACATAATTTAGAAACATTAAATTCACTTAGGGTTTTTCAGGGATTAACCAAAAGGAAGGGAGGACGAAGGTGGCCGGCGGTGAGAGGCGCGACTGGAGGCGGCAGAACTTGCTCGACGGCCGTGAGTGGTGGTGGTGGCTGTGCGACACAAGCACGATTAATGGGGGGAGCGAAAATAAAAGAAAGAGAAACAACGAAGAAGAAACAAGGAGGGACAAGAGTCAAGAGGGACTACCGTGCAAAAGGACAACGTTCAGGCGACGACACGGTGGCTGAAACAAGGCCACGAACGCTGGTTTCGTGGCGGCGCTGTGCAAAAGACAAGCAACACGCACGTAAGGAGAAGAGCAAGAAATCAAATTGTGTGAAGAGAAGAACGAACAAGAAGAGAGATGAAAAAGGAGAACGAAAGAGAGGAGTTACCGGCGGTGCGACTCGCCGGTGACTGGTGGCAGGAGGTCGGTGCGCGCTGGTGGTGGCGACTGACAAAGGGGAGAGAGAAGCAGCAATTTCACGTGAAGGGGAGGAAGGGTTTTGAGGGTTTGTTTTACGTGAAATTGAATTGAAACGTGGGTAGGGAATTGTGGGTTATCTCTTTGGGCTTTACCGATTTGGGCTAGGATTAGAATTTGTTTTATGATTTGAATTCAACACTGCTAAGGATTGTTTTCTAAATTCAACGAGTTTTCCTGATTCAAATTCTTTTCAACATAAAATTCTAAAATTATTTTTTGATTGCACAAACCGTTAAAATCTTTAGAATATATTTAAATGAAATTAAATATACATTAAATATATAAATATAATAAAGTTCAAAAATCGTTAAATATTTAGAACGTACTTAAAATAAAATAAATATACGTTAATTATATACTTACTACTTAAATTCATAAATTCTATTTAAATATAAATAATTACGTTAAAATATATTAATAAAATTTATAAATTTACGGGGGATTACAACAAGAGCGACTAGAGCGTCAGAGGGACGTCGCCGAGTTGAAAAGGACAATGGAGTCCTATGAGAGGATGTTCAGTCAGTGTTCTGGTTTTCCTTTCTCGCAGTCGCAGGACCCTCGAGATCCCAGTGGCGGCGGGAAACCTTTGTGCTAGGTAGTTAGTATTTATTTATGAGTTTGAACTAATTGTGCTAGGTACTTAGTATTTATGTATGAGTTTGAACGGATTGCAACATGTTTAACAGGTTTGAACTAATTGCAATATGTTTAACAGGTTGGAACATCAACATGAATTTTGTTGGTTGAGTTTGAACAGGGTTGTCATACGATTGTACAGGTCATACGACAATAGGTCCTGCAAAATAACATTTGCATACTAATTTAACGACCCCTACAGACAGGTTAACGACCGCGAATAATTTAAGCGAAAAATAAAAAGATCCAAATTACCGACCGTCATAACAGTCGTGAAAATTTTACGACTGTATAAGCAGTCGTTAATATTATGACTGTTAAAGCAGTCGTTATTTTAACGACTGCTTAAACAGTCGTTATTTTAACGACTGCTTCAACAGTCGTAAAATTAACGACAGCTTTAACAGTCGTAAAATTAACGACTGCTTATACAGTCGTAATATTAACGACTGCTTATGCAGTCGATACTTTAACGACTACTAGAGAGGTCGTTACTTTAACGACTGCTACCCCGACGTTAAAGCAGACGTTAAATTTTTGCGACCGTTTACCAGTCGAAGTTCTTCCAAATACCGACCAAGTGAAATCTGACCGATATTTGGCGACCGTTTTTCGTATTTTAACGACCACTTTTGGCAGTCGAAAATTAGGTTATTTCTTGTAGTGAGGGTCCGAACCCAGTTTAATGCGTGGATTAACGGGCAATAATGGTAAGTGTCAGCTTCCGTAGAACACTCCGTGATTGGAGTGATTCCCATTGATGAATATTTATATGCGTTATAGTATTGACAGTCCTAACCGTGTTAGGAAACCTGACATGATAAGGATTCTAATTACATTAAAATACATCCTACATTAATATGTTGCGACACCCCGCAATCCTAGCAGGAGGTGGTCGTACGCTAAGACCAGTGGCGGAACCATCAATATTCGTTTTCCTCTTGAAAATCCACTTGCATCCTATGGCCCTACTCCCTTTTGGGAGTTCCACCAACTCCCAGGTTTGATTTGTCAAGATGGATTCAAGTTCGCTATTGATTGCTTCCTTCCAGAAACTCGCATCAACGGACCTCTTCGCTTCTTCATAGGTTTTGGGGTCATCATCTACCACTTGTAGACACACCATTATTTCATCTAAACCATCCATATGATCCATCTCCGCGAGGAACGTTGTGAGAAAATCAGGTCTGAAACTTGTTTATGTTCTTTGCCTTTTACTTCTCCTAGGTTGTTCTTGATTGTCAACCATAAGGAAAGTTTCAATATTATCGTAGAAGGTCCAGACTGAGAAGACTGTCCTGCAAGAGCTCCAGACCGAGAAGACTGTCCTACAAAGGAAGAATCATTAGCAATAATATTATCTTTCAAGGGAAATACCTGCTCGGAGAACTCCGCATCACGAGCCTCGCATATCGAGTGATCATCAAGTCTCAAAAACCTGTATGCAACACTGTTCTTCGCATAGCCTACCAACACAGTGTCAAATGTTCTCAATCCTATAGTAAGCCGTTTGAAAGATGGATAGCCTACTTTTTCCAAACACCCCCACACTTTCAAGTAACTCAGGTTAGGAGCATAACCCTTCCAATACTCATACGGAGTCTTGTCCAGCTTTGTGTGAGTGACCCTGTTTAGCACAAAGTTTGCAGATAGCACTGCTTCCCCCCACAAGTTATCAGGAAGACCTGAACTCAAGAGCATTACATTCATCATTTCTATCAACATACGATTCTTTCTTTTTGATATGCCATTCTATTGTGGGTGTAATCCCCCGTAATTTTATACATTTTATTGATATATTTTAACGTATAGTTAATTATATTTAAATAGAATTTGCGAATTTTAGAAATAAATTATTTAAGTAACGAATATTTATTTTTATACGTTTTAAATATTTCAACGATTTATGAAATTAAAATAAGTTTAGAATTTTATGTTGAAAAGAAATTGAATTACGAAAACCGTTTGAATTTTGAAAACAATCCTAATTGGTTTTGGATTCAAACACTTAAACTCAACCTTAGTTCTAGCCCAAGTTGATAAAGCCCAAATAATAAGACCCAAAACACTTTACTCCTTTCCTCTCTTTCAATGTTACGTAAAAGCAAAAACAACAAAAACTTCTCTGCTTCACTTTCACGTGAACCATAACCCTTAACCTCTTCCCCCTTTGCTCAGCCGCCAGCCGGCAGCCACGCTGGACCACCGTCACTACACCGACCTCCTGCCACCATCCCCTCCGCCGTCGGTACTCCTCTTCTCTTTCGTTCTTTCCTTTTTATCTCTCGTTCTTTGTCTCCCCTGACTTGTGTTCTGTTTTTTTTTTCGCACAACCACTATCAGCGCACGCAACCACCACCTGTACCACCACCTGCTCCCGCCGACTTCCCATCGCCACAACCCAGCCGTCGACCAACCTCCTCCCTTCTCCTTTACATACACAAGAAATCTCCCCTCCTATTTTCTTTGTTGCTCCGCACGCAGCTACCAGTCGTGCTGCACCACCCGTCGCGCCACCAAGAGTGTTGAACCACCGACGTACCCACCGTCTGCTGCCGCCACTGTCGCCGGCCAGCAGCTTCCTTCTTCCTCACTTTTGGTTATTTCTAAACCCTTAAAACTAATTAATGTTTAATAATGTTTTTATAATTCGATTTATGTTTCTCGAATTAAATTCATGATTCTTTTTATGATTTATGATTTATTATGAATTTCGGATTTCATGTTTTGTAATAATTATATCATTAATTTTCAGAATATACGATTTGATTGAGATATGGTTTTAATTATTAAAGTATAAATTTTAAGGTTTTTAATGATTTTAAATCATGGTAGGATGTTTAGGAATTATTAAAGTTATTGTTTTTATGATTTCAAACATGTTAATGATGTTTTGGAGTAGTTTGAAATTAGTTATATTGCTGGAAATTTAAAGTATGATGCTTTGAAAAGTTTTCAACGAATTTCAATAATTAATATAATAATTATGATGCTAGGAAATTAAATATTCAAGTTTCGATATTGGGAAACGTCCTAATTATGTTTAGGAAGGGTTTGAAGCTCCCTAATGTTGCTGAAAATTCAATATGAATTGATATGAGTCTATATTGGTTGTTTTTAGGTGGAGAATTCTCTTTAGGCAACTTTTGAAAGTGTTAAGGTGACGTATCAGTTTGTTTACACAAGGTACGTACATACCTGTGTGCTTGGAATGTGTGCTAATTGATGAAACCATGTTGAATCTTGTTGTTGAACTTGGTTATGTTGATATTATTGTTGAACTTGGTGATGTTGATATTATGGACGAACTGGGTTATATTGAATGTGCATGTTTAATACTGTTGGACAAACTTATTGAACTTATTTTGCACTATAAGAACTGTAACATGTTAGTATGGATGTTTGATACAAACATGTTGGTTGGGAACACTAGATTATTCTATATGATTGGGTTGGATCAATTGGTTGTTGTTCCCTTTCTATCTTTTCACTACTTTATAAGGGCGGAGGACCTTGTTTAGTAAGTTGAAACTTTATGCCCATATACAGGGTTGCTCATGGTTAAAGGAAAGGTTGGTTAAGTTGGAATGAGTCTTGATTGATGCTTTTATGATCACTTACTTGATTCCAAGATAAAAACAGTTGTGAACAAATGTGAATTGTCTGTCTTATGTAATGGTTGAGTCATAACGGAGTCTCAATTTGTAAATCATGTAAAGTGAAACTGAATAGCAATAGCTTTAGACTGTGCACGTCTGAAGTGACGGACAAACAGGAGTTGGGGTTCATGGTGGTAGCCCATGGCCTTTTCTGGGACCGGATTGATCACCGTGTCCTATTTTTATTTAAACGTTCCTCGATATCGCAGGTCACTGAGGTTACGGAGTCGCGCCCGTACCTCGTCTTCCTTAGTGAAGACTTCTGGATGGTCAACTCGGTCCATTGTCTATTTCAACTAAAATGATATTATGGTTATTAAGTCTAGCTTAGTCTAGTCAAGTATAATCGTCAAATTATTATGTTTTGTCTGTCCTTACTTATATTTATTAGTATCATGTTAGGGTTGTGGGTTTGATAGTATCATGCTAGGATTGTTGTTGTTTTAGTATGTAGTACTCAGCTTTGCTGATTACGTGCTTTGTTTGTGTGTGTTGATCATGGCTATGCCTTATTGATCCTGTGATGACCCATCTTTGGTGAGCAGTCTCTAAGGATCAATAAGCGTTGCCCATCTACAGGTTTGAAGATGATGCATCATTGGGACGGGATTAGAGAGCTTGTAGTTCTATTCGTTTAATTAAGTGATTTAATTTGTTAACTTGGTTTTGAAATTTGTCGTACTATTCGTATTTCCTTAATTCAGTTAATTGGTTTGGACCTAATATGTAATAGATTATTTATGAACCTAAAAGTTAGTTTCATGTTTTCCGCTGCAAAATTCTGAATAAGCCGTAACGTTTTCACACGGGCGATAATACTTTGATAATTCCCTACAGTTATATTTAAAAAGAGGTTATTTTAGAAAATGGGAATTGTTGGGGTGTTACAAAGTGGTATCAGAGCTAAGGTTTTACTTTAATAAATTTTAGGCGCCTAACTATCTAGTTATTTAAAATAAATTTCTTAAAAATCGAGATTCTACGTATTATAGTGTTCAAAAATTGGTACTTTTTTTTGGGGGGCCGATTTCCTTTTATCCTGTTTGAAAGTATATAATATTTCTTATTTAAGTTCGAAATCAAATTATTATTAAAGTTAAAGTGATACTTTCGACATTTTTATTTTTCTTATTATTTATTATTCAAAAAAAAAAAAAAAATGAGTACATTTTTTAAGTTGTTTCAAGAGTTAGAATTCGTTATTAGAAAATATAAATCTTTTTCGAATTAATAACTTTATTTTCTAATTTATTCGCTACGCATTTCCTTAATTTATTTTACTTTATTTATTTTATATTTTTTATTTATATTAATATTCTATGTTATAATTTTATTATATTAGCGTCCTTTTACCTTGTTATTTAAATTATTCCAATGCTTTAGTTTATGAGAGATGGGTAGTATAAGAAGGGCATATAAGGTAGAATTATATGTGCATTAGTAGCTAGTCAACGCTAACATTAGAAATTGATTGTTATGTACGTGCGTGTGCTAATTGTTTAAGTGTTACATTTACATGTGCATAAAGAATTGTTTGCTTCCACCAAACTTATTGCGTTACTGAACTTTGTTTATGATTTGGTTGGAAAATCGTTAGTGAGACATGGAATTGTTTATTTCAGGAATAAAATATTTCTTTCCAAGTATACCAACATAGGATCCTTCGAGAAACTTGATATAGAAACCCCTGATATTTACGTGAAGAAAATCATGTTTGGATGTGAATATTATGCTAAAGTTCAAGGGAAACCTATCTTAATGAGAAAGGATATCATAGCAGCCACTATCATTAATTGCTTACCTAACAAATTTCCATACCTAGAACTCAAAAAAAAGTTTAAAGATATGCATTCTGATAATGGAACTCCAAACTTGACTAAGTATGGGACTTGGGATGGTAGATGGAAATATGATTCAGAAATTCTGACCACCATTATTGAAGCAGCAGAAAGTGGGTTTAGAGACGATAAAATCGTAGGAAGTCATGTTGGGGATTCAGTTACAGAAGAACCTATGGGAATAAGTGTAAATAATGACCTAGAGGAAAATGATGTAGCTGTGGAGAATGAGAATGTAGGTGTTGAGGCAGAGAAACCCTAACCCAGGGGCCCATGAGCCTACCATTGAGATCTCTAGTGATTCAGATAGGGAGCTAGAGGAAGAGTTCGACGAATCTTGAAGATCTAGATTTCACTCCGCAAGTTTCCTAGGAAAGAACAGATAGGCAAGATGCCACAAGTATTTGAAGTTGTAAAGTTAGTTAGTTCTTTTATGTTTTAAAGAATAAGTAGCAAAGCTAAAACAGTTTAAAGTTAAAGCAATAGGAGTTTGAGTTATTCTTTATTCTTTTCAAGGATGTAATAGCCCCTTTATGGTATTTTGAGGACAAATGCGTTATTACGGTTTAGAAATTATTCTTCACACTCTTTTGAGGAATAAAAGTTAGATTATTGATTATTCAAAGGATCAAGAGTTCATTTTGGGACGCGATGAAGAATGTTTTCTTCCTTTATTCTACCTTATTATTCGTGATGATTGAATTTCGTTCCTTGTTCCTCAATTGAATGTCTCCTATGTGAATATCGTTCAGGAATGTTCAAGGAGATTACCTTGAAATAATTGTTGCATATTCGTAAATGATTGTTTGATTTATGTGAATTATGTCTGTTGAGGCGATATTACGTGGTACAGGATACTATTAAGTGATGTTTATACCTAAAGTAGAGTATATTAATCTCAGGTCGCGCTCTAGGATGACCAACAATAATGACCTAGTTGTTGCTATTCGCCTATTGGCGGAAAAGCTAACCCAGGAGAGAATTGAGCGTCCCGATCCTGCTGGGGACATGTTTGAGAGACTAGCCAAAGTTAAGCCACCATGAATTAAGGGGCAAGTTGATCCTACTTTTTAGAGAACTAGGTTAGAGAGTTTGAGAAACTGTTTGGGGATGTAAAATGTCTTGAGAACATGAGAGTGGGTCAAGTTGTCATGTACTTGAAAGATGAAGCTGATTTATGGTGGAGAGAAAATAGAGCTAGGCTTAGCGCTGCTGAGAGATTCAATTAGGATTCAATTGTTACTGTCTTAAGGGGAAAGTTTTACCCTACCTTTTATGAGAAAGCAAAAAGCTTAGGAATTCATAAACCTTAGCATAGGGAGCATGACCATAGCTGAATACTATGCAGACTTATAGCATGACCACCTTAGGATTAGGTGGGGAAACCTTTACGTCTTTATATATTGTGTATGGGGGGAGCTGCTCATATTTATGGCCTGTAGTCCAGAATGGACAAGAAAAATGTTGTTGGGGAGAAAAGAAAAGAGTTTAATGCTGGAAAAACCAAGGGATTTCAAGAGGAATATGAATGAGAATAGGAATGGGAATGGAAATGAAAATTTTCAAGGAAGGAACAATCAGGGGAACAACAATAGGAACCAATCTGAAAGAGTGTATCACTGTAAGATGTGCAATAACAATCACCCTGGCAAGAACTGCAAAGGAGAATTAGTGACCTGCAACTATTGTCAGAAAAAGGGGCATAGGAAGTATGAGTGCTTTACTAAGCAGAAAAAGGAACAAAATGGTAATGAGATTGGTAACCGGGTGAAGTCGGGATTTAACCAGTCAAGAAATTAGAGTTCGAAGCCTATAGGGTCGCAAGACAGCCAAGGAAACCTCCATAAGTCTGCTAATTAGAATAACAACCATAACAAGGCCCCGGGTAAACTGTCTGTGATAAGTCGAAATGAAGGTGAACGACCTGTTGACTTAGTTTCTATTACTTTTCTATTAACTCCGTGCTAGTTAGAAAGTTATTTGATTCAGGGAAAGCTTATTCTTTTGCTTCGTCATCTCTTATTAAGAGTTCGAAGTTAGTAGATTTTGAGGTGATTGATTTACCCGTTAGTATTCCTACTGCTGTAACCATAAGGTGTACCAAATTGTTTAAGAACTTGCCTTGTGAACTATTTTTTTTTTTCGGTTGTGTGAGCTAGATGTGAGTTAAGAAGTCGGAATGAAGATCGAGGATGTTCCAATTGTGAATGAATTCATGGATGTGTTTCCTAGTGAGATTGCAGGTATGCCACTTGCTAAGAGCCGTTGAGTCCCATATAGACTTAGTTCCTAGAATGACGCATATATCTAGAGCACCATATAGAATAACACCTCCTGAAATGAGCTAATTATGACACAGTTGCAAGAGTTGTTTCGTTAAGGGGTGTATTAGGCCTAGTGCATCACCGTGGGGAGCTCCTGTGTGTTTGTTAAGGAAAAGATAAGAATATGGAATTATGCATCGATTTTAGGGAGCTAAACAACATCAAGAACAAGTATCCTTTGCCTAGGATAGATGACATATTGGGTCAATCGAATTGGGCGAGTGTGTTCTTGAAGACTGATTGTGTTTGAAGTATCACCAATTGAGGATAGCTGATAAGGGCCTATAAGACCTCATTAGGACTCGTTATTGTCATTATGGGTTTAGAGTAATGTCTTTTGGGTTAACCAATGCACCTGCCATAATTATGGATTTGATGGATAAGATTTTCCACAAATTCCGAATTAAGTTCGTTATTATGTTATTGATGATATCCCGATTTGTTCAAGGAATGAAAAAGAGCATGACAAACACTTGAGAATTACTTGGAGACGCTTAGAAAGAATCTAGTTTTATTAAATAAAGTATACAAATCTTGAAGTCATATGTGTATAAGTTACACCGACGGAAAAGTGAAGGACTAAATTGATTGAGAACTATGTTACGTAAGGAAATAAATTTAAGAGAAGATTCCAGTGGTCCAGGATCGTTAGAAATCATTTGTTGTCTGGAAAAGATGAAAAGAAATACATGAATTGGTGCAAGAGCTAAGAGTTAAGCCCAAAAGTTATACACCCATGAAAAGCATAATGAGGTTCGGTAAAAAGGAAAAGTTGAACAAAAGGAGTTTCTGTAGATCCTACTAAGAATCAAGCTGTGAGTGAGTGACCTACTCCAAAGGAACGTGTCTGATATCTGAAGTTTCCTAGGCCTAGCTGACTATTATAGGGGGTTTGTGAAAGACTTTTCGAACAAAGAAAAACCAATGACCATTTTGATGAAAAGGAATCGAAATTCGAGTGGAGTGAGAAATGTGAGAAAGCTTTCTAGATTTTAAAAGAGAGTTTGACCTCCGCACCTATCGCCGCGACAATTGAAACCTCATGAAATCAATTACCCTACCCATGACCTAGAGTCAGCTGTTATTGTGTTCACTTTGAACGATTTGGAGACATTATCTTTATGGGGCAACATTTGAGATCCTTACCAACCATAAAAGTCTGAAACTTTGGCAAAAAGGTCTAGTGAATCTTGGGACGACATTGAAAATGAGTACTGCTTTTCACCCTGCGATCGATGGACAAACTGAGATTACTAACGAAAAATATGTTGAGAGACTGTGTTATTGACTTTAAAAGTAATCGGGACGACCACCTAGATTCGATTGACCTTCTTGCAACAATAGTTACTATGCGAGCTTTAAGATGACACATGTTGAGGCATGGTGTGGAAAGAAGTGTAGAAATCCAACTTGCTACGATTTTAGTGGAAATATAGCATTGGGGACATGATTCGTTGAAGTAGGAATATCCAAAGTTATTCCCTGAGATGAGTTACGAGGGCGTAACTCGTTTTCTTTAAGGGGGGTAGAATGCGATAGAAATTCGCGCTTTTTACCTATTTTTGTAGCAATTTTATGCATTTTATGCTCATTTTTAGCAACTTATACATGTTGATGTAAAGCAAATAGATTCTCCGCATAAGAAAAAGGTGTTCATGAGTAACACAAACAACTTTAAGTTGGCAAAAGAGTGCACATGAGTGACACAAGTATTTCTCAAGTAAGAATGAATTAAAGACTTTTGAAAAATGTGTGAATTTTCGTGTCAAGTTTCGGGACGAAACTTCTTTTAAGAGGGGTAGATTGTAATCCCCCGTAATTTTATACATTTTATTGATATATTTTAACGTATAGTTAATTATATTTAAATAGAATTTGCGAATTTTAGAAATAAATTATTTAAGTAACGAATATTTATTTTTACACGTTTTAAATATTTCAACGATTTATGAAATTAAAATAAGTTTAGAATTTTATGTTGAAAAGAAATTGAATTACGAAAACCGTTTGAATTTTGAAAACAATCCTAATTGGTTTTGGATTCAAACACTTAAACTCAACCTTAGTTCTAGCCCAAGTTGATAAAGCCCAAATAATAAGACCCAAAACACTTTACTCCTTTCCTCTCTTTCAATGTTACGTAAAAGCAAAAACAACAAAAACTTCTCTGCTTCACTTTCACGTGAACCATAACCCTTAACCTCTTCCCCCTTTGCTCAGCCGCCAGCCGGCAGCCACGCTGGACCACCGTCACTACACCGACCTCCTGCCACCATCCCCTCCGCCGTCGGTACTCCTCTTCTCTTTCGTTCTTTCCTTTTTATCTCTCGTTCTTTGTCTCCCCTGACTTGTGTTCTGTTTTTTTTTCGCACAACCACTATCAGCGCACGCAACCACCACCTGTACCACCACCTGCTCCCGCCGACTTCCCATCGCCACAACCCAGCCGTCGACCAACCTCCTCCCTTCTCCTTTACATACACAAGAAATCTCCCCTCCTATTTTCTTTGTTGCTCCGCACGCAGCTACCAGTCGTGCTGCACCACCCGTCGCGCCACCAAGAGTGTTGAACCACCGACGTACCCACCGTCTGCTGCCGCCACTGTCGCCGGCCAGCAGCTTCCTTCTTCCTCACTTTTGGTTATTTCTAAACCCTTAAAACTAATTAATGTTTAATAATGTTTTTATAATTCGATTTATGTTTCTCGAATTAAATTCATGATTCTTTTTATGATTTATGATTTATTATGAATTTCGGATTTCATGTTTTGTAATAATTATATCATTAATTTTCAGAATATACGATTTGATTGAGATATGGTTTTAATTATTAAAGTATAAATTTTAAGGTTTTTAATGATTTTAAATCATGGTAGGATGTTTAGGAATTATTAAAGTTATTGTTTTTATGATTTCAAACATGTTAATGATGTTTTGGAGTAGTTTGAAATTAGTTATATTGCTGGAAATTTAAAGTATGATGCTTTGAAAAGTTTTCAACGAATTTCAATAATTAATATAATAATTATGATGCTAGGAAATTAAATATTCAAGTTTCGATATTGGGAAACGTCCTAATTATGTTTAGGAAGGGTTTGAAGCTCCCTAATGTTGCTGAAAATTCAATATGAATTGATATGAGTCTATATTGGTTGTTTTTAGGTGGAGAATTCTCTTTAGGCAACTTTTGAAAGTGTTAAGGTGACGTATCAGTTTGTTTACACAAGGTACGTACATACCTGTGTGCTTGGAATGTGTGCTAATTGATGAAACCATGTTGAATCTTGTTGTTGAACTTGGTTATGTTGATATTATTGTTGAACTTGGTGATGTTGATATTATGGACGAACTGGGTTATATTGAATGTGCATGTTTAATACTGTTGGACAAACTTATTGAACTTATTTTGCACTATAAGAACTGTAACATGTTAGTATGGATGTTTGATACAAACATGTTGGTTGGGAACACTAGATTATTCTATATGATTGGGTTGGATCAATTGGTTGTTGTTCCCTTTCTATCTTTTCACTACTTTATAAGGGCGGAGGACCTTGTTTAGTAAGTTGAAACTTTATGCCCATATACAGGGTTGCTCATGGTTAAAGGAAAGGTTGGTTAAGTTGGAATGAGTCTTGATTGATGCTTTTATGATCACTTACTTGATTCCAAGATAAAAACAGTTGTGAACAAATGTGAATTGTCTGTCTTATGTAATGGTTGAGTCATAACGGAGTCTCAATTTGTAAATCATGTAAAGTGAAACTGAATAGCAATAGCTTTAGACTGTGCACGTCTGAAGTGACGGACAAACAGGAGTTGGGGTTCATGGTGGTAGCCCATGGCCTTTTCTGGGACCGGATTGATCATCGTGTCCTATTTTTATTTAAACGTTCCTCGATATCGCAGGTCACTGAGGTTACGGAGTCGCGCCCGTACCTCGTCTTCCTTAGTGAAGACTTCTGGATGGTCAACTCGGTCCATTGTCTATTTCAACTAAAATGATATTATGGTTATTAAGTCTAGCTTAGTCTAGTCAAGTATAATCGTCAAATTATTATGTTTTGTCTGTCCTTACTTATATTTATTAGTATCATGTTAGGGTTGTGGGTTTGATAGTATCATGCTAGGATTGTTGTTGTTTTAGTATGTAGTACTCAGCTTTGCTGATTACGTGCTTTGTTTGTGTGTGTTGATCATGGCTATGCCTTATTGATCCTGTGATGACCCATCTTTGGTGAGCAGTCTCTAAGGATCAATAAGCGTTGCCCATCTACAGGTTTGAAGATGATGCATCATTGGGATCGGGATTAGAGAGCTTGTAGTTCTATTCGTTTAATTAAGTGATTTAATTTGTTAACTTGGTTTTGAAATTTGTCGTACTATTCGTATTTCCTTAATTCAGTTAATTGGTTTGGACCTAATATGTAATAGATTATTTATGAACCTAAAAGTTAGTTTCATGTTTTCCGCTGCAAAATTCTGAATAAGCCGTAACGTTTTCACACGGGCGATAATACTTTGATAATTCCCTACAGTTATATTTAAAAAGAGGTTATTTTAGAAAATGGGAATTGTTGGGGTGTTACAGTGGGGGTATAGGGAGCTTTCACCTCATGAATAATGCCTTCCTTCTCGCATACTGCCTAGGCGTTGGGCAGTGAAAGGCCCACTACGGGAAGAGAAGCTGGTGGATTGGACCGCAACGTAGAAGACTCAAGTTGGGTTGGGGCTGATTGATGTTGTTGATTTATGGAATTGGGAAACAGTGCAGTCCGCATGTGAGAAGTGGCGAATTCCTCAAGCCCACGACCCACATGTGGAGTTGCCTGCCTAATTTCAATTTTTTGTGCCGGTTGGGCTGCGCCATGGATGGGTGTCATCCGGGGGGAGGGGGGGACTGGGCTTGGCTCAAAAATTTCAAGGAAAGAGTAGTTTTTGAGCGTGTATTGTCCCAAGGATTTGAACAAAACAGTTCGTTCGTCAAAGGTTACATGCCGTGAAACATAGAGTCAGGAACATCAAGTCAGGTATACAGATAGATAGAGATTGGTTTTATGCCTTTATCCTTGGTGTGTATTAGCTCAGTCTATTGAGCAACTACTTTTCTCAATAGTGGATTTCTAGAAGATTTGCCTAGACCCATTTATGATTTGTTTGTAAATTGGTTTTGATGATATATATATATATATATATAAAAAAAAATACAGTTCATAAAAAAGTGTTAACACAAATTAAATAATTTCAGTACAATACAAGACGATGTCGACTTCTCCTTGAATATTCTTGCGTATGAATTTTGTAGAATAATATAGAATAGTAGTTCAGAACAATGTTACAAAAAAGTGATAGTGGCTTTAAGGGCAGAGCCACTCTTAAATCCCCCTATAGAGAAATAAAGTTTCAGAATATGATAACACATTATCTTCAGATGCATGAAGAGAAGACACCACCAATCGGGGGTGTCAAATCGGATCAACAGATCGGATTCGGGTCGGACTCATCGGATTCGGGTTGAAACAGATCAGATTGGAACAGATTAATTTGGCTAACGGGTCGGATTGGATCGGATTGAAAACTTAACGGATCGGGTCGAATTTTTTATGCACGGGTTCATATCGAATCGGGTTGTATACGGGTCGGATTGCAGTCGATTGGGTCAGATCGGATCAGATTTGAACATGACAGATTGTTAACGGGTTAAGCCGGACTATAACGGGTCCGGATTCATGTCGGGTCGGATTCTAATCGGATCGGATTAATCGGGTAACAGACTAACACGGGTCGGATTGAAACGGATTTAGCCGAGTTACATCAGATTTAGTTTCATATCGGATCGGGTTATTTGGTAGCGGGTTGGAATCCGAGTCGGGTCCATTTGGTTCCAAATTATATAATTATAATATCGATGACTTAATTAGGGGACGAAAACGATATCTAACTTTTAAAAGTAATATAAGTTATTGAGTATATAGTATATAACTTAGTTAGTACTACATCCGTTTCTGAAAGTTCTTTACGCCTTAAATGTACATCAATCAAGTTTCATTTGAGTAGAGTATATAAAGGAAGAATGAAGTATAAGTACACCGTATAAGTAATATTCATACGCTTAAAAATTGGTAGTGCAACATAATTAATGTTCTCTTATGGGTCGTGAATGGTTTGAGTTAAACGGGTTCGGATCGAAATTGGATCAGATTAAACGGGTCATGGGTTAAAACGGTTCAGATTAAACGGGTCATGGGTTGAAACGGTTCAGATCAAACGGGTGACGGATTACAAACAGATCGGATTATACGGATTTTCCTCGGGTTGGAACGGATTCGACCATAAATGGGTTTTGGCTCGCTTCGGTTCGGATTAAACGCATCAGTCTGTTATCAGATTCAGATCTTAATCGGATCATTATGAACGGGTTGGGTCGGATTCGGGTTGTATATAATCGGACCAGATCAGATTTTGGATCTTAGCTCGGGGGTTCTAAATGGTTCGGATTCTAAACGGTCGGACAAACCCATCGAATTCACTGTGTCGGATTGAGAATTGACACCCCTAACCACCACCATTTCAATGATTAAGGTGCCTTTGGCTATTTATCACTCTATAATAAAAAAAAGAAAAAGGAATGGTATTTTGGCAATCCTGAAACTTATTCATGCTGTGAGAAATGTTTCTAGTGCTCTTCTCACAGAATGGATACATAAAGTTAATGAAGTGTGAGTTCACACTATGCTTACGGGTAAGAGGTCAATGATTTAACTACAAATATCCAAGGGGATATAACATAACTGTTTCTAGATAGATAATGTGTAACACTAGCGGACAACATCCATGGATATATTTTAAGAAGAAAATAATAAAGTTAGACATTAAAAAGGCAGTTTGGAAAAAGGAAAAAGGAAAAAGGGTGCTTGTATACTGGTATATAAATTTAAGTGTTTTGACAGATATGATTAGAAAGTAGTCCGTAATAGCTAATAATGGGAATAAACAGAAATCTTATATTTCAGAAAACATGCAGGTCAGGCACTGGGAGTAAAGTTCTATTTCACAACTTGAAAATTATACTACATAATACATGATACCGCTGATGGAGCTTTATCTGCTAACATTTGCAATCCGCTAGTAAGCTTCAATCTTTGTTATCTTTACAGAATCAAGACATACCTTGTATGTTTGTTTTTGTTTTGTACAAGGTTGGTTCATCAACTATGCAGCAAAATAGATGTTATTTACCTAAGCATCTCACCAGAATTTAAATGCAGGCCACTCAAGACCGGTGATATGCTGTAATCTCTATGGAAAGATGGATGTCCAAAAGGCATAGGTCGATCTGGAATTTGAGGAACTTCAATATCACCCTCCAACATTTTTAGTGCATCTGATATTGTAGGTCTTAATGCAACCATAACATGTGCACACAGAATACCAACTCGTACAAATCTTTCCATAATTCCCCTTGGATTTAACTCCAAGTTATCCCCCTCTCTCAACAACAAAGAGTCAAGAACCTCTTCTGATCTTCCCTCTTTAACCAAACACCATGCCCAATCTGTTATTAAAACAGTCGTAGAGGAACCTAAAGCTGACAAATCAAGGGCCCTTCTCCCGCACATTATCTCCAAAACAACTACCCCGAAACTGTAGACATCACTCTTCTCAGTTAGCTGCCCATAAAGTGCATATTCAGGGGCCAAATACCCATGAGTGCCTGCTACTCTGGTTGTCAGATGAGATTGCCCTTCTTTGATTTCTTTTGCCAACCCAAAATCAGCCACCCTTGCTCTCATTTCTGAATCTAAAAGAATGTTTGTAGCTTTTATATCCCGATGATATATTGCAGGTTTTATTCCATGATGGAGATAAGCTAGCCCTTTTGCCACATCCAATATTATACACTTCCTTTGGGGCCATGTTAATGTTTTTCTAAGTGCCCCACTTTGGTTTGCAGAACCCCAAAAGAGATGGTCATCCAGATTACCATTCACCATGTATTCATAAATAAGGTATCTCTGTTTCCCTCCATAATCATCATCAACCATGCAACATCCCTTAAGTGGTACTAAATTCCGATGCCTTAGGTTGCTAATTATCTCAACCTCATTTTGAAAATCAGAATCCCTTTCAAAGTTGGGTTCAGTAATCCTCTTGACCGCAACTACTGTACCGTCTGGTAATGTTCCCTTGTAAACCATTCCAAAACCACCACGACCAATAAAATTCTTCTGTGAGAAGTTGTTAGTTGCCCTCTCAAGGTCTTCAATTTTAAACCATATTGCACCAGTGTTAGGCCGCATTCTAGGCCTACTCCCTTGACTTGCATCAAATTCCATTCTATTTCTCTTGTTTTGTTGTCTCTTGTAATACCAAAAGTACAAACCTAAGAAGCAAACTACTATAAACACCGCTGCAGCGCCACCTATTAATCCCAGGTGCAGCTTCAAATGGCTTTCATTGTGAGACCCAGTAGTTGGAATTAATTGAAGTTGAAAGACACATGAAGTTGTTCCAACATTTTCTGGGCCAAATTTATTGATTATACCAGCAACATATAGAATGGTGAAGTAAAAGCAACTTCGAGCATGTGAAGTGTTCCCGTCAATTGAAATTAACTGATTCTGGATTCTTGTACCAGCAGTATAGCAGGTGTCACAGGCTGTGAGATCGGAGAGGTCAGATTGACAGGCTTGATCTAAAGAATTATTACTTCCAAGTTCATCAGTCCAATTTCGGGTGGAAACAATGCCAGCACAAACATCAGGAGTGATCACAAATTGTGCAGGATCAAAACATGTAGAGGTCAAATTTGGGGAAAGAGACGACATAGAATCAAGTTTGGATTGGAACTCTGAGAGGCACGATAACGAAGTCTGATTATCTCGAAATCCAAAGAGGGAAGTCTGTTTGAGATTATGAGCAAGGGCTATACCCATTAAACTCAAAAGTGTCTGACAACAACTTGTTCTTGGATCATTTCCTGAACTATTTCCATGGCATAGTGAAGTATTCCATGGCAGCTTTACAATATATTCTAGATCCACAGGACACTCCATTGCATTAGTTGTAACAAAGATTGAACAAACAATTAAAATCAAAATCACCAATACCCACTTCATCTTTTGCACCTAATCAAAACCCCAGTTGCCTACTATCACATTTACCAAAACCCCTTCATTTCTCTTTTAATTGTCTTCCAATTTCAGCTGCTATCCCTATTTTTAGTTAACAAAACACCAAAATAAGCATAACGGAAAACAAAATACAGCAAAACCGAGAATCTATATCCCAATCCACCGATTTTGTTCATAACATTATACAAAAATAAATAGCAAAATAAGCTAATAATTCAATTCAGTAGATTAAATCATCAAAAATTTAGGGTTTACCTTTAAAAGGCTCCATTAAGTTGCAAAGTTTCTGAAGCTAATTTGTGGACGGGAAGAACGTAAAGTCAAGAGTGGCAGTTGAAGCCATTGAGATGAGGAATTGTAACTAAAGTTGTTTCTAAAATGTGTCAAAACTTTCCCAAAATTTTAAAGGTGGGTTCAGCTGACGTAATTTTATACTCAATTTTTTTTTTTTTTTTTTTGACAATTATATCGTATCTATCTATATATATATATATTATACTAAAAGAGAAGAAATCAATGTGGTGATGACAAATGTCACTCATTGATTGGTCTCTCTTTTAATATAAACTAGATTTAAATCCCGTGCGATGCACGGGTTAATTTTTTTTTTTTATGAGATATTTTTTCAACTTTAAGTGATAGTTAAGAATGGGTCTTTATTTATCTACTAAATTTTTAAAAAATAAATGTTTAAAATTTATCTCTTATAATCTTTTACCGGATCTTTATTTATCTATTTTTAATTTTCTCGTACTATCTTTTACTCCCTCCATTCCTTTTTGTTGTTCCCATTTCCTTTTTTGGCGTTTCTTTTTGTTGTTCCCCTACTGAATCTTTACTATTTTTTGCCATAGTTTTTTTACCAATTTACCCTAAGATTCCCCACTATTTACCAAAAATACCCTAAGATTCTACCCTTTCCCACCCACTTTTACCCCACCCACCTTATTTAATTATTTAACCTAACCCCACCCCCCTCCCTTTATAACCCGTCGCTTTCTCACACTTCACTCTCATCCCTCATTCTGATTTCTCTCTCTCACCTCTTCGGATCTCTCTCTCTCTCTCTTATTTCACTCTCTCTCTCTCTTAAAATCCCTCCCCTGTTCTTGAGAAAATCCTAGGTTTTCCGCCTCTGTTCTGGGTTTTCCTCTCCAAATCTCTCAAATCTGAAACGTTTTCGCCGAAAAACTTTCATAAAAATTACTCGGATTCATTTTCCGATCAGATCCCCTCTATGTTTGTCCCCTTTTTGGTCCCTAATCGTCGCTGATCTTTGTTTTTCTGGTACGTGATGGGTTCTTCTTTGTCTAGAACTCGAGATGATTCTGGGGTGGAAACTTCTGGTCAAAGAATCCCCGATTCCAACTGTGATTGGGGATCCAAGTGCAACTGTCCCAATAACGAGCATTCCTACTCCGCCGAATATAAAAACAATCTGTATTTGGCCCAAAAAGAAAATACGAGTACTCGAAACTATTTGGAAGAATGGTTTCGGAAGAGGGAAGTGGAGCCAGGAGAGGAGGTTGAGTCAAAATATGACGATCGGAAACCCACTCCCTCAGATCTGCGTTTTTTCGGTGAAGGAGATTCCGATGAGGTATTACTTTTGATTTTTTGCGATTTATTTAGGGTTATTTATGTCGGTTTTATTAAAATGGTTTGATGATTGTTTGCATGTCTAAAAAAGTGGGATTTGATAAATGTTGGATTTATTTAGAGTATTGTTCATTGAACTCGGATTATTTATTGGATAAGTTGCTCTGATTTCCCATTACATGTGTTAAAAATGCAGATCTGATATTATTTCGAATTTGTTGGGAATTTTTTGGAGATTTGTTGGATTCAATCGGACTTTTTATGTTATTTTTTGCTCTGTTTTCTCATTGCATGTTGTTAAAATTGAGTTCTGATTTTATTTAGATATATTTGGAAATTATTTGAAGAAAATCGGAATATTCATGTGTTTTGTTGATCTGTTTTCCCATTGCATGTGGTTAAAAATGGGATCTGGATGTATTTGGGATTTTTTTGAAATTTTTTCGGTAAAAATGGGATCTGGATGTAAAAATGGGATCTGGATTTATTTATCTTTTTTACTTCCTAGCAAAATTTATCTTTTATTATCTTTTACCGGGTTTACAATTTTAAAAGACGAACATATCTGAATCATCCACCTAAATCGCATCCATATGTCAAACTGCTAATAAAGCAACTTAATTCCGTCAAAAAGAATGCTAAAACCAGATATAATAAGCAAAAATTAGGAGAGAAGAAGTACCAATAGATTCATGTAATGGTCAGGATCAAAGGATGGGGAATTAATTGTATCCAATGTAGCGTACTTTGAAGAAAGTGTACTTGAATTAGCTACTGAAATTGTTTGATCCGTGAAATAGAAGCTCGATAAAGATTAACTCGGCAAAGAAGTAATCAACATCGTGCAACAGAAAAAATAACACCATTGAATCTTCTCGGAGACTCGGAGTCATTGAGACATGAACGTAAAGGGATATTTTCAGCAACAAAATTCACCTTAGATGGTAATACAAAGCTAGAACAACGATGTGATTAAACCATAGGTAAAAGAATGGTCATATTATACAAACTATGGAAAACCGATATGATTTTGTCCAAGGTCGTCAAAAAGTTGATCTCAGGATCTTTGAAGCAATGTTAATCATAAAATATGATCAAGATGTTAACCGAGTTAAAGAACAAATCTAAACTTTAGCATAATTCTTTGCCTTACCTAGGATAATCCTTTGCAATTACTCGTATCCATTATGGCAAATCATAAAATCATTCTTGGAAAAAAAAAAAGTAAGTACCCTACACAATGCCTACAAAGTATAAAGCATTAACAAATGAACAAATACTAATAAGGCTTACTATGAAAAATACATTCAACAAATTAAAAACAAATTATTAAGAACAAATTATACAAAACGTTTATTTGCTTAAAGGAATACGTTTATTTGTGCTGAAAGATATTTATTATCTCAATTATTCATCCCAAAAGGTTTCCCTCTTTATATATACAAAAAGGTAGAAGAGAAAGATAATTTTTTGTTGAAATCTATCTTTATCATATTATCTACTAATTTAATCATGGCAAGGGATCTAATATTTATTTTTTATTTTTTAATAAACCTAAAATATTAGTTAATAATATGTGATGATGTGGAAATCCTACGTGGACGCTCTAAATGCTCTCCAAAAAACTCCCCTTTATATATATATATTAGATTAATTAATAGAAATTTATTTTGTCATATTTAACTTACTGTATTTATAAATAATGAATATGGAAAAATTGCACATTAATATTACTATTTCCATATTGTGCTGTGATATTCCTATTTACAAGAATGTATCAATTGAAAGATATTATATGAATAACTTATATGCAAAATTTGCACAATTATTAGATAAATGTTTTGGAAGATATTATTTGGAAGCTACGTAGTATATATTTGTCCACAAAATTATTGTTGCAATTTGCATAAAATCTTATTTGGAAGATATTTGATTATACTAAGTTTTTGTGTCGTTCGACTTATTTTGACTTATTTCAGATAAAATAAGTTCAGATAAGCTTATTTAGGTTCAGTTAGGTTCAAATAATATAAGTTAAGAAAAATAAGTTTTTTTTTTCACATACAAATAAGTTTATTTCAAAAAAGATAATCTGATAAGTTAAGATAAGTTCAGTTAAATACGGATAAGTTCAGATAATATAAGTTCAAACCACAAAAGTCGTATAGAACATAGCATAATAGAGATGATCAATGTAGATCTGACAAATGGCGCTCTCTGATTTCCCTCTCTTTTAATATAAATAACTAGCTCTTAAGCCCGTTCCAAGAACGGGCAATTAGTGGTTGTTAAACTGTCTTTTAAAATTCAATTTTTTTGGAGGGCTAGCTTGTATTTGAGTAGGAATATATGATCTAAAAGAGGTGAGAAATTTGAAGGTTAAAATAATACATATACTTCATAAAATTAAATTAAATGATGAAATTAAAATTAAGTGTTAAAGAAAGAGATGAAATGGAAAACATTGAATAATTATATATGAATTAAAATGGTAAACCGATGTTGAATGGAGAATATGAAGTGGAAAAGGTGTTAGAGTCGTAAAATATAAGAAACAATTGGGAAAAAATGATGAATTAAAAAAAGGGGATGCCACATGTCAAAAAATGATGCATGAAAAAAGGAGATGCCACATGTCATCTATAGATTTATGGTTTTGCTTTTTAAATACTAGGTATAGATTAAACTTGTAATATAAATAATTAATATATCACATATTTTTACTCATGGAAATTTATAATTGTTCATAAAATTATATTTATTGTGCCATGTAGGCTCTTTCATAAGAGACAAACTTACATAATTAGAATTCATTATAAACTATCATTTCGACTAAATATGTTGAAGAATATATAAGTCATATATGTTAATATTTTAACATAATTAGAAACTCTAACAAAGCTATAAAAGAAAATAAAAATGCAGTACTCCGTAGATTATTCATATTAATAAATTTCTTAATTTTAAATCTATATACTCCGTACTATACTAAAAGAGAGGCAAATCGATGTAGAGATGACAAATGTCTCTCTCTGATTTGTCTTTCTTATAACATAAATTATGACTAATTGTAAGTACTATCAAGTTTCGTTTAGAAATTGTGTCATATATTGAGTACGAATATGTTCAGACGTTCCTTTGATCGGTTATTATTTGTAATCCAAGGAAAAATCTTCGCATACAATTCCTGATAACCGTATAGAAAATCTTATAATAGTTTAACTTGGACTATCAATTATATTACTGTAATACTATCAACTTTTTATAAATTTGTGTCATATAATGAATACGAATTTCACAACAAAAGTTAACTATTAATTTAATGTATTTAGCAAGGTCGTCTAAAAAATTTTATAGGCCCTTTGTTAACTAACAAAATGAGCCCCTAGCCATATACTTTGTTTCGTACGAAACATATACTTAATCTTAAATATCAAAAATAACTTTGCCACATTCTTATTATCGTAATATTTTTATACGGAGCACGGGTAATAATTTATTCGCTTATATTATTGAAATGTTAAGAGCATATTGATTGAAAATTTGACTAATATATCGTAATCAACTATATCCAAAGTCATAAGATCTAGATGATTAAGTTTCCTTATTATTAATATGTTTGGAATAACAAAATATTTTTTATATATTAATGTAAATGATTTGAATATCACTTTAATATTTCGTGCAAAATATAATTTATATATGTAAATGGTGAATCACATTTGATGATGGGATGAGTTTGGTTTTTAGATTGATCTGAGGACAAAGTTAAACGTAGATGATTGACTAATGTTGACTAACAAAAAGAGATTTTTGGTGGATGGCTATAAGGATAACATGTACCCACCTTGGTGATGGGGAGAGTTTGAATTGATCGGATTTGAGAATACTCACGCAATCCTAATTATGTATGTCACTTTTAAATATTTTTTTCAATATTATAGCTAATACAATCAATTTTGATAGTTTGTAATAAACTTATGTCAATATATTTAAAATTTAGTTGAAAGGAAAATTGGATTTTTATTGAACATAGTGATGCCAGAGTGTCAGTGGGCGAGTTTTTTGGGAGATCTCCCTGTGCATCCGCCCCAAATGGGCGGCGATTGAGGAAAGTTTATTGGGTGATGGGGTTAAAAAATATAATTGTCGCGGGTGAAGGGGTGATTATGGATTTTATATTGGACCCGCGTGAGTCATTAATCCTTAATCTGATTGATTATGAATATATAAAAAATGTACTATTAACTTATAATGTTTTGTTTATTTACTCAGTAACACTAATCAGACAAACGAATTTTCAGATGCTCTATAATAGAGTTTTAAAATTCAAAACTCTTTTACCAAAAAAAAAAAGTCGAGTCTAGGGGTGGGTGTGGATACACGGGAAGGGAGGTGATGAAAAGGGGATGAATTTTATTTTATACCTCTCGAGACGGAGGTTGGGAGGAGTGGGTATCGTTCCAATCGTAGATGGAGGGGATGAAGATGAGAATTATACGCGGTGCGGGTGTGCAGGCTCTGTTCCATCTCAAAGTTATCTCTAACTCATTAAAGGAAATGGTCTAGATTAGACCTGGTTATCGGGCGGGGCGGGTCAGGGTCGGTGCGGGTCAAAAGAGGGTCGGGTATTGAAAGGGTCATTTTTAGCTGGTCGATAATGGACGGGTCAAAAGAGGGTCGGGTATTGAAAGGGTCATTTTTAGCGGGTCGATAATGGACGGGTCAAAAGCGGGTCGCGGGTCAATAGCGGGTCATTAGTGGGTGGGTCAATAAACGAGCAATGAAAAATGAAAAACAAAAGAGCCATGTGCAAGTACAAGTAAATACGAAGCTATACACGTAATTTTTTGTATCATTACTATTTTAATTTTCAAAATAATTGTAGTATAAGTTTGACCCTATAATGACCCTGTCCAATAAAGGCCCTATCCAATAAGAGCCCTGCCCAATAAAAGCCCTATTAACTTGACCCTAACCCAATATCCATTGGACTACCCTGTCCAATAACCAGGTCTAGTCTAGATAGGTGTTAAGTGATCGGGTAATGAGGTTGACGGGATGACTGTGCGAGTATTAAGTGGGTATTACTATCGAAGTGAATGATGGGTGAGATAACTTTATGTTAGACACAAGTACTGGTGAATGAGAATGAAAATAATTTTATCTATGTACCCTTATTTGTTTTAATTGCTTAAGACACCGAATGAGCAATAACAAATTTATCCATCATTAATTATTTTTTATTTGGAGAATATCTATAAACTCTATTTTGATAATAATTGTATACCAGATTTCATATAATTTATATTTAGATTATAAATCGTGCATCGCACGGGTACTATACTAGTTACTATATACTAAAAGAGACACTAGGAATGACACGTGTCAATTCCTGGTGCGGTTTTTTCACGCCAAAAACCACTTTTCCAAAAAAAGAAGTGTATCTATTTTATTTTATTTTATTCTCTACCTTTATTTATAAACTATTTATGTATGAAAACAAAATTTAGTTTATAAATTATGGCAATAATAGATACGACGTAATAATAATTATTCTACATTTGTAATATTTTAGTCAAATCGTTATATTATTAATGGAAAATATATCCCTGAATATTTTGATAAAATTACCATATTAACATTTTAAATATGCACATTAATTGAATAAATTTAAACGAGTATATGTTAAAAATGTTATAACTGCAATAGTTTGGAAGATAATCAGTTAAATATTTTGTGAAAAAAATTATCAAAATCCGTGCGTGCACGAGGTCTAATCTAGTTACATTAATATACAAGTCATTTCTTAGTGCAAATTTTTTCCGCCATAAACCCTTTTCTTAGAAGAAAAAATAATTGTATCTACTTTGTTTATTATTTATGTTCTCTCCTTTTTGTATAAACTACTTCATTATGTATGGGAAAAAAATCACAGTATAAGATTATAGAATATTACAATATTAGACAATTTTAGTAATATTTTAGTCAAATAGAAATATAACTACAGAAAATATTTGCTCAATATTTTGTTCAAGTTAACATATTAAGCATATCACACATTTTGGTCAAATTATTATATTCAATATCTAAAATATATCATACGTATTAAGGATAAAATTTCATATTAGATGATTAAATAAGTAAGTTCAAAATTTATTAATTACGGATTAGCTTTAAGGGGTAAATACTTCGGTTAAATATTTTTTAAAAAGATGATCAAATAATAATTTTTGAATATCCGTGAGTGCACATGACCGAGTCTAGTATACTCAAAAACTAGATGATAGCACGGGCTTTTTAATTTTATTTTTTGTATTATAGTAACTTATAAGTACGATAAAATAAATTACAAGTTCTATAATAATGTAAATATAAAAGATAAAGGTATAAATTTTGTACGTTACAAATCAGCATTTATCTATCGTACGTATTTTACTTTGGATGAATTGTCATATCATTTATTGTCTTGCCTTGTCATATATCATTTCCTAATCACAATACCATCATCTAATTTAAGGAAAAAATAATATTATTTTAAGCTATATTTATTACTATTCCTAGTATATACTTCCTCCGTTTCAAAAAAATTGCAACACTTTTACTTTTGTCACTATTCATTTACTAACTTTGACCATAAATTTTTACTAATTTAGTAAAAGCAAATGTTATAAGTAAAATGTTGGTGGATTGATTTCATTGTATATTTTCATAAATTAAATTTTAAGATTAAAAGAAAAAGTATGATTAAAGATATTTACGGTCAAAGTTGTGTCTTGGCAAACGTGCTAATCAAAGTGTTGCAATTGTTTTGAAACGGAGGAAGTATATATATAGTGTATTGAGGAAGAGTATTTTGTTATATTGCGGAGTATAACTTTGGTCAATAGCTATAATATTTTTTCAAAACAATTTACTCCTATAAATCTAACATGTCCATTAATTAGTGATACCCCAAAAAACAACAATATTCATTTCATAGAGATGGAAAAAGTGGATGATACAGAACTTTTATTTACCAAGGTTAATTAATCTTAATTGACATTTTCTCCAATCCTATTGATTTAAAGTTATAAAGAGTATAAAACTTTATCATATTTGATATTTTTTGTCATGGATAACATTAAGTTAAATATTTCATCTTTAGGAACATTACTACTATGTAGTGTGTATGTAGTAAAAGGTTAATTAAGTATTACAATTGGGATCTAGTGAATTATGATAAAGATATTAGTTACATTCTACACTATTTATCAACAAAATTTAGCTATATTCTATGGCGAAACTTTATCATGATATTCATGACAAATGGTTAAGGTTTCAAACATAAGAAGCCAAGTTGGTGAAGTTTTGGTAAGGGATGGTACATTATATTAGTACATGCAAGTGTGACATCATCTCTATAATAAAAAGGCTCAACAAGTATTGTTTTTGCGTAACTTTTTTGGACCATTTTGTCCTTCTTTTTCTTTTTTTTCTTTTTTTTCTTTTTTTTCTTTTTTTTTTCTTTTATTATTATTATTATTATTATTATTATTATTATTATTATTATTATTATTATAAAACGTTACAAGCTTAACAAGCTACAAAGATCAAATGAACTACAAGAAGTTGGAGGGGAGCCGAGATACAATCTACAATCTGGGCCCCCACTCCTCTAGCTATGGCGAACCCGATCCTGCTGAAAATGTGGGCAGCTGCCCGTGCCCCAATGTCTTGAGCCCTGGAGTACGCCTGGACCCGCTTCAGCAAAGAAACAGCCCCTTTCTCTAATTCCCCAACAGAAGAGAAGGAAAAAGGGAAGAAACCGTAACCCAAAGCCCTACAACGTGCCCCATACTTATTCTGCTTCCGCTGCGCTGCAACCGCCACAACCCGACCCGGAACGAAGCCTGACAACCCAGATTGCGTCATAGGGGAAGACCCAGTCAAGTCAACACACACATCCAGACCACCATCCCATGAGTAAAGCAGTATATCTGCAGGACGAAGAGCTCCATCACTCTCACTAGTCAGCCCAACATCAACCTCCTTGCGAGCAGAAATCCCCGACCGATAGCAAATATCCAAAAGGGTATCACGAACAACATTATGCCGATGTTTGATACCCACAATCCCAGCACAAGACACGGCATGATCCCCATAAATGTCCCCGTCGAAAACCCGAGAGCAAGCAGAACACGGCGTCGAATAAGAGAACAACGGAATACCCAACCGATAGCAAAGAACCGAACGATAAGTCTTACCGTTCATAGTCTGGCCTAACCCCGAGATGGGGACTGCCCGCAACCAAGCCGAGGAGTGATCCCCCTGCTGTGATTTCCATAGGGCAACAAGACGCGAAGATAAGGAGAAGGCGGAATCCGCATCAGCAGTAACCTTCGTGAAATATATGTCTGCCAATTTCTTCATGAGTCTGGGGGCAGCGATCTCACTAGGGCTACGCATAAGGTCGGTCTCCACGGTCCTATTGAAAAGACCAAGAGCATCGTCAAAGGCCGGTCCCGGACCATCAACACCTGAAAGCCGAAGAAGCGAATCCTGCAAACCAGAAGACTGCAAACGGGATGCAAGAAAAGCATAATGCCGAACATCACCAGCTGAATAAACACCCAATCCTCCATAAGAATAAGGCAAGGTGGAAAGGCGCCATTGCCAGTCACCGAAACCAGGTCCCGAAGCAGTCACGATGCGCTCTAAAGAAGCCCGCAAAGCCACATCAAAGGATAATTGGGCCGCTTCGAAAAGATGAGGCGGACAAGTGCGCATAGCAAAGTAGAGTTTAGAAACTCCAGTACACGCACGAAGAAGCAACAACTCACACTGGGGATCATTAAGCTTGGCTACAGCATCCATCAACACAACAGCCTTCGACACACGCTGCGAAACCAACTCCTTACAAAAAGAGGAATCCGTACTGACTGGGCCACCAAGCAACTTAACACCAAGCGCAGGACGAGCAATATCCGTAGGAAAGACACCCTCTAGACGACTGCGGGGGTCCTCCGAAGGCCAGAAAACCTCCGTCTTCTCAACATTAACATGGAGACCTAAATGAGGACCCTCCTCCAAAATCAACTCCAAGACCTGTCCAACCACCAAAGTGTCACCAACGATAGTGCCATCGTCCAAGTACCAAGCCTGAAGAGATAGATCAAATGAGTCTCTGATTCGACACACCAATGGATGTAGAACCAGAGAAAAAAGCAAAGGGCCGAGAGGATCCCCTTGCTGTACACCCTGACAAGACCACAAGGTATGCTCCCCATAATACAGCCGCGCTGGAGAAGAGTAGCAGAATTAAACCCAACGCGAAAGAGCAGGACAATGAAGCCGTACCTCACGCAACAAAGCCGAACGATCAACTAAATTGAACGCATTCCGAAAATCCACCAATAACATAGAGAGGCCAACATCAGCCCCACGAGCCTCAACCAACCGATTGACAGTATGGAGAATGGCCTCACCACCAGCTGGAACCCCAACTCCAAACTGAAGACCTCCAAAGTAGTTTCCTAAACGCGGACCAATCAAAGCTGCCCCGACCTTAGAAACAAGGCGCCTCCAAATAGTGCCCACGGCAATAGGCCGAATACCCCCACCAGGCTTAATAAGTGGCGTAAGAGGAGCACTAGCAATGTATCCTCCAAGCTCAGCGGGACACTTTCCAGCAAGAAAGAGATTAACAACCTGAGTGATAGCATCCACCAACTCATCAGAAACAGCTACAGCAGCACCACCCAAGCAATCCAAAAGGTGTTGAGCACGCAAGCCATCTCTACCGCACGAAGTACCACGCGGAAAGCCCATAATCTGCTCCAAAACAACAGCGGAGGAAGCAATAAGGTGGTGATCAACAGGGATATCCGGTAAGGGAGGGACCGGAACGGAAGGGTGCTTTGCTTGCAAATCTGCAAGAGTAGCATCATTGTAAGGGGCAAGACCTGAGGAAGAAAGAACCCTAACGGCAGCAGTGTAGTGACCGTCAGAAATCTTTCTCTTGCATTGCTTAATATTACGCTCCGCCAAACCATGGTCGTCGTCAACATCCAATAGAGGGGGAGACACACTAGCCAATGTGTCTATGACAAGTTGCTCAGAACCACCAGGCACACCCCAAGAACGAATAGCAGAGGTGATACTCTCTTCCTGTTGCCGCCGCCTAACGCCGGAGGAACACTCACGATTACTTCGTGGAGAAAAAGTCTTGAGGACACAAAGAGGTAACACGAGCAACTGAACCCAACAAGCGATGTCATCTGGCCTGCAAATCACCTTATCAAGCGCCCCTTTCAGAACTCGCGAAAAACCCAAACGACATTTGGGAGGGATGGATTTCACAGAACGCAGCCGCTTGGACCATAAAGTGTTTAGAAGAGCAACATCAAAAGAAAAATGATGTTCTCGAGGCGCAACAGAAGTAGACAGCTCGGAAGCAGGAGCTTGCGGTTTTTGAATACCGTAGAGAGTAAAACGAATAGTACCATCCCCAGAATCAGGTGGGTCCACAAAAACCGTACTAGAACCACTGCCATGACGACACCTAATACGATGAGTATGCGTCTTGAAACAATCTCCACATAACCAAATTCCCATACGACGAAAGGTCACCTCAGCCGTAGTAAAAACCTGCAAATTGGTAGTAAGGGAATGACGGGTAACATCCCGCACACCGAAGCAACAATGACGATCCCGTAAGTGAGTAAGCAGAGAACTCCTCACCAAACCACGCCCACCACCATCCTGGCACCCGCTAAGACCCACAAAAGGGCAATGAAACTTTTCCACGGAAGCCGCCATATCAAAGCACTTCAACCAAAAAGTAACTCCAACGTCACTGCACCGGAAACTGAAACTGAACGCACCGAATCTGATCACCGAAACTGAAATCAAATGCCCCAAACTACCAGAAACACAACACCCAAAACTGAAACTGAATTCGCAGCACAAAACACTTTCTGCCTTGAATATTACCACAGATATGCCGTGGCTGATGACTGAAGAACGCACCACACAACCACAACGCACAACCCTGCTAAAACCACAGCCAAACCGAAAACTGCCACACAACACCACTGAACCAGAAACACCAAACCCACAGCAGAACCGCAACCCACACTGCCGTCGCAACAACCCCACCGCTGACGAAAACAACTGAGAAATCGAGCCCTACAAACTGACCGAAAACACGCCTGAAAGCCTTGAATGCCGCCTGAAAATCGAGCCCTACAAACTGACCGAAAACACGCCTGAAACGCCGGACAATAGCACCGGAAAACAGCACCGGAAAATCGAGCCCTACAAACTGACCAAAAGCACGCCTGAAAGCCTTGAATGCCGCCTGAAAACCGATAAAAACTGCACCCAATAGACGCTGCCAACTGCTCCAAAACGCCCGCAAAACGCTTTAAAAACACCCTCAAACTGCCTGAAAATCGCCGACTAATCTCAGGCAATCCACGCCGGCGATATTGCCACCGGATTAACGTGGAACCGACGAACGTGAAAGCCCTAATCCCCCATAATCACCCCTTTGAGAGAAACGTGAAAAATTATTATTATTATTATTATTATTATTATTATTATTAATCAAATGCTAACAAAGTCAAATATTTTACAAATAGTTAGTGGGAAGCCGAGATACAATATGGGCCCCCACTCCTCTGGCTATAGCAAAACCTATCCTGGTGAAAATATGAGCAGCAGCACGAGCTCCAATGTCCTGTGTCCTAGAAAACATCTAAATCCGCTTCAACAACGCAACAACATCCTTATCCAGCTCCTCCAAAGAAGAGAAAGAGAACGGAAGAAAGCCATAACCAATGGCCCTGCAACGTGCTTCGTACTTGACCCGCTTCCGAACAGCAGCATCAGTCACAACCCGGCCAGGAGCAAAGCCAGACAACCCAGATTGTGTCAAAGGAGATGATCCCGTCAAGTCAACAAAGTCAATCAAACTACAAAATATTAGTGGGAAGCCGAGACACAATCTCGGCCCCCACTCTTCTAGCTATAGCAACGCCTATCCTGGCGAAAATATGAGCAGCAACACGAGCCCCAATGTCCCGAGCCCTAGAGCTAGAACTTCTGAACCCGCTCCAGCAACGCAACAACATACTTATCCAGTTCCCCCAGAGAAGAAAAAGAGAAAGGAAAAAAAACCATAACCAACTGCCCGACAACTTTCTTCATAGTTGACCTCGACTAGCCACATCAGTTACAACTAATGAGCGACATTTATGTCGCTCTAAACCTCTATTTTCATATCATTTTATGTAGTTTTTTTTTTCTTATTTCATCCTTTATCTTATGGTTTTTACTTCTATTTCTAGTTTTAGGTTAACTCCTAATAATTCTTAGTTTAGATCATTTTCCTTAGTTTTATTTCATTCGTTTATTTTATTTTCGGATTTTTCATGAAATGCCCCCGATGTTTGCTTTAATGCACCAAATACCCCTAAACTTTTCAGAATGCACCAAACACCCTTGAGGTTTTAAAAAATAACACAAAATGCCCTTAATGAGCATTTTCCGTCCATTCTGTTAAGTCACCGTTAACATGAGTTAATACGACAGAACTGTTACGAATACAGTACGGGTTTAAAGCTTCGGCTAATACTCAACCTTAAGGGATTTTTGGTGGATATTTGGTACCGATTTCTGGATTTCGGAGGCCAGTATTTACAGTGCAACTTGGCTGAATAAGATAGACGTTTGAAGAGCTTAAGATTTACTAAAACTAAAATTCCAGTGATAGCCTGACTAGCGCTGGAAATACACAACACTGGTTGGGACGCGTCAGATCTGTCAGTTGTTGAGTCATCGACAACTCATTCTGGAATTCCATTCGGGTCGTGATGGGGTGAGAACCAAACTGTAGCGCCAAACTGTAGTGGCGTTGGGTCGGCTGCGGTAGAAATAAACGGTGCGTATGTGCCACGCGCTAGAAATAACCAGCGCTGGTAAATTCCATCAAGGCGTTTTACTAGATCCTTCTGGTTTGTTCCGGACTCTTTCTCTTTCACGGTCTTATCTCTCCTATAATACTAGTTGGAGTGCAACTGTTATCTTTTCCCAAGGATTAATTGCAGTAATCTCTTTGAATATCTATCTTGTACGGCTGCTATATCTGGTAGCTTTTAAGCATAGTAGTTACTATAAATGACAATTACTAAAAATGGAAATGTGGGTTTCCGGATCACGTCAGTCAGTCGTAGGATGTTCGTTGCGTACTTAGGAAAGTGTTGGCAAGTAGTGTTTGGTTTCATCGTCGAATCTCCCACTACGGGGTCAAATGTAGGCGTCTACACACGCTAGAATATTTTTAATGAATTTTGAAGATTTATGTGGAGAATATTAATAACGGTGGAGCAATTAGGTTTAATCCGAGTTTATTAGCGTGTTGAGTTTAGGGCCTTAGTACGGAACGAGCCCAAAATGTTTTGAAAATCACTTGATGAATAATGAAGATGTGAAATTATTTTTTTGCCTTTTTCATGAGTGACATACCTTCAATTTTCCTTCTCAATGTCCGTGTCCGACCAAGTGTATCTCTTAAATAAATATGGAGGGAATAAGTTGCAATTATGTCTATAATTTCAATCAGGCCCTATACGTTTATTCTCTCAATTTACTTTCCTGAAATATCACGTCTAATAAGTTTCAATAGGGATCTATAACGTCAATCGTGTTTAATCAAGTACAATAAATTCAAAACAGTTCAAATGATATAAGATGAAGATAATGCACCCTAATTAACCAAATCAATTAGAGGATTTGCCAGGAAAATCACAAATACAGTTGGCGATTTGTCGGAGAATCAGGAAAAAATCATGTTCGCAGGCCTGTTAACCGACCATACAAAGTAGTTTCTAATTTTTGTTTGTTTTCAAATTTCAAGTTGATGATTCCCCCTATTTCACATATCTTTCAAATTCATAAACCAAAAAGAAAAATACAAACATTGATATAGAACACGCCCTATAAGTCCGTTTTACTGGGTTTTTTTTACCCACTTGAGTTTCCAAAACTTCCACCAGAACCCCCCTCAAATCAGGTTGATGCTTTAATAACTTTTCTGTTCGGAAAAGTTTTCAGGCCACAATTTGCAAACGATGGATAATAAGAGAGATTGATTAAACAATACTATTACCTATGACCCCCTACGGAGAATTCAATCAACCACGTAAATGTTTTAGAAGCAGCTATCATTGTTGCAGTGAACTTCAGTGCGCCGAAATAAGAGAGGGAGCAGAGCAGAGCAGCACAGGGAGGCTGTAATTACATGTTACAATAATTTGACAGTTAATCCTCATCCTCTGTCTCCTCATCATCGTCGTCGTCATTATTTTCGCGGTACCTCCTTCCATCTTCAACATTGTCACGGTCTTCTTCTGTTTCTTCACTATCTTCTTCATCATACTCTGTTTCCCCTTTAACATCATACTCTGTTTCCCCTTTAATTTGCCAAGGTTTTTTAACAATATTTACTTTAGCAGGAGAAACACCAGAGCCTTTACGTTGTGACATCTTGGATGGAGGTAATTTCAAATTTGGCTTAGGCCTACTCTGTTTCAAACTCTTCCAACTTGACCGTTTGTTGGCATAAGCATCTTGGTCACTGGCTTCATCCATCTCATGATCAACATTATTAGCTTGTGGAGTCTTGGCATTTTCTTCTGCATAGTGACCAGGATGTTCTCTCCTCAAATGGAGGTTCAATTTATACTCGTGGATGTAAGCCTTGTCACATCCTTCATAAGGGCATGTAAAAGGTCTGTCCGATGATGCAGAATACGTTCCACTAGCAGCCTTTGGAGTCTTTACAGGCTTTTCCACTGGCGGGGTGTATTTTGGCACTTCAGCTGAATTCTGAAATAATCACAAATTAATCCAACACCAATACATGACAAAGAAAACTCCAATCCCATTTATCTAAAATCAGAGGATAAAACTGTGTGGGTACTCCAAAGAGAAAATATAGCAGTTCAAGTCTTAATTTGCCTAATCGCAGCAAAGCAGTCACGCACATGTACATTGTGTCCTAAAACACCAGGACAATTCCTACATAAGGACAAATTGAAGAGTGGACTTTTTCTCATTGAAATGGACCTTTGAATTCTTTAAGTGAGCTTTCAGTTGATCTTAGCTTATCTCACTGACTTAGCCCTTCTTATCAATTAAATCTATGAACTTCGTAACCTTTAGATTAATGTGGTGATTGATTCTCAATATTTTGTATCTTAAACTTAGTTCTTTATTTACGTAGTATTTTAAAAGCTAACACCAAAACTAGGAAGAAAGAGAACATTTTATTTGATTTCTATTCTCGTATAGCTTACCAGTTACTAGTGTTTTGCGAGAAAATGTTGGACAAATATTCATTTTAAGCTGCCCAATAAACACATCAATTATCTATGTAATCAGAAGGAAAACCACCCCATAAAACAGATAACAACCACCCTTCATTATCCATTATAATCCTACAGTTGAATAGTTAGGGCCTGGGACTCTGGGAGTAGTTTGTCTGAAATCCCAGGGGTGTCACAGAGAAAACAGATAAGATGGCTGGCTTCATAGTGAACAAAAGGTCTTGTATGCACAAGTTGTACAATAAATTTATTGTACACCAACATAACTTTTACCCAGTTTTCTATAACTTTTACCCAATTTTCTCTAACTTTTATACTATTAAAAAATAAGTTGATAGATAATCATTTAAAAGGGCTAAATGATAAATTTTATACATTATTAGTGATTTTGAAGAAATATTTTTAATTAAAATGAAAAATTTTATTAGTAAAAAATAGATAACTTTTACGTATATAAGGGTAACTTTTATGCATTTTACGTTAACTTTAACTTCGGTGTACAATATTTATCGGCTTATCGCACACCCATTGTAAATAAGAATTTGTGCATAGTGAAAGGTTTTACATTTTCATAGTTGGGAATATTTACATTTAATCTCCAATTCGAAGTTATTCGTTTAATTTTCCTTTATTTATTGTTGAATACCAAAAATTAAAATTTAAGAACAAGAATCTAATGGAAATGGCCTTCTATAGGTCGTGTATGATTCGGAGAGCTCCCCCAAGCTGCTAGTCATTTAGGGCATTTGGATGTATTTTGGAAAATTTAGGGGTATTTGGTGAATTTTGAAAACTTTATGGTATTTCATAAAAAACTCGGGGTAGTTCATAAAAAATCGTACAAAACTCGGGGGTAGTTCATAAGAAAACCGTAAAAACTAGGAGTCAAACTAGAATAACGAAACAACGTAGAATGGCATAAAAACTACATAAACTTAATAAATAAAAGAGAGATAGAATGCACAAAGCACAGACCTTTTCATGGTGAGATGCGATATGATTTTTCAGCTTATATTCATGTGCATATCTCTTTCCACAATCAGAATATGGACAGATGTGATAATTTTCTTGTGAATGTGTTTTCATATGAGATCTCAAATTGAAATCCAGAGAAAAAGCCTGCACATGGGTACCATATATGAGTAAGAAAGCCGGCAAAGAAAATATTCCAGCAAATTAAAACAGGACTGCATGAAAAAAGAAGCATGCATGAACTTCAATAACACAAATATATCATGTGTAATACAGGAGATGAACCGGATTACAATGCGACACAGGGGACCAAGCTGCGCAACAAGTTAACCAAAAGGAACTGACATTGAGAAACTGGATAGTGAAGTGTCACTATTGAAGTTAATCATGCAGCACAAACTGCCGACCTGCTTGTTTCAAAACTACTAAGGTTAAGAATGAACCATGCTTGAGTGCCCAATGGTTTGATAGCTCAGGAAATAATCCACGTATCAAGGAATCCATGGCTAGAAAGGACTGTCATTGTCTAATAACCGTTGGTAAAACATATTTTAAACTGGATCAAGGCAGCACTAAGCCTAAAGGAAAACTTCTGAATCCTTGGCAGTAGGAAGAGAAAGCAGATAAACATCAACCTAAAGACAGCTCATTTCTTCCCTTTTAGACTATTATATTTTTCTAAATACAGTAGTTACATTTGCATAAATTTAATTTCAAAAAAGGCCTTTTAATTTTTAGAAACATGTTGTAGGTTAAGTATATCCCCATGTATACTCAGAGAATATTAACACTGAGACTATTTGATATGTAGGTTAGCTGTACTAATTGCTCAAGGAGAAGCATTACGGGAGAAGCAACTTGTTTTCTTATTACTGAGAAGTTGACTTCTATCTCTCTGAAAGGAAGAAACCCAAACCGTCAAGATGGACCTTAACCCAAACCCAAAAACAGCTTGATTCGAAAAACATATTAGCTCTTAGCAAGGTAAGTTGGTGCTTCCCGTCCAAAAAAAATGGAAAGTTGGTGCTTCCCTTCCAAAGAAAACGGAAAATTGGCGCTTCAGTGTTGTTCTCATTCTATTTTCATACCCTGAGATGCTTGTGTTAGTGTGCGGCTTGTCTAAACCCTATTAATAGAGCAGCAAGACAGAGCAAGAAGTGAAATGAGAGAAAGAAAGTTCCACACTTAAGGGGAGGAAGAAAAACAATCCTTAAAAATCTTCCATAGTTCCATCACTTCAATGTTAAGTAGCAATCAGACAAATTTCAGTTTTCAGATGTACTTGTGTGCATTCTGCATCACAAACGTTTTCTGGCAAGTAGTTGATTACTGACCTAGTAAAGATAGTTGAAAGATAGATGGATCACCTTACCACATCCCTCGTGAGGACATACGAAGTCTCTCTCACCAGTATGGATAAGAAAGTGTCTCTTCAATTTTGAACTGTCCAAAAATTTCTGCAGAATAAAAGGAGTCAAGTGCTTATGATACTATACACAACCCTGAAAGAAACTACACATGATAATAAACAAATGGTAACAACACTAAAGAACAGAACCACAGCGCAATTAACAAATATGTCATAAGATTTGCAGCACTACCAGAAATCAGAATATCAAAGCTAGTCATAGGAGTTAAGCCAATGAAGGACATGTCTAATACTTCCTCTATTCCAAATTAGCTGACAAGTTCCATTTTGGCAATTTGGCACATATATTAAGGAGATGTGAAAGAGAAAAGGAAAAAGATTAAAAGACCCCTCAATTCTTAATTAAACTACCCACCCCTACTCACTGACCCACCTATCCTTCCCTTTGACAAGTGACAGAACATCCAGCCACCTCCTACCCCCCCCCCCCCCCGCCCCGTTTTCCTCAACTCCTACACCCTATCACCACCTTCACATCCACCTAAACACAACCATGATGAATTGACCACCTGAATGTATAGCAAGAACTCGACACAAAGCCAAATAGCCGATGTCGAAGACAACCAAATTGAAGTACAAATCTAGAATTGGAAAAGTTCAAGAGAAGAGAGCCAAGTGAGAAGAGCAGAGGAAGAACAGTTGGTGGAGTAAACAACACTCTGGAAGTTCCCTCCATTTACGACGATGGTCAAGAGGAGAGAGACTGCAAGATTAAGGTTCCAGTTGACCAGTTGTAGCTGGGACTGCCCCGAATTGAGTTAGATAGGTGGTTTGCTGCTACTTTCGGCGTTTCTCCCTCTTCTTCCGCCATGGATGGTGAAGTTCAGGTGATGAACAATGAACATAACCTAAGCTTAACATGGTGGACTTATCTCTCCTCCCCTATTTTCCCCTTTTTCTTCCCAGCACCACATTTGGAATCAAACAATAAATGATCAAATTAAAGAGAAGGGATTTATGTTCTAGCTTCACTTGCAGATCTGGGTTAGAGAAGGAAGGGGAGAGAAGAGGGGTTATAAAAACAGCGAGGATAATTTTGACATTCTAACACACAAGCTTTATGCAAAATAGAAACGTTTCAACTAAAAAGAAATTTCCCAAATAGGACTATGTGTGAGCTAATTTGGAATGTAGGAAGTATAATCCTATTTTTTATAATTGCACTATTTGATGTTTCACGCTTCCCAATGCAAAACTTTAGCCATTAGTATCTTTTACTATCCATTAGTTAAAAGTATAAAAGTTCGATATTTTGAAAATTTACATCGGGACAAATCTAACAAGATCGCACATGACTAAAAATCCTTATGTGTAAATTAAAAAAAAAATTGATAAAAGAAAGTGTGTGAATAGTGTGAAATTGCAAATGGTGCAATTATTAAAAAAAAACAGAGGAAGTAGCTCGCAATGTTTGACAAGTATACTTTTTCCTCATTGTTCTGACACCCAACAGTGCCAAGATTTCTTTGTCCATTTACATTTAAAATAATTGTCTCAAACAAATTCTTACAAACATTAAGCCGTAAGAACTTCACAAAGATGACAAACTTGGTGATAACACAATATGTAATTGTATCCAACATAAATTTAAGCAAGGCAAGAGTAAGAATGTACTGAGAAGGATAGTATCTTAATTTCTTCCCATTACTTTCCACAAGCAAACGTGAGACTATGTCAACCTCTACAGAATGAAGGTATTGATGGTAAAAAGTTGAAGTATGGAGATAAAGCAGAGTTTAATATTAATGAAATTTTTTCCTCAGATTAGTCACTTAAAAAGAAGCCCCCAAATAATTAAATCAATGCATAACCTGCTTCATAGCTACAAATATTATAACTTCATTTTCTTGCCAAGTTAGTTTTGACAAGTTAGGACCCAGAATCATATAGCATAAGTTTACAGTAATGTTTTTTTTCTTTTTTGAGGAAACCAGTAATAGGAGTTTGACATACAGAAACATTCTCTGTTATAAAAAACTCATGCTCAGGCTTAAAAATCAACCAACAGGACGTGAATTGAGAGGTAAAGCCATAAGAGACTTCTTGTAAAACAAAGGCCAAATATGAGATACCTTTCCACACCCCTCATAGTGACAAACATATTGCCGTTCTCCATGGATGTGAGAATGCTTCCTCAAAGCTCCAGCATCAATAAAAGTCTTTCCACAACCTTCATAGCTGCAGAGAAAAAGAACCTCGGTTGTTGGTTCGGGCTCTGGTTCTGGTGCCTCAGGTTCTTTAGCCTTCTCTTTCAAAGCCTTCAACGCGTCCTCTGAAAAAAGGAGGGGGAAAATCCAAGAAGTCGGATGAATATTTGGTATAGCTACAAAGGATAATTTAACAACTGCAAGTAAATCGGGGCAGTGCACACATATCTAGCACATGAGACAGGCGACTCCTTGTAAATAATTTTAATCAAGCGACACAGGCTTCTTGAAAGCTTGATTAGTCATCAACTCCAAGCACATGAGACAGGCGACTCCTTGTAGATAATTTTAATCAAGCGACATAGGCTTCTTGAAAGCTTGATTAGCCATCAAGCGACACAGGCTTCTTGAAAGCTTGATTAGCCATTAACTCCGATATGTTAACTTGGATTAAAAGCATAAATGAAGGAATGACATTCTGAAGCAAGAAGGGAACCCCAACTACTCTAATTGATAATTATGCTGCCGTAGAACACACCGTCTTTCTTTTAATTGCGTAAATAAGAAGTATCCTCTTCCGTCAACCAAATACTGACCTTGCCGTATGTAAGAAAGGGATGAAAGAAATAGACGTGACCAACAAGAATCAGACAGAACAGGACGACTTACTATGTCATGTTTGTCACTTGATATTTCAGAATTTTAAACCATCCATTCAATTTTTTCCATCAACTATTAAAATTATATGACTAGATTAAAACTTTCAGGTTCATATGTAAATATGACTTCATGTCCTAGCTCAGAAAAGTTCGGAAACGGGACAAAGGGCCAACAAGAATAGAAGAAGGAATCAAACGGGACTACGAGAGTACTTATCCACAAAAAGGTTAAATGAAGATACAAACCAAGCGCACGCAGTCACACACAATCTAAATCCACAGAAAACAAAGGAGAAAATGCGATTTTTCCTCAAGACTCTATTGTAGTCAACCCCATAACAAAGAGAAATAAAAAAGAACTTCAAAATTTGAGGAGAGACAAGAGCTACATGTACTTAAACTTGTGAAAAGCTTGACCAAAGATGAGTAAGTTGACCTGTAATCCATTTTAGAAGATAGCATTTCCCTCCAGTTGCCACAACGTCTTGAGGTACCCTACAAAAGGCCACCATCTTATAAGAAATTGTGATTGATGATAACATAAAAAGGGAAATTTGCAGAAATAAAACAATGGAACATAATAAGTACGGCATGCCAGTGTCCACAAGACCACAAGTGCTCTGTTGTCTTGGGTTTAATAGCAAGAAAAACACACCAAGTCCAACAAGGGCAAGTCGGGCAACAGTGATGTGTGAGCACCCGAAGTGGAAAACTTTTCTACTTTGGGTGTCTTAACAATAACTTGGGAAACAAATGATGGAAAATTTTGGTCATTTAGAGGATTAGAAGGGGCGAAAAAAGGCTTATTGTGGGGCGCAAAAGCCGATCAAGAACAAGCAAGATTCCCAGCACAAATATGCTTTATTTGTGAGTCAAACTGAAGTAAAAATGTCGTTGGACAAACAGTCACCTCTTCCTGGTTACACCCTAGCCTTTGACATGTCTTTCACTCGAGCGTTTTTAAATGACCCCTTTCTTGAAAGGATATTGTGGACAACTAGGTTAATTTAACTCGTGGTTTGCCTCCTTAAATATATACTGTAATGAAGTTTTGAAAGCCCCAAAAGATCTGAATGTACTGAAGGTAGAGACTCGGAGAATTTTTAACTCAAGGTATTTTGTTGCTTGTGTTGAACTGTTGATTCAATTGATTAACTTAATTAATCCTATGTGGGTTGAGCTTTTGACTTTTGTTGGCTACACTTATGCTTGCTTTGCTCTTACTGCTTTGTACCATAATATAATCCAAGAAGACCCTTGACTTTACCGTCTTGATCTTTACACATTGGAGGGTCAAATCATATTCCTGTTTTATTATCACACAAATTTGATAAGCGGCAATCCTAGAATTTGCAGAAATGTTGATAACCAGGGATAGTGCAGGAAGTGATAGAGAGATTACTAGATAGGGCAGAGTGAGTGCTTATCAAGGAGAAATACAAGAGTCAATTAGCAAGAGACAATAAGCAAGAGATCATCATATTATTAAGAATAAATTGTTTTTAAAACCTACAAAGAGCAAAAATTTGTTTTTTACCACCTAAAAAACTAAAACTTGTATTTTACCACCTGGAAAAAAATTAAAACTTGTTTTTTACCACCCGAAAACAGAAAAATAGATGAAACCGTATGTGGGGCCCACTAATTCAATTTCCCTCCATCTTTTTACGCTCCTTCTACGATTTTCTTTAACTCTTTCACCCTCCTCTCTTTACTGCCATTGAATTCTGTCAATTTTGTGAAATAATGGGAGGAAAATTTATGTGAATAAAACAAGTTTAAATTATTTTTAAGGTGGTAAAATACAAGTTTTAGTTTTTTAGGCGGTAAAAAACTATTTTTCAACTTTTTTAGGTGGTAAAATTAATTTTTCCTATTATTAAGGTATAGCGCAACATGGTCAAGATGGAATCAAGTTATCATTTAGGATGATAATGACTGAGTAACTATCACGGAAGTCAGCAAATTAATTAATCCATTAGCCAAAAAAATCCCAAGTCAAATCTCTAAAATGCTACCCCAGAAGAAGGCAGAAGTAACTTGAAATGTTTGATGCTGATTGGTAAAGTTTGACAATGTTAAACTTAAAAGTTAAAAGCTAGTCTCACTAAAATTCCTGCCACCTTTCCTATATTAGCAATTACCTTGTAAATGACTGCAGGCCCATTCATGAATAAACATACAAACATATTCTCAATATTGTCCTCTTGGAACTCCTCTATCATCAACATAACGGATTGTCTTCCAATAATTGCAATTGAAGTAAACTACGGGACTTTTTGTTTTGTTTTGGCAGGCAAGTTACAACACATTCTTTACTTTCAATACCACTATACGCCACACACTAAGGCTAGGGAAAACCTTCTAGGAAGGACTCCCTTATAAAAAAACCTTAGGCTAAAAAACAAAGCTAGGCTAAAAAGCCTTAAAAACAACCTATATATCACAACACAGTTACAAGAATAAAACCACTCAAAATCTTTTCAACTAACATTTTTATGCCATGTATTCTATTATTTACACTTTCTTTTGTGTCAACTATGCTGCTCTGAGGTTTTGTACACTTCCTTCCCAGGCAATATTTGTACAGGATATTTTAACACACCGACTTTTCATTCTTCTGCAAAATACCTTTGAACCAAGTATCTACGTAGATCCGATTTCTCATGTATTTTTTTTTTATTTAGTTTCTGAGGGAAACGGCACTTCTCATGTATTGGTAGATCTTTCCAATACAAACTCTTCATTTCTTCTCAATTGATACTTCAGAAGTACGAAAGTTGAACTAACCAGTTCATTCCACCATAGTTATTATGATAAAGCACATCGATTTTACCATAATCTAGTCAATAAACAATGCAAATAGAGTATTCATCATCTAGCATGCCTTAATTAACAAGGTACGAAATATCACCACTCCCATGTCAAAAGATCCTCCAACCTAAACATGCAAATACTACTTAAATTTTACAACTAGGGGTGAGCAGTACAATGATTAATCAAGTGGAATTCAATCAGCAAGAGGTAGTTCGCGCAGATTGGGGTCAATTTTCTTGAAACATAAACATGCAAATACAAAAATCAGCGGTAACAACCAGATGAACACCAACTATTCTGGGCAACTATCACGACTTATAAGACAGGGATTTTATGATTGATTATCAAATTCAAAACTATATCTAAGTACCAAAAAAAAAAAAACAAAGAACAATCACACCAACAAAAAAAATTGCGAACGGAAAGGGTAATAATAAAAGGAAAAAATAGGAAAGAAAGAGAAATACCATTCTTTAACCCATTTCAAAGCTGGTGTTTTAGATTTTACAATTGGTCGTCTGTAGAACAAATTATGCGACATCGACATCTGAGTCTCCATCTCCTTTCTATCTATTACCACGAAATTGTGAAAATTGATGATGGCGGTTGAAAATATGATGAATACAAATTAGGGTTTCGAGGAGAGAGAAAATCGGGAACAATGGCGGTTTTGTGCCATAACAAAAGCCATGACTAGTTGAAAGTTCATACCCATTAATTGTTGTTTCGAGCATTTAAAATACACAAATTTAAAAATTTACGACCACAGTGGGAGTCGAACCCACGACCTTCTGATCCGAAGTCAGACGCGCTAATCCACTGCGCTATGCGGTCACTGCGGGAGTATTTGAATATTTTATTTATATATACCGTCTAGTTAAAAATACACGCATCATTCTCCTCTAGGCACTATTCATCAATCAAGTTTGACAATATTTCTTTCACTATTACGTAAAAAAAAATTGTTAAATTCATATCAATGCGAGGATTTCAAATATTAACTTTATAATTTTTACTTATACGCATCTAGAAATACTAATGTTTAAAGAAACGTGTTGGAATACGTGCAAAAAGAAATGTTGTATGTATTATGGAACGTAGGTAGTATTGTATGTCTCAAATTATAATAAAGTCACCGGGGTGTATTTTTTTCCGATAAAACGTTGATTTATTTCACCTGATTGAACTTTTTAGGTCCTTGTTGGACCTTATTTGACTTACTGAAATTTATTAGACTGAAATTTCAAACTTCAATACATAAAATATTTACAATAATTAATTGTTAAACCATTAATAATTATTATACATTAATATCCATAAATTAATTAGCTAAAAAGTAATAAAATTATTATTTTCTTTATCTATTGATAATTAATAATTTATGCTAGTATTAATAATGCGACTCCAGTATAAATTATGAACTTCATTTTAAAAAGGAATTTTTGTGTTTACCACCTAAAAAAGGTTTGAGTTTGTGTTTTACCATCTAAAAATCTCAAACTTTTGTTTTACCACTTAAAAAATTTAATAAATTTTGTTTTACCACCCTTAAAAGCAAATTAAGTAATTCATCGGAGCCTTTATCGATTCAGACTTCCCAGTTGGTTGAGTGAACTACTACGTATAAGAGAAGATCCAGAAGATTCATAATTGTACCTAAAAATTCCCAAGTAATCACATTTTGTATCCAGTAGCAGTGTAGCACAGTGATCAAAATAGTATTCCCATGTTCGAATGAACTTGTCGTCGAATCCAAGAGAAAGGAGTTTGCTAGAATGCGGAAATAATAAGTGGTCGGAGTAGTAAGCATCAAAATCTTGCTTGCTAAATTTGGAAGTATTTATTCGTGGAATCGTGGTTTGATTGAGTAGCCTTTGATTCTCCATAAAGGATTTTCGCCAGTATCTTAAAGTTTGACAGTAGTGAGGTCCAATATTTTCGATATGTTCCACACTATAGTTAAGAAAAGAAGTTAAGAGTAGAATCTCCTATAAACTCGTTCTTATAATTATATTGCTTCAATTTTTGTTAATGTCCAGAATATTTATAAGGGGGTTGCGGGTACTAGCAATAACCGTTACCTCAACCGTTGTTTTATACTTCCCGTCTGATGGATCGTTCTTCCTGAGCTCCAAGTGAGATTTCTTTCAGAATATTAAATTAGTGAATTAGTACTACAACGATAAATAAAATCTAAAATAAATTTATAGATAGTGAATTTTGAAATAATTAATTTAAATATAATATAATCTTTGAAAATGTTATTAAACGTCATTTCAATCAATATATTCAATCAATATATATATATATATATATATATATATATATATATATATATATATATATATATATATATATATATATATATATATATATATATATATATATATATATATATACAAACTACTTTCTTTGTGTGTCGGTAAAAAAAACATGCTTTTTTGGAGAGAGATACTATTTCACCAATCAAGTCACAGGTATCTAACATATTCCTACCTAACGATTTTCCAATTCGATCCGATCTATTAGTTCGTAAAACTATTTACTCGATCGCAGACATTTCTGGAACACCTCTAACAGAGGGACAACTAGTCCATTTTCAAAGAACTTATTGTCAACCTCTTTCCGATATGAATCTATCTGATTCAGAAAAGAAGAACTTGCATCAGTATCTCAATTTCACTTCAAACATGGGTTTTATTTACACTCCATGTTCTGAGAAATATTTACTATCGGAAAAGAGGAAAAAACGGAGTCTTTGTCTAAAGAAATGCGTTGAGAAAGGGCAGATGTATAGAACCTTTCAACGAGATAGTGCTTTTTCAACTCTCTCAAAATGGAATCTATTCCAAACATATATGCCATGGTTCCTTACTTCGACAGGGTACAAATATCTAAATTTTCTATTTTTAGATACTTTTTCAGACTTATTGCCGATACTAAGTAGCAGTCAAAATTTTTTATCTATTCTTCATGATATTATGCACGGATCAGGTATATCATGGCGAATTCTTCAGAAAAAATTGTGTCTTCCACCATGGAATCTGATAAGTGAGATTTCGAGTAAGTGTTTACATAATCTTCTTCTGCCCGAAGAAATGATTCATCGAAATAATGAGTCACCATTGATATGGACACATCTGGCATCGCCAAATGTTCGGGAGTTCTTTTATTCAATCATTTTCCTTCTTTTTGTTACTGGATATCTCGTTCGTACCCATCTTCTCTTTGTTTTCCGAGCCTCTAGTGAGTTACAGACAGAGTTCGAAAGGGTAAAATCTTTGATGATTCCATCATACATGATTGAGTTGCGAAAACTTCTGGATAGGTATCCTACATCGGAACCGAATTCCTTCTGGTTAAAGAATCTCTTTTTGGTTGCTTTAGAACAATTAGGAGATTCCCTAGAAGAAATAAGGGGTTCTGCTTCTGGCGACAACATGCTATTGGGTGGTGGTCCCGGTCCCGCTTATGGGTTCAAATCAATACGTTCTAAGAAAAAAAATTTGAATATTAATCTCATCGATATCCTCGATCTCATAAGTATCATACCAAATCCCATCAATCGAATCACTTTTTCGAGAAATACGAGACATCTAAGTCATACAAGTAAAGAGATCTATTCATTGATAAGAAAAAGGGTGAACGGTGATTGGATTGATGATAAAATAGAATCATGGGTCGCAAGCAGTGATTCGATTGATGATGAAGAAAGAGAATTCTTGGTTCAGTTCTCCACTTTAACGACAGAAAAAAGGATTGATCAAATTCTATTGAGTCTGACTCATAGTGATCATTTATCAAAGAATGACTCTGGTTATCAACTGATTGAACAACCGGGAGCAATTTACTTACGATACTTAGTTGACATTCATAAAAAGTATCTAATGAATTATGAGTTCAATACATCTTGTTTAGCAGAAAGACGAGTATTCCTTGCTCATTCTCAGACAATCACTTATTCACAAACCTCGTGTGGGGCTAATAGTTTTCATTTTCCATCTCATGGAAAACCCTTTTCGCTCCGCTTAGCCCTATCCCCCTCTAGAGGTATTTTAGTGATAGGTTCTATAGGAACTGGACGATCCTATTTGGTCAAATACCTAGCGACAAACTTCTATGTTCCTTTTATTACGGTATTTCTGAACAAGTTCCTGGATAACAAGCCTTAAGGTTCTCTTATTGATGCTAGTGACGATATTGATGCTAGTGACGATATCGATCGTGACCTTGATACGGAGCTGGAGCTGCTAACTATGATGAATGCGCTAACTATGGATATGATGCCGGAAATAGACCAATTTTCTATCACCCATCAATTCGAATTAGCAAAAGTAATGTCTCCTTGCATAATATGGATTCCAAACATTCATGATCTGGATGTGAATGAGTCGAATTACTTATCCCTCGGTCTATTCGTGAACTATCTCTCCAAGGATTGTGAAAGAGGGTCTACTAGAAATATTCTTGTTATTGCTTCGACTCATATTCCTCAAAAAGTGGATCCCGCTCTAATAGCTCTGAATCAATTAAATACATGCATTAAGATACGAAGGCTTCGTATTCCACAACAACGAAAGCACTTTTTCACTCTTTCATATACTAGGGGATTTCACTTGGAAAAGAAAATGTTCCATATATACTAATGGATTCGGGTCCATAACCATGGGTTCTAATGTACGAGATCTTACAGCATTTATCAACGAGGCCCTATCGATTAGTATTACACAGAAGAAATCCATTATAGACACTAATACAATTCGATCCGCTCTTCATAGACAAACTTGGGATTTGCGATCCCAGGTAAGATCGGTTCAGGATCATGGGATCCTTTTCTATCAGGTAGGAAGAGCTGTTGCACAAAATGTACTTCTAAGTAATTGCCCGATAGATCCTATATCTACCTATATGAAGAAGAAATCATGTAACGAAGGGGATTCTTATTTGTACAAATGGTACTTCGAACTTGGAACGAGCATGAAGAAATTAACGATACTTCTTTATCTTTTGAGTTGTTCTGCCGGATCGGTCGCTCAAGATCTTTGGTCTCTACCCGGACCCGATGAAAAAAACGGGATCACTTCTTATGGACTCGTTGAGAATGATTCTTATCTAGTTCATGGCCTATTAGAAGTAGAAGGCGCTCTGGTGGGATCCTCACGGATAGAAAAAGCTTGCAGTCAGAATGATCGAGTGACATTGTTTCTTCGGCCCGAACTAAGGAATCCCTTAGATATGATGCAAAATGGATCTTGTTCTATCCTTGATCATAGATTTCTCTATGAAAAATACGAATCGGAATTGGAAGAAGGGGAAGGAGCCCTCGATCCGCAAAGTTCATGTGTGTATATATATATATATATTTCATAAATCGATTTACATTATTTAAATTTCATAAATTAACGAAAATATTATTTACATCAAAATTTCAGTCAAAATATAAATCTGAAATTATCATTTAAATTTCTATTAAAACAAATAACAATTGATTTTTATAAAATGTTAACATGAGTGTTTAAATAAAAGAATAGGGCTTACTTTTGGGATATTGGCCAAACCAAAGGGCTTGGGCTTAAATTGGGGAATAAAAGAACAAAGTTCCAATTACTGGAACTCGTCCCTTTTGAAGTTGGGTACGAAGAATAGGGGAAGCAGGGGAGGGAGGCTCGAAACGGAGGAAGGGGAGGATAGAGAGAAAATGTGGGGCTGGGCTCGGGTTCAGGACGGCGCGGAAGCACCGGAACCGCGCCTGGGAGGCGGAGAAGGTGGGTGGTTCCAAGGCTGCTGAACAACAAGGGGAGGGGAGAGGAAGGTCGAACCAAGCAGGGGAGGTTGAGGGTGTTTCTGGGCGGTTCTGGGCAGCGTATCGCCGGATATTGGGGCGGTGTGTAGGTTTAGGAGGTGGTGAGGTGTTTGGAATTGGTGGTGGTTGCAGTTTGGTGGTGCGGCCGAGGGGGAGACGAGGGAGGCAGGGGAGTGCGGCCCGGTTCTTGTCGAAGGAAATGGAGGGAGTTGCGGTGGTGGTGGTGGTGGTCGACTGAAATAGCCGGAGGTGAAGCGGGGTGGTGCGGTGGCTGGGAAGTGGTGGCGTGGTTGTGGTGGTGCAGCAGGGGGACGAAAAGAGGGAGGCAGGGGAGTTGAGGAGCTGCGAGGAGAGGAGAGCATTAAGGGGTGGCTGCGATGGTGGTGGATGAGAAGTGGTGGTAGGGCGGTAGGTGAGGCAGATAATGGTGGCAGTAGGTGGTGGTTAACAGTGGTGGCAGTGGTTGGTTTCAGTGGTTGATGGTGGTGGTTCGAACAAAGCAGGAAACCAGGGAGGGAGTGGTTTTCAGTTATGGTTAAACTGATTTTGGGTTGAGAAAAAAAAATGGGAAAGAAAATGGTTGTTTATAATGAAAAGTAGAGTGAAGAAGAAGAGTGGAGACCTTGGAGGCCAAGGCATGAACATGGACTGATTTCAAGGGAAAGGAAGAAAGGAAGGAAAATAGCTCCTTCTTGCTTTGTACGTGGAGATCAAAGAAAAGAAGAAAAATGGCATTTTGGCTTTGAAATGGCATTTTTGTAATTTCAACTACTTAGGCAAAAATTCAGAAAATTGGTGCTATCTTAGAAAATTATTTGGAATAGAAATGTTTAATTAAAAATCAAATTTTGAAATAATCTTTTATAAGAAACATTGTTAACGAAAACTAAATTTAATTTTCGAATGAAATAAGAACGTTTCGAAATTATTAAAAAGTCGAAATAAATTACAAAATAACTAATATTTTAAAAGTAGCTTAAGCTCGTAAATATGAAATTAAATTATAAAATCTGAAAAATAAATCGTGTAACAATATTAAAATTTCAAGCGAAATAAAACTTCGTTAATTAAAATAAAGTTCGAATTTAGGACTTAAAATGATTTTAAGCTAACTAAAAATAATTAAGCATAATTAAACGAGTTTTAAAAATTCGGGGTATAACATTCATACCCCCCTAGAAAAAGTTTCGTCCTCGAAACTTGAAAATTATATATAAAACTATATAAAACTTATGCTCTTTCAATTCGGTACCTATCATTCAACCTTATCGATAGACTAATTCTTGATAGCTTATTTTGGTAAAATCCTCAAGATCTTATTCATGTGTCAACTCAAATGGGTATGTTATCATAACTCATGTTGGGTTCATAACTTTTTTGTGTAACTTCTTATCTTCCTTAATAGAGGCATATCAATCATTCCTTAGATAGTAGATTTTTGTACTTATGAACACTACAATATTCATCATGATTAACACGAGAAGGTAAACCCTAGAATCAATATCACTCATAGCTTGAATACTTTAAATCTAAAATAACCTCAGCTTAATTAGTGATCCACCACTCATGAAATACATCCTTATGCTTATTTGGTAATCTATCATTTATACCATCCTTAAAGATTTCATAATTATAAAAATTCCCCAAAACAATTCATATCTACAAAATCTTTGAGTTCGCACCATGCTTAACTTAACTTTTTCTAAGAAACCAGTAGCGCTTAAACTTTTCCTAGTCTGTCTAGGGTAGGAAACTCATAACATGACATATGACGATAAACATGAAATCAAGGGAAGTTCGGCTTTAAAGCGAAAGAGAGCTAAATCAAAATAATATCAGCGTGGGCGTCATCTTCGTCTTTCATCATGTAATTAAGATCTTACATATGTTGGTGGTCGTGATGGATTATGATTATCCTTAGCATTTTGTTGTTTCGTTCATGATTGTGGAATTTTACAACATTCAAACTAAATTTGTGGGATTACTATCTTTTATAAGTCTAAAATTTGTGGGATTTTACAACATTCAAACTAAATTCATAAGGGGCACTTTAGTAATTTCAAATGAATGTTGTTGGTTGAACAATTGATAAAGGGCACTTTTATAATTTTGATTATCAAGATAAAGGTGGGAAATTGTTCGAGTTGGGCCTACTAACGGAAAGTTTGACGGTATCCGTCATAATGTCATGTTATAAAAGAAAAGAAAAAGATGATATAAGATAGTTGTGTTTTTTTTTTTTTTTTATAATATTATCAGGAAAATTTGTCAATTACCGTCTAGATAAGATGTTGGTTAGTTTGTCATTACTATTTAGTTGTTATTGTCAATTACTACGTAGCTTGCTAACAATTATTGTCAATTGCTACCTTATTTCATATTCCGGCCAATTAATCTACTAATTACATCATAAAAAATCCTTACACAAAATTTAATCATTTTAATTAATTAATAAAAATTGAATCCCAAAAAAAAAAGTTCCAAAAGTTGTTCAAAATTACTTATTTTTTAGAAAATTGTTTCCAAATCCAAAATTACCAAAAATAAATTACATCTAAAAGGCCCTTAGGGAAAAAAATCGCCGTATTTGATCTAAGAGGGAGATTTTCAGTCGCCCTGAAGGTCACAACATGTTATGTTCGATGCCGTCGATCAAAGAGGGTAATATTGGATGTCGCCTCCTTTGATGTTGATCAAATACGGCGACTAATACTTTCCTTGTTAGTAATTGATCAAATAGGGCGATTTTTGTCGACACATTTGACCACCTCAAAGATGGTTTTAGATTGTGTACCTAAAATGTCGATTTCCGTCGCTACATTGGAGTAAGTTACGTAGCAAATAACAATTGAAACCAATCGTTAAAAATGTAGGTAGTACGGAGTAATTGTCAACTTTTTGTTGGAAGTTCTCATTGGGAAACACAAAGGAAAAAGAGAGTGAAAAATAAGAGAGTCCCACATGGAAGAAACTCTTCACATTCTCCTAGTTTATTAATTGGGGAATGGGTGTAACTCTTGTTTAAGAAAGTATGAGTGTAGTATGGGTGGACACATCACACACGCGCGCGTGCGCCGGGCCGGGCGTGGGCCGTGGGCCATAGGCCTTGGGCCTTGGTACTTGGGAATGCGGTTCGCGGGCGTGGGGTGGGTTTTGTGGGTCAACCGTATTCTTTTTGGTAACTGGACCGTTTTGGTTAAGTCATTGTTACGGGAATCTGTATGGATTACGTAACTGTTGGATTAATTACCATTAATTACGTCCGTTACAATATTCAATGTTTCTGACCGTTTTTTGGCTGTTGCAATGTTCATTCTCTCAGTCGTTTTTGTCTGTTGGGTTGCTTTTCCTTCTGATTACTTAAATCAGAATTTCAGATTCCTTCAAACACACAGAAAATCATTCACACAAAAACACGAAAACACATTATTTCTCTCACAAAAAATTGCTCTCGGTTTTGGACATATGTTCTGACTCCATCCGTCTTTGTGAGTGCACACAACGTCGGAGTTGCGCTAATCCTGGAGGGCGACCTCATTCTGTTCTACTGCACCGGGAGGTAGCGCGGAATCGTCTTTTAGGACAGTGGGTGTCCACGACGCAACAATTGTTCTTCGTTCAGTTCATCGAATCAGATAAGTTTGTTCTAATTTTTTGTTTAATCTCAACAATCTAAAAGACGATTATTATGGCTTTGACTTCGAAATTCATGATTCCTGATATGTCTAAGTTAGAACCTCTTGATGGCAAGATCGAATTATAAATGTTGGGCTGTTAGGATGCGATTCTATTTAGAACAAATTGAGATTGCTTATGTGCTTGATGATGTTGTCGAACCTGATGATGAAACTGAATTGCATGCTTTTGAGTTGAAATTTGCTAAAGATGATAGGACATGTAAGGGCATGTTGCTGCATCATATGTCGAATGCATTGCTTGATATCTATATGGGGTTTGTGAAGGAAATAATGCCCTTGGTCCAAGTATGCATTTAATGTTAAGTCTAATAAATGCGGTTCAGTATTAATTAACAAGTTAATAATTTTGTGAGATCAAGTGAGCTGAATGCCTAGCTAGAGGCCGCTTCAGTTCAAGTGGAATTAATGATATTAATCTACAGCTTACTCTTGACTGAACCCGTAGAGTCACACAAATAGTACCTAAACGGATCAAGTATTTAATGGAATTAAATACTCCATCTATGGATATTCAGAATCAACGGATCTTGGTTTCAGTGGGAGCTGCGATCGTCAAAGGCAAGAAATGAATACTCCGGAAACGATGATATTGCCGGAAACGGAAATATGGATCGTATCAGAAATATAAATATTATCCAAGTCGTAGATGTTGCCGGAAACGGAAACATGGTACGTATCGGAAAATATTATTGGAAATGGAAATATTGCCGGAATCGGAAATATTGCCGGAAACGGAAATATTGTCAGAATCGGAAATATTATCGAAATCGGAAAATAATTCCGGAAACGGAAATATTAAATATTTGTTCGAAACGGAAATTAATTCTGGAATCGGAAATATTGAATATTGTTAGTATCGGAAATGAATTCCGGAATCGGGAATTTAATCGGAAGCGCGTTGTACGAATTAACATCGGATGAGACTTGCTAGACGAAGGCCCAGCACGAAGCCAGGCCTACGCCCAGCAAGCCGAGCGCCCAAACACACGCTGCCAAGCCACGCCAGGCCCAGTGCAAGGCCAGGCCCAGTGCAAGGCCAGGCCCAACAATGGCCTTGTGTAGACACCTACTTTTGTCCCCATTCCCGAAAGGGAAGGTTCGATGATGAAAGCATAAATCTCCACTTGACAACGCATCTCCTATAAAATAACGAATCTCAATTCCCCTTTTCATTTCACCCGAAACCTGCTATTTATAGAAACCTGCTAAAAATAGTAACTACCGTAAAGGGTAGCTTATAAAAGTGGCAAGTCATAAAAGATAGAAACCTGTCAGAATTAGGTGTTGCATTCCAACATAAATCCTAAATGAGATAGAAAACTGCGAGAATCCTATTATGATTCGGAAATAAGAGTTACGTATTAATTAAAATCCTAACGAGCCTAGAGTTCGTAACGGGCCCTGACGCATTCCGTCATGAAATTGATACGCACTAAAAGACTCGATTAAGTCTCAAACAATACGGATTTCAGGAATCCGAATCTGACTAAGAAAACAGCCCAAACATCAATTTCAACGCCCAGCCCTGGGCGCTGAAATTACATGGGTCCTATTTTCAACGCCCAGAGCTGGGAGCCGAAATCTTTGACGCCCAGAGCTGGGCGCTGAAATTACCTGGGTACGTGTTTTTTCCTAATTCTTTGTGGATTAGAACTCTGCAATTCTATCTTTCCACGAACTCTCCCCTATAAATACAGCCCCAAATTCGACGTGAAAGGAACACACACAATTCATATTCTGAGTATTGACTCCAACCCTTAGCCTAAGCCTCACGCTGCGAAATTGTTCACGCGTTCTGTCGCAATCGATCCACAAATCGAAAAGAACGTATCCTGTCCCATAATTGAGATTCGTTAAATAAAAAGGAGAAATAGCAAAGTCAAAGTGGTTAGTTTTCTGAGAACCGTGACACACCTCTCAAGGGTGCGTCGTAATGTGCCCCTTCTCGATGATTTAATTGCTTCCCTCGCCCTTTTTATGAACTGTTAAACTAACTAAATCTGATTGTTCTACCACGCCTAACAAATATAATATTTTTGGGAAATTGGATTATCATGCTAGGTCCCTTAATACTATTTAAATCAGATAATCACAATCGATCTAGTATTATATGTTGCATATTGCTAAAATCAACTCAGATTAGTTTAATAGTTAACGCATGTCCCTTCAATTATTTATGCTGAGCTAGTAAGGATATCCTGCCTCTGGAGTTATCGACGAGCGAAGTACTCCTCTCGGTAGTTACAGTCCCCCGAACCCTCAATATCTACCTTGCGGGTGTATGTTGAGAGATCCCCACACCAGGGATCACAAGGGAACCTACGGCCGTCGTGGTCAAACATAATTGCACTCCCTTTATGTCACGATAACCGGGTTTTGTCAGTTTTTCTCATTGTCGTTAAAAACTGAATGGCGACTCCTATATTACTAGTCAATTGGGTGTATACTCACAGGAAATCCAATTACACTTGATTGAATAAAAGAATCGTCACACCCACGAGGGACGAGGTCACGCATTAGCCTCGTGCTTTTTCGACCCCCTCACAGTGGCGACTCTGCTGGGGATAGTGAAGGAAATACTCGTGCTTGTAGGTAATTAAAATAGCCGAAGGGTGAAACGATCCTACCCCGCGTTTATTTCCCCATCAAGTTGGGACGACCTGAAAATCAGCATATTAATGTGAACGGGCAGAACCGCATAACGAATCTCGGCTACCTCGGGAGTTGGGACTAAGGATACCTTTTTTCGCCAATATGGGGGTGCATACGCCGCGCATGTTGCCCACTCGGTACTTGTGCAGGTAGTACACCTATCCCGAACCCAATCGCTCGCTCATTAGGTCCCTCTCGCCTGCATGCCCCCTTGGCTTGCACTTGCGGGTTGGCCTCTTGGGCGAAATTCGTCTGTTGAAGACACTACCTCGACCGGGGCATGTGTTGGATCTACGATAGAAGCGGTACCAAGCCAGGCGCAAATACTACCCATAGAAGCCTATAATAAACTACATATTTAATTTTCAAATCCATGTTTGCAATGTAGTTTTGTGTAGCGAACTATGTGACTATGTTATGATTATGCGTACGAATAATGCTAGACAAATAATGCTAGAAAACCAACGACCTTAAAAATTGCCCAAACATTCATGAACCAATTGGCCAAAGAGTTATACCAACATACGTGTTCCGCAAGCCCGAACGATCGCCACAAAAATAAGCGACGCTCGGGATGGCCTGTAACGAATCCCACGAACGCTGCACGACGCGTAAAAGGACGTTATTAGGCAAGCACGCAAAATCGAAGTCGCATAAACAAAAGTAGACAAAAACAGAAAACGAGAACCAGCCAGGGACGCATTTTCAACGCCCCTGGCTGGGCGCCAGAATTTCTCACGCCCACTGCTGGGCGCTGAAGTTGCTGCCTGGCCTTTTGGTCAGGCATAGCAGCCTCGGTGCCCGCGCATGAAAAAATATACGTAGCAAAAAAAAACTTTTCTTAAAAATTGCTGCAGGGGCGTATGAAAAGGCACTCGACTCTAAAAGCGACTAAAAAATAAAAAATAAATAACTCTTTGTGTCGTTGTTAGGCCCCCTACGACGACAATGCTCGGCACCAAAACCGAGCATGCTAATTAAACGACCTTGAATGTCACATGGGCAAAATATTCAAAAAAATAATGTTCGAATAAAGTCTTCAAGAAAAAAAAAATGTTCAAATAAATCCGAGTCTAGACTAGGCTATGCCAAAGTACAATCTAAATCCTAAGTCTTAGTTGTCTTATCCATAGAATCGGTTCTAATGCTTGGTGTCGTTCTGCAAATAAAAAGGTTAAAACATGTTGAGTCTCCTTTCCTAACATTTAAATCAATGAGCACCCATATGTAATTGTCATCCCTTGCTAGGAATCCATGGCCTCAATACTCTCTCTCTCACCAATAAAAAGAATATATTATAGTATTTGCAAAATGGAAACGGTCACATTCTGGAAATCATTCCCCCATAGTCGCACAACCCCCAAAGTGAACCTAAGGTGTTAATACCATTGGCAAAGAAAAAATTAATGGCCCCAAGGCTTATAATCACATTGGGTCACGACTATCATAGTCCTCTCGAGTCACTCACTCCTTGAAATACTACTAAGTACGGACTAAAAGATTTTCCATGAATGCAACATGACCAACCATACCCAAATCGGCATACCATAAGGCTACCATTGGGGTAAAGCAATACACACTAAGAGAGAAGCCGCACTAATGATTCTAGTCTTGCAAAAATAAAAATTCGATCTCCCCAATTAACTACCTTGCCAACATTAAGCAAAATGGCGCATGACAAATGGACACCCAAGGGTTAAAATCTAAAGTGTCAACCAACGAAGGTTATGGTCCAATTAGCCTAAGTCTGAGAGTCGCTTGGTCAAGTATTATAGGCTTACACTACGTAATTATTTTGATTCTAGGCCACCTCCTTGTATTCATACACGGGTTATAATCAGAAAGATTAATGAAAGTTCGAGTCTAAATCACAACTTCCAATTAAATCCCAGAAACTGGAATCTGAAAAGAAGCAAAAAAAGTTATTTTCGATGCAATTCTTTCGTTAAATTTCAATAAGGTAAAAACAAGATTTCGAATCTACGCTATTTGCATATTTTAAGAAACGACTAAATACGCTTGCAAAGTAAGACAATTTAAAATGTCCACCCTAGGCCCACTAAAGCTAAATGTCCACCCTAGGCCCACTAAAATTAAAGGTCCACTATAGGCCTACCAAACGAGGCTCACTCAGTCTCGCCGCGTGACTCAAAGACCACAACCATCTACCTTTTAGCCCAAATAAAAAAATTTATGTTGGGGAGAAATCCCGAGCAAAAAGAAAAAATAGAAAGAGAAAAGGGATAGCGAAAAGAGCGAGCCATGAAATACTTAGCCCGTACCTCCCAAAGTGAGAAATTTACCCAAGTAAATGAAGGAAAAGAATTGAGTCAACCAATCCAAATCATATCACAAAAACTACAAAAAATTCTACGATGTCTACCCTTTCCAATCCTTATGTTCTTAGACGCCTTCGCTCTGGGGCCCCTGTTCAGCTCATTTAACCCGTCCATGTTCTCATTGCTATAGCCCAAGAAACCATTACCTCGACTCTTATTCTTGAACTTGTTGTCAACCGCAAACCACGCACGGCCATTGACACGTGCGTCATACCCATTATTTCCAAAACCGTCTCTTACATCACCATTAGCATAATGACCATATAACTTGTTTGAATACACCCTGTTGATATACCCTTGAGCCGTCCCCATGCCACTCATTAGCCTTGGTTGATGTAAATTCATGACACTAGCTCGAGGCTGCAAATTGTGAGTCCTAGCGGATGTAATCCTCATGCTTGACCAATACCTGTACAAATTATCCTATCGCATTCAACCCATCTTTCAAACCGTCTTGAGTCACGAATAAAAAAATAAAGACAAATGAAAAGTACAAAAAATAATAAATAATAAAAAAGGAACTTTGCAAAGCGCCTCTAAAGTTAGTCTAAAAAGAAAAAGGAGCATTTAGCCCACCAAAAAAGATCCGCCCAGAAATAATTTTCAGCGCCCACAGCTGGGCGCCGAAATCTTTAACGCCCCAGCCTGGGCGCTGAATCTCTCTGATTGCTAAAATTTTGTCCAGAAGTGCTCGTCATTTTATCCGCACATGCACGGAAAAACAACGAACACTTGGAGGGGTACAGCACGTATACGTACCACCAAAAAATACATGTACTCAAAAAAAATATAAAACAAATTTTTGGCAGCAGATTTAAATAATAATAAACTTCACTTATTCTACCATTTCAAATAATATGTTTCCACCTCGGAACGTACTTGTTTAAAATCGGCATTCTAAGAAACCATTTTCTAGGCTAAGAACTACGCAAGACCTGATTCCAAATTAAATCTATTTAAGGCGGATACGTAGGCATTCCATGATTCAGTCCAACCAATTTGCAAAGATGTTAAAGCCTATAGAATAACAAGAATAAAAAGTCCCTTATTGAAGTTTAATTACTTGCAATCCAAGTCGAAAGAAAAATTTAAGTCAAAAAAAGAATCCAAGTCATCAAAATGCCAAAATTAATGAGCACACATCAAAAATTAATAAGGGCACGTACCCTTGCCAGAAAGAGCACTCACACTCCTAGACACCTAGCCAAGACTCAAAAGATCGCTTTGCCTCAATTGAATGGGGGCTAGCGCAAGCGTCCATGACCTCTAAAGTACTCGACTTGACCCTCCCTAAAGCGAACTAACTCACTTAAAGACTTTCTTTCACCACTAGACATAGTCGTTCGCTTAAAGACCTTCTTTTACCACTAGACACACTCATAATCGCCAACAAGTAGTAAAGGCAGTAAGCTTGCAATAAAGAGGATTGTTCCACGGCGTCGCCCCATCGTTCCTTCGAGCTCAGGGCACCCATTCATGGTAACTCAAATGCTCGCGAATCCCCTTTTTAAAAAAAATCAGACATTGTCAATAGGACTTGGCACTTAACCAAGGCTCACCCAGCTCAGACATATGACACGGGCATCTAAAATCGTAATCAGAAACATCATTAATGGGAAGACATAACAGCAACTGGGGGCTAAAAAATTGAAATGAAAGAGCTAGGGAAAGAACTAAGTATACCTTGACCTTTTGTGCAGACATACACCAAGTAAATCTAAGTCAATTTGAAAACGGTTTATATTCCCGCAATTCTGGAAAAGATGGCCTTAAAAGCCTAAAGCATATGCCAAACGGGCACAAGTATATCTTGACGCTTGCACCCTGGCTTCCAGCAAATCCTTAGACGGCATTCCAAAAAACGTAACAATATTTTGATTCACTCATATAACCCTTCTATAAGTCAACTTACTTAGGACACCTCGGATTGTACACAGTAGGATTCGGATTTTAAATAATTTTCAAATGATTTTTAAAAGACTTTTTCGACCATAATAAAGTGTCGTTGGTTTAAGCTAAGTATGCGTTTATCTCAATGTTGCAAGTAAGTCAAAGGCTTTCCAAATATGATTATGGGTAAAGAAAGGCACCTAGCTTTTGGACAAGGCACACTTCAACATGTGACTACCTTGACCATGGCAATGTCGCACAATACGACATTTACAAGAGAAGCAGCAAAATCACTACTCGAACGTACCTCGCATTAAACGAGTCTGGTTCATACTATTCATGATACATGTCACCATGAATACATAAAAACGTATGCCAAGCATTATAGCACCAAGCCAATCCCGTAGCTACAATTGGAGGCTTGAGAAAAACACTCTAAAAGTGCCCGAAATGACGATTTTATCGCAAATTCTCGACGCTAATGCTATACATACATCATAGGGGCACAATCCTAAGCTTTGATCGTGTAAAACGAACCTTAGAATGGCTACAACCCCTCCAAAATTCTAAGCGCTACTTAGAATATATAAAGTCACCCCACTAACAAGGGTAACTGAAAATCACGAGTCACCAAAACTCCGATCAAACTATTGCACATAACGCTCGCCCTACAAGCGCCCGTTACACAGTCTAAGTCGTTCCAAAGCAAAAGCGAAAGAAAAAAATCAAGAAGGAAAAAACTGTCAAAATTCTGCCCAGAAATCAATTTCAACGCCCAAAGCTGGGCGCCGATATCTTTAACGCCCCAGCCTGGGCGCTGAATCTTTCTGCTACTCAAGTTTTGCCCAGATATAAAAATAAGAAAGAAACACCTATGAATCCTCGCATCGAACGAAGTAATAAGCCGTGCAAACCCACGCAGAAGGTGCTACACTTGTTCAAACACCTGAACGAGGCTTGATGAAATACTCCGATACAAAAAATAATAATGATATCCCAACACCTGGAAGAATGTTCTAAAACACGCCGTTAGGCCACACAAGCCTACGTCGCACCATAAGTTCAACCATACCACTGTACAAGTCTAGAAAAAAGAGAGTAAGACATACTACGCTAATGCGGGCACGACCAAAGAGCATGTGTAAAAGAGGCAAAGACTACTAATCCCCCAAATTCAAAATGCAAGCCACACGACTTCTACATTAAGGATTAAAGGTAGCAAAATATTACCTACCACGAAAGGATAGCTCGCACCTACACGAGCGAAACCCCAAGGCATCTTTCTCGAAAGAACCTACGAAAATCGTACGCCAAAAGGAAGCATCCCAACATGCATACTTGGGGGCTCCAAGCTACGAAACAACCATAGCAAAATAAAAAATCTCGAAGCAAATGTTTGAACAAACGAAAGGGCACGATGTTCGAGCCCACTTCATAAATGGGCCTGAACCCTATCAAGCTTCTAAGCAAACTATTCAAAATCAGTCATTGCTCAAAAAGAAAATGATTCAAGCAAACTGATTAATGGACCGCACACAACGGCCATTCTATGAACGCTCGTTCGCACATACATATCATTATTCTAAGTATCGAACATTCACGAACGCGTTCAAAAGGAAAAAATATACAACAACAAGAGCGGTCAAAGTCTTACGCCTCAAGGTATGTTCCTCGGGCCATCTAGACTCGACCAACTACCGCAATAACTGTACGCCTTAAGTGCAACAATTTCTTAAAATAATCGCCCCAAAGCGACAAGCACCGTAGTCCACCAATCGGCTACGGCTTCTCAAGAAAATCATCACGTTCTAAAAACAAAGAAAAAAACAAAAGAAAAAGAGAATACATAGAACTTCCATGTGAAATAAACGAATGAACAAGAGGCCAACTGTGTCATCAAAAGACCAGCCCAAACAACACTTTCAACGCCCCACCTGGGCGTGAATTATTTCAACGCCCAGGCCTGGGCGCCGAAAATGAACCCAGGCTCAAAAAAGGCCCTAACTTCTATTGGGCCCTGCCACATCCGTTCGACTCGAAAATTGCCGATTTCCTTACTGAAAGTCGCACCTCACGACTTTGTCAAGAGTAGCACACCACTACAAAGATCGCTCGCACTTACGAGTACAATCCCCAAACATGATCAAGGACATCACAAGTTGCGTATCCCCAAGGAACCCCTTTGACAAAAAATGACCGTCAAGCACGAATGCTTGGGGGCTCGAAAGAAAATATATACTATGCAAAGTAAAAACAATATTCCCAGACTGTGCTGTACGAAGTCCCGCGTTTGGATGTCTCAAAAAAAAATAAAACCGGTTTACGACCTCAAGACAAAGGTCGCCGTTGATGCTTATACATAGTCCCCTAATCAAGGACCCAGGTAGTGGCAAAATTGAGCCGAAAAGACTAGCTTAAAACCATGAAAAGTTGATGACCACGAGACTATGGTCCATCTATACACATTGTCAACCCACATTCAGGTTGCAACTAAATCCGAGCATCCCTCGGAAGAATTCGCTCCTACAAGAATGAATAAATTCTCAAAACAAATCACAAGAAAAAAATGAAATAGGGACTTGCCCACCTCAATCGGGCAAGATCGCGGCACGCGAATCCCAAATCGAAAAGACGAATTCAGGTTCGCTCACCTCCAGCGAGCGGGGCGTCCACCCTTAGCGGACAGGGCTCGCCCACCTTCAGCGGGCGGGGTCTGCGACACTAGCCGCGCAGATCCTCAGTTTTCGAAAAATGAAATTTTCAAAATTCAAAATGAAACAGGCTCGCCATCTTCAGCCGGTGGGGTCTATGGTACAAACCACGTAGGTCCTTATTTTCAAAAAGCACAAACAAATTTCAAAATAGATTCGTCCACTTCTATCGGACGGGGTGTCCACCCTTAGCGGACAGGTTCGCCATCTTCAGCCGGCGGGGTCTACGTCACAAACCGCGTAGGTCCTTATTTTCAAATTTTAAAAACAGATTCGTCCACTTCTATCGGACGGGGTGTCCACCCTTAGCGGACAGGCTCGCCATCTTTAGCCGGCGGGGTCTGCGCCACTAACCGCGCAGGTCCTTAGTCACTGTAGCGATAACTTTTTCTGGTTTTCCCTTTTTCCAAAAATTAAAGGACTGGTTTTCCCTTTTTCCAAAAATTAAAGGATTGGTTTTCCGTTTTTCCAAAAAAGAGCGATGTGCTGGATTTTCCTTCGTTTTACGTCCCATAAAAACAAGGGGGTTTTCTCGTTTAGCTAACCCTGAAAATGAGAATCTTTAAAAACATTTTTACCTCGTGATTGGGCTTGGCCAGGCCCAATTACACTTTATAGCTTTGATTTCGAAAAACTCTGTAGCTACTCCCAATGACAAAGTGAGGGAGTTTCTGCGCACCTTTAGAACCTTCCAATGACAAAGTGAGGAAGTTTCTATACTATTCGTTGACAAATCCCAATGACACGTGAGGGATATGTCGACACTTCAAGTGATGACCCTTCAATTATTTATGCTGAGCTAGTAAGGATATCCTGCCTCTGGAGTTATCGACGAGCGAAGTACTCCTCTCGGTAGTTACAGTCCCCCGAACCCTCAATCTCTACCTTGCGGGTGTATGTTGAGAGATCCCCATACCAGGGATCACAAGGGAACCTACGGCCGTCGTGGTCAAACATAATTGCACTCCCTTTATGTCACGATAACCGGGTTTTGTCAGTTTTTCTCATTGTCGTTAAAAAATGAATGGCGACTCCTATATTACTAGTCAATTGGGTGTATACTCACAGGAAATCCAATTACACTTGATTGAATAAAAGAATCGTCACACCCAAGAGGGACGAGGTCACGCATTAGCCTCGTGCCTTTTCGACCCCCGCACACCTTGGCTCGCGCGCGCGGGCTGATGCTCGTGGGCTGCGAGCAGCGCCAGCTCGTGTGGGCCGCAAGGCCTGCGCGGGTTTGTGCGATGCTCGTGCTGTGCAACGTTTGTGTTTCAATACAAATCCTAAAGCTAATGGAATTTGTTCTATGATTAAATCCTAATCCTAATAAAGATAGAATTTGTTTAATAGAGTTTTAATAAGATTCTAATTAAATAAATTAGTATCCTAATAGGATTCCAAGTCCTTTTCCATAACTCTATAAATAGGTGCCTAGGGTCACATATTTACATCGAGAATCGAAGTATTCAAAGGTAAGATTTTCAAGCAAAAATCAGCCACAAACACTTGCCCTATTAACCGAAATTTGTAGTACCTTAAGGGCGATTCTAGTTGGTCAATCTTAAGGCGGATCCGGACGTGCTGTGGACTATCTACCGAGGGACGACACTTGGAGTCCTAAAGACCTGTTCTTGTTCAGTTCGGGCGCAGCTAGGGAGGGCACGCTACAAAGTGTATGCATCTGAATTATGCTAAATGATTATGTGTAAATAATTTGTTTCCTGGCTTTATGGTTTTTCCGCATGATTTATGTTTATTCATATGTATCATAACCTAACAGTGGTATCACGAGCCTCTTATTATTTTCATAATCTAAATTGCATGAACATGGTTAAATTTTACAAATTTGCAAGGAATTAAAGGGGTGATTAGTTTTCGTAATTAATTGCAAATTGCGTTTATTTAATTATATGTACGCAATTTTTCGGCAGAATATTCGTTACTCAACCAAATCGAGTGATTTTTGTGTCAATTTCGCATGTAAAAGGCATTCTAAAATTTTGACAAAAACAATATTTTCCCCCGAAACCCAGAATTCCCAAATTCGAAGCCTAACTATGACAACGCAAAAGTTTGTAAATTTAAGATGTTAAATTGAATATTTGCGATTCTTGTTGATAAATCTTGAGTTTTTGATTGACCTACAGTATATGTTTAACAATTATGAATGCCTAGACTTGTTAATTATACAACCTAATTTGTAATTATGATTAATTTGTTGAAATTCGAATAATTTAGAATTGATTTGATTTTCATAATTAATTGATAATTTAATTAGGTATCCATGATTAAAAACCACCATAAAAATTGTTATTTTGTGATAAATTTTAAATTTTTATGACCTAGATTTGAATCCATGTTAATCGGAAATTAATTGATTAATAAATTTTCGGCCCTAAAATTATGAAATTAATATGATTTATTAATTTGTCGTTAATTTTAAATAAAAAATTTTAATTTTTTATGAAAACGCTCATAAATGTTGCACGCACAAAGCAAAGGAAGCTACATGTTACCCTTAAGGGGTGTTGTATAGTGCGGGCACGCGACGACGACCAAGGGAGCTCGTCGCCCGTGCAGTACGAATGCAGCGAGCAGCATAGCATGGCGCGCGCGCAAAGCAAAGGTGCTGGCCGTGTGTGCTGTGCGATGGGCGTGGGCGAGGGGCAGGGCAAAGCGAGCAGTCGCGTGTGGGCAACAAGCGAGCTGCGCCACAACGCGCACTGCCTCGCGCCAGCGAGCGAAGGCTCGCGCCAGCACAGAGGCTGCGCGCAGTGTGGCCAGCGATGGCTGCGTGTGCGTGTGGCCTGTGGCTGCGTGTTGCTTGGAGCTATGTGTGCCTTGTGCAGCGACCAGTCGTGCACACGATGGGACTTGGGCGCAAGCTCAAGTGCTCGTCGTGTTACGATTAAATCGTTTTGAATTTTAAATTTGAGATTTTCAGTTCGGAAATAATTTTAATTAATTTTAAAATTGATAATTTAAATTGTTTTCTCGGATTTTAATTTTGAATATTATAATTATTATAAATTATATTTATACTAATTATTTTACTAAAATTAAACCTTGAATTAATTTAAATTCATTTAATTCAACCGAAAAATAAATTAAATAAATGGATTCAATTATAAATTTATATGAGCTTTAAATTTTAATTAAATTTGTATGTTTTCGGTTAGACTAGAAATACAATTTTATGTTTAAAATTAGTAAAGCATATGAATTTATTGGTTTAAGTGGGAGCAATTTTAGTCATAAACTCTTGATTAGGTCTACAAATCCTTTAAGGTTAAACAACTTGATTAGAATTAATAAGGACTGAATAATTGGTAGATTATTGGTGCCCTTGATTAATTACTGCAAATATTTATATCATGCATACAATGTGTTTTTACACTAACCAACTATGTGGGCCATTCATGATAATGAATGGGTGAATGGTATATATTGTATATGTACTGTTTTGCAGGTTATGAAGTGTATAGCCCAAATATGATAGAAAATATGGTCTGCGTACCATTAATTTGAATGTAATTGGTCTAATGCACCAAATTTGTTTTTCAATTCAAATATGGTCTGCGTACCATCAAATAGTTGTAATTAGTTTAATTATAGCTGATCCTGTTTGAAGAAAATGGCGCCTCCCACGGTGAAATTCAAGACGGAGTTTCCAACCATTTTCAAGACGGACTTTGAAGTTGAAGCTTCAAGATGAAGTCGGGCCATACTAGATCACATTTATCTTATGCATGCTTTAAGTTATTTATTGCTTTTAAATATGTCTTAAATATGCATGAGATTGAAGCTTGATTATGTTGCATGATTAAGGATTTTAGTTCACTTAAAATCTAACCAACATAGTAAGAGCCTTAAGTTCCAAACTTAAAAATTGAGTTAAAAGGTGCCATGCCAAAATAACACTTACTTGGATAACCTTTACATCAATCTAGTAATAGATTACGCTCAGCGAGGTGTTACTTATTGATCCTAAAGGGGTAAGGTACACAAATAATTGTGAGTACATGTTAGCTTTGGTGAAACTCAACGATATAAGTAAGGAGTCTTTTTATGTCGTGGCAAAATCGATAGGTTTACCTAATAAGTTCTTAGACGTACCTATCAACCAAGAGTAGTTTCTAGATTATTAGCAAAAGGCTTTTGCTTACCTAAAATATTTTAGAATTGAGTCAAAATACATAATGTGCTTAATTCTTTAATGATTTTAGGGTCTTGGAATCATTTTATTCACACCTGCCGGAACAATAAATTTGAATAAAATGCCAATGACTTGTTTAAATTGCATGATTGCTTTAATTTTCAAGTTATTACTCATGATAAATGTTTAGACTTTGCATGCTTCAATGTATGTTTTAATTATTGGTTATAATTAAATATCTTGCACTGCAGTAAATCCTTTTAGAAAGGTAACAGTAAATTTCCTCGATTGGTAGTGAATCTAAGAACGATTCACGGAAATGAGAGAAAATGAGCAATTTAAAATGTACGTTTCTTTTAGCGACTTTTATGGTTGTTTTCGAGTATCAAAGTCGAATGGCAAACCGATTGGTGCTTGTGAATTCAAAATACAATGTAGTTTTGATATCATAAAGCATTGAGTTTAAACGCTCAGCTTTAACAATGGTTAACAACCTTATATCTTTGTCCATTTAATTCTCGAATGAGTCTAATCCCTAGACATTCGAATAGATCGATGCTTAGAGAACTTTAGAAGCTTCTGGTAAGATCATCTAGTTGAAACTTAATATTCAACATAAAATGGTAAGAAACTTGTTGGAGTGACATTGGACATGTCTAACAAAGTATAAAAGTCAACACTAGAGAATTCAATTCTTAAGACTATAAGAAAGGGTACAAGAAATAGGAAAACAAGGAACAAATGAAAGGAATTTACGATTCCGTTTCTACCTATAAGTTTATGTTTAAAGAGAAGTGACCTAGCAATAAAACTTCATTGGTATCATATACCGCTTGAGGTTTTTACTTCGGTAATAACTCAAACAATGGAAGCTAGGCTACACTATTGACCTACAGGTGGGAAATGAAGCATGGCAATGCTACATTAGTTGTAGGGTCATCTAGTTTATTTTAAGTCCTTTCAAAGGCTGGAACTTAATGGATATTTTGTTCCACAATCAATATACCTAAATTTTTGTTTTCAAACACAGAAAGACTCACATTCAGAAGATAAAAAACAATGCTTGTTTGTTTGTTCATTTGAATGAAATGGTCATTTACGGGTTGAGTCAATATGCTTGATTAAAACAAACAACTCTTTAACAAAAGGAACTTTACTAGGTTCAAATCAATCTCTTGATTTGAGTTCCACAAATCTTTGGCATTGTTGCTTAGACCATATCAACAAGTTAACATTCAAAAGCTCTATTTTGATGGACTTTTGAAAGTTGATTGATTTCTAGATCAATTCAAGACAAGCTAGTCTTACTTATTGAAAGTAACAAAAGGTATGAACTATTGTTAAGAACGCCTAGACGATAGAGTTCAAAGCTAAAGAAAGAGATTTTATAACTTTATTATTTCACCTAGATTTGAGTGAATATTGGTTTATTTACTCAAAGTGATATAAGTTTGAATCAGTTTGGCTAGATCAAAGATTCAGAAGTATAAAATCCACTTGGCAAGAAATCATAAAGATCTAGGTTAGATCATGACGATGATTACTTTAAGACCAAATATGATCATCTATGACTGTGTGTTGTAATTTCACGATCTAGCTCCATAAGATATGGCATATCTAAGTTGGAATGATCGAAGTCAATTAGTACTTGATTCGATCAATGATGAATCATAAAGACTTTTCCTATAATTTCTAAAACAAAATGCTCAACTACCACCAAACTAAACCAAATTCGTCAAAGCTATTGAAAAGTAATTTCAGAATATCTTTTCATAATTATATATCTAAAGAGTTGCTAAACTCAGTGGGAGCTTCGTGTTTGTTATTCAACAAACTAAAGCCCAAGTATAGATATATGTTTCATTGTGATTTATTCAAATGAGACATAAGGGTATTGTTTCTTCCACGAATTTTTGAGAACATAATGTTTGTTTGCTCGAAATAATGTCCTTTTGGAGATTCGTTTCCAAAATGACAAGTGGGAGAAAATAGACCTCGAAAGTCTTCGAGGCGAACAACAAACATAACTTATTCTTTGAGGACTTTAGAAGTGGCTTTAAAGAATAGTCAAGTGCTTCAAGGAGAACAGAATATTCAAAGGACTTTCAAGTGGCTATTGATATTCTATTGTTTGATGTTCTATACCCATGTAGGCATAGAGTTCAAGTCACTAAAACTATGAGATTCTTCTATTAGATAGTGAAGAAACATGTAGTTCATGTCACTGAAGCTATGCGATTCTTCTATTAGATAGTGAAGAAACCTACAACTTGCAGACAAACTATTATCATGTAGATTAATGAGTTTGTGACCTGTAAGAAAGATATGACGAAACCTAGATTCCCTAAAATGGTTAGAGGCCGTATATAGACTTAATGTTTAAATGGTTAGAGGCCATAAAACATACTCAATGTTTTGATGACAAAATTGAAATTTTGTTGATTTGCAAGAATAGTTTCACACCTATTGGTTGCAAGTTTGTTTTAAGGATAAAAACCATCAAACATGAAATTGTGTTCACACACAAAGCTAGATTAGTTGCTAAAGGTTACAAGCAAATTCATGGCATGGATTGTGTTGAAACCTCATGCATAATCGTAATGCTCAAGTCTATAATTCAAGCAATGATTGCATATTGGTACATATGGCAATTGGATGACAAAACATCTTCCTCAGTCAAATGTTGGAAGAAACTATGTACATGGTATGTCATAGGATTTGTGGATCCAAATAAATAAATCTTGAAAAGGAAAGCTAGCTTATGAAATCTAAGTACAGATTTAAGCAAGCAATTGGGAATTAGAAATGTATTTTAGTGAAGCTAATAAATATATTAGTTTCATAAAATGCACATGATTCTTATAGATATATAAGAAGTTTAGTGGGAGTACGTAAAACTTAATTGGTCCTACGTGTATCACACATATATCTCTCTATTGTGAAATAACATTCAAATGCTAATGACTTAGATTTGAAATTATTCATCAATGATGGACCATGGCGAAACTTAGTGCATACTGGGTATTAAGATCTATTGACAAAGATCTTATGATATTGTTTTGGATTAAGTAATGGCATTTACTAAATCAAACACGAAAGACTCCATTGGAGATATTCGACCCATGTGAATAAATCTAAGTAAAGAATGTTTGAACTATGTATAAGCATTTACTAAGTTAAACATCAAAGGATCCAAGTGAGATTCTTAAACCTATATTATATGTCAAAGAATTTAGCTGGATTCAGTATCTACTGAAATTGAATGAGCTAAAGTTACATGAATAGAATTCAATTGAGAATAATTCTGCAAAAGAATTTATCATGTATGATATAATATGAGGATCGCCAAAATTGTATCGTATGTCTTTAGGCATAACGAACATATACCAGTCTCTATTGATCTAAGTGAAGATCAACTATATTGAGATCAAGAAAAACTTATGGTACTTGAAAAGGTACATAGGAATAGTTCTTGATTCAAGGAAATAAAGATATGCTAAATATTGATGCTACACGCATAAACACTGGAAAAGGATCAAGAAAGATCCCTTTGGAGTTAACCATTGGCAAGGACGAGCTATAGAGCATCGTGTTTTGAAATGGCAACATGGATTGGAGACCATGAGTTATTGCGTGGGAAATTAAATATTAATTTCTATGTTCTAAGATACAGCTCGAAAGTCTTCCACATATCTGTGAACTGCTTGGATAAGTAAATCCAAACAAAGCATCACTAGCAACCTAAACAGTTGAAGTAGAAATAATTATTGCCTAAGAAGTAATAAAACAGGGTTGTTTATGTTAAAGAGTTCTTCACTGAACTTGGGAAGATCACATGTCTGTTGGCTTAATGGTTCTTCATTGCAAAATGCGTAGAACTACTATTGTAACAAGAAAGACTAGATCACAAAATAAACATACTCAAAAGATCTTATCATCATATCTCGAAGAACATTCGATGAAAAGGATATTAAGATTGGCAAAGCATGATAACTAAACCTATGCAACAAGTGAGAAGAAACACTCACATTGTAGCACTGGAAATCAAGCATAGCTATGAATTCCATGAACTGTTTTAAAGATGGGTTTGAGGCCCATGGTTGTAAAACATTGGGGTTGAACATTTATCATATATGAAATATATTTTCATATTCCATTTAATCTTGGTTTAGTATTAAATTATGAGTCCCTTCAATTTGACGATATATTCAAGATAGACTGTCAGGACCAGTCCTGTGACTAAGAAATGTCTATCAAGTGAACTTGAATGTCAAAAGTTGAAAATGGTTCCTGGTCGGAGTTTTCTATAAAGATGGACGCATAGAAAACGTTAGACGACTAGAATGCAAGATGACTAGTAGTTCTGTTTCTTGAACTATGAGGACATGGCAATGTCATAATCATTTGCATAGATACTTACTTTGGGAAGACTAGTATCGGACAGACCTATGAAACTTTACTGTAAGAGATGAAAAACGGTCGTAAATTTCATTAAAATTATTAGACACTAAATCCTCAATACCTGAGTGATTTGAGATTACTTGTTTGAGAACTGCTTACTTTGACGTTGACCAACTGTCGCACCGTAAAAGGAGGCTATAAAGGCAACGCTCAGGTAATCACCTATCAAATGAAGTCTAATCTCAAGATCGCAAGATTGGGATTGTCCTCCCATAAATCGGGATGAGATGCTGAAAGTTGTACAAGGACACTCGGAGAGCTAGAAACTGTAAAATGCATGGCCGTGCTCGGATGAATCATAGGCTATGATTATCTGTTTATTTGATCAGTTGAACTCTGAAACCGAGAAACACCTCTGGACGTAATAAGGATGAAAACTCTTACCTTATGTTCAAGAGCAAGCATCGAGCGACGAAGGAATTAGGAATGCACACTTGTCCCTAAGGACAAGTGGGAGACTGAAGGAAATAATGCCCTTGGTCCAAGTATGCATTTAATGTTAATTCTAATAAATGCGGTTCAGTATTAATTAACAAGTTAATAATTTAGTGAGATCAAGTGAGCTGAATGCCTAGCTAGAGGCCGCTTCAGTTCAAGTGGAATTAATGATATTAATCCACAGCTTACTCTTGACTGAACCTGTAGGGTCACACAAATTGTACGTAAACGAATCAAGTATTTAATGGAATTAAATACTCCATCTATGGATATTCGTAATCAACGGATCTTGGTTTCAGTGGGAGCTGAGATCGTCAAAGGCAAGAAATGAATACTCTGGAAACGATGATATTGTCGGAAACGGAAATATGGATCGTATCGGAAATATAAATATTATCCAAGTCGTAGATGTTGCCGGAAACGGAAACATGGTACATATCGGAAAATATTATTGGAAATGGAAATATTGCCGGAATCGGAAATATTGTCAGAATCGGAAATATTATCGAAATCGGAAAATAATTCCGGAAACGGAAATATTAAATATTTGTTCGAAACGGAAATTAATTCCGGAATCGGAAATATTGAATATTGTTCGTATCGGAAATGAATTCCGGAATCGGGAATTTAATCGGAAGCGCGACGTACGAATTAGCATCGGACGAGACTTGCTAGACGAAGGCCCAACACGAAGCCAGGCCTACGCCCAGCAAGCCGAGCGCCCAAACACACGCTGCCAAGCCACGCCAGGCCCAGCGCAAGGCCAAGCCCAACAATGGCCTTGGCGCGCGCGCGGGGGCTGATGCTCGTGGGTTGCGAGCAGCGCCAGCTTGTGTGCGCCACAAGGCCTGCGCGGGTTTGTGCGATGCTCGTGCTCGTGCAACGTTTGTGTTTAAATACAAATCCTAAAGCTAATGGAATTTGTTCTATGATTAAATCCTAATCCTAATAAAGATAGAATTTGTTTAATAGAGTTTTAATAAGATTCTAATTAAATAAATTAGTATCCTAATAGGATTCCAAGTCCTTTTCCATAACTCTATAAATAGGTGCCTAGGGTCACATATTTACATCGAGAATTGAAGTATTCAAAGGTAAGATTTTCAAGCAAAAATCAGCCACAAACACTTGCCCTATTAACCGAAATTTGTAGTACCTTAAGGGCGATTCTAGTTGGTCAATCTTAAGGCGGATCCGGACGTGCTGTGGACTATCTACCGAGGGACGACACTTGGAGTCCTAAAGACCTGTTCTTGTTCAGTTTGGGCGCAGCTAGGGAGGGCACGCTACAAAGTGTATGCATCTGAATTGTGCTAAATGATTATGTGTAAATAATATGTTTCCTGGCTTTATGGTTTTTCCTCATGATTTATGTTTATTCATATGTATCATAACCTAACAGTTTGGTCATGCTAGGGATATTTGGGATGCATTAGAAAAGAAGTATGGAACTGATGATGCTGGTACTAAGCGTTATTGTGTCAGTAAGTGGTTAGGTTTTCAAGTTCAAGATGATAAACCAATTATTGATCAGATTCATGCTTATGAGAATATTTGCATTGCTATGGCTGCAGAGGGTTTGGGTATTTGTGATATTACTCTTGCTATAGTTTTAATTGAGAAACTCCCACCCTCTTGGAAAGATTTTCGTAATCAGTTAATGCATAAGAAGAAGGACCTTACCTTAGAAGAGCTTGTAGGTCACCTGAAAATTGAGGAGGAAAATCGTATTAAGGATAAGGGTCAATCTGTGTTTTCCGGTTTCGCTAAGGCTAACCTTGTAGAACCTAAGCCTAATGCATATTCTGATAAGTTTAAGGGAAAGGGCAGTCCTTTCAAGCCTCAAGGGAAACCAATGAAGTAAAAGTTCAAAGGGAAATGTTTTGAGTGTGGGAAAACTGGTCACAAGTCTGTAGATTGCAGATCCAAGAAGAAGCCGGATCAGAACCAAGCCAACCTTGCTGAAGCTAATGAAGTTTCTAATCCTAACCATTTTGTTGATGTTGTTTCAGAAGCTAACTTGACAGGTAATGTTGCTGAATGGATCGTTGATACTGGAGCAACGAGACACATCTGCACCAACAAAGACATGTTCACTACCTACGAAAAAATTGATGGTGAAAATGTCTTCATGGGTAATTCAGCTTCTGCAACTGTTCAAGGAAAAGGGAAGATCGTTCTCACTCTTACCTCTGGAAAACTTATTACTCTTACCAACGTATTGCATGTTCCAGAAATGCATAGCAACCTGATTTCTGGTAGCTTGCTAATGAAGGCTGGATTGAAGCTTTCATTTGATTCTGATAGGCTTGTTATTACTCACAATGGGGAATTTGTGCGAAAGGGTTTCTGTAATGGAGGTTTATTTACTCTTGATGTCAAACTTGAAATTATGAATAAGAATGCTAGTACTTCTTCTGTTTATATGGCTGAGTCTATTGATTTATGGCATGCAAGGTTGGGTCATCTCAACATTGCCTCAATTAAAAAGCTTAAACAACTTAATTTGATCCCCAGTTTTTCTAAAACTGATTTTGCAAAATGTGAAGTATGTGTTGAGGCCAAGTTTTCAAAGAAGCCATTTAAATCAATAGATAGACAAACTGAAGTACTAGAGCTTGTTCATAGTGACTTGGGGGATTTTAAAAATTATGAGAGCAGGGGCGGTAAAAGGTATTATATTACTTTTGTTGATGACTGCTCAAGATTTACCATGATTTATCTTCTTAGGTCAAAAGATGAGGCTGAGGAAATGTTCCTCAAATACAAGGCCGAAGTGGAGAACCAACTTGATAGGAAGATCAAGAGACTTAGGAGTGATAGGGGTGGTGAGTATGACCCTAACACTCTTAAGGCATTTTGTGAGCAGAATGGGATCATTCATGAGACAACGACTCCCTACACACCCGAGCAGAACGGGATTGCTGAAAGGAAGAACAGAACATTGAAGAACATGATGAAATCTATGCTTATTAGTTCTGGGTTTTCTGATAACATGTGGGGGGAAGCTATATTATCTGCTTGTCATGTTTTGAACAGGGTACCTCACAAGAAGCTAGACAAGACTCCATATGAAATATGGAAGGGTCGTGCACCTAACCTAAGTTACTTGAAAGTGTGGGGGTGTCTAGCAAAGGTGGCTATACCCAGCTTCAAAAGGGACAAGATTGGTCCTAAAACTGTTGATTGTATTTTTATTGGTTATGCTTACCAAAGTGCTGCATATCGTTTTCTTGTTAAGGGTGATAACAATGCTTATGCAGGTGGTAACATCATTGAGGCAAGAGATGCCGAGTTTTTTGAAACTGTATTTCCTTTGAAAATATCTTGTATCAATGATGTGCCTTCTTCTAGCATTTCTTCCAGTATGCGTATTTGTAATACCTCGTATTTTTCTATAATTATAAATATATTTTATTATATTTATAAAGGATTTCGTTGTATTTTTATAAACTAATTTCATTTAATGAGAATTAAATACTTTTTATTTTTAATGAATTTAAATATTCATTATCACGAAAACCGGATTTTATTAAATAGATTCAACGAATTTATTTAATCGGGATTTTTTTGGTCGTATTTCGAAAACGAATTTAATTTAATTAAAGGCCAGTTGATTGTCCATGATCAAACCCAACAAAGCTTGCAAGGAGTTTAATGAATTGAGCCCGGAAATAAGCCCAACTCCAACTACCATAACCTAGCCCACAAGGGAGAGAAAAACTATAAATAGACCCTCTCATTAAACCCTCACAAAAATTTCAGCACTCCCTCTCTCTCCTCTCTTTCTCTCTCCTTGCGGCACCCTCTCCTCTCCTCTCGTCCGATCAGCCTTGCGTGCAGCCCAAGGCACTCGTGCCCAGCCCCGTGCGCGCAAGCCTCCTGCCCCTCTCTCTCGTTGCCTCGCCCCGCAGCGCAGCGCCCTCGGTGCTGCTGTGTGTCGCGTGTGCGTTGTCCCGCCCAGCAGCCACGCGAGCCTCGTGCCCGCTCGTCGTTGTGTCGCACGCCCAGCGCCTTGTCCCTCTCGCCCTTTGTCGCGTGCTCGTGCGCACTGCCTGCTGCGGTGCGTGCGTGTGTTGTTGTTGTTGTTGTTGCGTTGTTTGTTCGACGCACACACACACACAACACAATTAATTGTTGTGTGTGTGTGTGTGTGTGTGTTGTTAATTGGGATAATCAGATTTTGTTTTCAAAAATCTTAATTTTCAGTTTTAAATTGATTTAATTGTTATGATTAGTTTAAATATTTGGGTTGTTTAAATTAATTAAAACGGTTATGAACACCGTATTAGGTTAGTATTGTGTTTTGATTGAAGAGATTGGTTTTGATGATTGAATTTATAATTTTTCAGATTTAATAAGTTTATAAAGTGTCGATTTTTGAAGTCAAAACATGTTTTTGGAATAAACTATTGTTAGGGTTTTGGTTTCAAATTGATTAAGCGATTGATTCACATAATTTAATGACAATTTAAATTATGGGAATCAACTTAAATTTTCAGATTGTTTATAAGCTTTAAAAAGTTGGTTTTTAAGGGTTTTAAAGCTAAAAAGTCAATGATTTTATGTTAGGACTTGAGTTGACTATTTGAGACTATTAAATTAATGATTGATTTCTAATTAAGCTAAGAGTTTTAGAATCTTAAATAGTTGCTGGAAATTTAGTAAACATGGATAATAATTTAGTTCTCTTGTTTTGTTTATAGGAGTTGATTTCTAGTGAGTCGTGATTCGCACAGTGGCCCCCGTACTTAGGTATTCCAGGTACGTACAAGACTAGGGTGACCACCCATCCCTTGAGGACTTTGTGAAGTGTATTGAATGCGAATCATGTGAACTTATATGTTATGAATTCATGTTTGATGATTGGGAATGAATATGTTATTATGGATTCATGTTTGATATTGAGAACGAGCATGTTATTATTATTATTGAATATATGTGAACGAGCATGTTATTAATTGAATTATGCTTTATAGATTCTATTGAACTATCATGTTTTGGACTTTTATAATCGTTGAATTATGTCAAGCATGTTGTTCAAGTTGGTTTGCATGTAGGAGTAGTGCACATGCAAGTTGTATTATTGTTATGCTATAGTACGGGATGTCTAGCATAATTATTGAGCCAGTCGAATATTGCTAGTGAGCAATATATATTCTACCAAAGGGGTAGAATATGTTAGAGAGTCCATGTGAATTGAATTAAGGACAATTCGTGCTAAGGGAACACCTCGCTTGTTAATAGGCAATGTCGGGTTATCTCAAACAGTGTTTTTGAGAAGGAACAATGGGAGTAATTTCACTTGAGTCTATGTTTGATCACAAGTCCTAAGGAAGTAAAATAATGAAGAGTCATTGTTGAATTGTTTAGTTTCTTTAATTGTTCGTATGTTGTGTCTTGAGTAGAGTCTTGAGTCGCCTTGAACATAATATACTAATTAACGTAAAGTGTAACCCAAAAAAGCTTCAAAACTCTTGGAACGTATATACCTTGAGTATGAACAATGGGGGGAGTCTTGCCGAAAAACTTGTACTCCTAGAATGATACAAGACGTTGTTTCATTCTCTTTTTATGCCGTTGTGCATTGGAATTCCTGTCGGTATGGCCCGACTGTCGGTAGTAGCCCGACTTATTTTGGTGTATGGTTGGCTCCCATCACCCTTTCTTTCCTTTTGAGGATACTTTACTTTACCCGTTCGAAGCTACTTTTTATTAAACTGTGAGTCAAGAGTCGTATCAAGTGTCGAGTCTTGTCTCCATGTTTACTTGTTTATTATATGGCTTTTGCATGTGGATTATTTAATTTGTCGAGTGAAGCATGTTAGGATAGAATGTTATTCTAGCTTGTTCGTACTCAGCTTTTGCTGACTTCGTGCTTCATGTCTTCTGGTCATGGCCTTCGCCTTAATGACCCTATGATGATCCACCATTGCATTTGCGTTGTTGGGGAGTAGATTTTTAATAAAGCAGGTTTTTAGAGATAACTTGCGGGAGAAGTTATCCTGGGATTCGTGTTGAGAGTTTAATCTTCCGTATTTTATAAACTCTTTATTTTATTTAAAGTCATGACTACTATTTTCAGTTAATGGATTTCAAGTGATTTAATACTTTGGATTTGGGTCTCAGTGGTTCCAACTTGTTTTAATAACCATTAACTATTTATTTAATGTGTTTGAAAGTTAGTTAATTCCGCTGCGTAATTCTGGTAAATAGCCTTAGCCGTTATCACGGTGGCGGTAATATCTTGGTAATTCCTGTGTTTTAAGTCGGAAAATATTTTATAAAAAGCAAGGAATTATTAGGGTGTTACAAAGTGGTATTTGCAGAGCTCTAGTTTGAGAGCTGCTTTGCATTAATTAATAGTGCAAAGTGGTAAATCCTTAAACTACGATTGCGGAACTTTAGGATTTTCAAAAACTATTTTCCTAAAGTCAAAATGTTGTTTTTGAGTACTAAAATTTTTGAAAAGCTAAATACCAATTATTTCAAGTATTTGAAAATTATTAATTTTATTTTAATTATTCGAGTTTATTAAATTCGAAATAAATTTTTTTCGAATTTTCGAATTATTTTCTGATTTTTCAAAAAAAAAAAAAAAAAAAAATTTAATTAATTACTTTATTTTCGGATTTTTTTCGAATTTCAAAAAAAAAAATATTTCGGAATAATTATTTAACTAATTATTTATTTAATTAATTAATTTTATTTATTTATTCATTTATTTCCTTCTAATTATTTTCGAAAATAATCGAATTAATTAATAAAATTATTCGATTTTTTATTTTAGATTTTCGATTTTAATTTTAATAATTTCGTGAATATTTGAAGTTATTTATTTAAATTAATTTCGAAAATATTTAATTACTCTAAGTGAGGAAAGGGTAGATTAAGAAGGGTATAATTAGACTAAGTATGTGTTTAAGTTAAGTATGCATTGCTAACCAAGTGTTTATGTGATTGTGCCTTGATTTTGTGATCTTTTAATTAAAGTTTGATCATGCCTTGTTTTGCTTTATGTGATTAATTGCATCACGATTCATGATTAAGCATGTACTTGTGCATTGAAATTGTATGGCTCAACGAACTTACTCTGTTTTTGGAACACTTTAGTAAGACTTTGTAGTTGTTAACTTTCAAGATTAAGATGTTGATTTCAAAGTACGCAAATTTAGGAAACCTAGAGAAGCTAGATTGTGAAACCCCACACATTTATGTGAAGAAGATCGAATTTGCCTGCAACTACTTTGCTATAGTGAAGAGCCTACCTGAACTAAGGAAGAAAGATGTTATGGCAGAAATGGTTATTCATTGCTTACCTTCCAAGAACCCATACATAGAGCATAAGAACCAATTTCGTGATATGCATATGGAAAATGGCATTCCTAATTACTACAAGTATGGTACTCCAGATGGTAGATGGAGATATGATTTGGAGATTTTGACTACAGTTATAGAGCTGGCGGAGGAATGTTTTGTGGATGGTAAGATAGTGTCAAGTGTTCACAATGTAGGATTATATCAGGAAACAGAAACTCAGATGGATGAGGATAGTGATGATGATGTTGTTGAGATTGAAAACCCTAATCCTATCATTCATGAACCTACTATTGAAATCTCCAGTGATACAGAAATTGAGCCTGAAACCAACAATGATGAAGTGAACAGTGTACTACAACAGAATAATGAGGAAATGGAGTATGAGTCTGATCCAGAGGAAGACTTTGATGACTTTGAAGACCATGAGCACTCTTCACCAGTTTGTAGAGGTGGTTGGATAGTAGGGTAGCGTTTTAAAGACTTTTCTAATGTAATAGCTAGTGCTTAAATTTTAGTGAAGCAATAAAGTAGTAAACTACTATTTATGGTTTAGTAGTTCAGTTTTGTGGTTTTCCGAATAAAGTACGATCCAAAGGATGTATTATTTTCCCATTGAAGTAATAAAGTTTAGAACTTTCTTTTACCTCTAATTCTAAGTTTATGTTCTCTTTGAGCGATTATCGCAAAAGAATTTCATGTATTTCTTCAATGAAATTGTACTTGCAAGGTGGTTCAATTTTCACCACTTGAACTTTGTGATGCGGACTTAGAGAGAGAAAGCGGCCCATAATAGGCGCCTATCTTGTTTAGGGTCTGAAATTTTCTTGTGTGTGTACTAATTGTATGGCTAGTTAGTGTAATGTTTTAGTAAGGCAGTGTCCAAACTCAGTGGTTAAAGCTAGTCTTTTGTTTTATTCAGGAGAAGGGAAATGACTACCCAAAAAATTGCCGATGTGGTTAGGCAACTAGCTGAAGTAGTGCAGAACTTAGCACAAAATAGGAATAACCAGGGAGTTGATCCAGCTGGTGAGATGTTTAAGAAGGTGGCCCAAAGTAAGCCTCCTTTGTATCAAGGGGAGATAGACCCAGCTGTACTTGAGAACTGGCTAAGGGAGTTCGATAAGCTTATCGTAGCTATCAATTGCCCAGAAGACCTTAGGGTTAATAGTGCTGTTTATTACCTTAGGGGAGAAGCTGATTTGTGGTGGCAGAGGTGTGAGAATGCTTTGAGAGCTACACCTGGATTTGGATGGGAATCATTTAAGGTAGCCTTACGGAAGAAGTTTTACCCACCATACCTGAAGAAGAAGAAAGCCCAAGAGTTCATCGAGTTGAAAATGGATGGTATGTCTATGACAGAGTACTATTCTAAGTTTATAGAGTTGCCTAGATTTGCACCGGAAGTGGTGCCAACGGAGGAACTTAGAGCTCATAGATTTGAGAGTGGATTGACGATTTGCAATTGATGCTTGCTGGAGAGACTTTTACATCTCTTGACACCTTGTATGGAAAAGCTGCCCATTTGTATGGTCTACAGCAAAGGAAGAACGGAATTGGCGAAAAGAGGAAGGATGTTGGTAACCAAAACCAAGGTGGTGGCCAGCAGAATCAGGGGAACTTTAAGAAAAACAAAGGAAACAACCATTTCCAGTTCAAGGGAAACCAGGGTGGAAACAGGAACAATTTCCACAATAACAATGGAGATAAGAATCAGTCTACAGGGAATGGAACGAGAGTCTATGAGTGTAGACGTTACCATACTAATCACCCAGGTCGAGACTGTAATGGAAACCAAGTTGTCTGTAGGTTTTGTGAGAAGCTAGGCCATAGAGAATTTGAGTGTTGGGCCAAGAATGGGAAACCCAACCAAGTCAACCAAGGCAACCGCCAGAACAACAACCGGAATAACCAAAACCGGAATGGAGGGAACGATGGTGGAAACCAAAGGGGTAACCAGAATGGTAACAATGGCAATAATGGTCAGGGTAATGGAAATCCCGGAGGGAACTATCAGCAGAATAGGAACCGAAATGCTAATGGAAATGCCAACGGAGGTGGCTATAACAAGGGAGTTGCCCAAGGAAAGCTGAATGCGATCACTAGGCAGGAAGCCGAAAACTCATCTGACGTCATAGCTGGTACTTTTCTATTAACTCCATTTTAGTTAAAGTACTATTTGATTCTGGTGCGACTTATTCATTTATATCAAAGGGTATCTTAGAGAAGTTAGGATTGAAGGAACCTGAAGAGATCGAAGTACCCATAGTAATACCAACCGGTGAGATCGTGAAATGCACTAAGATCCATAGGAATGTACCTTTGACCACAGCCAAGACCATATTCTTGTCTAGCCTAATTGAGTTTGAGTTAGGAGATTTAGATGTGATTTTGGGAATGGACTGGTTTGCCATGTTCAAAGCTAAGATTGACTGTGAGAAGCAGAAGATTCATTTGAGGTCCAGTCTAGGAAAGGTTGTATCGTATCGCCGTTTTGGAAGCCTAGGAGTGTAGGAATCGTCACGGCAATGGAGCTCGTGAAGTTAATACACAAAGGAAACCCTATTTTCTTATGCAACGTAAGAGACCTAGACCATGTAATGAAAGAGCAACTAGGGAATATTGCAGTGGTGAGTGAATTCCTGGACGTGTTTCTGGAAGAAATCCCGGGAATGCCGCCCAATCGACCAATTGATTTTACCATAGATTTAGCACCCAGAACTGCACCTATCGCGAAAGCCCTATACCGGATGGCTCCAACAGAAATGAGTGAGTTAAAAGGTCAGCTTGAGGAGTTGCTAGGGAAAGGTTATATCAGACCAAGTGCATCACCTTGGGGAGCGACAGTCTTGTTTGTGAAGAAGAAGGACGGTAGTATGAGACTCTGTATATAGTACATGGAGCTCAATAAGGTCACAATCAAGAATAAGTATCCTTTGCCGTGTTGCCGTGGCCTTGCTTGCTTGCCCAGCGCGCCCATGGGCCTTCAGTGCTTCGTGCACTCGGCTCGTGGGCCGCTTTTCGTATTCGCGATTAATATATTTCCGATATATTATATATCGTTTCGTATACGACGAATCACCGTCGTACGATACGATTTATTCGTTTCGCCTAGCTTACGAATATTCGCAATACAATATACGATTCCGATGCAAGGTCGTATCGTATAATACGTTTTCCAACTAATTCCCGAAAAGCTATTAAATCAATTTTCGATTCATTTAATCCGGTGATCTGTTACGTGTCATTGGTGCGACCTTGTAGGTTCAGTCAAGAGTAAGCTGTGAGCTTAATATTCATTAGAACTCACTGATAGGAAGCATTCCTCCAGCTAGCTGTTCCGATCACTTGATCTCACTGAATTAATTGTTCGCAATTAATCTGAACCTTGGTATTAGACTTAATGCACATTGGGTGAAGGACATATTTCCTTCAGTCTCCCACTTGTCATTCAGACAAGTGTGCATTCACATTCCTTTGTCACTTAGTGAAGGCCAGAAATAATGCCCTTGGTCCAAGGATGCATTTAATGATAAGTCTAATAAATGCGGTTCAGTATTAATTAACAAGTTAATAATTCAGTGAGATCAAGTGAGCTGAATGCCTAGCTAGAGGCCTCTTCAGTTCAAGTGTAATTAATGATATTAATCCACAGCTTACTCTTGACTGAACCCGTAGGGTCACACAAATAGTATGTAAAAGGATCAAGTATTTAATGGCATTAAATACTCCATCTATGGATATTCGGAATCGACGAATCTTGGTTTCAGTGGGAGCTGAGATCGTCAAAGGCAAGTAAATGAATACTCTGGAAACGATGATATTGCCGGAAACGGAAATATGGATCGTATCGGAAATATAAATATTATCCAAGTCGTAGATGTTGCCGGAAACGGAAACATGGTACGTATCGGAAAATATTATCGGAAATGGAAATATTACCGGAATCGGAAATATTGCCGGAAACGGAAATATTGTCAGAATCGGAAATATTATCGGAATCGGAAAATAATTCCGGAAACGGAAATATTAAATATTTGTTCGAGACAGAAATTAATTTCGGAATCGGAAATGTTAAATATTGTTCGTATCGGAAATGTTAAATATCGTTCGTATCGGAAATGAATTCCGGAATCGGGAATTTAATCGGAAGCGTATCGTACGAATTAGCATCGGACGAGGCTTGCTAGACGAAGGCCCAGCACGAAGCCAGGCCGTCGCCCAGCAAGCCACACGCATCAAACAAACACGCCAAGGCCTCGACCAAGCCCAGCGCAAGGCCAGGCCCAGCCAAGGCTTGGCGCGCGAGCACGGATCAGCGAATGGGCTGCGAGCATGGGCCTCGGCGCCGTGCAGCTTGCGTGGGCCGCGAGGCATGCGCGCGGGCTGTGCGGTGCTCGTGCGGTGCTCGTGTGCGTGTTATACGAATCCTAAAGCTATCGGAATTCGTGCATTGATTAAATCCTAATCCTAAAAGATTAAATTAATTATTTAGAGTTCTAATAGGATTCTAATTAATTAATTAGTATTCTACCAGGATTCGAAATCCTTTCCATGGTTCTATAAATATATGCCTAGGGTCATAAATTTATATACAAGTTTTTTAACAAGTTTTCATACAATTAAAGCAGTGATTTTTGAGCAGAAAAATCAGTCATATTACTTGCCCATATTAGCCGAAAATTTATAGAACCTTAAGGGCGATTCTAGTTGGTCAATCTTAAGGCGGATCCGGACGTGCTGTGGACTATCTACGGAGGGACGACACTTGGAGTCCTAAAGACTTGTTCTTTTTCGGTTCGGGCGTAGGTAGGGAGGGTACGCTACAAAGTGTATGCATCTAAATTATGCTATATGATTATGTGTAAATAATATGTTTCCTGGCATTAAGGTTTTCCGCATGATTTATGTTTTGTCATATGTATCATAACCTAACAGTGGTATCACGAGCCTCTTATTATTTACATAATCTAAATTGCATGACATGGTTAAATTTTACAAATTTTCAAAGAATTAAAAGGGGTGATTAATTTTCGTAATTGCTAATTCATTGCAAATTGCGTTTATTTACTTATATGTACGCAGTTTTTCGGCAGTTTATTCGTTACTCAACCAAATCGAGTGATTTTTGTGTCAATTCCGCATGTAAAAGACATTCTAAAATTTTTCGGCCGAACCCAGAATTCCCAAATTCGAAGCCTAACTATGACTTTTCGGAGGTTTAAGTTTTTCGAACGCAAAAGTTTGTAAATTTAAGATGTTAAATTGAATATTTGCGATTCTTGTTGATAAATCTTGAATTTTTGATTAACCTACTGTATATGTTTAACAATTTTGAATGCCTAGACTTGTTAATTATACAACCTAATTTGTAATTATGATTAATTTGTTGAAATTCGAATAATTTAGAATTGATTTGATTTTCATAATTAATTGATGATTTAATTAGTTATCCATGATTAAAAACCACCATAAAAGTTGTTAATTTATGATAAATTTTTAATTTTTATGACCTAGATTTGAATCCATGTTAATCGGAAATTAATTCATTAATAAATTTTTGATTTTTTCGCCCTAAAATTATGAAATTAATATGATTTATTAATTTGTCATTAATTTTAAATTAAAAAGTTTTAATTTTTATATAATTCGCTCATAAAAGTTGCACGCACAAAGCAAAGGAAGCTACGTGTTACCATTAAGGGATGTTGTATAGTGCGGGCACGCGACGACGAGCAAGGTAGCTCGTCGCCCGTGCGGTACGAATGCAGCGAGCAACGAGCATATCATGCACAAGAAAATGGATGCCTAGGGGCTGTGTGCTACGCTTGTGGGGCGATGGGGCGATGGGCAAGCAAGTGCAGCGAGCAAGGCAAGCACGCGTGGGCAGCGATGGATGCTGCGCCACAACGTGCGTTGCCTCGCCCAGCAGCACGCCAAGGCAGTGACAAGCGCAGCACAACGTGCACGCGGGAGCACAACGTGCGACAAGCGCAGCACAACGTGCACGTGGGCCTGTCCAGCAAGCGTTGCCCAGCCGCGCGCCAAGGCGATGGGCGAGTGGGCTGCGCGCAAGCGTGGCTCGCTGGGCCTGACGCATTGGTGCGTTGTTGCTTGGGCTTTGCGGTACGATCAATCGAGTGACAAGGGGTTTGTTGCTTGTTGGACTTGACGAGGAATGGGCGCAAGCCCATGGCCTTGTCTTGACCCGATTGGTTCGTTTTAATTTTAATTTGAAATTTTCAGTTCGGAAATAATTTTAATTAATTTAAAATTAATAATTTAAAATTGTTTTCTTGGATTTTAATTTTGAATATTATAATTTTTATAAATTTTTATTTATACTAATTAATTTACTAAAATTAAACCTTGAATTAATTTAAATTCTTAAATTCAACTGAAAATAAATTAAATAAATGGATTCGATTTTAATTTTATATGAGCTTTAAATTTTAATTAAACTTGTATGTTTCCGGTTAGACTAGAAATACATTTTTATGTTTAAAATTAGTAAAGCATATAAAGTTATTGGTTTAAGTGGGAGCCTTTAGTCATAAACTCTTGATTAGGTCTACAAATCCTTTAAGGTTAAACAACTTGATTAGAATTAATAAGGACTGAATAATTGGTAGATTATTGGTGCCCTTGATTAATTGCTGCAAATATTTATGTGATGCATAACAGGTTTTACTAACCAGCTATGTGGGCCATTCATGATAATGAATGGGTGAATGGTATATATTGTATATGTACTGTTTTGCAGGTTATGAAGTGACTAGTATGGCCCAAATAGGATAGAAAATATGGTCTGCGTACCATTAATTTGAATGTAATTGGTCTAATGCTCCAAAGTTTGTTTTTTTTTCAATTCAAATATGGTCTGCGTACCATCAAATAGTTGTAATTAGTTTAATTATAGCTGATCCTATTTGAAGAAAATGGCGCCTCCCACGGTGAAATTCAAGACGGAGTTTCCAACCCATTTTCAAGACGGACTTTGAAGTTAAAGCTTCAAGATGAAGTCGGGCCATACTAGATCACATTTATCTTATGCATGCTTTAAGTTATTTATTTCTTTTAAATATGTCTTAAATATGCATGAGATTGTGGCTTGATTATGTTGCATGATTAAGGATTTTAGTTCACTTAAAATCTAGCCAACATAGTAAGAGCCTTAAGTTCCAAACTTAAAAATTGAGTTAAAAGGTGCCATGCCAAAATAACACTTACTTGGATAACCTTTACATCAATCTTAGTAATAGTTTTCCGCCATAGCGAGGTGTTACTTATTGATTCTAAAGGGGTAAGGTACACAAACAATTGTGAGTACATGTTAGTTTTGGTGAAACTCAACGATATAAGTAAGGAGTCCTTTTATGTCGTGGAAAATTTGATAGGTTTACCTAATAAGTTCTTAGACGTACCTATCAATCAAAGAGTAGTTTCTAGACTATTAGCAAAAGGCTTTTGCTTACCTAAAAGATTTTAGAATTGAGTCAAAATACATTATGTGCTTAATTCTTCAATGGTTTTTAGGGTCTTGGAATCATTTTATTCACACCTGCCGGAACACATAACTTGAATAAAATGCTTAATGAACATTAAATTATTCATGTATGCTAGAATTTAAGTTTATTAAGAGAAACTGTGAATGATTATTTATTTGTTTATTCTTTTTCAATTGTAGTTTTAACTATGGCAAACAACAATTCATTCAACATTCGATCAATTCTCGAAAAGGAGAAGTTGAACGGGAACAACTTCCTTGACTGGCAAAGGAACTTTTAAATAGTTCTTATGCAGGAAGAAAAGGAGTATGTCCTGGAAGAGGCGATGCCCGAAGCCGCAGGCGACGGGGTTACTCAGGCAGCCCTCAATCGTTGGATTGATGCCAACAGGGATGTGAAATGTCTAATGCTTGCAACCATGAGTGCAGATCTACAGAAAACGTTCATCAACTCAGATGCTTTCACGATCATCAGTGAGTTAAAGAACATGTTCCAAGATCTGGCTCGGGTCGAAAGATTCGAGACTCATAGGCAAATTCTTGAGATCAAGCTTAAGAAAGGTGAGCCCGTAAGTCCACATGTTCTCAAAATGATTGGACTCATTGATAATATGAGTCGGCTGGACCAGCAATTCTCTCAGGAAATGGCTGTAGACACAATCCTCCATTCTCTTCATAACGGGTATGATCAGTTCAAACTGAACTACAGTATGAATAGTCTGGACAAAACGCTCACTGAGCTTCACGGTATACTAAAGACCGCTGAAAAGACGCTCAAAAGTGATAAGCAAGATGTGCTTATGGTGCGTGGGGGCAAGTTCAAGAAATCTGGTAAGAAGAGGAATGCTAAGAAAGGTGGCAAGAAGGCCAGCCCGACTAAGCAAACTGGCGCTAAGTCTGAAAAGAGGAAGGTCAGTCAACCCACTTCTGAATCCGAATGCTTCTACTGCAAGAAGAAGGGGCATTGGAAGAGAGATTTCTTGAAGCTTAAGGTGTTAGGTTATGATACATATGATAATTCATAAATCATGCGGAAAAAACCATAAAGCCAGGAAAGCATATTATTTACACATAATCATTTAGCATAGTATAGATGCATACATGTTGTAGCGTGCCTTCCCTAGCTGCGCCCGAACCGAACAAGAACAAGTCTTTAGGATTCCAAATGTCGTCCCTCCGTAGATAGTCCACAGTACGTCCGGATCCGCCTCAAGTTAGACCAACTAGAATCGCCCTTAAGGTGCTTAGGATTTTCGGCCCTTATTGCAAGTGTATGGCTGATTTTTATTTCAAAAACTTACCCTTTGAATACTTAAATCGTACCCATAAATTGTGACCCTAGGCACTTATTTATAGGAGTATGGAAAAGGAATTGTAATCCTACTAGGATGTGGATTTGCTAATTAGAACTTTATTAGGACTCTAAATAACAAAGCAAATCTAATAGGATTAGGATTTTAATCTTTGCACAAATCCTAATAGGATTAGGATTTCCCGCACACGCATCGTACAAGCCGTGCACCCGCGCAGGCCTTGCGGCCCACGACAGGCGCACAGCCCATGTGTAGTGCTGCGCGCGCGCGCGCGCTTGGCTGGGCCTGGCCTTGCGCTGGGCCTGGTCGAGGCGTGCGTTGCTGCGTGCGGCACGCTGGGCGATGGCCTGGCTTCATGCTGGGCCTTCGTCTAGCGGGCCTCGTCCGATGCTAATTCGTACGATACGCTTCCGATTAAATTCCCGATTCCGGAATTCATTTCCGATACGAACAATATTTAATATTTCCGATTCCGGAATTAATTTCCGTTTCGAACAAATATTTAATATTTCCGTTTTCGGAATTATTTTCCGATTCCGATAATATTTTCCGATTCAGACAATATTTCCGTTTCCGGAAATATTTTCGATACGATCCATATTTCCGTTTCCGGCAATATCATCGTTTCCGGAGTATTCATTTCTTGCTTGTGACGATCTCAGCTCCCACTGAAACCAAGATCCGTCGATTCCGAATATCCATAGATATAGTATTTAATGCCATTAAATACTTGATCTGTTTACGTACTATTTGTGTGACCCTACGGGTTCAGTCAAGAGTAAGCTGTGGATTAATATCATTAATTTCACTTGGACTGAAGCGGCCTCTAGCTAGGCATTCAGCTCACTTGATCTCACTGAATTATTAACTTGTTAATTAATACTGAACCGCATTTATTAGACTTAACATAGAATGCATACTTGGACCAAGGGCATTATTTCCTTCAGTCTCCCACTTGTCCTTAGGGACAAGTGTGCATTTCCTAATTCCTTTGTCGCTCGATGCTTGCTCTTGAACATAAGGTAAGAGTTGTCATCCTTATTATGTCCAGAGGTGTTTCTCGGTTTCAGAGTTCAACTGATCAAATAAACAGATAATCATAGCCTATGATTCATCCGAGCACGGCCATGCATTTCACAGTTTCTAGCTCTCCGAGTGGCCTTGTACAACTTTTAAGCATCTCATCCCGATTTATGGGAGGACAATCCCAATCTTGCGATCTTGAGATTAGACTTCGTTTGATAGGTGATTACCTGAGCGTTGCCTTTATAGCCTCCTTATACGGTGCGACGATTTGTCAACGTCAAAGCAACCAGTTCTCAAACAAGTAATCTCAAATCACTCAGGTATTGAGGATTTAGTGTCTAATAATTTTAATGAAATTTACTTATGACAGATTTTCATCTCTTACAGTAAAGTTTCATAGGTCTTGTCCGATACTAGTCTTCCCAAAGTAAGTATCTATGCAAATGATTATGACATTGCCATGTCCATATAGTTAAGAAACAGAACTACTAGTCATCTTGCATTCTAGTCGTCTAACGTTTTCTATGCGTCCAATTTTATAGAAAACTCCGACTAGGGACCATTTTCAACCTTTGACATTCAAGTTCACTTGATAGACATTTCTTAGTCACAGGACTGGTCCTGACAGTCTATCTTGAATATATCTTCAAATTGAAGGGACTCATCATTTAATAAACCACAAATTAAATGGAAAAATGAATTCTCTTCATTTATTGTGAATGATTAACCAATAATGTTTTACAAAGATTTAAACTCTAAAACTTTAAAACATTAAACAAGGATATCAAAGCCATTCTCCAATATGCTTGATTCCCATAGCTGCAGTGTGCGAGTTGTGCTTCGCCTGCGGCAGAGGTTTAGTCAATGGATCTGATATGTTGTCATCAGTTCCAATCTTGCTTAGCTCGACTTCTTTTCTTTCAACGAACTCTCGTAGAAGGTGAAATCTACGAAGTACATGCTTGACTCTCTGGTGGTGTCTAGGCTCCTTTGCCTGTGCAATAGTTCCGTTATTATCACAATACAGGGCTATTGGTCCTTTAATGGAGGGGACTACACCAAGTTCACCTATGAACTTCCTTAGCCATATAGCTTCCTTTGCTGCTTCATGTGCAGCAATGTACTCCGCTTCAGTTGTAGAATCCGCAATGGTGCTTTGCTTAGCACTTTTCCAGCTTACTGCACCTCCGTTGAGGCAGAAGACAAACCCAGACTGTGATCTGAAATCATCAATTGTCGGTTTGGAAACTTGCGTCCGTATAGCCTTTAACAATTAATTCATCATCTCCACCATAGACCAGGAAGTCATCTTTGTGCCTTTTCAGGTACTTCAGAATATTCTTGGCAGCAGTCCAATGCGCCTCTCCTGGGTCTGACTGGTTCCTGCTCGTAGCACTGAGTGCGTACGCAACATCCGGGCGTGTACATATCATAGCATACATTATTGAACCAATCAATGATGCATATGGAATCCCATTCATTCGTCTACGCTCATCAAGTGTTTTTGGGCACTGAGTCTTGCTTAGAGTTATTCCATGAGACATGGGTAGGTAGCCTCGCTAGGAGTCTGCCATCTTGAACCTATCAAGCACCTTATTGATATAAGTGCTTTGACTAAGTCCAATCATCTTTTTAGATCTATCTCTGTAAATCTTGATGCCCAATATGTACTGTGCTTCTCCTAGATCCTTCATCGAAAAACATTTCCCAAGCCAAATCTTGACAGAGTTCAACATATGAATGTCATTTCCGATAAGTAATATGTCGTCGACATATAATACTAGGAAAGCAATTTTGCTCCCACTGACCTTCTTGTATACACAAGATTCGTCTGCGTTCTTGATGAAACCAAAATCACTGACTGCTTCATCAAAACGTATATTCCAGCTCCTGGATGCCTGCTTCAATCCATAGATTGATTACTTTAGCTTGCATACCTTTTTAGCATTCTTTGGATCCTCAAAACCTTCAGGCTATGTCATAAACACAGTTTCTGTTAAAACGCTATTTAAGAAAGCAGTTTTGACATCCATCTGCCATATTTCGTAATCGTAATATGCAACGATTGCTAACATTATCCGAATAGACTTTAGCATTGCAACTGGTGAAAAGGTTTCATGGTAATCCACGCCGTGGACTTGCCTGTAACCTTTTGCAACCAATCTAGCTTTGAAAACTTCAAGTTTCTCATCCTTGTCCTTTTTCAGTTTGAAAACCCATTTGCTTCCAATGGCTTGGTAGCCATCTGGAAAATCGACCAAATCCCATACTTGGTTTTCAGACATGGAGTCTAATTCAGATTGCATGGCTTCTTGCCATTGCTTGGAGCTAGGGCTCGTCATAGCTTGTTTGTAAGTCGCAGGTTCATCACTTTCAAGTAATAGAACGTCATAGCTCTCGTTCGTCAAAATACCTAAGTACCTTTCCGGTTGAGATCTATATCTTTGCGATCTACGCGGGGTAACATTTCTAGATTGACCATGATTCTCACCAGATTCTTCTAAAGATCTCTGAGTTTCATCCTGAATGTCATTTTGAGCATTCTCTAGAGTTTGTTGTTCGACTCGAATTTCTTCGAGGTCTACTTTTCTCCCACTTGTCATTTTGGAAATGTGATCTTTCTCCAAAAAGACACCATCTCGAGCAACAAACACCTTGTTCTCAGATGTATCGTAGAAGTAATACCCCTTTGTTTCCTTTGGATAGCCCACAAGGATACATTTGTCAGATTTTGGATGAAGTTTGTGTGAAATTAATCGTTTGACGTATACTTCACATCCCCAAATCTTAAGAAAAGACACATTTGGAGGCTTTCCAAACCATAACTCATATGGAGTCTTTTCGACAGCGTTAGACGGAGCTCTATTTATAGTGAGTGCAGCTGTACTTAGTGCATGTCCCCAAAATTCTAATGGAAGTTCGGCCTGACCCATCATTGACCTGACCATGTCTAGCAAGGTTCTGTTCCTCCGTTCCGACACACCGTTCCATTGTGGTGTTCCAGGAGGAGTCAATTCTGATAGAATTCCACATTCTTTCAGATGGTCATCAAATTCATAGCTCAGATATTCACCGCCTCTATCAGACCGCAGTGCCTTGATCTTCTTGCCTAATTGATTCTCTACTTCACTCTGAAATTCCTTGAATTTGTCAAAGGATTCAGACTTATGCTTCATTAGGTAGACATAACCATATCTACTGAAGTCATCAGTGAAGGTGATAAAGTAGCTGAAACCACCTCTAGCATTTGTACTCATTGGTCCACATACATCTGTATGGATTAAACCCAATAGTTCATTTGCTCTTTCTCCAACTTTAGAGAAAGATCGCTTTGTCATTTTGCCAAGTAAACATGATTCGCATTTACCATAATCCTCTAAGTCAAATGGTTCTAGAATTCCTTCCCTTTGAAGTCTTTCTAAGCGTTTCAAGTTTATATGGCCTAATCGACAATGCCACAGATAGGTGAGATCTGAATCATCCTTTTTGGCCTTTTTGGTATTTATGTTATAAACTTGTTTGTCGTGATCTAATAAATAAAGTCCATTGACTAATCTAGCAGATCCATAAAACATCTCTTTAAAATAAAACGAACAACTATTGTCTTTTATTAAAAAGGAAAATCCCTTAGCATCTAAGCAAGAAACTGGAATGATGTTTTTAGTAAGACTTGGAACATGGAAACATTCTTCTAGTTCCAAAACTAGCCCGGAGAGCAACGACAAATAATAAGTTCCTACAGCTAATGCAGCAATCCTTGCTCCATTTCCCACTCGTAGGCCGACTTCTCCCTTGCTTAACTTTCTACTTCTTCTTAGTCCCTGTGGATTGGAACATAAGTGTGAGCCACAACCTGTATCTAATACCCAAGAAGTTGAATTAGCAAGTATACAGTCTATAACGAAAATACCTGAAGATGGAACGACTGTTCCGTTCTTCTGATCTTCCTTTTGCTTCAAGCAATCTCTCTTCCAATGCCCCTTCTTCTTGCAGTAGAAGCATTCGGATTCAGAAGTGGGTTAACTGACCTTCCTATTTTCAGACTTGGCGCCAGTTTGCTTAGTTGGGCTGGCCTTGTTGCCACCTTTCTTAGCATTCCTCTACTTTCCAGATTTCTTGAACTTGCCCCCACGCACCATAAGCACATCTTGCTTATCACTTTTGAGCGTCTTTTCAGCGGTTTTCAGCATACCGTGAAGCTCAGTGAGCGTTTTGTCCGGACTATTCATACTGTAGTTCAGTTTAAACTGATCATACCCGTTATGAAGAGAATGGAGGATGGTGTCTACAGCCATTTCTTGAGAGAATTGCTGATCCAGCCGACTCATATTCTCAATGAGTCCAATCATTTTGAGAACATGTGGACTTACGGGCTCGCCTTTCTTAAGCTTGGTCTCAAGAATTTGCCTATGAGTCTCGAATCTTTCGACTCGAGCCAAATCTTGGAACATGTTCTTCAACTCACTGATGATTATGAAAGCATCTGAGTTGATGAACGTTTTCTGCAGATCTGCACTCATGGTGGCGAGCATTAGACATTTCACATCCTTGTTGGCATCAATCCAACGATTGAGGGCTGCCTGAGTGACCCCGTCGCCTGCGGCTTCGGGCATCGCCTCTTCCAGGACATACCCCTTTTCTTCCTGCATAAGAACTATTTGCAAGTTCCTTTGCCGGTCAAGGAAGTTTTTCCCGCTCAACTTCTCCTTTTCGAGAATTGATCGAATGTTGAATGAATTGTTGTTTCCCATAGTTAAAACTACAATTGAAAAGAATAAACAAATAAATAACCATTCACAGTTTCTCTTAATAAACTTAAATTCTAACATACATGCATAATTCAATGTTCATTAAGCATTTTATTCAAGTTGTGTGTTCCGGCAGGTGTGAATAAAATGATTCCAAGATCCTAAAATCATTGAAGAACTAAGCACAGTTTGTCGACTTAATCCTAAAACATCTTAGGTAAGCAAAAGCCTTTTGCTAATAGTCTAGAAACTATTCTTGGTTGATAGGTACGTCTAAGAACTTATTAGGTAAACCTATCGATTTTGCCACGACATAAAAGGACTCCTTACTTATATCGTTGAGTTTCACCAAAACTAACATGTACTCACAATTATTTGTGTACCTTGCCCCTTTAGGACCAATAAGTAACACCTCGCTGAGAGAAAACTTTTACTAGATTGATGTAAAGGATATCCAAGCAAGTGTACATTTTGGCATGGCACCTTTTAACTCAATTTTTAAGTTTGGAACTTAAGGCTCTTACTATGTTGGTTAGATTTTAAGTGAACTAAAATCCTTAATCATGCAACATAATCAAGCTTTGATCTCATGCATTTTAAGACATATTTAAAAGCAATAAATAACTTAAAACATGCATAAGATAAATGTGATCTAGTATGGCCCGACTTCATCTTGAAGCTTTAACTTCAAAGTCCGTCTTGAAAATCTCCGTGGGAGGCACCATTTTTTTCAAATAGGATAAGCTATAATTAAAACTAATTACAACTATTTGATGGTACGCAGACCATATTTGAATTGAAAAACAACTTTGGTACTTTTGACCAATTACATTCAAATTAATGGTACGCAGACCATATTTTCTATCCTATTTGGGCCATACTAGTCACTTCATAACCTGCAAAACAGTACATATACAATATATACCATTCACCCATTCATTATCATGAATGGCCCACATAGCTGGTTAGTAAAATACATTATGCATCACATAAATATTTGCAGCAATTAATCAAGGGCACCAATAATCTACCAATTATTCAGTCCTTATTAATTCTAATCAAGTTGTTTTAACCTTAAGGATTTGTAGACCTAATCAAGAGTATATGACTAAAAGGGCTCCCACTTAAACCAATAAATTCATATGCTTTACTAATTTTAAACATAAAAATGTATTCTAGTCTAACCGGAAACATACAAATTTAATTAAAATTTAAAGCTCATATAAATTTATAATTGAATCCATAAATTTAATTTCATTTCAGTCGTATTTAAATTAATTCATGATTTTAATTTTAGTAAAATAATTAGAATAAATAAAATCCAAGAAAATAATTTAAATTATTAATTTTTAATTTAATTCAAATTACGTAAACTGAAAATTTCAAATTAAAATTTCAAAACGATCTAATCGCAACGCAACAACCCCACGCAACGCACGCCCATGGGTCCCACGCACACAGCCATCGCTGGCCATGTGCGCGCAGCCCATGCGCTGCGTCGCATCGCTGCTACTCCCCATCGCAAGGCGCGCGCCAGCGCTCGTCGCAACAAGCACGCTGCTGACCATCGCTGGGCGCCGCGCTCGTCGCACGTCGCAACAAGCACGCTGCTCGCCATCGCTGGGCGCAGCGCTCCTCGCATGTTGCAACAAGCACGCTGCACGCCATCGCTGGGCGCAGCGCTCGTCGCACGCACACTTGCGCTCGCTGCGCGCGAGGCTCCGTACGCTTGCGCGAGGCAGTGCGCGCTGTGGCGCAGCACGCTTGCTGCCCACACGCGACTGCTCGTGCCTTGCTCTCGCCCTTGCTCTCGCCCTTGCCCATGCGCCCATTGCTCACAGCCCACGACACAAGGCAGGGCTGTTGCCTTGTGCTCGTGCACCATGCCCTTGCTCGCTGCATTCGTACCGCATGGGCGACGAGCTCCCTTGCTCGTCGTCGCATGCCCGCACTATACAACACCCTTAAGGGTAACACGTAGCGTCCATTGCTTTGTGCGTGCAAGTTATATGAGCGAATCGCATAAAAATAAGAATTTATTTTCAAAATTAATGACAAATTAATAAATAATATTAATTTCATAATTTTAGGGCGAAAAATTGAAAATTTATTATTTAATTGATTTCCGATTAACATGGATTCAAGTCTAGGTCATAAAAATTTAAAATTTAACATAAATTTAAAATTTTTATGGTGGTTTTTAATCATAGGTATCTAATTAAATTATAACTAATTATGAAAATCAAATTAATTCTAAATTATTCCAATTTTCAACAAATTAATCATAATTACAAATTAGATTGCATAATTAACAAGGCTAGGCATTCAAACTTGTTAAACATATAAAGTAGGTCAATCAAAAATTCAAGATTTATCAACAAGAATCGCAAATATTTAATTTAACATCTTAAATTTACGAAATTTTGCATTTGAAAAACTAAAACCTCCGAAAAGTCATAGTTAGGCTTCGAATTTGAGAATTCTGGGTTCGGCTGAAAAATGTTGTTTTTGTCAAAATTTTAGAATGCCTTTTACATGCGGAATTGACACAAAAATCACTCGATTTGGATGAGTAACGAAGAAACTCCCGAAAAACTGCGTACGTATAATTAAATAAACGCAATTTGCAATTAATTAACAATTACGAAAATTGATCACCCGTTTTAATTCTTGCAAATTTGTAATATTTAACCATGTTCATGCAATTTAGATTATGAAAATAATAAGAGGCTCGTGATACCACTGTTAGGTTATGATACATATGACAATTCATAAATCATGCGGAAAAAACCATAAAGCGAGGAAAGCATATTATTTACACATAATCATTTAGCACAGTATAGATGCATACATGTTGTAGCGTGCCTTCCCTAGCTGCGCCCGAACCGAACAAGAACAAGTCTTTAGGACTCCAAATGTCGTCCCTCCGTAGATAGTCCACAGTACGTCCGGATCCGCCTCAAGTTAGACCAACTAGAATCGCCCTTAAGGTGCTTAGGATTTTCGGCCCTTATTGCAAGTGTATGGCTGATTTTTATTTCAAAAACTTACCCTTTGAATACTTCAATCGTACCCATAAATTGTGACCCTAGGCACTTATTTATAGGAGTATGGAAAAGGAATTGTAATCCTACTAGGATGTGGATTTGCTAATTAGAACTTTATTAGGACTCTAAAAAACAAAGCAAATCTAATAGGATTAGGATTTTAATCTTTGCACAAATCCTAATAGGATTAGGATTTCCCGCACACGCATCGTACAAGTCGTGCACCCGCGCAGGCCTTAAGGCCCACGACAGGCGCACAGCCCATGTGCAGTGCTGCGCGCGCGCGCGCCCTTGGCTGGGCCTGGCCTTGCGCTGGGCCTGGTCGAGGCGTGCGTTGCTGCGTGCGGCTCGCTGGGCGATGGCCTGGCTTCGTGCTGGGCCTTCGTCTAGCGGGCCTCGTCCGATGCTAATTCGTACGATACGCTTCCGATTAAATTCCCGATTCCGGAATTCATTTCCGATACGAACAATATTTAATATTTCCGATTCCGGAATTAATTTCCCTTTCGAACAAATATTTAATATTTCCGGTTCCGGAATTATTTTCCGATTCCGATAATATTTTCCGATTCTGACAATATTTCCGTTTCCGGCAATATTTCCGATACGATCCATATTTCCGTTTCCGGCAATATCATCGTTTCCGGAGTATTAATTTCTTGCTTGTGACGATCTCAGCTCCCACTAAAACCAAGATCCGTCGATTCCGAATATCCATAGATATAGTATTTAATGCCATTAAATACTTGATCCGTTTACGTACTATTTGTGTGACCCTACGGGTTCAGTCAAGAGTAAGCTGTGGATTAATATCATTAATTCCACTTGAACTGAAGCGGCCTCTAGCTAGGCATTCAGCCCACTTGATCTCACTGAATTATTAACTTGTTAATTAATACTGAACCGCATTTATTAGACTTAACATAGAATGCATACTTGGACCAAGGGCATTATTTCCTTCATAAGGAAGATCAGAAGAACGGAACAGTCATTCCATCTTCAGGTATTTTCGTTATAGACTGTATACTTGCTAATTCAACTTCTTGGGTATTAGATACAAATTGTGGCTCACACGTATGTTCCAATTCACAGGGACTAAGAAGAAGTAGAATGTTAAGCAAGGGTGAAGTCGACCTACGAGTGGGAAATGGAGCAAGGATTGCTGCATTAGCTGTAGGAACTTATTATTTGTCGTTGCCCCCTGGGCTAGTTTTGGAACTGGAAGACTGTTTCCATGTTCCAAGTCTAACTAAAAACATCATTTATGTTTCTTGCTTAGATGCTAAGGGATTTTACTTTTTAATAAAAGGCAATAGTTGTTCGTTTTATTTTAAAGAGATGTTTTATGGATCTGCTAGATTAGTCAATGGACTTTATTTATTAGATCACGACAAACAAGTTTATAACATAAATACCAAAAAGGCCAAAAAGGATGATTCAGATCTAACCTATCTGTGGCATTGTCGATTAGGCCATATTAACTTGAAACGCATGGAAAGACTTCAAAAGGAAGGAATTCTAGAACCATTTGACTTAGAGGATTATGGTAAGTGCGAATCATGTTTACTTGGCAAAATGGCAAAGTAACCTTTCTCTAAAGTTGGAGAAAGAGCAACTGAACTATTGGGTTTAATCCATACAGATGTATGTGGACCAATGAGTACAAATGCTAGAGGTGGTTTCAGCTACTTTATCACTTTCACTGATGACTTCAGTAGATATGGTTATGTCTACCTAATGAAGCATAAGTCTGAATCCTTTGACAAATTCAAGGAATTTCAGAGTGAAATAGAGAATCAATTAGGCAAGAAGATTAAGGCACTGCGGTCTGATAGTGACAGGCTAAATCGCACTCCTATCAAAGATAAACCTAACGTTCACCAACTAAAAATATAGCAAGGGAATTGAAGCAGGGATCGTATCCACAGGGAAACAGTGTTCTTTCTACTATTAATTAACTAATCTAGACTACTGGTAACAAAGAGTTTGATTGGTTTGTATATTAAACTTAAACAAGTAATCAAATCGGAAAATAACAATATTAAAAGAATCTAAGGCAGCGGTTCACCATAAATGCAGATCGGGATTGGACTACGGACAATAACAATCAATTAACAATCATAACTAGGAAAACATGCATCTCTCGAATCTTATGAATTCCTTAGGATAAAACAACTAGCAGGCTCTCGCTATGTACTAGAAATAATTCCTATCTAATAGCCACAGACCAAAAACATCAGATTTATACCTCTCGGCGCATAATCTAAGGTTAATCAAACTCAAATCAAAATAGTCCGGCCGAACAGAATTGACGAGCAATAATAATAAGCTATAGAAATTATAATCAATCAATCAATAATCAAGTCCACATATAATCCCAATCATGCATTCATGGATCCCCTAAACCCTAGAAATTAAACTACTCACTCATGATAATAAATAACAACACAATTAACATAATGGAAAACATGATTAAAGCAATAAAATAAATTAAAGTAAGAAACAATACCGAATTGAAGAACAATGAAATAATAAAGCTTGAATTTTTACTTGGAATTAAAAACTAAGTATTTGAACAAATTAGAGAGAAACTAAAAATAAACTAAGTATTAGAAACTAGAATAATAGATGTCACTAAAAATATAAGGGGCTAGTATTTATAGTTTGCCCAAAATAGAGCCCAAAATCGGAAATAAAAACTCGCGAAATACGCTGGAGGTTGGCGTCGCCCGATCGGGCGACGCTTCGCCCAATCGGGCGATGTGCTCGATAGTCGGCCCGATCGGGCGAAATTCCGCTCGATCGGTTGCAAAATGCCCAGAACAGCGCCCAGAATGACCGCCCGATCCGGATCGGGCGCGTGTTGAAACTGCACGATCCTCTATCTTCAAAACGTCATATCTCCTTCGTTATTCGTCGGAATTAGGCGAGTGACCAGTTGTTGGAAACCTATTGACGTCTAGAATCCAACCCAATTAGAATTACTTAATTTGAAGTTGTAGAACTTGAGTTATGCTTAAAATAGTGGACTATAGTCATTTTTCTACTTCCTTCGTTATTCGCTTTCCTTCAAAACTCTTCAAACTTAATGTTTGTGCTCTCGAAAGTACATAATCTCTTGTATTGATTCAAATGAGTAGGAAATGTACAAAAATATGCTAATTCCTACAATGATGAACCTGAAACTACAAACACACTACAAGGAGCACATTAGTACTAAAAATCGCTCCGAAGAGCTCATTTGAGATCAAAAAGTACTAAGGGACGGCGGTAAAAACTCTATATAATACACACATATCAAACTCCCCCAAGCTAGATCTTTGCTTGTCCCTAAGAAAAGAAATCATCGATGAATACAAGAATCAACTTCACCCCAAACATATTTCAAAACAATGGATACAATTCAAGGCAAAATTCAACGAGCATGCATCAATGTCAACCAATCAAATCTATCCAACCACGAATCCTCCCTAACAATCGTCACGCAAAACGAACCACAAGTGCACAATGGAATTCAAGACTAGTGCTCACACACTCGTCACTCATTTATGTGGCGGGTAAAAGATGTACCCGTTCGCTCTCCTCCCAACATATATGTGAACAATGCCCTCCCCACTCACAACACTCGTGTGTCTAAAAGAACATGCACTCAACCTTCTAGTCAACTCGAAATGTGTCATGTCATAACTTGCATTGATAAACAACTACTTTCATATTAGTGCGACTCTATGCACAAAGGTCGGAAGGTCTTCAAAGCTTGTAATGTTAGGCTTAGGTAAGGGTGCGGTAAATTTTGGTAAAATGTGAGCTTAAAGCCTTGGCTTTGGGGAGCATAAATCCTAGCAAAACCCATGATCAATCACAAGAGATGACCACAACTCTCCCACTCAACACATGACAAAACAACAAATAGCCAACACCATACTTTCTTGCCTTTTTTCCACAATTGTAACCAATCACTCATAAGGATATGAATTTGCAAAACTTGATTGAAACAATACTTTGAACTTTTTCTGAGAGTAATAGATTTTTCTTTTTTTTTTCAATCTCCCTTTTTTTTTCTTTTAGAAACCTTCACACATGTTTTATTCTTCTCATCTCTTTCATTTTCAACTCATTATTCAACAACAAACATGATAAGACGAACTCCTTTTTCAACACTCACTATGTGCTCAAAATGTAGCACACTACAACTCCCTCACCTCACTACTATTAGCTCCCCCAAGCTAGGCTTGGGACTAGTAACCAATGGGGAATTCACGGGCTTGTAATGTGGTTAGTCACCGAATAAAGGGCACAAGCACAACATGGGTAGAAAAAAGAGGGAACAAACGTATCTAAATTCATCTGAAGGCTACCTAAATAGAAAAAAAAATGCCTTCGTCCTCCACAATGTGCATGTATATGAGTCATAAAACACTACTAGCAGTTGCAAACCAATACTCAAAATCAATGACACACCAGGAACCTATCACACATTCCTAACCAAGTCAACTAGCCAAGCACCAAGTCCACAAATAGTTAGTCGGATATAACTCATGTTAAGGCATCAAAGCAATCGAATATCAAATCATGGCTAACACATCTACATTGCTCATCATCAAATACCAAGAATCAAAACAATTTCCAATCAAGGGGCACAGGGAAGCATGATTTTGTATTTATCGGAACGTATTTTTGTAATTTTTTTTTTCAAAGCAATAAACTACTCTAGAAAACATTAAAAACACCAAAATAAACACACAAGAATAAGTAAATGCAAAAATAAAAGGAAAAACATACCTAATATATACAAGTGAGTGAAACACCCCCCCAAGCTAAATCAGACAATGTCCTCATTGGCTCAAGGGGTATCATGAGGAAAGTGAGCAACCCGTGGCTTATTTGTCGCTGATTCGCAAATCGCCCGATCGGGCAGCAGATCGCCCGATCGGGCAGCAGATCGCCCAATCGGGTGAATTTCGAACCTTTTCGTTGAATCTGTGCGCGCCCAATCGGGCGCCCCTCGCCCGATCTGGATCGGGCGAAATGCAATTCCCTTTTTATTGACTTTTCTCAGCCCAGAACCCTTCCTTGACTATTCCACGACGTCATCATCAACCGCCCGATCGGGCGGATTTTCGCCCGATCGGGCATTCCACTCGCCTTTTGTGTCGATCGGGCCTCCTTCGCCCGGTCGGGCGATTTGCCAAACTTTTCTTTGAATCGACACGAGCCCGATCGGGCGCTCCTCGCCCGATCCGGGTCGGGCGAAATGCAGGCTGCTCCGTTTTGCTTTGATTCAACTTTTTTCGAACTTTGAGCCTTAGACCTGCATAACATTAAACACCAAAACCGTAAAATACCCTCATCTCGCCTCTCCAATACCAAAGGCTACACTGAATCACACACTTGATCAAAAGGTATACTAAAACACACAAAATGAAATCAAAAAGTATACTACGGAAAGCAATAAATGGATAATGAAATACTCATCCCCTATTAGATTGATGCAATGTCCCCATTACACAATCTCTGTTTATGCGCAGACAATCGACAGGAAAGGGATGAGAGCCACGACAGCTCATCGAATGGGGGCACCAAAGATGGTGCCATCTGGTGTCACATCGATTGCCTTGGATGAGCTATGTGGTGCGGGAAGTGACAGACCACGACCCCGATCATGAATACGATGTCCACCGTTTACAGAACTTTCAGCCTTTTGGGTCGCAGCATCATCAACCCGTGCCTTCTTTCGAACCCATGCCGAAGAGTTCATACTCCGATCACCTCCACCTGCAAAACAATTTGAAATATGTGCTTTTTCCGAGGAGTTATTAGAGTTAGTATGAGTCAATTCAGTATTAAAATAATCAGTAGAAACATTGACTCCAAAACATGACTCCTCTACCATAGGGCTCTTAGCAACATGGGTTAAATTGAAAGTAACCTTATCATCCCCCACATTTAAGGTCAGCTTGCCATTCTTGACATCTATGATTGCCCCCGCAGTGTGTAGGAAATGTCGACCTAAAATAATAGGAATTTGCCTGTCCTCTTCCATGTCCAACACAACAAAATCAACAGGAATAAAAAATTTACCTACTCTAACAGGAAAATCTTCTAAAACACCTAGGGGTTATTTTACAGATCTATCAGCCATTTGCAGAGTTATGTTGGTAACTTTTAAATCACCCATGTTCAACTTAGTACATACAGACAGGGGCATGACACTAACACTGGCACCTAAATCACATAAGACTTTGTCAATAAAAAGGTTGCCAATATTACACGGGATAGAGAAACTCCCGGGGTCCTTCAACTTGGGTGGAGACTTATTTTGTAGTAAGGCACTGCACTCTTCAGTAAATGCAACAGTCTCCACCTCACTAAATGCTCTCTTCCTAGTCAAGATGTCTTTCATGTATTTAGCATATGCAGGTAATTGAGTAATTAATTCAGTGAAAGGGACCGTTACCTGCAGATTCTTTACCACTTCTAAGAACTTACCAAACTGTTTGTCTAGCTTGTTCTTTAGCTGACTATGAGGGAAGGGAAGTTTGATAGGTGGAAATTGTATCTCAACTTTCTTCTCAACCCTTGTGTCAGCTTCCTTCTCTTCGACCACCTTCTCACTTTCCCTTGGCACAACACCACTGACAGACACTTCAACTCCTTCCTCTATAGTCATAGGTGGCCCATCATGCTCATATCCACTCCGCAAAGTGACAGCATTTACAGATTCTCTGGTCACAGGCTGTGAAGGGAGTTGACCCTTGGGTCTCTCTGCGAGAGTAGTAGCCATTTGTGCCAACTGTTTATCCATGATCTTGTTATGAGCAGTGAGGGCATCGATTTTGGCATCCTTTTGGCTCAGAGACTTCTGCAATTCTAACATCATATTCCGCATCTCAACAAGCATGGGATCAGGCTGTGTGGGTTGAGGTTGTGGAGGAAAGCCAGGTGGTCCACTAGGCTGCGGGTTGTAGTTACATCGCGGTTGGTAGGGATGTTATGGTGGTGGTTGGTAAGGTTTTTGTGGTGGTGGAGGGTGTTGAATCTGGTGGGGGTTCTGAACATTAGTACTCCTATATGATAATAGGGGGTTGTTTTTATACCCCTCATTGTATGAGTTGGAGTACGGATTGTTCTGCTTGTAGGCCTGGAATGCATTAAATTGTTCAATAGAGCTCCTACATTCCGGTGCATAATGACCTTGCATCCCATAATGACCTGCGACTTACAAACAAGCTATGACGAGCCCTAGCTCCAAGCAATTGCAAGAAAGCCATGCAATCTGAATTAGACTCCATGTCAGAAAACCAAGTATGGGATTTGGTCGATTTGCCAGATGGCTACCAAGCCATAGGAAGCAAATGGGTTTTTAAACTGAAAAAGGACAAGGATGGGAAACTAGAAGTTTTCAAAGCTAGATTGGTTGCAAAAGGTTACAGGCAAGTCCACGGTGTGGATTACGATGAAACATTTTCACCAGTTGCAATGCTAAAGTCTATCCGGATAATGTTAGCAATCGCTGCATATTACGATTACGAAATATGGCAGATGGATGTCAAAACCGCTTTCTTAAACGGCGTTTTAACATAAACTGTGTTTATGACACAACCTGAGGGTTTTGAGGATCCAAAGAATGCTAAAAAGGTATGCAAGCTTAACAAATCAATCTACAGATTGAAGCAGGCATCTAGGAGCTGGAATATACGTTTTGATGAAGCAGTCAGTGACTTTGGTTTCATCAAGAACGCAGACGAATCTTGTGTATACAAGAAGGTCAGTGGGAGCAAAATTTCTTTTCTAGTATTATATGTCAACGTCATATTACTTATCGAAAATGACATTCCTATGTTGAACTCTGTCAAGATTTGGCTTGGGAAATGTTTTTCGATGAAGGATCTAGGAGAAGCACAGTACATACTGGGCATCAAGATCTACAGAGATAGATCTAAAAAGATGATTGGACTTAGTCAGAGCACTTATATCAATAAGGTTCTTGAAAGGTTCAAGATGGCAGACTCCAAGCGAGGCTACCTACCCATGTCTCATGGAATGACTCTAAGCAAGACTCAGTGCCCAAAAACACTTGATGAGCGTAGACGAATGAGTGGGATTCCATATGCATCATTGATTGGTTCAATAATGTATGCTATGATATGTACACGCCCGGATGTTGCGTATGCACTCAGTGCTACGAGCAGATACCAGTCAGACCCAGGAGAGGCACATTGGACTGCTGCCAAGAATATTCTGAAGTACCTGAAAAGGCACAAAAATTACTTCCTGGTCTATGGTGGAGATGATGAATTAATTGTTAAAGGCTATACGGACGCAAGTTTCCAAACCGACAAGGATGATTTTAGATCACAGTCTGGGTTTGTCTTCTGCCTCAACGGAGGTGCAATAAGCTGGAAAAGTGCTAAGAAAAGCACCATTGCGGATTCTACAACTGAAGCGGAGTACATTGCTGCACATGAAGCAGCAAAGGAAGCTATATGGCTAAGGAAGTTCATAGGTGAACTTGGTGTAGTCCCCTCCATTAAAGGACCAATAGCCCTATATTATGATAATAACGGAGCTATTGCACAGGCAAAGGAGCCTAGACACCACCAAAGAGTCAAGCATGTACTTCGTAGATTTCACCTTCTACGATAATTCGTTGAAAGAAAAGAAGTCGAGATAAGCAAGATTGGAACTGATGACAACATCTCAGATCCATTGACTAAACCTCTGCCGCAGGCGAAGCACAACTCGCACACTGCAGCTATGGGAATCAAGCATATTGGAGAATGGCTTTGATGTCCTTGTTTAATGTTTTAAAGTTTTAGAGTTTAATACTTTGTAAAAAATTATTGGTTAATCATTCACAATAAATTAATAGAATTCATTTTTCCATTTAATTTGTGGTTTATTAAATGATGAGTCCCTTCAATTTGACGAAATATTCAAGATAGACTGTCAGGACCAGTCCTGTGACTAAGAAATGTCTATCAAGTGAACTTGAATGTAAAAAGTTGAAAAAGGTCCCTGGTCGGAGTTTTCTATAAAGATGGACGCATAGAAAACGTTAGACGACTAGAAATGCAAGATGACTAGTAGTTATGTTTCTTGAACTATGTGGACATGGCAATGTCATAATCATTTGCATAGATACTTACTTTGGGAAGACTAGTATCGGACAGACCTATGAAACTTTACTGTAAGAGATGAAAATCTGTCATAAGTAAATTTCATTAAAATTATTAGACACTAATCCTCAATACCTGAGTGATTTGAGATTACTTGTTTGAGAACTGCTTACTTTGACGTTGTCAACCGTCGCACCGTAAAAGGAGGCCATAAAGGCAACGCTCAGGTAATCACCTATCAAACGAAGTCTAATCTCAAGATCGCAAGATTGGGATTGTCCTCCCATAAATCGGGATGAGATGCTAAAAGTTGTACAAGGCCACTCGGAGAGCTAGAAACTGTAAAATGCATGGCCGTGCTCAGATGAATCATAGGCTATGATTATCTGTTTATTTGATTAGTTGAACTCTGAAACCGAGAAACACCTCTGGACATAATAAGGATGACAACTCTTACCTTATGTTCAAGAGCAAGCATCGAGCAACAAAGGAATTAGGAAATGCACACTTGTCCCTAAGGACAAGTGGGAGACTGAAGGAAATAATGCCCTTGGTCCAAGTATGCATTTAATGATAAGTCTAATAAATGCGGTTCAGTATTAATGAACAAGTTAATAATTCAGTGAGATCAAGTGAGCTGAATGCCTAGCTAGAGGTCGCTTCAGTTCAAGTGGAATTAATGATATTAATCCACAGCTTACTCTTGACTGAACCCGTAGGGTCACACAAATAGTACGTAAACGGATCAAGTATTTAATGACATTAAATACTCCATCTATGGATATTCGGAATCGACGGATCTTGGTTTCAGTGGGAGCTGAGATCGTCAAAGGCAAGTAAATGAATACTCCGGAAACGATGATATTGCCGGAAACGGAAATATGGATCGTATCGGAAATATAAATATTATCCAAGTCGTAGATGTTGCCGGAAACGAAAATATGGTACGTATCGGAAAATATTATCGAAAACGGAAATATTAATATTGCCGGAAACGGAAATATTGTCAGAATCGGAAATATTATCGGAATCTGAAAATAATTCCGGAAACGGAAATATTAAATATTTGTTCGAAACGGAAATTAATTCCGGAATCGAAAATGTTAAATATTGTTCGTATCGGAAATGAATTCCGGAATCGGGAATTTAATTGGAAGCGTATCGTACGAATTAGCATCGGACGAGGCTTGCTAGACGAAGGCCCAACACGAAGCCAGGCCGTCGCCAAGCAAGACACACGCATCAAACAAACACGCCAAGGCCTCGACCAAGCCCAGCGCAAGGCCAGGCCCAGCCAAGGCTTGGCGCGCGAGCACATATCAGCGAATGGGCTGCAAGCATGGGCCTCGGCGCCGTGCAGCTCGCGTGGGCCACGAGGCATGCGCGCGGGCTATGCGGTGCTCGTGCGGTGCTCGTGTGCGTGCTATACGAATCCTAAAGCTATCGGAATTCGTGCATTGATTAAATCCTAATCCTAAAAGATTAAATTAATTATTTAGAGTTCTAAAAGGATTATAATTAACTAATTAGTAATCTAACAGGATTCGAAATCCTTTCCATGGTTCTATAAATATATGCCTAGGGTCATAAATTTATACACGAGTTTTTTAACAAGTATTCATACAATTAAAACAGTGATTTTTGAGCAGAAAAATCATTCATATTACTTGCCCATATTAGCCGAAAATTTATAGAACCTTAAGGGCGATTCTAGTTGGTCAATCTTAAGGCGGATCCGGACGTGCTGTGGACTATCTACGGAGGGACGACACTTGGAGTCCTAAAGACTTGTTCTTGTTCGGTTCGGGCGCAGCTAGGGAGGGCACGCTACAAAGTGTATGCATCTAAATTATGCTATATGATTATGTGTAAATAATATGTTTCCTGGCATTAAGGTTTTCCGCATGATTTATGTTTTATCATATGTATCATAACCTAACACTTAGTGTTACTTATTGAACATAATGTAAGATCCAAGCCATCCTTATTAGGTCCAGAAGTGTTTCTCGGATTACAGAGTTCAACTGTTAAACTTTTGCAGAAGGTTAATCCTTAACCATTCTGAGCACGGCCATGCATTTTACAGTATCTAACTCTCCGAGAGGCCTTGTTACACAACAACACCATATCCTATCAAAGATAGTAGGCCAATCCATTCTTGCCATCTATGAACACTCACTTTTATTCATAGTACGCCCAATAACTGCTTTTATAGCCTCCTTTTACGTTGCGATGTTTAGCTAGTATCAAAGCGAACAAATTCTCAAACGAGCAAACATAATCGCTCATGTTCTGAAGAACGGTTTCTAATCACCATTAATGAGAACTACCTATGACATGACTTTAATCTCATAAAGTGTTCTCATGGTCAATCCCATACAAGATCCAATAAGTATCTAGGCAAAAGATTCTGACATCCGGTCACTCTAGTTCAAGAAACAGAACTAAGTAATCTACTTGCAACCTAATCTTCACTAGTCATTGGTCTTCCACCTTTCAATGACCTGGATTAGGGATCCTTTTGTGACTTTAATATTCAAGTTCACTTATGGGTGTTTCTTTGTCGAAGAATCCATCTTGACATCCAATTTGAATGATTTGAATCACATGGACTTATCATTTAATACTAAACCAAAATTAAATGAATATGAAATAATAAATTTCATAAATATGAAATGGTTAAACCAATTGTTTTAAACATAGATCTAACAGATGTTCTAAAACAATACTTAGAAAATCAAAGCCATTCTCCAACATGCTTGATTCCCATGGTTGCTACATGTGCGTTATGTTTCACTTGTGGCAACGGTTTAGTCAATGGATCCGCGACGTTGTCGTCAGTTCCAACCTTGCAAATCTCGATTTCCTTTCTTTCAACGATCTCTCGAAGTATATGAAATCGCTGCAGTACGTGCTTGGACTTCTGGTGGCTCATAGGCTCCTTTGCCTAGGTAATGGCTCCGCTATTATCGCAATACAAAGCCACTGGTCCTTTAATGGAGGGGACAACCCCAAGTTCTTCGATGAACTTCTGAATCCAAACATCTTCCTTTGCTGCTTCTGAGGCAGCAATGTACTCGACTTCAGTTTTAGAATCCGCAATAGTGCTTTGCTTAGCACTTTTCTAGCTTACTGCTCCGCCGTTGAGGTAGAACACAAACTCAGACTGTGATCTGAAATCATCTCTGTCGGTTTGAAAGCTTGCGTCCGTATAGCCCTTAACAATCAACTCATTTGTACCACCATAAACCAGAAACTGATCCTTAGTCCTTTTCAGGTACTTTAGGATATTCTTGGCAGCAGTCCAATGTGCCTCACCTGGTTCTGACTGGTACCTGCTCGTTGCACTGAGTGCGAACGAAACATCCGGTCTTGTACAAATCATAGAATACATGATGGATCCAATAGCCGAAGCGTATGGAATTCCACTCATCTTTCTATGCTCATCAGATGTTTTGGGACACTGATTCTTGCTTAGATATGTGCCATGTGACATGGGTAGATGGCCTCTCTTGGCTTCCATCATATTGAACCTAGCTAGCACTTTGTCAATGTAAGTGCTTTGGCTTAGTCCAATCATCCTCTTAGATCTATACCTATAGATCTTGATGCCCAATATGTACTGTGCCTCTCCTAAGTCCTTCATTGAGAAACACTTCCCAAGCCAAGTCTTTACAGACTCCAACATAGGAATGTCGTTTCCAATAAGCAGTATGTCATCAACATACTAGACTAGGAATGCAATTTTACTCCCACTGACCTTCTTGTATACACAAGATTCGTCCTGATTCTTGATGAAGCCAAACTTATTGACTGCTTCATCAAATCGTTTATTCCAACTCCTTGATGCCTGCTTTAGTCCGTAGATGGATTTCTTAAGCTTGGATACCTTTCCTTGGTTCTTTTGATCGATAAAACCCTCCGGCTGTGTCATAAAATTAGTCTCTTCGAGAACACCATTCATGAAGGCAGTTTTGACATCCATTTGCCATATTTCATAGTCATGAAAAGCGGCAATCGCAAGGATTATCCGAATAGACTTAAGCATCGCGACTGGAGAAAAGGTTTCATCGTAGTCAACGCCGTGAACTTGCCTGTAACCTTTTGCTACCAATCTAGCCTTGTATATGTATACAATTCCATCTTTTTCTTTCTTCAACTTGAAGACCCATTTGCATCCGATAGGTGTAAACCCATCCGGCAAATCAACCAAATCCCAGACTTGATTTTCAGACATGGAGTCTATTTCAAATTGCATGGCCTCTAACCATTTAGTGGAGCTTGGACTCGTCATAGCTTGCTTGTAAGTCATAGGTTCATCACTATCCAATATGAGAACGTCTAAGTTTTCAGCCAAGAGGACGCCTATCCATCTGTCCGGCTGAAAAATAGTTCTACTTGACTTACGAGGGGCAACAACGTTTTGAGGAACTACTCCCACTGGCTATTCTAAAGACCTTGGAGGTTCATCAACCTGAACTGCTTCTAAAGAGTTATGAGTTCTTTGTTCATCTCGAATCTCTTCGAGGTCTATTATTCTCCTTCTTGTCAATTTGGAAATATGATTTCTTTCCAAAAAGACACCGTCACGAGCAACGAAAACCTTGTTGTCTGACTTGTTGTAGAAATAATACCCCATAGTTTCTTTTGGATACCCAACAAAGAAACATTTGTCAGATTTTGGTTGTAGCTTGTCCAAAATTAATCGCTTGACATATGCTTCGCAACCCCAAATCTTCAGAAAAGACAACTTTGGAAGTTTCCCAGTCCATAATTCGTATGGAGTCTTATCAACAGCTTTTGACGGAGCACGATTCAGTGTGAGTGCTGCAGTTTGCAACGCATGTCCCCAGAACTGTAAAGGAAGTTCGGCCTGACCCATCATTGACCTGACCATATCGAGTAAGGTCCTGTTTCTCCGTTCTGACACTCCATTCCATTGAGGTGTCCCTGGAGTAGTCAATTCAGAAAGAATACCGCATTCTTTCAGATGGTCGTCAAACTCGTGGCTAAGATATTCACCTCCTCGATCCGATCTTAGAGCTTTGATTTTCTTGCCATGTTGATTCTCTACTTCATTTTGAAATTCTCGGAATTTCTCAAACGATTCAGACTTGTGCTTCATTAAGTAAATATAGCCATATCTACTGAAGTCGTCCGTAAACGTTATGAAATAGCTGAACTCACCTCTAGCTTTCGTACTCATAGGCCCACATACGTCCGTATGTATTGGCCCTAGTAGTTCGCTTGCTCTTTCTCCCACCTTTGAGAAAGGTTGCTTTGTCATTTTGCCAAGTAAACAAGATTCGCATTGATCAATCTTCTCTAAGTCGAATGATTCTAGAATTCCTTTCCGTTGAAGTAATTCCATGCGCTTTGTGTTTATATGGCCTAATCGACAATGCCACAGAAATGTGAGATCCGAATCACCAGTTTTAGTCTTTTTGGTATTTATGTTATAAATGTGTTTGCTCGTATCTAGCACATAAAGACCGTTTTCTTGTTGTGCTGAACCATAAAACATTCCATTCAAAGAAAAAGAACAACTATTGTCTTTAAATTAAAAACTAAAACCTTTAGAATCCAAACTTGAAATGGAAATGATGTTTCTGGTGATACTAGGAACGTAGTAACAGTTTTCTAGTTCCAAAACAAAAACACTAGGCAAAGAAATAAAATAAGATCCTACGGCTAATGCAGCAATCCATGCTCCATTTCCCACGCGTAGATCCATCTCGCCTTTATCAAGCTTTCTAGTTCTCCTTAGTTCCTGCGAATTGGAACATAAGTGTGAGCCACAACCAGTATCTAATACCCAAGAAGTAGAATTAGCAAGATTACAATGTATAACATACATACCTGAAGGAGAAGCAACGTTTCCGTCCTTCTTATCTTCCTTTAGTTTGGGGCAATCTCGCTTGTAATGACCGATCTCATTACAATTGAAGCATTGCAATGTAGATAGTGTTAGGTTATGATTCATATGACAATTCATAAATCATGCGGAAAAACCATAAAGCCAGGAATATTTACACATAATCATTTAGCATAGTTTAGATGCATACTCTTTGTTGCGTGCCTTCCCTAGCTGCGCCCGAACCGAACAAGAACAAGTCTTTAGGACTCCAAGTGTCGTCCCTCCGTAGATAGTCCACAGCACGTCCGGATCCGCCTTAAGACTGACCAACTAGAATCGCCCTTAAGGTACTATTATTTTCGGCACTTTTGGGCAATTGTGTGACTGAATTTTTCTCTCAAAAACTCACTTTGAATACTTGAAAAAACTCTCTGTAAATATGTGACCCTAGGCACCTATTTATAGAGTTATGGAAAAGGATTTGGAATCCTATTAGGATACTAATTTATTTAATTATAATCCTACTAGGACTCTAATTAAATAAACTAAATCTTTTAGGATTAGATTTAATCATATGACGAATCCCGGTAGCCTTAGGATTCGAGTAACACACTTCGAATAATACGCTAGCACCGCACGCAGGCCTTGCGGCCCACGCACAGCGCCAGCCCACTCGTCGCAGCCCCGCGCGCGCTCCCAAGCTTCGGCTGGGCCTGGCTTTTGCGCTGGGCCTGGTCGTATGCTTGGCGTGTGGTTGTTGCGCTTGGCTTGCTGGGCGATGGCCCGGCTTCGTGCTGGGCCTTCGTCTGGCAGGCCTCGTCCGATGCTAATTCGTACGATACGCTTCCGATTAAATTCTCGATTCCGGAATTCATTTCCGATACGAACAATATTTAATATTTCCGATTCTGGAATTAATTTCCGTTTCGAACAAATATTTAATATTTCCGTTTCCGGAATTATTTTCCGATTCCGATAATATTTCCGATTCTGACAATATTTCCGTTTCCGGCAATATTTCCGATTCCGGCAATATTTCCATTTCCAATAATATTTTCCGATACGTACCATGTTTCCGTTTCCGGCAACATCTACGACTTGGATAATATTTATATTTCCGATACGATCCATATTTCCGTTTCCGGCAATATCATCGTTTCCGGAGTATTCATTTCTTGCCTGTGACGATCTCAGCTCCCACTGAAACCAAGATCCGTCGATTCCGAATATCCATAGATGGAGTATTTAATGCCATTAAATACTTGATCCGTTTACGTACTATTTGTGTGACCCTACGGGTTCAGTCAAGAGTAAGCTGTGGATTAATATCATTAATTCCACTTGAACTGAAGCGGCCTCTAGCTAGGCATTCAGCTCACTTGATCTCACTGAATTATTAACTTGTTAATTAATACTGAACCGCATTTATTAGACTTAACATTGAATGCATACTTGGACCAAGGGCATTATTTCCTTCAGTCTCCCACTTGTCCTTAGGGACAAGTGTGCATTTCCTAATTCCTTTGTCGCTCGATGCTTGCTCTTGAACATAAGGTAAGAGTTGTCATCCTTATTATGTCCAGAGGTGTTTCTCGGTTTCAGAGTTCAACTGATCAAATAAACAGATAATCATAGCCTATGATTCATCCGAGCACGGCCATGCATTTCACAGTTTCTAGCTCTCCGAGTGGCCTTGTACAACTTTTAAGCATCTTATCCCGATTTATGGGAGGACAATCCCAATCTTGCGATCTTGAGATTAGACTTCGTTTGATAGGTGATTACCTGAGCGTTGCCTTTATAGCCTCCTTTTACGGTGCGACGGTTGGTCAACGTCAAAGCAACCAGTTCTCAAACAACTAATCTCAAATCACTCAGGTATTGAGGATTTAGTGTCTAATAATTTTAATGAAATTTACTTATGACAGATTTTCATCTCTTACAGTAAAGTTTCATAGGTCTTGTCCGATACTAGTCTTCCCAAAGTAAGTATCTATGCAAATGATTATGACATTGCCATGTCCACATAGTTCAAGAAACAGAACTACTAGTCATCATGCATTCTAATCGTCTAACGTTTTCTATGCGTCCAATTTTATAGAAAACTCCGACTAGGGACCATTTTCAACCTTTGACATTCAAGTTCACTTGATAGACATTTCTTAGTCACAGGACTGGTCTTGACAGTCTATCTTGAATATATTGTCAAATTGAAGGGACTCATCATTTAATACTAAACCAAGATTAAATGGAATATGAATAATACATTTCATATATGATAAATGTTCAACCCCAACGTTTTACAACCATGGGCCTCTAACCCATCTTTAAAACATTTCATGGAATTCAAAGCTATGCTTGATTTCCAGTGCTACAATGTGAGTGTTGCTTCTCACTTGTTGCATAGGTTTAGTTATCACGCTTTGCCAATCTTAATATCCTTTTCATCGAATGTTCTTCGAGATATGATGATAAGATCTTTTGAGTATGTTTATTTTGTGATCTAGTCTTTCTTACTTAAATAGTGGTTCTACGCATTTTGCAATGAAGAACCATCAAGTCAGCAGACATGTGATCCAGCCAAGTTCAATGAAGAACTCATTAATATAAACAACTCTGTTTTATTGCTTCTTAGGCAATAAGTACTTTTACTTCAACTGTTTATGTTGCTAGTGATGCTTTGTTTGGATTTACTTATCCAAGCAGTTCACAGACATGTGGAAGACTTTCCAGCTGTATCTTAGAACATAGAAATTAATAATTTAATTTCCCACGCAACAACTCATGGTCTCCAATCCATGTTGCCATTTCGAAACACGATGCTCTTTAGCTCGTCCTTGTCAATGGATAACTCCAAGGGGATCTTGCTTGATCCTTTGCCAGTGTTTTATGCGTGTAGCATCAATATTTAGCATATCTTTATTTCCTTGAATCAAAAACTATTCCTATGTACCTTTTTAAGTACCATAAGTTTTTCTTGATCTCAATCTAGTTGATCTTTACTTAGATCAATAGAGACTGGTATATTTTCGTCATGCCTAAAGCCATACGATACGTTTTTGGCGATCCTCATATTATATCATACATGATAAATTCTTTTGCAGAATAATTCCCAATTGAATTCTATTTATGTAACTTTAGCTCATTCAATTTCAGTAGATACTGAATCCAGCTAAATTCTTTGACATATAATATAGGTTAAGAATCTCACTTAGATCCTTTGATGTTTTAACTTAGTAAATGCTTATACATAGTTCAAACATTCTTTATTTAGATTTATTCATATGGGTCGAATGTCTCCAATGGAGTATTTCGTGTTTGATTTAGTAAATGCCATTACTTAATCCAAAACAATATCATAAGATCTTTGTAAATAGATCGTAATACCCAGTATGTACTAAGTTTCGCCATGGTCCATCATTGATGAATATTCTCAAATCTAAGTCATTAGCATTTGAATGTTATTTTACAATAGAGAGATATGTGTGTGATACACATAGGACCAATTAAGTTTTTATGTACTCCCACTAAACTTCTTATATATCTATAAGAATCATGTATATTTTATGAAACTATAATACTTAATAGCTTCACTAAAATACATTTCTAATTCCCAATTGCTTGCTTAAATCTGTACTTAGATTTCATAAGCTAGCTTTCCTTTTCAAGCATTATTTGGATCCACAAATCCTATGATATGCCATGTACATAGTTTTCTTCCAACATTTGATTGAGGAATACGTTTTGTCATCCAATTGTCATATGTACCAATATGCAATCATTGCTTGAGTTATAGACTTGAGCATCACGATTATGCATGAGGTTTCAACACAATCCATGCCATGAATTTTCTTGTAACCTTTAGCAACTAATCTAGCTTTGTGTGTGAACACAATTCCATGTTTGATGGTTTTTATCCTTAAAACAAACTTGCAACCAATAGGTGTGAAACTATTCTTGCAAATCAACAAAATTTCAATTTTGTCATCAAAACATTGAGTACGTTTTATGGCCTCTAACCATTTAAAACATTTGAGTCTATATATGGCCTCTAACCATTTTAGGGAATCTGGGTTTCGTCATAGCTTTCTTACAAGTCACAAACTCATTAATCTACATGATAATAGTTTGACTGCAAGTTGTAGGTTTCTTCACTATCTAATAGAAGAATCGCATAGCTTCAGTGACCTGAACTCCATGATTCTTCACTATTTAATAGAAGAATCTCATAGTTTCAGTGACTTGAACTCTATGCCTACTTGGGTATAGAACATCAAACAATAGAATATCAATAGCCACTTGAAAGTCCTTTGAATATTCTGTTCTCCTTGAAGCACTTGTAAAGTCTTCTAAGAGATGTCTATTCTTTAAAGCCACTTCTAAAGTCTTTAAAGGATAAGTTCGGATTTTCTGAAGCACTTCGAAAAGCCTCCGGAATGTCCGTTTATGTTTGTTGTTCGCCTCGAAGACTTTCGAGGTCTATTTTCTCCCACTTGTCATTTTGGAAACGAATCTCCAAAAGGACATCATTTCGAGCAAACAAACATTATGTTCTCAAAAATTCGTGGTAGAAACAATACCCTTGTGTCTCATTTGAATAAATCACAATGAAACATATATCTATACTTGGGCCTTAGTTTGTTGAATAACAAACACTAAGCTCCCACTGAGTTTAGCAACTCTCTAGATATATATTATCGAAAAGATATTCTGAAATTTCTTTTCTATAGCTTTGACGAATTTAGTTTAGTTTGGTGGTAGTTGAGCATTTTGTTTTAGAAATTAAAGGAAAAGTCTTTATGATCCATCATTGATCGAATCAAGTACTAATCGACTTCGATCATTCCAACTTAGATATGCCATATCTTATGGAGCTAGATTGTGAATTTTACTACACAATCATTGAGGATCATTCTTGATTTAAGTAATCATCAACATGATCTAACCTAGATCTTTATGATTTCTTACCAAGTGGGATTTATACTTCTGAATCTTTGAACTAGCCAAACAGATTCAAACTTATATCACATTGAGTAAATAAACCTATATTCACTCAAATCTGTGTGAAATAATAAAGTCATAAAACCTTTCTTTAGTTTTGAACTCTATTGTCTAGGCGTTCTAACAATAGTTCATATCTTTTGTTACTTTCAACAAGTAAGACTAGTTGTCTTGAATGATCTAGAAATCAATCAACTTTCAAAATTCCATCAAAATAGAACTTTTCAATGTTAACTTATTGATATGGTCTAAGCAACAATGCCAAAGATTAGTGGAACTCAAATCAAGGGGTTGATTTGAACCTAGTAAAGTTCTTTAAAGAGTTGTTTGTTTTAATCAAGCATATTGACTCAACCCTTAAATGACCATTTCATTCAAATAAACAAACAAACATTGTTTTTGTTCTTCTGAATGTGAGTCTTTCTGTGTTTGAAAACAGAAATTTAGGTATGTTGATTATGGAACAAAATAGCCATTAAGTTCCAGCCTTTGAAAGGACTTAAAACAAACTAGATGACCCTACAACTAATGTAGCATTGCCATGCTTCATTTCCCACTTGTAGGTCATTAGTGTAGCCTAGCTTCCATTGTTTGAGTTATTACCGAAGTAAGAGCCTCAAGCGGTATATGATACCAAGGAAGTTTGATTGCTAGGTCACTTCTCTTTAAACATAAACTTATAGGTAGAAACGGAATCGTAAATTCCTTTCATTTGTTCCTTGTTTTCCTATTTCTTGTACCCTTTCTTATAGTCTTAAGAATTGAATTCTATAGTGTTGACTTTTATACTTTGTTAGACATGTCCAATGTCACCAACAAGGTTCTTTACCATTTTAATTTATGTTGAATATTTTGTTTCAACTAGATGATCTTACCAGAAGCTTCTAAAGTTCTCTAAGTATCGATCTATTCGAATGTCTAATGACTAGACTCATTCGAGAAATAAATGGACAAAGATATTAGGTTGTTAACCATTGGTAAGGCTGAGCGTTTAAACTCAATGCTTTATGATCTCAAAACTACATTGTATTTTGAATTCACAAGCACCAATTGGTTTGCCATTCGATTTTGATATTCGAAAACAACCATAAAAGTCGATATAAGAAACGTACATTTTAAATTGCTCACTTTATCTCTTTTCCGTGAATCGTTCTTGGATTCACTACCAATCGAGGAAATTTACTGTTACCTTTCTAAAATGATTTATTACAGTGCAAGATATTTAATTATAAACAATAATTAAAACATACATTGAAGCATGCAAAGTCTAAACATTTATCATGAATAATAACTTGAAATTAAAGCAACCATGCAATTCAAACAAGTTATTAGCATTTTATTCGATTTTATTGTTCCGGCAGGTGTCAATAAAATGATTCCAAGACCCTAAAACCATTGAAGAATTAAGCACAGTTTGTCGACTCAATTCTAAAACATTTTAGGTAAGAAAAAGCCTTTTGCTAATAGTCTAGAAACTATTCTTGGTTGATAGGTACGTCTAAGAACTTATTAGGTAAACCTATCGATTTTGCCACGCAATAAAAGGACTCCTTACTTATATCGTTGAGTTTCACCAAAACTAACATGTACTCACAATTATTTGTGTACCTTGCCCCTTTAGGACCAATAAATAACACCTCGCTGAGCGAAAACTATTACTAGATTGATGTAAAGGATATCCAAGAAAGTGTATATTTTGGCATGGCACCTTTTAACTCAATTTTTAAGTTTGGAACTTAAGGCTCTTACTATGTTGGTTAGATTTTAAGTGAACTAAAATCCTTAATCATGCAACATAATCAAGCTTTTGATCTCATGCATTTTAAGACATATTTAAAAGCAATAAATAACTTAAAACATGCATAAGATAAATGTGATCTAGTATGGCCAGACTTCATCTTGAAGCTTTAACTTCAAAGTCCGTCTTGAAAATCTCCGTGGGAGGCACCATTTTCTTCAAATAGGATAAGCTATAATTAAAACTAATTACAACTATTTGATGGTACGCAGACCATATTTGAATTGAAAAACAACTTTGGTACTTTAGACCAATTACATTCAAATTAATGGTACGCAGACCATATTTTCTATCCTATTTGGGCCATACTAGTCACTTCATAACCTGCAAAATAGTACATATACAATATATACCATTCACCCATTCATTATCATGAATGGCCCACATAGCTGGTTAGTAAAACACATTATGCATCACGTAAACATTTGCAGCAATTAATCAAGGGCACCAATAATCTACCAATTATTCAGTCCTTATTAATTCTAATCAAGTTGTTTTAACCTTAAGGATTTGTAGACCTAATCAAGAGTTTATGACTAAAAGGGATCCCACTTAAACCAATAAATTCATATGCTTTACTAACTTTAAACATAAAAATGTATTTCTAGTCTAACCGGAAACATACAAATTTAATTAAAATTTAAAGCTCATATAAATTTATAATTGAATCCAAAAAGTTTAATTTAATTTCAGTCGTATTTAAATTAATTCATGATTTTAATTTTAGTAAAATAATTAGAATAAATAAAATTTATTATAATTACAATATTCAAAATTAAAATCCAAGAAAATAATTTAAATTATTAATTTTAAAATTAATTAAAATTACGTAAACTGAAAATTTCAAATTAAAATTTCAAAACGATCTAATCGCAACGCAAACACCCTACGCAACGTACGCCCATGGGCCACACGCACACAGCCATCGCTGGCCATGTGCGCGCAGCCCATGCGCTGCGTCGCATAGCTCCTGCTGCTTTCCTTCGCAAGGCCTCATGCGAGCTGGTGCTCGCTGCGCGCGCGCCAGTGCTCGATGCATGCGAGCCATCGCTCGCTGCGCTCGCTCGCCAGCGCTCGTTGTGCGCGCTCGCCAGCGCTCGCTGCATGCGAGCCAGCGCTCGCTGTGCGCGCGCTTGCCAGCGCTTGCTGTGCGCGCTCGCCAGCGCTCGCTGCGCGCGCTTGCCAGCGCTCGATCCTGCGAGCCATCGCTCGCTGCGCGAGGCATCGACACTGGGCGGACCACTCGTGGCACGCGAGCTTGCGCTCCATGCGCGCGAGGCTCCGCACGCTTTGAGCGAGGCAATGCGCGCTGTGGCGCAGCTCGCTTGCTGCCCACACGCGACTGACTGCTCGTCCATTGCTCATAGCCCACGACACAAGGCAGGGCTGCTGCCTTGTGCTCGTGCACCATGGCCTTGCTCATTGCATTCGTGCCGCATGGGCGACGAGCTCCCTTGCTCGTCGTCACATGCCCGCACTATACAACACCCCTTAAGGGTAACACGTAGCTTCCATTGCTTTGTGCGTGCAAGTTATATGAACTAATCGCATAAAATTTAAAAAATTTATATTTAAAATTAATGACAAATTAATAAATAATATTAATTTCATAATTTTAGGGCGAAAAATCGAAAATTTATTATTCAATTGATTTCCGATTAACATGGATTCAAGTCTAGGTCATAAAAATTTAAAATTTTATCATAAATTTACAATTTTTATGGTGGTTTTTAATCATAGGTATCTAATTAAATTATAATTAATTATGAATATCAAATTAATTCTAAATTATTCTAATTTTCAACAAATTAATCATAATTACAAATTAGATTGCATAATTAACAAGGATAGGCATTCAAACTTGTTGAACATATACAGTAGGTCAATCAAAAATTCAAGATTTATCAACAAGAATCGCAAATATTTAATTTAACATCTTAAATTTAAGAAATTTTGCATTCGAAAAACTAAAACCTTCGAAAAGTCATAGTTAGGCTTCGAATTTGAGAATTCTGGGTTCGGCAGAAAAAAAAAAAAATTTGTCAAAATTTTAGAATGCCTTTTACATGCGGAATTGACACAAAAATCACTCGATTTGGATGAGTAACGAGGAAACTGCCGAAAAACTGCGTACGTATAATTAAATAAATGCAATTTGCAATTAATTAACAATTACGAAAATTAATCACCCCTTTTAATTCTTGCAAATTTGTAATATTTAACCATGTTCATGCAATTTAGATTATGAAAATAATAAGAGGCTCGTGATACCACTGTTAGGTTATGATTCATATGACAATTCATAAATCATGCGGAAAAACCATAAAGTCAGGAAAACATATTATTTACACATAATCATTTAGCATAGTTTAGATGCATACTCTTTGTTGCGTGCCTTCCCTAGCTGCGCCCGAACCGAACAAGAACAAGTCTTTAGGACTCCAAGTGTCGTCCCTCCGTAGAAAGTCCACAACATGTCCGGATCCGCCTTAAGATTGACCAACTAGAATCGCCCTTAAGGTACTATTATTTTCGGCACTTTTGGGCAAGTGTGTGACTGAATTTTTGTCTCAAAAACTCACTTTGAATACTTGAAAAAACTCTCTGTAAATATGTGACCCTAGGCACCTATTTATAGAGTTATGGAAAAGAATTTGGAATCCTATTAGGATACTAATTTATTTAATTATAATCCTACTAGGACTCTAATTAAATAAACTAAATCTTTTAGGATTAGATTTAATCATATGACGAATCCCGGTAGCCTTAGGATTCGAGTAACACACTTCGAGTAATACGCTAGCACCGCACGCAGGCCTTGCGGCCCACGCACAGCGCCAGCCCACTCGTCGCAGCCCCGCGCGCGCGCCCAAGCTTCGGCTGGGCCTGGCTTTTGCGCTGGGCCTGGTCGTATGCTTGGCGTGTGGTTGTTGCGCTTGGCTTGCTGGGCGATGGCCCGGCTTCGTGCTGGGCCTTCGTCTGGCAGGCCTCGTCCGATGCTAATTCGTACGATACGCTTCCGATTAAATTCTCGATTCCGGAATTCATTTCCGATACGAACAATATTTAATATTTCCGATTCCGGAATTAATTTCCGTTTCGAACAAATATTTAATATTTCCGTTTCCGGAATTATTTTCCGATTCCGATAATATTTCCGATTCTGACAATATTTCCGTTTCCGGCAATATTTCCGATTCTGGCAATATTTCCATTTCCAATAATATTTTCCGATACGTACCATGTTTCCGTTTCCGGCAACATCTACGACTTGGATAATATTTATATTTCCGATACGATCCATATTTCCGTTTCCGGCAATATCATCGTTTCCGGAGTATTCATTTCTTGCCTGTGACGATCTCAGCTCCCACTGAAACCAAGATCCGTCGATTCCGAATATCCATAGATGGAGTATTTAATGCCATTAAATACTTGATCCGTTTACGTACTATTTGTGTGACCCTACGGGTTCAGTCAAGAGTAAGCTGTGGATTAATATCATTAATTCCACTTGAACTGAAGCGGCCTCTAGCTAGGCATTCAGCTCACTTGATCTCACTGAATTATTAACTTGTTAATTAATACTGAACCGCATTTATTAGACTTAACATTGAATGCATACTTGGACCAAGGGCATTATTTCCTTCAGATAGAGAACGATCCTTCTTCATCTTCTTCTTGGATGGCGCCACTTGCCTTCCTGAAGTAGATGGAGATGCACCCTTGCTTTGGATCTACCCCGGAACCCTTTTCTTGATTTTCTTACTCTTTAATTTTAGTGATGCTTGCTTATCACTTACAAAGTCCAATTCATACTGATGAAGCAAGTAGATTAGTTCACTAAGAGTGTTTTCCCTTTTCTTGGAAAAATAGAGTAGTTTGAATTTCTTATAACCACGGCGAAGAGAATTCAAAAGTATTCCCGCAGCTGCAGAATCTGGGAATGGATCACCAAGTAACTCAAGCCGGTCGAGAAGCCCAACCATTTTCTTTGTATGAGTTTTGATTGGCGTCCGCTCTGTCATTTCAAAATCAATGACCCTTTCCCTTGCTTTTTGTCTTTCGACGTCAAAGCAACAACCTAGTGGAGCATTAAGCTTTAGATCCTCAAATGAATTTACCAATTCAAAAACATTTTGGTCGACATGTTGACCACCATGTTGGAATCTACCACGACATATATCCCTAAGATGCCTTAGGAGTGCCCATGGCTCGTATGCAACGAACCTTACACTCCAATCATTGGGGATAGAGCCAAGAATAAGATCCATTACTAGCGACATGTGGTTCGCCCACGCACAATGCTTTTCTGGAGTCATATCCTTTGAGTAATAGCTGGGGATGGGATGGTCAACTACATATTCAATGTTGTTCCACCTGAGGACTTGCCGAAGCTTCCTCTCCCAATCAAGAAAGTTTGATAGGTTCAATTTTACATCCAGAATTTCAGTTACTTTGAGTTGTGTTTTGATTGCGGCCATTTTGATTACTACAATCGAAAAGAATTTGCAATAAATAACCATTCATAAACTATAACTTTGAAACAAAAGCAAGCATGCAATCATTAAAGCTATTAAAACATTTCATTCATGCAAAAGCAAAAACATGGTCCAAAATGAATGAAACGATTCCAAGACCCCAAAAGTCCTAAATCCTTAAGCAGCTTTAGCATGTCTTAAGTAGTTTAAGATTTTAGGTAAGCAAAACCGATTGCTAGTAATCTGCAAATTACTCTTGGTTAATAAATTAATACCATATTTTATCCCATTGCCACTAGTGGAAAAAGGCTTATTTGCATCCCCGCATTTGCCACGCCATTCTGAACATGTGACGCAAGTGACAAATTTTAGCATAAAATTTAGTCATTTGCGTCGCAGCTTTGTTAAACTGCGACGCAAATGACTCTAGGATGCCCCCCAGAGTCATTTGCGTCGCAGATTAACAAAGCTGCGACGCAATTAACTCAATCAAGTGCGTCGCAGCTTTGTTAAACTGCGACGCAAATGACTCTGGGGGGCATCCTAGAGTCATTTGCGTCGCAGTTTAACAAAGCTGCGACGCAAATGTGTTTTGATTTTTTTTTTTTCGAATTCGCGCTCAGCTTAATTGCTTAGGAACATTCTGACTTAGGTTAATATTGCTCGACACTGCTTCCCTCCCAAACCAAACCAACACCAACACTAGCTGCGTTGTTCTCACCGGCGGCTTCACCGGCGGCTTCACCCTGTTCACTGCCGTCGTCGGTGCTTCACTGCCGTCGTCGTTGCTTCACTGCCGCTCACGGCCAAGGAAGTCCTCCTGCTCCCTCTTCTCTGTCGCTGTCACAAACTGCCGCCGCGGTGCTGCACAGTGTTGCCGCGGCACAGCTGCCCCTGCACACTTCCCATACTACCACCGCCCCCTGCACCACCGCCCCCTGCACGTCCCGTTGCTCTCACATCTCTCCTCTCTTCAATAATTAATTAGGTATTATTTACATTTAAGATTGAATTTTAATTGAATTTTAATTGAATTTTAATTGTGCATTTTAATTATAATTCTGGATATTTTGATTGGAATTTTAATTGTACATTTTAGTTGAATTTTAAGATTGAATATATTATGATTGTGGATATTATTTAATTGAATTTTAATTGTGCACATTTAAGATTTAGGTTTTGTTGAATTTTAATTGTAGTTTTTGATGAATTGTAATAGGTTATTATAATAGTTGGTTTTGTTGAATTTATTTGTTTATTACATTTAGGTTTTATTGAATTAAGGTTATGAAATGAAATTCGGGTTTGTGAATTTGTGATGTGAAATGAATTGTACTATGGGAACTTGTTATTAGTTATGGTAGGTTTTGTTGGAAGCCATGGATTTATAATGATATGAATAGCCTAGTTTATATTCTAACCTTTGACAAAATTTGGTCATATTGTTTTATCTTTAGTGGTTGAAAATGGATCGGAGTTGGATGTATGGTAGTAAACGATTTTCTACAAGGTTCTTACAAGGGATTCAAGAGTTCATTAAGGTTGCCTTGAAACATCAATCAGAACATGAATCAAGTTTAATTCTGTGTCCTTGTTGTGATTGCAATAATTCAAGGGGGTATCGGGATATTGATGATATTGTTGATCACATAGTTCGTCGCGGTTTTAAGGGTAACTACACGACGTGGACATGGCATGGTGAGAGCATAGATCATGGGGCAAGTTCTAGTATGCCGAGCTCGAGTCAGCATAATCATTGTGATAATGGTGATGATAATGAAATTGAGGATGATATTGGTGTTGAAAGTGAGGAAGAAGAGGAGAAAGATAGGATAGATGATATGATGCATGATGTGGAAGACCATCATTTCGTTGAGCGTCCCCATATGTATGATAGTATAATCAAAGCTTCCGCAACACCATTATATACTGGTTCTACACAAACTGTACTTGGTGCCGTCATCGAATATTTCAACTTAAAGGTGGAAAACGGTTGGACCAACAAGAGTTTTTCACAGTTTTTGGAGGCCACGTCTGGTAATCTTCCTGAAGGAAACAAACTTCCAAGGTCTAACTATGAGGCCCAGAAGCTTATGTGTCCTTTGGGTATGGATTATGAGAAGATACACGCGTGTCCAAATGATTGCGTGTTGTATCGAAAGCAGTATGCAAATCTGCATGAGTGTCCAAGATGCGGATTGTCCCGTTACAAGATCGTGGAGAATGATGCAACATCAACTAAGAAGAAACCTTCTCCGGCTAAGGTGCTTTGGTATCTTCCAATTATACCACGATTTAAGCGCCTTTTCTCAGAAGAGAAAACTGCAAAACTCTTGAGGTGGCATGCCGAAGGGAGGAAGAAAGATGGGTTAATGAGGCATCCTGCTGATTCTCCACAATGGAGGAACATTGATCGAAAGTACAAGGTCTTTAGGGAAGAAGTTCGGAATCTCAGGCTTGGTCTTTGCACGGATGGAATGAACCCATTTGGGACACTTAGTACCCAATATAGCACTTGGCCGGTTCTTCTCACCATATACAATTTGCCTCCTTGGTTATGCATGAAGCGTAGATACATCATGTTGTCGCTCTTAATCTCTGGGCCTAAACAACCCGGAAATGACATAGATGTGTATCTAGAGCCACTCATTGAAGATTTGAAATTGTTGTGGGATGAAGGGGTGTTGATGTTTGATGCATACACCAAAACCAATTTCACTTTACGTGCCATGATTTTTTGTACGATAAATGATTTCCCGGCTTATGGAAATTTGTCAGGGATTTTGTAAAGGGAAAGAAGGCATGTCCAGTTTGTCATGATGATTTGGTCTCGAGGCGCCTAAAATTTTGTGGGAAAGATGTGTACATGGATTACCGGATGTATCTTCCTGAAGATCACCCATTTCGAAAAGAGAAGGAAGCTTTTAATGGAGAATTGGAGATGAGAGAAGCTCCTGCCCCCTTATGTGCGTGTGAGGTTTATGAACGGGTTAAAGACATTGAGATAGAGTTTGGTAAGCCTTATAAAGGTCAGCCAAGTGGTGGTTACAAGAAGAGGTCTATCTTTTGGGATCTCCCATATTGGAGAGATTTGGAAGTTAGGCATTGTTTGGATGTAATGCATATTGAGAAAAATGTTTGTGATGCCATTGTTGGGACATTGTTGAATATGCAAGGGAAAACGAAGGATGGGCCTAAAGTTAGACAAGATATGGCTGCTATGGGTCGCTCCGAGTTGGCACCTCAAGAAAGGGGAAAACGCTGGTACCTTCCCCCAGCTTGTTTCACCTTGTCTAAAAAGGAGAAAGTTAGCTTTTGTGAGTATTTGCATGGCTTAAAGGTCCCTGCCGGTTACTCTTCAAATTTTCGTAGACTTGTGTCCATGTCTGACTTGAAATTAGTTGGAATGAAATCTCATGATTGTCACGTGTTGATGCAACAATTGCTGCCGGTTGCAATTCGAGGGATATTGCCGCCACAAGTGAGGTATACCATTACAAGATTGTGTTTCTTTTTCAACACAATTTGTAGCAAGGTGATCAATCCAACAATACTGGTTGGGGGAAGTGGAACAAAAGCGTCCAACACTAAATCAAAAACCTATTTCCTTGAAAATTATAAAGTGCAAAATTTGAGTGGTAAGTGCAATGTGATGAAAACTATGATGTTGGGATTAAAAGAAGGGGAGCACGTTAAGGTACATTGCACTAAAAGGACATTCAATATGGAAAAGGACTTTGAAATTAGTGTCACCGTTGAAGACACCGATCAACTTCTCTCGGGAGCATGGCTCAATATGTCAATAATACAAGTTTTTGTTACGTGAGTTACCTAAATTCATATTTTGCCCCTAAATTTGATTTTTATGATTGTCTTAACGTTCTTACACTCTATATTATAGGGCTTTGAGTGAGTTGTGTTTTCACGATGATTGTCACCCCAATAGTATTGGATTCATGTGTCCGGAGATGATCTCGGCCACCATGTTAAAGTCCGATGCAGATCGAATTCTATTGTACATGACGAGGTCCATGAGTGCACTTAGTTCTAAGACATTCATCTTATGTCCATACTACGAAAAGTATGAAAATTACTTTGAACTTCGTTTTTAATTGATTGTTATAAATTTAACTTTTTTTTTTCTAACTACATACGTTTATTGTTTGTATGTAGGAGTCACTGGATGCTTTTAGTTCTTTGCTTGTCTAAACGTGAGGTCTACATATTTGATTCTCAACAGAAGAAGAGAAATTTGATGATTAAGGAGCCACTAAACAAGTAAGTAAAGTATGCATATGAAAATGCCATTTTTGCCTAAATTTTTGCCTAAGGTTCTTTAGTTCAAAGTTGGGTTCGAAAACATCATTTTTGCCTAAAAATGACCTAGGACGACCCAAATAGCCTTGAATGTGAAATAATAGATTGTAAAGGGCCTTAGAAAGTTATAACTATGCATATGAGACGTGTAATAAGTTTGAAAACATTCCTTAGGTTCTTTGGTTCAAAGTTGGGTTCGAAAACATCATTTTTGCCTAAAAATGACCTAGAACGACCCAATTATCCTTAAATGTGAAATAATAGATTGTAAAGGGCCTTAGAAAGTTATAACTATGCATATGAGACGTGTAATAAGTTTGAAAACATTCCTTAGGTTCTTTGGTTCAAAGTTGGGTTCGAAAACATCATTTTTGCCTAAAAATGACCTAGAACGACCCAATTAGCCTTAAATGTGAAATAATAGATTGTAAAGGGCCTTAGAAAGTTATAACTATGCATATGAGACGTGTAATAAGTTTGAACACATTCCTTAGGTTCTTTGGTTCAAAGTTGGGTTCGAAAACATCATTTTTGCCTAAAAATGACCTAGGACGACCCAAATAGCCTTGAATGTGAAATAATAGATTGTAAAGGGCCTTAGAAAGTTATAACTATGCATATGAGACGTGTAATAAGTTTGAAAACATTCCTTAGGTTCTTTGGTTCAAAGTTGGGTTCGAAAACATCATTTTTGCCTAAAAATGACCTAGGACGACCCAAATAGCCTTGAATGTGAAATAATAGATTGTAAAGGGCCTTAGAAAGTTATAACAATGCATATGAGACGTGTAATAAGTTTGAAAACATTCCTTAGGTTCTTTGGTTCAAAGTTGGGTTCGAAAACATCATTTTTGCCTAAAAATGACCTAGGACGACCCAAATAGCCTTAAATGTGAAAAAATAGATTGTAAAGGGCCTTAGAAAGTTATAACTATGCATATGAGACGTGTAATAAGTTTGAAAACATTCCTTAGGTTCTTTGGTTCAAAGTTGGGTTCGAAAACATCATTTTTGCCTAAAAATGACCTAGGACGACCCAAATAGCCTTGAATGTGAAATAATAGATTGTAAAGGGCCTTAGAAAGTTATAACTATGCATATGAGACGTGTAATAAGTTTGAAAACATTCCTTAGGTTCTTTGGTTCAAAGTTGGGTTCGAAAACATCATTTTTGCCTAAAAATGACCTAGGACGACCCAAATAGCCTTAAATGTGAAATAATAGATTGTAAAGGGCCTTAGAAAGTTATAACTATGCATATGAGACGTGTAATAAGTTTGAAAACATTCCTTAGGTTCTTTGGTTCAAAGTTGGGTTCGAAAACATCATTTTTGCCTAAAAATGACCTAGAACGACCCAATTATCCTTAAATGTGACTACTACGTATATAATTGCATTTACATGTGTAAATAAAGTATATAATTGCACTTACATGTAAAATATTCTTTGCATTTACATGTGTAAACAAAGTATATATAATTGCATATTTTATCGAATGTGTAGTGCTTTTCGGAGTTACAAGAGACTAGGTGGACAATCTAAGGGAACTAAATTAACATGGATTCCTGCACAGGCATATATATATATATAATTAGTTTATTATTTACCTAAGAAATTAGTTTTTAAAAATTATAACATACAATGTGATAGAAATTTTACTTGTGTTATTTATTTTAATGCATTTAGTGTGCTCAACAACCGGGATCACTAGATTGTGGCTACTACGTCATGCGTTTTATGTACGACATAATAATGAATCATGGTAATAGTCAAGATCTTACTAAGGTATGTTCTCATAAACTACGTACTTTATATAATAAATTGAAGTACACAAAACTATTATATTGATCAATCGTTGATAAATTGAATTATTTACACTTTTTTAGGATTTTTCAAGAACATTGCCCTATTCACCGGAGGAGATTAATGAGGTGAAAGATTTTTGGGCAGATTACTTCATGAACAATGTCGAATTTTTAGCTTAATTTGTAATATGAACTTGATCTCTAGCTAGCTACGTACCTTTGTTGTAATAATTTTATGTTTGTTGTAACATGTTGGTTGATCGATCTATGACGAATTTAATTGCCTTTTATTGGGAACGTTAATTACGTTGTAAACTTTAGTGACAGGTATTAATTATAAATGTATTCCCGGTATTGGGAATGAAGCGTCTAATTTCAAAGACGATCATGTCGGAATTTCCAACTAAAATATTAAAAAACGAATATTTTTTTTAAAAAAATAAGTCATTTGCAACGCACGTTAGCTCAATGTGCGAGGCAAATGACTTAATTTTTTGGCGCTAAAATTGTCATTTGCAACGCACATTTAGCTAATGTGCGTTGCAAATGACTTTTCAGCACCATGCCTAAAAAGTTATTTGCGTCGCACATTTAGCTAATGTGCGACGCAAATAACTTTTCAGGCATGGTGCTGAAAAGTCATTTGCAACGCACATTTAGCTAATGTGCGTTGCAAATGAACCTTATTTGCGTCGCACATTTAGCTAATGTGCGTTGCAAATGACTTTCAGCACCATGCCTGAAAAGTTATTTGCGTCGCACATTAGCTAAATGTGCGACGCAAATAAGGTTCATTTGCGTCGCACAAATGTGCGACGCAAATGACTTTTAGTCATTTGCGTCGAGAGCTTTTGCCACGCACGATGTGCGACGCAAATGTGCTTAAAAGTGCGATGCAAATGACCCTTTTTCCACTAGTGTTGCACGACATATATCCCTAAGATGCCTTAGGAGTGCCCATGGCTCGTATGCAACGAACCTTACACTCCAATCATTGGGGATAGAGCCAAGAATAAGATCCATTACTAGCGACATGTGGTTCGCCCACGCACAATGCTTTTCTGGAGTCATATCCTTTGAGTAATAGCTGGGGATGGGATGGTCAACTACATATTCAATGTTGTTCCACCTGAGGACTTGCCGAAGCTTCCTCTCCCAATCAAGAAAGTTTGATAGGTTCAATTTTACATCCAGAATTTCAGTTACTTTGAGTTGTGTTTTGATTGCGGCCATTTTGATTACTACAATCGAAAAGTATTTGCAATAAATAACCATTCATAAACTATAACTTTGAAACAAAAGCAAGCATGCAATCATTAAAGCTATTAAAACATTTCATTCATGCAAAAGCAAAAACATGGTCCAAAATGAATGAAACGATTCCAAGACCCCAAAAGTCCTAAATCCTTAAGCAGCTTTAGCATGTCTTAAGTAGTTTAAGATTTTAGGTAAGCAAAACCGATTGCTAGTAATCTGCAAATTACTCTTGGTTAATAAATTAATACCATATTTTATCCCATTGCCACAACATAATGCCATTGTTGTTTGAGTTGAAACCACAATCAACGTGCTCCTTTAGGACGCCTTACCACCTAAGTCAACTAAAATAGCACCTCGCTTTAGCGTAAACCTACTATCTTAGATCCTTAGATTTTTGTAAGTGCTTGATTTGGAAGGCAATTTTTAAACTCAATATTACTTTGGACCTAGTTGTTTCTATGTTGGTTCGATTATTTAGTAAACTTAATCTAATCGAGTCATATGAAACAACCTATTCATGCAAAGCATACATACATTCATACATTCATGCATAATATATATATATATATATATATATATATATATATATATATATATATATATATATATATATATATATATATATATATATATATATATATATATATATATATATATCAAATTTCATAAATAAATGGTGATCTAGTATGGCCCAAAACATCTTGTCTTGAAGCATCCAATCTTCATCACCTCCTTGTTAGCTTGGCATCGTCTTGAATCTCCGTTCAATTGCTAACTTAAAGTTCTAAACTTAGAAATACTTGAAAATAATAAATTACATCAAAATTTTCATGGTATGCAGACCATATTTAAAACTTTACATTCAAAGATAGAACGGTACGCAGACCGTATTTAACTATCCTAAATGGCCATACTAGTCACTTGGAGTACCTGCATTACATAAAATATATATATATATATATATATATATATATATATATATATATATATATATATATATATATATATATATATATATATATATATTCTATGCATTCATTCATTCGTATTCTAAAACGAATGGCTCATATAAATATGCAAGTATTTACGTGAATTAATTAAAATTCACGTTCACATAAACGCGTCCTAAAAGATTAGTCAATTTCCAAATTATTAATCCTTAGACTTTATTCTAATTAAAATTGAATTTAATTAAAATAATGCGACCTACGAAAATAATTAAAAATAATTATTTCATTTCAATTTCAATTAGTGGCTCCCACTCAAACCAATAATTATTCCGGATAATTAATTATGAAATATTAAATTAAAACTCGCGGCCCGGCCCAAGCAAATAAAATATTAAATTAAATATCCCGTTAGCCCAAATTAATGCAAACATGCGAAGCCCAACGAATTAAACAATTTTCAACAAAAAAGGTTCAAGTGCATAGTTGGGCTAGGCTTGCGCCCAGCCCATTGCCCTTGCGTGTGGCCTACGAGGCGCACGAGCAAGCTCGCACACCCCGCAGCCTGGCACGCGCGCGTTCCCACAGCTCGTCGCTACCCTGCGCGCTCGTCGTCGTGCATCGCTGCGCTGGACGTCGCATGGCCTTGCGCCTTGCTTCGTCGCAGCACCAACAAGCCAATGCTTGCCCTTTCCTCGCCCAGCACGCACGAGGCACGCAGCACGCTTGCTGCTGCCCGTGTCGCTGCGGCTCGGCTCTCGTGCAGCAGCCCGTATGGCTCGTCGAGCCATACGTCCACCACACATCGTGTTCTTGCCTACAGACCAACTCAATTAAAATAAATTTAATTTCACGAACTTGCATTAATATTATTTTTCAAAAAGTTACGATTTTTATTTTCGAAAAACAACGATTTTTAACGATTTAATAAACTTTAACGATAATCCAATTTCGTAAAATATTAAATCAAAGGCTAACATTATTCAAATTTTTAAGAAAGAACGAATCAACATTAAAAATTTGAACTTTTTAAATAATAAAATCCAAAACTTTAAATCGTTCATTAACATTTAAATTTCAGATTTTAATAATTAGATTTAAGTGCGATTAAAATTAACGAAACCATTCAAAATTTTAATCCAATAATTTTTAAAATTAGCCACTGACCCATGAAATTATATCCCCTTTCCCAATTGACCGAATTATTAAACCAAAATTAATTAAAATTCAATTAGGGTTCCAAATTTTACGAATTGGGGAAAGGCAAAATTAGGGTTTATACTTATCGGAAAAATCTGAAATTTTTACCATAGATCACGAATATACCCAGCAACATTGTTTCAAAATTTCAATCAAATCCGAGTAGTTTACGTTGACCTTTTAATTGAATTACTTTCCGACACTTTTAATTTTTATTAAAAAATTAACAAAAACGCCCAAAAAACGACACTTCGAGGCCTGTTTTTGCAATTCCGTTCTCATGAGTTGATCTTAGAAAATCGTTTTCAATCAGATTAGGGTTTTAAAATTCGAAAAAACGAATCTTTTTTATTTCGGAACAACTTATTACGCAATTCATCCAATAATTCATAAAAATTCCGAAAATTCAACAAAAAATTCAAAATTTTCGACAGATGCAAAAACAAATAAATCATGCTAAAATATGCTTTGAATACATAAGGCTCATGATACCACTGTAGGGGAATACAGTTAAACATAATAACATGTGCGGAAACAATCTCCAAAGCCAGGAAGCATGTATAAAGCACAGATTAAGCAGACTTACGTTAGAAGCGTGTTTTCCACAAATTGTCAACGAACACGAACTTAGAACTCCACTTGTCTTTCCTCTACTTGGTTCACCGACACGATCAGATCCGTCTTGATTATCGTAGCTTAGACAATCGAGAGTTTTTGCCTTTTGGGATGAAAACACTTTCGAGGCACAGAGAGAATTAGGGTTCTCTGTGACTCTAGGGTTTTTGTGTGACTGAATTGTGTTGTGTTGGAAAAGGGGTTAGAAGGTTATTAACACAACCTTACTAACCGACCAAGCTATAAGGCAAGGCCGGCCAGCAAGCCCCGCGCAAGACGAGCACAGCGAGCTGGGCCATGGGCCTCGCTGCTGTGGCTGTGTCGCTGCTTCGGCCCGCGCGCACACGCGCAGCTCGCTCGGCCATGGGCCAGCGCTGCCGTGTTGCCGTGGCCTTTCTTGCTTTCCCAGCGCCCCCATGGGCCTTGAGTGCTTCGTGCACTCGGCTCGTGGGCCGCTCTTCGTATTCGCGATTAATATATTTCTGATATATTATTTATCTTTTCGTATACGACGAATCACCGTCGTACGATACGATTTATTCGTTTCGCCTAGCTTACGAATATTCGCGATACGATATACGATTCCGATGCAAGGTCGTATCGTATAATACATTTTCCAACTAATTCCCGAAAAGCTATTAAATGAATTTTCGATTCATTTAATCTGGTGATCTGTTACGTGTCATTGGTGTGACCTTGTAGGTTCAGTCAAGAGTAAGCTGTGAGCTTAATATTCATTAGAACTCACTGATAGGAAGCATTGCTCCAACTAGCTGTTCCGATCACTTGATCTCACTGAAATAATTGTTCGCAATTAATCTGAACCTTGGTATTAGACTTAATGCACCTTGGGTGAAGGACATATTTCCTTCAATAGATGATCTATTTGACCAGTTAAAAGGAGCGGGAATGTTTTCAAAGATTGACTTGAGGTCAGGTTATCATCAGTTGAGAATCGCAGAGCACGATATACCAAAGCCTGCATTTCGGACTAGATACGGTCATTATGAGTTCACAGTTATGCCTTTTGGGTTAACCAATGCACCTGCAATCTTTATGGACTTAATGAACCGAGTATTCCATGCATTCTTGGAAACGTTTGTAGTGGTTTTCATAGATGATATTCTGGTCTACCCTAAGAATGAGGAGGATCATGCGGAACACTTAAGGTCAGTGTTGAGTACCCTGAGAGACAACCAGTTGTATGCCAAATTCTCGAAGTGTGAATTCTGGCTGGAAAGAGTTGCGTTCTTAGGACACTTTGTATCCAAGGAAGGAGTTGCAGTGGACCCTGCAAAGATAAAAGCCGTTAGTGAGTGGCCTACACCTAAGAGTGTAACCGATATTCGGAGTTTTCTTGGTTTAGTGGGTTATTATAGACGCTTTGTGCAAGACTTTTCTAGAATCGCCAAACCCATGACAACCTTGATGAAGAAAGAAGCGAGGTTTGAGTGGAATGACCAGTGTGAGGTGGCGTTCCAAGCTCTAAAGACGCGATTAACAACCGCGCCGGTGTTAACTTTGCCAGATGAGAGCGGTACTTATGATGTGTATAGTGATACCTCTAAGAATGGTTTAGGGTGTGTGTTAATGCAGAACGGGAAAGTGATTGCGTATGCATCGAGGAAGTTGAAGCCATATGAATCCAATTACCCTACCCATGATTTAGAGTTAGCCGCCATAGTGTTTGCATTAAAGATATGGAGACACTATCTGTATGGTGTGAAATGTAGGATATTCACCGATCATAAGAGTTTGAAGTACATTTTCACACAGAAGGACTTAAATATGCGCCAACGAAGGTGGTTGGAGTTAATCAAGGACTATGATCTAGATATTCAATACCATGAGGGAAAAGCCAATATAGTCGCAGATGCCTTGAGTAGGAAATCAAGTCATGGTGTGAATGCATGCGTTAGTAGTTGCTAACGAGCTGTGTAAGGACATGCAACGATTGAATCTAGAAATAGTGAGTGGAGAATTCCTTGAGGGTATGATGAATGCCTTAACCATCCAGTCGTTGGTTTTTGATGAAATCAGGGAGAATCAGGTTGGTGATGTTAAGTTAGAGCGGATCAAGGAAAAGATTTCGCAAGGAAAGGAGATTGGTTTTAAGATCCACGTGGATGGAAGTTTGAGGTATAAAGGACGATGGTGCGTACCTCAAAAGTGTGGCGAACTGAAGGAGAAGTTGATGAGAGAAGGTCACAATACACCATATTCTGTTCACCCGGGAGGTGACAAGCTGTATAAGGATCTGAAGAAGGTCTATTGGTGGCCAAGGATGAAAATCGAAGTGGCTTAATTCGTTGCAAGGTGTTTGACTTGTCAGAAGGTTAAGATTGAGCATAGGAGACCTTAGGGAAAGGTCCAACCTTTAGAGATTCCTATTTGGAAGTGGGACCGTATCTCAATGGACTTTGTCACTTGCTTACCCAAGTCGAAAAGTGGAAATGACACCATTTGGGTAGTGATCGATAGGTTGACTAAGTCGGCAGTGTTCATACCAATGAAAGAAACCTGGAAAATGGAACAACTTGCCAAAGCTTACATCAAACATGTAGTGAGATTACATGGAGTTCCTAAGGATATCGTATCAGATAGGGATTCTAGGTTCCTTTCGAATATCTGGAAGAGTGTGCAGTAAGAACTTTGGTACCACATTGAAAATGAGTACAACGTTCCACCCAGCCACAGATGGACAAACCGAAAGAACTATTCAAACCTTAGAGGATATGCTAAGAGCTTGTGTGTTTGATTTTCAAGGTGGATGGGAAGATAACCTAGATCTAATTGAGTTCTCATACAACAATAGCTATCATGCCTGTATTGGAATGGCACCATTCGAAGCCTTGTATGGACGAAAATGCAGAAGTCCACTATGTTGGAGTGACATTAGCGAAACCGTCGTACTAGGTCCCCAAATGATAGAGGACACTATGAATCAGGTTAGGACTATTCAATCCAAAATCCAAGCCGCACAAGATCGCCAAAAGAGCTACGCAGATTTAAAGCGTAGGGATGAAGAGTTCCAAATAGGTGACAAAGTGTTGCTTAAGGTTTCACCAATAAAAGTGTGATGAGATTTAGGAAGAAAGAAAAACTTAGTCCAAAGTATATAGGCCCATATGAGATCCTAGAACGGATATGGAAGGTAGCGTATAGACTAGCCTTACCCATGGACTTGCATCGAGTGCATAATGTGTTCCATGTATCCCAATTGAGGAAGTATGTCCCGGATAAGTCGCATGTACTGCAACCGGAGACCATAGAGTTAGACCAAACTTTGACATTTGAGGAAAGACCTGTCAAAATACTTGATAGCAAGGTGCGTAGTACACGAACTAAGGATGTTAAGATCGTTAAAGTGTTATGGTCTAATCAAGAGTCTGAAGAAGCTACCTGGCAAGTGGAGGAGGAAATGAGAAAGAAATATCCCGAGCTTTTCCCGAGGTTAGTTGAGTTACGGGGCCGTAACTCGTTTTCTTTAAGGGGGGTAGAGTGCGGTAGAATTTCGCGCTTTTTACCTTATTCACCCAATTTATCCTTTAGGATATGCTTGAATCGTTGTTTCCAGTGAAGTTTCACTGTTTATTGTCATGTTGAATTACTTAAAGAATACAGCAACTAAAACTTTTTGCAAAGAAAACGCACTAAAGTCTCAAAATAGTCTCAAGTCTAGTTTTAAAGTTGTGATTTATGTGCCCAAGTTTCGGGACAAAACTTCTTTTAAGGAGGGTAGACTGTAATACCTCGTATTTTTCTATAATTATACATATATTTTATTATATTTATAAAGCATTTCGTTGTATTTTTATAAACTAATTTCATTTAATGAGAATTAAATGCTTTTTATTTTTAATGAATTTAAATATTCATTATTATGAAAACCGGATTTTATTAAATAGATTCAACGAATTTATTTAATCGGGATTTGTTGTGTCGTATTTCGAAAACAAATTTAATTTAATTAAAGCCCAGTTGATTGTCCATGATCAAACCCAACAAAGCTTGCAAGGAGTTTAATGAATTGAGCCCGGAAATAAGCCCAACTCAAACTACCATAACCTAGCCCACAAGGGAGAGAAAAACTATAAATAGACCCTCTCATTAAACCCTCACAAAAATTTCAGCACTCCCTCTCTCTCCTCTCTTTCTCTCTCCTTGCGGCACCCTCTCCTCTCCTCTCGTCCGACCAGCCTTGCGTGCAGCCCAAGGCACTCGTGCCCAGCCCCGTGCGCGCAAGCCTCCTGCCCCTCTATCTCGTTGCCTCGCTGCTACTGTGTGTCGCGTGTGCGTCGTCCCGCCCAGCAGCCACGCGAGCCTCGTGCCCGCTCGTCGCTGTGTCGCGCGCCCAGCGCCTTGTCCCTCTCTCCCTTTCTCGCGTGCTCGTGCGCACTGCCTGCTGCGGTGCGTGCGTGTGTTGTTGTTGTTGTTGTTGCGTTGTTTGTTTGACGCACACACACACAACACAATTAATTGTTGTGTGTGTGTTGTTAATTGGGATAATCAGATTTTGTTTCCAAAAATATTAATTTTCAGTTTTAAATTGATTTAATTGTTGTGATTAGTTTAAATATTTGGGTTGTTTAAATTAATTAAAACGGTTATGAACACCGTATTGGGTTAGTATTGTGTTTTGATTGAAGAGATTGGTTTTGATGATTGAATTTATAATTTTCAGATTTAATAAGTTTATAAAGTGTCGATTTTTGAAGTCAAAACATGTTTTTGGAATAAACTATTGTTAGGGTTTTGGTTTCAAATTGATTAAGCGATTGATTCACATAATTTAATGACAATTTAAATTATGGGAATCAACTTAAATTTTCAGATTGTTTATAAGCTTTAAAAATTTGGTTTTTAAGGGTTTTAAAGCTAAAAAGTCAATGTTTTTATGTTAGGACTTGAGTTGACTATTTGAGACTATTAAATTAATGATTAATGATTGATTTCTAATTAAACTAAGAGTTTTAGAATCTTAAATAGTTGCTGGAAATTTAGTAAACATGGATAATAATTTAGTTCTCTTGTTTTGTTTATAGGAGTTGATTTCTAGTGAGTCGTGATTCGCACAGTGGCCCCCGTACTTAGGTATTCCAGGTACGTACAAGACTAGGGTGACCACCCATCCCTTCAGGACTTTGTGAAGTGTATTGAATGCGAATCATGTGAACTTATATGTTATGAATTCATGTTTGATGATTGGGAATGAATATGTTATTATGGATTCACGTTTGATATTGAGAACGAGCATGTTATTATTATTATTGAATCTATGTGAACGAGCATGTTATTAATTGAATTATGCTTTATAGATTCTATTGAACTATCATGTTTTGGACTTTTATAATCGTTGAATTATGTCAAGCATGTTGTTCAAATTGGTTTGCATGTAGGAGTAGTGCGCATGCAAGTTGTATTATTGTTATGCTATAGTACGGGATGTCTAGCATAATTATTGAGCCAGTCGAATATTGCCAGTGAGCAATATATATTCTACCAAAGGGGTAGAATATGTTAGAGAGTCTATGTGAATTGAATTAAGGACAATTCGTGCTAAGGGCACACCCCGCTTGTTAATAGGCAATGTCGGGTTATCTCAAACAGTGTTTTTGAGAAGGAACAATGGGAGTAATTTCACTTGAGTCTATGTTTGATCACAAGTCCTAAAGAAGTAAAATAATGAAGAGTCAATGTTGAATTGTTTAGTTGCTTTAATTGTTCGTATGTTGTGTCTTGAGTAGAGTCTTGAGTCGCCTTGAACATAATATACTAATTAACGTAAAGTGTAACCCAAAGCTTCAAAACTCTTGGAACGTATATACCTTGAGTATGAACAATGGGGGGAGTCTTGCTGGAAAACTTGTACTCCTAGAATGATACAAGACGTTGTTTCATTCTCTTTTTATGCCGTTGTGCATTGGAATTCCTGTCGGTATGGCCCGACTGTCGGTAGTAACCCGACTTATTTTGGTGTATGGTTGACTCCCATCACCCTTTCTTTCCTTTAGAGGATACTTTACTGTTAGGTTATGATACATATGACAAAACATAAATCATGCGGAAAACCTTAATGCCAGGAAACATATTATTTACACATAATCATATAGCGTATTTTAGATGCATACATTTTGTAGCGTTCCTTCCCCAGCTGCGCCCGAACCGAACAAGAACAAGTCTTTAGGACTCCAAGTGTCGTCCCTCCGTAGATAGTCCACAGCACGTCCGGGTCCGCCTTAAGATTGACCAACTAGAATCGCCCTTAAGGTTCCTTGGAATTTTCAGCTAAAATGGTTGCAAGTGTTTGGCTGATTTTTGCTTCAAAATCTTACCTTTGAATACTTCAATGTTGTGTATAAATTTGTGACCCTAGGCACCTATTTATAGAGTTATGGAAAAGGACTTATAATCCTATTATAATACTAATTTAGTTTAATTAGAATCCTACTAGGACTCTATTAAATAAACTTTATCTATTAGGATTGGGATTTAATCATATGACGAATCCCGATAGCTTTAGGATTCATGTAACACGCACACGAGCAGCGCACAAGCACCGCACGCCCGCGCGCAAGCCTTGCAGCCCACGCCGAGCGCACAGCGCTGAGGCCCACTGCTCGCAGCCTGCCTGATCCGTGCGCGCGCCCAAGCCTTGGCTGGGCCTGGCCTTGCGCTGGGCCTGGTCGAGGCTTGGCGTGTGGTTTGTTGCGACGGCCTGGCTTCGTGCTGAGCCTTCGTCTAGCAAGCCTCGTCCGATGCTAATTCGTACGATACGCTTCTGATTAAATTCCCGATTCCGGAATTCATTTATGATACGAACAATATTTAATATTTTCGATTCCGGAATTAATTTCCGTTTCGAACAAATATTTAATATTTCCGTTTCCGGAATTATTTTCCGATTTCGATAATATTTCCGATTCTGACAATATTTCCGTTTCCGGGAATATTTCCGATTTCGGCAATAATTCCATTTCCGATAATATTTTCCGATACGTACCATGTTTCCGTTTCCGACAACATCTACGACTTGGATAATATTTATATTTCCGATACGATCTATATTTCCGTTTCCGGCAATATCATTGTTTCCGGAGTATTCATTTCTTGCTTTTGACGATCTCAGCTCCCACTGAAACCAAGATCCGACGATTCCGAATATCCATAGATGGAGTATTTAATGCCATTAAATACTTGATCCGTTTACGTACTATTTGCGTGACCCTACGGGTTCAGTCAAGAGTAAGCTGCAGATTAATATCATTAATTCCACTTGAACTTAAGCGGCCTCTAGCTAGGCATTCAGCTCACTTGATCTCACTGAATTATTAACTTGTTAATTAATACTGAACCGCATTTATTAGACTTTACATTAAATGCATACTTGGACCAAGGGCATTATTTCCTTCATTTACTTTACCCGTTCGAAGCTACTTTTTATTAAACTGTGAGTCAAGAGTCGTGTCAAATGTCGAGTCTTGTCTCCATGTTTACTTGTTTATTATATGGCTTTTGCATGTGGATTATTTAATTTGTCGAGTGAAGCATGTTAGGATAGAATGTTATTCTAGCTTGTTCGTACTCAGCTTTTGCTGACTTCGTGCTTTATGACTTCTGGTCATGGCCTTCGCCTTAATGACCCTATGATGATCCATCATTGCATTTGCGTTGTTGGGGAGTAGATTTTTAATAAAGCAGGTTTGTAGAGATAACTTGAGGGAGAAATTATCATGGGATTCGTGTTGAGAGTTTAATCTTCTGTATTTTATAAACTCTTTATTTTATTTAAAGTCATGACTACTACTTTCAGTTAATGGATTTCAAATGCTTTAATACTTTGGATTTGGGCCTCAGTGGTTCCAACTTGTTTTAATAACCATTAACTTTTTATTTAATGTGTTTGGAAGTTAGTTAACTCCGCTGCGTAGTTCTGGTCAATAGCCTTAGCCGTTATCACGGTGGCGGTAATATCTTGGTAATTCCTGTGTTTTAAGTCGGAAAATGTTTTATAAAAAGCAAGGAATTATTAGGGTGTTACACTATTGCTGCTCCTCCCACCTCTAATGTGAATTCTGAATTGGAGCCAAGGAGGAGCAAGAGGGCAAGAAAGGGAACCAGTTATGGTGATAATTTTATTACTGCTTTCTTAACTGAACCTTACTTGATTGATGATGACTTTGTTTATGTCTTTATTTTGGAAGATGATCCTAGGACCTATGAAGAGGCTATGAAATCTGTTGATGCAATGTTTTGGAAAGAGGCAATAGATAGCGAACTTCAGTCAATCCTAAGTAACAATACTTTGGAGTTGGTTGATTTGCCTAGGGGTTGCAAGCCCATTACTTGTAAATGGATCTTTATGAAAAAATTGAAATACACTGGATCCATTTACAAGTATAAGGCTAGAATTGTGGTAAGGGGATTCACCCAAAGGCATGGTATTGATTATTTTGATATTTACTCTCCTGTCACTAAAATTGCTACTATTAGAACTTTAATTGCTCTTGCTTGCATTCATGATCTTGTTGTGCATCAAATGGATGTTAAAACTGTATTTTTAAATGGTGATTTGGATGAGGAAATTTACATGGTTCAACCAGAAGGGTTTGTTGTTCCTGGTCAAGAGAATAAGGTTTGTAAATTAGTCAAGTCTTTGTATGGGCTTAAGCAAGCTCCAAAGCAATGGCATGACAAATTTGACAAGACTATGACAGGTAATGGGTTCCATGTAAATGAAGGTGATTCTTGTGTTTACTCTAAGCATGATTCTGATGGTTGTGTGATTATTTGTCTTTATGTGGATGATATGTTAATTTTTTTGACTAACTTGGATCGAGTAAATGAGATAAAAAGTTTTCTAAGTTCTAAATTTGAAATGAAAGATATGGGTGAGGCAGATGTGATTTTAGGAGTGAAAATCAAGAGAACTCCAAATGGCATTTGTGTTAGCCAAGCTCACTATGTTGAAAAATTACTTAAAAAGTTTAACTCTTTTGACGTCGATCCAGTTAGACTCCCTATGATCCAAGCATCCACTTAAAGAAAAATAATGGTGATCCTGCTAGCCAATCTGAATATGCTAAGATTATTGGTAGTGTTATGTTTCTGATGAACTACACTAGACCTGACATTGCTTATTCTGTGAGTAGATTGAGCAGGTACACTCATAACCCAAGTCATGAACATTGGGATGCTTTGAAGAGATTGCTTAGGTACCTTAAGGGTACCATGGATTAGAGTTTGCACTACTCCAAGTTTCCAGGAGCTTTGGAAGGCTATTGTGATGCCAACTGGGTTTCTGGCAATGATGAAATCAACTCTACCAGTGTTTATGTTTTCACCCTAAGGGGTGGAGCTGTGTCTTGGAAATCTTGTAAACAATCTTGTACTGCTATATCTACTATAGAATCTGAGTTTATTGCTCTTGAATTGGCAGGTCATGAGGCAGAATGGTTGAGAAATGTGCTTGCAGATATTCCGCTGTGGGGGAAGCCAGCTCCTTCAGTTGCACTTCATTGTGATTCGCAAGCGGCTATTACTGTGGAAAACAACCATGCCTACAATGGGAAGAAAAGGCACATTCGTTTGAGGCACAAGGACGTCAAAGAATTGTTGTCAAGTGGGGTGATATCACTAGACTATGTAAAGTCTGAAATGAACATTGCGGATCCGTTAACGAAAGGCCTATGTAGAAAACTAGTTTTGGAAACATCGGAAGGTATGGGCTTGAAGCCCATTGAATGAATTGTAAAATAACGAACTCCTACTCACAGAGTTCAAAGGACGACATTATGTTATAATTCGGAAGCACAAATTTTATTTTTTGTCCATCCCCTAGATGTTATAATGTGCTTGCTACAATCGAAAAGAGGTTGAGCATACGGCTCTTAATGAACCCATACTATATGTTTGGTGGTGTGAAGGTAGCTCACACTTGATGGGATTCACCTACGTAGGTGTGGAAGTGTGGCCCCTTCCTATGAGAATTGCGATGTGGGCTATTCTCTAGAGCACCTATGAGCATATCCAGGTCGGACGTATGGCCAGTATAAGGCGTCACTTTATTCGCGAAGTCAGAATATCATACATATTCAGTTGCGTACTTTAAGTGACGGGTTTCTAACTTCCTATCAAGTTCAATACGAAAGTCACTTGGTAGGAAAGAGATCATAGCTTAAATGTCACTAAGTGTTAATTCAAGTCGAAAGACATTGACACCTATTCAATTGTTTTGTTTTGCCCAAAACCAATATCCTTCTCTTTCTTCTTTCTTTTCCGCATATTCGAACCTGTGAGGGATTGTTCGAAGTTCTCATTGGGAAACACAAAGGAAAAAGAGAGTGAAAAATAAGAGAGTGGGCCTTGGGCCTTAGTACTTGGGAATGCGATTCGCGGGCGTGGGGTGGGTTTTGTGGGTTAACCCTATTCTTTTTGGTAACTGGACCGTTTTGGTTAAGTCATTGTTACCGGAATCTGTATGGATTACGTAACCGTTGGATTAATTACCATTAATTACGTCCGTTACAATATTCAATGTTTCTGAACGTTTTTTTGTTGTTGCAATGTTCATTCTCTCAGCCGTTTTTGTCTGTTGGGTTGATTTTCCTTCTGATTACTTAAATCAGAATTTCAGATTCCTTGAAACACACAAAAAATCATTCACACAAAAAACAAAAACACATTCTTTCTCTCACAAAAAATTGCTCTCGATTTTGGACATATGTTCTGACCCATCCGTCTTTGTGAGTGCACACAACATCGGAGTTGCGCTAATCCTGGAGGGCGATTGCATTCTGTTCTACTGCACCGGGAGGTAGCGCGGAATCGTCTTTTAGGACAGTGGGTGTCCACGACGCAACAATTGTTCTTCGTTCAGTTCATCGAATCAGATAAGTTTGTTCTAATTTTTGGTTTAATCTCAACACTTTTAACAACCTAGATTGTAATTGACAACTTTTTTAGCAAAACACAAGCCGCACACGGCACGCCGTTGCCGGTTAAAATCGTCATTCTCCTTATCGATTTGCTACCTGTGTTGCAGGTGTACGTTGAAACTGGAAAAAAGGAGGAGTACAAGAACATAAATTGGACACAGATTCAAGAGAAGCTAGATAAATGTAGCAGCAATAGTAACTAGGAATGAGTTGGGTTCTTCAACAACCAAGAATTGCAGCGTCAGGAATCGTTGGGGGTTATCAGCATTACATGTTGAAGCAATGGCTTGTTTAAGTGCACTTCAGTGGGCAAAAGATGCTTCCCAGGCTAATATAGTTGTGTATACTGACTCAGCTATCTTGGTCTCGTTTTTGCAGAGACATGTCATTCCAGATATTAGTGTTAAATGGACAGTGCAGGCCATTTTTGAATTAGGTAAAAAATTTAGGAGTTGTGTGATCAACAAGGTCTATCGTGATCAAGTTCATTCGGCGCATGTTCTGGCAACAACAGCAGCAAAGGATGGACTACATTTCGTTATTCCTTTTGATGTTAGGTCTATGTTTAATTAGTTTTTCTTTTCATGTATCTTTATCCTATGTCAAAAAAAAGGATCCAATAACGGGATGCTTCGCTTCTGCAGAAATTTACCGAAACAACAACACCGCAGTTGTTGTTGCACATTTCAACTAGCTTGTGAGTTGTGACTAAGTTCGCTGCCCGTGACATGCAGTAACTAAATTTGATGTTGAATCATCGTACGTTATAAAGAGTACGCAATAAAATAAAATAATAAGCGTCCTTAATCGTACCGCATATTTTTAATGCTACAACAGTGTGTATAACTTGTGATATGTTTTTTTATGTAATCTAACACTATATATCTATACAACATTTAGAATTTTCAAGAGTATATGATGTTAATAAGCTTGTAATGTCACAAATTATTTTTGCGACAAAATCTGTTGGACAGTCCGCTATTGTAACAATAATTGTGCAGTCACAACTTTAGAAGTTAGACTGGCACGCATAGGATTAAACCCATCTAACAAAATTGGAAGCTTTTGCCAGCTAAGGTTATTGCAGCATGTTTGTTAGTCCCATGTACACCTGTCAAAAGTCGACCCGATTCAAAAATATATGGTTTTGAATAAGATTTTGTGACCCTTAACCCGATTCGAACCCGAGCAACGCGAAAAGTATTGGGTCAAAATCCGACTGAATCCTTTTTGACCTGACCGATTGAAAATTATTGTATTTATAGTAATAAATGAGATTATGAGGAACTTTAAGCATAGTAAACACGTTATTGTTACTATTGTTGGGTGTAATATGATTTTAATTTAAATTATACGTCATTTTATAGTTGAATTGACTAAATATAAACATGTGTAGGAAAATTTGTTAATTTGTGCCCATATTTTGTATATTTATTATTTAAATTAATGAAAATACAATATGCGTTTCAAAATCACTCAACCCGCTGGGTCGACCAGGACCCGAAAGTTCTGGGTCTTGAGAAAATATTTGTAAACCCGAACCTGAAAGTGATCGACTCGAAATAACCTGAACCCGAAAAATAATTTTTGACAAACCGACCCGTTTGACACATCTAGTAGTACACTAGTATAAATACATACTCTATATAAGGAGTACGTATTATTATAGGCTTATACTACCTCCATTCCATTTCATGATCTTTAGACTTTCCGTTTTAGCCCGTTTCGTAATGTTATTTACACTTTACTTTATTCTATTTTTGGACATGAAAATTTACTACCTTATCCTTTTTACCCCACAATGTTTATAATTTTCCACTTACTTTCTGTTACTTTATTCAGTTTTTTCTTACATCACCCTTCTTTTTACACATTTCTCTTACTTTATCCATATTTTATTCTATTCAACCAAATTTTCTACTTTTATCTTAATATTTATACAAACAGTAACTATAAAGATCTTTGTCAAACAGAGATAATAAATTTCATCTAAGATATCTCTCTCTGTCATGGCGTGTTGTTAGAATGTTTTTTTTTTTTGGCAGAAAGTACAAACAGAAAATAAAAACACAGCAAAGCTAACAACTTCTACTAAAATTAACAGCTAAAGCTCTTGCATTCTTCACTTGCTCCTTACTGCATTTCTTGACCACACAGCCATCCAGCTTATCAGCTAAACTTTTAAATTCTCCGCACAATGTGATCAGCCCAAATCTGCACGCAGGGTAGTTTTTAATGGCCTCCACAATCCCAGTGCAACTTGTATGGATTCTAGCACATCTTATATGAAGGGACAAAACATGTTCAATGGCCAGAAGTGCAGTCTTCATCACAGTATGGCAGTTGTCCATAGCTTCCACCCTTTGAACTTTCTTGAAGACTTCTCTATTATTTTCCATAACAATCCAGCTTGCTATCGCAATAACATATCATTTCTTCTTCACTTGTTTCCAATAACCTGCAATAAAGAGATCAAAAGGAGGAGCAGTAAAAATAATTCTAAGCACAACCATACTATTCACTTGTCCTTGATCCACATCATAGTTTCTTCTTTCCTTATTCAAAGATTGCTTCATTTTGCTGGATTGCATTGCCTGTCTGTTGTAACTGATGACGTAGTGCATGATGCTTGATGGGTTGAATCCAACTTTTCTGAACGTAACTTCATTCCTGTGCAGCCAAATAGCCCAGAGCACAGCAACAAACAATCTAGCTCGCGGGCTATCATGTACATCTTCCTTCCAGAAATAAGATAGAAAGTTTGGTATCCAATCTCTAACATCCAAATGCTGACTATTGTGAGTAATAATCCCCAGTGGAGAAGTCTTCCAAATGAGATCAGCAACAAAACAATCCCTGAACAAGTGAGTCTCATTCTCTTCATGTCTTTTACATAAACAACAATCAGTATCAACATCAATGCCTCTTTTACGTAACCTATTCTTCATAGCAAGTGCCCTATGCATAATTTTCCAAATAAATACTTTCCACTTGGGCAGCAGATCGCTTTTCCATAATCTCTTCCAAATACCAACTCCACATTCCAAATTTTGATTAGAGACGTCCATAAGGAAGAGATTATAAACAGAAGAAACTATAGAACGCCCATTTGCATTTTTAACCCAATGGTACTGATCTTCACAGTCCGCTTGAGGAATATGCATAGACAGAATTTCCTTTGCTGTTTCTGGCATAAAACTTTTCCATATTATCCTTGCATTCCACTTCTTCTCATACCAGAAAAAAGATCATTCACCCTTGCTATCTTATTCCGTTCTAGATCACTTTGATCTCTAATCTCCACTTTCTTTGAGGGGAGCCAATCAGGCTGATTAATCTTGGTATTACCCTTATAAATAACTTTTCCAAAACCCTTACCTGCCTCATACACACTTTTACACAGACCCCTATATCCCCACGTAGCTTTATAATGAATATCAGAGTTCAAACCAGCTTCAACAGGAGATTTTTTATAAACAGATTGATACATCTTGGAGATTAGCAAATCTGGATTGTTGTGTATTCGAACAGCTTGCTTGACTAAAAGGGCTTTGTTAAACTTTTCTAAATTATGAATCCCTATTCCTCCCATTCCTTTAGGAAGCTCTAAAACTGTTCTTTTTGTCCAGCATATACCCTTCACATCTGAAGAACCCTTCCACCAGAATCTCAGAAGTTTGGAATCAATCATGTCTGTTATTTTCTTTGGAACCCGAAAAACTGCCAAGATATTAGAGCAAAGGGCTGCTAGAATTGAATTAATAAAAATCAATCTACCAGCTTGAGAAAGACACAGGTGTTTCCATGAGAGAATTTTCTTTTGCACTTTATCAACCAAAGGTTGAAAGGACTTCACTGACCTCCCATCAATTTTCACATCACAAGCTAAATATCTTCCTAGCTTTTCAGAACAAGGAGTACCCAAAATCTGTTTAAGTTCATTTTTCACATCTGCAGGAGTATTAGGACTAAAAATAACACTGGATTTGTCAAAATTAATAGCCTCCCCCGAAATATTACAAAACAAATCAATTGTTTCCCTTACCTTCTTGCAGGAATCCTCATTAGCTTTGAAACAAAATAATGAGTCGTCAGCAAAGAAGAGATGTGAGATAGAAGGAGAAGCTCTTGAAACTTTTATACCCTTTACCTGCCCATCTCTCTCCAGCTTCAGCATCATTTTAGATAGCACTTCCATCACAAGGATAAAAATGTATGGAGAAACTGGATCCCCCTGCCTCAAACCACATTTAGGCTTAAAAGGTTCACTTGGCTCATTGTTCACAAGGATTGAGTAAGAAACTGTGGTGATACATTGCATTATCCAGTGTCTCCATTTTGGTGGAAAATTCATACTATCTAGCATCCAAGCAACAAACTCCCACTAACTCTGTCATAGGCTTTATTCATGTCAACTATAAGAATAGCAAATCTTTCTAACCCCTTTTTCCTTCTCTTTATATAACATTACTTCATGAGCCAGTAGACAATTGTCTCCCATATACCTCTTTGGCACAAAAGCATTTTGGAACGGACCAACCATATCCTACATAATGGGTTTGAGCCTATTTGTAATGCATTTTGATATGACTTTGTAAATAATATTACATAGACTAATAGGACGGAATTGGTTTGCCTTTTCTGGACTAACTGTTTTTGGTATTAGGGTTATTAGTGTTCTATTCCATTCCTTTAACAGATATCCAGTTTTGAAGAAAGGAAGAACAGCTTGAGTAACCTCCTTACCCACTATATCCCATTCTTTTTTATCAAACATAGCAGGAATACCATCAGGTCTTGGAGCTTTAAGACCACCCATTTGAAAGATTGCTTGCTTAAACTCTCCTTCAGAAATATCATAATTCAAGTTCCTTATTTTACTTTCACTTAACTTCGGAATTAACCTCTTAATTTCATCAGGGAAAGCCACTAGAGGAACTCCTTCCTCATCCACCTTGAAGAGATTTCTAAAATGGTCGCAAATAGAGTTTTTGATCACCTCTGGTTCTGAAGTCCAGTTCCCATTATTGTCTTGGAGTAACCTGATTTCATTTCGTGTCTTTCTTTGTTTAGCACATCGGAAAAAGAATGCAGTATTACTATCTCCCAGGGCAACCCACTTCCCTTTTGCTCTTTGCCTCCAATAATCAAGTTTGATCAATGCACTTCGTAGACCATCTTCTCGAATTTCCTTTGCCTGCTTCATGTCTTCATCCATCTTAATCTGTTTTTGCGATTTGTCACAATTTTCTATGATATCATCCCAAATTATATTATTATCCTTTTGGAAATTCTTACACCATTTGAGTAGATCATACCTTACTTGTTGTAGCTTTCTTGACCATCTAAACATAGGGGAACCTTCTATGTGCCTTCTCCAAGCATCTGCAATAATCCCTTTTGGTTGTTCCATACTCAAGCACCAACTATCAATCTTACATAGCCTCTTCTTCTTTCTCCTTTCAGAATTAGTGTCCAGAATAATGGGAGAATGATCAGAAACAAGAATTGGAAGGTTTATGATATTAGCTTCTGGGTATAAGTTGTGCCAACCCTCCCTAGCATATCCTCTGTCAAGCCTTTCATAAATACAATCATTTTCCCCCCTGTTATTGCTCCAGGTATAATTTAAACCATGAAAGGGTATTTCAAGTAATTGCCATTTATTTCTCCAATTCATGAAGTCTTCCTTCCCTGGTATATTTAATGAGCCCCCCACTTTTTGATTATGATATTCTACTTGATTAAAATCTGTTAACAACACCACTTTATCATTTTTATTGCTCAATATTTCCCCTATCAACTGCCAAACCGTATTTCTACATTCACATACGGCGATCCATACACCAAAATTAATTCCCATTCATTCAGAATATTACCAATTACATCCGCCTATTTACAAAATATGACATTAGTGGAATTTTCTAATACTGAGATTTTCATAAAAGGACACCAAAATATTGCTAAACCACCAGCATACTTAGATGCTTCTACATAATCATAATTACCAAAATTTAGCAACCTAGCTACCTTGCCAATAGTAACAGAGTCAGCCTTAGTTTCCATTAGAAAAAGCGCATCAATTGAAAATTTTCGGATGATCCATTTCAGAAATGGAATTGTAGGGTCATCCGATGAGTTTAATGAAGGAAATAATGCCCTTGGTCCAAGTATGCATTCAATGTTAAGTCTAATAAATGCGGTTCAGTATTAATTAACAAGTTAATAATTCAGTGAGATCAAGTGAGCTGAATGCCTAGCTAGAGGCCGCTTCAGTTCAAGTGGAATTAATGATATTAATCCACAACTTACTCTTGAATGAACCCGTAGGGTCACACAAATAGTACGTAAACGGATCAAGTATTTAATGGCATTAAATACTCCATCTATGGATATTCGGAATCGACGGATCTTGGTTTCAGTGGGAGCTGAGATCGTCACAGGCAAGAAATGAATACTCCGGAAACGATGATATTGCCGGAAACGGAAATATGGATCGTATCGGAAATATAAATATTATCCAAGTCGTAGATGTTGCCGGAAACGGAAACATGGTACGTATCGGAAAATATTATTGAAAATGGAAATATTGCCGGAATCGGAAATATTGCCGGAAACGGAAATATTGTCAGAATCGGAAATATTATCGGAATCGGAAAATAGTTCCGGAAACGGAAATATTAAATATTTGTTCGAAACGGAAAATAATTCCGTAATCGGAAATATTAAATATTGTTCGTATCGGAAATGAATTCCGGAACCGGGAATTTAATCGGAAGCGTATCGTACGAATTAGCATCGGACGAGGCCTGCCAGACGAAGGCCCAGCACGAAGCCGGGCCATCGCCCAGCAAGCCAAGCGCAACAACCACACGCCAAGCATACGATAAGGCCCAGCGCAAAAGCCAGGCCCAGCCGAAGCTTGGGCGCGCGCGCGGACAAGGCTGCGACAGTGGGCATTGCGCTGTGCGCTCGGCGTGGGCCGCAAGGCCTGCGTGCAGGCGTGCGGTGCTTGTGCGCCACTCGTGTGTGTTACTCGGAATCCTAAGGCTACCGGGATTCGTAATATGATTAAATCTAATCCTAATAGATAAAGTTTGTGTAATTAGAGTCCTAGTAGGATTATAATTAAATAGATTTGTATTCTAATAGGATTATAATTCCTTTCCATAAACTCTATAAATAAGTGCCTAGGGTCACATATTTACATAGATCATTCAAGTATTCAAAGTGAGTTTTTGAGAGAAAAATTCAGTCACACATTTGCCTATAAAGTGCCGAAAATAATAGTACCTTAAGGGCGATCCTAGTTGGTCAATCTTAAGGCGGATCCGGACGTGCTGTGGACTATCTACGGAGGGACGACACTTGGAGTCCTAAAGACTTGTTCTTGTTCGGTTCGGGCGCAGCTAGGGAAGGCACGCAACAAAGAGTATGCATCTAAACTATGCTAAATGATTATGTGAAAATAATATGTTTTCCTGGCTTTATGGTTTTTCCGCATGATTTATGAATTGTCATATGTATCATAATCTAACAGTGGTATCACGAGCCTCTTATTATTTTCATAATCTAAATTGCATGAACATGGTTAAATATTACAAATTTGCAAGAATTAAAAGGGGTGATTAATTTTCGTAATTGTTAATTAATTGCAAATTGCGTTTATTTAATTATACGTACGCAGTTTTTCGGCAGTTTCTTCGTTACTCATCCAAATCGAGTGATTTTTGTGTCAATGCTGAACCCAGAATTCTCAAATTCTAAGCCTAACTATGACTTTTCGGAGGTTTTAATTTTTCGAATGCAAAATTTCGTAAATTTAAGATGTTAAATTAAATATTTGCGATTCTTGTTGATAAATCTTGAATTTTTGATTGACCTACTGTATATGTTTAACAAGTTTGAATGCCTAGCCTTGTTAATTATGCAATCTAATTTGTAATTATGATTAATTTGTTGAAAATTAGAATAATTTAGAATTAATTTGATTTTCATAATTAATTATAATTTAATTCGATACCTATGATTAAAAACCACCATAAAAATTGTAAATTTATGATAAATTTTAAATTTTTATGACCTAGACTTGAATCCATGTTAATCGGAAATCAATTGAATAATAAATTTTCGATTTTTCGCCCTAAAATTATGAAATTAATATTATTTATTAATTTGTCATTAATTTTAAATATAAATTTTTTAAATTTTATGCGATTCGTTCATATAACTTGCACGCACAAAGCAATGGACGCTACGTGTTACCCTTAAGGGGTGTTGTATAGTAAGGGCATGTGACGACCAGCAAGGGAGCTCGTCGCCCATGCGGCACGAATGCAATGAGCAAGGCCATGGTGCACGAGCACAAGGCAGCAGCCCTGCCTTGTGTCGTGGGCTGTGAGCAATGGAAGAATGGGCGAGGGCGAAAGCAAGGCAAAGCAGTCGCGTGTGGGCAGCAAGCGAGCTGCGCCACAACGCGCACTGCCTCGCGCAAGCGTGCGGAGCCTCGCGCGCAGCGAGCGCAAGCTCGCGTGCCACGAGTGCTACGCCCAGCGTCAATGCCTCGCGCAGCGAGCGATGGCTCGCAGGATCGAGCGCTGGCAAGCGCGCGCAGCGAGCGCTGGCGAGCGCGCGCAGCGAGCAATGGCCCGCATAGAGCGAGCGCTGGGGAGCGCGCGCAGCGAGCGCTGGCTCGCATGAAGCGAGCGATGGCGAGCGAGCGCAGCGAGCAATGGCTCGCGTGCATCGAGCGCTGGCGCGCGCAGCGAGCACCATGCGTGAAGCCTTGCGATGGTGAGCAGCAGCATTGCGACACAGCGCATGGGCTGCGCGCACATGGCCAGCGATGGCTGTGTGCGTGTGGCCCATGGGCGTGCGTTGCGTGAGGTTGTTGCGTTGCGATTAGATCATTTTGAAATTTTAATTTGAAATTTTCAGTTTACGTAATTTTAATTAATTTTAAAATTAATAATTTAAATTATTTTCTTGGATTTTAATTTTTGAATATTGTAATTATAATAAATTTTATTTATTCTAATTATTTTACTAAAATTAAAATCATGAATTAATTTAAATACGACTGAAATTAAATTAAACTTTTTGGATTCAATTATAAATATATATGAGCTTTAAATTTTAATTAAATTTGTATGTTTCCGGTTAGACTAGAAATACATTTTTATGTTTAAAATTAGTAAAGCATATGAATTTATTGGTTTGAGTGGGAGCCCTTTTTAGTCATAAACTCTTGATTAGGTCTACAAATCCTTAAGGTTAAAACAACTTGATTAGAATTAATAAGGACTGAATAATTGGTAGATTATTGGTGCCCTTGATTAATTGCTGCAAATGTTTACGTGATGCATAATGTGTTTTACTAACCAGCTATGTGGGCCATTCATGATAATGAATGGGTGAATGGTATATATTGTGTATGTACTGTTTTGCAGGTTATGAAGTGACTAGTATGGCCCAAATAGGATAGAAAATATGGTCTGCGTACCATTAATTTGAATGTAATTGGTCTAAAGTACCAAAGTTATTTTTCAATTCAAATATGGTCTGCGTACCATCAAATAGTTGTAGTTAGTTTTAATTATAGCTTATCCTATTTGAAGAAAATGGTGCCTCCCACGGAGATTTTCAAGACGGACTTTGAAGTTAAAGCTTCAAGATGAAGTCGGGCCATACTAGATCACATTTATCTTATGCATGTTTTAAGTTATTTATTGCTTTTAAATATGTCTTAAAATGCATGAGATCAAAAGCTTGATTATGTTGCATGATTAAGGATTTTAGTTCACTTAAAATCTAACCAACATAGTAAGAGCCTTAAGTTCCAAACTTAAAAATTGAGTTAAAAGGTGCCATGCCAAAATATACACTTGCTTGGATATCCTTTACATCAATCTAGTAATAGTTTTCGCTCAGCGAGGTGTTACTTATTGGTCCTAAAGGGGCAAGGTACACAAATAATTGTGAGTACATGTTAGTTTTGGTGAAACTCAACGATATAAGTAAGGAGTCCTTTTATGTCGTGGCAAAATCGATAGGTTTACCTAATAAGTTCTTAGACGTACCTATCAACCAAGAATAGTTTCTAGACTATTAGCAAAAGGCTTTTGCTTACCTAAGATGTTTTAGGATTAAGTCGACAAACTGTGCTTAGTTCTTCAATGATTTTAGGATCTTGGAATCATTTTATTCACACCTGCCGGAACACATAACTTGAATAAAATGCTTAATAAACATTGAATTATGCATGTATGCTAGAATTTAAGTTTATTAAGAGAAACTGTGAATGGTTATTTATTTGTTTATTCTTTTCAATTGTAGTTTTTAAATATGGCAAACAACAATCAAAACATCATCATAGGTTCTGAGCTTATGGTCAAGCTGAACCTGGAAAATTTTCTTGAATGGGAAGCTAAGCTAGTTGAAATAGTCAAACTCAATGGACTTGAGTATGTACTGTCACATCCCATGCCAAGCTACTATGCCAGAGACATGACCCCTGAGAGATTTTACGCATGGGATGCGGATCTCAAAAAGGTTATGAGTCTCATGCTGAACAATATCCCTGATGATTGGGCTAGAAGGTTTGTAGCCTATGAACCTTTTACGCTCATCAAGAATCTGAGGGATATCTGTCGTGGAAGCACGAAGGACAGGGACCTGAACGTCCATGAGTTGATTGAATCAATGTCTGGTCTAAAGGTTAGTTCTCCCAACAGGTGTTATAGGATGGAGGTCCAAGAAACACATGTTCAGCTCCTTCGCACTAAACAGAGGGTAGGCGTCCCACTGAGGTTCCATGTGGATCTTATGCGTTCATACTTTGATCGCCTAAGTCTACTAGGAACACCAATAAGCGAAAGAATGGCAGTCTCTATCTTGCTCAATTCACTACACAGTGGGTTTGGTCGCTTCAAGCAACTATACCTAAGTGAACCAAGAGAAGAAACAGTTGCAGAATTTGTTCACCTTGTCAGAAAGGCTGAAATAATACTAGACTGTGAAGCCAAAGATTTACTCAAGGCTAGAAGGAGACCGTTCAAGAAAGGTGGAAAGTCCAAGGGCAATGCTAAATCAAAGCAGGACAAGTCCACATCAAGCTGTCTTTATTGTGATGGAATAGGCCATTACAAAAGAGAATGTCCAAAGCTAAAGAAAGATCAGAAGAACGGAACAGTCGTTCCATCTTCAGGTATTTTCGTTATAGACTGTATACTTGCTAATTCAACTTCTTGGGTATTAGATACAGGTTGTGGCTCACACTTATGTTCCAATCCACAGGGACTAAGAAGAAGTAGAAAATTAAGCAAGGGTGAAGTCGACCTACGAGTGGGAAATGGAGCACGGATTGCTGCATTAGCTGTAGGAACTTACTATTTGTCGTTGCCCTCCGGGCTAGTTTTGGAACTGGAAGAATGTTTCCATGTTCCAAGTCTTACTAAAAACATCATTTCAGTTTCTTGCTTAGATGCTAAGGGATTTTCCTTTTTAATAAAAGACAATAGTTGTTCGTTTTATTTTAAAGAGATGTTTTATGGATCTGCTAGATTAGTCAATGGACTTTATTTATTAGATCACGACAAACAAGTATATAACATAAATACCAAAAAGGCCAAAAAGGATGATTCAGATCTCACCTATCTGTGGCATTTTCGATTAGGCCATATAAACTTGAAACGCTTAGAAAGACTTCAAAAGGAAGGAATTCTAGAACCATTTGACTTAGAGGATTATGGTAAATGAGAATCATGTTTACTTGGCAAAATGACAAAGCAACCTTTCTCTAAAGTTGGAGAAAGAGCAAATGAACTATTGGGTTTAATCCATACAGATGTATGTGGACCAATGAGTACAAATGCTAGAGGTGGTTTCAGCTACTTTATCCCTTTCACTGATGACTTCAGTAGATATGGTTATGTCTACCTAATGAAGCATAAGTCTGAATCCTTTGACAAATTCAAGGAATTTCAGAGTGAAGTAGAGAATCAATTAGGCAAGAAGATTAAGGCACTGCGGTCTGATAGAGGCGGTGAATATCTGAGCTATGAATTTGATGACCATCTGAAAGAATGTGGAATTCTATCAGAATTGACTCCTCCTGGAACACCACAATGGAACGGTGTGTCGGAACGGAGGAACAGAACCTTGCTAGACATGGTCAGGTCAATGATGGGTCAGGCCAAACTTCCATTAGAATTTTGGGGACATGCACTAAATACACCTGCACTCACTATAAATAGAGCTCCGTCTAAAGCTGTCGAAAAGACTCCATATGAGTTATGGTTTGGAAAGCCTCCAAATGTGTCTTTTCTAAAGATTTGGGGATGTGAAGTATACGTCAAACGATTAATTTCAGACAAACTTCATCCAAAATCTGACAAATGTATCCTTGTGGGCTATCCAAAGGAAACAAAGGGGTATTACTTCTACAATACATCTGAGAACAAGGTGTTTGTTGCTCGAGATGGTGTCTTTTTGGAGAAAGATCACATTTCCAAAATGACAAGTGGGAGAAAAGTAGACCTCGAAGAAATTCGAGTCGAACAACAAACTCTAGAGAATGCTCAAGATGACATTCAGGATGAAACTCAGAGATCTTTAGAAGAATCTGGTGAGAATCATGGTCAAACTTGAAATGTTACCCCGCGTAGATCGCAAAGATATAGATCTCAACTGGAAAGGTACTTAGGTATTTTGACGAACGAGAGCTATGACGTTCTATTACTTGAAAGTGATGAACCTGCGACTTACAAACAAGCTATGACGAGCCCTAGCTCCAAGCAATGGCAAGAAGCCATGCATTCTGAATTAGACTCCATGTCTGAAAACCAAGTATGGGATTTGGTCGATTTGCCAGATGGCTACCAAGCCATTGGAAGCAAATGGGTTTTCAAACTGAAAAAGGACAAGGATGGGAAACTTGAAGTTTTCAAAGCTAGATTGGTTGCAAAAGGTTACAGTCAAGTCCACGGTGTGGATTACGATGAAACCTTTTCACCAGTTGCAATGCTAAAGTCTATTCGGATAATGTTAGCAATCGCTGCATATTACGATTACGAAATATGGCAGATGGATGTCAAAACTGCTTTCTTAAACGGCATTTTAACAGAAACTGTGTTTATGACACAGCCTGAAGGTTTTGAGGATCCAAAGAATGCTAAAAAGGTATGCAAGCTAAAGAAGTCAATCTACGGATTGAAGCAGGCATCCAGGAGCTGGAATATACGTTTTGATGAAGCAGTCAGTGACTTTGGTTTCATCAAGAACGCAGATGAATCTTGTGTATACAAGAAGGTCAGTGGGAGCAAAATTGCTTTCCTAGTATTATATGTCGACGACATATTACTTATCGGAAATGATATTCCTATGTTGAACTCTGTCAAGATTTGGCTTGGGAAATGTTTTTCGATGAAAGATCTAGGAGAAGCACAGTACATATTGGGCATCAAGATTTACAGAGATAGATCTAAAAGGATGATTGGACTTAGTCAAAGCACTTATATCAATAAGGTTCTTGATAGGTTCAAGATGGCAGACTCCAAGCGAGGCTACCTACCCATGTCTCATGGAATAACTCTAAGCAAGACTCAGTGCCCAAAAACACTTGATGAGCGTAGACGAATGAATGGGATTCCATATGCATCATTGATTGGTTCAATAATGTATGCTATGATATGTACGCGCCCGGATGTTGCGTACGCACTCGGTGCTACGAGCAGATACCAGTCAGACCCAGGAGAGGCGCATTGGACTGCTGCCAAGAATATTCTGAAGTACCTGAAAAGGCACAAAGATGACTTCCTGGTCTATGGTGGAGATGATGAATTAATTGTTAAAGGCTATACGGACGCAAGTTTCCAAACCGACAAAGATGATTTCAGATCACAGTCTGGGTTTGTCTTCTACCTCAACGGAGGAGCAGTAAGCTGGAAAAGTGCTAAGCAAAGCACCATTGCGGATTCTACAACTGAAGCGGAGTACATTGTTGCACATGAAGCAGCAAAGGAAGCTATATGGCTAAGGAAGTTCATAGGTGAACTTGGTGTAGTCCCCTCCATTAAAGGACCAATAGCCCTGTATTGTGATAATAACGGAGCTATTGCACAGGCAAAGGAGCCTAGACACCACCAGAGAGTCAAGCATGTAATTCGTAGATTTCACCTTCTACGAGAGTTCGTTGAAAGAAAAGAAGTCGAGATAAACAAGATTGGAACTGATGACAACATATCAGATCCATTGACTAAACCTCTGCCGCAGGCGAAGCACAACTCGCACACTACAGCTATGGGAATCAAGCATATTGGAGAATGGCTTTGATATCCTTGTTTAATGTTTTAAAGTTTTAGAGTTTAAATCTTTGTAAAACATTATTGGTTAATCATTCACAATAAATGAAAAGAATTCATTTTTCCATTTAAATTGTGGTTTATTAAATGATGAGTCCCTTCAATTTGACGATATATTCAAGATAGACTGTCAGGACCAGTCCTGTGACTAAGAAATGTCTATCAAGTGAACTTGAATGTCAAAAGTTGAAAATGGTCCCTAGTCGGAGTTTTCTATAAAATTGGACGCATAGAAAACGTTAGACGACTAGAATGCAAGATGACTAGTAGTTCTGTTTCTTGAACTATGTGGACATGGCAATGTCATAATCATTTGCATAGATACTTACTTTGGGAAGACTAGTATCGGACAAGACCTATGAAACTTTACTGTAAGAGATGAAAATCTGTCATAAGTAAATTTCATTAAAATTATTAGACACTAAATCCTCAATACCTGAGTGATTTGAGATTACTTGTTTGAGAACTGGTTACTTTGACGTTGACCAACCGTCGCACCGTAAAAGGAGGCTATAAAGGCAACGCTCAGGTAATCACCTATCAAACGAAGTCTAATCTCAAGATCGCAAGATTGGGATTGTCCTCCCATAAATCGGGATGAGATGCTTAAAAGTTGTACAAGGCCACTCGGAGAGCTAGAAACTGTGAAATGCATGGCCGTGCTCGGATGAATCATAGGCTATGATTATCTGTTTATTTGATCAGTTGAACTCTGAAACCGAGGAACACCTCTGGACATAATAAGGATGACAACTCTTACCTTATGTTCAAGAGCAAGCATCGAGCGACAAAGGAATTAGGAAATGCACACTTGTCCCTAAGGACAAGTGGGAGACTGAAGGAAATAATGCCCTTGGTCCAAGTATGCATTCAATGTTAAGTCTAATAAATGCGGTTCAGTATTAATTAACAAGTTAATAATTCAGTGAGATCAAGTGAGCTGAATGCCTAGCTAGAGGTCGCTTCAGTTCAAGTGGAATTAATGATATTAATCCACAGCTTACTCTTGACTGAACCCGTAGGGTCACACAAATAGTACGTAAACGGATTAAGTATTTAATGGCATTAAATACTCCATCTATGGATATTCGGATCGACGGGTCTTGGTTTCACTTGGAGCTGAGATCGTCACAGGCAAGAAATGAATACTCCGGAAACGATGATATTGCCGGAAACGGAAATATGGTCGTATCGGAAATATAAATATTATCCAAGTCGTAGATGTTGCCGGAAACGGAAACATGGTACGTATCGGAAAATATTATTGGAAATGGAAATATTGCCGGAATCGGAAATATTGCCGGAAACGGAAATATTGTCAGAATCGGAAATATTATCGGAATCGGAAAATAGTTCCGGAAACGGAAATATTAAATATTTGTTCGAAACGGAAAATAATTCCGTAATCGGAAATATTAAATATTGTTCGTATCGGAAATGAATTCCGGAACCGGGAATTTAATCGGAAGCGTATCGTACGAATTAGCATCGGACGAGGCCTGCCAGACGAAGGCCCAGCACGAAGCCGGGCCATCGCGCAGCAAGCCAAGCGCAACAACCACTCGCCAAGCATACGACCAGGCCCAACGCAAAAGCCAGGCCCAGCCGAAGCTTGGGCGCGCGCGCGGACAAGGCTGCGACAGTGGGCATTGCGCTGTGCGCTCGGCGTGGGCCGCAAGGCCTGCGTGCAGGCGTGCGGTGCTTGTGCGCCACTCGTGTGTGTTACTCGGAATCCTAAGGCTACCGGGATTCGTAATATGATTAAATCTAATCCTAATAGATAAAGTTTGTTTAATTAGAGTCCTAGTAGGATTATAATTAAATAGATTTGTATTCTAATAGGATTATAATTCCTTTCTATAAACTCTATAAATAAGTGCCTAGGGTCACATATTTACATAGAGCATTCAAGTATTCAAAGTGAGTTTTTGAGAGAAAAATTCAGTCACACATTTGCCTATAAAGTGCCGAAAATAATAGTACCTTAAGGGCGATCCTAGTTGGTCAATCTTAAGGCGGATCCGGACGTGCTGTGGACTATCTACGGAGGGACGACACTTGGAGTCCTAAAGACTTGTTCTTGTTCGGTTCGGGCGCAGCTAGGGAAGGCACGCAACAAAGAGTATGCATCTAAACTATGCTAAATGATTATGTGAAAATAATATGTTTTCCTGGCTTTATGGTTTTTCCGCATGATTTATGAATTGTCATATGTATCATAACCTAACATTTAACCCCCTACAATTCCATGCCATAATTCTCATTGGGCCCATTGAGGTTGATATGGCTCAACCTCCAAGCCAACAGATGATACAGCGGTAGGAACATCGGTGTCCCCTACAGTGTAATCCCCCGTAAATTTATAAATGTTATCGACCATATAGTCTAAAATTTTGGCAAAAAGGTCCAGTGAATCTTGGGGACAACATTGAAAATGATACTGCTTTCCACCCTGCAACCGATGGTCAGCCTGAGAGCATTAACCAAACCATGGGAAATATGTTGAGAGCATGCACTATTGATTTTAAAGAGCAGTTGGGAGACCATCTAGATTTGATTGAATTTTCGTGCATCAACAGTTACCATGCGAGCATTAAGATGTCACATTTTAGAGCCATTGTATGGAAAGAAGTGCAGAAGCCCCACTTGCTGAAATGATTTTAGCGAAAATATAGTATTGGGGGCAGAATTAGTTGAAGGGAAATTTTCAAAATTATTCCCTGAGATGAGTTACGAGGGCGTAACTCGTTTTCTTTAAGAGGGGTAGAATGCGATAGAAATTCGTGCTTTTTACCTATTTTTAAGGCAATTTTATGCATTTTATGCTCATTTTTAGCAACTTATACATGTTGATGCAAGTAAATAGATTTTCCGCATAAGAAAAAAGTGTTCATGAGTAACACAAGCAACTTTAAGTTGGCAAAAGAGTGCACATGAGTGGCACAAGTACTTCTCCAGTAAGAATAAGTTTAAACCTTTCAAAAAATGGGTGAATTTTCGTGTCAAGTTTCGGGACGAAACTTCTTTTAAGAGGGGTAGATTGTAATCCCCCGTAAATTTATAAATGTTATTAATATATTTTAACATAGAGTTAATTATATTTAAATAGAATTTACGAATTTTATTAACAAATATATAATTAACGTATATTTTTGTTTTATTTAATTACATTCTAAATATTTTAACGATTTATGCAATCAAAAATAATTTTGGAATTTTATTTTGAAAAGAATTTGAATTACAAAAACACTTTGAATTTGGAAAGCAATCATAATCAGTTTGATTTCAAGCATTAAAACCCAATCCTAATCCTAGCCCAAGTAGTAAAGCCCAAGTAAATAAACCGAAAAGTTACTCACAATTATTCTCTCTCCTCTCAACCCACAAACCCACAAACAAAATCACGTAAATTGTTATGCTCTCCTCTATTCACGTGAATGGTTTCTCTCCTTCATTGCTTCAGCCGTCACCTCCGTCGAGCAACCACCACACGACCGCCGGCGTTTTGGCTTCCCTCCACCGTCCGGTAAACTCTTCCCTCCTCTTATTCCTTTTCGTTTCTTCCCTTTCTCCCCTCGTTGTTCTTTCCCTCCTCCTTAACTGTGATGTTTGTTTGCCGCACAACACCACCACTTGCAGCCAACCTCCACCGAGTACCGCCAGCCATACTCCACCGGCGACGCTTCCCCCAACCGTCGTCGTCCCTGCAGACAGCCGCCAAGCCGGTTCTCTTTCTCTCCTTCCTCTTCATGTTCCTTCGTGCATTGCTTCCCCTTCCCACGTTGATGCATACGTACTGACTGCCGACCACCACCACCAGCGCGTGCCTCCAGCCGCCGACGACGCTACTGCCGCGCCTCCCTGCTGCCGGCCAGCATTCCTCATTCTCTCTCTTTTGGTTATTTCTTTAAAACTCTAAACTTTTGATTTTTTTTTAGTTATTTAATTAATGTTTTCATGATTTAAATTTATGGTTTTAATTATGGAAGTATAGAAATCAGATTATCTGTTTTGCATAATGAAATTTATTAATTTTCAGATTATACAACTTGATTGAAATAATGGTTTTAATTATTAAACTATGAATTTTAAGGTTTTAATGGAATTGAATCATGGTGGGATGATTGTGCATTATTAAAATTATTGATTGCATGGGATGTTCTAAGCATGTTACTTTGGTCTTGGTGAAGTTTTTAAACGAGTTTATATTGCTTAAAATTAAAGTATGATGTTTGCAAAGAGTTTTCAACGAATTTCAATCACTAATTCAATAATTGTTGTGCTAGGAAATAAATATTCAAGTTTTGATATTGGGGAAGGTTCTAAATATGTTTAGGATGTATTTAGAATGCTTTATTTTAGTCGTGAATGGTTAGGAATTGATTGGGATTATTTGTTGGTTGTTTTAGGCGGAGAATTATCTTTAGGCGACTTTTGAAAGTGTTAAAGTGGCCTATTAGTTTGTTTATACAAGGTACGTACATACATGTGTGTTTGTGGATGTGTGTTATTATTGAAATCATGTTGAAATGTATTTATGAACTTGTTTATGTTGGAATTTCATATTCAATGTCGTTGGATGAATGCGTTGAGCATATATTTTTATTATAAGAATTATAACATGTTAGCATGGATGTTTGATGCAAGCATGTCAGTTGGGAACATTATATTATTTAATATATATTGGTTTAGATCGATTGATCGTTGTTCCCTTTTAGCTTTTCACTACTTCATGAGGGCCGAGGACCTTGTTTAGTAAGTTGAAACCTTATACCCATATAGAGGGGCTGATCAGTATTAAAGGAAAGGTTGAATTTAATTGGAATGAGTCTTGATTGATACCTTTGTGATCACATACTTAATTCCAAGATAAAAACAATTGTGAATAATTGTTGATTGTATGACTTATGTGATTGTTGAGTCATAACAGAGTTTTAATACGTAAATCATGTAAAGTGAAACTGAATAGCAATAGCTTTAGACTGTGCACGTATGAAGTGACGGACAATCAGGAGTTGGGGTCATGGGTCACCTATGGTTTTCTCTGGGCCGGATTGATCACCGATTCTATTTTATTCAAAAGTCCCTCGATATCGCAGGTCATTGGGGTTTACGGAGTCGCGCCCGTACCTCGTCTTCCTTAGTGAAGAAGTTTCTAGTAGACAACTCAATCCATTGACTATTTCAATTAAAATAATGTTAATGATACAAAGGTCTAGTTCCGTCAGGTATAGTCTTCAAGTCAATATGTTTTGGTTATCCTTGCTTATGTTTTATTAGTTTCATGTTAGGGTTGTTCGTTTAATAGAATCATGTTAGGATTATTATTGATTTAGTATGTAGTACTCAGCTTTGCTGATTACGTGCTTTTGCTTGTGCATGTTGATCATGGCTATGCCTTATTGATCCTGTGATGACCCAATCTTTGGTGAGCAGTCTCTAAGGATCAATAAGCATTGTCCATCTGCAGGTTTGAAGATGTTGCATCATTGGGATCGGGAATAGAGAGCTTGCATTTAGTTTTGATTTGCTAAGTTGACTTGGGTTTGTTTATTTGGACTTTAAACTTGTTAATTGATCTTATTTTCGTTGATTGGTTTTGGGATTAACTATGTAATCCATTATTTATAAACCTAAAGTTAGTTTTATGTTTTCCGCTGCAAAATTCTGAATAAGCCGTTACGTTTTCACACGGGCGATAATGCCTTGATAATTCTCCATGTTTTATATTAAAAGAGTACTTTAGAAAAGGGAGAATTGTCGGGGTGTTACAAAGTGGTATCTAGAAGCTTATGGTTTTACTTCAATAATTTTTAGGCGCCTAAACTAGCTAGTTTCCTAAAACGAATTTCCGAGAATTGAGCTCTTACTCATTATATCGTTCAAAAATGCGTACTTTTTTTGGGGGGGACCAAATTCATTTTATTTCGTTTAAAAGTATATTAACATTTCTTATTTAAGTTTGAAATTAACTTATTTATTCGAAACTTTTCGTTTATGTGAATTAAGTACGTTTTTCTTTATTTTCGAAATTAAATTAAATATATTCGGAAAAAAAAAATTCTTTATTTTATTTATTTGTTTATTATTAATTCGTTTAATAAAATTATTTCTTACTAATCGTTCTTATTTTATTCTTTAAATTCTTCAATGTTTGACCTATTATGATTTATTATGAGAGATGGGTAGTGTAGGAAAGGGCATATAGGATAGAATTATATGTGCATTAGTAGTAAATTGCTAGCTTAAGAAGTTAATTGATATGTGCATGTGTTAAATGTTTAAGTGTTGAATTTAAATATGCATAGAAATTGTTTGATTCCACCAAACTTATTGTTTTATTGAATTCTAATTATGTTTTGGTTGGGAAATCGTTAGTTAGACCTTAAGTTGTCTTTTTCAGGAATAAAATTTTTCTTTCCAAGTACACAAACATAGGATCCCTTGAGAAGATCGACGAAGAAAAACCTCGTCTATTTGTAAAGAAAGTCGTGTTTGGATGTGAATATTTTGCTAGGATACAAAACCAACCCATCTTAATGAGAGAGGATATCATAGCATCCATCATTGTTCATTACTCACTTAACAAAATGACATACCTAGATCTCAAGGATAGGTATAAAGACATGCATTTTGAGGATGGAACGCCAAATTTGGCCAAGTATGAACTAGGAATGGTAGGTGGAGATACGACTCTGAGATTATGACCACCATTATTGAAGCAGTAGAAAGTAGTTTCAAGGAGGGTAAAGACATAGGGAGTCATTCTTGGGACGCATTTATTGAGGAGCCTATGGGAGTTGGTGTAAACAAAGATCTAAAAGGAAATGATGTAGCCGTTAAGAATGAGAATGTAGGGATTGAGGTAGAAAACCCTAACCCAGAGGTCCATGAGCCTACCATTGAGATCTCTAGTGATTCAGATGTGGAGCCTAAAGCAGATGGTGAAATGTCAAGTGAGCCTCATCAAAATGAAAACATGGATGAAGACTTAGACCTGGAGGAAGAGTTCGGCGAATCTTGAAAATCTAGATTTCACTCCGCAAGTTTCCAAGGAAAGAATAGATAGGCAAGATGCCACAAATATTTGAAGTTGTAATAGTTAGGTAATTCTTTTATGTTTTAAAGAATAAGTAGCACAGCTACAACAGTTTAAAGTTAAAGCAATAGGAGTTCGAGTTATTCTTTATTGTTTTCAAGGATGTAATAAACCTTTATAGAATTAGCAATAAAAGTTAAAGTATTTATTTCCAATGTGAGAATTCCATAATTCGCCCAACAACAGTTTATGTTTATATCATAGAACCTTTATTGTATTTTGAGGACAAATGCGTTATTACGGTTTAGAAGTTGTTATTAACACTCTTTTGAGGAATAAAAGTTAGATTATTAATTATTCAAAGGATCAAGAGTTCATTTTGGGCACGCAAAAGGAATGTTTTCTTCTTTTATTCTACCTTATTATTCGTGATGATTGAATTTGGTTGCTTGTTCCTCAATTGAATTCCTTTATGTGAATATCGTTCATGAAAGATCGAGGAGATTACCTTGGAATAATTGTTGCACCTTCGTAGATGATTGGTGCACATTCGTAAATGATTGTTTGATGTACTTGAATTCTGTCTGTTGGGGCGATATTACGTGGTATAGGATACTATTAAGTGATTTTTTATACCTAAAGTAGAATATATATTACTTCCAAGTTGCACTCTAGGATGACCAACAATAATGACCTAGCTGTTGTTATTCGCCTCTTGGCAGAAAAGCTGACCCTACCTTTTTAGAAAACCGGGTTGGAGAGTTTGAGAAATTGTTTGGGGCTGTGAACTGTCCTGAGAATATGAGAGTGGGTCAAGTTGTCCTGTACTTGAAAGATGAAGTTGATTTACGGTGGAGAGAGAATAGAGTTAGGCTTAGCGCTACTGGGAGATTCAATTAGGATTCAATTGTTACTGCCTTAAGGGGAAAGTTTTACCCTACCTTTTACGAAAAAGCAAAAAGCTTAGGAATTCATAAACCTTAGTATGGGAAGCATGACCATCGCTGAATATTATAGTAAATTTATAGCGCTATCGAGGTTTGCACCTGAGGTTGTAGCCACAAAGAAGATAAAGGCTCAGAGGTTTGAGCAAGGGTTGACCGATGAGATCCAGTTGGGATTAGGTGGAGAAACCTATACATCTTTAGATAATGTGTATGCTGAGGGAGAAAAGAAAAGAGTTTAATGCTGAGGGAAGTCAGGGTATAACCAATCCGGAAATCAGAGTTCGAAGCCTGTAGGGTCGCAAAACAACCAGGGAAACCACAATAAGTCTGCCAATGAGAACAACTGTAACACCCCGACAATTCTCTCTTTTCTAAAATAATCTTTTAATATAAAACGTAGAGAATTATCAAGGCATTATCGCCCGTGTGAAAACGTAACGGCTTATTCAGAATTTTGCAGCGGAAAATATAAAACTAACTTTAGGTTTATAAACAATCGATTACAGGTTTGATCCCAAAAATCAACCAACGAAAATAAGGAAATATAAATAGTACGACAAGTTTAAAGTCCCAATTAACAAAACCCAAATAACATAGCAAGACAAAATCAATACAAGCTCTCTAATCCCGATCCCCATGATATCGATGCATCATCTTCAAACCTGTAGATGGACAACGCTTATTGATCCTTAGAGACTGCTCACCAAAGATGGGTCATCACAGGATCAATAAGGCATAGCCATGATCAACACACTGTGAGGGGGTCGAAAAAGCACGAGGCTAATGCGTGACCTCGTCCCTCGTGGGTGTGAAGATTCTTTTTATTCAATCAAGTGTAATTGGATTTCCTGTGAGTATACACCCAATTGACTAGTAATATAGGAGTCGCCATTCAGTTTTTAACGACAATGAGAAAAACTGACAAAACCCGGTTATCGTGACATAAAGGGAATGCAATTATGTTTGACCACGACGGCCGTAGGTTCCCTTGTGATCCCTGGTGTGGGGATCTCTCAATATACACCCGCAAGGTAGAGATTGAGGGTTCGGGGGACTGTAACTACCGAGAGGAGTACTTCGCTCGTCGATAACTCCAGAGGAAGGATATCCTTACTAGCTCAGCATAAATAATTGAAGGGACATGCGTTAACTATTAAACTAATCTGAGTTGATTTTAGCAATATGCAATATATAATACTAATTCGATCGTGATTATCTGATTTAAATAGCATTAAGGGACCTAGCATGATAATCCGATTTCCCAAAAATATTATATTTGTTAGGCGTGATAGAACAATCAGATTAGGTTAGTTTAACAGTTCATAAAAAGGGCGAGGAAAGCAGTTAAATCATCGAAAAGGGACACATTACGACGCACCCTTGAGAGGTGCGTCACGGTTCTCAGAAAACTAACCACTTTGACTTTGCTATTTCTCCCTTTTATTTAACGAATCTCGATTATGGGACAGGATACGTTCTGTTCGATTTATGGATCGATTGCGACAGAACGCGTGAACAGTTTCGCAGCGAGAGGCTTAGGCTAAGGGTTGGAGTCAATACTCAGAATATAATTATGTGTTGTTGTGTCCTTTCACGTCGAAACTAGGGGCCTATTTATAGGGAAGAGTTCGTGGAAATATAGAATTGCAGAGTTCTAATCCACAAAGAATTAGGAAAAGAGACGTACCCAGGTATTTTCAGCGCCCAGGCCTGGGCGCCGAAGATTTCGGCGCCCAGAGCCAGGCGTTGAAAATAGGGTCTGGGCAGTTTTGTTTAGTCAGATTCGGATTCCTAAAATCCGTAGAGTTTGAGACTTAATCGAGTCTTTTAGCGCGTATCAATTTTATGACGGAATGCGTCTGGGCCCGTTACGAAATCTAGGCTCGTTAGGATTTTAATTAATACGTAACTCTTATTTCCGAATCATATTAGGAATAGGATTCTCGCAGTTTTCTATCTCATTTAGGATTTATGTTGGAATGCAACACCTAGTTCTGACAGGTTTCTATCCTTTATGATTTACCACTTTTAGAAGCTACCTCTTACGGCAGTTACTATTTTTAGCAGGTTTCCATAAATAGCAGGTTTCGGGTGAAATGAAATGGGGAATCGAGATTCGTTTATTTTATAGGAGATGCATTGTCAAGTGGAGTTTTTATGCTTCATCATCGAACCTTTCCCTTTCGGGAATGGGGACAAAAGTAGGTGTCTACAGTTAGCCCCCACTTTGACTGAGTCTTGGAATAAGACGATGGTCAAAGTATTAGACGGCGTGCGTCACACAAGCCATGGTGTATGTGACCTGTTTTGCGAGGGTCTCACGAGCCCCCGAGTGATAACATTTGACTTAAGGGTCATCACTTTGAAGTGTCGACATATCCCTCACGTGTCATTGGGATTTGTCAACTGATAGTATAGAAAACTTCCTCACTTTGTCATTGGAAGGATCTAAAGGTGCGTAGAAACTCCCTCACTTTGTCATTGGGAGTAGCTACAGATGTTTTCAAAATCAAAGCTGTAAAGTGTAATTGGGCCTGGACAAGCCCAATCACGAGGTAAAACGTCTTTTTTTTAAAGATTCTCATTTTCAGGGCTAGCTAAACGAGAAAACCTCCTTGTTTTTATAGGACGTAAAACGAAGGAAAATCCAGCACATCGTTCTTTTTTGGAAAAACGGAAAACCAATCCTTTAATTTTTGGAAAAAGGGAAAACCGAAATAAGTTAGTGACGCAGACCCCGCCCGCTGAAGGTGGGCGAGCCTGTCCGCTGAGGGTGGACGCCCCGTCCGATAGAAGTGGACGAATCTGTTTTGATGTTTTGAAAATAAGGACCTACGCGGTTTGTGACGTAGACCCCGCCGGCTGAAGATGGCGAACCTGTCCGCTGAGGGTGGACGCCCCGTCCAATAGAAGTGGACGAATCTATTTTGAAATTTTATTTTGTTTTTTTTGAAAATAAGGACCTACGTGGTTTGCGCCGTAGACCCCGCCGGCTGAAGATGGCGAGCCTGTTTGTTTTTTGAAGATCTCATTTTTTAAAAACTGAGGACCTGCGCGGTTAGTGACGCAGACCCTGCCTGCTGAAGATGGCGAGCCTGTTTTAAATTTGAAGACTTTATTTTTCGAAAACTGAGGACCTGCGCGGCTAGTGACGCAGACCCCGCCCGCTGAAGGTGGGTGAGCCCTGTCCGCTAAGGGTGGACGCCCCGCTCGCTGGAGGTGAGCGAACCTGAATTCGTCTTTTCGATTTCGGATTCGTGTGCCGCGATCTTGCCCGATTGAGGTGGGCAAGTCCCTATTACATTTCTTTCTTGTGATTTCTTTTGAGAATTTCTTTTTATTCATTCTTATAGGAGCGAATTCTTCCAAGGGATGCTCGGATTTAGTTGCAACCTGAATGTGGGTTGACAATGTGTTTAGACGGACCATTGTCTTGTGGTCATCATCTTTCATGGTTTGAGCTAGTCTTTATGGCTCAATCTTGCCACTACCTGGGTCCTTGTTTAGGGGACTATGTATAAGTGTCAATGGCGACCTTTGTCTTAAGGTCGTAAACCGGTTTTATCCAAACACGGGACTTCGTACAACGTAGCCTGGGAATATTGTTTTTAACTTTGTATACTCTATATTTTCTTTCGAGCCCCCAAGCACTCGTGCTTGACGGTCATTTCTTGTCAAAGAGGTTCCTTGGGGATACGTATTATGTAATGTCCTTGATCGTGTTTGGGATTGTGCTCGTAAGTGCGAGCGATCTTTGTAGTGGTGTGCTACTCTTAACAAAGCCGTGAGGTGCGACTTTCAGTAAAGAAATCGGTAACTTTCAAGTCAAATGAATATGGTAGGGCCCTATAGAAGTCAGAAAGGGTCTGGGATCATTTTCGGCGCCCAAGCCTGGGCGTTAGAAGATTTCGGCGCCCAGCGATGGGCGCTGAAAATAATTTCTGGCGAGGTTTCTTGATGACACAGTTGCCCTCTTGTTCATTCGTTTATTTCACCTGGAAGTTCTATGTATTCTCTTTTCTTTTGTTTTTTCTTTGTTTTTAGAACGTGATGATTTTCTTGAGAAGCCGTAGCCGATTGGTGGACTACGGTGCTTGTCGCTTTGGGGCGATTATTTTAAGGAACTGTTGCTCTTAAGGCGTACAGTTATTGTGATAGTTGGGCGAGTCTATATGGCCCGAGGAACATACCTTGAGGCGTAAGACTTTGACCGCTCTTGTTGTTGTATATTTTTCCTTTTGAATGCGTTCGTGAATGTTCGATACTTAGAATGATTATATGTATGTACGAACGAGCGTTCATAGAATGGTCGTTGTGTGCGGTCCATTAATCAGTTTGCTTGAATCATTTTTTTTTTGAGCAATGACTGATTTTGAATAGTTTGCTTAGAAGCTTGATAAGGTTCAGACCCGTTCATGTAGTGGGCTCAAACATCGTGCCCTTTCGATTGTTCAAACATTTGCTTCAAGATTTTTTTTTATTTTGCTACGGTTGTTTCGTAGCTTGGAGCTCCCAAGTATGCATGTTGGGATGCTTCCTTTTGGCGTACGGTTTTTGTAGGTTCTTTCGAAAAAGAAGCCTTGGGGTTCCGCTCGTGTAGGTGTGAGCTATCCCTTTCGTGGTAGGTAATATTTTGCTACCTTTAATCCTTAATGTAGAAGTCGTGTGGCTTGCATTTGGGCGATAAGTAATCTTTGCCTCTTTTACACATACTCTCTTTTTTAGACTTGTACCGTGGGATAGCTGAATTTATGGTGCGACGTAGGCTTGTGTGGCCTACCAACATGTTTTAGAACATTTCTCCAGGTGTTGGGGATATCATTATTATTTTTGCATTGGGGTACTTCATCACGCCTAGTTCAGGTGCTCGAACAAGGGTAGCCCCTTCTGCGTGGCAGTGCACGGCTTATTACTTCGTTCGATGCGAGGATTCATAGGTGTTTCTTCTTTGTTTTTATATCAGGGCAAGATTTAGCAAGCAGAGATATTTAGCGCCCAGGCTGGGGCGTTAAAGATATCGGCGCCCAACTCTGGGCGTTGAAAATGTTTTCTGGGTATATTTTGACAGTTCTTATCCTTGATTTTTTTTTCTTTCGCTTTTGCTTTGGAACGAGGTAGACCGTGTAACGGGCGCTTGTAGGGTGAGCGTTATGTGCAGTAGTTTGATCGGAGTTTTGGTGACTCGCGATTTTCAGTTACCCTTGTTAGTGGGGTGATTTTATATACTCTAAGTAGTGTTTAGAATTTGGGAGGGGTTGTAGCCATTCTAATGTTCGTTTTACATGATTAAAGCTTAGGATTGTGCCCCTATGACATATGTATAGCATTAGCGTCGAGAATTTTCGATAAAATCGTCATTTCGAGCATTTTTAGAGTGTTTTTCTCAAGCCCCCAATTGTAGCTACGGGATTGGCTTGGTGCTATAATGCTTGGCATACGTTTTTATGCATTCATGGTGACATGGATCATGAATAGTTTGAACCAGACTCGTTTAGTGCGAGGTACGTTCGAGTAGTGATCTACTACTTCTCTTGTAAATGTCGTATTATGCGACATCGCCATGGTCAAAGTAGTAACATGTGGAAGTGTGCCTTGACCAAAAGTTAGGTGCCTTTGTTTACCCATAATCATATTTAGAAATCTTTTGACTCACTTGCAACATTGAGATAAACGCATATTTACCTTAAACCAACGACATTTTATTAAGTTCGAAAAAGTCTTTGAAAATCATTTGAAAATTATTTAAAATCCGAGTCCTACTGTGTACAATCCGAGGTGTCCTAAGTAGGTTGACTTTATAGAAGGGTTCGCACAGGATTACATGAGTGAATCAAAATAATGTTACGATTTTTGGAATGCTGTCTAAGGATTTGTTGGAAGCCAGGGTGCAGGCGTCAAGATATACTTGTGCCCGTGTGGCACATGCTTTGGGCTTTTAGGGCCATCTTTTCCAGAATTGCGGGAATATAAATCGTTTTCAAATTGACTTAGATTTACTTGGTGTATGTCTGTACAAAAGTCAAGGTATACTTAGTTCTTTCCCTAGCTCTTTCATTTCAATTTTTAGCCCCTAGTTGTTGTTATGTCTTCCCATTAATGATGCTTTTAGATTTCGATTTTAGATGCCCGTGTCATATGTCTGAGTAGGGTGAGCCTTGGTTAAGTGCCAAGTCCTATTGACAATGTCTTATTTTTTTTTCAAAGGGGATTAGCAAGCATTTGAATTACCATGGACGGGTGCCCTGAGTTCGAAGGAATGATGGGGCGACGCCGTAGAACAATCCTCTTTATTGCAAGCTTACTGCCTTTATTACTTGTTGGCGATTATGATTGTGTCTAGTGGTGAAAGAACGTCTTTAAGCGAACGACTATGTCTAGTTGTGAAAGAAAGTCTTTAAGTGAGTTAGTTCGCTTTAGGGAGGGTCAAGTCGAGTACTTTAGAGGTCATGGACGCTTGCGTTAGCCCCCATTCAATTGAGGCAGAGTGATCTTTTGAGTCTTGGCTAAGTGCCTAGGAGTGTGAGTGCTCCTTCTGGAAAGGGTACGTGCCCTTATTATTTTTCGATGTGTGCTCATTAATTTAGCATCTTGGTGACTTGGATTCTTCCTTTGACTTAAATTTTTCTTTCGACTTGGGTTGCAAGTAATTAAATTTCAATAAGGGACTTCTATTTTTATTATTGTTATTCTATAGGCTTTAATATTTTTGCCAATTGGTTAGACCGAATCATAGATTGCCTACGTATCCGCCTTAAATAGATTTAATTTGGAATCAGGTCTTGCGTAGTTCTTAGCCTAGAAAATGGTTTCATAGAATGCCGATTTTAAACAAGTATGTTATGAGGTGGAAACATATTATTTGAAACGGTATAATAAGTGAAGTTTATTATTATTTAAATCTGCTGCCTTGCCGTAAGCCAAAAAATTTGTTTTATATTTTTGAGTACATGTATTTTCTTTTCATGTGTTTTTTTTTTGGTACGTATACCTGAATACGTGTTGTACCCCTCCAAGTGTTCGTTATTTTTCCGTGCATGTGCGGATAAAATGACGAGCACTTGTGGACAAATTTTTTAGCAAGCAGAGAGATTCGGCGCCCAGGCTTGGGCGCTAAAGATTTCGGCGCCCAGCTCTGGGCGCTGAAAATGGTTTCTGGGCGGATATTTTTTGGTGCGCTAAATGCTTCTTTGTTTCTCTTTTTAGACTAACTTTAGAGGCGCTTTTGCAAAGTTTCTTTTTTATTATTCACATTTTATTATTTTTTTTTGCACTTTTCATTTGTTTCCTTTTTTTTTTTTGTGACTCAAGACGGCTTGAAAGATGGGTTGAATGAGATAGGAGAATTTGTATAGGTGTTGGTCAAGCATGAGGATTATATCTGCTAGGGCTCACAATTTGCAGCTTCGTGCTAGTGTCACGAGTTTACATCAACCAAGGCCAATGAGCAGCATGGGGACGGCTCAAGGGTATATCAACAGGATGTATCCACACAAGTTATATGGTCATTATGCTAATGGTGGTATAAGAGCAGGTTTTGGAAATAAGGGGTATGACGCACGTGTTAATGGCCGTGCGTGGTTTGCGGTTGACAACGAGTTCAAGAACAAGAGTCGAGGTAATGGTTTCTTGGGTCATGGCAATGAGAACATGGATAGGTTAAAATGAGCTGAACAGGGACCCCAGAGCGAAGGCGTCTAAGAGCATAAGGATTGGAAAGGGTAGACATCGTAGAATTTTATGATTTGGATTGGTTAACTCAATTCTTTTCCTTCGTTTACTTAGGTAAATGTTGCACTACGGGATAAGTATTCCCTGGCTTGCTCTTTTCGCTCTCCCTTTTCTCTTTCTATTTTCTTGGGATTCCTCCCCAACATAAATTCTTCAATTTTTAATTTGGGCTAAAAGGTAGATGGTTGTGGTCTTTGAGTCACGAGGCGAGACTGAGTGATCCTCGTTTGGTAGGCCTATAGTGGACCTTTAATTTTAGTAGGCCTAGGGTGGACCTTTAAATTGTCTTACTTTGCAAGCGTATTTAGTCGTTTCTTAAAATGTGCAAATAGCTTAGATTTAAAATGTTGTTTTTACCTTATTGAATTTTAACAAAAGAATTACATCGAAAGTAATTTTTTGTTTCTTTTCAGATTCCAGTTTCTGAGATTTAATTGGAAGTTGTGATTTAGACTCAAACTTTCATTAATCTTTCTGATTATAACCCGTGTATGAATATAAGGAGGTGGCCTAGACTCAAAATAATGACATGGCGTAAGCCTATAATACTTGACCAAGCGACTCTCAGACTTAGGCTAATTGGACCATAACTTTCGTTGGTTGACACTTTAGATTTTAACCCTTGGGTGTTCATTTGTCATGCGCCATTTTGTTTAATGTTGGCAAGGTAGTTAATTGGGGAGATCGAATTTTTATTTTTGTAAGACTAGAATCATTAGTGCGGCTTCTCTCTTAGTGTGTATTGCTTTACCCCAATGGTAGCCCTATTGGTATGCCGATTTGGGTATTTTCATGGTTGGTCATGTTGCATTCATGGAAAATCTTTTAGTCCGTACTTAATAGTATTTCAAGGAGTGAGTGACTCGAGAGGACTATGATAGTCGTGACCCAATGTGATTATAAGCCTTGAGGCCATTAATTTTTCTTGCCAACGGTATTGACACCTTAGGTTCACTTTGGGGTTGTGCGACTATGGGGGATGATTTCCAGAATGTGACTGTTTCCATTTTGCAAATACTATAGTATATTCTTTTTATTGGTGAGAGAGTATTGAGGCCGTGGATTCTTAGCAAGGGATGACAATTACATATGGGTGCTTATTGATTTAAATGTTAGGAGGGGAGACTCAATATGGTTTAACCTTTTAACTTGCAGAACGACACCAAGCATTGGGACCGATTCTATGGATAAGACAACTAAGACTTAGGATTTGGATTGTATTTTGGCATAGCCTAGTCTAGACTCGGATTTATTTGAACATTTATTTTTTTCTTTGAAGACTTTATTCGAACATTATTTTTTGAATATTTTGCCCATGTGACATTCAAGGTTATTTCAATTAGCATGTTCGGTTTTGGTGCCGAGTATTGTCGTCGTAGGGAGCCGAGGGAGCCGAGATTCGTTATGATGTTCTGCCCGTTCACATTAATATGCTGATTTTCAGGTCGTCCCAACTTGATGGGGAAATAAACGCGGGGTAGGATCGTTTCACCCTTCGGCTATTTTGATTACCTACAAGCACGAGTATTTCCTTCACTATCCCCAGCGGAGTCGCCACTGTGAGGGGGTCGAAAAAGCACGAGGCTAATGCGTTACCTTGTCCCTCGTGGGTGTGACGATTCTTTTTATTCAATCAAGTGTAATTGGATTTCCTGTGAGTATACACCCAATTGACTAGTAATATAGGAGTCGTCATTCAGTTTTTAACGACAATGAGAAAAACTGACAAAACTCGGTTATCGTGACATAAAGGGAATGCAATTATGTTTGACCACGACGGCCGTAGGTTCCCTTGTGATCCCTGGTGTGGGGATCTCTCAATATACACCCGCAAGGTAGAGATTGAGGGTTCGGGGGACTGTAACTACCGAGAGGAGTACTTCGCTCGTCGATAACTCCAGAGGCAGGATATCCTTACTAGCTCAGCATAAATAATTGAAGGGACATGCGTTAACTATTAAACTAATCTGAGTTGATTTTAGCAATATGCAACATATAATACTAATTCGACCGTGATTATCTGATTTAAATAGCATTAAGGGACCTAGCATGATAATCCGATTTCCCAAAAATATTATATTTGTTAGGCGTGATAGAACAATCAGATTAGGTTAGTTTAACAGTTCATAAAAAGGGCGAGGAAAGCAGTTAAATCATCGAAAAGGGACACATTACGACGCACCCTTGAGAGGTGCGTGACGGTTCTCAGAAAACTAACCACTTTGACTTTGCTATTTCTCCTTTTTATTTAACGAATCTCGATTATGGGACAGGATACGTTCTGTTCGATTTATGGATCGATTGCAACAGAACGCGTGAACAGTTTCGCAGCGAGAGGCTTAGGCTAAGGGTTGGAGTCAATACTCAGAATATAATTATGTGTTGTTGTGTCCTTTCACGTCGAAACTAGGGGCCTATTTATAGGGAAGAGTTCGTGGAAAGATAGAATTGCAGAGTTCTAATCCACAAAGAATTAGGAAAAGAGACGTACCCAGGTATTTTCAGCGCCCAGGCCTAGGCGCCGAAGATTTCGGCGCCCAGAGCCAGGGGTTGAAAATAGGGTCTGGGCAGTTTTGTTTAGTCAGATTCGGATTCCTAAAATCCGTAGAGTTTGAGACTTAATCGAGTCTTTTAGCGCGTATCAATTTTATGACGGAATGCGTCTGGGCCCGTTACGAAATCTAGGCTCGTTAGGATTTTAATTAATACGTAACTCTTATTTCCGAATCATATTAGGAATAGGATTCTCGCAGTTTTCTATCTCATTTAGGATTTATGTTGGAATGCAACACCTAGTTCTGACAGGTTTCTATCCTTTATGATTTACCACTTTTAGAAGCTACCTCTTACGGCAGTTACTATTTTTAGCAGGTTTCCATAAATAGCAGGTTTCGGGTGAAATGAAATGGGGAATCGAGATTCGTTTATTTTATAGGAGATGCGTTGTCAAGTGGAGTTTTTATGCTTCATCATCGAACCTTTCCCTTTCGGGAATGGGGACAAAAGTAGGTGTCTACACACACACAAACAAAGCACGTAATCAGCAAAGCTGAGTACTACATACTAAAACAATAATAATCCTAACATGATTCTATTAAACGAACAATCCTAACATGATGCTAATGAAACATAAGTAAGGGTAAACAACACATATTAATTTGAAGACCACACTTGACTAGACTAGGCTAGACTGGACTAGACTTTTATAACAATAACATTATTTTAATTGAAATAGTCAATGGAATGAGTTGCTACTAGAAACTTCTTCTTCTTCACTAAGGAAGACGAGGTACGGGCGCGACTCCGTAAACCCCAATGACCTGCGATATCGAGGGACTTTTGAATAAAATAGAACTGGTGATCAATCCGGCCCCAGAAAAAGCCATAGGCTACCCATGACCCCAACTCCTGATTGTCCGTCACTTTAGACTTGCACAGTCTAAAGCTATTGCTACTCAGTTTCACTTTACATGATTTACAAATTAAACTCTGTTATGACTCAACAATCACATAAGTCATACAATCAACGATTATTCACAACTGTTTTTATCTTGGAATTAAGTATGTGATCACAAGGCATCAAGCATGACTCATTCCAATTAAATCCAACCTTTCCTTTAATACTGATCAACCCCTCTATATGGTTATAAGGTTTCAACTTACTAAACAAGGTCCACGGCCCTCATAAAGTAGTGAAAAACTAAAAGGGAACAATGAACAATCGATCTGAATTAATATATATAATAATTTAATGTTCCCAACCAACATGTTCGCATCAATCATCCATACTAACATGTTATAATTCTCATAACGAAATATATATGCTTAACATGTCCATCCAACAATATTAGATATGCACTTTCAACATAACCAAGTTCATCAACAATTTCAACATAACCAAGTTCATCAACAAATTCAACATTGTTTCAACAAATCACACACATTCCAAGCACACAGGTATGTACGTACCTTGTGTAAACAAACTGATAGGCCACTTTAACGAATTCAAAAGTCGCCTACAAAGAATTCTCCGCCTAAAAACAACCAATAAAATTCCCCAATAAATTTCCAACAATTTACAGCAATACTAAAGTACTCTAAATACACCCTAAACACATTTTGAACCATCCCCAATATCGAAACTTAACTAAATAACCTCCAAGCATAATGACTATTAAACTAATGATCTCAAAACGTTCTAAACTCCAATAAAACATCCCTTTTAAAATTTCCAACAATATAAAATAATTTCAAACGTCCACAAAACATAATCAACGTTCTTAAAATCATAAAAATAATAGCTTTAATAATTTATAATCGTCAACCATGATTTCAAAACTATTAAAATCTTAGCATTCATGCTTTAAATACTTAAAATCATTATTTCAATTCAATTACATAATCTGAAAATTAATAATTCAATTATGCAAACCTATAATTAAGAAATTCATAAATAAATCATTAAGCTTATAATTTAAATTCGAGAAACGTAATTTAAATTATTAAAACGTTATTAAATTCATCATTTGAACATATTATGCAAAATCTGAAAATTCTAATTAGATCATAAAACATATAAATTAAATTCAAGAACATAATTTCAAATTAATAAACTTAATTAAAAGATTTAAATAACTTAGGATTTAAGAAATAACCAAAAGGAGAGGAGAGAGAGAGCAGCCGGTGGTCAGAACCACGGCGGCGCGGCAACAGTTGCGGCTGGGATGGGTTGCTGCCGTGGGAGGCAGTGGTGGTTGTTGGTCGAACCAAAAACCGCAAGGAGAGGGCGGAAATCGAAACCAAAGAGGAAGGAGGATTTCCGGCTGGACAGGCACGGCAGCGACGCTGCAGGTGGGCGGCGCAGCGAAGGGGAACGACGAGTGGATGGCGGTGCTCGGTGGTTGTTCGTGGCTTCCCAACAACAGAAACATGTGAGGAGGAGAGCAAGAAAACGAAGGAGAAGAAAGAAGAAACAGAGGGGAGAGGAGAGTTACCGGCGGCGGCTAGAGAAGCCGGTGGCGTGCAGGTGTGCGGCGGCGGCGGCGGCTGGGTAGTGGCAAGGAGTACGGTGGTGCGAAACCAAGAGAAGGTTGCAAGGTTTGTGAGTTGCTGCTTTCACGTGAAGGCTAAAGCAAGAAGAAGGGTTTGAGATATTTTTGTGTTTTACGTGAAATAGAAAAGGGGTTATGGGTTTATACTATTGGGCTTTCCCAAGTGGGCTAGGACTAGAATTGAGGTTGATCGAATCCAAAAGTAGTTAGGATTGTTTTTCCGAATTCAACGAGTTTTCCTAATTCAAACTAGTGTGTGGCTCGGGGGATGCCCCAGTTCTTACTTTAAATAATTGAATATGGACATTCTTCTCAATTCACCTCAATATTTAACCAAAGTATGTGTAGTCCATAAAAGTGAAAAGATTCATTAAGTTGATCAACTACAGATGTACATTGCGTCATTTATCATGTCAATTAATTTTTCAATTAGAACATCTTACAATTCATTTAATTTATTTTCTAATGGAACTAAGTGCTTCAAATTAATAAACACAAAATTAGATATATGCAGGACATTTTATGTTACCTTTTATTTCTTATAAACACAAAATTAGATATATGCACATTAATTTGTTATTTTTATTCCAATATAGTCTATAAGAAATAAAAGGTAACATAAAGGTTTAAATGTTTTAGACTTCATGTTAACACGTATTTATAAATTAATGTGCATGGATAAACAACAATTAGTGGTTGGCTAAGATGGTAATGAGAGTTATTCTCCAAACTTGAGGTCTTGTGTTCAAACCTTGTTGCATTTATTTTTGGTTGTCAATAACATCACATAGCCTTAGTGAGTGGATGATGTGGCGTAACAGGAGAGTTATACGTGGCACATAAAATTTTTCCGCAACGCCTTTTAATATATTAGTATAGATTATTTTCAACATAAAATTCTAAAATTATTCTTGATTGCACAAACCGTTAAAATCTTTAGAATATATTTAAATGAAATTTAATATACATTAAATATATAAATATAATAAGGTTCAAAAATCGTTAAGTATTTAGAACGTACTTAAAATAAAATAAATATACGTTAATTATATATTTATTACTAAGATTCATAAATTCTATTTAAATATAAATAATATACGTTAAAATATATTAATAAAATTTATAAATTTACGGGGGATTACAACAACAACCAGAATAAGGCTCCGGGCAAACTGTTCGTGATGAGTAAAAATGAAACTGAACATTATGCAGACGTAGTTCATGGTACTTTTTCTATTAACTTCGTGCTAGTTAAATCGTTGTTTGATTCAGGAGTAACTTATTCTTTTGTTTCGTCATCTGTCGTTAAGAGTCTGATTTAGTAGATTTTAAGGTGATTGATTTACCTGTTAGTATACCTACTGGGGTGACCATAAGGTGTACCAAGTTGTTTAAGAACTTGTCTTTGAAGATAAAATATTGTGTTTTCCTTCGGATTTGATAGAGTTTAATATGGGAAAACTAAATGTAATTCTGGGAATGAATTGGCTAAGCTTGTACAAGTCTAAGGTAGACTGTGGAATTCAGAAAGTAAGTTTAAGGAACCCTATTGGAAAAGTTGACCTCATATAGATGTTTTGAGAAGACCAAGAACCTTTAGTTATTTCGGTAATGCAAGTGAGGAAATTGATGAATAGGGAGTGTGAACTATTTTTCTGTAGTGTGTTAGAGGTGAGTAACGAAGTTGGAGTGAAAACCGAGGATATTTTCATTAGGAGTAGATTCATTGATGTGTTTCCGAGTGAAATTGCAAGTATGTTACCTGTTAGAGCCTTTGATCACTATAGACTTAGTTCTTGGAACGACGCCTATATCTAAAGCACCATATAGAATGACACCTCCAGAAATGAGCGAACTAAGACACAATTGCAAGAGTTGTTTCGTTAAGGGGTATATTAGGCCTAGTGTATCACCGTGGGGAGCTCCTGCTTTATTTGTTAAGGAGAAAGATAAGAGTATGGAATTATGCATCGATTTTAGGGAACTAAACACCATCAAGATTAAGTACCCTTTGCCTAGGATAGATGACATATTGGATCAATTGAATTGGGCGAGTGTGTTCTCGAAGACTGATTTGTGTTTGAAGTACCACCAATTGAGAATAGCTGATAAGGGCCTAAGACCTTATTTAGGACTCGTTATGGTCATTATGAGTTTACAGTAATGCCTTTTGGGTTAACCAATGCACCTGCCATAACTATGGATTTGATGAATAATATTTTTCCATGAATTCCTAATTAAGTTCGTTATTATGTTATTGACGATATCCTGATCTATTCAAAGAACGAAAAAGAGCATGACAAACACTTGAGGATTATTTGGAGACGCGTAGAAAGAATCTAGTTTTTTTAAATCAAGTATACAAATCTTGAAGTTTTGTGTGTATAAGTGACACCGATGGAAAAGTGAAGGACTAAATTGATTGAAAACTATGTTACGTAAAGGAATAAATTTAAGAGAAGATTCGGGTGGTCCAGGATCGTTAAAAATCATTTGTTGTCTTGAAAAGATGAAAGGAAATATATGAATTGGTGAAAGAGCTAGGAGTTGTGCCCAAAAGTTATACATCCACGAAAGGCATAATGAGGTTTGGTAAAAAGGAAAAGTTGACCAAAAGGAGTTTATGTAGATCCTGCTAAGATTCAAGCTGTGAGTGAGTGACCTACTCCAAAGAACGCGTCCGATATCTGAAGTTATCTAGGTCTAGATGACCATTATAGGAGGTTGTGAAAGACTTTTGGAAGAAAGAAAAACCAATGACCAACTTGTTGAAAAAGGAATCGAATTCAAGTGGAGTGAGAAATGTGAGGAAGCTTTCCAGATTTTAAAGGAGCATTTGACCTCCGCACTCGTCACGTCAGTTGAAACCTTACGAGACTAACTAACCTACTCATGTCCTAAAGCTAGCTGCTATTGTGTTATCTGCGAATATTTGGAGACATTACCTTTATGGGGCAACATGTAAGATCCTTATCGACCATATAGTCTGAAATTTTGGCAAAAAGGTCCAGTGAATCTTGGGGATAACATTGAAAATGATACTGCATTCCACCTTGCAACCGATGGTCAGCCTGAGAGCACTAACCAAACCATGGGAAATATGTTGAGAGCATGCACTATTGACTTTAAAGAGCAGTTGGGAGACCATCTAGATTTGATTGAATTTTCGTGCATCAATAGTTACCATGCGAGCATTAAGATGTCACATTTTGGAGCCATTGTATGGAAAGAAGTGCAGAAGCCCCACTTGCTGAAATGATTTTAGCGAAAATATAGTATTGGGGGCAGAATTAGTTGAAGGAAAATATCCAAAATTATTCCCTGAGATGAGTTACGAGGGCGTAACTCGTTTTCTTTAAGAGGGGTAGAATGCGATAGAAATTCGTGCTTTTTACCTATTTTTAAGGCAATTTTATGCATTTTATGCTCATTTTTAGCAACTTATACATGTTGATGCAAGTAAATAGATTCTCCGCATAAGAAAAAAGTGTTCATGAGTAACACAAGCAACTTTAAGTTGGCAAAAGAGTGCACATGAGTGGCACAAGTACTTCTCCAGTAAGAATAAGTTTAAAACTTTCAAAAAATGGATGAATTTTCGTGTCAAATTTCGGGACGAAACTTCTTTTAAGAGGGGTAGATTGTAATCCCCCGTAAATTTATAAATGTTATTAATATATTTTAACGTAGAGTTAATTATATTTAAATAGAATTTACGAATTTTATTAATAAATATATAATTAACGTATATTTTTGTTTTATTTAATTACATTCTAAATATTTTAACGATTTATGCAATCAAAAATAATTTTGGAATTTTATTTTGAAAAGAATTTGAATTACAAAAACACTTTGAATTTGGAAAGAAATCATAATCAGTTTGATTTCAAGCATTAAAACCCAATCCTAATCCTAGCCCAAGTAGTAAAGCCCAAGTAAATAAACCGCAAAGTTACTCACAATTATTCTCTCTCCTCTCAACCCACAAACCCACAAACAAAATCACGTAAATTGTTTTGCTCTCCTCTATTCACGTGAATGGTTGCTCTCCTTCATTGCTTCAGCCGCCACCTCCGTCGAGCAACCACCACACGACCGCCGGCGTTTTGGCTTCCCTCCACCGTCCGGTAAACTCTTCCCTTCTCCTATTCCTTTTCGTTTCTTCCCTTTCTCCCCTCGTTGTTCTTTCCCTCCTCCTTAACTGTGATGTTTGTTTGCCGCACAACACCACCACTTGCAGCCAACCTCCGCCGAGTACCGCCAGCCATACTCCACCGGCGACGCTTCCCCCAACCGTCGTCGTCCCTGCAGACAGCCGCCAAGCCGGTTCTCTTTCTCTCCTTCCTCTTCATGTTCCTTCGTGCATTGCTTCCCCTTCCCACGTTGATGCATACGTACTGACTGCCGACCACCACCACCAGCGCGTGCCTCCAGCCGCCGACGATGCTACTGCCGCGCCTCCCTGCCGCCGACCAGCATTCCTCATTCTCTCTCTCTTTTGGTTATTTCTTTAAAACTCTAAACTTTTGATTTTTTTTTAGTTATTTAATTAATGTTTTTCATGATTTAAATTTATGGTTTTAATTATGTAAATATAGAAATCAGATTCTCTGTTTTGCATAATGAAATTTATTAATTTTCAGATTATACAACTTGATTGAAATAATGGTTTTAATTATTAAACTATGAATTTTAAGGTTTTAATGGAATTGAATCATGGTGGGATGATTGTGCATTATTAAAATTATTGATTGGGATGTTCTAAGCATGTTACTTTGGTCTTGGTGAAGATTTTAAACGAGTTTATATTGCTTAAAATTAAAGTATGATGTTTGCAAAGAGTTTTCAACGAATTTCAATCACTAATTCAATATTTGTTGTGCTAGGAAATAAATATTCAAGTTTTGATATTGGGGAAGGTTCTAAATATGTTTAGGATGTATTTAGAATGCTTTATTATAGTCGTGAATGATTAGGTATTGATTGGGATTATTTGTTGGTTGTTTTAGGCGGAGAATTATCTTTAGGCGACTTTTGAAAGTGTTAAAGTGGCCTATTAGTTTGTTTATACAAGGTACGTACATACCTGTGTGTTTGTGGATGTGTGTTATTATTGAAATCATGTTGAAATGTATTTATGAACTTGTTTATGTTGGAATTTCATATTCAATGTCGTTGGATGAATGCGTTGAGCATATATTTTTATTATAAGAATTATAACATGTTACCATGGATGTTTGATGCAAGCATGTCAGTTGGGAACATTATATTATTTAATATATACTTCCTCCATTTTTTTATTATTGCACCATCTACATATGGCACAAGATTTAAGAAAAGAGGTAAAAGTGATAAAATGACAAATATACCCATATAATTAAGTATAAATGTTGATTTAAGACAAGTGGGGTTTGTCCCCACCACTTACATTTGCAGGCAGAGAGTAATTGCAATATTTTGGTCCCCACCACTTCATTTCAGCACGCAGAGAGTAATTGAAAAAAAGAGGAGAGAGAATGAAATATTCTACTCCCTCCAAAAAGTAGCCGAAATATTTTACACTCCCTCCAAAATGTGAAATCAAAGTATCTAGAGTAATTTCATGCCAATAATTCAAAAGGCCCGCCATTAATTTGAGCAGGAAAATTGGTCTGCTATAAATTCAATACATTTATTACACTTGAGCACCCAATTTCAGCATCTTCTTTTTTTTGGACAGGAATTTCAGCATCATCTTCTCTTCACTTCACTGCATCTTCTTCAGTTAATTATGGGTTAGTCACTTAGCTCCAAAATTAGCTTCATATTCACATCACACAATGCACATTAAATTCCAATCATTAACAATCATTTAAGAGGGAAAAAATATGGAGGCAGATTTCAGCCCGGAAGAACTTTACGAGCTTGAGCAGTCACAACTGTGGGAAGACGCAGAATTTCGAGAGTATCAAGAGTATCAAGACTTCGATCCAGAAGAAGAGGTATGTTTTTCAGACGATTCTGATGATGAAATTGAAGAAATTGATGTTGTTGAGTTAGAAGTCCCATTGAAAAAAGGGGTTAAAACTAAAGAGTTAAGTAACAAAGAAAGAGCATACATTGCACAAACTCTAAGCATGCAGTCTGCTATTTATGTAGCAAATGCGTCAGCAGAAATTGGTGGTACTATTCACCCAGGAAAGAAATCTGTTCCTAACTTTGCAGTAAAAAACCTTGCTACAAAATTCAACGTGAATAGAAGTACAATTAGTAGAATTTGGGCAAGGGCTAAGAGTCAAATACTAACTGAAAATATCATTGATGTTAGAAATCAGAAAAGGGGAAGAGTCGGAAGAAAGGCCAAGGGTTTTGACTTAGAGATTCTACTGGCTGTTCCTATAGAAAAAAGAACAACAATAAAAGGTCTTTCACTTGCACTTGGGATGTCTACTGGAACTGTTTATAGGCTGCTGAAAACAGGACAACTACGGGCTCACACAAATAGCATCAAACCATCACTTAAGCATCATCATAAAATTGCAAGACTTCAATACATAATGAATCAAGTCATTCCAGGAACTGTGAACACACTACCAAAATTTTCTGATATGTATAATGTGATTCACATTGATGAAAAATGGTTTTACATGAGCCAAGAGACTCAAAGATTTTACCTTTTCCCATGGGAAGACGACCCATACAGGGCATGTCAAAGCAAAAGATTCATAAGCAAGGTTATGTTCAGTTCTGGGGTTGCAAGGCCACATATATGTTCAGATGGGATAGTGCTTTGGGATGGGAAGATTGGTATCTTCCCGTTTGTTGAAGATGTGGCAGCTATAAGGAATTCAAAAAACAGAGACAAAGGAACTATTGAAACAAAGGCTCTTCAAAGTATAACCAAGGAGGTCATCAGATCTAAGATGATAGAGGACTTGCTACCTGCTATTAAATCAAAATGGCCATCTAATGCATGCAAAGACATTTGGATACAACAAGATAACGCACGACCACACATAAGTCCAAATCACAGAGAGTTTTTAGAAGCAGCTACACAAGATGGGTTCAACATAAGACTCGTAAACCAGCCAGCTCAAAGTCCAGACCTGAATATATTGGACTTGGGATTTTTCCGAGCAATTCAGTCAATTCAATACAAGTCTTTCCCAGATTCTGTGACCTCTCTAATTGAAGCAGTTGAAAATGCATACATAGCCTTGGATCCCAAAGCAATGAACTTTACATGGATGCATTTAAAATACTGTATGATTGAAATTTTGACGGTTCAAGGTGGAAATAATTATAAGAACCCACATAAGGGGAAGAAGAAGCTAGAGAGATTGGGTTTGCTACCTACAGAAATAGAAGTCTCGGAGAAACTTTTGGAAGAAACTACAAACTATATGAATGAGGGGTACATTGTCAACAATGTTATTCAACAGAACAACATTCATCACAATGTTCCAACAACAACTTGAACAAGGAAGCAAGAAACTTTTGTAAATGTGCAACTTTTTGTAAAGATTGAAAAGTAGTCAAAATTAGCAAATTTTATAAACTTTTTGGACAGAATTACTACTAGCCTAACTGTTGGAACACTTTGTAAAGAACCGGAAAAGAAAAGGTTCATACTTTTGAGAGTGAGTATTGTATCAAATGCATTATCAATGGATGACTCGTTTTATGCATACTAATTTTACCCTTAATCATTGGCAATCCCATTTTCCCATAGTTAACCAAAATCAAATTGTACAAAAAAAACCCAAGACAGATTATACTGGAAATTCAAGATTTCACAACATTACTGACCTAAAATCCCTAAAAAAAAACTAATGGCCTAAAGTCCTAAACCAATAAAAAAAACAAAAAAAAACAAAAACTAATGGCCTAAAATCCTTCACTGAGACCACCGAACTAAAATCCCTAAAATAACTAATGGCCTAAACCAATTACAATGAAAGAACTAATGGCCTAAATCAAAAGGAGAATTTAAATACTTCATAGAAAACTAAACCAATTCAATGGAACAAACACGCAATAATGAGGGTTAAGATTAGAAATTACCAAAAATAATTAATTTTTTGGGGAACTTGGTGGTTGAGCACAATTATCACCATCTTTTTGGAAAAATTCTGAGGTTGATGCTTTTTTTGGGCTCGTAGAAACAGAAGCAAGAGGAACTTTTACTGGGCTTTTTGTTGATTCTACGGGATCTGTCACACGAAGTCGTTTTGTTAAAGATGAACCTTTACTGGCCTTTATGAACTCAGATCTACCCGGTGCACCAGGACCGTATTGAGCTTCGTACAATTCCTTCACGAAGCTATCATCAGAATCTTCATCCTCATCCTCAGACTCATGCTCATTTTCGTTAGCTTCGATCGGCTCATCTTCTTCATCTTCTTCATCTTCTTCGCTGAAGGGGGGTCCGACAAGCACCCATTTACGAGAGTAGACGGGGTATCCTACTCCGACAAGCACAAATTTTCTCTTGAATGGACCAAAATTTCCACGGGGCTTCGATCCATCGTCACTTTCATCTGAAAGAACCATATTGAAATTGCAAATTATTGATGCAATTTTACAAAGAAATTGAGTGGGTAAGAATTTGCTGAAGAATGAAATGTAGAAATTGAGTGGATTTACATAGACCTAGGGTTCTTCATGAAGAACAATTGGGGCGACATAAACAATGAGGGAAACTGGAAACATAACAAAGAGAGAGAAAGTGGAATGAGTTTTTTCATTTGATGGGTTTACGTATCACAGTACCAATGCTATACTTTAATTTTGGGTGGGGTTAAGTTTTAATTTCTTTACTTTAATTATTTAGTGGGGATAAATGTTAGTAATGAGTTTTATTAGATGTAAAAAGGTTGGTAATATTATTAAATAATAAATGATAATAAGGATAGAAATGTCATTTTACATAGGTAAACTTACTAAAAAAGGAAACGGTGCAATTAATATGCAACTTCCAAAAAAGGAAAACGGTGCAATAATAAAAAAATGGAGGAAGTATTGGTTTAGATCGATTGATCGTTGTTCCATTTTAGCTTTTCACTACTTCATGGGGGCCGAGGACCTTGTTTAGTAAGTTGAAACCTTATACCCATATAGAGGGGCGGATCAGTATTAAAGAAAAGGTTGAATATAATTGGAATGAGTCTTGATTGATACCTTTGTGATCACTTACTTAATTCCAAGATAAAAACAATTGTGAATAATTGTTGATTGTATGACTTATGTGATTGTTGAGTCATAACAGAGTTTTAATATGTAAATCATGTAAAGTGAAACTGAATAGCAATAGCTTTAGACTGTGCACGTCTGAAGTGACGGACAATCAGGAGTTGGGGTCATGGGTCGCCTATGGTTTTCTCTGGGCCGGATTGATCACCGATTCTATTTTATTCAAAAGTCCCTCGATATCGCAGGTCATTGGGGTTTACGGAGTCGCGCCCGTACCTCGTCTTCCTTAGTGAAGAAGTTTCTAGTAGACAACTCAGTCCATTGACTATTTCAATTAAAATAATGTTAATGATACAAAGGTCTAGTTCAGTCAGGTATAGTCTTCAAGTCAATATGTTTTGGTTATCCTTGCTTATGTTTTATTAGTTTCATGTTAGGGTTGTTCGTTTAATAGAATCATGTTAGGATTATTATTGATTTAGTATGTAGTACTCAGCTTTGCTGATTATGTGCTTTTGCTTGTGCATGTTGATCATGGCTATGCCTTATTGATCCTGTGATGACCCAATCTTTGGTGAGCAGTCTCTAAGGATCAATAAGCATTGTCCATCTGCAGGTTTGAAGATGTTGCATCATTGGGATCGGGAATATAGAGCTTGTATTTAGTTTTGATTTGCTAAGTTGACTTGGGTTTGTTTATTTGGACTTTAAACTTGTTAATTGATCTTATTTTCGTTGATTGGTTTTGGGATAAACTATGTAATCCATTATTTATAAACCTAAAGTTAGTTTTATGTTTTCCGCTGCAAAATTATGAATAAGCCGTTACGTTTTCACACGGGCGATAATGCCTTGATAATTCTCCATGTTTTATATTAAAAGAGTACTTTAGAAAAGGGAGAATTGTCGGGGTGTTACATACAGGCAGTTGGGATCTCCCTTCCGACGAGCTAGTCATTCCAAGATTCATAACAAAGTTTCCCTCATAAACAGCTTTTACAAAATCGTCCATTACCTGCGCATATGTAGGCAAAGCAGAATCAGCAGTCTCACTTCCTTTGCATCTTTTAAAGCCCACACTTTCTTCAGATGACATCAACGAAGCTTCAATTGGTCTTTTCCTTGCTGGCATGCCTACTTTGCCTTTTTCAATGTACTCTTAATCCACTAGTTCCCTTATTTGAATAGTTTGTTTCTTCTTCCAATCAGCTGGATTTAGTTTTCCCCCTGGAAAAAACTTTTTCATCTTCCTGTATTCTCGAACTTTTCCTTTTCCCTTCGAGGCTTCCCTTACCTTAGAACCTTCAAATGACTCATTCTATGTATTTGATGCATACGAAACATTCAATATAGCCTTTCTCATCTTGTCAGCTTCCATATTCACTTCCTCTATCCTGTTGATTTGATCCTCCATAATAACATTGAAGATACGAAGATTTTCAAACTCCTCTCTTGGTATGTCACTACAAGGAGAGTAATAAGTACTCGATGAGCCAGACTGCAGAGAGGCATGGGATCCTGGCAACAGAAGAGGTGACTTTGGAGAATCAACGTTGTTTAACTCCGCCCAAAGTTGCGACCATGATTCTGAATCAGAGTATGGAATTGAGTCTCCCGAAACATAGCCATAATATCCAAACTCTACATTCTGATCTAGTATTTGATTAGGGTTCTCAGGAATTGGGCCAAACACTTCATCTTGAGTTGGACTTGTAACCATGTCCTCACCTACCGACAACCCAACATTATCTTCAAAGGGTACTTGGGTCGTTTTGCCAACTCTCACCTGGAACTGGGCCCAAACTACCATTGGTATTTCCTTCTCCAACTTGGATTTCTTCATGGGCTGGCGAGTAGCTATTGGAGGTGGGATGCATTGCTCCTTGAGACAGAACTGGCCCACCTGATGGGAAACTTCTCATACCTGAAGGTGGAGTATTTGATGAGGAACTTGGCTTCTTCAAATCATTTGGCTCACTAAAATATGGGGAATCTTCCTTTGAACAGTTTTCAATTGGACTTGGATTGTTAGGTGGACTCACAAAAGGTTTTGGAAGTTTTTCAATTAGCCTTCTCATTTTAGGCCCAATAAATGCTAAAGACTTTTCACTTCCCTTTTTAAAACTCCTCGAAACACCCAATTTGTTAGTCCTACTGGAACTCATAAGGGATGAGTCTTGGGGTTCCACGTGTCCCTTAGCATGCCTAAATTTATTTCTTATTGAAATTTTAAAATGAGTTGTTTGTTTAGGCTTTAGCGTGACACGTGGAAATTCCTCGGGAATCTCAATCTCTCCAACCTTCTGCTTTCCCTTGACACGTCGGATTTCACTACTGGATCTTCTAGCTTCAAATGGTTGGTCTACCTCCATTGATGCTGCTCTGTTTCTCCCTTCTTCATTCTGTTTTCGCTCCTCTGGCTCCCTAATTACCAGATTTCCATTTCTTCTATTTGCTTCATCAATCTGGTTTGTGTAATAAACAGTGACAGTGTTATCACCCGATGAAGATGATGAACTAGCTCCACACTTGCCCATTATTCTCCTTCTTCTACATCGTCTACTTGGCCCCGCTTCGTCTCCTCCATCATTCCCAGAATCACCTCCCCCATCACTATCATAATCAGAACCTCCAAAAAAGTTTAAACTGGGCAGAATACCAAATGCCACACGAGTTGTTCTGAGCACATCATAATTGGGTAGTCCTTTAGTTTTATTCGTATACATTGGTGCATTCTCCCTACCATACATGATTCGCAAATCACTAGCCTCCAGAATCACTCTGTTTACTTCTCTTCTGAAATTCTGCCATGTTGCATCACAATCCAGTAATCCACCATGCTATGACCAACTTTACCACATCTCTTACAGAAGTGAAACACACCTTCATATCTGAAATCAATCCACACTGATTTCCCCTGCTCATACTCAAAGAAACATCCAGAGATAAGTGGTTTCTCAACCCTAACCCACATTAATGCTCTAATCCATCTTTTAAATCCTGGAACTGTAGAACGATCATAAAACTTCATAATTCTTCCAACTTTCTCCAGCATGGATTCAGCTGCTCGAGTTGAATGAAACATTAGGGGAATGCCCTCCACTTTCACCCACAATAACGCTTCCGAGAAATTGAACGATCGGAATGACGCAGCTGGAGACCAAGTTTTAAGCACTAACAGAGCACCTTGATAGTTAAGAGTGTGGTAGTGACTCACCAAATCAACAAAGTCATTTCCATTTTTCATCACAAAGAAGAAGAGATTCTCCACCTTCCACACCTCCACTAAATCTCTCGTACTCCATGTAAACACCCAAGCTCTAATTTCTTCAATTTCAAAATCTCTATCATTTATGAACTTGCCTACCACCATTCCCTGAAATTCTTCATTGGAAGGATCTTTGCAGTCTTGCGGTGGGACCACATATGGCCCTCTCTTTCGAAGGAAAGTACAAGGTACAGAAATACTCATCTCGAAAAGGACAGATAAAAACAGAGCCAAAGAGAAAGATTTGGAGGACTTTGACAGGTGAACGCTTGAATAAAATATCTAAATCCTTTAACCCACTTCAAAAGTACAGAAAACACTAAAAAACTCTGAGTTCACTTAGCCAAAAAAGGAAAGAGAAGTAGAGAACAGAGACCACTAAGAGAGAGAATTATATACCAGGAGAGAGAAAAGAAATAAATAAAAAGAAGTAGGTAGGAAGAGGAAGAAAGATACTCAAATAAATATACTGAAAACACTTCACTTGGATTCTTAAACGTTTTCTTCTTTTTATTCTTTTTAAAACCAAAACCTACTCCTTTAATAATTGGTTTTGAAAACAGGAGAAGTAATTAATAAGAACTTGACATTAAAACATAGATATTGACAATAAAGAAGGTTTCAGAAGATCACTTTCATATGAAAACTTAAACTATGAAGAAGATGAACAGTTAAGTTGGCGATAGTTCTTGATTTTAGAGAGTAGAATATTGCACAAGGAGATGAAACTCCCCTCACCCAATAGTACTCCAACAGCTTTTTCCTAAGAAGTCCCACCCCATATAGGAGCGTGATACACCGTTGTTCCCCGGTGGATTTTTCGCTCATACCAAGGGGTAAAATAGTATTTTTGCTTAATGTGTTGAAAAGTCAAACAAAATACTAAGTATTGGGATAATGACAGTAATTAATACAACAATGACAACATTTTAATACAACAATGACAATATTTATACAAACGATAACAGTATATATGTAGCACTTTCACAATTCTCATTTACAAGGGGTGTACAATAAATATTGTACACCGAAGTAAAAATTGACTCAAAGTACATAAAAGTTACCCTTATATACATAAAAGTTATCTATTTTTTATTTATAATTTTTTTTTCATTTTAATAAAAAAAATTATTCAAAATCATTAATAATGTATAAAAGTTAGGAAAATTTGTAATTATTAATCCAACATTTGCCCGATTTTCTTTAATTAAGCCTACCTATGCGATATTTCTAAATAATCCAACCTTTATGACCCAACTACTATTATTAAGCCTAACAAGTTACTAACCTGCTATAGGCGGTATTCACCCTTACGTGGCATATAACAATTATAATTTTTTTTCCCCTTATTTTCTTTAAGGAAAATTTGTCAAATATAACCCTTAAAACTTCCTACTTTATGGGTTGCAACCTTAAACTTTCAATTTTGTTAATTACAACCCAAAACTTAATCCTACACTTTAAATTACAACCCCGTATCAGATTCCGGCTAATTTAAACGAAAGTGATGTCGTATTTATGATGTTTTTTTTTCTTTCTAAATTTTCAACAAGACCACAATAACCAACATCTGACCATCCAAAAAACTATATTATTGCAACACCTCGGGTTTTTACGAACTGACCATCAAGGAAGCCCAAAATTCAAAATTTACCAAAACAGGAACAAAAACGCTAAGGTTCGTAAGTTCACCTTCAATTGTACGATTTTGGAGACGAAATTTGAATGCGCGTGGATGAATTCACCTATTTCCATAAGAAAATCGATGATGATGTCATGAACCAGTACAATTGTGGTTGAAGCAGCAGTAATGGAGGAGAGAGGAATTGAAACACGGTACAGAGAAGAGAAGCTAGGGTTAAGGGTTTTTTGAAAAAAAATGAAATCTTTGTTTAAGTGGCAAGTGATGATGATGTGTCCAATATTTTAGCAGGGAAACCAACTTTAGGTTGTCAACGTTTTTAACGTTGACTTTGTAGCAGGTAACCGGTCATCCAGGCTTAATAATAGTAGTTGGGTCATAAATGTTGGATTATTTAGAAATATCGCATATGTAGGCTTAATTTAAAGAAAATCGGGCAAAAGTTGGATTAATAATTACAAATTTTCTTTGACTTTGTAGCAGGTAACCGGTTATCCAGGCTTAATAATAGTAGTTGGGTCATAAAGGTTGGATTATTTAGAAATATCGCATAGGTAGGCTTAATTAAAGAAAACCGGGCAAAGGTTGGATTAATAATTACAAATTTTCCTAAAAGTTAATCATTAACCTTTTAAAATGTTAATTCATCAATTTTTTTCGTAATATAAAAGTTAACCAAAATATTATAAAAGTTACAAAAAACTAGGTAAAAGTTACTGTGGTGTACGATAAATTTATTATACACTTTGTGCGCACAAAACCTTTTGTAACACATTTACCCATTCATTTAAGTGGTCCCTTTTCTTTTTCTATTTCATTTCATTTCCTTTTTTTTGGGTGATTATGACTGATTTTAATACAACAATGACAATATATACACAACAATAACAATATTTATATAACTGTTGACAATATATAGCAAATTAGCAAGACTTTTACTCATTCATGTAAGAGGTGGGCCACCTTTCATTAATTTTTTTTATTGGGTATGAAGATGAAAATCTGTTGAGGGACAACGATATGATGTATCATGCCCCGGGTGATTGCGATCTGAATTGAACATGTAATAGTCATAGAGGATAAACATATAACTATATAAGTAATACGAAGTACTCCCTCCATTTCTTTTTTATCTTCCTGTTTCTATAAATGTCGTTCCTATTTGATCTTCTTGTTTCTATTTTGGGATATGACTTTTTACCATAAATTTCCCCACCATCCCTTATTTAATTCATTCACATTTCCCTATTCACCCACCCAACCCCACTTTTATGATTTTTTATTACTTTCATAAAAATATCTTCTCTCTCCTTCATTTCTTTGTTACTTTCTTCATTTATTTATTATTTTCTCTTACACTCAATCATTACTCTTATACCCAATCATTAAAAGATTCCAGTTTCTTAATTTCCACCCAAAACTCCAAACAGGAAGATCAAAAAGAAATGAAGGGAGTATTATTTAACGTTATAGCATATATATGCGTACATACTCCGTAACATGCAAGAGGACGTATTATTGGGTATTACATTATAAAATGCCTGCTTGCAGCATGACCTTCTTAATTAGATGCTCATCCAATATAATTAGCAGCAAATTAAACTCCATTACGAGTAGCATGCTGATTATATAAGGACTAGCATGCTAATTACTTAATTAGTAAACCCCGCAACAAGAATGCTACCAGGGTGGATCACAGCCCATGCCTTGCCTCCAAAAACTGGGTCCACATAGCTACTTGCATATTCCGATGCATCAAGTTTAACTTCGACTATGTTCCAGTCAATTGGTCCTATTGGACCAGCCTCAACATAAACCTGTAGACATTATTGAAGTTAGTTTTTTTTTTTTAGGCAAATTTGTCAACAACTACTTTATAAATTTGATTTTTGCAAAAAATTACTGTATCTTATTTTAAAAAATTATGTTGCAACTTACTACCTTTTCCCAAATTTTGAATTAATTTTATCACATGCATCTCATGTGTCATTTAATTACTCATTTTTCGTGAGATGCACTTAATTAGTAAAGTTAACCCTAAAATGTTTAATCAATGCTTAGAATCGGACCAAAGGTAGTATCTTAAAGCATAAAATTATTATACTCCGTAAGATAGTTTTTTTTTTGGGTGCAAATGAGCCACAATGGCAGGGATGAGAATCGATTCCATGATTACTTGGAATCGGGAGGGAAGCTCTAACCAACTCAACTATCCCCCACACCAAAAAAAAAAAAGTTGTTATTATAAGAAACTCAACCATTTCTTTTTGTTCTTTACGTTTGGCATTTTACACGTTTATTAAAGACTAATTAATGTGTATTGAGATTCCTCTATTTTTTTTATTTAAACAAGGATAATTACGTTTATTTATAATGCTTTCACTCTCATCAAAATATAATCTGATATTGGAAAAATGAGAAAAATTTAATGTCCCATTAGAAAAGTGTGAGAAATTAAATGACCTAATGAATTTAATTGGTTAAATTATCATTAGACACCAATTTTGATAGAATATTAAAACATTTAGAAAAATTTGTACTCCGTAAGAAATAATCCAACCTTTGGCCGTTCTTCTAAAAACAGTACCACATTTGAGTAATTCAAGAATAATCCAAGCTTTGGAAGATTTCTTCCCATAACAGTCTTTAACCGGTTGATAACCGATTTGACATGTTAATTTAACACGTGTCATTATATAATTGATTTATCTCAATTTAATTTTAACTTTAATTTAGTATAACCACTTTACTTTCTCTCTCCTTCTTTCTACCATGGAAGTCTTTGTCCTCCTAGTTAATAATAATAATATTTTTTTATAAGGTAGTTTTGGCAAAATAAAAATTGTAAAGTAATTACTGATAAATTTGGGTTTTTTAATATAGATAAAAAAAAAACAAAATATTAAGAGTTTGAGAAAATAGAACACAACCTTGTCCCCTGAATGATGGTATTCGTTGTTTGGAATGTGAAAAGCCACAAGCCATTTCCGAGCAGTGGAGTCGGTACCATCAGCATAAACTACTCCACCCTTACAGCCTTCTGGAAGGGGTCCACGGTGCTCGAATTGGACAACTTCACCAAATGGAAGAACCTCAGGGTAGAGAGGCACTGGTTTCCCAGACCAATTATGCTGATCAATTATTTGCAACACTGCTTTGTCCTTAATAGTATTAACCAAGTTGCCGTTAGTAACAACTTGTCCCTTAACTTCCATGCCTGATTTATCCTTAGCACCCGCAATCACCTTCTCGAAAATAGCCTTTTCTTCGTTGCTAAGCATTGCCGAGACTTGCTGGGTTGCTGCCATGTTTTCCTTTGTCTGTTCAACGTACAGTAAAACTTTATACGTTTCACATTTATCAATGTAAATTTTTAGCCATTAATATCTCAAATTAATACATAAAATTAAATTATAAAATGGTGATCGGCATTTTGAAAATATATAACGAGCTGAGGATAATCTAATAATATATCACATGATTGTACGAATTATTTATACATAAATCACAAAAAAGAAATTGATCAAAAAATACTTAAATAGCATAAAATTACAAATCATGCAATTATAGAAAACGGAGGAAGTAAAAAGTAGTACGTACATTAGGATTTACTTACCTTGATTTCAATACAGCCAAATAGCCTATACGACGATGAAGCTAAGAGCACTGGAGAAAATAAATATGTTGCGAGATAGACTGATTAAAAGGGCGCATATCAACTGCAAATTTATAGCATGGAATTGAACTAGTACTTTTTTCGCCAAAGGTATACTAATGGAGAACTTATTCGCGATAAAATAAAATAAATAAAAAAGAAAAAAGGAAAAAGGTAGGTTAAAAGAACGCACATATACGCTTGCGCGCATACACAAATAACAATTAAAAACATGTGATAGTGAATTCCGTTTTCTGTTAATTATTTAGCTTTGGCATATGAATCTAGTTCCTTTGACAATCACAAAAGTATATAGGCAAAACCTCAATGTTCCTTTGACAAACACAAAAGTATATAGGCAAAACCTTAATGTACAACCTTTATCCTATTTTGGAATACTATTCCCACAGGAAGGTGACAGAGATTTATTATACTTCTGCCACGTTTCCTAACGGTGATAGGATTTTTTTGTGGTATTAACTGTGATAGGATTTTTTTTTTTGGTATTAAATGTGATAGGATTATCGTTAATATTGTAGTCGATGTAGGGGCTTCAATTCGGACAAACGGATCATGTTTAGATCGGATTTATTGATTTGGGTTAAAACAAATTTATTTTGCTTACGAGTTGGATTGGATTGGGCAGGAAAATTAACTAGTCATGTATTTTCAGGTCAATTCGGATTCGGGTTGAATATAATCGAATTAGATCGGGTTTTGGGTTCTAGCTTGCGGGTTATTGACAATTCGGATTTTAACGATCGGATCAAGCCAAAGGGTTCAACGGTTCGGGTTGAAAATTTGCAGCTCTAATTCCTCTAATGGATATAAATATTGGGGGAGCTGGATAAGGATGTTGTTGCGTTGCTGAAGCGGATTCAGAAATTTTCTAGGAACCAGGACATTGGGGCTCGTGCTACTACTCATATTTTCACCAGGATAGGATTTGCTATAGCTAGAGGAGTGGGGGCCCCGATTGTATCTCGGCTTCCCACTAAACTTATGGCTTTGTTAGCATTTGATAATAATAATAATAATAATAATAATAATAATAATAATAATAATCTAATATATATATATATATATATATATATATATATATATATATATATATATATATATATATATATATATATATATAAAGGAGGCATATTTGCTGAATTATTAGAGTGCCACGTACATAGGATTACTAATGGTTTCGGCCAATGAAAAATAAGATTTCTAATTTATTTTTGAATTAAAAAAATCGATTGCCACGTAGATAATTAATTAGGTGCCACGTAGATATTTTAATTAATTAATTACTAATATATACAACTCCATCTAAGATCAAACACTATGATGATTAAAAAATAAATCTAAAATAAAATTCATCCAAAACCCAACACTAATCTAAAATAAAATAAATAAAATTCAATTTAAAATCAAATATTAATTCAATATTAGAGCGCCACGTAGGAAAACTAATGGTTTCGGCCAATGAAAAATAAAATTTCAAAATTAATTTTGAATTAAAAAGTCGAGTGTCACGTAGATAAATAATTAAGTGTCACGTAGATATTTTTATTAATTAATTATTAATATCACGCATATACAATTTCATCCAAAAACAAACACTCTCGTAATTATAAAAAAATCTAAAATGAAATTCAATGTAAAATAAAAAACTAATATAGTCTAACACAAAGAATATAAAATTGGTATATATATAGGAGTTTTAATTAAAAATAACAATATAATAGATTATGTGCATCGCATGGGCTAAAATCTAGTAATAATAATAAAAAATCTGGTCTGATTTGATGTGAACTTATTTTTTCTTATATGATCTAATCTGATTTGGTTTGATCTGGACTGATCTGGACTGATCTGAGCTGATTAAATCTGAAATAAGTAATAAGGTTATGAAATAAGGTGAAATAAACAGGGGCTAAAAAGGGGAAAATAATAATACAAGAAACATACGCGTAATAAGGATTTTATATTAAATATGAGACTATGCCCAGTTGATGACAAATCGAAGCAATACAATAGGCATTTTAAAGATGTGATAAGTTAGCACACGTACTAAGCTGCGTGTGTTTATTCTGAATACATATATTATATTATTAAATATTATGAGCCCATGGGCCATGGGTAGGACAGGAAGTTTATGAATTATGGCCATGGCATCCCTGGGTCGTTGATACTGTAGGTGGAATCGATGATAGCCACTTTCTCGCTATCGTCCTGGATGCGAGCAGTTATGGTAGCACCTGATTCCTTGTCATAGTTTTGACTGTAGGTTCCAGACTTATCAAGATCCTCTTCAATTTCATTCCAACCCTTGCTAAGGATCCTCTCTAGTGTCCCACCCTCCACATACACCTGCAGAACAAAACAAACAAATTAATATCAATCAGGGATTCAGGGTCCTACATAAATAAACTTTAATAAATCACATTTTATCTAGGGAAGTTTATGCATGTATATACTATATACATACCCTGTTAGGTTGACCAAGGGTATCGGGTTTGGACCAGGCCAGTATCCATGCAAGAGGACGAGGTGATGCATCTTGCTCGAGACCATAAATCACGGCTCCCTTAGAGCCCTTGTGCGCAAACACAGCCCCATCGCCTCCATTAATGAACTCTGGAAGCCTCGCCATGAAACTCCCTATCCAGCTGTGCTCTTTGTACTTCCTCATTCGTTGGCTGAAACTGCTTCTTATAGCGCCCACGACCATTGCAGTAATCTGACCACCATTTTTGATGTCCTTGTTTGTCAACACAGCCTTATCTTTCTCACCCAATTGCACCATTGCTAGCTTTCTTCAAGTCTATCACACATCTCAAAACATAATCTAGTCAGCTTAATTAATTATATTAATTTAATGTAGTCATCATTTAATGAATTATAGAGGGAGTAACATTTAACAACTATGACGTAGGGTTCGTCAGCATCGTGTAGGCTTATTATGGTCATGAAACATTTTTATTTTTCATAGTCAAAATCAATAATCGACAAACTACAAACGTGGAATAGGTTTGCTTTCCTTACCTCCTAAATACAAGTTTCATGCATTGATCTTCTTGTTATACGTAGTACTACATCCGTTTTATAAAGATATTTATAGTTACTATTTACACAAATATTAATACAAAAATAAACAAGTTGGTTGAAAATAATAAAATAAGGATTAAGTAAAAGAAATATGTAGAAAGAGTGGTAAATGTAAGAAAAAAATTGAATAAAATAAGAATGAGTTAAAATTGTAAATATTGTGAGGTAAGAAGGGGAAGGTAGTAAATTTTTTATCCAAAAATAGAATATAGCAAAGTGTAAATAACATTATAAACAAACTCAAATAAAAAGTGTAAAGATCATTTGGAAACGGAAATAGTATGTTGAAGCAACTTATATATCTCCTAATTAAATCGAAGTTTCATGTACTTACCAACAAGTCTCAATTGGGGATTGAAATAACGCACAGTTAAGGACCAATAAATCTAGGCTATGATATCATGTTAAGTTTCAGAGAATACAAAATGAATCTGGACAAACTAATAAGTTAAGGAGGAGTAGAGTTCATCGAACTTATAAGTCCAACAAGAGTTTCACATTAAAACAAATTGACAAAAGTGGGAGTAACTTCTTAAACTTATAAATTGATGTTTTCTTTCATTTTTATCAAGGAGGAACAACTCACACGTAAATAACATTAAATTTAAATAGTATAATAGAATATCGGAGGGTGAAGGGTGGAAAGAGTAAGCATACCTTGAGAAATATACGTACGATTTTCTTGCCTTGGGAGAAAGTAACGCAAATTGATTGTCTATTTATAGACGTGGTAAGGATACATATACTCATTATTGATCCCATGACCTAGCTAGTTTTACATCGTTGAAAAATAAAGAGAATGTAAAAGAACGAAGAATATATACCCATAACTTTAAAATTATGAAGATAAGTATTATTAATACTTCGGTAGGACCATAGGAGTACATTATAATTTTATTTTATTTCTTTTACATCAACTTGAAATCTTGAATTGATTCCTATTAAATCGAATTAAATCTAATCTAACCTAAACTAAGCTAAGCCAATCTAATATATATATATATATATATATATATAGGAGGCATAATTGCAGAATCATTAAAGCGCCACGTAGGAAATCTAATAGCTAGTTTGAGGGGGTCGAAAAACACGACGGGGAGTATACGGCCCGCACGACTTTTCCCCTTTAGATATGGCAAGCATATTAAGTAACTAGGAACTAACTGTTGACGTTAGCCTCTTTGTACTAGTCTGTAGGAGTGATCATTTAATTTAAGAAAACTGATAAAACTCGGTTATCGTGATATGTCTGAAGTGCAAATATATTTGACTCACAACGCCCATTGGTTCCCTTGTGATCCCTGATGTGGAGATCGTTTAATGTACATCCAGCGCAGTAGAAATTGAGAGTCCGGAGGACGTTTACTAGTACGGGAAGTGCCCAGCTTTAGCCCACGCGGCGCGGCGCAGTCCTTACTAGTTCAATTGTGACGATGATGGGACATGCGTTATGCTACATTACTACTCTTGATTGATTTTAATGTACAAATATCACAAAACAGATGTCAAAACACTGATTTAGATTGATTTAAGGTGCTTAACAGTAAACCTGTTTGTCCAAGAGTTATCTGATTTAGGCGTGAGCAATATAACAGATTGAAGTTAGAAGATTTATATGGTGGGGAAAGCAATAAAAATATAGATTCAAGTTACAGCAAAGTGTAGGCTATACTGCGGTTCTTAGGAACACCTACCACTTGACTTTACTACCTTTTCGGTTGGCTTTAGAACTTTCAGATGACTGATTAACTGTGGGCCGGGATTCTTCCAGAGTTTTGAGTAGTTTAGGCTTAGGTATTGTGTTTAGGTTTCAGCAGCACTTCGACAGTATTCAGGCTAACAGGCGGTCGTGCTGGCAGGGTCTGTTTAACAGTGTGTTAAATGCGGTAGACACACGAATACGGGACAGAGAAAATCTTTGGTCAATACTCAAGCTTAAGGGTTTAGGGTTGGGATTGTGTATCATTTTCCGGTTTTCAGAGGCCCTATTTATAGTAAAATAGGCCAGAATAAGATAAATCTTCGAAATGAGAATTTTCCAACTGAGATCTGTGAAGCGCTAGAAAGCTCCAGCGCTTGGATCAGGAGCGCTGGTTATTTCTAACGCTTGCAATTTGTGCGCCAGATTTGCTCTGGTGACAATCTGATCAATTCTATCTTGCGTGATTCGTGTAAGGAACAAACTGCAGCCCTGGAATATAATAGCGTTTGGGTTTTGAGCACCGAAAAATAATGACGCTTAGATTGCCAGCGCTAGAATTTTCCAGCGCTGGTGTTTTACTTCACTTTTCCAGTCTTATCGGTTTTTTACCGAACCTTACTCACGTTTTCTATCCTTACGAATACGAGTTGGGATGCAACTCTTAGTCCTTATCCAACGATAAATCGTAATCTGACTAAAACACATAGATATTTTATCTTATACGGTTGCTATTCTGGGCAGCATTCAGGCATAGTGGTTACTATGAGTAGTAGTTTCTAAAAATGGAAATATGGTTTAAGGGATATCAGTCAGTCATGGATCTTTCGCAGCATATTTAGGAAAGCTAAGTCAAGCGGTGTTTGATTTCATCATCGAACACACCGTGTCGGGCCTAGGGACAAATGTTGGCGTCTACAGTTAGCCCCGCTTTGATTGAGTCTGAGTAAGACGACAATCAAAGTATTGGTAGACGGAATTCGTATGAGACCTAGCTTGGTTAAAACCAAGTCCGAATGAGGGTCTCACGAGCCCCCGAGTAATAACATTTGACTGAAGGGTCATCACTAGGAATGTGAATAGCTCCCTCACAAGTCATTGGGAATCTCCTGACTTGAACTGACTTCTCACAGAGTCATTGAAGACGTTCAACTGGTAGAACAAAGTTTTTCAAAAATAGACATTTATCTTGACCTTTTTGAGGACATAATACAAGATACAGAATGGGATATAGACCACAGAATACGAAATACGGAATGACTAAATACGGAATGACTAAATACGAAATATAGAATACGAAATACTGATACGAAATACGGAATAATGACATTTTTAAGCAAGGAATGAATAAACCTTGAAACAAAATATGGAATATGGAATACGCAATAGTGACATTTTTAAGAAAGGAATGAATAAACCTCGAAACGGAATACATAATATAGAATACGGAATATATAGTTACATTTTTAAGCAAGGAATGAATAAACCTCAAAACAGAATATGGAATACGGAATAGGGACATTTTTAAGCATGGAATGAATAAAACTCGAAATGGAATACAGAATACGGAAGACGAAATATGGCCATTTTTAAGCAAGGAATGGACAAACCTCGAAGCGGAATACGAAATAGTGACATTTTTAAGCAAGGAATTGACAAACCTCGAAGCGGAATAATAAATATGGAATATGGACATTTTTAAGCCAAGAATGGACAAACCTCGAGACGGAATACGGAATTTTTTAGAATACTAATTTTTTTTTTCAGAATGCAGATTTTTTTTTTTGGAAAATAAATTTCGAATTTCTTTTTTTGTTTTTTTTTTTCAACAACCGTCACCTAAATGGGTTACGGTAATTGTAGACACCTACTTTTGTCCCCATTCCCGCAAGGGAAAGGTTCGATGATGAAAACGTAAATCTCCACTTGACAACGCATCTCCTATGAAATAAACGAATCTCGATTCCCCATTTCATTTCACCCGAAACCTGCTATTTATGGAAACTTGCTAAAAATAGTAACTGCCGTAAAAGGCAGCTTCTAAAAGTGGCAAATCATAAAAGGTAGAAACCTGTCAGAATTAGGTGTTGCATTCCAACATAAATCCTAAATGAGATAGAAAACTGCGAGAATCCTATTCCTAATATGATTCAGAAATAAAAGTTACGTATTAATTAAAATCCTAACGAGCCTAGAGTTCGTAACGGGCCCAGACGCATTCCGTCATAAAATTGATACGCGCTAAAATACTCGAATTAATCTCAAACTCTACGGATTTCAGGAATCCGAATCTGACTAAAGAAAACAGCCCAGACCCTATTTTCAACGCCCGGCTCTAGGCGCCGAAATCTTCGGCGCCCAGGCCTGGGCGCTGAAAATACCTGGGTACGTGTTTTTTCCTAATTCTTTGTGGATTATAACTCTGCAATTCTATCTTTCCACGAACTCTTCCCTATAAATAGGCCCCTAAATTCGACGTGAAAGAAGACACAACAACACACAATTATATTCTGAGTATTGACTCCAACCCTTAGCCTAAGCCTCTCGCTGCGAAACTGTTCACGCGTTCTGTCGCAATCGATCCATAAATCGAACAGAACGTATCCTGTCCCATAATTGAGATTCGTTAAATAAAAAGGAGAAATAGCAAAGTCAAAGTGGTTAGTTTTCTGAGAACCGTGACGCACCTCTCAAGGGTGCGTCGTAATGTGTCCCTTTTTGATGATTTAACTGCTTTCCTCGCCCTTTTTATGAACTGTTAAACTAACCTAATTTGATTGTTCTATCACGACTAACAAATATAATATTTTTGGGAAATCGGATTATCATGCTAGGTCCCTTAATGCTATTTAAATCAGATAATCACGATCGAATTAGTATTATATGTTGCATATTGCTAAAATCAATTCAGATTAGTTTAATAGTTAACGCATGTCCCTTCAATTATTTATGCTGAGCTAGTAAGGATATCCTGCCTCTGGAGTTATCGACGAGCGAAGTACTCCTCTCGGTAGTTACAGTCCCCCGAACCCTCAATCTCTACCTTGCGGGTGTATATTGAGAGATCCCCACACCAGGGATCATAAGGGAACCTACGGCCGTCGTGGTCAAACATAATTGCACTCCCTTTATGTCACGATAACTAGGTTTTGTCAGTTTTTCTCATTGTCGTTAAAAACTGAATGTCGACTCCTATATTGCTAGTCAATTGGGTGTATACTCACAGGAAATCCAATTACACTTGATTGAATAAAAAGAATTGTCACACCCACGAGGGACAAGGTCACGCATTAGCCTCACGCTTTTTCGATGCCCTCACAGTGGCGACTCCACTGGGGATAGTGAAGGAAATACTCGTGCTTGTAGGTAATCAAAATAGCCGAAGGGTGGAACGATCCTACCCCGCGTTTATTTCCCCATCAAGTTGGGACGACCTGAAAATCAGCATATTAATGTGAACGGGCAGAACATCATAACGAATCTCAGCTCCCTCGGGAGTTGGGACTAACGATACCTTTTTTCGCCAATAGGGGGGTGCATACTCCGCGCATGTTTCCCACTCGGTACTTGTGCAGGTAGTACACCTATCCCGAACCCAATCGCTCGCCCATTAGGTCCCTCTCGCCTGCATGCCCCCTTGGCTTGCACTTGCGGGTTGGCCTCTTGAGCGAAATTCGTCTGTTGAAGACACTACCTCGACCGGGGCATGTGTTGGATCTACGATAGAAGCGGTACCAAGCCAGGCGCAAATAAACTACCCATAGAAGCCTATCATAAACTACGTGACATATTTAATTTTCAAATCCATGTTTGTAATGTAGTTATGTGTAGCGAAATATGTGATTGTGTGTGACAAACTATCCTAGAAAACCAACGACCTTAAAAAATTGCCCAAACATTCATAGACTAATTTGCCAAAGAGTTATACCGAAACACGTGTTCCGCAAACCCGAATGATCGCCACAAAAATAAGCGACGATCGGGATGGCCTGTAACGAATCCCACAAACGCTGCTACGCGTAAAGGACGTTATTAGGCAAGCACGCAAGTCGAAGTCGCATAAACACAAGACAGAAAACGAGAACCAGCCAGGGACGCATTTTCAACGCCCCTGGCTGGGCGCCAGAATATCTCACGCCCCTAGCTGGGCGCTGAAGTTGCTGCTTGGCCTTCTGGTCAGGCGCAGCAGCCTCGGTGCCCGAGCGAAAAAGAAAATACGTAGCGCAAAAAAAAATGTTCATCAAAAGAATTGCTACGAGGGCGTAAGAAAAGCACTCGATTTCAAAAAGCGACTCGTGAAAAAATTAATAACTCTTTGTGTCGTTGTTGGGCCTCCTACGACGGCAATGCTCGGCACCAAAACCGAACATGCTAACAACTATGAATGTCACACGGGCAAGTGTTTCGAAAATCCAAAGAATGACCAAAATAAAAAAAAAACCAAAAAGTGTACCGACAAAAGAAAGAGTGAAAAACCAATTTAGAGAGTCGAAGTCTAGACTAAGTAATGCTTGAAACTTTGGGAACCTAAACTTTAGCTTATCTTATGCCTAGGACTGGTCCTGCCACTTGGTGCCGATCAGGGAATCAACGGTTAGTGCGTCTCGAAGATACATCACCAACATCAGGTTTAGTAACTCCAAGCTCCGTCCGTCGTCCCTCATTTCAAGGATCTCCGCTTCCCCAACCTCGATTCGCACCTTCAAACATGTCCATCGAAGATTTGCGAGACCAGATGGTCCAAATGACCCAACTTATGGGCCAACTGAAAATGGAAAATGAAGCTTTAGCGGCTGCGCAAGCCAAAAATGACCTCGATAACGAGAAGAAGATTGAAAAAATGGTCCTACAGCAAACCATGGGGAGCAAATACTTCTCCCTCGAGCCTGAACCTTTTCCTGGCAAATTACCAGAAAAGTTCAGTTCATCTGACTTACCAAAGTTCAAGGCCACGGACAACCCCCGTGATCATCAACTGAGCTTTGTGAATACCATGAACTTGAAAGGCGTGGACAAGTCCATGTACTTACCAGCCTTTCCTTTGTCCTTGGAACCTGTGCCACTCAAATGGTACTATCACCAGGACCCTAAGCTCTTCCCCACTTGGGAAGACTTTGTCAATGTCTTCATCAAGCAGTACTCGTCGAACATGGATTTCCAAGTCACCATACGCGAGCTGGAAGTTCTCTTCCAAAAGAAAAATGAGGGTTTCACAACCTACTTTGCTAGATGGAGGGACCAGGCGGCCCAGCTAATCAATAGGCCTCCCGAAACAGAATTGGTCCAAAAATTCATTGACAACCTGGACCCGGCTTACAGACAACACCTTAGGTACCTGGGACTCGACACTTTCAAAAGAGTTTATGATGTGGGAATAATGATCGAGGACGACCTCGCCAAAACCATACAGAGCAAACCCACATATAAGACCAACACCTATAATCGGGGTAACACATCCCAAGCCCAAGAAGTCCATGATGTAGAAGAGACTCCCACCCGAAGAAACCCTGTAAGATGGGTCCGAGACCGAAAGTTTGCCCCACTCGGGTCAACTTTGGTACAAGCCTTTGAAAGACTAACCAATCAAGGAAAGTTGAGACCTATATGAAGGAAATAATGCCCTTGGTCCAAGTATGCATTCTATGTCAAGTCTAATAAGTGCGGTTCAGTATTAATTAACAAGTTAATAATTCAGTGAGATCAAGTGAGCTGAATGCCTAGCTAGAGGCCGCTTCAGTTCAAGTGGAATTAATGATATTAATCCACAGCTTACTCTTGACTGAACCCATAGGGTCACACAAATAGTACGTAAACGGATCAAGTATTTAATGGCATTAAATACTCCATCTATGGATATTCGGAATCGACGGATCTTGGTTTCAGTGGGAGCTGAGATCGTCACAGGCAAGAAATGAATACTCCAGAAACGATGATATTGCCGGAAACGGAAATATGGATCGTATCGGAAATATAAATATTATCCAAGTCGTAGATGTTGCCGGAAACGGAAACATGGTACGTATCGGAAAATATTACCGGAAATGGAAATATTGCCGGAATCGGAAATGTTGCCGGAAACGGAAATATTGTCAGAATCGGAAATATTATCGGAATCGGAAAATAATTCCGGAAACGGAAATATTAAATATTTGTTCGAAACGGAAATTAATTCCGGAATCGGAAATATTAAATGTTGTTCGTATCGGAAATGAATTCCGGAATCGGGAATTTAATCGGAAGCGTATCGTACGAATTAGCATCGGACGAGGCCCGCTAGACGAAGGCCCAGCACGAATCCAGGCCATCGCCCAGCGAGCCGCACGCAGCAACGCACGCCTCGACCAGGCCCAGCGCAAGGCCAGGCCAGCCAAGGGCGCGCGCGCGCGCAGCACCGCACATGGGCTGTGCGCTTGTCGTGGGCCGCAAGGCCTGCGCGGGTGCACGGCTTGTACGATGCGTGTGCGGGAAATCCTAATCCTATTAGGATTCGTGCGAAGATTAAAATCCTAATCCTATTAGATTTGCTTTGTTATTTAGAGTCCTAATAAAGTTCTAATTAACAAATCCACATCCTAGTAGGATTACAATTCCTTTTCCATACCTCTATAAATAAGGGCTTAGGGTCATTATTTGTATACATGATTCAAGTATTCAAAGTGATTTTTGAGAGCAAAAATTCAGTCATATAATTGCCTACATTAGCCGAAAATTCTAAGTACCTTAAGGGCGATTCTAGTTGGTCAAGCTTAAGGCGGATCTGGACGTGCTGTGGACTATCTACGGAGGGACGACACTTGGAGTCCTAAAGACTTGTTCTTGTTCGGTTCAGGCGTAGCTAGGGAAGGCACGCAACAAAGAGTATGCATCTAAACTATGCTAAATGATTATGTGTAAATAATATGTTTTCCTGGCTTTATGGTTTTTCCGCATGATTTATGAATTGTCATATGTATCATAACCTAACAGTGGTATCACGAGCCTCTTATTATTTTCATAATCTAAATTGCATGAACATGGTTAAATATTACAATTTTGCAAGAATTCAAAGGGGTGATTAATTTTCGTAATTGTTAATTAATTGCAAATTGCGTTTATTTAATTATACGTACGCAGTTTTTCGGCAGTTTCTTCGTTACTCATCCAAATCGAGTGATTTTTGTGTCAATTCCGCATGTAAAAGGCATTCTAAAATTTTGACAAAAACATTATTTTTCGGCCGAACCCAGAATTCTCAAATTCGAATCCTAACTATGACTTTTCGGAGGTTTTAGTTTTTCGAATGCAAAATTTCGTAAATTTAAGATGTTAAATTAAATATTTGCGATTCTTGTTGATAAATCTTGAATTTTTGATTGACCTACCGTATATGTTTAACAAGTTTGAATGCCTAGCCTTGTTAATTATGCAATCTAATTTGTAATTATGATTAATTTGTTGAAAATTGGATTAATTTAGAATTAATTTGATTTTCATAATTAGTTATAATTTAATTAGATACCTATGATTAAAAACCACCATAAAAAATTGTAAATTTATGTTAAATTTTAAGTTTTTATGACCTAGACTTGAATCCATGTTAATCGGAAATCAATTAAATAATAAATTTTCGATTTTTCGCCCTAAAATTATGAAATTAATATTATTTATTAATTTGTCATTAATTTTGAATATAAATTTTTAATTTTTATGCGACTCGCTCATATAACTTGCACGCACAAAGCAATGGACGCTACGTGTTACCCTTAAGGGGTGTTGTATAGTGCAGGCATGCGACGACGAGCAAGGGAGCTCGTCGCCCATGCGGTACGAATGCAGCGAGCAAGGGCATGGTGCACGAGCACAAGGCAGCAGCCCTGCCTTGTGTCGTGGGCTGTGAGGCATGGGCGTGTGGGCAGGGGCGAGAGCAAGGCACGAGCAGTCGCGTGTGGGCAGCAAGCGTGCTGCGCCACTACGCGCACTGCCTCGCGCAAGCATGCGGAGCCTCGCGCGCAGCGAGCGCAAGCTCGCGTGCCACGAGCGCTACGCACAGCGTCGATGGCTCGCGCGCAGGGAGCGTCAGCTCGCATACTGCTGCCTCGTGCGATGAGCGCAAACTTGCGTGCGAGAAAGGCAGGCGCGCAGCGTGCGATGGCTCGCATAAATCGAGCGCTGGGGCGCGCAGCGAGCGATGGCTCGCGTGCATCGAGCGCTGGCGCGCGCAGCGAGCACCAGCTCGCGCGATCCCTTGCGATGGTGAGCAGCACCGATGCGCAAAGCGCATGGGCTGCGCGCACATGGCCAGCGATGGCTGTGTGCGTGTGGCCCATGGGCGCGCGTTGCGTGGGGTTGTTGCGTTGCGATTAGATCGTTTTGAAATTTTAATTTGAAATTTTCAGTTTACGTAATTTTAATTAATTTTAAAATTAATAATTTAAATTATTTTCTTTGATTTTAATTTTGAATATTGTAATTATAATAAATTTATTTATTCTAATTATTTTACTAAAATTAAAATCATGAATTAATTTAAATACGACTGAAATTAAATTAAACTTTTTGGATTCAATTATAAATTTATATGAGCTTTAAATTTTAATTAAATTTGTATGTTTCCGGTTAGACTAGAAATACATTTTTATGTTTAAAATTAGTAAAGCATATGAATTTATTGGTTTAAGTGGGAGCCCTTTTTAGTCATAAACTCTTGATTAGGTCTACAAATCCTTAAGGTTAAAACAACTTGATTAGAATTAATAAGGACTGAATAATTTGTAGATTATTGGTGCCCTTGATTAATTGCTGCAAATGTTTATGTGATGCATAATGTGTTTTACTAACCAGCTATGTGGGCCATTCATGATAATGAATGGGTGAATGGTATATATTGTATATGTACTGTTTTGCAGGTTATGAAGTGACTAGTATGGCCCAAATAGGATAGAAAATATGGTATGCGTACCATTAATTTGAATGTAATTGGTCTAAAGTACCAAAGTTGTTTTTCAATTCAAATATGGTCTGCGTACCATCAAATAGTTGTAATTAGTTTTAATTATAGCTTATCCTATTTGAAGAAAATGGTGCCTCCCACGGAGATTTTCAAGACGGACTTTGAAGTTAAAGCTTCAAGATGAAGTCGGGCCATACTAGATCACATTTATCTTATGCATGTTTTAAGTTATTTATTGCTTTTAAATATGTCTTAAAATGCATGAGATCAAAGCTTGATTATGTTGCATGATTAAGGATTTTAGTTCACTTAAAATCTAACCAACATAGTAAGAGCCTTAAGTTCCAAACTTAAAAATTGAGTTAAAAGGTGCCATGCCAAAATATACACTTGCTTGGATATCCTTCACATCAATCTAGTAATAGTTTTCGCACAACGAGGTGTTACTTATTGGTCCTAAAGGGGCAAGGTACACAAATAATTGTGAGTACACGTTAGTTTTGGTGAAACTCAACGATATAAGTAAGGAGTCCTTTTATGTCGTGGCAAAATCGATAGGTTTACCTAATAAGTTCTTAGACGTACCTATCAACCAAGAGTAGTTTCTAGACTATTAGCAAAAGGCTTTTGCTTACCTAAAATGTTTTAGAATTGAGTCGACAAACTGTGCTTAATTCTTCAATGGTTTTAGGGTCTTGGAATCATTTTATTCACACCTGCCGGAACACATAATTCGAATAAAATGCTAATGACTTGTTTAAATTGCATGATTGCTTTCATTTTCAAGTTATTATTCATGATAAATGTTTAGACTTTGCATGCTTCAATGTATGTTTTAATTATTGTTTATAATTAAATATCTTGCACTGCAGTAAATCCTTTTAGAAAGGTAACAGTAAATTTCCTCGATTGGTAGTGAATCCAAGAACGATTCACGGAAATGAGAGAAAATGAGCAATTTAAAATGTGTGTTTCTTTTCGGGACTTTTATGGTTGTTTTCGAATATCAAAATCGAATGGCAAACCAATTGGTGCTTGTGAATTCAAAATACAATGTAGTTTTGAGATCATAAAGCATTGAGTTTAAACGCTCAGCTTTACCAATGGTTAACAACCTAAAATCTTTTTTCCATTTAATTCTCGAATGAGTCTAGTCCCTAGACATTCGAATAGATCGATGCTTAGAGAACTTTAGAAGCTTCTGGTAAGATCATCTAGTTGAAACAAAATATTCAACATAAATTAAAATGGTAAAGAACCTTGTTGGTCACATTGGACATGTCTAACAAAGTATAAAAGTCAACACTAAAGAATTCAATTCTTAAGACTATAAGAAAGGGTACAAGAAATAGGAAAACAAGGAACAAATAAAAGGAATTTACGATTCCGTTTCTACCTATAAGTTTATGTTTAAAGAGAAGTGACCTAGCAATCAAACTTCCTTGGTATCATATACCGCTTGAGGTTCTTACTTCGGTAATAACTCAAACAATGGAAGCTAGGATACACTAATGACCTACAAGTAGGAAATGAAGCATGGCAATGCTACATTAGTTGTAGGGTCATATAGTTTGTTTTAAGTCCTTTCAAAGGCTGGAACTTAATGGCTATTTTGTTCCACAATCAGCATACCTAAATTTCTGTTTTCAAACACAGAACGACTCACATTCAGAAGAACAAAAACAATGTTTGTTTGTTTATTTGAATGAAATGGTCATTTACGGGTTGAGTCAATATGCTTGATTAAAACAAAAAACTCTTTAAATAAGAACTTTACTAGGTTCAAATCCACCCCTTGATTTGAGTTCCACTAATCTTTGGCATTGTTGGTTATTCCATATCAATAAGTTAACATTCAAAAGCTCTATTTTGATGGACTTTTGAAAGTTCATTGATTTCTAGATCAATTTAAGACGACTAGTCTAACTTGTTGAAAGTAACAAAAGATATGAACTATTGTTAGAACGCCTAGACAATAGAGTTCAAAGCTAAAGAAAGATTTTATGACTTTATTATTTCACATGGATTTGTGTGAATATAGGTTTATTTACTCAAATGTGATATAAATTGAATCTGTTTGGCTAGTTCAAAGATTCAGAAGTATAAAATTCACTTGGCAAGAAATCATAAAGATCTAGGTTAGATCATGTTGATGATTACTTGAGACCAAATATGATCATCAATGATTGTGTGTTGTAATTTCACAATCTAGGTCCATAAGATATGGCATATCTTAGTTGGAATAATCGAAGTCAATTAGTACTTGATTCGATTAATGAAGAATCATAAAGACTTTTCCTATAATTTCTAAAACAAAATGCTCAACTACCACCAAACTAAACCAAATTCGTCAAAGCTATTGAAAAGAAATTTCAGAATAACTTTTCATAAAATATATCTAGAGAGTTGCAAAACTCAGTGGGAGCTTAGTGTTTGTCATTCGACAAACTAAGGCCCAAGTATAGATATATGTTTCATTTGATTTATTCAAATGAGACACAAGGGTATTGTTTCTACCACGAATTTTTGAGAACATAATGTTTGTTTGCTCGAAATAATGTCCTTTTGGAAATTCGTTTCCAAAATGACAAGTGGGAGAAAATAGACCTCGAAAGTCTTCGAGGCGAACAACAAACATAAACGGACATTCCGGAGGCTTTTCGAAGTTCTTTAGAAAATCCGAACACGTATTCTTTAATGACTTTAGAAGTGGATTTAAAGAATAGACATCTCTTAAAAGACTTTACAAGTGCTTCAAGGAGAACAAAATATTCAAAGGACTTTCAAGTGGCTATTGATATTCTATTGTTTGATGTTCTATACCCAAGTAGGCATAGAGTTCAGGTCACTGAATCTATGCGATTCTTCTATTAGATAGTGAAGAAACCTACAACTTGCAGTCAAACTATTATCATGTAGGTTAATGAGTTTGTGACCTGTAAGAAAGCTATGACGAAACCCAGATTCCCTAAAATGGTTAGAGGCCATAAAACATACTCAATATTTTGATGACAAAATTGAAATTTTGTTGATTTGCAAGAATAGTTTCACACCTATTGGTTGCAAGTTTGTTTTAAGGATAAAAACCATCAAACATGAAATTGTGTTCACAAACAAAGCTAGATTAGTTGCTAAAGGTTACAAGCAAATTCATGGCATGGATTGTGTTGAAACCTCATGCATAATCGTAATACACAAGTCTATAAATCAAGCAATGATTGCATATTGGTACATATGGCAATTGGATGACAAAACAATTCCTCAATAAAATGTTGGAATAAACTATGTACATTGTATGTCATAGGATTTGTGGATCCAAATAAATGCTTGAAAAAGAAAGCTAGCTTATAGAATCTAGGTACAGATTTAAGCAAGCAATTGGGAATTGGAATTGTATTTTAGTGAAGCTAATAAGTATTTGTTTCATAAAATGTACAGGATTCTTATAGACATATAAGAAGTTTAGTGGGAGTACATAAAACTTAATTGGTCCTATGTGTATCACACACATATCTCTCTATTGTGAAATAACATTCAAATGCTAATGACTTAGATTTGAAATTATTCATCAATGATGGACCAAGGCGAAACTTAGAACATACTGGGTATTAAGATCTATTTACAAAGATCTTATATTAATGTTTTAGATTAAGTAATGGAATTTACTAAATCAAACACGAAAGACTCCATTGGAGATATTCGACCCATGTGAATAAATCTAAGTAAAGAATGTTTGAACTATGTATAAGCATTTACTAAGTTAAACATCAAAGGATCTAAGTAAGATTCTTAACCTATATTATATGTCAAAGAATTTAGCTGGATTTAGTATCTACTGAAACTAGATGAGCTAAACTTACATGAATAGAATTCAATTGGGAATTATTCTGCAAAAGAATTTATCATGTATGATATAACATTAGGATCGCCAAAAACGTATCGTATGACTTTAGGCATGACGAACATATACCAATCTCTATTAATCTAAGTGAAGATCAACTAGATTGAGATCAAGAATACTTATGGTACTTGAAAAGAGTACATAGGAATAGTTCTTGATTCAAGGAAATAAAGATATGCTAAATATTGATGCTACACACATAAACACTGGCAAAGGATCAAGCAAGACCCTTTGGAGTTAACCATTGATAAGGACGAGCTATAGAGCATCGTGTTTTGAAATGGCAACATGGATTGGAGACCATGAGTTGTTGCGTGGGAAATTAAATATTAATTTCTATGTTCTAAGATACAGCTGGAAAGTCTTCCACATATTCGTGAACTGCTTGGATAAGTAAATCCAAACCAAAGCATCACTAGCAACCTATACAGTTGAAGTAGAAGTACTTATTGCCTAAGAAGCAATAAAACTGAGTTGTTTACATTAAAAAGTTATTCACTGAACTTGGCTGGATCACATGTCTGCTGACTTGATGGTTCTTCATTGCAAAATGCGTAGAACCACTATCGAAGTAAGAAAGACTAGATCACATACTAAACAAACTCAAAAGATCTTATCATCATATCTCGAAGAACATTCGATGAAAAGGATATTAAGATTGGCAAAGCATGATAACTAAACCTATGCAACAAGTGAGAAGCAACACTCACATTGTAGCACTGGAAATCAAACATAGCTTTGAAATTCCATGAACTGTTTTAAAGATGGGTTTAAGGCCCATGGTTGTAAAACATTGGGGTTGAACATTTATCATATATATGAAATGTATTTTCATATTCCATTTAATCTTGGTTTAGTATTAAATGATGAGTCCCTTCAATTTGACGAAATATTCAAGATAGACTGTCAGGACCAGTCCTGTGACTAAGAAATGTCTATCAAGTGAACTTGAATGTCAAAGGTTGAAAATGGTCCCTAGTCGGAGTTTTCTATAAAATTGGACGCATAGAAAACGTTAGACGATTAGAATGCAAGATGACTAGTAGTTCTGTTTCTTGAACTATGTGGACATGGCAATGTCATAATCATTTGCATAGATACTTACTTTGGGAAGACTAGTATCGGACAAGACCTATGAAACTTTACTGTAAGAGATGAAAATCTGTCATAAGTAAATTTCATTAAAATTATTAGACACTAAATCCTCAATACCTGAGTGATTTGAGATTACTTGTTTGAGAACTGGTTGCTTTGACGTTGACCAACCGTCGCACCGTAAAAGGAGGCTATAAAGGCAACGCTCAGGTAATCACCTATCAAACGAAGTCTAATCTTAAGATCGCAAGATTGGGATTGTCCTCCCATAAATCAGGATGAGATGCTTAAAAGTTGTACAAGGCCACTCGGAGAGCTAGAAACTGTGAAATGCATGGCCGTGCTCGGATGAATCATAGGCTATGATTATCTGTTTATTTGATCAGTTGAACTCTGAAATCGAGGAACACCTTTGGACATAATAAGGATGACAACTCTTACCTTATGTTCAAGAGCAAGCATCGAGCGACAAAGGAATTAGGAAATGCACACTTGTCCCTAAGGACAAGTGGGAGACTGAAGGAAATAATGCCCTTGGTCCAAGTATGCATTCTATGTCAAGTCTAATAAGTGCGGTTCAGTATTAATTAACAAGTTAATAATTCAGTGAGATCAAGTGAGCTGAACGCCTAGCTAGAGGCCGCTTCAGTTCAAGTGGAATTAATGATATTAATCCACAGCTTACTCTTGACTGAACCCGTAGGGTCACACAAATAGTACGTAAACGGATCAAGTATTTAATGGCATTAAATACTCCATCTATGGATATTCGGAATCGTCGGATCTTGGTTTCAGTGGGAGCTGAGATCGTCACAGGCAAGAAATGAATACTCCAGAAACGATGATATTGCCGGAAACGGAAATATGGATCGTATCGGAAATATAAATATTATCCAAGTCGTAGATTTTGCCGGAAACGGAAACATGGTACGTATCGGAAAATATTATCGGAAATGGAAATATTGCCGGAATCGGAAATATTGCCGGAAACGGAAATATTGTCAGAATCGGAAATATTATCGGAATTGGAAAATAATTCCGGAAACGGAAATATTAAATATTTGTTCGAAACGGAAATTAATTCCGGAATCGGAAATATTAACTGTTGTTCGTATCGGAAATGAATTCCGGAATCGGGAATTTAATCGGAAGCGTATCGTACGAATTAGCATCGGACGAGGCCCGCTAGACGAAGGCCCAGCACGAAGCCAGGCCATCGCCCAGCGAGCCGCACGCAGCAACGCACGCCTCGACCAGGCCCAGCGCAAGGCTAGGCCCAGCCAAGGGCGCGCGCGCGCGCAGCACCGCACATGGGCTGTGCGCTTGTCGTGGGCCGCAAGGCCTGCGCGGGTGCACGGCTTGTACGATGCGTGTGCGGGAAATCCTAATCCTATTAGGATTCGTGCGAAGATTAAAATCCTAATCCTATTAGATTTGCTTTGTTATTTAGAGTCCTAATAAAGTTCTAATTAACAAATCCACATCCTAGTAGGATTACAATTCCTTTTCCATACCTCTATAAATAAGGGCCTAGGGTCATTATTTGTATACATGATTCAAGTATTCAAAGTGATTTTTGAGAGCAAAAATTCAGTCATATAATTGCCTACATTAGCCGAAAATTCTAAGTACCTTAAGGGCGATTCTAGTTGGTCAAGCTTAAGGCGGATCCGGACGTGCTGTGGACTATCTACGGAGGGACGACACTTGGAGTCCTAAAGACTTGTTCTTGTTCGGTTCGGGCGCAGCTAGGGAAGGCACGCAACAAAGAGTATGCATCTAAACTATGCTAAATGATTATGTGTAAATAATATGTTTTCCTGGCTTTATGGTTTTTCCGCATGATTTATGAATTGTCATATGTATCATAACCTAACACTATAGGCCCCACCCGTGACCCTCCTGTCAAAAACAAATATTGGGTCGAAGGTACTTACTGCAAATTCCATCAAGGAAATGGGCATGACACTGAAAACTGCTGGACTCTAAAACATACGATCCAGGACATGATAGAGGATGAAGTAATACCTCTCCCTAGCATTGGCAAACCCAACAACAATAAGAGCCCACTCGGCTCTTGTCACATCTCTCTCGACCAACCAGAGAATTTCGACGCCACGGTGTATATTACACCTCAAGGCGCACCACTCGCTGTGGTCCCTATGGATCGAATCGAGAGGGAAGTGTGCGGTGTGTCGAACGATGATGCTGAAGATATTTACCTATCTCAAGTCTCGGGCCAGGACTCCTTCACTGAAACTTGGCCCGGGTATGGTCTCATTGCAACCACCCCTCAGGAGCCCGAGGTCGACAACCTCACCCGATCCGGAAGGATATACCAACCGGATATTCACCCGCCTCCTATGGACGACATCCCGGTTAGGCAAACTCCTGAGAATGGACGGCACGCCACCATCGCGGAAGTCATTGAAAATCCTCTCCTGAAACAACTAAAAAGAACCAAGGCTGAGATTACCATCTAGGATCTTATGTGTACTTCAAAGGAACATCGCGAGAAGCTTATTCGCTCACTTGACCTCATCTCAGTACCTACAGACATCACACCTGACTCATTGGTTAGCCATGTCACGAGAGATGCCGGAGAAAAGGCCTAGTTTTCACTGATAAAGACTTACCCAAAGAGAGGGGTGCTCACAATAAAGCCCTTTACCTAGTGGTTGGATGCAAAGGACAAAACATCCCCCTAACACTCGTAGATAATGGTTCGGCGGTTAATGTCTGCCCATTGCGAACCGCCCATTGCTTGGGGCTAGGAAGCGATGATTTCCAAAACTCCACGCAAGGGGTACGAGCTTATGATAACTCCCGAAGGCCTGTATTGGGAAAAATCAACCTTACCATACAAACCGGGCATGTGGCACGTACCACGGAGTTTCAAATAATCGACATCAAGCCCACTTTCAACCTCCTATTGGGGCGACCTTGGCTCCATGACTTAGGAGGTGTGGCTTCTACCTTGCACCAAATGGTTAAACTTAACCATAACGGGGTAATACTAGAAATCCGCGCCCCTCCTCTCGACGTCAGTTGTACTATGGTTGGAACGGCTGAAACTGCAGACGACCTTTATGGGTTTCAAATGGAAGAAACAATCCAATTCATCGAAGATTATGATCCAGCATTCCTAGACCCGCATGCATCCCGAGTCATCCCTAGAATGCTGTTAGCTCAAGGCTATTTTCCAGGAACCCCATTGGGCATAAGGAAGAAGGAATGCACATTCCATCCTTTTCCCGACAAATCTACTCCCTTTGGCTTAGGTTATGAACCAACGGAGGAAGATATTGCTGACCGCCTATCTAGGCTACGCCTTAACAAAACCAAACAAACCACCCTCCTTCCCCCATATCAAAGGACCCTTAACGGGATGTTCGTTCGGGAAGGAGAAGAACACCCATGCTGTGATTTCCCTGAACCATTCGTTCAGGATGGCATGCTAAAACCCGGATTTGAAATTTTCCATGACTGCCACACCTTGGATGAGGCACCCCACCTCGCCAAGGCTAAAACAGCTGAAATATTGGACAACCAGGCTCTATGGACATTGTTTAACGAATCGAGGCCTATGGAGAATGAGACTGTGATGACTACCCTAGCTTTACAAGATGAAGGTTTCGATCCAACCCGGTTAATCTCTCCTGCATCAACACTAGAAGAGGTCGAGAACGGATGGGTGAAGACATATCAGTGGGTCAACGCAAAAGGAATGGAATTCAAGATGAGTACCGGTGAAGGACCGAAGTTTTATGAGACTAAACCCCAGGCTTGAGCCACATAGAGCACCATTAGTAAAAAGCGCCTAGTAGTTCTTTAGATTGATAGAAAAAAAATAATAGAGACTTTAGATGGTCCTAAGGCCCTTTAGAATATGGGTTAGTTTTATTTCAGTGTGTTTTCCTTACTTTCCGAATCAATAAAGGCGTAATATTTCTCCTAAAAATCTTATTCTAACACTAAATAAACACCAAATGTACTTGCAAAATACAAAAATAAAGAAGCGGCCCACTATAGGCCCAACAAACAAAGCCCACTCGGTTTTGAAATAGTGCCATGGGAATCAATTCCCGAAACCCACAAAATAAACCACACTATCTCACTCATATCCCCAAAACCTAAAAAGCCAATCAGCGTAATCATAAGAGCCAATCCATGCAACCCAAAATCAAAGGAAATCAAAAATTTAAAAACAATGCAAATGTTACCAAAAAACAGATTCATAAAACATAGATTCCATCATACCCTTCACTAAACAACCCACCTCCAAAGCCTACACAAAGGTCTTCATAAATTCCGCACCCTAACTCCATTTTCAAAACTGTTTTGAGTCACCAATAGAAAAAATTAATCTGGACAAAAATGCATTTCACGCTAACAGTCAAAAAGCCTCCAAAATAGCCTCAAAATTAACTTTAAATACAAAGCAAAATATCAAGGCACAAAAAAAAAAAAGAAATAGAAATAAAACGCAAGAACATGTGAAGCAAAGCGTCAAAAATTGACCGCCCAAGTCATTTTCAGCGCCCAGGGCTGGGCGCCGAAATTTCTAACGCCCCAGCCTGGGCGTTGAAACTCTCTGCCTGCCAAAAGTTTTCTTTTTGAAAGTGCTCGTCATTTTATCCGCACACAACGGAAAAATAACGAACACTTGGGGGGTACAGTACGTATCCAAATAGGTTTACCAAGAATATAGCCGAATTTTACGCAACCTATGGCAAAAAAAAAACGGCAGATGAAAATAATGATAAATACTTCACTCATTTGACCAATTAAGTAATATGTTTCCACTTCAGGACATATCTACCGAAATCCGACATACTAGAAAAATTCAAAAGCTAGAACTACGCGCGACCTGATTCTGACAAGATACGTAGGCAATCCTTACCAAGGATTCGGTCTAAATAATAAAAAAAATAGTAATATATTCTTTGTGTAAAAAAGTGTTAGACATAAAAAAGAGGAGAAACAAAAAATAAATGAAAACTAAAAATACGCCTTTATTAAAATATAATAAGAAGGAAAACAGAGTGCTAAAAATAAAAACAAACACGACTGAAATAAATAGAGGGCACCTACACCCTAGCAAGAACTACACTACTCTAGTTCTTCTGGATCATCAAATAAAGTCTTGTAGAGAGCAATGTTCGCAGGATCCACCCCCATAGTCTTCTGCGCTGCCCCAATATCAATCTCCATAAGAACCGGCTCCTGGACACTAACTTCCAAAGATGTCAAGGCTTTAGAAACATTCTCAATTATAGCCCGCTCAGCCTCGAAGGCACAGGCAATGGTGGGAGAAGGGTTATTATCAACCAGACTAGCTGCTGTTTCTGCGGGCGGCTGAGCCTTCCTAACCCATACATTGTTCCGGCGACGATCTCGAGAGCTTGCATTTCTTTTAACGACAGCAGGCCCCTTCATGTTAGGCATCTTTTTAGGCCTGAAACTGGAACGGGGAGGAACTTCCTTTCGCTTTCGATCAGGACGAGCTTTCACAGTCTTAAAACTATAGGTACGAGGTTTGGCAGAATCAGGACCCTCATACTTAACACGAATACGAGGTATCAAAAGCTCAGCCGTCTCCCCATTACGAGCCTCGGTCCTCACATCTTTGTCATCGGAGCTCATCCACAACTTGTAGTTTTCGGAAAGACCCACAAAGCCATTTGTAGCTACGGCCCAACGCGGGAGACCATCATAATACTTAGCCCACGCTAAGACCCGTGTTTATGAAAAGGTCGCTACCTTAGGTGGTACCGTATCAGAAAAGGGGATAGTCTGCCTTAAACCATATTGACGCATGACTCGGTAAGGGAAAATATAAATGGGACGAGATAGCCCCAACAAAGAAACATAAACCGATACATCAGACCCCCCTGTCATAGTAGTCAAACCCCACCATGGTACCACCCATTTAATAGAACAAATTCCATAAGTAAAAAAGCAGGTCCATTCGGCCTCGTCCTGGCCTTGGTGCAAGTATTTTCGGTTACCCAAAGCTATAGGGCGATAATGTTTTAGGATCGGCAGGAGCTTCCAAAAGTCTAAGCCGTTCCGCAAGCCAAATCTGCAAAAACAGGTATGATCGAATCAAAAGAATGAAAAGAAAGAAAAAACGGTTCCTGGGGCGCAGTTTCAACACCCAGGACCAGGCGCCGAATATTCCAGCGCCCAGCCCCGGGCGCTGAAACTCAGCCCCAGGCAAAAAGAAATATATGCAAAAAAAAAAAAACATACATGTGCGCAAGGAAAAGATCGATTACCTGCAGTAATAAGGGGCTTCCCTTAAAATGTTCAGATTTGGCATCCCTCTTCAGCTCATCCGCACTCAGCAAAGTCTCGGCAACAACCAGCGGCATAATAGAATAACAACTTTCCATCTGGCTAATCAAGGGGATCAACATTATGTCACCGAACTCACCATTGTTATTCGACAGCAAATAATGATTCAACAAGCAAAATACAAGGGCTCGAATATTCAATTTATGTTCGGTCATATTCTTACTAGGCCTAAAATGATGTTTTACAAGTTTTGCCAAGTTAACCTTATCATCTACAACAATTTCAGCAAACATGTTATCATCTAGCCCTAGGAAAGCCCTTATGGTTGTTTTACCCTCTTCAATAGTGCCAGGGGTAACATGAGTAGCATTAGTAGGATAACCAAGGATCGCAGCAAATTCATCAGGCAAAGGACATATTTCATTGCCCCGAAAGGCAAAAACATGATGATCGGAGTCCCAAAAGCTTAAGGCAGCATGCAGAAAATTATAGTCAATATTAATTTGTTGTAAGCCTAAAAGTGCCTCTAAGTGGTATTCTTTTAACAAAGCTTTTTCTGTGGGAGTAAGGGCCCGTAGCCAACGCCTAACAGTTCGTTGGAGTGAGAAAGTAGGGATCGACATGGCAAAAGCAGTAAATAATTAGAGCACAGAAAGAATTTGAGAGTGGTGGAAAATAAGGACGTATATAGCCCCTATATATAGCTGAACGCACCCAATGACATCCTGATCCCATTCGGAAACGTGTTAGGAGATCCGAAAGTCAAATATTACTAGGAAAGGACTCTCAGCGCCCACGCCTGGGCGCCGAAATGTTTAACGCCTGGCCTTGGGCGCTGAAAATGCAGCCCAAGACCCAGATTTCACAAAACACGGAACAGGAAAGGACTTAAGACCGTGTTGTTAAACACGAGGCCCTATTGCAAGTAGGATCAAGCCCAAAGCACCTTTAGCTCCCAAATAAGCAAAAAAAATAAATAACATTAAAACTTGGTCGAAACTTAGACTCGTCTCAGAAAATGCTTATGTACACTTTCAAAAAAAAAAAGGCAAGTTAAATATCATGGTCATTCTTCGAAACACCAAAAATATGTGTCGTCAAGTCATTGGTTTTTCAAGTAAAAAAAATGTTTGTCTGTGAAAGGGATAATCCGGGCCAAGCTAAAACCGGATGTCGCCTGAAAACTAAAGTCGCACTCCACGGCTTCGCTAAAGCAGTACACTACTATAGAAGGTCGCTCGCACATACGAGCATGACCCCAAACATGGTTACAAGATGCGAAAAACAACCGACGAGCCCTAGTGCTTGGGGGCTTGCGAAAAAATAGACTCCAACGAAGAGCGCGCGATCAAAATCACATTCCCAGACTGCGCCATACACCATATCATGTTTGGATATCTCAAAAAATATATATTGTTAAACAAAAATATACACGGTGTGGACCCACTTATAGGACACATCTAATCAGGAAACATTACGTCCCACCAACAGGTTGTAATCACAAAAGCCCTTCTACATAGGCAAAATAAGAAATTCAAAATGGGCTCGCCCACCCTCAGCGGGCGGGGTCTGCGTCACTAGCCGCGCAGGTCCTCAGTTTTCGACAAAAATAAAGTCTTCAAATTTAAAATAGGCTCGCCATCTTCAGCCGGCGGGGTCTACGGTGCAAACCACGTAGGTCCTTATTTTCAAAAAAAAGCAAAATAAATTTCAAAATAGATTCGTCCACTTCTATCGGACGGGGCGTCCACCCTCAGCGGACAGGTTCGCCATCTTCAGCCGGCGGGTTCTACGTCACAAACCGCGTAGGTCCTTATTTTCAAAACATCAAAACAGATTCGTCCACTTCTATCGGACGGGGCGTCCACCCTCAGCGGACAGGCTCGCCCACCTTCAGCGGGCGGGGTCTGCGTCACTAACCGTGCAGGTCCTTAGTCGCTGCAGCGATAACCTTTTTCGGTTTTCTCTTTTTCCAAAAATTAAAGGATTGGTTTTCCATTTTTCCAAAAAAGAACTATGTGCTGGATTTTCCTTCGTTTTACGTCCTATAAAAACTAGGGGGTTTTCTCGTTTAGCTAGCCCTGAAAATGAGAATCTTTAAAAACGTTTTACCTCGTGATTGGGCTTGGCCAGACCCAATTACACTTTACAGCTTTAATTTCGAAAACATCTGTAGTACTCCCAATGACAAAGTGAGGGAGTTTCTACGCACCTTTAGATCCTTCCAATGACAAAGTGAGGAAGTTTCTTTACTATCAGTTGACAAATCCCAATGACACGTGAGGGATATGTCGACACTTCAAGTGATGACCCTTAAGTCAAATGTTATCACTCGGGGGCTCGTGAGACCCTCGCAAAACAGGTCACATACACCATGGCTTGTGTGACGCACTCCGTCTAATACTTTGACCATCGTCTTACTCCAAGACTCAGTCAAAGTGGGGGCTAACTGTAGACACCTACTTTTGTCCCCATTCCCGCAAGGGAAAGGTTCGATGATGAAAACGTAAATCTCCACTTGACAACGCATCTCCTATGAAATAAACGAATCTCGATTCCCCATTTCATTTCACCCGAAACCTGCTATTTATGGAAACCTGCTAAAAATAGTAACTGCCGTAAAAGGCAGCTTCTAAAAGTGGCAAATCATAAAAGGTAGAAACCTGTCAGAATTAGGTGTTGCATTCCAACATAAATCCTAAATGAGATAGAAAACTACGAGAATCCTATTCCTAATATGATTCAGAAATAAGAGTTACGTATTAATTAAAATCCTAACGAGCCTAGAGTTCGTAACGGGCCCAGACGCATTCCGTCATAAAATTGATACGCGCTAAAAGACTCGAATTAATCTCAAACTCTACGGATTTCAGGAATCCGAATCTGACTAAAGAAAACAGCCCAGACCCTATTTTCAACGCCTGGCTCTGGGCGCTGAAAATACCTGGGTACGTGTTTTTTTCCTAATTCTTTGTGGATTAGAACTCTGCAATTCTATCTTTCCACGAACTCTTCCCTATAAATTGGCCCCTAAATTCGACGTGAAAGAAGACACAACAACACACAATTATATTCTGAGTATTGACTCGAACCCTTAGCCTAAGCCTCTCGCTGCGAAACTGTTCACGCGTTCTGTCGCAATCGATCCATAAATCGAACAGAACGTATCCTGTCCCATAATTGAGATTCGTTAAATAAAAAGGAGAAATAGCAAAGTCAAAGTGGTTAGTTTTCTGAGAATCGTGACGCACCTCTCAAGGGTGCGTCGTAATGTGTCCCTTTTTGATGATTTAACTGCTTTCCTCGCCCTTTTTATGAACTGTTAAACTAACCTAATTTGATTGTTCTATCACGCCTAACAAATATAATATTTTTGGGAAATTGGATTATTATGCTAGGTCCCTTAATGCTATTTAAATCAGATAATCACGATCGAATTAGTATTATATGTTGCATATTGCTAAAATAAATTCAGATTAGTTTAATAGTTAACGAATGTCCCTTCAATTATTTATGCTGAGCTAGTAAGGATATCCTGCCTCTGGAGTTATCGACGAACGAAGTACTCCTCTCGGTAGTTATAGTCCCCCGAACCCTCAATCTTTACCTTGCGGGTGTATATTGAGAGATCCCCACACCAGGGATCACAAGGGAACCTACGGCCGTCGTGGTCAAACATAATTGCACTCCCTTTATGTCACGATAACCGGGTTTTGTCAGTTTTTCTCATTGTCGTTAAAAACTGAATGGCGACTCCTATATTACTAGTCAATTGGGTGTATACTCACAGGAAATCCATTACACTTGATTGAATAAAAAGAATCGTCACACCCACGAGGGACAAGGTCACGCATTAGCCTCGCGCTTTTTCGACGCCCTCACAGTAATCCCGCACACAGTGGCCTGTCATTGGGCCGCTAGAATAATGTATGGTAGTTTCAAAATACCGTTACTTTTCGGCTGGAAGCAAAATGGAACAAGGTTAGGCGGTTTATTTGATAAGAAATGGGCTAGGTGGCCCAATATTTTGTCGGAATGGAACAATTGTGCGCTGGAAAATTCCAGCTCAGGTCTTCTTTAAATGCGAGCAGTGTAGTGGCAATTCGTCATTTCTGCTGCTGCTGCTGCTGCTGCTTCGCAATTTTCGCATTCTCTCTTACTTGTTCTTCATCATTTCTGCTCGGTTTTTCACGATTCCTTTACCAAAATTTCTCCAAAGTTGATCTAATTCACATATATGTAAGTAACTTTGAGTTTAACTCGAGTTTTGGCTTAATTTTAGGTAGAAATTTTTATGAAAATTCATGCCCAAATTGAATTGAGGTTTTTGATACTTGCCCCAATTTCTTGCAATTTTTGCTTGTATGTGATGTTTATAACATGGATGAGTGCCTAAGCATGTTAATTTCTGCAAGTATGTTGATTTTGGGAAATTTTGAGCTTGTTCAAAATTAGCCCCCAAGTGTGCCTACGAGTTGATATTGGAATGCAATGTAGGTGTGTTTGGTGCTTTGCTTGCAGTCTACATGGTCTATGGATGATAGAAAATGCATGATTTTGATGTTTGGAATAGATCGTGGTTGATTTCGTATGTATGGACCTTTATTACTAATAGTGAACTTAGTAACATGTCACACTTTAGGGTACGAAATTGTTTGATGCCACTAGTTTGTATTTGGAATTTTGGAATGTAATTGCTTTGCATTGTTGGGTTCAAGGTGTGATGCCTTATGCTTTTTTCGTACTTTTGCCAAATGTAGTATGTTGGACAGCAGTTCATCCTCCACTAAGGGGGATACTTCAAATTATTGTTTGTAGCCTCAGATCGTTTCTTCTCGTCCGATGAGGCAAGATGGCACATCTCGGCCAGCTCGGGGCTCTCGTAGGGCGAGGAATGTCTCTTCGTCTCCTCCATTGGAGTCCGGAGGGGGTTCCGACCCTGAGGACGGGCCTGCTTGGTTGGGCCCGATAGAGTACGACGAGGTCGACCTTTACCACGACCTGGAGCATCATGCGGTGTCCTGGTTTCGTGCCGGCGGAGACGAGTCGGATACGTCTTAACGACCTTATGGTGGGTCGGTCTTCGTGGAGCTTTGGGGAAGCTGGACGATCGGACTCGTGCAGTGGTGGAGGCGTGTCCCCTGTATCTGACGGTGTGCGTCTTTAGGGAGGTCGTGGGCTCTAATGCATCTATGCGGTTCTTGCGCCTGCTTCTGGAGTGGTCGTGGGATACCACCAACACATTCCACTTCCCGTGGGGTGAGATGACTATTACCCTTGAGGATTACACCGCCCTTACGTGTCTGTCCTTTACGGGTAGACCGGTTTACATTGCCAGGGATACAGTTATGCCGTAGCAGAAGACGGTTAGGGAGTGTATTGTAGAGGAGTTGGCCGTAGAGGTGGCCAAGTACAAGGGTAAGGGGATGCCTTACTCCTTGTTGGTGGACTTTTTGGCGGCGGGTCGTCCTATCGGTGCTTCTGCGAGGATGTATGCTTGCATATTCTACTTACTGTTTTTGAGTTCGACGATCCCCTCGAACCGTTCGGAGAGAGTCGATCCTTGGCTGATCCCGTTCGTACTATTGGGGCAAGGCAGCCTATGCGAACCTGATTAGCCATATGAGTGTGGCTGTGCGAGTATTGGACGGTCCGGACAGGCCCATGAGGCCTATTTCTTTGTGCGTCGTGCCACGACTCATCGAGGTACGTATTTGATATTCATTACTTAGGAGTGCTAAATGAACTGCGCACTTACTTATAGTTTCTTACTGTTTTCCTGCAGCTGTGGGGTTTTGAGCGCCTGCCTTTCTTTGCCCCTCGGTCAGGTAGAGTGGCCGGGGGTTACCCCAATGGCGGAGCCAGGATTTTACCTTTGGGGGGGCGGTTGATGTCATACGAGTGATGACGAAAAAAAATTAAATTAATCAATTATATTATGAAATACGAGGTATAATTATAATAAAGAAATAAAAAAATGAGATCAAGTTTAGAGTTAAAAAATATAATCACATAACCAATATGATCTAGAAAAATGGGTGAAAACAAAATAAAAAAAGGCCGACTATTTAAAGACGTTGAAACAGAAAAAATAAAAATAGAAATCAAAAAACCTATTTTGCTAATGATAGGAATCGATCACTAGGTCTACCGACCAATACCACATCGTACTACCCACTAAACCAAAGTAGTTCATTTGACATTATATTGTGTTTGAATTAATTAGACTAATAAAATAATAAAAAAAGAGAAAAGGCGCAAGTAAGACCTAGAGGAGGAATCGAACTCGCGTCATAGTGCCACATATCTAATTGATAAGCCCTCCAACCACTGAAGCAGGGAATTTTAGTGTTATAACAATAGTTTTCTATTATATATATCAAATTTTTATTTATGTTTTGGGGGGCGGCTGCCCCTACCAGCCCCCCTGTCTCCGCTACTGGGTTACCCTGCGGCTTTCTGGTGGGGCACCGTTGGGAAGCTGAAGAGGCGCCCCCCTATGAAGAAGTTTAGGGACATGATGGCAGCTGGGCGCTCGGACTTGGTAAGCATTATTAGTTTTTCTTACTCACTTTATCTTGTTTTATACGAGTTATTTCACCTGTCTGTTTTTTGGTTTTGCAAACAGGTGATTTAGTCCTGTTGGGCTGGGTTAGAAGAGACGGAGGCGTTGGTAGAGGCCCGGCAAGTCCCGGTGTTGCATTCTGTATCAGGGTCCTAGAGGTCTTGCCTGGTTCTTCGAGGAGCAGGTACTCCGGTAGACCACTGAGCTTACGCGGGTGCCCCAGTCGCGACCTTCTAGCATGTCACACCCCACGGGCATCCTTGTTAGCCGCTGGGCGTTGCTGCAACGAGGTATGCCTACGGGCAAGTTCGTGCTGCTCGACCACAACTATCCCGACTTTGTGCGACTCCGGATATGGCTTGCTCTGGTCGCCGAGGTACGTGTAATATTAGGACTTTATGGATATGCACGTGTATTCCTCTTCTGCCGTGCTTTGACTTGTTAATTGTCTGTGTTGCATCTTTTGCCTACTGTTTTTGGCGGTTGGGTACTGCTTGATTGCACGATCCGTTATACTACGGCGGGTGGGTCCAACATCATAGATGAGGTGCCGGTGATTCCAGATGCGAAGGGACCCCATCCGTTGGTTCCTGCGGATGTTCGCGTGCTACGCTATTCGTTTGCCTGGTAACCATCTTAATTGCATATTTTCACGTAGAACTGCTAAGTTTTTTTGTTGTTCAGGTGCCTGCTAGGATGGTCGATCTGGTGGTGCGGGTAGTCAACCGGCTAAAGGCCGCATTGTCCTCAGCTCGGACGGCTCTCTCTTGTAGCAACCCGAACTCGACTCAGGTATGGTGCCTGACATTGCTTTAGTTTGTCAGTTGGTTATGTATGTGCTGACTTGTATCTGGATTTTGTAGACTGGTGTTTCGTAGGCCCGTATGCCAGAGACGATGCAGACTCCTCGGAGGGATCGTCATTCTTTCGAGGGCGATCATGGTGTCTCCGGATCGCATGCTACGCCGCGCTTTTCGGACGTTGGTTTGGGTCAGAGGCCCTTGCGGCCACCGACTGGGCCTAGGAGGAGCCATGGTGGGCCATTCGGGGTGCCTTAGTCTCAGATTGGTTGGCATGCCCCTTCGTTTCAGTCGTTCCAAATCGATTGGCAGCCTCAGCCACTTCAACCACCTTTGCGTGTAGGGTGGGTGCCTGTGCCGCAGGCGCAGAGTTGGGACTCTTCTCAGTTCGAGACCCTGTTCGATGGTCTGCATGTTAGGTTATGATACATATGACAAAACATAAATCATGCGGAAAACCTTAATGCCAGGAAACATATTATTTACACATAATCATTTAGCATAATTTAGATGCATACACTTTGTAGCGTGCCTTCCCTAGCTGCGCCCGAACCGAACAAGAACAAGTCTTTAGGACTCTAAGTGTCGTCCCTCCGTAGATAGTCCACAGCACGTCCGGATCCGCCTTAAGCTTGACCAACTAGAATCGCCCTTAAGGTTCCTAGGAATTTCGGCTAAATGGTTGCAAGTGTTTGGCTGATTTTTGCTTCAAAATCTTACCTTTGAATACTTCAATGTTGTATATAAATTTGTGACCCTAGGCCCCTATTTATAGAGTTATGGAAAAGGACTTATAATCCTATTAGAATACTAATTTAGTTTAATTAGAATCCTGCTAGGACTCTATTTAAATAAACTTTATCTATTAGGATTGGATATAATCATATGACGAATCCCGGTTGCTTTAGGATTCGAGTAACACACACACGAGTGGCGCACAAGCACCGCACGTCCGCACGCAGGCCTTACGGCCCACGTCGAGCGCACAGCACAAGGCCCACTCGTCGCAGCCCGCCTGCTCCGCATGCGCGCCCAAGCCTTGGCTGGGCCTGGCTTTGCGCTGGGCCTGGTCGAGGCTTGGCGTGTGTTTGTTGCGCTTTGCTTGCTGGGCGATGGCCCGACTTCGTGCTGGGCCTTCGTCTAGCAGGCCTCCTCCGATGCTAATTCGTACGATACGCTTCCGATTACATTCCCGATTCCGGAATTCATTTCCGATACGAACAATATTTAATATTTCCGATTCCGGAATTAATTTCCGTTTCGAACAAATATTTAATATTTCCGTTTCCGGAATTATTTTCCGATTTCGATAATATTTCCGATTCTGACAATATTTCCGTTTCCGGCAATATTTCCGATTCCGGCAATATTTCCAGTTCCGATAATATTTTCCGATACGTACCATGTTTCCGTTTCTGTCAACATCTACGACTTGGATAATATTTATATTTCCGATACGATCCATATTTCCGTTTCCGGCAATATCATCGTTTCCGGAGTATTCATTTACTTGCCTTTGACGATCTCAGCTCCCACTGAAACCAAGATCCGTCGATTCCGAATATCCATAGATGGAGTATTTAATGCCATTAAATACTTGATCCGTTTACGTACTATTTGTGTGACCCTACGGGTTCAGTCAAGAGTAAGCTGTGGATTAATATCATTAATTCCACTTGAACTGAAGCGGCCTCTAGCTAGGCATTCAGCTCACTTGATCTCACTGAATTTATTAACTTGTCAATTAATACTGAATCGCATTTATTAGACTTGACATAGAATGCATACTTGGACCAAGGGCATTATTTCCTTCAGTCTCCCACTTGTCCTTAGGGACAAGTGTGCATTTCCTAATTCCTTTGTCGCTCGATGCTTGCTCTTGAGCATAAGGTAAGAGTTGTCATCCTTATTACGTCCAGAGGTGTTTCTCGGTTTCAGAGTTCAACTGATCAAATAAACAGATAATCATAGCCTATGATTCATCTGAGCACGGCCATGCATTTTACAGTTTCTAGCTCTCCGAGTGGCCTTGTACAACTTTCAGCATCTCATCCCGATTTATGGGAGGACAATCCCAATCCTGCGATCTTGAGATTAGACTTCGTTTGGTAGGTGATTACCTGAGCTTTGCCTTTATAGCCTCCTTTTACGGTGCGACGGTTGGTCAACGTCAAAGTAAGCAGTTCTCAAACAAGTAATCTCAAATCACTCAGGTATTGAGGATTTAGTGTCTAATAATTTTAATGAAATTTACTTATGATAGATTTTCATCTCTTACAGTAAAGTTTCATAGGTCTGTCTGATACTAGTCTTCCCAAAGTAAGTATCTATGCAAATGATTACGATATTGCCATGTCCACATAGTTCAAGAAACCGAACTACTAGTCATCTTGCATTCTGGTCGTCTAACGTTTTCTATGCGTCCATCTTTATAGAAAACTCCGACCAGGGACCTTTTTTAACTTTTGACATTCAAGTTCACTTGATAGACATTTCTTAGTCACAGGACTGGTCCTGACAGTCTATCTTGAATATATCGTCAAATTTGAAGGGTCTCATCATTTAATACTAAACCAAGATTAAATGGAATATGAAAATACATTTCATATATGATAAATGTTCAACCCTAATGTTTTACAACCATGGGCCTCAAACCCATCATTAAAACAGTTCATGGAATTCAAAACTATGCTTGATTTCCAGTGCTACAATGTGAGTGTTGCTTCTCACTTGTTGCATAGGTTTAGTTATCATGCTTTGCCAATCTTAATATCCCTTTCATCGAATGTTCTTCGAGATAGGATGATAAGATCTTTTGTGTTTGCTTATTATGTGATCTAGTCTTTCTTACTTAAATAGTGGTTCTACTCATTTTGCAATGAAGAAATATTAAGTCAACAGACATGTGATCTACCCAAGTTCAATGAAGAACTCTTTAACATAAACAACCCTGTTTTATTGCTTCTTAGACAATAAGTACTTTTACTTCAACTGTATAGGTTGCTAGTGATTCTTTGGTTGGATTTACTTATCCAAGCAGTTCACAGATATGTGGAAGACTTTCCAGCTGTATCTTAGAACATAGAAATTAATATTTAATTTCCCACGCAACAACTCATGGTCTCCAATCCATTTTGCCATTTCAAAACACGATGCTCTATAGCTCGTCCTTGCCAATGGTTAACTCCAAAGGGAGCTTGCTTGATCCTTTGCCAGTGTTTATGCGTGTAGCATCAATTATTTAGCATATCTTTATTTCGTTGAATCAAGAACTATTCCTATGTACCTTTTCAAGTACCATAAGTTTTTTCTTGATCTCAATCTAGTTGATCTTCACTTAGATAAATAGAGATTGGTATATGTTCGTTATGTTTAAAGCCATACGATACATTTTTGGCGATCCTCATATTATATCATACATGATAAATTCTTTCGCAGAATAATTCCCAATTGAATTCTATTCATGTAACTTTAGCTCATCTAGTTTCAGTAGATACTAATTCCAGCTAAATTCTTTGACATATAATATAGGTTAAGAATATCATTTAGACTCTTTGATGTTTAACTTAGTAAATGCTTATACATAGTTCAAACATCCTTTACTTAGATTTATTCATATGGGTCGAATATCTCCAAAGGAGTCTTTCTTGTTTGATTTAGTAAATGCCATTACTTAATCCAAAACAATATTATAAGATCTTTGTAAATAGATCTTAATACCCAGTATGTACTAAGTTTAGCCTCGGTCCATCATCGATGAATGATTTTCAAATCTAAGTCATTAGCATTTGAATGTTATTTCACAATAGAGAGATATGTGTGCGATACACATAGGACCAATTAAGTTTTATGTACTCCCACTAAACTTCTTATATATCTATAAGAATCATGTATATTTTATGAAACTAAAGTACTTATTAGCTTCACTAAAATACAATTCCAATTCCCAATTGCTTGCTTAAATCTGTATTTAGATTTCATAAGCTAGCATTCATTTCAAGCATTATTTGGATCCACAAATCCTATGACATGCCATGTACATAGGTTTATCCCAACATTTGATTGAGGAATATGTTTTGTCATCCAATTGCCATATGTACCAATATGCAATCATTACTTGAATTATAGACTTAAGCATTACAATTTTGCATGTGGTTTCAACACAATCCACACCGTGAATTTGCTTGTAACCTTTAGCAACTAATCTAGCTTTGTGTGTGAACACAATTTCATGTTTGATGGTTTTTGTCCTTAAAACAAACTTGCAACCAATAGGTGTGAACTATTCTTGCAAATCAACAAAATTTCAATTTTGTCATCAAAACATTGAGTATGTTTTATGGCCTCTAACCATTTAAAACATTTGAGTCTATATATGGCCTCTAACCATTTTAGGGAGTCTGGGTTTCGTCATAGCTTTCTCACAAGTCACAAACTCATGATAATAGTTTGACTGCAAGTTGTAGGTTTCTTCACTATCTAATAGAAGAATCGCATAACTTCAGTGACCTGAACTCCATGTTTCTTCACTATCTAATAGAAGAATCTCATAGTTTCAGTGACTTGAACTCTATGCCTACTTGGGTATAGAACATCAAACAATAGAATATCAATAGCCACTTGAAAGTCCTTTGAATATTCTGTTATCCTTGAAGCACTTGTAAAGTCTTCTAAGAGATGTCTATTCTTAAAAGCCACTTCTAAAGTCCTTAAAGAATAGTGTTCGGATTTTCTGAAGAACTTCGAAAAGCCTCCGGAATGTCCGTTTATGTTTGTTGTTCGCCTCGAAGACTTTCGAGGTCTATTTTCCCCCACTTGTCATTTTGGAAACGAATCTCCAAAAGGACATTATTTCGAGCAAACAAACATTATGTTCTCAAAAATTCGTGGTAGGAACAATACCCTTGTGTCTCATCACAATGAAACGTATATCTATACTTGGGCCTTAGTTTGCTGAATAACAAACACTAAGATCCCACTGAGTTTAGGAACTCTTTAGATATATTATGAAAAGATATTTTGAAATTACTTTTCAATAGCTTTGACGAATTTTGGTTTAGTTTGGTGGTAGTTGAGCATTTTGTTTTAGAAATTATAGGAAAAGTCTTTATGATTCATCATTGATCGAATCAAGTACTAATCTACTTCGATCATTCTAACTTAGATATGCCATATCTTATGTAGCTAGATTGTGAATTTTACTACACACAATCATTGATGATCATTCTTGACTTAAGTAATCATCAACATGATCTAACCTAGATCTTTATGATTTCTTGCCAAGTGGGATTTATACTTCTGAATCTTTGAACTTAGCCAAACAGATTCAAACTTATATCAAATTGCGTAAATAAACCTATATCCACTCAAATCCGTCTGAAATAATAAAGTCATAAAACCTTTCTTTAGCTTTGAACTCTATCGTCCATGCGTTCTAACAATAGTTCATATCTTGTGTTACTTTCAACAAGTAAGACTAGCTTGTCTTGAATTGATCTAGAAATCAATCAACTTTCAAAAGTCGAAAATAGAGCTTATGAATGTTAACTTGTTGATATGGTCTAAGCAACAATGCCAAAGATTAGTGGAACTCAAATCAAGAGATTGATTTGAACCCAGTAAAGTTTTTATTGTTAAAGAGTTGTTTGTTTTAATCAAGCATATTGACTCATCCCGTAATTGACCATTTTATTCAAAGAAACAAACAAACAAGCATTGTTTTCGTTCTTCTGAATGTGAGTCTTTCTGTGTTTGTAGCAGAAATTTAGGTATGCTGATTATGGAACAAAATAACCATTAAGTTCCAGCCTTTGAAAAGACTTAAAACAAACTTGATGACCCTACAACTAATGTAGCATTGTCATGCTTCATTTCCCATTTGTAGGCCATTAGTGTAGCCTAGCTTCCATATTTGAGTTATTACCGAAGTAAGAACCTCAAGCGGTATATGATACCAAGGAAGTTTGATTGCTAGGTCACTTCTCTTAAACATAAACTTTTAGGTAGAAACGGAATTGTAAATTCCTTGCACTTGTTCCTTGTTTTCCTATTTCTTGTACCCTTTCTTATAGACATAAGAATTGAATTCTCTAGTGTTGACTTTTATACTTTGTTAGACATGTCCAATGTCACTCCAACAAGGTTCTTAACCATTTTAATTTATGTTGAATATTCTATTTCAACTAGATGATCTTACCAGAAGCTTCTAAAGTTCTCTAAGTATCGATCTTTTCGAATGTCTAGGGTCTAGACTCATTCGAGAATTAAATGGATAAAAGATATTAGGTTGTTAACCATTGGTAAAGCTGAGCGTTTAAACTCAATGTTTTATGATCTCAAAACTACATTGTATTTTGAATTCACAAGCACCAATCGGTTCACCATTCGACTTTGATACTCGAAAACAACCATAAAAGTCGCTAAAAGAAACGTACATGTTAAATTGCTCATTTTCTCTCATTTCCGTGAATCGTTCTTGGATTCACTACCAATCGAGGAAATTTACTGTTACCTTTCTAAAAGGATTTACTGCAGTGCAAGATATTTAATTATAAACAGTAATTAAAACATACATTGAAGCATGCAAAGTCTAAACATTTATCATGAATAATAACTTGAAAATTAAAGCAATCATGCAATTTAAACAAGTCATTAGCATTTTATTCGATTTTATTGTTCTGACAGGTGTGAATAAAATGATTCCAAGACCCTAAAACCATTGAAGAATTAAGCGCATTATGTATTTTGACTCAATTCTAAAATATTTTAGGTAAGCAAAAGTGTAACACCCCGACTTCTAAACACCATTAATTAGATTAATTATCTCTAATTAGTTGCGGAAACCCTAATTCAGTCGGAGCGTCACATGCCGTATCTCCCTCGTGGGAAATACAAGGCGACATAACCTTTTAAATTACTAAATAAACTTTAATAATAAATACTTCTAGCATTGATTAAACATTAATATTAAAATCTAACTCGATACTTGAAATTAAACTTAGAGTTTAGTTAATACATCCATTATTACTAGTGAGACATAGTTATCTTTACTATACTTCGATCGTGAATTTGATGGTTGCATCCTCACTCTAAGGCATCCCATGATCTTCTTTGTACCTAAAAGAAACGCAACATCGTGAGCCGAGGCCCAGTAACATACTACCCTAACAACGTAAATTCATTTCAATTCATTTTATTTACTTTGCAATCAGGGAGAATAGAATATAGTAAATCACTTTCATAAAATCATTATCATAAAACATCACTTATAACTTGAAACTTTAGTAGCTCCCATTATCTTTCATAAAACCTTCATTTTACTTCGTAAATGACAAGTTAGCCTTGCGGGACGTCTCCCACCTTGCGATAGTCCTTAAGGAGCACTCTCCCTTGTTGGACATACGCCCGAACCTAAATAGTTTCCCTTTTAGCTTGCGGTAACCCTCAAGGAGCACCCTCCCTTGTTGGGTTTCCCGCGGTACGGCGGTACGTGCACGACCTAGAAATAGTAACCCCACTAACTGCCAGAACCGGTTACACTTTAATTTATCATGTTTTGTATCTTATTCGTAACTCATAAACATCATTCTTTATAAAATCATTCATAAAAACATTTGAGTATCATCATTCATAAAACATGCTTATAAACACATTTCATATCCCACAATCCAATAAAAACATATCATTATAAACATATTTCATAATCTCATAAAACACAATTCATAAGGGGATTGTGGGTGTTAGCAATAGATGTTACCTCAACCGTAGTTTATACGTCCCGTTCGATGGATCGTTCATCCTGAGCTCCAAGTGCGATTTCTTTTGAATATTAAATCATTGAATTAGTTATTAAAATGATAATAACCTAAAATCGATATTTTATAAATAATAAATTTTATAAGTAAAGAATTTATAAATACCGAATTTTAAATATAATTTCATATTTTACTGAAAACATTATAATCAAATTTTTAATCAAACTATATATCATAAATCGATTTTCATAATTATTAATTAAATTCTGTTTTTGTTAAATAGATCTAGTAATTTATTTTAGTAAAATCAATAATTAATCCTGAAAAATAATAACGATTTATTAGGGAATAATTATATCGAAAACAAAATTCATTAAAACATAAATATTGATTAATTGAAAAATCTGAAAATTCATATTTGTTTTAACCAAAGCCCAAAGATCCAGAATTGGGCCAGCTTGTGTTTTGGGTTTATTAAAGCAAGCAAACAAGATCAGGCATTTTGGTTTTTGGTTTTCTGAAAGTCGACCAAAGAGGGAAGGGGGTGCGAAACAGGGCACGAACAGGGGAGGAAAGAGGGGAGGCTAGGCGGCGGCCTTGGTGGCTCGGTTCGGTGTTCCGGCGTCGCAAGTCTGTGCTGGTGACGACGAAGGTGGTGGGGTTGGTTTCGCGGCGGCGAAACAGCAAAGAAGGGGAAAAAATGGTTGAGCGAACAGGGGAAGCAGGGGAAGGGGTGTTTCCGGTCAGCAGTCGTTCGCCGTGGTATTTTGGGGGCGGAGATCTACTAGAGGGGTGGTGTGGTGGCTGGGGAATGGTGGTGTGGTTGTGGTGGTGCAGCAGGGGGACGAAAATAGGGAGGCAGGGGAGGGGAGTTGCGGGGCTGCGAGGAGAGGAGGGCAATAAGGGTTGGCTTCGGTGGTGGTGGATGCTCTAGGTGATGCTAGGCAGCCGTGATAGTGGTGATTGACAAGGGTTTTGGTGGCAGCAACTGAATTGGATTTGAAATTGGTTTGGTTATTGAAATTGGAGTTGATTGTATGAAGAATTGGGGAAGATTGTTGCTCTAATTTATAGTTTTAAGTAGAGTGAAAGAGAAGCTGGAGTGCTTGGGGAGAAAGGCATGAACAAGGACTGAAATGAGGGAAGAGAGGAATGAAGAAATTTCTTCATTCTTGTACGTGAAGAGAAGGAAGAGAAGAGAAATGGAAATTGTGCTTCTTAGGGGTATTTCGGTCATTTCACAAAATTAGGCAAATTTCTGAAATTCCATTGTTATATTTAGAAATTGACAAAAAAAAATAGGAATTCTTAATTGAAACAAGTTTTGAAATAATTCTTTATAAAATATCGAAAATATAAAATAAATTTAGTTTTCGAATAAATTAAGAATGTTCCGGAATTATTAAAAATTCGAAATAATTAAGATTTAAAGCTCAAAAAAATTAAATTATAAAATCTTAAAATAAAGCGTGTAACGATATTAAAATTCATTGCAATAAAACTTCGTTAAAATAAAATTTGAAATTAGGATTTAAAACGGTTTTAAGCTAAAATAAAAGTAATTTAGCATAATTAATCAAGTTTTAAAAATCCGGGGTATTACAAAAAGCCTTTTGCTAACAGTCTAGAAACTACTCTTGGTTAATAGGTACGTCTAAGAACTTATTAGGTAAACCTATCAATTTTGCCACGACATAAAAGGATTCCTTACTTATATCGTTGAGTTTCACCAAAACTAACATGTACTCACAATGATTTGTGTACCTTACCCCTTTAGGATCAATAAGTAACACCTCGTTGAGCGTAAAACTATTACTAGATCGATGTAAAGGTTATCCAAGTAAGTGTTATTTTGGCATGGCACCTTTTAACTCAGTTTTTAAAGTTTGGAACTTAAGGCTCTTACTATGTTGGTTAGATTTTAAGTGAACTAAAATCCTTAATCATGCAACATAATCAAGCCATAATCTCATGCATAATTAAGACATATTTAAAAGCAATAAATAACTTAAAGCATGCATAAGATAAATGTGATCTAGTATGGCCCGACTTCATCTTGAAGCTTCAACTTCAAAGTCCGTCATGAAAATGGATTGGAAACTCCGTCTTGAATTTCTCCGTGGGAGGCGCCATTTTCTTCAAATAGGATCAGCTATAATTAAACTAATTACAACTATTTGATGGTACGCAGACCATATTTGAATTGAAAAAACAAACTTTGGTGCATTAGACCAATTACATTCAAATTAATGGTACGCAAACCATATTTTCTATCCTATTTGGGCCATACTAGTCACTTCATAACCTGCAAAACAGTACATATACAATATATACCATTCACCCATTCATTATCATGAATGACCCACATAGCTGGTTAGTAAAAACACGTTGTATGCATCACATAAATATTTGCAGCAATTCATCAAGGGCATCAATAATCTTCCAATTATTCAGTCCTTATTAATTCTAATCAAGTTGTTTAACCTTAAAGGATTTGTAGACCTAATCAAGAGTTTATGACTAAAATTGCTCCCACTTAAACCAATAACTTTATATGCTTTACTAATTTTAAACATAAAATTGTATTTCTAGTCTAACCGGAAACATACAAGTTTAATTAAAATTTAAAGCTCATATAAAATTATAATCGAATCCATTTAATTTAATTTCTTTTTCAGTTGATTTAAATGAATTTAAATTAATTCAAGGTTTTTAATTTTAGTAAAATAATTAATATAAATTAAAATTTATAATAATTATAATATTCAAAATTAAAATCCAAAAAAACAATTTAAATTATTAATTTTAAAATTAATTAAAATTATTTCCGAACTGAAAATCTCAAATTAAAATTCAAAACGACTCAATCGTAACACGACGAGCACTTGGGCTTGCGCCCAAGCCCCATCGTGTGCACGATCGATCGCACGCCCATGGCACATCGCAACAGCAGCCACGCGCAAATGCAGCAAGCCAAGCCACGCTTGCGCGCAGCCTGCTCGCCCGCATGCATCGCAGTAGCTACCGAAGGAGTGCTCGCTCGCTAGGCGCAAGCAAGCCCTCGTGGCGAGGTAGCGCTCGTTGGTGCGCAGAGCAGCGATCGATGGGCGACCCAGCTCTCGCCCTCGCGCGCGCGCCTCGTCATGTGCCACGCCCATCGCCCTTCGCCCATAGCACATAGCATACACGCCCAAGCTCCCTTGCCTCGTGCGCGCGCCATGCCTTGGTTGCTCGCTGCATTCGTACTGAAGGAAATAGTTCCCTTGGTCCAAGTATGCATATAATATTAAGTCTAATAAATGCGGTTCAGTATTAATTAACAAGTTAATAATTCAGTGAGATCAAGTGAGCTGAATGTCTAGCTAGAGGCCGCTTCAGTTCAAGTGGAATTAATTATATTAATCCACCGCTTACTCTTGACTGAACCCGTAGGGTCACACAAATAGTACGTAAACGGATCAAGTATTTAATGGCATTAAATACTCCATATATGGATATTCGGAATCGACGGATCTTGGTTTCAGTGGGAGCTGAGATCGTCAAAGGCAAGTAAATGAATACTCCGGAAACGATAATATTGCCGGAAACGGAAATATGGATCGTATCAGAAATATAAATATTATCCAAGTCGTAGATGTTTCCGGAAACGGAAACATGGCAACATCTACGACTTGGATAATATTTATATTTCCGATACGATCCATATTTCCGTTTTCGGCAATATCATCGTTTCCGGAGTATTCATTTACTTGCCTTTGACGATCTCAGCTCCCACTGAAACCAAGATCCGTCGATTCCGAATATCCATAGATGGAGTATTTAATGCCATTAAATACTTGATCCGTTTACGTACTATTTGTGTGACCCTACGGGTTCAGTCGAGAGTAAGCTGTGGATTAATATCATTAAATTCCACTTGAACTGAAGCGGCCTCTAGCTAGGCATTCAGCTCACTTGATCTCACTGAATTATTAACTTGTTAATTAATACTGAACCACATTTATTAGACTTAACAAAAAAGAACGATGTGCTGGATTTTCCTTCGTTTTACGTCCCATAAAAACAAGGGGGTTTTCTCATTTAGCTAACCCTGAAAATGAGACTCTTTAAAAACATTTTTACCTCATGATTGGGCTTGGCCAGGCCCAGTTACACTTTATAGCTTTGATTTCGAAAACATCTCATCTGTAGCTACTCCCAATGACAAAGTGAGGGAGTTCCTACGCCTCTTTAGATACTTCCAATGACAAAGTGAGGGAGTTTCTATACTATCCGTTGACAAATCCCAATGACACGTGAGGGATATGTCGACACTTCAAGTGATGACCCTTAAGTCAAATGTTATCACTCGGGGGCTCGTGAGACCCTCGCAAAACAAGTCACCTACACTATGGCTTGTGTGACGCACTCCGTCTAGTACTTTGACCATCGTCTCATCCTAAGACTCAGTCAAAGTGGGGGCTAACTGTAGACACCTACTTTTGTCCCCATTCCCGAAAGGGAAAGTTCGATGATGAAAACATAAATCTCCACTTGGCGACGCATCTCCTATAAAATAACGAATCTCAATCACCCTTTTCATTTCACCCGAAACCTGCTATATATAGAAACCTGCTATTTATGGAAACCTGCTAAAAATAGTAACTGCTGTAATGGGTAGTTGTTAAAAGTGGCAAGTCATAAAAGATAGAAACCTGTCAGAATTAGGTGTTGCACTCCAACATAAATCCTAAATGAGATAAAAATTACAAGAGGAATCCTATTCCTAATATGATTCGAAAATAAGAGTTACGTATTAATTAAAATCCTAACGAGCCTAGAGTTCGTAACGGGCCCAGACGCATTCCGTCATAAAGTTAATACGCGCTAAAAGACTCGGATAAGTCTCAAACACTCCGGATTCTAAGAGTCCGAATCTGACAAAGAACTCGGCCCAAACATCATTTTCAACGCCCATCCCTGGGCGCTGAAATTGCCTGGATCCCATTTTCAACGCCCAGAGCTGGGCGACGAAATCTTTAACGCCCAGCCCTGGGCGCTGAAAATACCTGGTACATGTTCTCTCCTAATTCTTCTTGGATTAGAGCTCTACAATTCTATCTTTCCACGAACTCTTTTCTATAAATATAGCCCCACATTCGAGGTGAAAGGAACACACACAATTCATATTCTGAGTATTGACTCCAACCCCTAAGCCTAAGCCTCACGCTGCGAAATTGTTCACGCGTTCTGTCGCAATCGATCCATAAATCGAACAGAACGTATCCTGTCCCAGAATTGAGATTCGTTAAATAAAGAGGAGAAATAGCAAAGTCAAAGTGGTTAGTTTTCTGAGAACCGTGACGCACCTCTCAAGGGTGCGTCGTAATGTGTCCCTTTTCGATGATTTAATTGCTTTCCTCGCCCTTTTTATGAACTGTTAAACTAACTAAATCTGATTGTTCTATCACGCCTAACAAATATAATATTTTTGGGAAATCGGATTATCATGCTAGGTCCCTTAATGCTATTTAAATCAGATAATCACGATCGAATTAGTATTATATGTTGCATATTGCTAAAATCAACTCAGATTAGTTTAATGGTTAACGCATGTCCCTTCAATTATTTATGCTGAGCTAGTAAGGATATCCTGCCTCTGGAGTTATCGACGAGCGAAGTACTCCTCTCGGTAGTTACAGTCCCCCGAACCCTCAATCTCTACCTTGCGGGTGTATGTTGAGAGATCCCCACACCAGGGATCACAAGGGAACCTACGACGGTCGTGGTCAAACATAATTGCACTCCCTTTATGTCACGATAACCGGGTTTTGTCAGTTTTTCTCATTTTCGTTAAAAACTGAATGGCGACTCCTATATTACTAGTCAATTGGGTGTAAACTCACAGGAAATCCAATTACACTTGATTTGACGAAAAGAAACGTCACACCCACGAGGGACGAGGTCACGCATTAGCCTCGTGATTTTTTGACCCCCTCACACTAAGTAAAGCGCTTTTTTATGGGCGCTTCCTTCTTTGGATAAGTCTTTTTTAGTAAAGACTATTGCCCGATCTTCTAAGTCCTCAATGACTTGGTTTACCAGGACATCTAGGGTGATATCTGTGGGGACCAAGACGAGGTCGAGGGACCTAATTACTTTATCATGGTGCACTTTCGAGGTGCACATGAGATCACAGATGGTGATTTCTGCCTTAGTCTTCTTTAAATGTCTCAGGAAAGGATCTTCGATAACCCCGACTACGGTGTTGGGCCGGGTCGGTTCGGTATTTTGCCGGACCGGGATATCGCTCGCGGGTGGTGGGCTGATATCAGGTTGATACACTCTTCCAGATCGGGTTAAGTTGTTGACCTCGATTTCCGAAGGAGGGTAGATGAAGGGTACCTCGTGCCAATCTTTGGTGAAGTAATTCCGGCGTGTGTCTTCAGCTTGGAACAAGTAGACATCACTGGTATTGTCGTCCCAAATGCCCCAGATGTTGTTATATTCATAGTTTGCTGGTAATTGGGCCAGCGGTTCCCCTTTAGGTGTTATGTAGCTCAAGGGGTAAGTAGTTGTGCACTGTAGATGATCGAGTTTTATGCAGCAGGCTCCCAGAGGACTTATGTTATTGCTGGTTTGTGCACGTTGGGCAGGGGGATGATGTTGTCTTTTATCATATCATGTATCATGTTTTTAAGGAACCAACAACTTTCAATGTTGTGGCCTTTGACTCTATGGTACTTGCAATATGTAGAGTAATCCCAATATTTGCCTTTGACTGCAGGCTGAGGTGTTAGTTCTAATGGGACCAATTTTCCTTGAGCATGGAGTCGATCGTATGCTGCTTCTAAAGTTGACCCTAGCGGGGTGAACTTTCGGCCCCTGATCCAGCGTTTGGTCCTTGATGAACCGCTTTCGATGGCGTGGACCTCTTGGGCTTGAGACTGTTCGCCTTTCTTATAAGTGTTGTTTCGAGGCGCGTATTACGGTTTTCCCGCAGCATTCTGGGTGTTCTTGAAGAGATTATCTTCAATTTTGATGTCCACGTCATAGATTGATCTCTTAAAGGAGTCCAGACCGAGGTACCCAACATGTTGTTTGTAAGCTGGGTCCAAGTTGCCAATGAACTTTTGGACTAGCTCTGGTTTGGGAGGCATCTGTATTATCGAATCGGCTTGCGCTCTCCATCGACTGAAGTAAGTTGTGAACCCCTCGTTCTTTTTCCACGAGAGGACTTCTAGCTCGCGCATGGTTACTTGGAAGTCCATTTTTGACGTGTATTGTTTGACGAAGATGTTAGTAAAGTCCTCCCAAGTGGGGAAAGTCTTAGGGTTCAGTTTATAGAACCACTGGAGTGCAGTCAATTCCAGGATAAGGGGAAGGCTGGCAGATACATGGACCTATCCACGCCTTTTAGGTTCATCGCGCTCACAAAGCTCAATAGGTGATTTACTGGATTATCTATCACCTTGAACTTGGGCAAGTCGGATTAATTGAACTTGTCTCTTAATTTTCCAGCAAGAGGTTTAGGGTCGACCGAGAAGAATTTGCTTCCCATGGTCTGTTGAAGGACCATTTTCTCAATCTTCCTCGCATTATCCTGCTCATTTTGGGCCTGAGTAGCCGTTATTTTTTAATTTTCCATGCGGAGTTGTTCCATAGCAGTGGCCATCAGCTGGACCTGTGCGGCCAAATCTTCGAGCGACCTGTGCGCCTCGTATGCTTGCCTCGTGGGTTTGCTTTCGTGTTTGCCATTAAATTATCCTTCGATACTTTATTTATCATTTCGTACTTGACGATAAATTGTCGTACGATACGATTATTCGTTTCGCCTAGCTTACGAATATACGCAACACGATATACAAATTTAAAATCCAATGTTAAATCGTATAATTATGTTTTCCGAACTAAAATCCCCAAAAGATATTAAATGAATTTCCTATTAATTTAATCCGATGATATGTTACATGCCAATGATGTGATCTTATAGGTTCAGTCAAGAGTAAGTTGTGAGCCTAATTAGGACTAGAACTCATTGATCGAAAGCATTGCTCCAACCAGCTGCTCCGATCACTTGATCTCACTGAATTAATTGTTCGAAATAAATCCAAACCTTTGGTGTTAGACTAATGCATATTGGGTGAATGACATATTTCCTTCAGCTAGTGCAGCCATTGCCTGATCTCTATAAAACACCTAACAACAAAATCACAAGAGCCAAAAATATGGTAATGCATGTGTTTCAGGAGCTAACCCACAGATGACACACACATCAGAATCATCAATTCCTATATGGTGTAGTCTGTCACAAGTTGGAAGCCTTTGGAGCATTACCAACCACAAAATGTACCTGTGTTTAGGGATCACAGTCCTTGTCCAGATGATTCCCGACCAGAATAGAGGAACACCGGGCCTGTGCAACATGTTATATACCTTTGAAATGACATATTTTTTACCAATAGGCCAAGTATTCCAGCTAAAAGACTGCTTCAGGTCTTGTTTAACCCTACATATACACTTTAAGCCCCAGTTAGAAGTCTTTGGAGCTTCAAATCCCCACCAATTATTTTGCTTAACATACACTTCATTCACCCACTTTACCTATAGAGAGTCTTGTTTCTTAGCAATGTTCCACACCAGTTTTCCTATATGGCTGCCTTATTCCATAGAAAGATGTTCCTGATCCCTAAACCTCCTGCCTTCTTTGTATCACACATTCTCTCCCATATCGCATATCCATACTTTGAACTATCTTCCTCACCTGACCACAGGAAAGTTCTACAAATAGAGATAATCTTCTTGAGCACTGTGTAGACGCCTACATTTGTCCTTAGGCCCGACACGGTGTGTTTGATGATGAAACCAAACACCGCTTGAATATGCTTTCCTAAACTTGCAACGAACGATCCATGACTGAATGACAATCCCGTAATCCAAATTTCCATTTTTAGAAACTACTATCTTTAGTAACTGCCATACATGAACATTACCTAGAATAGCAGCCACATAAGATAAAATATCTAAGTGTTTGAATCGCTTTACGATTCATCATTAGGTAAGGGTTAAGAGTTGCAGTCCAACTCGTGCTCCTAAAGGTTAGAAAACGTGATAAGGTTTGGTGAAAATATTGCCAAGACTGGTACAAGTGAAGTAAAATACCAGCGCTTGCAGGATAAGCGTCACATATTTCCATTGCTCAAACCACCAGCGCTGATTATTTCCAACGCTACAGTTTGATTCTAATATAATCACGCCAGAAGATAGAATTATCCCGCTGTCACACGAGCAGATCTGGCGCTTAGAATGCATGCGCTAGTGTGAGGGGGTCGAAAAAGCGCGAGGCTAATGCGTGACCTGTCCCTCGTGGGTGTGACGATTCTTTTTATTCAATCAAGTGTAATTGGATTTCCTGTGAGTATACACCCAATTGACTAGTAATATAGGAGTCGCCATTCAGTTTTTAACGACAATGAGAAAAACTGACAAAACCCGGTTATCGTGACATAAAGGGAGTGCAATTATGTTTGACCACGACGGCCGTAGGTTCCCTTGTGATCCCTGGTGTGGGGATCTCTCAATATACACCCGCAAGGTAGAGATTGAAAGTTCGGGGGACTGTAACTACCAAGAGGAGTAATTCGCTTGTCGATAACTCCAGAGGCAGGATATCCTTACTAGCTCAGCATAAATAATTGAAGGGACATGCGTTAACTGTTAAACTAATCTGAGTTAATTTTAGCAATATGCAACATATAATATTAATTCGATCGTGATTATCTGACTTAAATAGCATTGAGGGACCTAGCATGATAATCCGATTTCCCAAAAATATTATATTTATTAGGCGTGATAGAACAATCATATTAGGTTAGTTTAACAGTTCATAAAAAGGGCGAGGAAAGCAGTTAAATCATCGAAAAGGGACACATTACGACGCACCCTTGAGAGGTGCGCCAGGGTTCTCAGAAAACTAACCACTTTGACTTTGCTATTTCTCCTTTTTATTTAACGAATCTCGATTTATGGGACAGGATACGTTCTGTTCGATTTATGGATCGATTGCGACAGAACGCGTGAACAGTTTCGCAGCGAGAGGCTTGGGCTAAGGGGTTTTGAGTCAATACTCAGAATATTATGTGTTGTTGTGTGTTGTTTCACGTCGAAACTAGGGGCCTATTTATAGGGAAGAGCTCGCGGAAAGATAGAATTGCAGAGTTCTAATCCGCAAAGAATTAGGAAAAGAAACGTACCCAGGTATTTTCAGCGCCCAGGCCTGGGCGCCGAAACCAGAGCCAGGCGTTGAAAATAGGGTCTGGGCTGTTTCCTTTAGTCAGATTCGGATTTCTAAAATCCGTAGAGTTTGAGGTTAATTTGAGTCTCTTAGCGTGTATCAATTTGTCTGGGCCCGTTACGAACTCTAGGCTCGTTAGGATTTAAATTAATACGTAACTCTTATTTCCGAACCCTATTAGGAATAGGATTCTCGTGGTTTTCTATCTCATTTAGGATTTATGTTGGAATGCAACACCTAATTCTGAAAGGTTTCTATCTTTTATGATTTTGCCACTTTTAGAAGCTACATTTTACGGTAATTACTATTTTTAGCAGGTTTCCATAAATAGCAGGTTTCGGGTAAAATGAAATGGGGAATCGAGATTCGTTTATTTTATAGGAGATGCGTTGTCAAGTGGAGTTTTTATGCTTTCATCATCGAACCTTTCCCTTGCGGGAATGGGGACAAAAGTAGGTGTCTACAGTTAGCCCCCACTTTGACTGAGTCTTGGAGTAAGACGATGGTCAAAGTATTAGACGGAGTGCGTCGCACAAGCCATGGTATATGTGACCTGTTTTGCGAGGGTCTCACGAGCCCCCGAGTGATAACATTTGACTTAAGGGTCATCACTTGAAGTGTCAACATATCCCTCACGTGTCATTGGGATTTGTCAACTGATAGTATAGAAACTTCCTCACTTTGTCATTGGAAGGATCTAAAGGTGCGTAGAAACCCCCTCACTTTCTCATTGGGAGTAACTACAGATGTTTTCGAAATTAAAGCTGTAAAGTGTAATTGGGCCTGGCCAAGCCCAATCACGAGGTAAAACGTTTTTAAAGATTCTCATTTTCAGGGCTGGCTAAACGAGAAAACCCCCTTATTTTTATAGGATGTAAAACGAAGGAAAATTCAGTACCCTTGTTTTTATAGGAAGTAAAACGAAGGAAAATCCAATAAAAGTTATCGCTGCAGCGACTAAGGACCTGCGTTGTTAGTGACGCAGACCCCGCCCCCTGAAGGTGGGCGAGCCTGTCCTCTGAGGGGGACCCCCCGTCCGATAAAAGTGGACGAATCTGTTTGATGTTTATGAAAATAAGGACCTACGCGGTTTGTGACGTAGACCCCGCCCGCTGAAGGTGGCGAACCTTGTCCGCTGAGGGTGGACACCCCGTCCGCTGAAGTGGACGAATCTGTTTAAATTTTTTTTGAAAATAAGGACCTACGCGGTTTGTGACGTAGACCCCGCCCGCTGAAGGTGGCGAACCTTGTCCGCTGAGGGTGGACACCCCGTCCGCTGAAGTGGACAAATCTGTTTTGAAATTTTATTTTGTTTTTTTTTTTTTTGAAAATAAGGACCTACGCCACTGAAGGTGGCGAGCCTATTTTTAATTTGAAGTTTTTATTTCTTTCGAAAACTGAGGACCTGCGCGGCTAGTGACGCAGACCCCGCCTGCTGAGGGTGGGCGAGCCCATTTTGAATTTCTTATTTTGCCTATGTAGAAGGGCTTTTGTGATTACAACCTGTTGGTGGGTCGTAATATTTCCTGATTAGATGTGTCCTATAAGTGGGTCCACATTGTGTATATTTTTGTTTAACAATATTTTTTGAGATATCCAAACATGTTATGGTGCGTGGCGCAGTCTGGGAATGTGATTTTGATTGCACGCTTTGTTGGAGTCCACTTTTCGCGAGCCCCTAAGTGTTGGGGCTCGTTGGTTGTTTTTCGCGTCTTGTAATCATGTTTGGGGTCACGCTCGTATGTGCGAGCGATCTCCTATAGTAGTGTGCTATTTTAGTTAAGCCGTGGAGTGCGACTTTAGCTTTCAGGTGACATCCGGTTTCGGCTTGGCCCGGATTATCCCTTTGGCAGACAGACATTTTCTACTTGGAAAACCAATGACTACATATTTTTGGTGTTTCGAAGAATGACCATGATATTTAACTTGCTTTTTATTTTTTTGAAAAGTGTACATGAGCGTTTTCTGAGATGAGTCTAAGTTTCGACCAAGTTTCACTGTTATTAATTTTTTTTGCTTATTTGGGAGCTAAAGGTGCTTTGGGGTTGATCTTACCTGCAATAGGGCCTCGTGTTTTACCAACACGGTCTTAAGTCCTTTCCTATTCCGTGATTTTGTGAAATCTGGGCCTTGGGCTGCATTTTCAGCGCCCAAGCTCAGGCGTTAAAAATTTCGGCGCCCAGAGGTGGGCGCTGAAAGTTCTTTCCTGGTAATATTTGATTTTTGGATTTCTAAACACGTTTCCGAATGGGATCAGGATGTTTATTGGGTGCGTTCAGCTATATATAGGGGCTAGGTACGTCCTTATTTTCCACCACTATCAAATTCTTTCTCTCTTTTTTTTTTGCTGTGCTCTAATTATTTACTGGTTTTGCCATGTCGATCCCTACTTTCTCACTCCAACGGACTGTTAGGCGTTGGCTACGAGCCCTTACTCCCATAGAAAAAGCTTTGTTAAAAGAATACCACTTAGAGGCACTTTTAGGCTTACAACAAATTAATATTGATTATAATTTTCTGCATGCTGCCCTAAACTTTTGGGACTCCGATCATCATGTTTTTTCCTTTCGGGGCAATGAAATATGTCCTTTGCCTGATGAATTTGCTGCGATCCTTGGTTATCCTACTAATGCTACTCCTGTTACCCCTGGCACTATTGAAGAGGGTAAAACAACCATAAGGGCTTTCCTAGGGCTAGATGATAACATGTTTGCTGAACTTGTTGTAGACGATAAGGTTAACTTGGCAAAGCTCGTAAAACATCATTTTAGGCCTAGTAAGAATATGACCGAACAAAAATTGAACATTCGAGCCCTTGTATTTTGCTTGTTGAATCATTATTTGCTGTCGAATAATAATGGTGAGTTCGGTGACATAAGGCTGATCCCCTTGATTAGCCAGATGGAAAGTTGCTATTCTATTATGCCGTTGGTTGTTGCTAAGACTTTGCTGAGTGCGGATGAGCTGAAGAAGGATGCCAAATCCGAAATTTTTAAGGGAAGCCCCCTATTACTGCAGGTAATCTACTTTTTTTTTTTTTTTTTTTTGCCTGGGGCTGAGTTTCAGCGCCCAGGGCTGGGCGTTGGAATATTCGGCGCCTGGTCCTGGGCGTTGAAACTGCGCCCCAGGAACCGTTTTTTCTTTCTTTTCATTCTTTTGATTCGATTGTACCTGTTTTTGCAGATTTGGCTTGCGGAACGGCTTAGACTTTTGGAAGCTCCTGCCGATCCTAAACATTATCGCCCTATAGCTTTGGGTAACCGAAAATACTTGCACCAAGGCCAGGACGAGGCCGAATCGACCTCCTTTTTTACTTACGGCATTTGTTCTATTAAGTGGGTGGTACCATGGTGGGGTTTGACTACTATGACAGGGGGGTCTGATGTATCGGTTTATATTTCTTGGTTGGGACTATCTTGTCCCATTTATATTTTCCCTTACCGAGTCATGCGTCAATATGGTTTAAGGCAGACTATCCCCTTTTCTGATACGGTACCACCTAAGGTAGCGACCTTTGCTCAAACACGGGTCTTAGCGTGGGCTAGGTATTATGATGGTCTCCCGCGTTGGGCTGTAGCTACAAATGGGTTTGTGGGTCTTTCTGAAAACTATAAGTTGTGGATGAGTTCCGATGATAAGGATGTGAGGACCGAGGCTCGTAATGGGGCGCCGGCTGAGCTTTTGATACCTCGTATTCGTGTTAAGTATGAGGGTCCTGATTCTGCCAGACCTCGTACCTATAGTTTTAAGACTGTGAAAGCTCGTCCTGATCGAAAGCGAAAGGAAGTTCTTTCCCGTTCCAGTGTCAGGCCTAAAAAGGTGCCTAACATGAAGGGGCCTGCTGTTGTTAAAAGAAATGCAAGCTCTCGCGGAGATCGTCGCCGGAACAATGTATGGGTTAGGAAGGCTCAGCCGCCTGTAGAAACAGTGGCTGGTCCAGTCGATGATAGTAATCCTTCTCCCACCACTGTTTGTGCCCTTGAGGCTGAGCAGGCTATAACTGAGAATGTTTCTAAAACTTTGGCATCTTTGGAAGTTAGTGTCCAGGAGCCAGTTCTTATGGAGATTGATATTGGGGCAGCGCAGAAGACTATGGGGATGGATCCTGCGAACATTGCTCTCTTCAAGACTTTATTTGATGATCTGGAAGAACTAGAGTAGTGTAGTTCTTTGCTAGGGTGTAGGTGCCTTCTATTTATTTCAGTTGTGTTTGTTTTTATTCCTAGCACTTTGTTTTCCTTCTTATTATATTTAAATAAAGGCATATTTTTAGTTTCCATTCAATTTTGTTTATATGTCTAACACTTTTTTACACAAAGAATATAATTTTGTTATTATTATTTGGACCGAATCCTTGGTAAGGATTGCCTACGTATCTTGTCAGAATCAGGTCGCGCGTAGTTCTTAGCTTTAGAATAAGTTCTAGTATGCCGGATCTCGGTAGATATGTCCTGAAGTGGAAACATATTACTTAATCGGTCAAATGAGTGAAGTATTTGCCATTATTTTCATCTGCCGTTTTCCATAGGTTGCGTAAAATTCGACCAATTTGTTGGTAAACCTATTTGGATACCCACTGTACCCCCCAAGTGTTCGTTATTTTTCCGTTGTGTGCGGATAAAATGACGAGCACTTTTCGAAAAAAGGAAAACTTTGGCAGGCAGAGAGTTTCAACGCCCAGGCTGGGGCGTCAGAAATTTCGGCGCCCAGCTCTGGGCGCTGAAAATAACTTGGGCGGTCAATTTTGACGTTTTGCTTCACATGTTCTTGTGTTTATTTCTATTTCGTTTTTTGTGCCTTGATATTTTGATTCATAGTTAAAGTTAATTTTGAGGCTGTTTTGGAGGTTTTTTTACTGTTAGCGTGAAACGCATTTTTGTCCAGATTAATTTTTTCTATTGGTGACTCAAAACAGTTTTGAAAATGGAGTTAGGGTGCGGAACTTATGAAGATCTTTGTGGAGGGTATGATGGAATCTTATGTGAAAGCTGTTGGTGGATTCTACGTTTTATGAATTTATTTTTTGGTAACATTTGCATTTGTTTTGAATTTTTGATTTCTTTTTGATTTTGGGTTGCATGGGTTGGCTCTCATGATGACATTGGTTGGCTTTTTAGGTTTTGAGGATGGGATAGTGTGGTTTATTTTGTGGGTTTCGGGAACTGGTTCACATGGCATTATTTCAAAACCGAGTGGGCTTTGTTTGTTGGGCCTATAGTGGGCCGCTTCTTTATTTTTTATTTTGCAAGTACATTTGGTGTTTATTTAGTGTTAGAATAAAATTTTTAGGAGAAATATTACGCCTTTATTGATTTGGAAAGTAAGGAAAACACACTGAAATAAAACTGACCCATATTCTAAAGGGCCTTATGACCATCTAAAGTCTCTATTATTTTTTCTATCAATCTAAAGAACTACTAGGCGCTTTTTACTAATGGTGCCCTATGCTCAAGCCTGGGGTTTAGTCTCATAAAACTTTGGTCCTTCACCGGTACTCATCTTGAATTCAATTCCTTTTGCGTTGACCCACTGATATATCTTCACCCATCCGTTCTCGATCTTTTCTAGTGTTGATGCAGGAGCGATTAACCGGGTTGGATCGAAACCTTCATCTTGTAGAGCTAGGGTAGTCATCACAGTCTCGTCCTCCATAGGCCTCGATTCGTTAAACAATGTCCATAAAGCCTGGTTGTCCAATACTTCAGCTGTTTTAGTCTTGGTGAGGTGGGGTGCCTCATCTAAGGTGTGGCAGTCATGGAAAATTTCAAATTCGGGTTTTAGCAGGCCATCCTGAACGAAGGGTTCAGGGAAATCACAGCATGGGTGTTCTTCTCCTTCCCGAACAAACATCCCGTTAAGGGTCCTTTGATATGGGGGAAGGAGGGTGGTTTGTTTGGTTTTGTTAAGGCGTAGCCTAGATAGGCGGTCAGCAATATCTTCCTCCGTTGGTTCATAGCCTAAGCCAAAGGGAGTAGATTTGTCGGGAAAATGATGGAATGTGCATTCCTTCTTCCTTATGCCCAATGGGGTTCCTGGGAAATAACCTTGAGCCAACAACATTCTAGGGATGACTCGGGATGCATGCGGGTCTAGGAATGCTGGATCATAATCTTCGATGAACTGGATTGCTTCTTCCACTTGAAACCCATAAAGGTCATCTGCAGTTTCGGCTGTTCCCACCATAGTACAACTGACGTCGAGAGGAGGGGCGCGGATTTCTAGTATTACCCCGTTATGGTTAAGTTTAACCATTTGGTGCAAGGTAGAAGCCACACCTCCTAAGTCATGGAGCCAAGGTCGCCCCAAGAGGAGGTTGAAAGTGGGCTTGATTTCAATTATTTGAAACTCCGAGGTGCGTGCCACAGGCCCAGTTTGTATGGTAAGGTTGATTTTTCCCAACACAGGCCTTCGGGAGTTATCATAAGCTCGTACCCCTTGTGAGGAGGTTTGGAAGTCATCGCTTCCTAGCCCCAAGCAATGGGCGGTTCGCAATGGGCAGACATTAACCGCCGAACCATTATCTACGAGCGCTAGGGGGATGTTTTGTCCTTTGCATCCAACCACTAAGTAAAGGGCTTTATTGTGAGCACCCCCCTCTTTGGGTAAGTCTTTATCAGTGAAAACTATGGCTTTTTCTCCGGCATCTCTTGTGACATGGCTAACCAATGAGTCAAGTGTGATATCTGTGGGTACTGAAATGAGGTCAAGTGAGCGAATAAGCCTTTCGCGATGTTCCTTTGAAGTGCACATAAGATCCCATATGGTAATCTCAGCCTTGGTTCTTTTCAGTTGTTTCAGGAGAGGATTTTCAATGACTTCTGCGACGGTGGCGTGCCGCCCTTTCTCAGGAGTTTGCCTAACCGGGATGTCGCCCATAGGAGGTGGGTGAATATCCGGTTGGTATATCCTTCCGGATCGGGTGAGGTTGTCGACCTCGGGTGTAATATCCCAATATTTTATAATTTCGTATAATATATTTTATAGTCAAAATATAATTATATCCGTTTTTAGCTAGTCCCTTTTAATATTTTCAGAAATTTAAAAACGCTATTTTAAAATTAGTAGGACTCTTATTACGAGCACCTATATATAACTCTTTAAACCTAATTATTTTATGTAAACCTTGTGCAGCCGTAATTTCACCCTAGCTAACAAATCCTCTTCATTCATTATATATTAGTTGTGTATTACCTCACATCTAACCCAATAACTTTAGCAACCATTGATTTTCATCATACTGATCTATCATATTGATTATTTGGTTATCAAAAGCATACAAGAAAATTTGAGCACACTGTCACCGTAAGATGATCATCTCGCTACCCCGCACGCACCTGAGTGTGTGTGTTCATTGCGTACATTATCGTATATTAATTTCGGGAAGGTAATCACGCACACTTAGTCTCTTTAAATTATTCGTAATTAAGTATTGATTATTATATATAATCATGTATAGGTCTTTGGAGTTGTTTGTTATATATAGTATAAATCTTATGTCTAATTATAAGTGAATAATGTGATAACGTGTATTAGATAAATGCTCAACTCATGGATAATATTGTTGAGTTAGATTTCTTATTATATTAATCACTATTATTTTGTATATGTGTAGATATCTAAGGGTCTGGTTTATTTGTGGATTGATATTGGAAATTTGGATTGGGTCAATCTATATATTCTAGAGTTTTAGATCGTTATAGAGTTTCTTGGCTTTATTAATTAATAGTTAGTAATCACACTTAGTCCCTTCTAATTGTTCGTGTATATTATTAGTTGTAATCACACGCACCTAGTCTATTTAGTTATTTATTTATATTAATTACTGAGTTATTTATATATATTAATTATTATGTGTACTCTCGTAAAGTTAGAAGTTGTTACATATATTATATGTGAAGTTTGCTTAATTGATTTATCAATGAGATCTTTGTACATGACTTAGATTATTTTGCCTTTGATATATGCTTATATGGGTTACAGCTGCATTGTTTATATGTTAACTTCTAATACTTGATGAAGTGAATTAGCATAGTAGCCGTATAAGATTGAGACTGTAATGCTACAAGTGTTTTATATTGTACCATACGTCTAATTCTATTAGTCTCCGAGCTTAACGCTATACAACATTATTTTTATGGAAATTTAGATTAATCATTTTGGGATGATAATTGATCATCTTGTAGTACAATTTCTCTTAAGATAATATATGAACCGGTTGGAAAGCACATTGTGCTTTATTATTTGGTCGGAGCCATAAGCACGACCCTAGGCTTAATCTACTCTATTGAGTTAAAAACACTCAATGGGGGTGTGCACACTTAAAGACTAAGACCTGTTTGGTGGTTACATCCAATAGTCCAATACTATTGGGTGGTGGACTAGATTCACATTTTTCTGGTGGTTACATCCAATAGTTTAATATATACTAATGGGTGGTGGACGCGATCCACATCTCTCTGGTGGTTACATCCAATAGTTCAATATATACTATTGGGTGGTGGACTCGATCCACAATACTCAAATGGTGAACTTATAAGAAATTAAAAATAAACCCTTATTACTTATGGTTATATATACTAGTTTTATAAGAATTGTTTATCAATTTGTACTTATGTGTTTGTTAAATTATTATTATTATTATTATTATTATTATTATTATTGTTATTATTATTATTATTATTTATTATTATTATTATTATTTATTATTATTATTATTATTATTATTATTATTATTTATTATTATTATTATTATTATTATTATTATTATTATTATTATTATTATTATTATTATTATTATATGTCTGCTTATTCAATAAGCGTTGATTACTCAGCTTTTGCTGACGTGTGTGTTTATTTGTTATGTGTGTTTGCGGCCATGTCTTTTTCTTATGGTGGCCCTGCGACGATCCTTTTGGAATTTGTCCACTATGGTGAGCAGTCAAGATTGACTGGAGCGGATGGATCGTGAAAGATGCAATTACAAGTTGAAAGAGCTCAATATTATCGTTTTGTCTTGTATGACCGTTTAATACTTTTAGTTTAAATAGACCACCTAGTAATCGAGTTGTAATAGTTTGAGTATTGTAAGCCTTAGCACTTGACAATGTGATCAAGTGTGGCGGTGATACCTCCGATTTAGGTGTAAGCTTCCGCAAATTTATTATAAAGTCTTTTATATTCTTATTTATTTATAGTTAGTATATCGGGGGTGTTACAAAATGGTATCAGAGCCTATTCGGTCTTGGATTAACACACAGGGATCTTCATATCCCAGTGTCTGGTTTGAGTTGTCTAGGATTAAAATGACTAATTAGGAGTTAAGTTATAATCTGTTTAATTGAAGAGACTATCTCTTTCTACGTGTTAGCTATGTGATTCTTGTAATGATTCTATATGACTAGTTTTGAGTTCGAGGACGAACTCCTTTTCTTTAAGGGGGATAGTATGTAATACCCCTAATATAATATTGGCATGAAATATATATTTTTAAATAGTAAGTTTTTGTTGATTTTACTTTAAAAGTAAGAGTGTCAAAGTATTAAAATTTCAAACATTAAGTTTCGGGACGAAATTTCTTTTAGGGAGGATAGATTGTAATACCCTGTATTTTTATAACTTTAAGTTTCGGGACGAAACTTCTTTTAAGGGGGATAGATTGTAATATCCCAATATTTTATAATTTCGTATAATATATTTTATAGTCAAAATATAATTATATCCGTTTTTAGCTAGTCCCTTTTAATATTTTCAGAAATTTAAAAACGCTATTTTAAAATTAGTAGGACTCTTATTACGAGCACCTATATATAACTCTTTAAACCTAATTATTTTATGTAAACCTTGTGCAGCCGTAATTTCACCCTAGCTAACAAATCCTCTTCATTCATTATATATTAGTTGTGTATTACCTCACATCTAACCCAATAACTTTAGCAACCATTGATTTTCATCATACTGATCTATCATATTGATTATTTGGTTATCAAAAGCATACAAGAAAATTTGAGCACACTGTCACCGTAAGATGATCATCTCGCTACCCCGCACGCACCTGAGTGTGTGTTCATTGCGTACATTATCGTATATTAATTTCGGGAAGGTAATCACGCACACTTAGTCTCTTTAAATTATTCGTAATTAAGTATTGATTGTTATATATAATCATGTATAGGTCTTTGGAGTTGTTTGTTATATATAGTATAAATCTTATGTCTAATTATAAGTGAATAATGTGATAACGTGTATTAGATAAATGCTCAACTCATGGATAATATTGTTGAGTTAGATTTCTTATTATATTAATCACTATTATTTTGTATATGTGTAGATATCTAAGGGTCTGGTTTATTTGTGGATTGATATTGGAAATTTGGATTGGGTCAATCTATATATTCTAGAGTTTTAGATCGTTATATAGTTTCTTGGCTTTATTAATTAATAGTTAGTAATCACACTTAGTCCCTTCTAATTGTTCGTGTATATTATTAGTTGTAATCACACGCACCTGGTCTATTTAGTTATTTATATATATTAATTACTGAGTTATTTATATATATTAATTATTATGTGTACTCTCGTAAAGTTAGAAGTTGTTACATATATTATATGTGAAGTTTGCTTAATTGATTTATCAATGAGATCTTTGTACATGACTTAGATTATTTTGCCTTTGATATATGCTTATATGGGTTACAGCTGCATTGTTTATATGTTAACTTCTAATACTTGATAAAGTGAATTAGCATAGTAGCCGTATAAGATTGAGACTGTAATGCTACAAGTGTTTTATATTGTACCATACGTCTAATTCTATTAGTCTCCGAGCTTAACGCTATACAACATTATTTTTATGGAAGTTTAGATTAATCATTTTGGGATGATAATTGATCATCTTGTAGTACAATTTCTCTTAAGATAATATATGAACCGGTTGGAAAGCACATTGTGCTTTATTATTTGGTCGGAGCCATAAGCACGACCCTAGGCTTAATCTACTCTATTGAGTTAAAAACACTCAATGGGGGGTGTGCACACTTAAAGACTAAGACCTGTTTGGTGGTTACATCCAATAGTCCAATACTATTGGGTGGTGGACTAGATTCACATTTTTCTGGTGGTTACATCCAATAGTTTAATATATACTAATGGGTGGTGGACGCGATCCACATCTCTCTGGTGGTTACATCCAATAGTTCAATATATACTATTGGGTGGTGGACTCGATCCACAATACTCAAATGGTGAACTTATAAGAAATTAAAAATAAACCCTTATTACTTATGGTTATATGTACTAGTTTTATAAGAATTGTTTATCAATTTGTACTTATGTGTTTGTTAAATTATTATTATTATTATTATTATTATTATTATTATTATTATTATTATTATTATTTATTATTATTATTATTATTATTATTATTATTATTATTATTATTATTATTATTTATTATTATTATTATTATTATTATTATTATTATGAGAAACCACCAAAACGTTACAAGCTTAACAAGCTACAAAGATCAAGTAAACTACAAGAAGTTGGTGGGGAGCCGAGATACAATCTGGGCCCCCACTCCTCTAGCTATGGCGAACCCGATCCTGCTGAAAATGTGGGCAGCTGCCCGTGCCCCTATGTCTTGAGCCCTGGAGTACGTCTGGACCCGCTTCAGCAACGAAACAGCCCCTTTCTCCAACTCCCCAAAAGAAGAGAAGGAAAAAGGAAAGAAACCGTAACCCAAAGCCCTACAACGTGCCGCATACTTAACCTGCTTCCGCTGCGCAGCAACCGCCACAACCCGACCCGGAACGAAGTCTGACAACCCAGATTGCGTCATAGGTGAAGACCCAGTCAAGTCAACACACACATCTACACCGCCATCCCAAGAATAAAGCAATATATCTGCAGGACGAAGAGCTCCATCACTCTCACTAGTCAGCCCAACATCAACCTCCTTTCGAGCAGAAATCCCCGACCGATAGCAAATATCCAAAAGGGTATCACGAACAACATTATGTCGATGTTTGATACCCACGATCCCAGCACAAGACACAGCATGATCCCCATAAATATCCCCATCGAAAACCCGAGAGCAAGCAGAACACGGCGTCGAATCAGAGAACAACGGAATACCCAACCGATAGCAAAGAACCGAACGATAAGTCTTACCGTTCATAGTCTGGCCTAAACCCGAGATGGGGACTGCCCGCAACCAAGCTGAGGAGTGATCCCCCTGCTGGGATTTCCAAAGGGCAACATGACGCGAAGATAAGGAGTAGGCGGATACCGCATCAGCAGTAACCTTCGTGAAATATATGTCTGCCAATTTCTTCATGAGAGTGGGGGCAGCGATTTCACTAGGGCTACTCATAAGGTCGCTCTCCACGGTCCTATTGAAAAGACCAAGAGCATCATCAAAGGCCGACCCCGGACCATCAACACCTGAAAGCCGAAGAAGCGAATCCTGCAAACCAGAAGACTGCAAACGGGATGCAAGAAAAGCATAATGCCGAACATCACCAGCTGAATAAACACCCAATCCTCCATACGAATAAGGCAAGGTAGCAAGACGCCATTGCCAGTCACCGAACCCAGGTCCCGAAGCAGTCACGATACGCTCTAAAGAAGCCCGAAGAGCCACATCAAAAGATACTTGGGCCGCTTCAAAAAGATGAGGTGGACAAGTGCGCATAGCAAAATAGAGTTTAGAAACTCCAGTGCACGCACGAAGAAGCAACAACTCACACTGGGGATCATTAAGCTTAGCTACAGCATCCATCAACACAACAGTCTTCGACACCCGCCGCAAAACCAACTCCTTACAAAAAGAGGAATCCGTACTGACTGGACCACCAAGCAACTTAACACCAAGCGCGGGACGAGCAATACCAGTAGGAAAGACACCCTCTAGACGACTGCGTGGGTCCTCCGAAGGCCAGAAAACCTCTGTCTTCTCAACATTAACATGGAGACCTAAATGAGGACCCTCCTCCAAAATCAACTCCAAGACCTTTCCAACCACCAAACTGTCACCAACGATAGTGCCATCATCCAAGTACCACGCCTGCAGAGATAGATCAAAAGAGTCCCTGATTCGACACACCAATGGATGTAGAACCAAAGAAAATAGCAAAGGGCCGAGAGGATCCCCTTGCTGCACACCTTGACAAGACCACAAGGTATGCTCCCCATAATACAACCGTGCTGGAGAAGAGTAGCAGAATTCAACCCAACGCGAAAGAGCAGGACAATGTAGCCGAACCTCACGCAACAAAGCCGAACGATCAACCAAATTGAATGCATTCTGAAAATCCACCAATAACATAGAGAGGCCAACATCGGCCCCACGAGCCTCAACCAAACGATTGACAGCATGGAGAATAGCCTCACCACCTGCTGGAACCCCAACTCCAAACTGAAGCCCCCCAAAGTAGTTCCCTAAACGCGGACCAATCATAGCAGCCCCAACCTTATAAACAAGACGCCTCCAAATAGTGCCCACAGCAATAGGCCGAATACCACCACCCGGCTTAACAAGTGGCGTAAGAGGAGCACTAGCAATATATCCACCAAGCTCAGCAGGACACTTTCCAGCAAGAAAGAGATTAACTACCTGAGTGATAGAGTCCACCAACTCATCAGAAACAGCTACAGCAGCACCACCCAAGCAATCCAAAAGGTGTTGAGCACGCAAGCCATCTCTACCGCACGAAGTACCACGCGGAAAGCCCCTAATCTGCTCCAACACAACAGTGGAGGAAGCAGTAAGGTGATGATCAACTGGGATATCCGGAAAGGTAGGTTCTGGAACTGAAGGGTGCTTTGCTTGCAAATCAGCAAGAGTAGCATCATTGTAAGGGGCAAGACCTGAGGACGAAAGAACTCTAACGGCAGCCGTGTAGTGACCGTCAGAAATTTTTCTCTTGCATTGCTTAATATTACGCTCCGCCAAATCATGGTCGTCGTCAACATCCAATAGAGGGGGAGACACGCTAGCCAATGTGTCCATAACAAGCTGCTCAGAACCACCAGGCACACCCCAAGAACGAATAGCAGCGGTGATACTCTCTTCCTGACGACGACGCCTAACACCGGATGAACACTCACGATTACTCCGCGGAGAAAAAGTCGTGAGGACACAAAGAGGTAACACGAGCAACTGAACCCAACAAGCGATGTCATCTTATCTGCAAATCACCTTATCAAGCGCCCCTTTCAGAACCCGCGAAAAACCCAAACGACATTTGGGAGGGATGGATTTCACAGAACGCAACCGCTTAGACAACAAAGAGTCTAGAAGAGCAACATCAAAAGAAAAATGATGTTCCCGAGGCGCATCAGAAGAAGGCAGCTCGGAAGTAGGAGCTAGGGGTTTTTGAATACCATAGAGAATAAAACGGGGAATACCATCCCCAGAATCAGGAGGGTCCACAAAAACAGTACTAGAACCACTGCCATGTCGACACCTAGTACGATGAGTATGAGTCTTGAAACAATCTCCACATAGCCAAATTCCCATACGACGAAAGGTCACCTCAGCCGAAGTAAAAACCTGCAAATTGGTAGTAAGGGAATGACGGGTAGCATCCCGCACACCAAAGCAACAGTGACGATCCCGTAAGTGAGTGAGCAGAGAACTCCTCACCAAACCACGCCCACCTCCATCCTGGCACCCGCTAAGTCCCACAAAAGGGCAATGAAACTTCTCCACGGAAGCCGCCATATCACGTGGAAAGGTTATCCTAAATAAATAAGTCAACCAAAGGCAATGGAGTACACAACGAACTGCCCCAAACAGCACACTGCAACACAAACCACACGCAAACCAAACAACCGAAATGACCGACAAACCACTGCAACCCACACTGCAACAATCCCACGCCGCCGGCGAACCAACGAACAAAACGATCCCTATAAACTGCCTTAAAGCACACTTGAAACCGCCGACCAGAGACCAACAAAAACACCGGAAACCAAACAAAAGCACGCCTGAATAACACTGTCGTCGCAACAATCACTGTCGGCGACCAAAAGCGATCAATAACACCAGAAAAGTTATACCGCCGGACAAAAAACTCTGAGCCCTACCCAAAAACCGCCGTAGAATTCGCCTGAAACTGCACCGGAAAACACCCAAAACTGCACCGAAAACTGTGGAAAACGCCTGGAAAACCGCCCAAAACTGCAACGAACACGCCTGGAAAACGCAATGGAACTGCACCCGCAAATTGCACCTGAAATTCGCACAAACCACCTGATTATGACCTGAAAATGACGCCTGAAAATGCTGTGCCCACAACAACCTGATGCCGCCGTGAACTGCCTGAATTTAGGCCGGAAAAGCCACCGGATTATACACGCAGGCGGTGCCCTAAACACCCACCCATTATCGCCTAATTTGAGAGGATTACCGAAATTCGCACAAAATTATTATTATTATTATTATTATTATTATTATATGTCTGCTTATTCAATAAGCGTTGATTACTCAGCTTTTGCTGACGTGTGTGTTTATTTGTTATGTGTGTTTGCGGCCATGTCTTTTTCTTATGGTGGCCCTGCGACGATCCTTTTGGAATTTGTCCACTATGGTGAGCAGTCAAGATTGACTGGAGCGGATGGATCGTGAAAGATGCAATTACAAGTTGAAAGAGCTCAATATTATCGTTTTGTCTTGTATGACCGTTTAATACTTTTAGTTTAAATAGACCACCTAGTAATCGAGTTGTAATAGTTTGAGTATTGTAAGCCTTAGCACTTGACAATGTGATCAAGTGTGGCGGTGATACCTCCGATTTAGGTGTAAGCTTCCGCAAATTTATTATAAAGTCTTTTATATTCTTATTTATTTATAGTTAGTATATCGGGGGTGTTACATCGGGCTCCTGAGGGGTGGTGTCAATGAGAGTATACCCGGGCCAAGTTTCAGTGAAGAGGTCCTGGCCCGGGACTTGAGATAGGTAAATATCTTCAGCATCATCGTTCCACACACCGCACACTTCCCCCTCGATTCGATCCATAGGTACCACAGCGAGTGGTGCACCTTGAGGTGTAATATACACCGTGGGGTAGAAATTTTCTGGTTGGTCGAGAGAGATGTGACAAGAGCCGAGTGGGCTCTTGTTGTTGTTGGGTTTGCCAACGTTAGGGAGAGGTATTACTTCATCCTCTATCATGTCCTGGATCGTATGTTTTAGATGCCAGCAGTTTTCAGTGTCATGCCCATTTCCTTGATGGAATTTGCAGTAAGTACCTTCGACCCAATATTTGTTTTTGACAGGAGGGTCACGGGTGGGGCCTATAGGTCTCAACTTTCCTTGATTGGTTAGTCTTTCAAAGGCTTGTACCAAAGTTGACCCGAGTGGGGCAAACTTTCGGTCTCGGACCCATCTTACAGGGTATCTTCGGGCGGGAGCCTCTTCTACAGCATGGACTTCTTGGGCTTGGGGTGCGTTACCCCGATTATAGGTGTTGGTCTTATATGCAGGTTTGCTCTGTATGGTTTTGGCGAGGTCGTCCTCGATTTTTATTCCCACATCATAAACCCTTTTGAAAGTGTCGAGTGCCAGGTACCTAAGGTGTTGTCTGTAAGCCGGGTCCAAGTTGTCAATGAATTTTTGGACCAATTCTGGTTCGGGAGGCCTATTGATTAGCTGGGCCGCCTGGTCCCTCCATCTAGCAAAGTAGATTGTGAAACCCTCATTTTTCTTTTGGAAGAGAACTTCCAGCTCGCGCATGGTGACTTGGAAATCCATGTTCGACGAGTATTGCTTGATGAAGACATTGACAAAGTCTTCCCAAGTGGGGAAGAGCTTAGGGTCCTGGTGATAGTACCATTTGAGCGGCACAGGTTCCAAGGACAAAGGAAAGGCAGGTAGGTACATGGACTTGTCCACGCCTTTCAAGTTCATGGTATTCACAAAGCTCAGTAGATGATCACGGGGGTTATCCGTGGCCTTGAACTTTGGTAAGTCAGATGAACTGAACTTTTCTGGTAATTTGCCAGAAAAACGTTCAGGCTCGAGAGAGAAGTATTTGCTCCCCATGGTTTGCTGTAGGACCATTTTTTCAATCCTCTTCTCGTTTCCGAGGTCATTTTTGGCTTGCGCAGCCGCTAAGGCTTCATTTTCCATTTTCAGTTGGCCCATGAGTTGGGTCATTTGGACCATCTGGTCTCGCAAATCTTCGATGGACATGTTTGGAGGTGCGAATCGAGGTTGGGGAAGCGGAGATCCTTGAAATGAGGGACGACGGACGGAGCTTGGAGTTACTAGACTTGGTGTTGGTGATGTATCTTCGATACGCACTAGCCGTTGATTCCCTGATCGGCACCAAGTGGCAGGACCAGTCCTAGGCATAAGATAAGCTAAAGTTTAGGTTCCCAAAGTTTCAGGCATTACTTAGTCTAGACTTCGACTCTCTACATTGGTTTTTCACTTTTTCGCTCTGTCTTCTGTCGGTACACTTTTTTGGGGTTTTTTTTGGTCATTCTTCGGATTTTCGAAACACTTGCCTGTGTGACATTCATAGTTGTTAGCATGTTCGGTTTTGGTGCCGAGCATTGCCGTCGTAGGAGGCCTAACGACGACACATAGAGTTATTAATTTTTCGCGAGTCGCCTTTTGAAATCGAGTGCTTTTCTTACGCCCTCGTAGCAATTCTTTTGATGAATATTTTTTGTGCTACGTACTTTCTTTTTGCTTGGGCACCGAGGCTGCTGCGCCTGACCAGAAAGTCAAGCAGCAACTTCAGCGCCCAGCAGTGGGCGTGAGAAATTTTGGCGCCCAGCCAGGGGCGTTGAAAATGCGTCCCTGGCTGGTTCTCGTTTTCTGTTTTCTGTTTATGCGACTTCGATTTGCGTGCTTTCCTATTAAAGTCCTTTACGCGTGACAGCGTTTGTGGGATTCGTTACAGGCCATCCTGAGCGTCGCTTGTTTTGTGGCGATCATTCGGGTTTGCGGAACACGTGCTTCGGTATAACCCTTTGGCAAATTAGTCTATGAATGTTTGGGCAATTTTTAAGGTCATTGGTTTTCTAGGATAGTTTGTCACACAATCACATATTTCGCTACACATAACTACATTACAAACATGGATTTGAAAATTAAATATGCCACGTAGTTTATGATAGGCTTCTATGGGTAGTTTATTTGCGCCTGGCTTGGTACCGCTTCTATCGTAGATCCAACACATGCCCCGGTCGAGGTAGTGTCTTCAACAGACGAATTTCGCTCAAGAGGCCAACCCGCAAGTGCAAGCCAAGGGGGCATGCAGGCGAGAGGGACCTAATGGGCGAGCGATTGGGTTCGGGATAGGTGTACTACCTGCACAAGTACCGAGTGGGAAACATGCGCGGCGTATGCACCCCCCTATTGGCGAAAAGGTATCCTTAGTCCTAACTCCCGAGGGAGCCGAGATTCGTTATGATGTTCTGCCCGTTCACATTAATATGCTGATTTTCAGGTCGTCCCAACTTGATGGGGAAATAAACGTGGGGTAGGATCGTTTCACCCTTCGGCTATTTTGATTACCTACAAGCACGAGTATTTCCTTCACTATCCCAAGTGGAGTCGCCACTGTGAGGGGGTCGAAAAAGCGCGAGGCTAATGCGTGACCTGTCCCTCGTGGGTGTGACGATTCTTTTTATTCAATCAAGTGTAATTGGATTTCCTGTGAGTATACACCCAATTGACTAGTAATATAGGAGTCGCCATTCAGTTTTTAACGACAATGAGAAAAACTGACAAAACCCGGTTATCGTGACATAAAGGGAGTGCAATTATGTTTGACCACGACGGCCGTAGGTTCCCTTGTGATCCCTGGTGTGGGGATCTCTCAATATACACCCGCAAGGTAGAGATTGAGGGTTCGGGGGACTATAACTACCGAGAGGAGTAATTCGCTCGTCGATAACTCCAGAGGCAGGATATCCTTACTAGCTCAGATTAAATAATTGAAGGGACATGCGTAAACTATTAAACTAATCTGAGTTGATTTTAGCAATATGCAACATATAATACTAATTCGATCGTGATTATCTGATTTAAATAGCATTGAGGGACCTAGCATGATAATCCGATTTCCCAAAAATATTTTATTTATTACGCGTGATAGAACAATCATATTAGGTTAGTTTAACAGTTCATAAAAAGGGCGAGGAAAGCAGTTAAATCATCGAAAAGGGACACATTACGACGCACCCTTGAGAGGTGCGCCAGGGTTCTCAGAAAACTAACCACTTTGACTTTGCTATTTCTCCTTTTTATTTAACGAATCTCGATTTATGGGACAGGATACGTTCTGTTCGATTTATGGATCGATTGCGACAGAACGCGTGAACAGTTTCGCAGCGAGAGGCTTGGGCTAAGGGGTTTTGAGTCAATACTCAGAATATTATGTGTTGTTGTGTGTTGTTTCACGTCGAAACTAGGGGCCTATTTATAGGGAAGAGCTCGCGGAAAGATAGAATTGCAGAGTTCTAATCCGCAAAGAATTAGGAAAAGAAACGTACCCAGGTATTTTCAGCGCCCAGAGCCAGGCGTTGAAAATAGGGTCTGGGCTGTTTCCTTTAGTCAGATTCGGATTTCTAAAATCCGTAGAGTTTGAGGTTAATTTGAGTCTCTTAGCGCGTATCAATTTGTCTGGGCCCGTTACGAACTCTAGGCTCGTTAGGATTTAAATTAATACGTAACTCTTATTTCCGAACCCTATTAGGAATAGGATTCTCGTGGTTTTCTATCTCATTTAGGATTTATGTTGGAATGCAACACCTAATTCTGAAAGGTTTCTATCTTTTATGATTTTGCCACTTTTAGAAGCTACCTTTTACGGTAATTACTATTTTTAGCAGGTTTCCATAAATAGCAGGTTTCGGGTAAAATGAAATGGGGAATCGAGATTCGTTTATTTTATAGGAGATGCGTTGTCAAGTGGAGTTTTTATGCTTTCATCATCGAACCTTTCCCTTGCGGGAATGGGGACAAAAGTAGGTGTCTACAGCTAGAAATAACCAGCGCTCCTGATCCAAGCGCTGGAATTTTCTAACGCTGAGAAGATCTGATTCAGAAAATTCTCTTTCTTGAATTTATCTTATTCTGGCCTATTTTGCTATAAATAGGGCCTCCGAAAACTGGAAAATAACACACAATTCCAACCCTAAAGTCTTAAGCTTGATTATTGACCGAAGCTTTCTAAGTCCCAATTCGTGTGTCTGTCGTATTTAACACACTGTTAAGCAGGCCCTGCCCACATGACCGTCTGATCGCTGAATCCTGTCGAAGTGCTGCAGAAACGTAAACACAATCCTAAGCCCCAAATTACTCAAAACTCTGGAAGAATCCTGTCCCATAGTTAGTCAACCGGAAAGTTCGAAAGCCAAACAAAAAGCAAGTAAAGTCAAGTGGTAGGTGTTCTGAGAACCGCAGTAAAGCCTACGCTTTGTTGTAACGTGAATTATCTTTTTACTGCTTTACGCGCCATATAAATCTGCTAACTTTAATCTGTTATATTGTTCACGCCTTAATCAGATAATACTTTGGACGAATCGGTTTATTATTTAGCCCCTTTAATCAATCTAAATCAGCTTTTGACATCTGTTTAATAAATATCTGTGCATTAAAATCAATCAAGAGTAGTAACGTAGCATAACGCATTGTTTGATTAATAAAAAAAAACACATCCATCATGTCATTATCAAGATTATATATTACGACTTTCGACTTTTGGGTCTTTATATACTTGTAGTCACAAAAACATTCGTTAAACGTTTATTTGAATGAAATGGTCATTTATGGGTATAGTCATATGATTGATTAATAAACAAACAAATCTCTTCACATTCAAACTTCGGAAGGTTCAAATCAAATATCTTGATTTGGGTTCCACGTATCTTTGGCAATGTCATACGACCATAATCAACAAGACACCATTCTAAGATTCCATGGCATGGATTTTGAAAGTTGACTAATATAAGACACATGGGTCTTCCTTGTTGAATATGACATGGAAATGGACTATTGTTAGTAGGTTCTAGACAATTACGTTCATACACTATAGACCAAAGATGGATTTTATGACTTACCTATTTCATAAGTATTTGACAAAATATGGCTATATTTACTCAAAGTGAAATATGTGGAATGCTTTAATGTGATTCACAAAAGGTATAAAATCAACATGGCAAGAATTTTGGAACATCTAGACTGGATCAAGGTGATGTTTGTATTAGCCAAGAATGATTATCAAGATTGTTTATACGGCATTATAACAATCAAATATCCATAAGAATATGGTATGTCCAAATGGAGGAATCGAAATCTATTCGATTAATGATAATCACGACTAGTTTCCTATATAGTTTCTAATTACACTCTCAAGTGACTATCACAATAAACAAAGTTGTCAAAGCTAAAGATAAGATGTCATAAGGATTGAACTTCGGTTCAGTACATCTTTTCAGCATATATCTAGGGTTGTCATACCTAGTGGGAGTTGGTGTTTACATCAAACAAACTCAAGAATAGATATATATTTCTTTATGAGCAACTCATAGAAATAAAAAGGTATTGATTCTACCACAAATATGAGAACATATAGTTGTTGCTCTAGATAGTGTCTTTTAGGAAACCATCATATTTCCAAAAAGGCAAGTGGGAGAAAAATGACCTCGAAGTGACCTCAAAAGAACTTCGAGTCAAGCAACAAACAAATGTAGGATACTTAGAAGCCTTTGGATCTGAAGAGCTTCAAGAAGACTTTGGAAGTGCTTCAAAAGAATCCTAATACTTAAAGGACTTGAGTAATGTCTTTACAGACACTAACGTTTGATGTTCAATACCTAGGTAAATCGTATAAGGAATAGAATTAAACCAAGATAGATACTTTGATATCTTGAGGAATGAATACTATGAAGACTTTGGAAGTGCTTCAAGGACATACGAGTTACAGGTTAGCTACGACGAATTAAAAATTCCCAATTATGGTTCGAGGCCATATAAAATGGATTGAGGCCATTAAATCTGAAATATCTTCATCTTAAGAATCAAGTCTTTAATTTGGTTGATTTGCATAAAGGGTTCACTCCCATTGGTTGCAAACATGTTTTCAAAACATACAAAGATGATATTGTATTCACATATAAAAGAAAAGCTAGATTGGTTGTTAAAGATTGTAAACAACTTCACGGCGTTGATAATGTTGAAATCCTTTTCACCAAGTCGGAATGCTTGAACTATTTTGGATAAATCTAGCAATCATTGCATATGGCAATATGGAAATTGGAAAATGAATCACCTTCCTTAATTGGACTTGTAGAAAGGAAGTGTGTACATGGCACAATGAAAAAGTTTTGGATGCTAAATAAAAGAGAAAGGTTAAGAAATCTATTTGTAGATTAAAGCATGCAAGTGGGAATTGGACCATATTTTTCAACAAGGCTATTGAGCAATCATAGCTTTATGAAAATATGGATCATCTTGTAGATGAGGAGTTTAGTGGGAGCTAAGTCAAGTGTATTGGTTCTATATATATGAGATTCATATCTCTCTATTGAAAGTTACATTCAAATTCTAAAAGGTTAGATTTTGAAGTATTTGTCAATATTAGAACCATGGCGAAACTTAGAACATACTGGGTTAAAGATCTATTGTATAGGATCTAAAGCGTTGTTTGGATTTTGTAAAATCAATTACTAAATCAAACACAATTGAGAGACTCAAAAGAGAATCCTAACCCATATGAGTAAATCTAAGTAATGAATGTTATAAATATGTATAAAGCTAGGTTGTTATTACTAAAGTTAAAACATGAAGGACCTTATAGAGGAACCTTCACTTTATATCACATGGCAATGCCAAGATTTTATCAAAATTCGGTATCTCGTGAAACTGAATAAGCTAAAGTTACATGGATAGATTTTAAAATGCGAATGGTTTTTGTATTACAATCAATCATGTATAGTGTGATATATGGATCGCCAAGATAACTCGTAAATGTTGGATTATGATGAGTTTATACCAATATCTATTGATCTAGATCAAAGATCATTAGAATAATATCAAGAACATCCAGTACATTTGGACATGTAGAATGAGCACTGATAAGAGGAAATGAAAATGAACTAAAGTTTTGATGCTATATGCATAGCCTAAACAAAAGTTGGATCTTGTTGTTAGGAAAACCACAAACATACACGAGCAATTAGGTGTCGTGATTAAAAGGTGGTAACATAGGTTCTAAACCATATGTGATGCATGGAAAAATGAAGAAATGATTAGTTTACCAATTCTCAGTTGAAAGATGTATCTCCCACATCTCTGTGAACTGGTTGGAGTATTCCAAAAAAAATGGGGAAGCATCATTTACATTCTACATTAGTGAAATAAATTTATTATTGCCTAAGAAGAAATAAAAGGGAATTATTTATAGTGGGAGTTCTTCAATAAACTCAGGTTGATCACAAGTCTGCTATCTGGATGATTTTCTATTTTGAATATGAGAATCATTCTAACAGCAATGAAAGAATATATCATTCTATAAACTTATTCAAAGATCTTTTTATCTTACATCGAAAGGCTTTTGATAGAAAGGATGCTAAGAATAGAAAAGTATGATAGACTAAACCTCTGCATCGAATAAGATACAACACTCATATGCAGAAATGGAATCAAGTTTGAGTTTCATGAATGTTTTAAGAATTGGGTGAAAGGCCTATATCTGTAAAACATTAAATGCTTGATTTTGGGTTAAAGGCCCACAAATTGGTAAGCATTTGGTTTAAACATTTATCATTTATGAAATTATATTTCATATTTCATTTAATCTTGGTTTAGTATTAAATTATGAAGTCCAAGTGATTCAAAACATTCAAATGGGATGTCAAGATGGATTCTTTGACAAAGAAACACCCATAAGTGAACTTGAACATTGAATCACAAAAGGGTCCCTAATCCAAGTCATTGAAAGGTTGGACGACCAATGACTAATGAAGATTAGATTGCAAGTTGATTTATAGTTCAGTTTCTTGAACTAGATGGACTGGATGTCAGAAATCATTTGCATAGATACTTATTGGATCTTGTATCGGATTGACCATGAGAAAAATTTGACAGATTAAAGTCATGTCATAAGTAGTTATCATTAATGGTGATTAGAACCTATTCCTCAGAACCTGAGTCTTTATGGCTGCTTGTTTGAGAATTAGTTTGCTTTGATGCTCGCTAAACGTCGCACCGTAAAAGGAGACTATAAAAGCAGCTATTGGGCGTACTATAAATCAAAGTAAGTTGTTCATAAGTTACAAGAAGGGATTGTCCTCCTATCTTTGATAGGATATGGTGTTGTTGTTGTACAAGGCCTCACGAAGAGTTAGATGCTGTGAAAATGCATGCCCGTGCTCATAATGGTTAAGGCTTAACCTTCTGTAAAAGTTTAACAGTTGAACTTAGTAATTGGAGAAACACTTCTGGACCTAATACGGATGACTTGGATCTTACCTTATGTTCAGTAAGTAACACTAAGAGACAAAGGTATCGGAATGCACACTTGTCTGAATGACAAGTGGGAGACTGAAGGAAATATTTCCTTCACCCAAGATGCATTAGTCCAATACCAAAGGTTCAGATTAATTACGAACAATTAATTCAGTGAGATCAAGTGATCGGAACAGCTGGCTGGAGCAATGCTTTCGATCAGTGAGTTCTAGTCCTAATTAGGCTCACAGCTTACCCTTGACTGAACCTATAAGGTTACACCATTGGCATGTAACAGATCACCGGATTAAATTAATAAGAAATTCATTTAATAACTTTTCGCGAAATTAGTTTGGAAACATGACTATATGATTGAACATTGGATCGTGAAATCGTATATCGTATTGCGTATATTCGTAAGCTAGGCGAGACGAATAGTAGTATCGAACGACATTAATTAGATCGTCAAGTACGAAACGATTAATAAATTATCGAAAGATAATTTAATCGCAACACGAAAGAAACCCACGAGCCGGAGCGCACAAGCGCAAGGCCCATGGGCGCAACACGCATGGAAATGCAGTGCTGGCCCGTAGGCCTCGTTGTCGTGTGGCGCGCGCGGACAAAGCACAAGGCAAGAAACAGCAGCTAGCGACTCGCGGCCCAGCTAGCTGTGTGCGCGTCTAATGCCCTTCGTGGGCTTGCTGGCCAACCAATGGACTTAGATCTAGGTCGGTTGGCTTTCTTAATATCTAGGTTATTTTAATAACCTAGGTACATTTTCAAACATATAATTCAGATTATACACACATTATTTTAACCTAAGGAAAGAGAGAACCCTAATTCTCTCTATGCCTCCATTAGAGTGTTCTTCCCTAAAGCAAACAATCTTTGAGTGACTTCTAAGCCATCGATCTCAAGACGGATCTGAACGTGTCGATGAACCAAGTAGAGGAATGACATCTGGAGTTCTTGTTCGTGTTCGTGATACATTGAACTAAGGAAAACACGCTATAAACGTAAGTATTGCTTGATTTGTACTTTATACATGATTCCTGGCTTTGGGGTTGTTCCGCTATAATGTTATGTATTTAACTGTAAACCCCTACAGTTGCAACATGATCCAAGCACAATAGTGGATGTCCATATGCCGTTGGTAAGTTTTAGAGGAAGCATCATTCGTCATATAGGTGCCATTTCACTCCTTGTTCAGATTCGATAACCTCCGCTGGTTAGGCAAAGTTCAGTCCGTTTTGTAATTATACAAGACCTCATTGCATTCAACATTATATTAAACCAACCAACCTTGAACTATATCAGAGCAATAATCATTCCTCACCTGTTACTAATGAAGCTTGTGGGAAGAAATGGAGGCATTGGCACTATTTATGGAAATCCGCAATTGGCCAGAGATTGCTATCTCACTACGCTTGACCCGGCAGCCTGGGGGGGAATGCTAAAGAAGTCGGCCATAAATACCAACAAAAAGGATAAAGAGAAAGGATATCCTTGGAAATGCCCACAGCTCACAGCGCAAATAGGCGTCCAGAGTATGTGGGGGCACACTACGACGTGGTCCTAGATCTTGAAAGGCCAGCTCGATCTGTTCCGATAAGAATTCCCCTTGATGATCCAATGGCCGCCAAGTTAGTCTGTTTGCTGCAAGAATACAAAGAGATCTTTGCTTTTACAGTGGAGGAAATGCCCGCTATTGACCTAGCCGTGGAAGTACACAAAGTAAATGTAGACGAAAAGATGAGACCGGTTCGCCAGAAGAAAGAAATTATGGTGAAGCCAGAAATCAGGCCACAACGACTGAAGTGAAGAAGCTCATGGATGTAGGCTTCATTCGGCCGAGCCAATATCCCGACTGGGTGGCCAACGTGGTTCTTGTCCCCAAGCCAAATGGAACATGGAGAATGTGCGTTGATTATACCGACTTAAACAAAGCCTGCCCCAAGGATATGTTTCCCCTGCCCATGATAGATCGGCTGGTAGGTTCTACTGTTGTCCATGCTATGATGAGTTTCATGGACGCGTACTCCGGTTTCCATCAAATCCCCATGTGGCCCGAAGACCAAGAGAAGACTTCCTTTGTTACGGTACAAGGGTTGTACTATTACAAGGTCATGTCATTTGGCCTAAAAAATGCGTCGGCCACATTTCAGCGTATGGTGAACACTGTCTTTACAAAACAGTTTGGTAGGAACATAGAAGCCTACATTGATAATATGATTGTGAAAAGTAAGCATCGGTCACTACACCTTGTCGGCTTGAGAGAAACCTATGAGACACTCTGAGCCTATCAAATGAAGTTGAATCCCAAAAAGTGCATTTTCGGGGTAAATTTCGGTAAATTTCTTGGCTATTAATAGAAGAAAGAGGGATAGAAGCAAATCCTGATAAAGTTCAAGCTGTCATCAGCATGACTTCCCCCATAATAATTAGAGATGTGCAACAACTGACGGGTTGCCTGACGACCTTATGACGCTTTCTCTCTAGGGTAGGAGACAAGTGTAGCTACTTCTTCAACACCATAAAAAAGAAAGCTCAATTTGAATGGACGGCTGAGGCGGAAGCCGCCTTCCTGCGGCTAAAGGAACATTTGCACACTTTGCCACGTCTTTTCAGTCCCCTCCAAGGAGAAGCCCTTTGCATCTATCTAGCAATTTCAGAACACTCACTCAGCATCGTCTTAATGACAGAGAAGGAAGGAATACAACTGTCCGTCTACTTTGTAAGTCATGTATTAGAGAATGCCGAGTTGAAATATCCAACGGTGGAAAAGTTTGTCCTAGCCCTATTTAGGGAGAGCAAAAAGCTGCAGCCTTACTTGTTGCCTCATCGGCTAGTAGTCTACAATGGCCAACCTCTGAAGCGACTGTTCACAAAGTTAGAGGCGGCCGGAAGAATGCTAAAATGGGCCATCGAACTCAATGAGTTTGACGTTTCATATGAGCCAAGGAAGGCGGTAAAAGGGAAGGCTTTTTCCGACTTAATTGTAGAAATGACTCGGCCCACCTTTGCTCAATGACAAAATAGTATGGACAATTTATTTGGACGGGTCCGCTACTCAAAATGGGTTTGGGCCTGGCATCATCTGTGAATCACCATAAGGAGATATATACGAATATGCCATGCGTTTTAACTTCATAGCGTTCAATAATGAAGCCGAATATGCAGCACTGCTATGTGTAGTTCAAATGTGCGAACCGGCAGGAGATGAAGAAACTTTGGCCTTATCCGACTCCCAACTAATTTCCAGTAAAGTGAATGGAAAATATGAAGCCATAGATTCTACTGTGATCAAATACTTAGAAGCCGTCCACCAAGAGATACTGCCATTGAAGAACTTTGAGGTAAGGCAGATACCGCGATATGAAAACAACAAAGATGATAGCTTATCAAAGCTGGCCATCTCAGCATCCCGCGACACCCCACATCATGTGTTATGGGAAGTAAAACATAGTAAGAGCATCGATGCTGTTGCAACAACCGTTTTGGACCGGACGTCCACCTGGTTGGACGATATAATCAATTTCAAAATGAATAGAGTTCTCTCAGAGGATCAAAAACAAGAGGCAAATAATCAAAAGAGGAGTTCCTAGTTTAAAATGTGGAACAGAACCCTATACAAAAAATCCCTCTCACGTTGCCTCTTGCGAGGTGTAACACTAGAAATAGGACATGAAGTCTTGGAGGGTCTGCACCAGGTGTTGTGTAGCTCTCACATAGGGGGAAAATCTCTCACTGGGTACTACTAACCCACCTTAAAAGAAGACGTGCTCAGTCTAGTGAAAAGATGCGACAAGTGTCAGCGGTTTGCGCGCATAATCCGCCGACTAACTCAGCTTTTACCCGTAATACCAGTCCAACACCATTTGCCAAGTGGGGGATGGATCTGCTTGGACCTTACACAACAACACCTGGTGTTTTATGATATGTCATAGTAGCCATGGACTATTTCACCAAATGGGTTGTGGCGGAAGCGTTGAAAAACATCAAGACACAAGATGTTAGAAATTCATTTGGAAAAACATTATTACTCGTTTTGGCGTCCCCTAATCTATCGTCTTTGATAACGGGCCGCAATTTCAGACGCCCAAGTTAGAAGAATGGTTGGCTGACCACAGCATCATGACCTCTTTTGCATCCATCGGCCGTCCACAAGCCAATGGACAAGTAGAAGAATTCAATAAAATTATTCTGAAGGGATGAAGAAGAAGTTGGATGATGCCAAAGGTCTGTGGGCAGACGAGTTTCCAAATGTTCTCTTGTTGATCCGAACCACAGCAAAAAATTCAACAGGGGAGATGTCATTTATATTAGCTTATGATGCAGAAGCCGTATTGCCAATAAAAATGTGTGAACCCACTCTACGCGTCATGCTGTTTGACGAGAATACTATCTGGGAGATGATGAAGGCCGCCCTAGATTTCCTATCTGAAAGTCGTGGAAATGCTGCTTTTAGAAAACAATTGTACAAACTGCGCATGTCCAGGGAATATAACAAGAAGGTCTATAGGCGTATTCTAAAAGTGGGAGATTATGTACTAAGGAAAATGGAGGTCGTAGGACGTGCCAATGAACAAGGAAAGCTCACTCCAACTTGGGAAGGCCCATATGAGATTTATGACGAAGACTGTGATTGCACCTACCGTATTCATGACATGCTGGAGAGTCCCATCTTACGTACTTGGAATGCAGACAATCTAAAGAAGTAATATTTTTAGCCACCCAGTTTCTTCTTTTCTTTTGTATACAAAAACAAAAGACAACAGTTAAAGGCGCATCATGTAGTACGACTTAAAGCTATCAATGAAAATTTTCCTATAATTTTGCATGTCATTACATGAGTATAAACACGGCCTGAAAAGTGGCCCCGGAAATTGCTTCATTCTTCCTTGAATGAAGAAAAGCGTAATCGTTTGAAGGCCTAAGAAGTGGCCGAGATTAGCACCCTCACTAGGCTGATCACCTAGAACACATGGGTATCCTTCCAAAAGCTATATGCTAAAATAGTATAGAAGCTTCCAACACAATAAAGTGCATCGAGCAGACCCTTGTTGTCTCTGCCTAGGGGCAACTATATTGATTGGATGGCGTCAATTAGAATTTCATAGACAGACGCGGCAAAATAATAAAGCATGAAGAAAACATCCAATCACATTGATTGACTGTCAAAAGTTGAAATTAGTATTCCACTAAGGGAAAATTCAGGCACAGTCAGTGATACACAATTATACATAAAAGATATGGCCCTAAAGAATTCTAATTCAATACACAAAAGCATTATGACAAAAGGAAGACGTCTTATAATTAAGAAATATGTGGTTGCACCAATGATGTCAATCATCTCATCTTTCTGGAAGATGGCATGTGTAACCATTCGCTCATCTTCAGGAATGAACTCTAGGGGAGGACGTTCTCCTCTTTGAGCTCTCCGCACTCCATGTGGTGGTCAATTCTCCTTTCAAACTAGCGGAAAGAATGCTCTGCTAATTCCTTATTGTAGGGACCTTTTTTGTGTCGATGATTTCGTTCCTACGGGGGAGATTTTTTTAGAAACCTTTGTATTTTTGTACTTTGTAGGAGTCGCCACCAAACATTATTTAGGGTCTCGTTTGGAAAGACCGCAAATGACTCTATTAGGATAAGGCTTTGAATCTTTGAAACGGATGGGTGAGATCCGGGAAAGGGAAAGAGATGCTTATTCCGCGAGCTTTAGAAATAATTCAAGTGCCTGACACAACATTTTCGAAAATACCCTAGTTTAGACTATGTGGGTTTGAATTTAGAGCAAATAGAATTTCTACTTTGTATGGTGGTCACTTTGCTTTAAAGTTAATTTAAAGGAACCTAAGGTCGGTTTGTCCAAGAAATTATCTTTGTTAAGCGTGGTGTAACCTTGTGTTTTGTTTGAATTTAACATGTGAGGTGATGAAAGCGATAAACCAGTAAAGCAACATCACAATTGAAAATAAATGCGGAATTAGTAAAGTACAAGACCCCCTAGAAAATGGACTAGGGAGTAGGTCCACATTGCCTAGAAGGACTAGGCAAGTAAAGTTGCGGAATTGAAATGCGGAATTGAAATTGTGTAATTGAAAGGTGCGGAATTGAAATTGCGGAATTGAAAGGTGCATAATTAAAAGGTGCATGATTGAAATTGCGGAATCGAAATTGCAATATTGAAATAAAATTTAAGCACATGAGATCCGAACGCCAAACGACTACTTAATAATAAGTGCGTCCGACACGGAGTCAAAGCTAAAAAATCTCAACTTAGGATGGATTGTTCACCCAAAGTATCCTAGATTTTGCATATAGAACTTTAACTTGAAAAGTTTGAAACTTGAAATGTTGAACTTGAAATATTGAACTTGAACTTGAAAGATTGAACTTGGACTTGAAATATCGAACTTGGACTTGAAATATTGAACTTGAAACTTGAAATATTAAAAAATTGAAAAATTGAGTCTTGAATCTCAAAGACTAAACCTTTAAGTGTTAGAAAGGCCTCATCTTTGATTACTCCATACTTGAAAATGATTCTAGTTCAAAAGAGTGATTGCACACAACTTTGAACATCCTCGAATCTTGAAAGTTTGCATTTTTGTATTATAAAAAGTTTGGATTTTTGAAGAAATGTATGATTGTTGTAAGTGGCATTTTTAAGAGTAAAAATGCCAACTTACTAATCATTTTGAAATAGGAAAATCAAAGAAACATGACTGAATATGGTGGGATTCGGAATTACCTATTTAGGTTTAGGCAAGAATTCCTTTTAGAGCTCCCAAATGCTTAGAACATGAAAATTGTATGTGTTTTTTGAAGGATTTTTGGACTTTGATTTGAGGGGCTATTTTTGTATTAGGACGTTATGTCTTGATTTTTCCTTCCTTAATTCTTGGAATTAAGGGGTATTTATAGGAGGGTTTGTGCTAAACTCTAGCCATTGCCAGCGCAGCACGCAGCTGGCAGCGCCCAGCGCTGCTGACGTGGCGTGGATGCTGCCAAAACAAGGACCCGGTCTCCGTCCTTGCTTTGTCTTGTATTGGTGTACCTTCGTACGAATTGTACGAAGTTTGGCATGTAGTGTTTTCTTGGGGATTAAGACTTGATTTTGCGTCTAAAAACAAGCCGTTTCGGGTCTTTGAATTTCGGTTTTAGGGGACGAGGCCCGGCTTGCTCGGTTTTGTGGGCCGGCGCCCGAATATGACTTGCCTTATATGATTTTGAGTGGAAAAGGCCTTGTAAAACCAATGGAATGGTCCATTGGGTGAGATTGTACTTGGATTTTGAAATTGGTTTTGGAAATTGTATTTTATACCGAGTTCCGGAATGGGAACGACCTCGGGGATTGGATTTTGGCTCTTGGATTTTAGAAATGTTCTTAGCAATTGGGATTTCTGCACGGAGTTGCTCCAACCGCCTAGTAAGGATAATGGTATCGTCATCATCCCAGAGGGGAGACACGATTTAGGTGTCTACAGAAGCCCCCACTTTGACTGAGCGTTCGGTTAGGAAGGCGCTAGTCAAAGTACTCGACCTGGGATGGAGAACGGTCAAGATGTTCTGCAATCAAGACCATTCTTTTTACGCCGGTACCTGCACAAAACAGGCGTTAGAAAAAAGGACAGAGTCTACCTCCGTGCGGTTGTGATGACTCCGATTTGTACTTGTACTGTTTTTCCGCCTTTGGTCTGGGACGGAGCTTGGCATTGAAAATTTTGAATCTTAAATTTTGAATTTTGAACACCCGGAGTTGATCCGTTGGGGATGTGCTTCACTGGGGATAAGAGCTTTTTATTGGCTCTTAAGATTTTGAAATTTCGGCTGACTTTCCTGGAGCTTGGGTCCGTTGGGAGTCGAACGCCTGAGTCGTTGTATTTTTTGGACTTTGTATTCTTGAAATGCTTATCTATTTGTGCTTGGAGATACAGATGTATACCCGTATTTTCGGATGATAGAATGATTCGACGTTTGATGCTTGGTGCAGAAAACCGCAGCAGCAAAGGACGTGCAATCAGCACGGGAGACCGCGCGCTGAAGATTCCTGCGCATGCAGCAGGCAGCGCCCAACGCGGAACTCATCATCAGGCGCGGGGCTGAGCTATAAAAGCTCCCTTCACCGTGCCATTTTTGAGGAATGCTTACTTGAATTCTTTTGCTTTTCTCTCTCAAAGATCGAATAATCTATCCCCTTGGTCTTGTTCTTGCCTTTTCCATGTAAGTATTTCATGTTTTTGCTTATGAAATGATCTCTAGGATTGCATGTAGTTTCGATCTTTCTTGTACTTTAGAACGATGCTTGTATGTTTAGGTTTCTTGAATCTTGTAGAGAATTGTTTGATAGCCACTCGAACTGGAACTGTTGGAACTTGTAGATTTGAATTTTTGGATTTTGAAAATTTTCTTGAACTTTGTACTTGGAATTTGTAGATCTTGGTCTCACTGGTGACCTTGCGGGGTCTCGGGAGAGAATAGGCTAGGATGCCCAGGTGTTGTTTGTAGAACTTTTGGATGCTGGCTTCGGCATGGGTAGCCTAGGCGTTGGTGTAGAACTTGTATACCTACTTCGGCGTGGATAGCCTAGGCGTTGGTGTAGAATCTTTGTATACCTGCTTCGGCATGGATAGCCTAGGCGTTGGTGTAGAATAGTATGTTGAACTAGAGGTCCCTGGCTGAATTTGTACTGCCATTGGGGATTTTTGAATTTTTGACTTTGTATAGGCTAGTATAGGATAGCCTCTGAATCTTTGAATTTTCTGCGAGCTAGTATAGGATAGCCCCTAGTTAGAATTTTGACGTTTCGTACTCTGCTTGATTTAGTATGCCTCGTCATACTCGGAGGAAGCTCGCCAAACGTTTGGTGGTTCGAGCTGCTGAGGAGGATGCTTCGGACGATGAAGCGGCTGCAGCAAACGTGCCGGAGGGGGGTATGATTCCTCGGGGAGTACCCACTTTCGTTGGCACTGGCTGGAGTCCTTCCGATCTGGTGTTTTGACCAGAGTTTCACTTGTCTCAGCGGCCTCGCGCTGGTTTGGTGAGTCTTGTACTATGTTTTATCTTTGAATTTGCATAGGTTTTGAACTAAACGACTTATCCATAGGCTGATGGAGATCCGTTGCGCACCTACTTGTCCTTGGCGGACCTTCACAAGGTTTTCCCGGCTACACAGGCTGACGCGGAGGCCATGGAGATCTGGCTGCAGACGGGCATCAAACCCCGGTTACAGGCTTTGCTGGAGCGGTGGTGGGATACCACCAACACCTTTCACATGGCATGGGGAGAGATTACCATCACCCCTTTTGAGTTTGCGATGATCACGGGTCTTCCTTTTTCTGAGAGAAACGTGACTTTTGATTTGGAGTTGACGTGGCGCTCGGCCGTTGCCAGGGACTTGCTTGGCCCTGTTGTTGACTTGGAGGACGATGACACCCACGCTTCTATGACTGTGATCATGGATGCGATCCGTAGCGTGGACATGTCTGCAGAGCAGAAGGTTAGGCTCTTCCTCTTAGCTTTGATGATTAGAGTGATGGCCCCGAGCAGGAACAGTCGGGTGCACATTAGCTTCCTGACAGCTTTGCAGGATTTGAGGGCTGTTTCGAGCTACAGCTGGGGTGTTCTGGCATATAGCCACCTCTTGTATGAGATGAAGTGGGCGTCCCGGACTCCGCCGGAGAGTGACCCGATCATTGCTGCTTTGTGGAGTGTGCTGGAGGTATTTAAGACTCCTTGTACTTTGTGTCTTGTACTTGTATGTTTGTATCTTGAACTTGACTGATGCTTTTCTTGTTTTTGAAAGATTTGGATGTACTAGCACTTCTCGACTTTGGCGCCATCTCGTACTAGGGATGCGGCTTAACCGTATGCTACCTCTTGGATAGGAGCGGTGCGCAGGAGGGTGCCTCTAGCGGCCTCCCGCAGAGCTTGGAGAGTTCTACCTGGTGATGAGGTAAACCTTTTGTACTGTTTCGTCTTTTTGTATTTGTACTTGTATAGTTGCCTGAGTTGTCTTCTCTGTAGGTGATTTGGCGTCCTTTTGCTAACGCGCATGTACCTGCCTCGGCTGCTCGTGCCCATTTTTTGTCCGGGTGGCGGGTCTTACTCCCGGGGGTGTATCGCCACATGTGGTATCTGGGGGAGCGAGTGTCCCTTCAGCACAGTTCGAGGGATAGGCTTGTCCCCAAGGACCTACCGGAGTCCATGTTGGCGCTAGATGAAGAGCTTGCCCGACTTTACTTGAATGCTAGGGGCGATGCTGTCTGCCTCCCTTGGAGGAATCTTGTAGACAGGAGGGGCTGCTATGAAGACTTCTTGAGGAGGTTGGCCCCACCAGTACCTTCGTACTGCCGGTGAGCTCTTGAACTTTGTATCTTATATTTTTGTATTCTTGAATTCTTGTAGTCTTGAATTCTTGAATCATTGTATGAATGTTTGTAGGTGGAGGAGGTCGACCGCGAGGATATTCCCTATGCTGACAGGGTTGTCCGCTATGAAAACTCGGATGGGGAGCAGGAGGAGATGACCGTCCCTGTAGCTTCTCCTCCGCACCGGAGGTCGTATGATGCTGTACCGGAGCATTATGCCGCTGTAAGTACTGTTGCATTTTCTTAAAATTTATTGTAATCTTGTATCTGGAAATTGATCTTGATTTTTGTATGCAGACGCCTCTGGTGAGAGTGCGTCGCTGGATGCTCATAATTGATTCTCTGAAGAGGCATGTGCCAAGCTGACCCAGAAGCTTTCTGGCCGGGACATAGAGGTGCTTTCATTGACTGTGAGGTTTTGTATTCTAGAAGATTTGGGCTTGGATATCTGATTCTTGAACTTTTTTTTTGTATAGGAGTGCCGTCGAGACCGCAGAGGTTCCGTTGACAGGGAGCCCCAGGTGGAGACTTCTTTGAGGCAGGAAAGACCGAGCTTGGACCCAGGACAGGGGTCCGGTGCTGGTACGTATCAGAGACATTCTGATGCTGATGGGAGGACTGCCTCTTTTGTATATGCTGATCCCACCAGGCATTCCTTTGGGGGTGCGAGCAGTTCGATGCCCTTCATTCCTCCTCCCGGTTACTATTTCGGAGGGAGCGGCCCTCAGCCTTGGGGTGTAGATCCTTTGACTTACTGGCACGAGATGGAGAGGATGCGTCAGACCCAGATTCTTGAGGCGCAACGCCAGTTCATAGCGATGCCGCAGCCTTATCAGTACCCTTCCCCTCAGAAGGGACCCTATCGTTCTCCCGGTACTCTTCGTATCTCGGAGCAGGATCCTGGTACCCCTGGACAGAGATGGATCAGGATTTGGAGCGCCTTAGGAGGCGGAGCAGGGGCAAGGAGCCCGTGGTTGACATCACGGCTGGTGATGACTCGGACTGATCTTGCATGGTAGCGAGTTCCATCTTGCCTAGGTTGATTTTGTATAGGTTGAGTCGTATTTGTATGGATTGAAATTTTGAATCTTGTATGGCTTGAATTGGAATTTTTGATGGTTTTGTACTTGAAATTTGCAAGGTTTGAAATTCAGAAACTTGTATGGTTGAAAATTGAACTTTGTATGCGTTGTGTGTGCTTTTAAAATTTGTAGCTATATGCATGCATGAAAAATTTGCAAAAAATTTTAAAAAAAATTGCCCATTTTTTCGGGTGTATAGACCCACTATAAGCCCCCACTTTGACTGATGTTTTTTGGTTAGGAAAAGCGCAAGTCAAAGTATATTCTACTTTTGCTTATGCATATGCAGACTCGACTTAGGACGCCGATCTAGGACTAGATGTAGGGGAATACAGTTAAACATAATAACATGTGCGGAACAATCCCCAAAGCCAGGAAACATGTATAAAGCACAGATTAAGCAAACTTACATTCGAAGCGTGTTTTCCACAATAATCCGTCAACGAACACGAACAAAGAACTCCACTTGTCGTTCCTCTACTTGGTTCACCACACGATCAGATCCGTCTTAATAATCGTAGCTTAGACAATTGATCAAGAGATTTGCTTTTGAGATGAACACACTATGGAGGCACAAAGAGAATTAGGGTTCTCTGTTTTCTCCTAGGGTTGTGTGTAATCTGAATTGTGATTGTATTAAGTTGGAAATTAGGTCATAAGGTTAATTACATAACCTTACAAACCGACCAAGCCCGGAGGCAAGGCCGGCTAGCAAGCCACGCGTGAGACAAGCACAGCGCGCTGGGCCATGGGCCTCGCTGCTGTGGCTGTGTCGCTGCATAGGCCCGCGCGCACACGCACAGCTCCGCTCGGCCATGGGCCAGCGCTGCCGTGTTGCCTTGGCCCTTGCTTGCTCGCCTAGCGCGCCCATAGGCCTCGAGTGCTTCGTGCACTCGGCTCGTGGGCCGCTCTTCGTATTCGCGTTTAATATATTTCCGATATATTATTTATCGTTTCGTATACGACGAATCATCGTCGTATGATACGATTTATTCGTTTCGCCTAGCTTACGAATATTCGCGATACGATATACGATTCCGATGCAAGGTCGTATCGTATAATACGTTTCCAACTTAAATCCCGAAAAGCTATTAAATGAATTTCCGGTTCATTTAATCCGGTGATCCGTTACGTGTCATTGGTGTGACCTTGTAGGTTCAGTCAAGAGTAAGTTGTGAGTTCAATATCCATTAGAACTCACTGATCGGAAGCATTGCTCCAGCTAGCTGTTCTGATCACTTGATCTCACTGAATTAATTGTTCGCAATTAATCTGAACCTTGGTATTAGACTTAATGCACCTTGGGTGAAGGACATATCTCCTTCAATCTCCCACTTGTCATTCAGACAAGTGTGCATCCACATTCCTTTGTCGCTTAGTGTTACTTACTGAACATAAGGTAAGATCCAAGCCATCCTTATTAGGTCCAGAAGTGTTTCTCGGATTATTACAGAGTTCAACTGTCAAACTTTTGTAGAAGGTTAAGCCTAACCATTCTGAGCACGGCCATGCATTTTACAGTATCTAACTCTCCGAGAGGCCTTGTTACACAACAACACCATATCCTATCAAAGATAGGAGGACAATCTATTCTTGTAATCTATGAACACTCACTTTGATTCATAGTACGCTCAATAACTGCTTTTATAGCCTCCTTTTACGGTGCGACGTTTAGCTAGTATCAAAGCGAACTAATTCTCAAAGGAGCAGACATAATCGCTCATGTTCTGAGGAATGGTTTCTAATCACCATTAATGAGAACTACCTATGACATGACTTTAATCTCTTAAAGCGTTCTCATGGTTAATCCGATACAAGATCCAATAAGTATCTATGCAAAAGATTCTGACATCCAGTCACTCTAGTTCAAGAAACAGAACTAAGTAATCTACTTGCAATCTAATTTTCATTAGTCATTGGTCGTCCACCTTTCAATGACCTGGATTAGGGATCCTTTGTGACTTCAATATTCAAGTTCACTTATGGGTGTTTCTTTGTCAAAGAATCCATCTTGACATCCCATTTGAATGATTTGAATCACATGGACTTATCATTTAATTCTAAACCACAATTAAATGAATATGAAATAATAAATTTCATAAATATGAAATGGTTAAACCAATTGTTTTAAACATAGATCTAACAGATGTTCTAAAACAATAATTGGAAAATCAAAGCCATTCTCCAACATGCTTGATTCCCATGGTTGCTACATGTGCGTTGTGTTTCACTTGTGGCAACGGTTTAGTCAATGGATCCGCGACGTTGTCGTCAGTTCCAACCTTGCAAATCTCGATTTCCTTTCTTTCAACGATCTCTCGAAGTATATGAAATCGCCGCAGTACGTGCTTGGAATTCTGGTGGCTCCTAGGCTCCTTTGCCTGGGCAATGGCTCCGCTATTGTCACAATACAAAGCCACTGGTCCTTTAATGGAGGGGACAACACCAAGTTCTTCGATGAACTTTCGAATCCAAACATCTTCCTTTGCTGCTTCTGAGGCAGCAATGTACTCGGCTTCAGTTGTAGAATCCGCAATAGTGCTTTGCTTAGCACTTTTCCAGCTTACTGCTCCGCTGTTGAGGCAGAACACAAACCCAGACTCTGATTTGAAATCATCTCTGTCGGTTTGAAAGCTTGCGTCCGTATAGCCCTTAACAATCAACTCATCTGTACCACCATAAACCAGAAACTGATCCTTGGTCCTTTTCGGGTACTTTAGGATGTTCTTGGCAGCAGTCCAATGCGCCTCACCTGGTTCTGACTGGTACCTGCTCGTTGCACTGAGTGCAAACGAAACATCCGGCCTTGTACAAATCATAGGATACATGATGGATCCAATAGCCGAAGCGTATGGAATTTCACTCATCTTTCTACGCTCATCAGATGTTTTGGGACACTGATTCTTGCTTAGATATACGCCATGTGACATGGGTAGATGGCCTCTCTTGGCTTCCATCATATTGAACCTAGCTAGCACTTTGTCAATGTAAGTGCTTTGGCTTAGTCCAATCATCCTTTTAGATCTATCCCTATAGATCTTGATGCCCAATATGTATTGTGCCTCTCCTAAGTCCTTCATTGAGAAACACTTCCCGAGCCAAGTCTTTACAGACTCCAACATAGGAATGTCGTTTCCAATAAGCAGTATGTCGTCAACATACAAGACTAGGAATGCAATTTTACTCCCACTGACCTTCTTGTATACACAAGATTCGTCCTGATTCTTGATGAAGCCAAACTTATTGACTGCTTCATCAAATCGTTTATTCCAACTCCTTGATGCCTGCTTTAGTCCGTAGATGGACTTCTTAAGCTTGCATACCTTTCCTTGGTTCTTTTGATCGACAAAACCCTCCGGTTGTGTCATGAACACAGTCTCTTGAAGAACACCGTTCAAGAAGGCAGTTTACACATCCATTTGCCATAATTCATATAGTCATGAAAAGCGGCAATCGCAAGGATTATCCGAATAGACTTAAGCATCGCGACTGGAAAAGGTTTCATCGTAGTCAACGCCATGAACTTGCCTGTAACCTTTTGCTACCAATCTAGCCTTGTATATGCATACAATTCCATCTTTGTCTTTCTTCAATTTGAAGACCCATTTGCATCCGATAGGTGTGAACCCATCCGACAAATCAACCAAATCCCATACTTGATTTTCAGACATGGAGTCTATTTCAGATTGCATGGCCTCTAACCATTTTGTGGAGCTTGGGCTCGTCATAGCTTGCTTGTAAGTCAAAGTTTCATCACTATCCAATATGAGAACGTCTAAGTTTTCAGTCAAGAGGACGCCTGTCCATCTGTCCGGCTGAAAAATAGTTCTATTTGACCTACGAGGGGCAACAACGTTTTGAGGAACTACTCCCACTGGCTCTTCTAAAGACCTTGGAGGTTCATCAACTTGAACTGCTTCTAAAGAGTTCTGAGTTCGTTGTTCGTCTCGAATCTCTTCGAGGTCTATTATTCTCCCACTTGTCAATTTGGAAATATGATTTCTTTCCAAAAATACACCGTCACGAGCAACGAATACCTTGTTGTCTGACTTGTTGTAGAAGTAATACCCCATAGTTTCCTTTGGATACCCAACGAAGAAACATTTGTCAGATTTAGGTTGTAGCTTGTCCGAAATTAATCGCTTGACATATGCTTCGTAACCCCTAATCTTCAGAAAAGACAACTTTGGAAGTTTCCCAGTCCATAATTCGTATGGAGTCTTTTCAACAGCTTTTGACGGAGCACGATTCAGTGTGAGTGCTGCAGTTTGCAACGCATGTCCCCAGAACTGTAAAGGAAGTTCGGCCTGACCCATCATTGACCTGACCATATCGACTAAGGTCCTGTTTCTCCGTTCCGACACTCCATTCCATTGAGGTGTCCCCGGAGCAGTCAATTAAGAAAGAATACCGCATTCTTTTAGATGGTCATCAAACTCGTGGCTAAGATATTCACCTCCTCGATCCGATCTTAGAGCTTTGATTTTCTTGCCATGTTGATTCTCTACTTCATTTTGAAATTCTCGGAATTTCTCAAACGATTCAGACTTGTGCTTCATTAAGTAAATATAGCCATATCTACTGAAGTCGTCCGTAAACGTTATGAAATAGCTGAACTCACCTCTAGCTTTCGTACTCATAGGCCCACATACGTCCGTATGTATTAGCCCTAGTAGTTCGCTTGCTCTTTCTCCCATCTTTGAGAAAGGTTGCTTTGTCATTTTGCCAAGTAAACAAGATTCGCATTTATCAATCTTCTCTAAGTCGAATGATTCTAGAATTCCTTTCCGTTGAAGTAATTCCATGCGCTTTATGTTTATATGGCCTAATCGACAATGCCCCGGAAATGTGAGATTCGAATCACCAGTTTTAGCCTTTTTGGTATTTATGTTATAAATGTGTTTGCTCGTATCTAGCACGTAAAGACCATTTTCTTGTTGTGCTGAACCATAAAACATTCCATTCAAAGCAAAAGAACAACTATTGTCTTTAAATTGAAAACTAAAACCTTTAGAATCCAAACTTGAAACGGAAATGATGTTTCTGGTGATACTAGGAACATAGTAACAGTTTTCTAGTTCCAAAACAAACCCACTAGGCAAAGAAATAAAATAAGATCCTACGGCTAATGCAGCAATCCGTGCTCCATTTCCCACGCGTAGATCCATCTCGCCTTTATCAAGCTTTCTACTTCTCCTTAGTCCCTGTGGATTGGAACATAAGTGTGAGCCACACCCAGTATCTAATACCCAAGAAGTAGAATTAGCTAGATTACAATGTATAACATACATACCTGAAGGAGAAGCAACGTTTCCGTCCTTCTTCTCTTCCTTTAGTTTGGGGAAATCTCGCTTGTAATGACCAATTTCATTACAATTGAAGCATTGCGATGTAGAAGGAGAAGCATTCCTCTTCATCTTGCTCTTGGAAGGCGCCAGATGCCCTCCGGGAGTGGATGAAGATGCAGCCTTGCTTTTCTTCCCCTTGCCTAGTTTCTTGAATTTAGTGCACCTCACATTCAAAGGGTCTTGATTGAACTTAAGGATTTTCTCGCATTTCGCGAGTAATTCCACAAGTTCACAGAATGTGCTCTCGTTCTGATGAAAGAGATAGTGCATATTGAAGCCCTCATAATCCTCATGAAGAGAATTCAGCACTAGTGCAATAGCTACCGACTCTTTGATGGAACCACCAAGTCTCTCAATTGTGAAAAATAATCTAGACATCATATCCACATGAGACCGAATTGGTGTGTTTTTGTCCATCTTGACAGAGTAAATGCGCCTTTGTGCCTCCAGAAGTTCGACTTCTAGGCACGACTTGCGTGGGGTTATGAGTTTGAGATCGCCCATCGAATTTCCTAATTCGTCAACCCCATTGCCACCAATTTGGCATAAGGATCGAAAACCCGCACACTTATCCTCGAGGCTACTTAGGAGAGCTTGAGGTTCAAAAGTAATGAACCTCCCTCTCCAACTCTCAAGGATAGACTTGAGGATGAATTCCGTGACAAGGTACTTGTGAAGTGCCCAAATTCTGTACCTTTCAGGAGTCATGCCTCGCGCATCATAGCTAGGGAAAGGTTGTTCAATGACATAGTGTATGCCATTAACTTTCAAAACTTCGACAAGTTTCTCTTTCCATTCAAGAAAATTAGTCAAGTCTAACTCGACATCCAGAATTTCAGCTGATGTGATTGTTGTTATGTTTGCGACCATTTTGATTACTACAATCGAAAAGAATTTGCAATAAATAACCATTCATACAATTCAATAACTTTGAAATAAAAGCAAACATGCAATCATTAAAGCTATTAAAAACATTTCATTCATGCAAAAAGCAAAAACATGGTCCTAAATGAATGAAACGATTCCAAGACCCCAAAAGTCCTAAATCCTTAAGCAGCTTTAGCATGTCTTAAGTATTTTAAGATTTTAGGTAAGCAAAACCTATTGCTAGTAATCTCCAAATTACTCTTGGTTAATAAATTAATGCCATAATTTATCCCATTGCCACAACTTAATGTCATTGTTGTTTGAGTTATAACCACAATCAACGTGCTCCTTTAGGACGCCTTACCATCTAAGTCAACTAAAATAGCACCTCGCTTTAGCGTAAACCTACTATCTTAGATCCCTAGATTTTTGTAAGTGTTGATTTGGAAGGCAATTTTTAAAACTCAATATTACTTGGACCTAGTTGTTTCTATGTTGGTTCGATTATTTAGTGAACTTAAAACTAATCGATTCATAGGAAGCAACCTGTTCATGCAAAGCATACATACATTCATACATTCATGCATAATATATATATTAAATTGCATAAATAATTGGTGATCTAGTATGGCCCAAAACTTCTTGTCTTGAAGCATCCAATCTTCATCACCTCCTTGTTAGCTTGGCATCGTCTTGAATCTTCGTTCAAATGCTTACTTAAAGTTCTAAACTTAGAAATACTTGAAAATAATAAATTACATCAAAATTTCCATGGTACGCAGACCATATTTAAAACTTTACATTCAAAGATAGAACGTTGCGCAGACCGTATTTAACTATCCTAAATTTGGCCATACTAGTCACTTGGAGTACCTGCATTGTATAAAATATATATTCTACGCATTCACCCATTCGTATGCTAAAACGAATGGCCCATGTTAATATGCAAGTATTTACGTGAATTAATTAAAATTCACGTTCACATAAACGGGTCCTAAAAGATTAATCAATTTCCAAATTATTAATCCTTAGACTTTATTCTAATTAAAATTGAATTTAATTAAAATAATGCGACCTACGAAACAATTAAAATAATTATTTCATTTTAATTTCATTTAGTGGCTCCCACTCAAACCAATAATTATTCCGGATAATTAATTATGAAATATTAAATTAAAACTCGCGGCCTGGCCCAAGCAAATAAAATATTAAATTAAATATCCCGTTAGCCCAAATTAATGCAAATATACGAGGCCCAACTAATTAAATGATTCAAAAAAAGGTTAAATTAAACGGCCTAGGCTTGCGTCCAGCCCGTCGTGCGAGAGGCCCAAGAGCACACGAGCACTGCCCGCGCGCCCCATCCCATCTTGCGAGAGGCCCAGGAGCACAGGAGCACTGCTCGCGCACCCCGCCCCATTGCTCGCGCCCCATCGCTCGCGCGCACGCATCGCGTACCCGCAGCCTAGTTGCCCCTGCGCTGCGTGTGTGTTGTGCGTCGAGTGTGCTGGACGTCGCAAGCCTTGTGCTTGCTTCGTCGCAGCCCCCGCAAGCAACATGCCTTCCCTCTCCTCGCCTAGCGCGCACGAGGCACGCAGCCTTGTGTTGTTGCCCGTATCGCATGGCGCGGCGAGCACAATGGCCTCGTATGGCTCGACGAGCCATACTTCCATCATGCCCATGTTCGTGTTTTTGGTTTGTAAAACGGACCAACTTAATTAAAATTTAATTTAATTCACGAACTTGCATTAATTTTATTTTTCAAAAAGGTTACGATTTAATTTTTGAAAAACAACGATTTTTAACGATTTAATAAACTTTAACGACAATCCAATTTCGTAAAATTAATAAATCAAGGGCTACCAATATTCAAACTTTTAAGAACGATCGAATCAACTTTAAAGTTTAAACTTTTAATTAATAAAATCCGAAACTTTATATCGTTCATAAACAATTAAATTTCAGATTATTAATAATTTGGTTTAAGTGCGATTAAAATTAACGAAACCATTCAAAATTTTAATCCAATAATTTTTAAAATTAGCCACTTACCCATGAAATTATACCCCCTTCCCCAATTAACCGAATTATTAATCCAAAATTAATTAAAATTCAATTAGGGTTGTAAATTTTACGAATTGGGGAAAGGCAAAATTAGGTTTTATACTTATCGGAAAAATCTGAAATTTTTACCATAGATCAAGCATGTACCCGAAACATTGTGTCAAAATTTCAAGCAATTCCGAGTAGTTTAGGTCGACCTTTTAATTGAATTAATGTCCGACACATTTAATTTTTAATAAAGAATTAACAAAAACGCCCAAAAACTGATGCTTCGAGGTCTGTTTTCGCAATTTTATTCCCATTAATTGATCTTAGAAAATAGTTTTCCATCAGATTAGGGTTTTAAAAATCGAAAAAGCGAATATTTTTGATTTCGGAACTGCCAATTTCGCAATTAACCCAATAATTCCAAAAATTTCCGAAAAATCAACAAAAATTCCAAGAATTTTGACAATGCAAAAACAATAATAATCATGCTAATTCATGCTTTGAATACATAAGGCTCATGATACCACTGTAGGGGAATACAGTAAAACATAATAACATGTGCGGAACAATCCCCAAAGCCAGGAAACATGTATAAAGCACAGATTAAGCAAACTTACATTCGAAGCGTGTTTTCCACAATAATCCGTCAACGAACACGAACAAAGAACTCCACTTGTCGTTCCTCTACTTGGTTCACCGACACGATCAAATCCGTCTTGATAATCGTAGCTTAGACAATTGATCAAGAGATTTGCTTTTGGGATGAACACACTATGGAGGCACAGAGAGAATTAGGGTTCTCTGTTTTCTCCTAGGGTTGTGTGTAATCTGAATTTTGATTGTAGTAAGTTGGAAATTAGGTCATAAGGTTATTTACATAACCTTACTAACCGACCAAGCCCGGAGGCAAGGCCGGCTAGCAAGCCACGCGTGAGACAAGCACAGCGCGCTGGGCCATGGGCCTCGCTGTTGTGGCTGTGTCGCTGCATAGGCCCGCGCGCACACGCGCAGCTCCGCTCGGCCATGGGCCAGCGCTGCCGTGTTGCCTTGGCCCTTGCTTGCTCGCCTAGCGCGCGCCCATGGGCCTCGAGTGCTTCGTGCACTCGGCTCGTGGGCCGCTCTTCGTATTCGCGTTTAATGTATTTCCGATATATTATTTATCGTTTTGTATACGACGAATCACCGTCGTACGATACGATTTATTCTTTTTGCCTAGCTTACGAATATTCGCGATACGATATACGATTCCGATGCAAGGTCGTATCGTATAATACGTTTCCAACTTAAATCCCGAAAAGCTATTAAATGAATTTTCGATTCATTTAATCCGGTGATCTATTACGTGTCATTGGTGTGACCTTGTAGGTTCAGTCAAGAGTAAGTTATGAGTTCAATATCCATTAGAACTCACTGATCGGAAGCATTGCTCCAGCTAGCTGTTCTGATCACTTGGTCTCACTGAATTAATTGTTCACAATTAATCTGAACCTTGGTATTAGACTTAATGCACCTTGGGTGAAGGACATATCTCCTTCACTAGAATGCTTGAATTGACCTAAAATCTGCCCGAAGCGCTGACTCGGACTGCTTGAAATTGCGCAACTTGCGGCTTTGGAATCTTGAATAATTGAGGTTGTACTCTGCTGTCTGAAACACTAAAGAGTGTGTACTCGGAACCATAAAGGGGACGGTGGCCTCGTCCTTCTTTGCAGGCCCCTGCGCTTGGCGCAGGGCTTGGCGCTTGGCGCTAGCGTGCTGTGATGGGAGCCAATTCTTGTATAAATAGGGAGTGTTTCGGATAATTCTTTGCATCAATCCTTCCCTGATTTCCTTTGTATTTGCATCCTCACGAAAAAGAAAAGAAAATATGGCCATGTCTTTTGAAAATGCCTTGAACTCTTGGCTTGGTTCGCTAGGCATATTGGAGAAAAGGGAGCTCGATGGCATGCATCTTGGGGTGCTCGCCTCCTTCCGGTTGGTAAAACTTGACGTGCACTTCATTCTTGCTGCTCTGGAGGCTTGGGATCCGAATAATCATGTCTTCCGCTTTGGAAATAATGAGGTATGTCCCCTCCCTGAAGAGTTTAGTGCCATATTGGGGTGGCCCATTATGCCGGAGCCATGCATGCCTAGTGTTGAAGAACACTTTTTCTTGGGTTTTGAAAGATATTTGGGCTTGAAGCCCCCACTTTTGAGTGCTGTTGTATATGGAAGAGGGGTGGATTTGTCCCTTCTTGTCAACTATTTTGCCGGGCTTGATGTTCTCAAGGCTTTCCGCTTGAGGGCCTTAAATTTTTGTATCTTTGCTCGCTTCCTCTTTTCAAAGCAGGGGCTTGGCAACAGCGATGCCTCCCTAATAGAGATTGTAGAGCAGTTTGCTAGTGGCCGGGACCCAATGCCGCTCGTGATTGGCGAAACACTGATTGGCCTTGACATATTGAAGTCGGACCCCTCTCCTTGGCCATCGAGAAGTCCGGTATTATTCCAGGTAAGGATCTGGAGCCTTCTTGTATATTGAATTTGTACTTGTATTGAAATTAGCAATGTTGAATTTTGAAATGCTTTTCTTGTATATTCCCCAAGGTCTGGCTTATGGAGAGACTCATGTTGGTGGCACCACCGGAGAACATGGAAAGCTACAATAGAAAAGGGTTCATAGTGCGGCCCATGAGGTATGGCCGACTTTCATTGGATGAGTGGCGATGTGCACTCTCTGGGATTGAATCTTGTATAAGGTGGGTAGTTCCTTGGTGGGGAATTACCGCTATGAGGTATGCACCCGGATCTACTGCTTTGAGGATACCGAGCCTCACAATGTTGGTCTTCTACTCCCCTGCTCGAGTGATGAGACAGTATGGTTTGAAACAAGAAGTCCCGGATTGTACCGAAGAGAACCCGAAACCTGTTGCGCTGAATGCAAGTCGACTTGAAGTTTGGAGGCGGTATTGGATCACCAAGCCGTTCTTGAGTATTCAGTTCCCACCTGAGCCAGTTACTCTCTCTGCGGGGTACATTATATGGATGAAAGGCCCAAACCAGAGGGACATTTCTCTCTCCGGACCAGCTAGAGTCCGAGGTTCTAGGGCTAGACGCCCTGCATCAACTGATTATGAGGAAGGTGACAGGAGTGTGGCCCGTCCGGTGCTTGACCGAACTGAGTCCAAAAGAGGTTCGTCATCCTCTCGCCTTGGAAGGCTAGCAAGTTCCTTCTCCCGCCGCTTGGGCAAGGGAAATATTGATGATTGATTGCGGGAAAATCCAGGGGATAGTACTCAAGGTGCAAGGACTCAAGAGCATAGTCGCCCGACCCCAGATCTTTGTAGGCTAAATGTGTTTGGAGTCGTATTAGAAGGAATTGTGTTTGAAGAATGTGTTTGGAAGGTGTGTTTAGAAAATGTGTTTAGGAAGTGAAAAGGCTTTTGAACTTTGCTTCACTTGATCCTAACCTTGTATCCGAATTAGCTTTGAAGGCCTTAGAGCCAAATAAAAAAAAAATTGTGTTAAATTCCGCTTGGATATGCTTTTCTTTGAATTGGCACATTTGGAATAAAGACAACAACAATTAAATTTTGAGATTTGAGTTTGATTTTTTAGGATGCCCTTAATTGAGGAAATTTTGATGTTTATTGTATTAAAGTGGTCGGGCCTCGGAATGAGGTCGCCTACGTGTCCTGTTAAGGAATCAGGCCGGACGTAGTTCTAACGACCTTACAGGACTTTTTGAATTGGATTTTGAACTTGAACATAGAACTTACGCATAGAACTTCTTGAGTTGATCGAGGTTTGTAAGGGATCGGAATTCTGTTCTGTCGACATCTGTTAACTCGACTGCTCCCCCGGAGAGGATTTTCTTGACAATGTATGGGCCTTCCCAGTTGGGTTTGAATTTTCCCCTTGGGTCCATGATGCTCTTGCGAAGGGATTTCAGGATAAGCTCGCCTTCCTTGATGTTTCGGGTTCTGACCCTTTTGTTGAAATGTCTGGCCACTCTGCGCTGATAGACTTGTACATGGTGAGCAGCTTGAAGTCGACGCTCATCGAGCATGATTAGCTCGTCATATCTTTCTTGTACCCATGCGGCTTCTGGGATTTTGCTTTTGAGGACTATCCTTAGAGAAGGTATCTCCAGCTCGATAGGTTGTACTGCCTCCATTCCATAGAACAATGAGAATGGGGTTGCACCAGTTGAAGTGCGAATTGAAGTTCGACACCCCCACAATGCGAAGTGCAGCTTCTGGGGCCAGTCCTTGTAATCGGTTGTCATTTTCATGATGATGGTCTTGACATTCTTATTGGCTGCTTCAACTGCCCCATTAGTTTACGGGCGATAAGGTGAAGAACGGTGATGTTGAATTTTGTACTTGGCGAATAGATCTTCACACTCTCCTTGAAAATGGGTTCCCTGGTCATTAATGAACTCGTGAAGAACGACGTATCTGCATATGATGTTTTCTTGTATAAACTGGGCCACTTGTTTGGAACCCAATACTTTGAAGGATCTGGCCTCGACCCACTTAGTGAAATAGTCGATGGCAACCAGTATGAACTCATGACCCCCATTGCCTGTTGGAGTGATTTTGCCGATGACGTCGATACCCCAAGCTGAGAATGGCCATGGTGATGACTGAGAATAAAGCAAGGATGGGGGAATGTGTTTTTGATTTGCACATTTTTGGCAGGTAGGACATTTCTTGACATAGGAGTAGCAATCCCGTTCGAGGGTAGTCCAGTAATATCGAGCCATGGTGACTTTGAGGGCCAACATCTTTCCATTCATGTGGGTACCACAGACTCCGGCATGCACGGTGTCCATGACTCTTTGAGCTTCGTCTTTGTCAACACATCGGAGATTAAGGCCGCTAGGGGACCTCTTGTATAGAATGCCGCCTTCTATGACGAAATTGGCTGATTGTAGTCGTAAAGCCCTTAGATTCTTGCTTGAAAAGTGCGGGGGATATTTGGAGTTTTGCAGATACCTTTGAATGTCTGTAAACCAAGGTTCCTCTCTGTCAGGATCGATGTGGTCAATAGCATGGACATATGCTGCTTCTGGACGCGTTTCAATTGTAAGTGTCATTTGCGCTTTGCCGTTTGGAATGTTGATCATTGAGGCCAGCTTTGCCAGTGCGTTGGCGAATTGGTTCTCCTCTCTTGGGAGTATGTGTAGCGAAGCTCTTCTACCTGCTCAGACATCTTCTCGAGATAGGACTGGTATGGAGCCAAGCTCTCGCTCCTTACTTTCTATTTGCCGGAAATTTGATTTATGATTAGGGAGGAATCCCCGTACACTCGAAGTTTCTAGACACCCAATGCTAAGGCGGCTTCCAGGCCCATAATGCATGCTTCATATTCTGCCGCATTGTTTGTGACATTAAATTGCAGTTTTGCTGATATAGGAATGTGGGTGCCGTCCGGGGCTACTAGAATTACTCCAACTCCACATCCGTTCTGATTGGAAGCACCGTCAAAATGCATCGACCAACTGTCATTACTGGTCATTAAGATTTTCTCGTCGGGTAAGTCGTAATCCTCCTCTTCTGCCTCGACGGGGCAGTCGGCTAGGAAGTCTGAGACTGCTGAACCCTTGATAGACTTTTGCGGGGTGTATTTGAGATCGAATTCTGCTAGAATGACCAACCATCTAGACAACCGTCCGTTGAGAGCCGGTTTTTCGAACAAGTACTTGTGAGGATATGCTTTGCTGATTACATGCACTGTATGGGAGAGAATGTAGTGCCGTAGTTTCTTTGTGGCCCAAACTAAGGCGATGCTGAGTTTCTCGAGCTGAGTGTATCTGGTCTCGTACTCGATTAACTTTTTGCTGATGTAGTATACAGCGTTCTCTTTGTCTTCAATCTCTAGGGCGAGCATGGCCCCAACTGCTGATTCTGTTGTCGTAAGGTGATGTTTGAAATTTATGTCACTCATAGGGTAGTGATTTAGGCATCATTTGAGTCGTTTTATTCTATTTTTAGTATTTTTAGTCTTTATTTTCCTTAATTTCTTATTTTAATTATTTATAGCTTAGTTTATAATTTTTAGTTATTTTTATTAGTTTTTAGGTCTTAATTCCGTAATTTATTTATTTTCCTATTTCGATAATTTTATAGTTTAATTATTTTAGTTTTCGTTATTAACTTTCTATTTCTAATTTTTTTTTTATTTTTTTATTATTATTATTATTATTATTATTATTATTATTATTATTATTATTATTATTACTACTACTACTATTATTATTATTATTATTATTATTTTATTTTTTTATTTTTTTATTTTTCGTTTTATTCGTATTTCGTGATTCTCCGTCGTATTTGTTTTATGTATGTAGGTAAGAGTATCATGGTACGGGATTGAGTTGCAACAATCAAGAAAGCAACGAGCATGAATGAAAAGAATTACAATGTGGACTTTGTTGCTTGTGGGCCTCGACCAAACTGCTGCCCAAGAGCCCAAGACACACAAACATGAAAATATGTGCTGCCCTCAGCTATGCTCCTCCACCTATGTGCACCCTCCTTAGCCTACACCACACCCTCCTCTATCCTACACCACACCCTTCACCTATCAACTACAGCTGCCCAACCCCCCACTTCTCTTCTCTCTCGCCACTTCAGCTCCAACACCACCGAGCCACCACAACATCACCACCGCCAAGCTGCAGCAGCAACAACCGAGCACCACCACTGCAAAGCTGACATCAACAACACCAAAACAAGACCAAAAACACAGTCACAAAACAGAGTAAAAAAAGAGTACTGAAGTTTGGTCGAACCGTATTCAAGTTCGACCGAATGCGAATTTTTAAGTTCCTGACAAGGCCGGGTCCGGCCGAACCCACCGTGTGTTCGCCCAAACCAGAATGAAGTCCGACCAAACCTCATTAGAGTTCGTCCGAACTTTTGGGCGCTTAATTTTTGTACGGGTTAATGAAACTCTATGGCCACGATTCAATTGATGATGGACGGCAACGATTGATGAGTTAAGCTGCGTTTTGCGCCCTTGGATTGATTTCGGCATTGATGAAGATGAGGATGGACGGTGTAGATGATTAATGATGGAAGATGGATGATGATGAACGGTGATGATGATGATTAAGGATGAAGATTGAGATGGTCGAAGTGTAGTGAAAGAGGAGCAGCAGCGAAACAAAAAGAAGGGGTCTGATTGTTTCATTTTTTGGGGGGTTCTATTTCAACATTTTATTTTACTTTGTTTTTATATTTTCTTCTTTATCTCTTTTTAATTCTTTTGATTTCTTTTTAGTTTTCTTTTCCTCTTTATTTTTTTTTCTTTTCTTTTAGCTAGAGTATAAATAAAATCCAAGGGGGGAACTCATTTTTTACCATGTATATAATTAGTCTTTTTCTTAGGGTTTAGGGTTTATGCTTAGTTTTCTAAGAGAGAGAAAGTAAGGGAAAATCAAGGCAAATTTGGGGCTTTTCAAATTCAAGGGATTACAACTTGTTTTTGGTGATCAACCAATTAATCAATGAGCAATTTCTTACTCTCTTTCCTTATTTATTGCTTTATTTATTGTTTAGATTAGTTTAATTGTTTTTGCTTAATTTCATGTTCATAATTTAATTAGTTACTTTATTATTTAGATTAATGTTTAGTTTAATGTTTCTAGTTGTTAATTTCTACAAATTTTACAGTTTTATGTTGATGAAGTAGCTTATTGGTTAGGGTTTGGGTGAAAACTCAACCATGATTGATTTGGGGATTTGAGTTCGAAATTAGAGATTTTGCATGATTAAATTATTCCATGTTTGAATGTACTCAAGCTTTGTTGCATATGAATTTATCACTTGTGTGTAGCATTGAAATTGGGGTAGTCGGCCTTGGGAAATCAAGGGATTGTGACTTTGTGTTGACTATTTGTTGGTTGATGTTTAATTTACCTAAGAGTGATAGAGTGTAGGATGGGAGTCCGCATTTTGTCATCCTAAGAAAGGATTCGCCTTGGGAGATGATTGGAGTCCATAATTGAGCCAACATTTCATTCATGTAGTGTTTATGCATTATCGTCCCTAGTTTTGGTCCTCTTATGCTTGTATCATGATTGGTTGGCGTTTGATCCCCATTCCCTAACCTCGTTTGTCTTTGGTAGTTAGTTTAGTTGATTTAGTTTTAGTTGGTTAGTTGACTTTCCAACTCGTTCCGACCTAGCTTGTTGTTCGATTAGCATAATCTAGTGCACCTTAGTCCTTGTGGATTTCGACCCTTACTTATCGCTTTACTTGTGTTTAGTGATTAGTTTAGATTTTTTTTTGTTTGATTAGGAGAGACTAGTAACGACCTAGTTTTCCCCGCTATCAAAATGGCGCCGTTGCCGGATTATCACAAACTAATGCAAACCGAAGTCTCCAGCAACAGCGTCATTTTGATTAGGAGAGACTAGTAACGACCTAGTTTCCCCCTAGATCAAAATGGCGTCGTTGCCGGGAACTTCGGTTTGCATTAGTTTGTGTTAGTTAGATGAGTCTAGGTCATTGTGCATAGTTCTTTTTGTTTTTCTTATTTATTTGTTTTAGTTTGAAAAATTAAAAAAAAATGGCAAGTTTCTCGTTTCCTCAATTTGAGCATGAACCGTTTTGGAGGTATTTTGAAAGACATGAGAAATCTCTTGGAATTGATCATATGTTTGATTTGTGGGAGTTATGTGAAATGATTTATGATGGTCTTAATGAACTTACTAGGGGAATGGTTGAGAATATGTTTCATGGTGAATTTCGGGCTAAATCATTGGATGAAGCTTGGAATTTTTATAATTGGTTAGTTAGAGATACCAATGATTCGGAAATGACCAATCATGGGACATGTGTTAGGGATTTTTATGTTTCTAATGTTGATTCTAGTTTTTGCATGAATTCCCTTGAAATGTCGCATGCTTTCAATAGTGAGCCAAATATGCATGATTCTAATCCCGTTTCCCCTTATTCTCATGTTGATGAGTTGCATTCTAATGTAAATGTTTTTTATGCTTCTTATCAAAGTCCTTCAATTATTTGCAAGAATTCGCATGATCTCCCTCATATGCTTGATTGTGATTCTTCCTCCCTTATTGATTTTCAATACTCTATGCATTCGGAATCATCGGAACCTAACTTAGAACTTATCCTTGAGAATTGCATCAAAGAGTTTAATTTTAGGGCTAACCAAATTGCCGATCATATGACCTTTATTGAGGCTAAAATCAATGTTATTCGGAAACCCATAGACCATTTTGCTATTATTAATGATGATTTGGTGAAGGTTGAGAATGAAAATCAATTGGGAAAGAGTAGTCTAAATCTTGATGGTGGTTCTTGGCATGATGAAGATGAGGATCATGATGTTGAGGAGAGTGAGGTAGCTTCTTTAGGGGATTTGTTAGTTGAGGGTGTAGAGAATCATGAGCCTTTATTGATTGATGATCCGATTCTCGAGTCTCTTATTCCTATCTCAAGTGACCTTAATTTCACTCCCTTTTCGCTCGATCTCTTTAGAGCACCCATCCTCTCGTACCCCTTCTTCCTTGAATGAATTCTTTGGTCAATGTGAAAGTAAGACATCTTATTTGGTGGTTGAGGATGTTTTTGAGGAGAATAATGGTGATTTGGAGGGAAAATCCTTGATTGAGGACCCTTTGGTCGAAAAAGCTTATGTTTTGAATTCTTGTGATGTGGGAGAAGTTGTTTGTGAAGCCCTTGTTTCTACCCCTTCCCCTTATGTCCCATTTTCAAGAAAGCTTGGCTTAGTTCCTTCATTTCCCATCTCAAACCCTTTTCCTTTTCTCAAACCATCTCCGTTAGATAATAATCTTGCCTCCATTGTCCTCAAAGTTCCCAATTCAATCATGTTTAAGGAAAAGAGTGAGATTGCCCCCCCAAAAGAGTTTGTTGAGGAGAGTTTGCCGATTATTTCTTCTTTTTCTATTTTTTTTTATTTTTCTTCTACTTATTTTCTTGTTTTCCCTTTTGATCCTACTTCTTTTCGGCATCCTTCTCCTTGTTGGCATAGAATGGTACTAATCTTTGTGCATGCTTTTCTTTTGAGCATTGCATATGTTTTATTCCTTGAAATGTGTGCCGATGCATTTGACAAACTCTTGCGGTCTTTGTCGGGTTATTTACTAGAAAGGGCGTGCTTGGGACCTCAAACAAGCCTTTCTCGGGAAGTAACCCGTGCTTTAATGCTTTTATTTTATTTTATTTATTTTTGTTCTTACTTATGTTTCTTTTCAATTTTCATTTTAGGTATTTAAGTGGAATAAACTCTCATTATCGATAGCATATGGAAGCAAAGCACAATTTTGGAGAAAGTTGACTACAGATAGAGAAATTGGGTCATTTGTGGGTACTTACACCCACCCAATATCCGGTAGTGTCCTTCCTCTCCCTCTTTTCATCACTCCATGGGATTGGCATATGACTTGTTGGGGCATGGGGTTGAATGGTTGAAAATGTTGATTTTCTTGCCTCCATTTCTCTTTCTCTAATGTGTTGTGATTTTGCGGAACTATGTATATCGGTTGAATGCGTGTTTTCTTTCCCACCCCTCCATTCCCTTGAGTCTTTGTTTCAAGCATTGAGGACAATGCTTAATTCTAGCTTGGGGGGGATAACTTTAGCTAGCTTGGGGGAGTTTCTTTTCGTTTCTTTATTATCTTTTTCTTTAGAAAATTCAAAATCCAAAAATATTTTCTTTATTATTTCTTTTTATTTATCTTTTCTTTTAATTTTTGTTAAAAAATCACAAAAAAATTGAAAAAGTGTTGAAAATCCAAAAACAAAAAGTCTCGGGTAATTGAATAAAAGCACTAAAAATGATTTGCTCGTCCAAAGGAAGAATCTTGATGATTTTTAATGTGGATTCCCTTGCTTGTCATTTGGATAATTGAGTAGATGTATTTCCATTTGATATTTGCATGTGTGAGTTAGGGCGATTAAGGATAGCTTAATCTTTGTTGCTTGAGTCTCTACTTGAAAAAGTTTTCGATAATTCTAAATGGTGAGATTTGGTTTGAAAAGAGTTTATTTTGTTCTCTTTTGGAAATTCTTTGCTACCTTAATTCCCTTTGGTGCACACTTCATTCCCTTAGGTAAGACCAATGCTAAGAGTTAATTGGATTGTAGAGCAAAAAAAAAATGTGATTAATATTTTGAGTCCAATAAGTGGTGCATTTGAGCCCACAAGGAGAAATCCAAAGTGTCAAGTCCGAATCAATAAGTGGCGCCAATGAGCCCACAAGGCATATATAATAAGCCTATTAAAGTTTGCAAAAAGAAAAAAAAGAGTCAATAAGTAGTAAATACCACAAGTCCTTGAGAAAGTGGGTTAGTTTAGATGATTGAGTGGGAGCTTGAAGATTTATTAAGTAAAGTTTTCCCTAGTGATGATGAATGTCATTGCAGCTCAAGAATCGAGACTCTAGACCCATTACTCAAGTTCCTTAATCTTACAATCCAAGATTCTTTTAGCAAAAGTCAAGTTTGGGGGAGTCAATGTGCATTTTAGGTGGTTGTGATCATATTTATCCATTTGAGAATAATTTTTGACTTTTCGATGCCTTAGCGAACCTAATTGATGATTCGATGCTTTGATTGTGATTCTCTTGCACCTTAGATTAGTCTATCCCTTATATTCCTAATTCATGGATGCATTTTGATGATGGCTATGCTTTGAAAGTTTGTTTGAATCGACCATGTTTGGTGAACCATGCTTGATGAGATGACTTTGGGTGAATTGTCTTGATTGTGCTTAATAAGAGTTATGGGTTAATCTTGTGGGAAACCCTTGCAAGATCTCACTCGCCCTCTAGAGCGATTTAGGGTTTAAAGAGCTTATTGCATGTGCTTAAATGCAATCGTGATTCCTACGACAGTGAGTTAGTGTATATTCTATCTCAAATCCTATTTCCTATGTTGATTAGCTTCTTAATAACTCGTTTTGCTCAAATTTTCTATCCTATTTACCTTTGTGTTTCATTGTTTTGCTCGTGGACGAGCAAAAGCTCAAGTTTGGGGGCATTTGATGAGTGACATTTATGTCACTCACAGGGTAGTGATTTAAGCATCATTTGAGTCGGTTTTATTCTATTTTTAGCATTTTTAGTCTTTATTTTACTTAATTTCTCATTTTAATTATTTATAGCTTAGTTTAGTATTTTTAGCTATTTTTGTTAGTTTTTAGATTTTAATTTCGTAATTTATAATTTTATAGTTTGAATATTTTAGTTCTCGTTATTAATTTTCTATTTCTATTTAAATTTCAATTTCTATTTATTTATTTATTTATTTATTTTTTATTATTATTATTATTATTATTATTATTATTATTATTATTATTATTATTATTATTATTTCCCTTCGTTTTATTTTTATTTGCCCCGCTTCTCTCGTATTTCGGTTTTTGTGTATAGGTAAGCGATTTGGAGTCCGGAGTTCAAGATCAAAGGGATGAATGCAAGCTAATGTGCCATACAACTTTTGGAAAATATAAGCAGCTAGACTATGCAACACCCACTCCTATCCTACACCCCACATCACTCTAACCTACACCACACTAACTGCAGCCCACCAACACTACCACCATCGCTGCTCCGCCAACAAACACCACCAGCATCCCTCCTCTCACCTTCATCTATTCACCAACAACAGTACAACACACAACCAACAACAACAGCAAAAACACAATCAAAATCGAACCCAGAAAACATAGAAAAACAAAGTATTTGTTTGACCGAACCGAAAATTTAGAGTTCCTGATTGTGTTTAGGTCCGGCCGAACTTCAATGGAGTTCGTCCAAACAAACACTAAGTTCGCCCGAACCTTGTTTGAGTTCGGTCGGACATTTGAGCGCTCAAGTTTTGTACAGAATTAATGAAATCGAGCGGCTGCGATTTGATCGAATTATGGACGATGATGATTGATCGAGGACGAATGATTGATGGTGGAGATTGATCATGATCGACGGTTGATGATGATGGAAGGCGAGATGATGAAGGAGGATGGACGGTGATGATGATGGTTGATGAGATGATGATGATGATGATTGTTGGTGTGGATGATGATTGTTGATGATTAGGGTGAAGCAGGGGAGGGAACGAAGAAGACAAAGGAAGGGACGGAGGACCTGATGGGTCTGAATGTCTGATGTTTCTCTTTTGGGGGATTTTATTTTGATTTATTTTGATTTATTTTTTTTCCTTTTTATTTTCTCCCCATTTAAACTCCTTTTCTTTTCTTGTTTTATTTTCTTTTTTTGTTTTATTTTCTTTTCCTTTTTAATTCTCTCTTTTATTTCCTATTAAGCTTAGAGTATAAATAATCCAAGTGGGAACTTCATTACCATGTACATAATTAATCTTAGTTCTTCTTTTTCTTAGGGTTTAGGGTTTAGCTTTTAGAAAGATAAAGTGAGGAAATATCAATGCAAATTTGGGGCTTTGGAATTCAAGTGTGGCAATTTTGTTCAAGATTTCCACCATTAATCAATGAGAAATTTCTTACTCTCTCTCCTAATTTATTTCTTTATTTATTGTTTCATTTATTGTTTTAATTAGTTTAATTGTTCGTGTTTAGTTTAATTATTCATGTTTAAATTAGTTGTTATTATTGTTTAGAAGCATGTTTTTAGTTGTAAATTTCTTTAAATTTTATGTTTTTATGATTATGGAGTAGTTTATTGATTAGGGTTTGGTGAAAGCTCAACATTGATTGGGTTGGGTGTTTGTGATTTGAAATTAGGGATTTTCATGATTAAATTATTGCATGTTTAGGCATTTCCAATACATGTTGCATTTAACTTGATCAATTAAGTGTTTCATGATTGCTTGGAGTAGTCTAGTTGGGTTGGAAAGGGATTAAAGGCCTAAACTAGATTATGTGGTTGAATTGGGATTTTGATTTACCCCGGGTACGATATGGTAGAACGGGAGTTCATCCTTGATGATTAGGGAAATTGCTCGCACGTCGGTAGATAGTTGGAGCTATTTGTGAATTCAACGCCTATTCATGTAGTGCTTGTGAATCTTCCCCGTTTTCAATTCTTCTATGTTTATTCCATGATTTGTTGTTGTTTGACCCATTCCCTAATCTCGTTTACTTTTGATTTCTTAGTTTAGTTTTATTAGTTTTATTCGATTGGTGAAATTCCAAAACCCCGTTTCGACCTAGCTTGTTGTTCGATTAGCATAAATTAGCGCACCTTAGTCCTTGTGGATTTCGACCCTTGCTTACCGCTTTACTTGTGTTTAGTGGTTAGTTTAGGTAATTTGTTTGATTAGGAGAGACTAGTAACGACCTAGTTTTCCCCTCGATCATTTGTGCTAAACGCCAGCCATTTCCAGTGCAGCACGCAGCTGGCAGCGCCCAGCGCTGCTGACGTGGCGTGGCGTGGATGCTAGCAAAACAAGGACGCGGGCTCCGTCCTTGCTTTGTCTTGTATTGGTGTACCTTCGTACAAATTGTACGAAGTTTGGCACGTAGTGTTTGCTTGGGGATTAAGACTTGATTTTGCGTCTAAAAATAAGCCGTTTCGGGTTTTTGAATTTCGATTTTACGGGACGAGGCCCGGCTTGCTTGGTTTTGTGGGTCGGCGCCCGAATTTGACTTGCATTATATGATTTTGAGTGGAAAAGGCCTTGTAAAACCAATGGAATAGTCCATTGGGTGAGATTGTACTTGTATTTTGAAATTGGTTTTGGAAATTGTATTTTGTACCGAGTTCCGGAATGGGAACGACCTGGGGGATTGGATTTTGGCTCTTGGATTTTGGAAATGTTCTTAGCAATTGGGATTTCCGCACGGAGTTGCTCCAACCGCCTAGTAAGGATAATGGTATCGTCATCATCCCAGAGGGGAGACACGATTTAGGTGTCTACACTTATTCCACGCCAGCTCCACTCCCCCTTGATCGATTGCTTCCCCAAAGAAAAAGATTGGGCGCACACCTCCTTCGAGCTGGACGCCTCCCGCCGAGCCTTATCAAGTTGAGACTCTAAAAATCCAAATTTCTCATCCAGTTACTGTAACTCCGCTTCCTTTCCTTTGCGCTTCTTGGAGAGGTCCTCCATCTCATTAAAATTTTGGTTATATGATGAAGACGCCTTATGTTGTCATCACGAAGAGTAGTCAGGGAGGTGGCTTGGGAGTCGACCGTCTCCTGCATATCCAAGCGGAGTTTCTCTAAGGTGGTCAGATGGTACTCCCCAACTTGAAGGGCAACCCTGCGAGCCTTGATCTCTTCCTTGACCAGGGCGACCCTGCTAGTCTTCAATGAGTCCAACTGAATGAACATCTGCAGGCCACGAAAGAAATAAGGTGTGAACATTGACACTTAAACATTAAAATGTTGAAATATTAGACAAATGTTACTTAAGTCCAGCGCGCAAGACTGCATTGCCTCAAGTTGAGTTTCAGACGCCTCTGGGAGAGTCTTGGCATATTCCTTTGGTATGGCATTGCGCATGTCGCCCATGATTTTAGCCTTGTTCTTGAAGGAAAAGTGGCTGGAAGAAGGGATCTGATCAAGTTCGGCGTCTAGCGTTTTTGAGGATCAGGTATCTCTACTGGAAAAACAATAGCCTTAGAATCCCTTATACTAGAAGAAGAACGACAAGTGCTTACGACGTTGGAATAGAACTTACCCCCGAACTCCTAGCTCTTTCAGTAGTTAGAGGATGAATGTTACGGCAGACGACCTTAGAAATACCTCCCAAAGGGTCATGGGGAATAGGACCCTGTGCAGCGTCCGCACAAGAGATGCCCCGAGAAGGAGGCTCGCCTTTTGTGACGGTCTTAGGCTGTTTAGAAGGTCATCCTCTTTCAGTAGTTAGAGGATGAATGTTACAGCAGACGACCTTAGAAATGCCTCCCAAAGGGTCATGGGGAATAGGACCTTGTGCAGCGTCCGCACAGGAGATGCCCCGAGAAGGATGCTCACCTTTTCCGACGGTCTTAGGCTGTTTAGAAGGCGCCTCTACATCAGAGGGCGCCTCTACTTTCAGACCTCGCGGGGTGCGAAATCGCGGCTTACCAGTCGTCCTGCCTTGCAGTTACCAGACTGCAAGATAGTGGTTGGAGCTTTCTCCACCACCTTATGACAACAGAAACACTATTAGTACAACTCCGCAAAAGATAGTATAGGAGTGGCAAAGACGCCTACCTTTTGGGTACCCGTCTACGGGATAGCCGTGCTCCCCTCTACTCTGCCTCCTTTTATTTCTCAATAACCTTGAGAGTGCTTTCACTAAGCACCTTGGCCAACCACTCAGGCATATTCACCACGCCCTTGGAGGAGTCGCCCAATTTCTCCATGACTTCGTCTGAAAGAAACAACAGTGGTTAGAAACTAGACGCTATGAAACTTTATTAGCGGGCCAAATTAAATCATAATCTCTCGGCATATACGGAGACATTCCCACATCCGAGATGAAGGTAGCATCTTCATATTTATCTGGATGGGGAAACCAGCTCTCCGGAACCCACGCACTCTTTGTGCCCACGGTGTACTGCTTGACATTAAAGAAGTAGGGGATCTGCTCCCACTCATGTGAAGATACCGGAAGAAAGGGTTCGTTCTTCCCATAGAAGCGAGCTTGCTTCGTCCAACGGCTCATACACCAACACATCTCCTTATCGGACGTATGAAGACCCACTTCTTTCGTCAATGGTGCCATTTGGACGCCTTCCCCACCATCATCCAATAAGCACCCTTGCAGCTAAGGGCCAACCATCCATTCACTGCTTTGGGGCTTTTCGACAGAGTCAACAACATAAGAAAGGCCAGGAAACAGGGGACAATGCCATTAAGTTTGCATTTGGTGATGTATTCGAAGACGTTGGCCTAGGAGTTGAGAGTCATCTGATTGACGCCTATATTGTAGCCGTCCAACATCTCTATTACAAATGGGTGGGTGTGAGGCCGGGGGTCGAAAAACACGACGGGGCGCCTCTTAGGAAGAGTGTACGACCCGCACGACTTTTCTCCTCTGGATGTGGCAAGCATATTAAGTAAATAGGGACTAACTGTGGGCGTTACCCTCTTTTTACTAGTCTTTAGGAGTCGCCATTCAATTTTAGAAAACTGAAAAAACCCGGTTTTCGTGATATGCCTGGAGTTCAAACATATGTGATTCAAAACGGCCATAGGTTCCCTTGTGTTCCCTGGTGTGGATATCTCTCAACGTACATCCAGCGGAGCATAGATTGAGAATTCGGGGGAGGTTTACTAATACGGGGAGTGCCCAGCATTAGCCCACGCGGCGCGATCCTTTTTATTTCAATTGTGACGATGATGGGACATGTGTTATGCTACATTACTACTCTTGATTGATTTTAATGCACAAATATTTACTAAAGATGTCAAAATGCTGATTTAGATTGATTAAAGGAGCTTAACAATACCGATTTGTCCAAGAGTTATCTGATTTAGGCGTGAGCAATATAACAGATTAAAGTTAGCAAATTTTATATGGCGGGGAAATCAATTAAAAATATAGATTCACGTTACAGTAAAGCGTAGGCTTTAATGCAGTTCTCAGGAACACCTACTGTGAGGGCGTCGAAAAAGCGCGAGGCTAATGCGTGACCTTGTCCCTCGTGGGTGTGACGATTCTTTTTATTCAATCAAGTGTAATTGGATTTCCTGTGAGTATACACCCAGTTGACTAGTAATATAGGAGTCGCCATTCAGTTTTTAACGACAATGAGAAAAACTGACAAAACCCGGTTATCGTGACATAAAGGGAGTGCAATTATGTTTGACCACGACGGCCGTAGGTTCCCTTGTGATCCCTGGTGTGGGGATCTCTCAATATACACCCGCAAGGTAGAGATTGAGGGTTCGGGGGACTGTAACTACCGAGAGGAGTACTTCGCTCGTCGATAATTCCAGAGGCAGGATATCCTTACTAGCTCAGCATAAATAATTGAAGGGACATGCGTTAACTATTAAACTAATCTGAATTGATTTTAGCAATATGCAACATATAATACTAATTCGATCATGATTATCTGATTTAAATAGCATTAAGGGACCTAGCATGATAATCCGATTTCCCAAAAATATTATATTTGTTAGGCGTGATAGAACAATCAAATTAGGTTAGTTTAACAGTTCATAAAAAGGGCGAGGAAAGCAGTTAAATCATCAAAAAGGGACACATTACGACGCACCCTTGAGAGGTGCGTCACGGTTCTCAGAAAACTAACCACTTTGACTTTGCTATTTCTCCTTTTTATTTAACGAATCTCAATTATGGGACAGGATACGTTATGTTCGATTTATGGATCGATTGCGACAGAACGCGTGAACAGTTTCGCAGCGAGAGGCTTAGGCTAATGGTTGGAGTCAATACTCAGAGTATAATTGTGTGTTGTTGTGTGTTCTTTCACGTCGAATTTAGGGGCCTATTTATAGGGAAGAGTTCGTGGAAAGATAGAATTGCAGAGTTCTAATCCACAAAGAATTAGGAAAAAACACGTACCCAGGTATTTTCAGCGCCCAGGCCTGGGCGCCGAAGATTTCGGCGCCCAGAGCCAGGCGTTGAAAATAGGGTATGGGCTGTTTTCTTTAGTCAGATTCGGATTCCTGAAATCCGTAGAGTTTGAGATTAATTCGAGTCTTTTAGCGCATATCAATTTTATGACGGAATGCGTCTGGGCCCGTTACGAACTCTAGGCTCGTTAGGATTTTAATTAATACGTAACTCTTATTTCTGAATCATATTAGGAATAGGATTCTCGCAGTTTTCTATCTCATTTAGGATTTATGTTGGAATGCAACACCTAATTCTGAAAGGTTTCTACCTTTTATGATTTGCCACTTTTAGAAGCTGCCTTTTACGGCAGTTACTATTTTTAGCAGGTTTCCATAAATAGCAGGTTTCGGGTGAAATGAAATGGGGAATCGAGATTCGTTTATTTCATAGGAGATGCGTTGTCAAGTGGAGATTTACGTTTTCATCATCGAACCTTTCCCTTGCGGGAATGGGGACAAAAGTAGGTGTCTACACCTACCACTTGACTTTGCTAGCTTTTCGTTTGGTTTTAGAACTTTTCGATGACTGACTGACTATGGGACGAAATTCTTCCAGAGTTTTGAGTATTTTAGGCTTAAGGACTGTGTTTAGGTTTCGGCAGTACTTCGACATTATTCAATGAGCAGGCGGTCGTGCGGGCAGGGTCTGCTTAACAGTGTGTTAAAGCGGCAGACGCACGAATGCGGGACAAAGAAAAGCTTCGGTCAATACTCAAGATTAAGGGTTTAGGGTTGGAATTGTGTGTTATTTTCCGGTTTTCAGAGGCCCTATTTGTAGTAAAATAGGCAAGAATAAGATAAATTTCGGAATGGGAATTTTCCAACTGAGATCTGTTGAGCGCTAGAAAATTCCAGCGCTTGGATCAGGAGCGCTGGTTATTTCTAGCGCTTGCATTTTGTGCGCAAGATTTGTTCTGGTGACAGCGCGCTGGATCAATTCTATCTTTTGCGTGATTGTGTAAGGAGCAAACTGTACCGCTGGAATAAAGCAGCGCTTATGGTTTGAGCGCTGGAATAAAATTTCTCTCAAGTTGCCAGCGCTAGAGTTTTCTAACGATGGTGTTTTACTTCGTTTTCCAGTCTTATCGGTTTTTTACCGAATCTTACTCACATTTTCTATCCTTTAGGAACACGAGTTGGACTACAACTCTTAGTCCTTAACTAATGATGAATCGCAAGGAGATTCAAACACTTAGATATTTAATCTTACGTGGTTGCTATTCTGGGCAGCGTTCAAGCATAGCAGTTACTATAAATAACAGTTTCTAAAAATGGGAATATGGTTTACAGGATTATTAGTCAGTAATGGATCGTTCATCGTATACTTAGGAAAGCTTAGTCAAGCAGTGTTTGGTTTCATCATTAAACACACCGTGTCGGGCCTAGGGACAAATGTAGTCTTCTATAGTGGGGAGGAAACCTCAGTCCCAGTTTCATAGTTGAGGCGTAAACTGCAAATTCTCCGTCTATCAGGCCAGTGGTAGTGCAGTCAATGCCCGCCGACATCCATAGGTCATAACCTTCCCCCAGGCTTAACGATCTCTATACTCCACTCCTTCCCCCTCCAAGTAATCTAGCCACGACTGCAGAGGGAAAATTTTAGGCAGATGAAGATATCCCTCTTCACTCTTCGAAGAGGAGGACGTCACCCTTCTAGAGCGTCCCGATTCCATGGTTCCCTCGTCTCCCACATGAGACGGGGACTCACACTTAAAGTCAGGGTCTTCGATTATCCTTACCATGATGTCTTGCATAAGGAAGGCGAAGGGCTGGCTTAAGATGAGGGGCATCAACCTTGCTAAGGAACAGTTGACACAAGGTCGTTGTCCTTAAAAAACTAGATCGACCCGCCACAAGAAAGAAAAACAAGAAGAAAATAATAAACAAATTCCTCAAGACAAGATAATTACCTTTTGAATAAAAAAGGGCAAGTTCTCCAAGGTCCCTTGAAATTTCAAAATGAAAGATTAGAAGTCCCCAAGAACAAGTATGAACTCCACGGTGGTTGAAAATCGTCCGCTGGTGGTCAATCGACGCTGGAAATTGCCTTCACCAAATAACTCTCAAAGATTCGATGAAAATGAGAGGGAGTGAAATCAAAATAGCAAGCTATATATAGAGGGTTAAGAGTAAAAGAACTAGGCCACGCGTCACCACGCCAGAGAAGGAATCAACAAGGGTAAAACTAAGTAAGGGAATTTCACCCTTCTTGAGAGGCAAATGATGTGAATAAAAAGACTTGTCCACCGTGGGCCAATCTGAACGCGACATATGAATCTTCCCATATTAAGTGCCTTACACTCTGGGCCCATTAACTGACCATGTAATTGAATTTCGGGATAATAATAGCCCAAGGCAATAAGATTAGCAAATGCTAAATGGCCCACTCAAAGCCTTCACCTCCATATCTGATAAGGACACATGTCCTCATCTCCAAGATCAACCAATCAGATAACTAGGGTTTTTTGGAATAAATCCAAAAACCCTAGCATTATTAATAGCTCAGATCCCAAGGAAAAGGAGGCAATCAATTTCATTCTCACCTACCTTAATTATTTTGCTCTAACTTCTCTCTAAAACACTTTCTTTCTCTATCAAATACTTACTTAGGCATCGGAGGGAATATTCCTACGAGAATATTCTGGTTTTGCAGGTTGTAAGAAGATTGTGCCAGCGCATACCTAATACCTCCGTGGAAAGGGTGACACGTCAACACCAACGAAAGTTCCCACATCAAATCCAGCAAGCTATTTTGGATGAATTTCAGTTTATGAAAAGTGATTTACCTTTCAAATATCATGGTGTGCCACTTTCTACAAAAAAGTTATATATGTGACAATGTCAACTTTTGATTCAAAAAAAATTTCCAACGTATTAATTCCTAGACAATAAAGCTTCTGCATTATGCAGGGAGGATTCAACTAATCAAGGCAGTGATTTTTAATATTCATAATTATTGGTGTTCAGATGTTTCTCATTCCAAAAAAGGTTCTGCATGTTATTCAATCTGCTTGTCGTTGTTATTTGTGGTCTGACTCTTCTAGTTAGACCAAGAGGGCACTAATTTCCTTGAACAAGCTGTGCCTTCCTAAGATTATGAGAGGTTGGAACATCACTGGTTTAGTGGTATGGAACAAGGCTTGTCTTTGTAAAATGTTGTGGAATTTACATAAGAAAAAAGATAAGTTGTGGATCAAATGGATTCACACTTATTATGTCAAAAGAAATAATGTGTTTCAGATGGAAAAAACCAAACAAGGTTCCTAGTTTTGGAAGAAATTATTGTTGCTAGGCAATATTTCAATTCCCACAATGCTGATGACTTAAGTTGTTTCAAGTTCAATTTTTTCTCTGCCAGGAAAGGTTATGATCTACTGCGAAGTAATTTTGAACCAATTGCATGGAAGAGATTAGTTTGTATAATCCTCACCCGCCTAAATGTGTTTTCATTGGGTGGTTAGCTGTTTTGAGGCGATTAGCTACTTATGACATGCAGCTCAAGATTAGAATTGTTTGTGATCCTTTGTGTTGTATTTGCGAGCAGGAGCATGAGGATATTGATCACTTATTATTTGACTGTTGCTGGTCTTTAACGATGTGGAATAGAGTTTTGGCGTGGATTGGGTTAGATAGGCATGCTTGCAGATAAACTGATGAGTTAGATTTTTCTATGTCTTTAGTACTATTTTGCGTTAAATAAGCTCTTAGGAGCCATTTTTAGTACTAATATGCAATGTGTAGTGTGTCTTGAGATTTCAGGTTGTTTGATAGGAAATTGGCCTTTTTAGGCTCATTTTATGATATTATGGGCCACTACACGATGCCGAGTAGGTTCGGGAGGTCATTGTCAACTCTTGGGAGCCTAGGATGTTCATGTTTGAGCCCCAAGAGTTAGACTCGATGATTAAGATTAAGAAAGACACGTCGAGCCGGTCGCCTACGATTGGAGGGCGAAGGGTGACCAACCGGGCGAGAATTGAGCTTTAGGCACACGCCCGATCGGGCGCTATTCGCCCAGTGCCCATCGGGGGCCCACCCTGCAGCAGCTGTTGAAGACTTTCAATCCGCCCGATCGGGCGGGTTATGAGCAAACCGGCCGATCGGGCGGCTCATTGCCCGATCAGGCGACGGTAACCTCTAGGGGCGCGTTTTAGCTTTTATTTCCGTTTTTATTGTTTTCTTTGGGCAAGACTATATAAACCAAGCCCTTAGTTAATCTTATTATTCTGGTTTTCAGCACTTAATTTATTCTAAACTTCATTTTATTCTCTCAAATATTATCAAACATTCATAATTTATTTTAATTAAAGTTTTAAGCTTTCATTTATTTCCTCGTTCTTCGATTAGGTATTATTTCGTTCTTAACTTTATCGTTCAATTTCAATTCATTTCTTGTGTTTATTAATTGCTTAATATCATGGTTCTACTTAATGTTACTGCTTTGCTTATTTCAATTATGCGTGAGTAGTTTTAATCTAGGGTTTTGTGAATCCATGAACTAATATGAAGGGATGAACTATTATTGTTAATTATTGGTATTATTGGTTGATTTCCTATTGATTTATTTCATTTACGATGCGATTACATTTGCGCAGGTTTAATTCTATTAGTCTAGCAATATCAAGTTCAGATTCAAGAGATGAAATTTGATGTTTAGGCTTGTGTCAATAGGTAGAATTGGGGTTAATACATAGCGAGAGCCTGTTAATTCCAATTCTATGATTAGTATCGATTCGAGAGAGCATGCTAGTCCGATTAACCACTTTATTGCTTATTAGTGATTGTTTATCATCCCAGGTTATTGTTCATTGATGAACCTATACCCTAGGCCTTTTATTAATTGTTTTATCCCTATTTAATTACTGTCGTAGTTTAGTTATTCAAACCAAACCAATTCTCTGTTTCCCAATAGTCTAGACCTTAGTTTTAATAGTAGAAAGAATGCCAGTTTCCTCGTGGATACGATCCCTACTTCCATTACTATATTTTAGTTGGTGAACGCTAGGTTTATCTTTGATGGGAGTGCGATTTAGCCTGTCAAATTTTGGCGTTGTTGCCTGAAACGGTTTTATTTTCTATTATTAATTGTTAATTCTAGATTATTGTTACATCTCAAGGGAATCCCGTTCCTTGAGATCGGATCTCACACTTTTTTGTAGTTTCTGTTAGGTTATGATACATATGAAAACCATAAATCATGCGGAAAAACCTTAATGCCAGGAAACATATTATTTACACATAATCAGTTAGCACAATTCAGATGCATACACTTTGTAGCGTGCCCTCCCTAGGTGCGCCCGAACCGAACAAGAACAAGTCTTTAGGACTCCAAGTGTCGTCCCTCCGTAGATAGTCCACAGCACGTCCGGATCCGCCTTAAGATTGACCAACTAGAATCGCCCTTAAGGTACTATTATTTTCGGCTAATATGGGCAAGTAATGTGACTGATTTTTCTGCTCAAAATCACAGCTTTTATTGTATGAATACTTGTTGAAAAACTCGTGTATAAATTTATGACCCTAGGCATATATTTATAGAACCATGGAAAATGATTTCGAATCCTGTTAGAATACTAATTAATTAATTAGAATTCTTTTAGAACTCTAAATAATTAATTTTATCTTTTAGGATTAGGATTTAATCATAGCACGAATTCTGATAGCTTTAGGATTCGTATAGCACGCACACGAGCACGAGCACGAGCACCGCACAGCCCGCGCGCATGCCTCGCGGCCCATGCGAGCTGCACGGCGCCTTGGCCCAATGCTCAGAGTCCATTCGCTGAGCGCGCGCGTCATGCCTTGCTGGGCCTGGCCTTACGCTGGGCCTGGCGAGGCTTTGGCGTGTGTTGATGCGTGTGGCTTGCTGGGCGACGGCCTGGCTTCGTGCTGGGCCTTCGTCTAGCAAGCCTCGTCCGATGCTAATTCGTACGATACGCTTCCGATTAAATTCCCGATTCCGGAATCCATTTCCGATACGAACAATATTTAACATTTCCGATTCCAGAATTAATTTCCGTTTCGAACAAATATTTCATATTTCCGTTTCCGGAATTATTTTCCGATTCCGATAATATTTCCGATTCTGACAATATTTCCGTTTCCGGCAATATTTCCGATTTCGGTAATATTTCCATTTCCGATAATATTTTTCGATACGTACCATGTTTCCGTTTCCGGCAACATCTACCACTTGGATAATATTTATATTTCCGATACGATCCATATTTTCGTTTCCGGCAACATCATCATTTCCGGAGTATTCATTTACTTGCCTTTGACGATCTTAGGTCCCACTTAAACCAAGATCCGTCGATTCCGAATATCCATAGATGGAGCATTTAATGCCATTAAATACTTGATCCGTTTACGTACTATTTGTATGACCCTACGGGTTTGAAGGAAATAGTGCCCTTGGTCCAAGTATGCATTCAATATTAAGTCTAATAAATGCGGTTCAGTATTAATTAGCAAGTTAATAATTCAGTGAGATCAAGTGAGCTGAATGCCTGACTAGAGGCCGCTTCAGTTCAAGTGGAATTAATGATATTAATCCACAGCTTACTCTTGACTGAACCCGTAGGGTCACACAAATAGTACGTAAACGGATCAAGTGTTTAATGGCATTAAATACTCCATCTATGGATATTCGGAATCGACGGATCTTGGTTTCAGTGGGAGCTGAGATCGTCACAAGGAAGAAAATGAATACTCCGGAAACGATAATATTGCCGGAAACGGAAATATGGATCGTATTGGAAATATAAATATTATCCAAGTCGTAGATGTTGCCGGAAACGGAAACATGGTACGTATCGGAAAATATTAACGGAAATGGAAATATTGCCGGAATCGGAAATATTGCCGGAAACGGAAATATTGTCAGAATCGGAAATATTATCGGAATCGGAGAATAATTCCGGAAACGGAAATATTAAATATTTGTTCGAAACGGAAATTAATTCCGGAATCGGAAATATTAAATATTGTTCGTATCGGAAATGAATTCCGGAACAGGGAATTTAATCGGAAGCGTATCGTACGAATAAGCATCGGACGAGGCCTGCCGGACGAAGGCCCAGCACGAAGCCGGGCCATCGCCTAGCAAGCCAAACACGCGCCACACGCCAAGCCAAGGCAACGCCCAGGCCCACCGCAAGGCAGGCCCAACGCGCGCCAAGGCCATGGCTGCGTTGCGGGCCTCGTGGCGTGGGCTGAGCGCGCGCGCGCATAGGCGCCCCTCGTGGGCTGCCGTGCGTGTGTGTGTTTGTGTTCATGCACGATTCCTAAAGCTATTAGGATTTGGTATATGATTAAATTCCTAATCCTAAAAGGATAAAGTAAATTAATTAGAGTTCTTATAGGATTCTAGTTTAATTAATTCGTAATCTAGTAGGATTCCAATTCCCCTTTCCATACCTCTATAAATAAAAGCCTAGGGTCATAATTTATAGATACAATCGAAGTATTCAAAGGGTAAGTTTTTGAAAGAAAATTCAGCCATACACTTGCACTAACCTAGCCGAAAATCCTAGCACCTTAAGGGCGATTCTAGTTGGTCAATCTTGAGGCGGATCCGGACGTACTGTGGACTATCTACGGAGGGACGACACTTAGAGTCCTAAAGACTTGTTCTTGTTCGGTTCGGGCGCAGCTAGGGAGGGCACGCAACAAAGTGTATGCATCTAAACTATGCTAAATGATTATGTGTAAATAATATGCTTTCCTGGCTTTATGGTTTTTCCGCATGATTTATGTTTTGTCATATGTATCATAACCTGACAGTGGTATCACGAGCCTCTTATTATTTTCATAATCTAAATTGCATAACATGGTTAAATTTCACAAATTTGCAAGGAATTAAAAGGGGAGATTAATTTTCGTAATTGTTAATTAATTGCAAATTGCGTTTATTTAATTATATGTACGCAGCTTTTCGGCAGTTTCTTCGTTACTCATCCAAATCGAGTGATTTTTGTGTCAATTCCGCATGTAAAAGGCATTCTAAAATTTTGACAAAGCTAGTATTTTTCGGCCGAACCCAGAATTCCCAAATTCGAAGCCTAACTATTACTTTTCGGAGGTTTTAGTTTTTCGAACGCAAAAGTTTGTAAATTTAAGATGTTAAATTAAGTATTTGCGATTCTTGTTGATAAATCTTGAATTTTTGATTGACCTACATTATATGTTTAACAAGTTTGAATGCCTATCCTTGTTAATTATACAACCTAATTCGTAATTATGATTAATTTATTGAAATTCGAATAATTTAGAATTAATTTGATTTTCATAATTAATTAATAGTTTAATTAGGTATCTATGATTAAAATCCACCATAAAAATTGTTAATTTATGTTAAATTTTTAATTTTTATGACCTACATTTGAATCCATGTTAATCGGAAATTAATTGATTAATAAATTTTCGATTTTTCGCCCTAAAATTATGAAATTATTATGTTTTATTAATTTGTCATTAATTTTTGAATTAAAAATTTTAAATTTTTATGAAAACGCTCATTAATGTTGCACGCACAAAGCAATGGAAGCTACGTGTTACCCTTAAGGGGTGTTGTATAGTGCGGGCACGCGACGACGAGCAAGGGAGCTCGTCGGCCGTGCGGTACGAATGCAGCGAGCAACATAGCGCATGGCGCGCGCACGAGTTAACACAGCCATGCGTGTGTGCGTGTGTGCTATGCCATGGGCGAGGGCGACTATGCAATGCACGAGCGACGAGCAAGACGCGTGTGGGCAGTGATGCTGCCGCGCCAGAGCGCACCTGGCTCGCCCAGCCAGCAAGCAGAACGCGCAAGCAGGGAGCGATCCCTCGCTCGGCGCGCGCTGGCCTACGCAGCAACACGCGACACAGCACAAGGCTGCGCGCAGCGTGGCCAGCTGTGGCATGTCGCTGTATGTGCTTTGTGCTACGATCAATTGAACGGGGCGCGAGCCTCGTAGCTTGATGGGGCTTGGGCGCAAGCCCAAATGCCTCGTCTCGCGACGATTGGTACGTTTTGATTTTAATTTTAATTTTCAGTTCGGAAACGATTTTAATTAATTTTAAAATTCGAAATTTAAATTGTTTTCTTGGATTTTAATTTTGAATATTATAATTATTATGAATTTTATTTATACTAATTATTTTACTAAAATTAAATCTTGAATTAATTTAAATTCGTTTAATTCAACTGAAATAAATTAAATTAATGGATTCGATTATAAATTTATATGAGCTTTAAATTTTAATTAAATTTGTATATTTCCGGTTAGACTAGAAATACATTTTTATGTTTAAAATTAGTAAAGCATATGAATTTATTGGTTTAAGTGGGAGCATTTTTAGTCATAAACTCTTAATTAGGTCTACAAATCCCTTAAGGTTAAACAACATGATTAGAATTAATAAGGACTGAATAATTGGTAGATTATTGGTGCCCTTGATTAATTGCTGCAAATATTTATGTGATGCACAACGTGTTTTACTAACCAGCAATGTGGGCCATTCATGATAATGAACGGGTGAATGGTATATATTGTATGTGTACTGTTTTGCAGGTTATGAAGTGACTAGTATGGCCCAAATAGGATAGAAAATATGGTCTGCGTACCATTAATTTGAATGTAATTGGTCTAAAGTACCAAAATTGTTTTTCAATTCAAATATGGTCTGCGTACCATCAAATAGTTGTAATTAGTTTAATTATAGCTTATCCTATTCGAAGAAAATGGCGCCTCCCACGGAGATTTTCAAGACGGACTTTGAAGTTGAAGCTTCAAGATGAAGTCGGGCCATACTAGATCACATTTATCTTATGCATGCTTTAAGTTATTTATTGCTTTTAAATATGTCTTAAATATGCATGAGATCAAAGCTTGATTATGTTGCATGATTAAGGATTTTAGTTCACTTAAAATCTAACCAACATAATAAGAGCCTTAAGTTCCAAACTTAAAATTTGAGTTAAAAGGTGCCATGCCAAAATAACACTTACTTGGATATCCTTTCTTCATCGATCTTAGTAATAGTTTTCCGCCATAGCGAGGTGTTACTTATCGATACTAAAGGGGTAAGGTACACAAATAATTGTGAGTACATGTTAGTTTTGGTGAAACTCAACGATATAAGTAAGGAGTCCTTTTATATCGTGGCAAAATCGATAGGTTTACCTAATAATTTGTTAGACGTGCCTATCAACCAAGAATAGTTTCTAGACTATTAGCAAAAGGCTTTTGCTTACCTAAAAGATTTTAGAATTGAGTCTAAATACATAATGTGCTTAATTCTTCAATGGATTTTAAGGTCTTGGAATCATTTTATTCACACCTGCCGGAACACATAACTTGAATAAAATGCTTAATGAACATTGAATTATGCATGTATGCTAGAATTTAAGTTTATTAAGAGAAACTGTGAATGATTATTTGTTTATTCTTTTCAATTGTAGTTTTACTATGGCAAACAACAATCAAAACATCATCATGGGTTCTGAGCTTATGGTCAAGCTGAACCTAACGAATTTTCTTGAATGGGAAGCTAAGCTAGTTGAAATAGTCAGACTCAATGGACTTGAGTATGTACTATTACATCCCATGCCAAGCTACTATGCAAGAGACATGACCCCTGAAAGATTTTCCGCCTGGGATGCGGATCTCAAAAAGGTTATGAGTCTCATGCTGAACAATATCCCTGATGAATGGGCTAGAAGCTTTGTAGCTTATGAACCTTTTACGCTCATCAAGAATCTGAGGGATATCTGTCGTGGAAGCACGGAGGACAGGGACCTAAACGTCCATGAGTTGATTGAATCAATGTCTGGTCTAAAGGTTAGTTCTCCCAACAGGTGTTATAGGATGGAAGTCCAAGAAACACATGTTCAGCTCCTTCGCACTAAACAAAGGGTAGGCGTCCCACTAAGGTTCCATGTGGATCTTATGCTTTCATATTTTGATCGCCTAAGTCTGCTAGGAACACCAATAAGCGAAAGGATGGCAGTCTCTATCTTGCTCAATTCACTGCACAGTGGGTTTGGTCGCTTCAAGCAACTATACCTAAGTGAACCAAGAGAAGAAACAGTTGCAGAATTTGTTCACCTTGTCAGAAAGGCTGAGATAATACTGGACTGTGAAGCCAAAGATTTACTCAAGGTTAAAGGGAGACCGTTCAAGAAAAGTGGAAAGTCCAAGGGCAATGCTAAATCAAAGCAGGACAAGTCCACATCAAGCTGTCTTTATTGTGATGGAATAGGCCATTACAAAAGAGAATGTCCAAAGCTAAAGGAAGATCACAAGAACGGAACAGTCGTTCCATCTTCAGGTATTTTCGTTATAGACTGTACACTTGTTAATTCAACTTCTTGGGTATTAGATACAGGTTGTGGCTCACACTTATGTTCCAATTCTCAGGGACTAAGAAGAAGTAGAAAGTTAAGCAAGGGTGAAGTCGACCTACGAGTGGGAAATGGAGCAAGGATTGCTGCATTAGCTGTAGGAACTTATTATTTGTCGTTGCCCTCTGGGCTAGTTTTGGAACTGGAAGAGTGTTTCCATGTTCCAAGCCTTACTAAAAACATCATTTCAGTTTCTTGCTTAGATGCTAAGGGATTTTCCTTTTTAATAAAAGACAATAGTTGTTCGTTTTATTTTAAAGAGATGTTTTATGGATCTGCTAGATTAGTCAATAGACTTTATTTATTAGATCACGACAAACAAGTTTATAACATAAATACCAAAAAGGCCAAAAAGGATGATTCAGATCTCACCTATCTGTGGCATTGTCGATTAGGCCATATTAACTTGAAACGCATGGAAAGACTTCAAAAGGAAGGAATTCTAGAACCATTTGACTTAGAGGATTATGGTAAGTGCGAATCATGTTTACTTGGAAAAATGACCAAGCAACCTTTCTCTAAAGTTGGAGAAAGAGCAACTGAACTATTGGGTTTAATCCATACAGATGTATGTGGACCAATGAGTACAAATGCTAGAGGTGGTTTCAGCTACTTTATCACTTTCACTGAAGACTTCAGTAGATATGGTTATGTCTACCTAATGAAGCATAAGTCTGAATCCTTTGATAAATTCAAGGAATTTCAGAGTGAAGTAGAGAATCAATTAGGCAAGAAGATTAAGGCACTCCTGGAACACCACAATGGAACGGTGTGTCGAAACGGAGGAACAGAACCTTGCTAGACATGGTTAGGTCAATGATGGGTCAGGTCCAACTTCCAATAGAATTTTGGGGACATGCACTAAATACAGCTGCACTCACTATAAATAGAGCTCCGTCTAAAGCTGTCGAAAAGACTCCATATGAGTTATGGTTTGGAAAACCTCCAAAAGTGTCTTTTCTTAAGATTTAGGGATGTGAAGTATACGTCAAACGATTAATTTCAGACAAACTTCATTCAAAATCTGACAAATGTATCCTTGTGGGCTATCCAGAGGAAACAAAGGGGTATTACTTCTACAATACATCTGAGAACAAGGTGTTTGTTGCTCGAGATGGTGTCTTTTTGGAGAAAGATCACATTTCCAAAATGACAAGTGGGAGAAAAGTAGACCTCGAAGAAATTCGAGTCAAACAACAAACTCTAGAGAATGCTCAAGATGACATTCAAGATGAAACTCGGAGATCTTTAGAAATATCTGGTGAGGATCATGGTCAATCTAGAGATGTAACCCCGCGTAGATCGCAGAGATATAGATCTCAACCGGAAAGGTGTTAGGTTATGATACATATGATATTACATAAATCATGCGGAAACAACCATTAACCCAGGAATACATATTATTTACACATAATCATATAGCATAATTTAGATGCATACTCTTTGTTGCGTGCCCTCCCTAGCTGCGCCCGAACCGAACAAGAACAAGTCTTTAGGACTCCAAGTGTCGTCCCTCCGTAGATAGTCCACAGCACGTCCGGATCCGCCTTAAGATTGACCAACTAGAATCGCCCTTAAGGTACTAGATAATTTCGGCAATTTGAGCAAGATGTGTGTTTGAATTTTTCTCTCAAAAACTCACTTTGAATACTTTGAAACTTGTGTTATAAATTGTGAGCCCTAGCCTCATATTTATAGCGGTATGGAAAGGGAATCGTAATCCTATTCAGATACAAATTAATCAAACCTAGAATCCTACAAGAACTCTAATTTAATTAATTTATCAAATAGAATTAGGAATTTAATCATTAACCGAACTCTGCATGTTTTAGGAAACGTGCACGAACACAAACACTTGCACACACACACGCACGACAGCCACGATGGGCCTCATGCGTGCGCGCGAGCAGCAGCCCACTCAGCGCCCGCGCGCGCTGCGCGCTGCGCGCGCTGTGCGCGCTGTGCGCTGCGCGTGCTGTGCGCGCTGCGCGCTGCGCGCAGCCTGCTGGGCCTGGCCTTGCTGTTTGTGCGGTGCGCTTGGCTTGCTGGGCGATGGCCTGGCTTCGTGCTGGGCCTCGTCCGGCAGGCCTCGTCCGATGCTTATTCGTACGATGCGCTTCCGATTAAATTTCCGATTCCGGAATTCATTTCCGATACGAACAATATTTAATATTTCCGATTCCGGAATTAATTTCCGTTTCGAACAAATATTTAATATTTCCGTTTCCGGAATTATTTTCCGATTCCGGTAATATTTCCGATTCTGACAATATTTCCGTTTCCGGCAATATTTCCGATTCTGGCAATATTTCCATTTCCGATAATATTTTCCGATACGTACCATGTTTCCGTTTCCGGCAACATCTACGACTTGGATAATATTTATATTTCCGATACGATCCATATTTCCGTTTCCGGTAATATCATCGTTTCCGGAGTATTCACTTCTTGCCTGTGACGATCTTAGCTCCCACTGAAACCAAGATCCGTCGGTTCCGAATATTCATAGATAGAGTATCTAATGCCATTAGATACTTGATCCGTTTACGTACTATTTGTGTGACCCTACGGGTTCAGTCAAGAGTAAGCTGTGGATTAATATCATTAATTCCACTTGAACTGAAGCGGCCTCTAGCTAGGCATTCAGCTCACTTGATCTCACTGAATTATTAACTTGTTAATTAATACTGAACCGCATTTATTAGACTTAACATAGAATGCATACTTGGACCAAGGGCATTATTTCCTTCAGTCTCCCACTTGTCCTTAGGGACAAGTGTGCATTTCCTAATTCCTTTGTCGCTCGATGCTTGCTCTTGAACATAAGGTAAGAGTTATCATCCTTATTATGTCCAGAGGTGTTCCTCGGTTTCAGAGTTCAACTGATCAAATAAACAGATAATCATAGCCTATGATTCATCCGAGCACGGCCATGCATTTCACAGTTTCTAGCTCTCCGAGTGGCCTTGTACAACTTTTAAGCATCTCATCCCGATTTATGGGAGGACAATCCCAATCCTGCGATCTTGAGATTAGACTTCGTTTGATAGGTGATTACCTGAGCGTTGCCTTTATAGCCTCCTTTTACGGTGCGACGGTTGGTCAACGTCAAAGCAACCAGTTCTCAAACAAGTAATCTCAAATCACTCAGGTATTGAGGATTTAGTGTCCAATAATTTTAATGAAATTTACTTATGACAGATTTTCATCTCTTACAGTAAAGTTTCATAGGTCTTGTCCGATACTAGTCTTCCCAAAGTAAGTATCTATGCAAATGATTATGACATTGCCATGTCCACATAGTTCAAGAAACAGAACTACTAGTCATCTTGCATTCTAGTCGTCTAACGTTTTCTATGCATCCAATTTTATAGAAAACTCCGACTAGGGACCATTTTCAACCTTTGACATTCAAGTTCACTTGATAGACATTTCTTAGTCACAGGACTGGTCCTGACAGTCTATCTTGAATATATCGTCAAATTGAAAGGACTCATCATTTAATACTAAACCAAGATTAAATGGAATATGAAAATACATTTCATATATGATAAATGTTCAACCCCATTGTTTTACAACCATGGGCCTCAAACCCATCTTTAAAACAGTTCATGGAATTCAAAGCTATGCTTGATTTCCAGTGCTACAACGTGAGTGTTGCTTCTGACTTGTTGCATAGGTTTAGTTATCATGTTTTGCCAATCTTAATATCCTTTTCATCGAATGTTCTTCGAGATATGATGATAAGATCTTTTCGAGTTTGTTTATTATGTGATCTAGTCTTTCTTACTTCGATGGTGGTTTTACTCATTTTTCAATGAAGAACCATCAAGTTAGCAGACGTTTTTCTTGCTTCAAGAGTGGTTCTACGCATTTTTCAATGAAGAACCATCAAGCCAGCAGATAGGTGATCTACACAAGTTCAGTGAAGAACTTTAAACAACCCTCTTTTATTGCTTCTTAGGCAATAAGTACTTTTACTTCAACTGTTTAGGTTGCTAGTGATGCTTTGTTTGGATTTACTTATCCAAGCAGTTCACATACATGTGGAAGACTTTCCAGCTGTATCTTAGAACATAGAAATTATTATTTTAATTTCCCACGCAACAACTCATGGTCTCCAATCCATGTTGCCATTTCAAAACACGATGCTCTATAGCTCGTCCTTGCCAATGGTTAACTCCAAAGGGTCTTGCTTGATCCTTTGCCAGTGTTTATGCGTGTAGCATCAATATTTAGCATATCTTTATTTCCTTGAATCAAGAACTATTCCTATGTACCTTTTCAAGTACCATAAGTATTCTTGATCTCAATCTAGTTGATCTTCACTTAGATCAATAGAGATTGGTATATGTTCGTCATGCCTAAAGTCATACGATACGTTTTTGGCGATCCTCATATTATATCATACATGATAAATTCTTTTGCAGAATAATTCCAAATTGAATTCTATTCATGTAACTTTAGCTTATCTAGTTTCAGTAGATACTAAATTCGGCTAAATTCTTTGACATATAATATAGGTTATGAATCTCATTTAGACTCTTTGATGTTTAACTTCGTAAATGCTTATACATAGTTCAAACATCCTTTACTTAGATTTATTCACATGGGTCGAATATCTCCAATGGAGACTTTCGTGTTTGATTTAGTAAATGCCATTACTTAATCTAAAACAATATTATAAGATCTTTGTAAATAGATCTTAATACCCAGTATGTACTAAGTTTCGCCATGGTCCATTATTGATGAATAATTTCAAATCTAAGTCATTAGCATTTGAATGTTATTTCACAATAGAGAGATATGTGTGTGATACACATAGGACCAAATAAGTTTTTATGTACTCCCACTAAACTTCTTATACATCTATAAGAATCATGTATATTTTATGAAACTAAAATGCTTATTAGCTTCACTTAAAATACAGTTCCAATTCCCAATTGCTTGCTTAAATCTGTACGTAGATTTTATAAGCTAGCTTTCCTTTTCAAGCATTTATTTGGATCCACAAATTCTATGACATACCATGTACATATTATATTCCAACATTTGATTGAGGAATACGTTTTGTCATCCAATTGCCATATGTACCAATATGCAATCATTGCTTGAATTATAGACTTAAGCATTACGATTTTGCATGAGGTTTCAACACAATCCATGCCATGAATTTGCTTGTAACCTTTAGCAACTAATCTAGCTTTGTGTGTGAACACAATTCCATGTTTGATGGTTTTTATCCTTAAAACAAACTTGCAACCAATAGGTGTGAAACTATTCTTGCAAATCAACAAAATTTCAATTTTGTCATCAAAACATTGAGTATGTTTTATGGCCTTTAACCATTTAAAACATTTGAGTCTATATATGGCTTCTAACCATTTTAGGGAATCTGGGTTTCGTCATAGCTTTCTTACAAGTCACAAACTCATTAATCTACATGATAATAGTTTGACTGCAAGTTGTAGGTTTCTTCACTATTTAATAGAAGAATCTCATAGTTTCATTGACCTGATCTCTATGTTTCTTCACTATCTAATAGAAGAATCTCATAGTTTCAGTGACTTGAATTCTATGCCTACTTGGGTATAGAACATCAAACAATAGAATATCAATAGCCACTTGAAAGTCCTTTGAATATTCTGTTCTCCTTGAAGCACTTGTAAAGTCTTCTAAGAGATGTCTATTCTTTAAAGCCACTTCTAAAGTCCTTAAAGAATAAGTTCGGATTTTCTGAAGCACTTCGAAAAGCTTCCGGAATGTCCGTTTATGTTTGTTGTTCGCCTCGAAAACTTTCGAGGTCTATTTTCTCCCACTTGTCATTTTGGAAACGAATCTCCAAAAGGACATTATTTCGAGCAAACAAACATTATGTTCTCAAAAATTCGTGGTAGAAACAATACCCTTGTGTCTCATTTGAATAAATCACAATGAAACATATATCTATACTTGGGCCTTAGTTTGTCGAATAACAAACACTAAGCTCCCACTGAGTTTAGCAACTCTCTAGATATATATTATCGAAAAGATATTCTAAAATTTCTTTTCTATAGCTTTGACGAATTTAGTTTAGTTTGGTGGTAGTTGAGCATTTTGTTTTAGAAATTATAGGAAAAGTCTTTATGATTCATCATTGATCGAATCAAGTACTAATTGACTTCGATTATTCCAACTAAGATATGTCATATCTTATGGACCTAGATTGTGAAATTACAACACACAATCATTGATGATCATATTTGGTCTCAAGTAATCATCAACATGATCTAACCTAGATCTTTATGATTTCTTGCCAAGTGGATTTTATACTTCTGAATCTTTGAACTAGCCAAACAGATTCAACTTATATCACATTTGAGTAAATAAACCTATATTCACTCAAATCCATGTGAAATAATAAAGTCATAAAACCTTTCTTTAGCTTTGAACTCTATCGTCTAGGCGTTCTAACAATAGTTCATATTCTTTGTTACTTTCAACAAGTAAGACTAGCTTGTCTTAAGTTGATCTAGAAATCAACCAACTTTCAAAAGTCCATCAAAATAGAGCTTTTTAATGTTAACTTGTTGATATGGTCTAAGCAACAATGCCAAAGATTAGTGGAACTCAAATCAAGAAGTTGATTTGAACCTAGTAAAGTTCTTTAAAGAGTTGTTTGTTTTAATCAAGCATATTGACTCAACCTGTAATTGACCATTTCATTCAAATAAACAAACAAACATTGTTTTTGTTTTTCTTGAATGTGAGTCTTTCTGTGTTTGAAAACAGAAATTTAGGTATGTTGATTATGGAACAAAATAGCCATTTAGTTCCAGCCTTTGAAAGGACTTAAAACAAACTAGATGACCCTACAACTAATGTAGCATTGCCATGCTTCATTTCCCACTTGTAGGTCATTAGTGTATCCTAGCTTCCATTGTTTGAGTTATTACCGAAGTAAGAACCTCAAGCGGTATATGATACCAAGGAAGTTTGATTGCTAGGTCACTTCTCTTTAAACATAAACTTATAGGTAGAAACGGAATTGTAAATTCCTTTCATTTGTTCCTTGTTTTCCTATTTCTTGTACCCTTTCTTATAGTCTTAAGAATTGAATTCTTTAGCGTTGACTTTTATACTTTGTTAGACATGTCCAATGTCACCAACAAGGTTCTTTACCATTTTAATTTATGTTGAATATTTTTGTTTCAACTAGATGATCTTACCAGAAGCTTCTAAAGTTCTCTAAGCATCGATCTATTCGAATGTCTAGGGACTAGACTCATTCGAGAATTAAATGGACAAAGATATTAGGTTGTTAACCATTGGTAAAGCTGAGCGTATTAAACTCAATGCTTTATGATCTCAAAACTACATTGTATTTTGAATTCACAAGCACCAATCGGTTTGCCATTCGATTTTGATTCTCGAAAACAACCATAAAAGTCGATATAAGAAACGTACATTTTAAATTGCTCACTTTCTCTCTTTTCCGTGAATCGTTCTTGGATTCACTACCAATCGAGGAAATTTACTGTTACCTTTCTAAAAGGATTTATTGCAGTGCAAGATATTTAATTATAAACAATAATTAAAACATACATTGAAGCATGCAAAGTCTAAACATTTATCATGAATAATAACTTGAAATTAAAGCAACCATGCAATTCAAACAAGTTATTAGCATTTTATTCGATTTTATTGTTCCGGCAGGTGTGAATAAAATGATTCCAAGATCCTAAAATCATTGAAGAACTAAGCACAGTTTGTCGACTTAATCCTAGAACATCTTAGGTAAGCAAAAGCCTTTTGCTAATAGTCTAGAAACTATTCTTGGTTGATAGGTACGTCTAAGAACTTATTAGGTAAACCTATCGAATTTGCCACGACATAAAAGGACTCCTTACTTATATCGTTGAGTTTCACCAAAACTAACATGTACTCACAATTATTTGTGTACCTTGCCCCTTTAGGACCAATAAGTAACACCTCGCTGAGCGAAAACTATTACTAGATTGATGTAAAGGATATCCAAGCAAGTGTATATTTTGGCATGGCACCTTTTAACTCAATTTTTAAGTTTGGAACTTAAGGCTCTTACTATGTTGGTTAGATTTTAAGTGAACTAAAATCCTTAATCATGCAACATAATCAAGCTTTTGATCTCATGCATTTTAAGACATATTTAAAAGCAATAAATAACTTAAAACATGCATAAGATATTTGTGATCTAGTATGGCCCGACTTCATCTTGAAGCTTTAACTTCAAAGTCCGTCTTGAAAATCTCCGTGGGAGGCACCATTTTCTTCAAATAGGATAAGCTATAACTAATTACAACTATTTGATGGTTCGCAGACCATATTTGAATTGAAAAATAACTTTGGTACTTTAGACCAATTACATTCAAATTAATGGTACGCAGACCATATTTTCTATCCTATTTGGGCCATACTAGTCACTTCATAACCTGCAAAACAGTACATATACAATATATACCATTCACCCATTCATTATCATGAATGGCCCACATAGCTGGTTAGTAAAACACATTATGCATCACGTAAACATTTGCAGCAATTAATCAAGGGCACCAATAATCTACCAATTATTCAGTCCTTATTAATTCTAATCAAGTTGTTTTAACCTTAAGGATTTGTAGACCTAATCAAGAGTTTATGACTAAAAAGCGCTCCCACTTAAACCAATAAATTCATATGCTTTACCAATTTTAAACATAAAAATGTATTTCTAGTCCAACCGGAAACATACAAATTTAATTAAAATTTAAAGCTCATATCAATTTATAATTGAATCCAAAAATTTAATTTAATTTCAGTCGTATTTAAATTAATTCATGATTTTAATTTTAGTAAAATAATTAGAATAAATAACATTTATTATAATTATAATATTTAAAATTAAAATCCAAGAAAATAATTCAAATTATTAATTTTAAAATTAATTAAAATTACGTGAACTGAAATTTTCAAATTAAACATTCAAAAACGATCTAATCGTAACGCAAACACCCTACGCGTTGCACGCCCATGGGCCGTACGCACACAGCCATTGCTGGCCATGTGCGCGCAGCCCATGCGCTCGTCGCATAGCTGCTGCTTCCCTATCGCAAGCCTCCGCACGCATTGGTGCTCGCTGCGCGCGCGCGACATCGCTCGCTGGGCGCGCAAGCCATCGCTCGCTGGGCGCGTGACATCGCTCGCTGGGCGCGCGACATCGCTCGCTGTGCGCGCGAGCCATCGCTCGCTGGGGCGCGACATCGCTCGCTGGGCGGGCGACATCGCTCGCTGTGCGCGCGAGTAATGCTGGGCGCAGCGCTCGTGGCACGCGAGCTTGCGCTCGCTGCGCGCGAGGCTGCGCGCTCTTGTGCGAGGCAGCGCGCGTTGTGGCGCAGCTCGCTTGCTGCCCACACGCGACTGCCTTGGCTCGCTCTTCGCCCATGCCCATTCGTTCATTGCTCGTGGCACACGACACAAGGCATGGCTGCTGCCTTGTGCTCGTGCACTACGCCCTTGCTCATTGCATTCGTGCCGCACGGGCGACGAGCTCCCTTGCTCGTCGTCGCATGCCCGCATTATACAACACCCCTTAAGGGTAACACGAAGCGTCCATTGCTTCGTGCGTGCAAGTTTTATGAACGAATCGCATAAAAATTTAAAATTTATATTTAAAATTAATGACAAATTAATAAATAATATTAATTTCATAATTTTAGGGCGAAAAAATCGAAAATTTATTATCCAATTGATTTCCGATTGTTATGGATTCAAGTCTAGGTCATAAAAAATTTAAAATTTATCGTAAATTTACAATTTTTATGGTGGTTTTTAATCATAGGTTTCTAATTAAATTACAATTAATTATGAAAATCAAATTAATTCTAAATTATTCTAATTTTCAACAAATTAATCATAATTACAAATTAGATTGCATAATTAACAAGACTAGGCATTCAAACTTGTTAAACATATGCAGTAGGTCAATCAAAAATTCAAGATTTATCAACAAGAATCGCAAATATTTAATTTAACATCTTAAATTTACGAAATTTTGCATTCGAAAAACTAAAACCTTCGAAAAGTCATAGTTAGGCTTCGAATTTGAGAATTATGGGTTCGGCAGAAAAATACTACTTTTGTCAAAATTTTAGAATGCCTTTTACATGCGGAATTGACACAAAAATCACTCGATTTGGATGAGTAACGAAGAAACTGCCGAAAAACTGCGTACGTATAATTAAATAAACGCAATTTGCAATTAATTAACAATTACGAAAATTAATCACCCCTTTTAATTCTTGCAAATTTGTAATATTTAACCATGTTCATGCAATTTAGATTATGAAAATAATAAGGGGCTCGTGATACCACTGTTAGGTTATGATACATATGATATTACATAAATCATGCGGAAACAACCATTAACCCAGGAATACATATTATTTACACATAATCATATAGCATAATTTAGATGCATACTCTTTGTTGCGTGCCCTCCCTAGCTGCGCCCGAACCGAACAAGAACAAGTCTTTAGGACTCCAAGTGTCGTCCCTCCGTAGATAGTCCACAGCACGTCCGGATCCGCCTTAAGATTGACCAACTAGAATCGCCCTTAAGGTACTAGATAATTTCGGCAATTTGAGCAAGATGTGTGTTTGAATTTTTCTCTCAAAAACTCACTTTGAATACTTTGAAACTTGTGTTATAAATTGTGAGCCCTAGCCTCATATTTATAGCGGTATGGAAAGGGAATCGTAATCCTATTCAGATACAAATTAATCAAACCTAGAATCCTACAAGAACTCTAATTTAATTAATTTATCAAATAGAATTAGGAATTTAATCATTAACCGAACTCTGCATGTTTTAGGAAACGTGCACGAACACAAACACTTGCACACACACACGCACGACAGCCACGATGGGCCTCATGCGTGCGCGCGAGCAGCAGCCCACTCAGCGCCCGCGCGCGCTGCGCGCTGTGCGCGCTGTGCGCGCTGCGCGCTGCGCGCAGCCTGCTGGGCCTGGCCTTGCTGTTTGTGCGGTGCGCTTGGCTTGCTGGGCGATGGCCTGGCTTCGTGCTGGGCCTCGTCCGGCAGGCCTCGTCCGATGCTTATTCGTACGATGCGCTTCCGATTAAATTTCCGATTCCGGAATTCATTTCCGATACGAACAATATTTAATATTTCCGATTCCGGAATTAATTTCCGTTTCGAACAAATATTTAATATTTCCGTTTCCGGAATTATTTTCCGATTCCGGTAATATTTCCGATTCTGACAATATTTCCGTTTCCGGCAATATTTCCGATTCTGGCAATATTTCCATTTCCGATAATATTTTCCGATACGTACCATGTTTCCGTTTCCGGCAACATCTACGACTTGGATAATATTTATATTTCCGATACGATCCATATTTCCGTTTCCGGTAATATCATCGTTTCCGGAGTATTCACTTCTTGCCTGTGACGATCTTAGCTCCCACTGAAACCAAGATCCGTCGGTTCCGAATATTCATAGATAGAGTATCTAATGCCATTAGATACTTGATCCGTTTACGTACTATTTGTGTGACCCTACGGGTTCAGTCAAGAGTAAGCTGTGGATTAATATCATTAATTCCACTTGAACTGAAGCGGCCTCTAGCTAGGCATTCAGCTCACTTGATCTCACTGAATTATTAACTTGTTAATTAATACTGAACCGCATTTATTAGACTTAACATAGAATGCATACTTGGACCAAGGGCATTATTTCCTTCAAAAGGTACTTAGGTATTTTGACGAACGAGAGCTATGACGTTCTATTACTTGAAAGTGATGAACCTGCGACTTACAAACAAGCTATGACGAGCCCTAGCTCCAAGCAATGGCAAGAAGCCATGCAATCTGAATTAGACTCCATGTCTGAAAACCAAGTATGGGATTTGGTCGATTTGCCAGATGGCTACCAAGCCATTGGAAGCAAATGGGTTTTCAAACTGAAAAAAGGACAAGGATGGGAAACTTGAAGTTTTCAAAGCTAGATTGGTTGCAAAAGGTTACAGGCAAGTCCACGGTGTAGATTACGATGAAACCTTTTCACCAGTAGCAATGCTAAAGTCTATTCGGATAATGTTAGCAATCGCTGCATATTACGATTACGAAATATGGCAGATGGATGTCAAAACCGCTTTCTTAAACGGCGTTTTAACAGAAACTGTGTTTATGACACAGCCTGAAGGTTTTGAGGATCCAAAGAATGCTAAAAAGGTATGCAAGCTAAAGAAATCAATCTACGGATTGAAGCAGGCATCCAGGAGCTGGAATATACGTTTTGATGAAGCGGTCAGTGACTTTGGTTTCATCAAGAACGCAGACGAATCTTGTGTATACAAGAAGGTCAGTGGGAGCAAAGTTTCTTTCCTAGTATTATATGTCGATGACATATTACTTATCGGAAATGACATTCCTATGTTGAACTCTGTCAAGATTTGGCTTGGGAAATGTTTTTCGATGAAGGATCTAGGAGAAGCACAATACATATTGAGCATCAAGATTTACAGAGATAGATCTAAAAAGATGATTGGACTTAGTCAAAGCACTTATATCAATAAGGTGCTTGATAGGTTCAAGATGGCAGACTCCAAGCGAGGCTACCTACCCATGTCTCATGGAATAACTCTAAGCAAGACTCAGTGCCCAAAAACACTTGATGAGCGTAGACGAATGAATAGGATTCCGTATGCATCATTGATTGGTTCAATAATGTATGCTATGATATGTACACGCCCGGATGTTGCGTACGCACTCAGTGCTACGAGCAGATACCAGTCAGACCCAGGAGAGGCACATTGGACTGCTGCCAAGAACATTTTGAAGTACCTGAAAAGGCACAAAGATGACTTCCTGGTCTATGGTGGAGATGATGAATTAATTGTTAAAGGCTATACGGACGCAAGTTTCCAAACCGACAAAGATGATTTCAGATCACAGTCTGGGTTTGTCTTCTGCCTCAACGGAGGTGCAGTAAGCTGGAAAAGTGCTAAGCAAAGCACCATTGCGGATTCTACAACTGAAGCGGAGTACATTGCTGCACATGAAGCAGCAAAGGAAGCTATATGGCTAAGGAAGTTCATAGGAGAACTTGGTGTAGTCCCCTCCATTAAAGGACCAATGGCCTGTATTGTGATAATAACGGAGCTATTGCATAGGCAAAGGAGCCTAGACACCACCAAAGAGTCAAGCATGTACTTCGTAGATTTCACCTTCTACGAGGGTTCGTTGAAAGAAAAGAAGTCGAGATAAGCAAGATTGGAACTGATGACAACATATCAGATCCATTGACTAAAGCTCTGCCGCAGGCGAAGCACAACTCGCACACTGCAGCTATGGGAATCAAGCATGTTGGAGAATGGCTTTGATGTCCTTATTTAATGTTTTAAAGTTTTAGAGTTTAATTCTTTGTAAAACATTATTGGTTAATCATTCACAATAAATGAATAGAATTCATTATTCCATTTAATTTGTGGTTTATTAAATGATGAGTCCCTTCAATTTGACGATATATTCAAGATAGACTGTCAGGACCAGTCCTGTGACTAAGAAATGTCTATCAAGTGAACTTGAATGTCAAAAGTTGAAAATGGTCCCTGGTCGGAGTTTTCTATAAAATTGGATGCATAGAAAACGTTAGACGACTAGAATGCAAGATGACTAGTAGTTCTGTTTCTTGAACTATGTGGACACGGCAATGTCATAATCATTTGCATAAATACTTACTTTGGGAAGACTAGTATCGGACAGACCTATGAAACTTTACTGTAAGAGATGAAAATCTGTCATACGTAAATTTCATTAAAATTATTAGACACTAAATCCTCAATACCTGAGTGATTTGAGATTACTTATTTGAGAACTGGTTACTTTGACGTTGACCAACCGTCGCACCGTAAAAGGAGGCTATAAAGGCAAGGCTCAGGTAATCACCTATCAAATCAAGTCTAATCTCAAGATCGCAAGACTGGGATTGTCCTCCCATAAATCGGGAAGAGATGCTTAAAAGTTGTACAAGGCCACTCGGAGAGCTAGAAACTGTGAAATGCATGGCCGTGCTCGGATGAATCATAGGCTACGATTATCTGTTTATTTGATCAGTTGAACTCTGAAACCGAGAAACACCTCTGGACATAATAAGGATGACAACTCTTACCTTATGTTCAAGAGCAAGCATCGAGCGAAAAAGGAATTAGGTAATGCACACTTGTCCCTAAGGACAAGTGGGAGACTGAAGGAAATAGTGCCCTTGGTCCAAGTATGCATTCAATATTAAGTCTAATAAATGTGGTTCAGTATTAATTAACAAGTTAATAATTCAGTGAGATCAAGTGAGCTGAATGCCCGACTAGAGGTCGCTTCAGTTCAAGTGGAATTAATGATATTAATCCACAGCTTACTCTTGACTGAACCCGTAGGGTCACACAAATAGTACGTAAACGGATCAAGTGTTTAATGGCACTAAATACTCCATCTATGGATATTCGGAATCGACGGATCTTGGTTTCAGTGGGAGCTGAGATCGTCACAAGCAAGAAAATGAATACTCCCAAAACGATTATTGTAATACCTCGTATTTTTATAATATTTATAAATATATTTTATTATATTTATAAAGAAATTTACGATTTATTAGCATTTAAATAATATTTAAATGTATTTAATGTATTTTAATTAATTAGAATATTTATTATTTTAATTAATTACGAAACGAATTTAATTCTTGAGTCGGGAAATTAAATGAGTTGCAAATGATTTTTAAAGCTTCGGGTTTTGAATAAAAAGTCCATTTCGTTTTATTAAACGAGCCCAATCAAAAGTATTTAATTCAAGTCCTAAGCTAGCCCAATTCATTTAATTCCTAACCCCAACATAAAAGTCCTAAGCCTAGCCCATCAAGGGATTAGGGAGCCTATAAATAGGACTCCCCATCATTAAATAAACCCCTAAAATTTCATAAAAGCCCTTTTTGATTTCTTGCCCAACACTCCTCTCCTCTCTTTTCCTCTCGTCCGCACGCCCGCACGCACGCAGCCCGTGCTCGTGCGGCTGTGCCTCGTGCTTCTCGGCCTCACGCCCCAGCACTCGCTCTCGCCCTCGCTCCCTCTTCGCGCGCGCCCAGCGCCCACACCCCTTGTCTCTCGCTCTTTCTCTCGCAGCCCGCCCAGCCAGCACGCATAGCTGCTGGTGCTGTGCTGCTGTGTTGTTGTTGCTCGTGTGCACCGCACACCCCTGCTCTCTCTCGCGCACAGCGCCCAGCGCTCGCGCCCTCGCCCTTCCGTCCCGCGCGCCCCAGCGCGCTGCTGAGCCTGCCCCTCGCCCGCGCGCACGCACGTCGATTGTGCGTGTGTGTGTGTCGTTGTTCGTGTTCGTTTTCCAATCTCTTTTCGCCTAATCACCCTAATTTGTGATTGTTCCGTGCTATAGACCGGTTTGGTATAATTCTCTTCTATCTTACCTATTCTATTTAAATTCCGTATTTTAAATTATTATATTAATATTGTTTTGAGCAATTAAAATGCTGGGAACCGGTTATGAATACCGTGGTTTGAGGATTTGTGTGTTGTGATTCATTAGGTTTGTTTTAATTATTAAAGAATGAATTTTCAGATTTGTTTATCTAATAAAGCATGGATTTTTATGATATTAAACTAGTGTTATTGGAATTTTCAAGTTAGGGTTTTAACCTAGACCTAATGAGTCAATTGATTAGCATAATTAGGTGATGATTTTAATTATGATAATCAATTATATTTTCAGATTTGAATAAAGGTTTAAAGTGTCGATTTTTATTGATTTTAAAGGCGGAAAAAGTATGTTTTTGTACTAGGGATTGATTTTTCATATTGAGACGACTTTATTATTGAAAAACGATTGAATTCTAAAGTCTAAAGGAAGTTTTAATTTTTATAAAGTTGCTGGAAATTTAATGAACATTGAAATAATTTAAGCTTCATTATTTTGATGATAGGAGGTGATTTCTAGTTGAGTGCTCGTTATTGCAAAGTGGCCCCTACGCTTAGGTATTCAAGGTACGTACAAGTCTAGGGCAACCACACCTTTTTGTCAATGACAATACATGATTGTTGATGATGTGAATTACATTATGTGAAATCATGTTTATTTTGGTGAACGAGCATTGTTGTGTGATGTTGGATTTATTGAATTAATTGTCGAACAAGCATGTTGGAATTATTATGAGTATGGATTTCATTGTCAATCATGTTGTTCAATATTTATGCATGTATGGTTCAATTCACATGCAAGGGATGGACTAATTAATTGTATGCTATTGTACGGGATGTGTAGCATACTTTGAGCCATTATTTGTACCTCGTTGTACTATTTATTTTACCACATGTGAAGGGTTAGCTCACTTAAGCCACCGCACATGTAGGGTTCAGTTGGGAATATTATGTATGAAATGAATTAGGATTTGTCGTGCAAGGGCACAACTCTCATGTTAATATGCATGATGTGGAGTCTCACTTTGGTGAGGAGGAACATGGTAGTAATATCACAATGTCTTGCTTGGTTGATCACAAGTCTTAAAGCATTAAAATAAGATTGTTTTGGTTGTTGTTTATTAATTGTATGTATGCATGTTGTCGAGTCTTGAGTTCGCCTCTATTAAAATATTAATAAACGTAAAGTGCAACCGGAACAAGCTTCAAAACTCTTGGAACGTATATACCTTGAGTATGAACAATGGGGATGTAGACACCTACTTTTGTCCCCGTTCCCGCAAGGGAAAGGTTCGATGATGAAAGCATAAAAACTCCACTTGACAACGCATCTCCTATAAAATAAACGAATCTCGATTTCCCATTTCATTTCACCCGAAGCCTGCTATTTATGGAAACCTGCTAAAAATAGTAACTGCCGTAAAAGGTAGCTTCTAAAAGTGGCAAATCATAAAAGATATAAACCTGTCAGAATTAGGTGTTGCACTCCAACATAAATCCTAAATGAGATAGAAAACCGCGAGAATCCTATTCCTAATAGGATTCGGAAATAAGAGTTACGTATTAATCAAAATCCTAACGAGCCTAGAGTTCGTAACGGGCCCAGACGCATTCCGTCATGAAATTGATACGCGCTAAAAGACTCGAATTAATCTCAAACTCTACGGATTTTAGGAATCCGAATCTGACTAAACAAAACTGCCCAGATCCTATTTTCAACGCCTGGTTCTGGGCGCCGAAATCTTCGGCGCCCAGGCCTGGGCGCTGAAAGTACCTGGGTACGTCTCTTTTCCTAATTCTTTGCGGATTAGAACTCTGCAATTCTATCTTTCCACGAACTCTTCCCTATAAATAGGCCCCTAGTTTCGACGTGAAACAACAGACAACAACACATAATATATTCTGAGTATTGACTCTAAACCCCTTAGCCTAAGCCTCCCGCTGCGAAACTGTTCACGCGTTCTGTCGCAATCGATCCATAAATCGAACAGAACGTATCCTGTCCCATAATCGAGATTCGTTAAATAAAAAGGAGAAGTAGCAAAGTCAAAGTGGTTAGTTTTCTGAGAACCGTGACGCACCTCTCAAGGGTGCGTCGTAACGTGTCCCTTTTCGATGATTTAACTGCTTTCCTCGCCCTTTTTATGAACTGCTAAACTAACCTAATTTGATTGTTCTATCACGCCTAACAAATATAATATTTTCGGGAAATCAGATTATCATGCTAGGTCCCTTAATGTTATTTAAATCAGATAATCACGATCGAATTAGTATTATATGTTGCATATTGCTAAAATCAACTCAGATTAGTTTAGTAGTTAACGCATGTCCCTTCCATTATTTATGCTGAGCTAGTAAGGATATCCTGCCTCTGGAGTTATCGACAAGCGAATTACTCCTCTCGGTAGTTACAGTCCCCCGAACCCTCAATCTCTACCTTGCGGGTGTATATTGAGAGATCCCCACACCAGGGATCACAAGGGAACCTACGGCCGTCATGGTCAAACATAATTGCACTCTCTTTATGTCACGATAACCGGGTTTTGTCAGTTTTTCTCATTGTTGTTAAAAACTGAATGGCGACTCCTATATTACTAGTCAATTGGGTGTATACTCACAGGAATTCTAATTACACTTGATTGAATAAAAAGAATCGTCACACCCACGAGGGACAAGGTCACGCATTAGCCTCGCGCTTTTTCGACCCCCTCACAGTGGCGACTCCGCTGGGGATAGTGAAGGAAATACTCGTGCTTGTAGGTAATCAAAATAGCCGAAGGGTGAAACGATCCTACCCCGCGTTTATTTCCCCATCAAGTTGGGACGACCTGAAAATCAGCATATTAATGTGAACGGGCAGAACAGCACAACGAATCTCGGCTCCCTCGGGAGTTGGGACTAAGGATACCTTTTTTCGCCAATAGGGGGGTGCATACGCCGCGCATGTTTCCCACTCGGTACTTGTGCAGGTAGTACACCTATCCTGAACCCAATCGCTCGCCCATTAGGTCCCTCTCGCCTGCATGCCCCCTTGGCTTGCACTTGCGGGTTGGCCTTTTGAGCGAAATTCGTCTGTTGAAGACACTACCTCGACCGGGGCATGTGTTGGATCTATGATAGAAGCGGTACCAAGCCAGGCGCAAATACTACCCATAGAAGCCTATCATAAACTGCTGGGCGCTGAAGTTGCTGCTTGGCTTTCTGGTCAGGCGCAGCAGCCTCGGTGCCCAAGCAAAAAGAAAGTACGTAGCACAAAAAAATGTTCATCAAAAGAACTGCTACGAGGGCGTAAGAAAAGCACTCGATTTCAAAAGGCGAATCGCGAAAAATTAATAACTCTTGTGTCGTCGTTAGGCCTCCTACGACGGCAATGCTCGGCACCAAAACCGAACATGCTAACAACTATGAATGTCACACGGGCAAGTATTTCGAAAATCCAAAGAATGACCAAAATAAAAAAAAAACCCTAAAAAGTGTACCGACAGAAGAAAGAGCGAAAAGAAAACACCAATTTAGAGAGTCGAAGTCTAGACTAAGTAATTCTTGAAACTTTGGGAACCTAAACTTTAGCTTATCTTATGCCTAGGACTGGTCCTGCCACTTGGTGCCGATCAGGGAATCAACGGCTAGTGCGTCTCGAAGATACATCACCAACACCAGGTTTAGTAACTCCAAGCTCCGTCCGTCGTCCCTCATTTCAAGGATCTCCGCTTTCCCAACCTCGATTCGCACCTCCAAACATGTCCATCGAAGATTTGCGAGACCAGATGGTCCAAATGACCCAACTCATGGGCCAACTGAAAATGGAAAACGAAGCCTTAGCGGCTGCGCAAGCAAAAAATGACCTCGAAAACGAGAAGAGGATTGAAAAAATGGTCCTACAACAAACCATGGGGAGCAAATACTTCTCCCTCGAGCCTGAACCTTTTTCTGGCAAATTACCAGAAAAGTTCAGTTCATCTGACTTACCAAAGTTCAAGGCCACGGACAACCCCCGTGATCATCTACTGAGCTTTGTGAATACCATGAACTTGAAAGGCGTGGACAAGTCCATGTACCTACCTGCCTTTCCTTTGTCCTTGGAACCTGTGCCGCTCAAATGGTACTATCACCAGGACCCTAAGCTCTTCTCCACTTGGGAAGACTTTGTCAATGTCTTCATCAAGCAATACTCGTCGAACATGGATTTCCAAGTCACCATGCGCGAGCTGGAAGTTCTCTTCCAAAAGAAAAATGAGGGTTTCACAACCTACTTTGCTAGATGGAGGGACCAGGCGGCCCAGCTAATCAATAGGCCTCCCGAAACAGAATTGGTCCAAAAATTCATCGACAACTTGGACCCGGCTTACAGACAACACCTTAGGTACCTGGGACTCGACACTTTCAAAAGGGTTTATGATGTGGGAATAAAAATCGAGGACGACCTCGCCAAAACCATACAGAGCAAACCTGCATATAAGACCAACACCTATAATCGGGGTAACACATCCCAAGCCCAAGAAGTCCATGCTGTAGAAGAGGCTCCCGCCCGAAGATACCCTGTAAGATGGGTCCGAGACCGAAAGTTTGCCCCACTCGGGTCAACTTTGGAACAAGCCTTTGAAAGACTAACCAATCAAGGAAAGTTGAGACCTATAGGCCCCACCCGTGACCCTCCTGTCAAAAACAAATATTGGGTCGAAGGTACTTACTGCAAATTCCATCAAGGAAATGGGCATGACACTGAAAACTGCTGGAATCTAAAACATACGATCCAGGACATGATAGAGGATGAAGTAATACCTCTCCCTAACGTTGGCAAACCCAACAACAACAAGAGCCCACTCGGCTCTTGTCACATCTCTCTCGACCAACCAGAGAATTTCGACCCCACGGTGTATATTACACCCCAAGGTGCACCACTCGCTGTGGTACCTATGGATCGAATCGAGGGGGAAGTGCGCGGTGTGTGGAACAATGATGCTGAAGATATTTACCTATCTCAAGTCTCGGGCCAGGACCTCTTCACTGAAACTTGGCCCGGGTATGCTCTCATTGACACCACCCCTCAGGAGCCCGAGGTCGACAACCTCACCCGATCCGGAAGGATATATCAACCGGATATTCACCCACCTCCTATGGACGACATCCCGGTTAGGCAAACTCCTGAGAACGGGCGGCACGCCACCGTCGCGGAAGTCATTGAAAATCCTCTCCTGAAACAACTGAAAAGAACCAAGGCTGAGATTACCATCTGGGATCTTATGTGTACTTCAAAGGAACATCGTGAAAAGCTTATTCGCTCACTTGACCTCATCTCAGTACCCACAGATATCACACCTGACTCATTGGTTAGCCATGTCACGATAGATGCCTGAGAAAAGACCATAGTTTTCACTGATAAAGACTTACCCAAAGAGGGGGGTGCTCACAATAAAGCCCTTTACTTAGTGGTTGGATGCAAAGGACAAAACATCCCCCTAGCGCTCGTAGATAATGGTTCGGCGGTTAATGTCTGCCCATTGCGAACCGCCCATTGCTTGGGGCTAGGAAGCGATGACTTCCAAACCTCCTCACAAGGGGTACGAGGTTATGATAACTCCCGAAGGCCTGTATTGGGAAAAATCAATCTTACCATACAAACTGGGCCTGTGGCACGCACCACGGAGTTTCAAATAATCGACATCAAGCCCACTTTCAACCTCCTCTTGGGGCGACCTTGGCTCCATGACTTAGGAGGTGTGGCTTCAACCTTGCACCAGATGGTTAAACTTAACCATAACGGGGTAATACTAGAAATCCGCGCCCCTCCTCTCGACGTCAGTTGTACTATGGTTGGAACGTCTGAAACTGCAGACGACCTTTATGGGTTTCAAATGGAAGAAACAATCCAGTTCATCGAAGATTATGATCCATCATTCCTAGACCCGCATGCATCCCGAGTCATCCCTAGGATGCTGTTAGCTCAAGGCTATTTTCCAGGAACCCCATTGGGCATAAGGAAGAAGGAATGCACATTCCATCCTTTTCCCAACAAATCTACTCCCTTTGGCTTAGGTTATGAGCCAACGGAGGAAGATATTGCTGACCGCCTATCCAGGCTACGCCTTAACAAAACTAAACAAACCACCCTCCTTCCCCCATATCAAAGGACCCTTAACGGGATGTTCATTCGGGAAGGAGAAGAACACCCATGATGTGATTTCCCTGAACCCTTCGTTCAGGATGGCTTACTAAAACCCGGATTTGAAATTTTCCATGACTGCCACACCTTGGATGAGGCACCCCACCTCACCAAGACTAAAACAGCTGAAATATTGGACAACCAGGCTCTGTGGACATTGTTTAACGAATCGAGGCCTATGGAGGACGAGACTTGTTAGGTTATGATACATATGATATTACATAAATCATGCGGATACAACCATTAACCCAGGAATACATATTATTTACACATAATCATATAGCATAATTTAGATGCATACTCTTTGTTGCGTGCCCTCCCTAGCTGCGCCCGAACCGAACAAGAACAAGTCTTTAGGACTCCAAGTGTCGTCCCTCCGTAGATAGTTCACAGCACGTCCGGATCCGCCTTAAGATTGACCAACTAGAATCGCCCTTAAGGTACTAGAATTTTCGGCACTTTTGAGCAAGATGTGTGATTGAATTTTTCTCTCAAGAACTCACTTTGAATACTTTGAAAACTCGTTATAAATTGTGAACCCAGGCCACATATTTATAGGGGTATGGAAAGGGAATTGGAATCCTATTCAGATACAAATTAATTAAACCTAGAATCCTACAAGAACTCTAATTAATTAATTTATCAAATAGAATTAGGAATTTAATCATTAACCGAACTCTGCACGTTTTAGGAATCGTGCATGAACACAAACACTTACGCACACACACACGGCAGCCACGATGGGCCGCCCATGCGCGTGCGTGCGAGCAGCAGCCCACACAGCGAGGCCTACGCGAGCTACAAGCCCACGTAGCTCCTGCGCGCGCTGCGCGCGCTGTGCGCGCTGCCACGGCCTGCTGGGCCTGGCCTTGCGCTGGGCCTGGCGTGGCCTTGGCTGTTCGTGTGGCGCGCTTGGCTTGCTGGGCGATGGCGTGGCTTCGTGCTGGGCCCTCGTCTGGTAGGCCTCGTCCGATGCTTATTCGTACGATACGCTTCCGATTAAATTTCCGATTCCGGAATTCATTTCCGATACGAACAATATTTAATATTTCCGATTCCGGAATTAATTTCCGTTTCGAACAAATATTTAATATTTCCGTTTCCGGAATTATTTTCCGATTCCGATAATATTTCCGATTCTGACAATATTTCCGTTTCCGGCAATATTTCCGATTCTGGCAATATTTCCATTTCCGATTATAATTTCCGATACGTACCATGTTTCCGTTTCCGGCAACATCTACGACTTCGATAATATTTATATTTCCGATACGATCCATATTTCCGTTTCCGGCAATATCATCGTTTTCGGAGTATTCATTTCTTACCTGTGACGATCTCAGCTCCCACTGAAACCAAGATCCGTCGATTCCGAATATTCATAGATGGAGTATTTAATGCCATTAAATACTTGATCCGTTTACGTACTATTTGTGTGACCCTACGGGTTCAGTCAAGAGTAAGCTGTGGATTAATATCATTAATTCCACTTGAACTGAAGCGGCCTCTAGCTAGGCATTCAGCTCACTTGATCTCACTGAATTATTAACTTGTTAATTAATACTGAACCGCATTTATTAGACTTAACATAGAATGCATACTTGGACCAAGGGCATTATTTCCTTCAGTCTCCCACTTGTCCTTAGGGACAAGTGTGTATTTCCTAATTCCTTTGTCGCTCGATGCTTGCTCTTGAACATAAGGTAAGAGTTGTCATCCTTATTATGTCCAGAGGTGTTCCTCGGTTTCAGAGTTCAACTGATCAAATAAACAGATAATCATAGCCTATGGTTCATCCGAGCACGGCCATGCATTTCACAGTTTCTAGCTCTCCGAGTGGCCTTGTACAACTTTTAAGCATCTCATCCCGATTTATGGGAGGACAATCCCAATCTTGCGATCTTGAGATTAGACTTCGTTTGATAGGTGATTACCTGAGCGTTGCCTTTATAGCCTCCTTTTACGGTGCGACGGTTGGTCAACGTCAAAGCAACCAGTTCTCAAACAAGTAATCTCAAATCACTCAGGTATTGAGGATTTAGTGTCTAATAATTTTAATGAAATTTACTTATGACAGATTTTCATCTCTTACAGTAAAGTTTCATAGGTCTTGTCCGATACTAGTCTTCCCAAAGTAAGTATCTATGCAAATGATTATGACATTGCCATGTCCACATAGTTCAAGAAACAGAACTACTAGTCATCTTGCATTCTAATCGTCTAACGTTTTCTATGCGTCCAATTTTATAGAAAACTCCGACTAGGGACCATTTTCAACCTTTGACATTCAAGTTCACTTGATAGACATTTCTTAGTCACAGGACTGGTCCTGACAGTCTATCTTGAATATATCGTCAAATTGAAGGGACTCATCATTTAATACTAAACCAATATTAAATGGAATATGAAAATACATTTCATATATGATAAATGTTCAACCCCAATGTTTTACAACCATGGGCCTCAAACGTTGGGGATCGGCGAAGGATGATGATCATTGAATGAAGATGAAAAGGGACGAAGAAGACGAATCGAAGGGTCTGATCTTTTTGGTTGAGAGGGAGGCTGATTTGCTTTTCATTTGGGGGTAAACACAGGGATGACTAGTTTAGGAGGAGGGGGGTTATTTATTTCTTTTAACTTTTCCTTTTTCTTTTTTTTTTCTCTTTATCTCTTTCTTTTTTTCTCAGCCTTTTAGTCTTTACTTTTTCTTTTCATTTTTTTTTCTTTTACCTTTTCATTTTATTCTCTTTTAATTATTGAATTAACTTTTAGTATTTATATCTCATTTTGAACCAACTTCATAACCATGTAAATACTTAGAACATTTTTAGGGTTTTAGATTAGTTTAGCTTTTAAAGAGAGAAAAGTGAGAAATTATCAATGAAATTGGGGGTTTTGATAATCAAGCATGACAAATTGTTGGAGATTTCCACCATTAATCAATGAGACATTTATTACTCTCTCTCCTCATTTATTTCTTTATTTATTGTTTTATTTATCGTTTTTATTTGTTTAATTGTTTTGTTTAGTTCAACGATTCATGTTTAGATTAGTTGTTATTATTGTTTAGAATCATGTTTTTAGTTGTTAATTTCTATAAATTTTGTGTTTGTATGATTATGGAATAGTTTATTGATTAGGGTTTGGTGAAAACCCAATATTGATTGGTTTGGGTGTTTGTGATTGAAAATTAGGGATTTTCATGATTAAATTATTGCATGTTTAGGCATTTCCAATACATGTTGCATTTAACTTGATCAATTAAGTGTTCCATGATTGCTTGGAGTAGTCTAGTTGGGTTGGAAAGGGATTAAAGACCTAAGTTTGGCTATGTTGTTGAATTGTGATTTTGATTTACCCCCGGTATGATAGGGTAGAACGGGAGTTCATCCTTGATGCTTAAGGAAATTGTTCGCGCATCGGGAGATGGTTGGAACTATTTGTGAATTCAACGCTTATTCATGTAGTGCTTGTGAATCTTCCCCGTTTTCAATTGTTTTATGTCCATTAAATGATTTGTTGTTGTTTGACCCATTCCCTAATCTCATTTACTTTTGATCTCTTAGTTTAGTTGATTTAGTTTTAGTTGGTTAGTTGACTTTCCAAAACCCCGTTCCGACCTAGCTTGTTGTTCGATTAGCATAAATTAGCGCACCTTAGTCCTTGTGGATTCCGACCCTTGCTTACCGCTTTACTCGTGTTTAGTGGTTAGTTTAGGTAATTTGTTTGATTAGGAGAGACTAGTAAACGACCTAGTTTCCCCTAGATCAGCTATGCCTTATTGATCTTGTGATGACCCATTTTTGGTGAGCAATCTCTAAGGATCAATAAGCGTTGCCCATCTACAGGTTTGAAGATGATGCATCATTGGGATCGGGATTAGAGAGCTTATACTTATTTTGTCTTGCTATGTGATTTGGATTTTGTTGAATTGGACTTTAAACTTGTCGCACTATTTACATTTCCTTAATTTCGTTGATTGGATTTTGGGATTAAATCTGTAATCGATTATTTATAAACCTAAAGTTAGTTTTATGTTTTCCGCTGCAAAATTCTGAATAAGCCGTTACGTTTTCACATGGGCGATAATGCCTTGATAATTCTCTACTTTTTATATTAAAAGGTTATTTTAGAAAAGAGAGAGTTTTCGGGGTGTTACACGTACTCCCTTTATTCATGCTATTGGACTCAACTACTCAAGGAGGGAGGCGGGGTGGGAGCTACATGAAGGGGAGATGTTTTTTTTTTAGTTTTTATAGATAGGTTAGAGGGAGTACGAAATAGTACGGAGTATTATACATTCTCCGTGTGTGTGAGTGTAATTTATTTTGATCCGTTGATTACGTTTTTAACCTACGTTGGGTATTGCATGGAATATGTGAAGTAGTTTTCCACTTTTGATCTTATTTAGTTTCGTCTTCTTTTAAGTTGTTTGATTCGTTGTAATTTGAATATACTTTGGTCTAGCAAAAATGAGATTATAATTTGTTGTTATTCGAGCTCATTTGACTCGTGAGTCGTAACTATTTGAGTTTGGTTTAAAAAATGGTGTAGTTCGATACACTATAATCCACTGAGTATTCGAACCTAACATTAATTTTGTCGTGATTTGTTTCCAGGGGAATGTTTGAACTAAATACGTGAGAACTTGTCGTTATAAAACTATATAACTTATAGTCCATATAGAGTTAAAATATTATAACTTTATTACTTCTAGATTCCTTTAGGCTTTAGACTTGTATTTCTAAATAATAACTTGTCAGTAACTTATAAGGCCCAATTCTTTAGATTTGAACTGAACTGAAATTAACTGAACATAATTGAACTTAACTAAACTGAACTTAACTTAACTTGACTTAACTTAACTGAATATTACTTAATTGGAATAAATAATAAATAATTAATACTTCCTCCGATTTTTAATACTCACAACGTTTGTGATTTCTAAATTTTTCACGTATTATACTTAACTATTGTTGGTGATTTATACGTAAGTTAAAACATAGTCATTTGAGATCTTGTTACATTCGTCTTAATATGTATTTTCAAAATATTAACTTTTTATAATTTTTACTTAAAGAGAATCAAAGATATTAATGATCAAAGTTATGCATTGGCATGCGTGAAAGTGACAAACGTTGCGAGTAAAAATGAATGGAGGAAGTAAGTATAAGTAATAAATAATAAATAATAAGTAACAAAATAATAAATAATACATAATAATAATAATAATAATATAATAATAATAATAATAATAATAATAATAATTGTTACTATTAATGATAATAAATAGTTACTAATTAATAATTAACCGTTAAGAATTAAAAATTAAAAATTAAAAAATAAAAAATAATTATTAATTACTGGTAATTAATAATTAATAGTTATCAATTAATAATTAATAATTAATAATTAATAAATGATAATTAATAAATAATTATATAAAAATAATAAATGAATAATAAATAATATTATTATTAATTATTGATTGTTATTAGTATTAAATATTAATTATTAATTATTACTCCCTCCGTTTCTTTTTGTTCTTTACGTTTTCCTTTTTGGGTGTCTCAAAATGTTCTTTACATTTCCTTTTGTATTATCACATAAATTCTTTAATATTCTATCAAAATTTGTGTCAAATGATTATTTTAACCAATTAAATTCATTCGGTCATTTAATATCTCACACTTTTCTATTGGGACATTAAATTTTTCTCATTTTACCAATATTAGATTTTTGATAAGAGTGAAAACATTATAAATAAATGTAATTTTTTTTGTTTAAATAGAAAAATAAAGGAATCTCAATGCACATTTTTTTTGACAAGCAAGAGAGAAATATATTTTAACCTGAAACTTGTTACAGCCTAAGCAGTTAGACCAAGCAACTAGAGCTAGGACTAAACTGCCACAAACAGCAAGTCTCAAACAACCTGAGACTGAACAACCCACGGAACTAGTTATAGTGCATAAAACCAGCTCTTATCCACCTCTATCCTAACAAAGCTGCATAGCTCTATGTTTGACATCATACTTTTGAAATTGAATAATAATAGTTGATGTAGGCACTGCTTCCTCCCATACTGAGGTGTTTCTAGCCCTCCAAACTGCATAGACCAACCCATCAATGGCTGCAAATATGATCTTCCTCTTAAAAGCATTCCTGCAGTATCTCCTTGTCGAATTGAGGACATGTAGTACATTTGGTTGAGAGAGAGTCCCAACCAACCTAAAATCTTAGTCAAACAACCATGGCTGTAAGAGCACTCAAAGAACAAAAGACTGTTTATTTCTGGAGCAGTACCACAAATAGCAAAGGCTGTCATTGTCTATGCCATATTGAAACAATCTATCTTTAGTTTTATGCCTATCCCAAAGAGCTCGCTAGAGGGAGAACTTATTCTTAGGGATAGACAACCTGTTCCATAGATATCTAGACCAATGAACCCTGTCTGGTTGACAGCTTGGCATATATGTTCTTGATAAAGTAAGTAGAGGCATTAAGCCAAGCATAGACATTAAGCTTTTCATTGCACAAACTCTTGACCTTGCAGATGTGCTTCACCGGCCAACTAGCAGCTAGAGAAGGAGTAAACAGCTGCCAATTAACTCTTGGTTTTAACATATAAAGCATGAATCCATTTCACCCACAGGTTGTCTTGTTTCTGCTCAATTTCCCAAGCCAACTTCCCTACTGCAGCTTGATTCCACAAAGAGAGATTTATGAAACCCAAACCACCTTGCTCTTTGGTATAGCATAATTTATCCCAGCTGACACTGCGTGGTCTACTGTCATCATAATCCCCAAACCAGAGGTAGGACCTACAAATAACATTGATTTTCTTGATAATAGCAGCTGGCAAAAGGAATAACTAACTCCAGTACACACTGATTCTCATAAGTACTGAGTTTACTAGCTGTATTCTCCCAGCAAAGGAGAGATGCCATGAGCTCCAAGTCTTAATTCTTAAGACCAATTTCTCCACCAAGAGGTTATAGTCTCCCGCTTGGAGTTTCTTAGAACTGATAGGGACCCCTAGGTATCTGAAGGGGAAGCTATCAATATAGAAACCTGAAAGATCAGTTAAAGTATTCGTTGTTTGGTTGCTCAACCCACAACAATAGATGGAGGATTTACCAGGGTTGACCTGTAAACCAGTAGTAGTAGAAAATAACTTAAGACCTTTGTAGGGGTGTTTTTGGATTTTCCCCTACGGGGGCGGTTGTTTTAGAAACCTTCGTATTTTTGTACTTTGTAGGAGTCGCCACCAAACATTGTTTAGGGTCTTGTTTGGAAAGACCGTAAATGACTCTATTAGGATAAGACTTAAATCTTCGAAACGGATGGGTGAGATCTGGGCAAGGGAACGAGATGCTTATTCCGCGAGCTTTAGAAATAATTCAAGTGCGTGACACAATATTTTCGAAAATACCCTAGTTTAGACTATGTGGGTTTGAATTTAGGACAAATTGAATTTCTACTTTGTATGGCGGTCACTTTGCTTTAAAGTTAATTTAAGGGAACCAAAGATCGGTTTGTCCAAGAAATTATCTTTGTTAAGCGTGATGTAACCTTGTATTTTGTTGTATTTAGCATGTGCGGTGATGAAAGCAATAAAGCAAATAAATCAACATCACAATAGTAAATGAGTGCGGAATTAGTAAATACAAGACCCCCTAGAGATGGACTAGGGAGTAGGTCCACATTGCCTAGAAGGACTAGGCAAGTAAAGTTGCGGAATTGAAATTGCGGAATTGAAATGCGAAATTGAAATTGCAATATTGAAAGCTGCGGAATTGAAATTGCGGAATTGAAAGGTGCATAATTGAAAGGTACATAATTGAAAGGTGCAATATTGGAATAGAATGTAAGCAAATGAGGTCCGAACGCTAAAAGGATACTTAATAATAAGTGCGTCCGACACGGAGTCAAAGCTAAAAAAATCTCAACTTAGGATGGATTGTTCACCCAAAGTATCCTAGATTTTGCATATAGAACTTGAACTTGAAAAGTTTGAAACTTGAAATGTTTGAACTTGAAATATTGAACTTGAACTTTGAAAGGATCCTAGTTTAGGGAAGTAGTCATGAGCAACCCTAAACATTGTTAGATCTTGAAATTTGAAAACTTGAACTTGTATATTGAAAAATGGAGTCTTGAATCTCAAAAGACTAAACCCTTTAAAAGTTAGAAAGGTATCATCTTTGATTACTCCACACTTGAAAATGATTCTAGTTCAAAGAGATGGTTACAAGCAACTTTGAACATCCTTGAATCTTGAAAGTTTGCATTTTTGTATTTTGAAAAGTTTGGATTTTGAAAAGATGTATGATTGTTGCAAGTGACACTTTTAGTAGTAAAAATGCCAACTTGCTAATCATTTTTGAAGTAGGAAAATAAAAGAAACATGATTGAATATGGTGGGATTCGGAATTACCTATTTAGGTTTAGGCAAGGATTCCTTTTAGAGCTCCCAATTGCTTAGAACTTGAAAATTGTATGTGTTTTTGAAGGATTTTTTTATTTGGATTTGAGGCGTAATTTTGGTATTACGACGTTGTATCTTGAATCCGCCCCCCTTAATGCTTGGAATTAGGGGGTATTTATAGGGGGAATGGCTGCTAAACGCCAGCCATTGCCAGCGCAGCACGCCGAAGCAGCGCCCAGCGCTGGTGACGTGGCGTGAATGCCGCCAAAACAAGGACGCGGGCTCCGTCCTTGATTTATCTTGTATTGATGTACCTTCGTACGAATAGTACGACGCTTGGTACGTAGTGTTTTCTTGGGGGTTAAGACTTGATTTTGCGTCTAAAAACAAGCCGTTCTGGGTTTTGAATTTCGGTTTTACGGGACGAGGCCCGGCTTGCTCGGTTTTGTGGGTCGGCGCCCGAATTTGAATTTCCTTATATGATTTTGAGTGGAAAAGGCTTAGTAAAACCAATGGAATGGTCTACTAGATGAGATTGTACTTGGATTTTGAAATTGGTTTTTGAAAATTGTATTTTGTACCGAGTTCCGGAAAGGGAACGGCCTCAGGGATTGGATTTTGGCTCTTGTATTTTGGAGATGTTCTTAGAAATTGGGATTTCCGCACGGAGTTGCTCCAACCGCCTAGTAAGGATAATGGTATCGTCATCATCCCAGAGGGGAGACACGATTTAGGTGTCTACAGAATCCCCCACTTTGACTGAGCGTTCGATTAGGAAAGCGCTAGTCAAAGTACTCGACTTGGGACGGAGAATGGTCAAGAAGTTCTGCGATCAAGACCATTCTTTGTACGTCGGTACCTGCACAAAACAGGCGTTAGAAAAAAGGATAGAGTCTACCTCCGTGCGGTTGTGATGACTCCGATTTGTACTTGTACTATTCTTCCGCCTTTGGTTCGGGACAGAGCTTGGCATCGAAAATTTGAATCTTGAATTTTGAATCTTGAATTTTTGAATCTTGAATTTTTGAATCTTGAATTTTTGAATTTTGAACACCTGGAGTTGATCCGTTGGGGATGTGCTTCAATGGGGATAAGAGCTTTTTATTGGCCCTTAAGATTTTGAAATTTCGGCTGACTTTCCTGGAGCTTGGGTCCGTTGGGAGTCGAACGCCTGAGTCGTTGTATTTTTCGGACTTTGTATCCTTGAAACTCTCATCTGTTTGTGCTTGGAGATACGGGTGTATACCCGTATTTTCGACGGATGGCCTGATTCGACGTTTGATGCTTGGTGCGGAAGACCGTAGCAGCAAAGGACGTGCAATCAGCACGGAAGACCGCGCGCTGCAAATTCCTGCGCATGCAGCAGGCAACGCCTAGCGCGGAGCTCGGCGTCAGGCGCGGGGCTGAGCTATAAAAGCTCCCCTTGCCGTGCCATTTTTGAGGCACACTCTCTTGAATTCTTTGCTCTTCTCTCTCAAAGGTCGATTAGCCTCTCCCCTTGGTCTTGTTCTTGCCTTGTCCATGTAAGTATTTCATGTTTTTGCTTATGAAATAATCTCTAGGATTGCATGTAGCTTTGAAATTTCTCGTATTTTGGAATGATGCTTGTATGCTTAAGCTTCTTGAATTTTGTTAAGAATTGTTTGATAGCCACTTGAACTGGAACTGTTGGAACTTGTAGATTTGAACTTTTAAAAATTTTCTTGAATCTTGTACTTGGTATTTGTAGATAGTGGTCTCACTGGTGACCTTGCGGGATCTCAGGAGAGAATAGGCTAGGATGCCTAGATGTTGTTTGTAGAGTTTTGGAATGCTGGCTTCGGCATGGGTAGCCTAGGCGTTAGTGTTGAACTTGTATACCTGCTTTGGCGTGGATAGCCTAGGCGTTGGTATAGAACTTGTACACATGCTTCGGCGTGGATAGCCTAGGCGTTGGTGTAGAACTTGTATTTTGAACTAGAGGTCCTTGGCTGAATTTGTACTACCACAGGGGATTTTTGAATTTTTGACTTTGTACAGGCTAGTATAGGATAGCCTCTGAACTTTGATTTTTGCATGGGCTAGTATAGGATAGCCCCCAGTTTAGAATTTTGACACTTTGTACTCTGCTTGATTTAGTATGCCTCGTCATACTCAGAGGAAGCTCGCCGAATCTTCGGTGGTTCGAGCTGCTGAGGAGGACGCTTCGGACGATGAAGCGGCTGCGGTAAATGCGTCGGATGGGGGTATGGTTCCCCGGAGAGCACCCACTTTTGTCGGTACTGGCTGGAGTCCTTCCGATTTGGTGTTTTGACCAGAGTTTCACTTGTCTCAGCGGCCTCGCGCTAGCTTGGTGAGTCTTGTACTATGCTTTGAATTTGTATTTTGTACTTGTATATGTTTTGAGCTGATTCGTTCATCTGTAGGCCGATGGAGAGCCGTTTCGCACCTTCTGGTCCTTGGCGGAGCTTCAGAAGGCTTTTAAAGCCATCCGTGCTGACGAGGAGGCTATGGAGATCTGGTTGCAGACGGGCCTGGTCGATTTCTGGCGTTCCATGGGAGATACTCCGAAGAGAACGGGGATCAAACCCCGGCTACAGGCTTTGCTGGAGCGGTGGTGGGATACCACCAACACTTTCCATATGGCGTGGGGGTAGATCACCATTACCCCTTTTGAGTTTTCCACGATTACGGGTCTTCCTTTTTTTGAGAGGAACGTGACCTTCGATTCGGAGCTGACGTGGCGCTCGGCCGCTGCCAGGGACTTGCTCGGCCCTGCTGTTGACTTGTCAGATGATGACACCCATGCTTCTGTGATGGTGATCATGGACGCTGTCTGTAGCGTGGGTGTGTCCGCAGAGCAGAGGGTTAGGCTCTTCCTCTTAGCTTTGATGAGTAGGGTGGTGGCCCCGAGCAGGAACAGTCGGGTGCACATTAGCTTCTTGTCAGCTTTGCAGGACTTGAGGGCTGTCTCGATCTACAGCTGGGGTGGTCTGGCATATAGCCACCTCTTGTACGAGATGAAGTAGGCCTCCCGGACTGCGCCGGAGAGTGAGCCGAGCATTGCTGCTCTGTGGAGTGTGCTGGAGGTATTCAATACTCCTTGTACTTTTTTCCTTGTACTTGTATGTTTGTATTTTGAACTTGACTGATGTTTTGCTTATTTTCTTGAAAGATTTGGATATACGAGCACTTTCCGACTTTGGCGCCGGATCGTACTGGAAATGTGGCGTACCCGTATGCTGCCTATTGGATAGGAGCGGTGTGCAGGAGGGTGCCTCTGGCGGCCTCTCTCAAAGCTTGGAGAGTTCTACCTGCTGATAAGGTAATATTTTTGTACTGTTTTGCTCTTTTGTATTTGTACTTGTATAGTTGCCTGAGTCGTCTGCTTTGTAGGTGGTGTGGCGTCCTTTTGCTGACGCGCCTGTACCTGCCTCGGCTGCTCGTGCCCATTTCTTGTCTGGACGACGGGTTTTTCTCCAGGGGGTGTATCACCACATGTGGTATCTGGGGGAGCGAGTGTCCCTTCAGCACAGTTCGGGGGATAGGCTTGTCCCCAAGGACCCACCGGAGTCCATGCTGGCGCTAGATGAAGAGCTTGCCCGGCTCTATGTGAATGCTAGGGGCGATGCTGTTTGCCGCTCTTGGAGGAACTTTGTACAAAGGAAGGGCAGCTATGACGACTTCTTGAGGAGGCTGGCTCCACCAGTACGCTTCGTACTGTCGGTGAGCTCTTGAACTTTGTATCTTATATTCTTGTATTCTTGTATTCTTGTATCATTGTATGAATGTTTGTAGGAGGATGAGGTTGATCCTGAGGACATTCCCTATGCTGATAGGGTCACCCGCTATGAGAACTCGGACGGAGAACAGGTGGAGGTGACCGTCCCTGTAGCTTCTCCTCCGCATCGGAGATCGTATGATGCTGTACCCGAGCATTATGCAGCTGTAAGTACTGTTGCATTTTCTTGAAACTGATTGTAATCTTGTATCTGGTAATTGATCTTAAATTTTTGTATGCAGGCGCCTCGGGTGAGAGTGCGTCACTGGATGCTTTTGATTGATTCTTTGAAGAGGCATTGTGCCAAGCTGTCCCAGAAACTTTCTGGCCGGGACAGAGAGGTGCTTTTCTTGATTTTGAAATTTGTATTCTGGAAACTCAAACTTGGATGTCTGATTCTTGAAATTTGTATTTTGTATAGGAGCGTCGTCGAGGCCGCAGAGGTTCCGTTGATAGGGAGCCCCAGGTGGAGACTTCCTCGAGGCAGGAGGGACCGAGTTTGGACCTAGGACAGGGGTCCGGTGCTGGTACTCATCAGAGGCACTCTGATGCTGATTGGGGAGCTGCCCCTTTTGTATATGCTGATCCTACCAGGCATTCCTCTTGGAGTGCAGATCCTTGGACTTGCTGGCAGGAGATGGAGAGGATGTGTCAGGCGCAGATGTTTGAGGCACAACGCCAGTTCATGGCGATGCAGCAGCCTTATCAGTACCCTTCCCCTCAGCAGGGACCCTATCGTTCTCCCGGTACTCTTCGTATCTCGGAGAAGGATCCTGGTACCCCTGGGACAAAGCGCGCTGGATCGGGATTTGGAGCGCCTTAGGAGGCGGAACAGGAACAAGGAGCCCATGGTTGACATTACAGCTGATGATGACTCGGATTGACCCTGCATGGTAGCGAGTTCCAGCTTGCTTGGGTTGATTTTGTATAGGTTGGGTTGTATTTGTATGGATTTGTATGGTTGGACTTTTTGTACGACTTGAAATTTTGAATCTTGTATGACTTGAATTGGATTTTTTTGATGGTTTTGTACTTGAAACTTGCAAGGTTTGGAATCTTTGAATCTTGTATGGTTGAAAATTTGAATTTTGTACGCGTTGTGTGTGCTTTGAAATTTGTAGCTATATGCATGCATGAAAAATTTGCAAAAAATTTGAAAACATTTGCCCATTTTTTCGGGTGTATATACCCACTATAAGCCCCCACTTTGACTGAGGTTTTTTGGTAAGAAAAAGCGCAAGTCAAAGTATATTCAACTTTTGCTTATGCATATGCAGACTCGACTTAGGACGCCGATCTAGGACTAGAATGCTTGAATTTTGAATAAATTGAACCGAAATCTGCCCGAAGCGCTGACTCGGACTGCTTGAATTTGCGCGGCTTGCGGCTTTGGAATCTTGAATAATGGAGTTTGTACTCTGCTGTCCGAAACACTAAAGAGTGCGTACTCGGAACCATAAGAGAGGACGGTGGCCTCGTCCTTCGTTGCAGGCCCCTGCGCCTGGCGCAGGACATGGCGCCTGGCGCCAGCGTGCTGTCGTGTAAGCCGACTCTTGTATAAATAGGGAGTATTTCGGATCATTCCTTTCATCGATCCTTCCCTGCTATTCCTTGCATACTACTTCCTCACGAAAAAGAAGAGAGAATATGGCTATGTCCTTTGAAAATGCCTTGAACTCTTGGCTTGGTTCGCTAGGCAAATTGGAGAAAAGTGAGCTCGATGGCATGCATCTTGGGGTGCTCGCCTCCTTCCGGTTTGTAAAGCTGGATGTGCACTTCATTCTTGCTGCTTTGGAGGCTTGGGATCCGAATCATCATGTCTTCCGCTTTGGGAATAATGAGGTATGTCACCTCCCTGAAGAGTTTAGCGCCATATTGGGGTGGCCCATTATGCCGGAGCCATGCATGCCTAGTGTTGAAGAACACTTTTTCATGGGCTTTGAAAGATATTTGGGCTTGAAGCCCCCACTTTTGAGTGCTGTTGTATACGGCAGAGGGGTGGACTTGTCCCTCCTTGTCACCTACTTTGCTGGGCTTGATGTTCCCAAAGTTTTTCGCTTGAGGGCCTTAAGTTTTTGTATCTTTGCTCGCTTCCTCTTTTCGAAGCAGGGGTTTGGCAATGACAATGCCTCCCTAGTAGAGATTGTAGAGCAGTTTGCTAGTGGCCGAGACCCAATGCCGCTCGTGGTTGGCGAAACATTAATGGGCCTTGACATGCTGAAGTCGGACCCCTCTTCTTTGCCGTCGGGAAGTCCGGTATTACTCCAAGTAAGGATCTGCAGCCTTCTTGTATGTTGAATTTGCACTTGTATTTGAATTTTGAATGTTGAATTTTGAAATGCATTTCTTGTATACTCCCCAAGGTTTGGCTTATGGAGAGGCTCATGCTGGTGGCACCACCGGAGAACATGGAGAGCTATAATAGAAAAGGGTTCACCGTGCGGCCCATGATGTATGGCCGGCTTTCATTGGATGAGTGGCGATGCACACTCTCTGGGATTGAATCTTGTATAAGGTGGGTAGTTCCTTGGTGGGGAATTACTGCTATGAGGTATGCACCTGGCTCCATTGCTTTGAGGGTACCGAGCCTCACGATGCTGGTCTTCTACTCGCCTGCTCGAGTGATGAGACAGTATGGCTTAAAACAGGAGATCCCGGACTGTACTGAAGAGAACCCGAAACCTGTTGCACTGAATGCGAGTCGACTTGAAGTTTGGAGGCGGTATTGGGTCTCCAAACCATTCTTGAGTATTCAGCTCCCACCTAAGCCAGTTACTCTGATTGCGGGGTATATTATATGGATGAAAGGCCCAGGCCAGAGGGACATTTCTTTCTCCGGATCAGCTAGAGTGCGAGGTTCTAGGGCTAGACGCCCTGCATCAACTGATTATGAGGAAGGTGACGGGAGTGTGGCCCGTCCGGTGCTTGACCGATCTGAGTCCAAAGGAGGTTCGTCATCCTCCCATTTTGGAAGGCTTGCAAGTTCCTTCTCCCGCCGCTTGGGCAAGGGGAAGATTGATGATTGATTGCAGGAGGAGCCGGGGGATAGTACTCAAGGTGCAAGGACTCAAGAGTATAGACGCCTGACCCTAGATCTTTGTAGGCTTAATGTGTTTGAATTGTACAAGAAGGAATTGTGTTTGAAGAGTGTGTTTGGAAGATGTGTTTAGAAAATGTGTTTAGGAAGTGAAAAGGCTTTTGAACTTTGGTTCACTTGATCCCAACCTTGTATTTGAATTAGCTTTGAAGGCCTTAGAGCCGAAAAAAAAAGTTATTGTGTTAAATTCCGCTTGAACATGCTTTGCTTTGAATTGGCACATTTGGAATAAAGACAACAACAATTAGATTTTAAATTTTGAGTTTGATTTGATTTTTAGGATGCCCTTAATTGAGGAAATTTTGAATTTTTTTTGTATTAAAGCGGTCGGGCCTCGGAATGAGGTTGTCTACGTGTCCCGTTAAGGAATCAAGCCGGACGTAGTTCTGACTACCTTACAGGACTTTGAATTGAATTCTTGAATTCGAACATGGAACTTAGACATAGAACTTCTTGAGTTGATCGAGGTTGGTCAGAGATCCGAATTCTGTTCCATCGACGTTTGTTAGTTCGACTGCTCCCCCGGAGAGGATCTTCTTGACAATGTATGGGCCTGCCCAGTTGGGTTTAAATTTTCCCCTTGGGTCCATGATGCTTTTGCGAAGGGCTTTCAGGACAAGCTCGCCTTCCTTGATGTTTCGGGTTCTGACCCTCTTGTTGAAATGTCTGGCCACTCGGCGCTGATAGACTTGTACATGGTGAGCCGCCTGAAGTCGACGCTCATCGAGCATGATTAGCTCGTCATATCTTGTTTGTACCCATGTAGTTTCTGGGATTTTGCTTTAGAGGATTATCCTTAGAGAAGGTATCTCCAGCTCGATAGGTTGTACTGCCTCCATTCCATAGACCAATGAGAATGGGGTTGCACCAGTTGAAGTGCGAATTGAAGTTCGATACCCCCACAATGCGAAGTGCAGCTTCTGGGGCTGGTCCTTGTAATTGGTAGTCATTTTCATGATGATGGTCTTGATATTCTTGTTGGCCGGTTCGACTGCCCCATTGGTTTGTGGGCGGTAAAGCGAAGAGCGATGATGTTGAATTTTGTACTCGGTGAATAGGTCTTCACACTCTCCTTGAAAATGGGTTCCCTGGTCACTAATGAACTCGTGCGGAACTCCATATCTGCATATGATGTTTTCTTGTATGAACTGGGCCACTTGCTTGGAACCCAATACCTTGAAAGATCTGGATACTTGGACTCTTGAATAAACCCGGCCTCTAGCTGCTTAGAGACTTCTTCTTGAATTTTGAGGGAAACATCCGGTTTCATGCGACGGAGTTTGCTTGATGGGTTTTGATCTTGAAATGAGGGGAATTGTATGCTGACTGATGCTTGGATCAACCCCTGGAATATCATGATAGGACCATGCGAAGACGTCTATGTACTCTGAAAGTAGCTTGATAAGATCATCCCGCTCTGCTTGAGAAAGAGTTAAGCCAATCTGAACTAGTTTTGAATCACTGTTGTTAGAAAGGTTGATTTTTTCTGTTTCCTCAATTATGGGCGTCCTGTTTTCATGATTTTCGATAGTTTTTAGAATTTCAAGGTCAGTTTCTTGTGAAGCAAAGTTGTTTGGATTAGGATTGTGTTTTGAATTAGAACTCGATGAGTAAGTAGAAACTGAAGTGTTATTGAAATCAACAATCATTACATCGGCTGTTTTGACTTGAAACTCGGCCTTTAGAGGCTCTTGATTGATGCAAGACTCTAGTCCTGTACTCTTAGACTCGTTGCTAGACTCGAAAATTGAAAGACAGACTCTGGACTTGGACAAAGACACTAATCGTAAAGATAGTTCTGAGCACTGCACTCCCCGTGTAAGATATTGAAGTTACGAGCACTGCACTCCAATTAAGATTAAACATCTACTTTTAATGTTTAAAACTTAATTGACTTCTCAAAACATTCATTTGGTACAAAGCAACATTTGGGACAACTACAGAACACCTACCCTATGTCGTATCGAACATTCCACCACCAGAATGATCAGAATGACAAGCTCATAAGAAAATCTCTCATGGACTAGAGAAGCTACAAATTAGACTATTGGCTGCACTGAAGACTAAAGATTATTCAAAGCTCGAAGATGCAGACTCAAAGTTCAATGAAGCTCGGACTTAGAATCTAGCACTACAAACTAATTCTATGGCATTGTCCCTTCCACTTCGTTCCTAAAATAGAATAAAAGGCTAAAATTCTGTCAAAGCCTTCTTATCATGTACTTTCATCCAAAATCAATCAAATTCCTTTTTAAAGTACATTCTCGATCGTCTTGCCATAAGAGTTTTAAAAGCAATGAACAAACAAAAGGAAAATTATTCGATGCACGAGATAAATGGCAAGACTTATTCTGCACTTTACATGAAAGAGTTCACAAATAATTGTTGTTGTAAGTTTGAAATAGCTCGAGAATCAAGCTAAGTATATTTAGGAGTTATCTAAATATAAGAGGTATCTAATAGGATTGTATTTAGGAGTCATCTAAATATAAATAGAGACCTAATAGGATTAGGAATAAGATGAGTTTTCTTATATAAGGAGGTGCTAGGTTGTAGCACAACTTATGAGTAATATAAGCTTAAGGTTTTGAGTGATTTTTTCTTAAGAGAAATAAGAGAGTTATTCTTATTGATTTTGAGTTCATAATTCTATATTTGGTATCAGAGCCAGACATCGACAAGGAGGACTGGCAGAGTTTCCCGTAGAATAAGTTTTCGCAAGAACATTGACAGCCCTGCACAGTCGTAGTAAAACAGAGTTTCCCGTTGATCCAACCGTTGGATCGCCGCGAAATTTTGACAGAAGCTAGAATACTTGTTGACCTTGAATCTGAACGGCGGAGATAAGATTTGGAGAAGATTTGATAGGTGAAATCGAGCACGTTGTCAGCTGTCAGAAAGGAAAGTCGAAACCTGTACAAAAGAGCCTTCAAACAATCTTTCAAAACTTCTAGAGTTCTTTTCCAAAGTCGTCATGGATGACTCGAAGAATGAAAAACCAGATGATATGGCTGAGATCAAATCCAAAGAAATCGGACCCTCTTCTATTAAGTGTCCTATGCTAACCAACTCTAACTACACGGTTTGGTCCATGCGTATGAAGATTGCTCTCAAGGTGAATAAGGTATGGGAAACCATAGAACCGGGAGTTAAACATGAAGATAAGAATAACATGGCGATTGCTTTGCTGTTCCAATCCATACCCGAAGCTTTGATTCTACAAGTAGGAGATCTTGACACCTCAAAAGCTGTTTGGGACGCAATAAAAGCAAGACATGTTGGAGCCGAAAGGGTGAGAGAGGCTAGACTACAAACTCTGATGGCTGAGTTTGATAGAATCAAGATGAAGGAAGGAGACACAATTGATGTATTCGTAGGAAAGCTTTCTGAAATTTCTTCAAAATCAGCATCTCTTGGGCAGATCATCGAAGAACCAAAACTTGTGAAGAAATTCTTGAAAAGTTTACCTAGAAAACGATACATACACATCATCGCAGCTCTTGAACAGGTCCTTGACCTAAATACAACCAGTTTTGAGGATATTGTTGGAAGGCTAAAGGCCTATGAAGAGAGAATTGGTGAGGAGGAAGAAGAACAACAAGATGATCAAGGCAAACTAATGTATACCAACGCAGACTCACACCAAACCTATCAAGAGAACTACAGTGGCAGTAGAGGACGAGGTAGAGGAAGAGGCCGCGGACGAGGTAGAGGAAGAGGTCGCGGACGATCTGGCCACTACCAAAACTCGTACTCTGAACAAGGACGAGACAAAGAAAGAGATACATCTCATATTCAGTGTTATCGATGTGATAAGTATGGACACTATGCATCGGACTGTCCCGATAGATTGCTTAAACTCCAAGAAGCAATTGAAAAAAAGGATGAAGACACTCAAGAAGCTGACGAATTGATGGTGCATGAGGTGGTGTATCTCAATGAACAAAAGGTGAAGCCAAGTATCTTTGAAGCCAATCTAGACACGAGTAATGTGTGGTATCTAGATAATGGAGCTAGCAATCACATGTGTGGAAATCGATTATTTTTCCTTGACCTTGATGAAACAATTACGGGAAAGGTGAGGTTTGGTGATGATTCCCGTATAGATATAAGAGGAAAAGGCTCAATACGTTTTGGATTCAACAACGGTGAGAAGAAGGTACTAAACAATGTTTATTTCATTCCGGATTTAAGAAGTAATATCATAAGTCTTGGTCAAGCCACAGAGGCAGGATGCGAAATACGAATGAAAGAAGATCTTCTCCAGATATTTGATCGAAACGGCAGACAACTCGTAAGAACTATTAGGTCCAAGAACCGATTGTACAAAGTGATCCTGGAAGTTGATAACGTCAAGTGCTTACAACTAGTGGGGTTAAGCGAGTCAAGTAAGTGGCACGCAAGGTTGGGACATGTTAATCTCGAGACTATGAAGATGATGGTTACCAAAGAGCTCGTGAAGGGTATACCAAAAATAACGATTGAAAAGGAGACTTGTGTGTCATGCTTGCTTGGAAAACAGACACGACAAGTTTTTCCACAAGAAACTTCATACAGAGCCTCTCAAGTTCTTGATCGAACTTGTACATGGAGACCTTTGTGGACCTATAACACCTCCCATACCAGCGCTTAAGAGGTATGTGTTCGTACTTATTGATGATTACTCTCGCTATATGTGGACGATCTTATTGAAAGAAAAGAGTGAAGCACTTGATAAGTTCAAAAGGTTCAAAACTGTAGTAGAGTAGGAAACAAAAGCCACGATCAAGACGTTTTGTACGGATAGAGGAGGAGAATTCATATCTCATGATTTTCAAGTATTTTGTGAAAAATATGGTATAAAGAGACATCTAACAGCACCATATTCTCCTCAACAAAACGGAGTTGTGGAACGAAGAAATAGGACATTGCTTGAAATGACAAGAAGTATCTTGAAACACATGAACATGCCAAACTATCTATGGGGAGAGGCAGTAAGACATGCCACTTATTTGATTAATAGAGTGGGGACAAGGTCACTTGTTGCACAAACGCCGTATGAAGTTTTCAAAGGCAAGAAACCAAATCTCGAGCATCTTCGAGTGTTTGGCTGTATCGGTTACGCAAGAACAGAAGCTGCTGGAAGAAGAAATTGGAAGATAGATCACGAGTATTGGTGCATCTAGGAACAGAGCCCTGGTCCAAGGCTTATCGATTGTTTGATCCAGCAAGTCGAAAAATTGTCATTAGTAAGGATGTAATCTTTGATGAAACCAAAAGCTGGAAGTGGGATGGCCAAGGAAAAGAAAACGATATAGAATATAAATAATCCCAAGGCCTACTCATGCCACTAATACTACTAGTACATTCTAGGACTAGTACGTACCTTTTTGAAGGACGAAAATAGCTTAAGAGTAACGAGCTAGCTAGAATCCCCCTTCTACGAACTTGGTACCTAAACATTGTATAGTACTACGATAAGTTTCTTAACTTCAAAAATTAACATTTAAAGCACTAAAAATCAGGTTTATATAACTACCTATTAATCTGATTTTTAGACTCTTAATGTTTCAAATACATAAGCAGTAACCTACTATTGTTTATATCACACTCTCATCATAAGATCACATAAATTAGTCATCGATTGTAATATTATTCATTATTCAAACTAACCAAATCACAAACTTGGATTTTACATATAGACAACAAGCTAATATAATATGCCAACATTAGTGTAATTAAAAGTCTCCGAAATCATAATTAAAATATGATTTAAACATGAATTTGACCAGTTACGTACTTGAAATTAGGCTAGAAGGATAGTTATATATATATATATATATATATATACATACATATATTCTTCTTTGTTCTTGTGTGCGTGTAAACAACACCAACAACATGACAATGAAAAGCCAAGCAACTGAATTAACGTAACAATAATTCAATGCCCAACATCAACAAAACACAACAATCAACAACAACAATCAACACACCACAACAACAACAGCGCTGCGCGGTTGTTGTTGTTGGTTGTTGTAGTTGCCGCGGGAGGGGAATAAGGAGGACATGAGAAGGAGAATAAAACAACCGTGATGGATGGAGGACGACCACGAAGTGCAAGACTGAGCAAAAACGGTGCACGAACGACCCAAGAAAATAACAGCAGTATGGAGGACGAGGAGGAAGAAAAGGAATAAGGGTTTTGATTTGTTATTTTTTTTTGTAATTTATGATTATCTCCTTAATTTAAATAACTTATTAACTTAAAATCCTTTTCCAAACTGTATTTGGTTTTCCTCTTAAAACCTTGTAAACTGCTCGTTTTCTTGTTTTCTTTGGAATAAAACACTTCGTTTCACTTTGAGACTAAAATATTTTTATAATATTTATACCTTTGCTTAAAACGTAACATTGTTTCTAGGTATTTAAAACATAAACTCCATATCTAATTATTTAAAACATAAAACTCCGTACATGTCGTTGAAATATAAAATAAAACGATCCAAAAATACGGGGTATCGCACTTGTCAAACAATCGAGTTTGGATGTACCTTCCCATGTCTAATTCAAAAAGTGCAAAACCGTTGCTCTACTTTATATTGGGGGCTAGCTTAGCCAACACGTCCAGTCTCTTCTGTCACTCATAGGGTATTGATTTAGGCATCATTTGAGTTGTTTTATTCTATTTATAATATTTTTAATCGTTATTTTCATTAATTTCGCATCTTAATTATTTATAGCTTAATATTTTTAGCAATTTTGTTAGTTTTTAGATTTTAATTTCGTAATTTATTTATTTTATAATTTTATAGTTTGATTATTTTAGTTCTCGTTATTAATTTTCTATTTCTATTTCAATTTCAATATTTATTTGTTTATTTATTTATTTATTAATTTATTTATTTATTTATTTATTTATTTATTATTATTATTATTATTATTATTATTATTATTTCTCTTCGTTTTATTTTTATTTGCCCCGCTTCTCTCGTATTTCGATTTTTGTGTATAGGTGAGCGATTTAGAGTCCGGAGTTCAAGATCAAAGGAACGAATGCAAGCTAATGTGCCATACAACTTTTGCAAAATATAAGCAACTAGCCTACACCACCCTCGTCATATCCTACACCACATCACTGCAGTTACCATCTCCACCATTTCCCACACACCCAACCACCATTGCTGCTCTCCACGCATCAACACCAAACCGTTCTCCACACCATACCACCTTCGACACTAAGGCATCCCCTGCCTCTCCACCAACCACCACCAACATCGCGCAACAACAAGGCAAAATCAGCCCTAAACCGCAGCCATTAACATCGCAAAAACAGAGGAATTAGGTTCGTTCGAACCCATATTTATGTTCGACCGAACCCAAAATTTAGAAAAGTTCCTGCAAGTATGAGGTTCGATCGAACCTGAACGGTGTTCGCCCAAACTAGAAATGGGTTCGCACGGACCTTTGCCGGGTTCGACCGAACTTTTGGGCGCTCAATTGTTGTACGAAATTAATGAAGTCACGTGGCTGCGCTCGTGGTTGAGGTTGATGGAAGATCGACGGTGATGATGGTTGAGGTTGATGGATGAATCGACGGTGATGATGGTTGATTGATGAAGAATCAACGATGATGATGCATGGGTGATGATGAGCGGTGGAAGGTGATGATGATGGTTGATGAGATGATGATGATGAATGATTGATCGTGGATGATGAGGATTGATGGTGTTGATGACGGTGGCTGGTGAGCAGCGCAACGGAGAAGAAACAGACGACGAAGGAAGAAGGGGACACCTGTTTTGATTGAAGGAGGGAGTCTGTTTGATACTTGAATTGGTGGGCCTATTGGGCTGAAAAGGGGAAAATAAGGGATGGGGGTCTGACGTTTTTAGAGGAGAAAGAAATACGGGGGATGGTATCAGGCATTTAGGGGGATTTTTAGTTTTTTTTCTTTCTTTCTTTCTTTTTTTCTTTTCTTAATTTTCCTTTTTTCTTTCTCTTACTTTTACTCATTTTCCTTTTTATTTTATTTTTTCATTTCGAGCTTTTTTTTTCTATCTTTATTTTGGGTGATATAAATACCCAAATTTCTGTCATATATTTAAAGGAGGATGTAAATAATTAGAACAATTTTAGGGTTTTAGTTTTGAGAGAAAAAGTGAGAAAAACTAATGGAAATCTTGAATTTTGGATGATTGAAGGAGCAATCTATGGATTTGAACAATTCCTTGCTTCACTCAATGAGAATTTCTTACTCTCTCTTAATTTATTTCTTCATTTATTGCTTTATTTATTTATCGTTTTAATTAGTTTAATTGTTTTTGTTTAGTTCAATGATTCATGTTTAGATTAGTTGTTGTTATTGTTTAGAATCATGTTTTTAGTTGCTAATTTCTATAAATTTCATGTTTTTATGTTGATTGAGTAGTGTATTGGTTAGGGTTTGAGTGAAAACCTAACAATGATTGATTTGGGTAATTGAGTTGGAATTTGGTGATGTTGCATGATTAAACCATTGTTTGTTTGAGCATACTCAAACTTTGTTGTATGCAAATTAGCTACTTGTGTATGACTTAGATTTTGGGGTATTTACTTTAGGAATATCGAGGGATCGCGACCTAAGTTGACTATTGTTTGGTTTGTGCCTAATCGTGACCTAAGGGTAGTTATGTGTAGGACGGGAGTTCGCATTTAACTATTATAAGAATTGATCCAAGGCGGGAGTCATTTGGGGATCTATTTTTAACCAACACATCATTCATACTTTGCTTGTGCTTCATCATTCTTAATTCTTGCTCGTATACTTGTTTCATTATTGTTGGTGTTTGATCTCATTCCTTGACCATGTTTGTCCTTTGATAGTTAGTTTAGTTTTAGTTGGTTAGTTGACTTTTTCAACTCGTTCCGACCTAGCTTGTTGTTCGATTAGCATAAATTAGCGCACCTTAGTCCTTGTGGATTCCGACCCTTGCTTACCGCTTTACTTGTGTTTAGTGGTTAGTTTAGGTAACTTGTTTGATTATGAGAGACTAGTAACGACCTAGTTTTTCCTTTATCATCTTCCTCAACAACTAATTGAACATACAATACTTTCCCAATGCGAATAATTTGACATTAAATCCGCAAGTTTTAACTAATATCTTTCTACAGCCTTAAAACCGCTAAAAGCCGCAAGAAAAAAAAGACGTTGTTGACCTTAAACCTAAGTTGTGCATGCTGTCATTTCATTTCTGTTTCTTTAAGGTGCAAGTTGTGAAGGAAAAAATGCCCTTGGTCCAAGTATGCATTCAACTCTAAGTCTATTAAATGCGGTTCAGTATTAATTAATTATGCAAGTTAACCATTCAGTGAGATCAAGTGAGCTGTATGCCTAGCTAGAGGCCGCTTCAGTTCGAGTGAAATTAATGATATTAATCCACAACTTACTCTTGACTGGACCCGTAGGGTCACACAAATAGTACGTGAACGGATCAAGTATTTAAGTGAATTAATACTCTATTTATGAACATTCGAAAACGACGGATCTCGGTTCTAGTGGGAGCTGAAATCGTCAAAAGGCAAAATATAGAATGCTCCGGAAATGATGATATTGGCGGAAACGGAAATATGGATCGTGACGGAAATATAAATATTATCCAAGTCGTAGATGTTGCCGGAAACAGAAACATGGTACGTATCGGAAAATATTATCGGAAATAGAAATATTGCCAGAATCGGAAAATATTGCCGGAAACGGAAATATTACCGGAATCGGAAATGTTGTCGGAATCGGAAATATTAAATATTTGTTTGAATCGGAAATAAACTCCGGAATCAGAAATATTAAATATTTGTTTGAATCGGAAATGAATTCCGGAATCGGAAAACAAATCGGAAGCGCGACGTACGAAAAGATCGACGAACGAGCTTGCAAGACGCAAGGCCCAGCACGAAGCCAGGCCCAACGCCTAGCAAGCCCGCACGCGCCGAGCAAGGCAGGCTGAGCAGCAGCAGCGCCCTAGTGGGCCGCGTGCATGCTGCCAGCCCCCATGGGCCAGCGAGCAAGCAGCAAGCACTCGTGGGCTGCGAGTTGCGAGCTGCAGGCTGCTTGGCTGCGGGGTGCACAGCAGCGTGGGCTCAAGGGCCACGCAAGAAATCCCTTGGCCGGATAGGATTACTTCTTTGTGAAGTAATCACGTTTTCCTAATTCTACTCAAATTGGATGTTTTTGTTAAATCTTAAATACTTAGGTGTTTGATTAAACATAAAATTCTAATGATATAATTTAACTAGAATCCTAATGGATTTAGTTATTAGAAACCTAGTAGAATTCTAACTCGGTTATTTCCACCCTATAAATATGTGGTTCATGATCACAATTTATAACGCAATTCAATAAGTATTCACATACATTAAGTTCAAGAGAGAATTTAATAATTTGCCTAAATTAATAATAAAGATTTCCGAGTAAACATAAAACCTTAGATAATATTCTAGTTAATGTTTAATCTAAGGCGGATCCGAACGTGCTGTGACTATCTACGGAGGGGCGACATTTGGAGTCCTAAAACTTGTTCTTGTTCGGTTCTGGAGCAGCTAGGTGACAGGCTAAATCGTACTCCTATCAAAGATAAACCTAACGTTCACCAACTAAAAATATAGCAAGGGAAGCAGGGATCGTATCCACAGGGAAACAGGCGTTCTTTCTACTATTAAATTATTAATCTAGACTACTGATAACAAGAGTTTGGATTGGGTTGTGTATTAAACTAAAGCAAATAATCAAATCGGAAAATAACAATATTAAAGGAATCTAGGGCAGCAGTTCACCATAAATGCAGACCGGGGTTGGACAACGAACAATGACAATCAATTAACAATCATAACTAGGAAAACATGCATCTCTCGAATCTTATGAATTCCTTAGGATAGAACAACTAGCGGGCTCTCGCTACGTACTAGAAATAATTCCTATCTAATAGCCACAGACCAAAAACATCAGATTTATACCTCTCGGCGCATAATCCAAGGTTAATCAAACTCAAATCAAAATAGTCCGGCCGAACAGAATTGACGAGCAATAATAATAAGCTATAGAAATTATAATCAATCAATCAATAATCAAGCCCACATATAATCCCAATCATGCATTCATGGATCCCCTAAACCCTAGAAATTAAACTACTCACTCATGATAATAAATAACAAAGCAATTAGCATAATGGAAAACATGATTAAAGCAACAAAATAAATTAAGGTAGGAAATAATACCGAATTGAAGAACAAATAAAATAATAAAGTTTGGATCTTTACTTGAAATTAAAAACTAAGTATTTGAATAATTGGAGAGAAAACTAGAAATAAACTAAGTATTGAAAACTAGAATAAAAGATGTCACTAAAAATAATTAAGGCTTGCTTAAATAGTTTGCCCAAAATAAAGCCCAAAAAACGGAAAGAAAACTCGCACATAAGTGCTGGGGGTTGGCGTCGCCCGATCGGGCGTCGCTTCGCCCGATCGGGCGATCCACTCGATAGTCGGCCCGATCGGGCCAAAATCCGCCCGATCGGGCGGTTTGTGAACTCTCCATACAGCCTCCAGATTGACCGCCCGATCCGGATCGGGCGAGCTGCGCCCGATCGGGCGCGCGTTGATGATTCCAGATTGCTTATAATTCCGCCCGATGGTTGCATTTCGCCCTCAGCTTCCAGGGCGATTTGCAATCTTCAATGTAGCTCGCCCATATCACTGAGTCTAACTCCCGGGGCTCAACCATAAGCATCCAAGGCTCCCGAAAGTCGACGATGGAGGTCCCGAACTTCTCGGACTCATATAGTGGCCTAGATCAACAATGAAACGGGTCTAAAACGACCAATTTCTCATAATCAAACCTGAAACTCAAGGCACACTCAATAACACACATTAGTACTAGAAACGGCTCCTAAGAGCACGTTTGACACATAAAAGTACTAAGGGACGGGGGTAAAAATACTATATAAAACATGCATATCACTAGGGAAGGCACGCATCACATTGTATGTATCCTAATTATGCTAATTGACTATGTGGCAATTAATTTGGATTCCTAGCTTTTTGGTTTTTCCGCATGAAATATATTGTTTATATTTGTCATCACCGAACAGTGGTATCACGAGCCTCTAATTAATTCCATAATCAATTATAGTTAACATGGATTAAATTTTATAAATTTGTAATGAATTAAAGGGATGATTAATTTCGTGTATGTAATTAATTGCAAATTCGTGCGATTATTTGATTATATGTTCGCAGGATTTTTCGACAGTTTTGTCAATAATGGTCGGAATCTTATAATTTATAGTGAATTTCGCATGTAAACAACGTTTTAAAATTTTGACAAAAATCAAAGATTTGTTGCCGAATCCAGAATTTCCAAATTCGAAGCCTAACTATGACTTTTCGGAGGTTTTAGTTTTTCGAACGCAAAATTTGTAATTTTTATGATGTGAAATTAAATATTTGCGAATCTTGTATGTAAATCTTGAATCTATAATTGACCTACTGTATATGTTTAACAATTTTAAAGCCTAATGTTGTTAATTATACAACCTAATTTGTAATTGTAATTAATTTGTTGAAATTCGAATAATTTAGAATTTGTTTTGATTTTCATAATTAATTAGAAATTTAATTAGGTTCTTATGATTAAAAACCACCATAAAGTTTGTTAAAATTGAAAAGTTTTAAAATTTTATGACCTAGATTTGAATCCATGAAAATAAATATAATCGAAATTATTTTGAATAATAAATTTTCAATTTTTGCCCAAATTTAATGAAATTAATATGATTTATTAATTTGTCAATTAAATTAAAGTATAAAATTATTAATTTTTATAAAACCGATCACCAATCTTGCACGCACGAAGCAATGGAAGCCAAGTGTTACCCTTAAGGGGTGTGGCATTGTGTGGGCATGCAACGACGAGCAAGGGAGCTTGTCACCCATGCGGTACGAGGCAATGAGCAACGAGGCATGCGCGGCAGGCAGTGGATCTGCTGTGTGTGCCGTGTGGATGGTCGAGCAATAGGGGCAGCGATGCATCGTAGCGCAAGGCACGAGGCAAGGCAGCAACATACGAGCAAGGGAGCTCGCATGCCGCTGCGCATGCCACTGCCCAGCGCAGACAGCCATCGAGCATCGAGCAACCATCGAGCAGCGAGCAGCAAGCACAACACGATGATGTGCGCAGCGATGGGGCATCACTCGGCCCGCGTTGACACTGCTTCGTGCACGCGGCCCATGACGCTGCGGTTGTTTGGTGCTTGGGCGGGGATTGGGCTTCGGCCTAAGGCCTTGCCTTAGTACGTAAGGGCCATTTTATTTATGTTTCGGTTGAAAACGATTTTATTAAATTTATTATCGTAATTTAATTTTGATTAATTTAATTATTATAAATTTACTTATACTAATCATTTTACTAAAATTAAAACCTTGATAAAATTTAAATTAATTAATTTTAAATCAACTGAAAATAAAATTAAAGGATTTAAATATTATTTTATATGAGCTTTAAATTTTAATTAAATTTGTATGTTTCCGGTTGGACTAGGAAATACAATTTTATGTTTAAAATTTGTAAAGCATGTAAATTTCTTGGTTTTAGTGGGAGATTTTAGTCATTAAACTCTTGATTAGGTCTACATTCCTTTAAGGTTAAAACAACCCGATTAGAACTAATAAGGATTGAATAATTTGTAGATTATTGGAACCCTTGATTAGTTGCTGCAAATGTTTGTGTGATGCATAATATGTTCTACTAACTTGCTATGTGGGTCATTCATTGATAAATGAATGGGTGAATGGTATATTGTAAATGTACTGTTTTGCAGGTAATTATGGAAAGTGACTAGTATTGTCCAAATAGGATAGAAAATATGGTTTGCGTACCATTAATTTGAATGTAAAATTGGTCTAATGCACCAAAGTTTTTATTTTAAATATGGTCTGCGTACCATCAAATAGTTGTAATTAGTTTCAATTATAGCATATCCTATTTGAAGAAATTGGTGCCTCCCATGGTGAAATTCAAGACGGAGTTTCCAATCCATTTTCAAGACAGAGTTTGAAGTTGAAGCTTCAAGATGAAGTCGGGCCATACTAGATCACATTTATATCTTATGCATGCTTTAAGTTATTTATTGCTTTAAATATGTCTTAATTATGCATGAGATTGTGGCTTGATTATGTTGCATGATTAAGGATTTTATCTACAACTCTTAGCCCTTACCTAATGATGAATCGTAAGGCGATTCAAACACTTTAGGTATTTTATCTCATATGGTTACTATTTTAAGCAGCGTTTTAAGCATAGAAGTTACTATAAATAGCATTTTCTAAAAATGGAAATATGGTTTATGGGATTATCAGTCAGTCGTGGATCGTTCATTGTGCTTAGGAAAGCTTACCCTTTTCCGCATCAAGTTGACCGCTCCCCCCGCCCCCTAATCAAGAAGCTGCATGAAATCAACAGTTTCACTGACAGAAATAGAAATTAAACCCCCGAGTTGGCAACAGTCGAAGGCTAAGTCCTAACCACTCTCGTCAAGCGGTGTTTGGTTTCATCATCGAACACACCGTGTAGGGCCTAGAGAAAAATGTAGGCGTCTATAGAAACATAAGTCAATTCTCTTTGCCCATCACGTAATAGTGAGATCCCCAAATCGTAAACCTTATATTATATCCTAGTTTGTACGATCTAAGGCGGATCTGAACGTACTATGGACTTTCTACGGAGGGACGACGTTTGGCGTTCTAACTTGTTCTTGTTCGATTCGGGAGCAGCTAGGGAAGGCACGCATCACAAAGTGTGTTCACTAAATTATGCTAAATGATTATGTGCATTTAATTTGGATTCTGGCATTTATGGTTTTTCCGCATGACATTAGATTGTTCATAACCTAACACCCAGCCCGTGCAACAATCACAAGCAAAGTGAAGAAAACAATTGTTGCACGCCCCATGCCGCTCCGCATGCACCGTGTTGTGCTGCTATGTTTTTCCTTGCACGCATCGTGCAAGCGGTTTCTCTATTTTATTTCATTTTGCACTGATAAGCCATTTTTCCTTTTTGTATAAATACCCCAACTTAAATCAGAAACCCTAAGGCAAGCTAACACTATGTAAAGTTTCACTCTCTCTAGTTTTATTTTACTTAATTTGGGGTCCTCCCTATTAGCACATTAGTTTTATTAGTTACTAATTAAATTGGGAAAGTTCTTTGGATTTTCTCTCTCCACGCACTTCATTGATTGAGGTTGTTTCTCTACATTTATTGCTTTTCTAATCTACTAAATTTCTTTACTTGTCTTAACTTTTGTTATTTAAGGCTTTTTAGTATGTGTGAGTACTGAGTAGTCAACCAAATAGGGGTTGGGTGACCCTAACGTAAAGGATTGGATGAATTGGATTGGATTTTCACTCTCTCTTAAGATAATTTCTTGAATATGATTTGTGCGTTTTTTAGTAGCATGACCATAGGAATGTCAACTTAATGCTTTTGTTTCTACAACCCTCGAGAGGCCTTAAAGTGACACGAATGAGGGTCTGGGGATTTTGATTGCTCGTTCCAATTCAATGTTGCTAAGTGGATTTCATAGTGTAGTCACTGGTGAAAGTGAAGGATAGGTAGGATTTTGTGTTCACCCATGTCGATGTTCACTCACTTATAGTGGATTGAGATGATCAAAATGCTATGCTCAATGTCTTAGGAGTGTTGGAGAACGTTCACTTGTAGGATGTGATTTCAACAATGAAAGGTGGAGAATCATACTTGTATAAAGTGCATAGGTCCTTATCATGTATCGATCTATAGTAATGGGAGATATGGGTTACCAATGTTAATTCACCTCCCTAGTGTTGTGGAGACCTCACTCCCTACTATCTTTACCATTAGGATTTCAACCAACCAAAACCCCCTGTTTACTTTCTTGCAACCCATCCTCGCACTAATCATTGGCTTAATACTAAATATTAATTTCTCCTTGTGGACTCGACCCTTTACTTACCGTTTGTCTACTATTGTAGCGTCATATGATTGAGTGAAGTAAATTATTTTATCAATTGTGTGCTCCTTTGGGTATAACGACTACCTAAGGGTGCATCAGATAGAAATAAACTATTACCTCTTCGACATAATTTCATAGAATAAATATAATTGGTCATTTGTCAAAAAAAAAAAATGTGATGGTACTATTTTTCTCATTTAAATGCAAACTCTATATATTTGAAGTTCATATTAACACAATAATGAAGAAATCAACATTGCCAAAGTTATAATTAGATTTGACCATGACCATTACAAAGTTAAAAAAAATTATCCAATTTATGACCTAATTTGAAAATTAAACAATTGATGACCAAATTCAATTATTCAAATTATATTAAAATTAATATCTAAATATGACGAATTTGAAAATAGAATAAGACATCAGACATGAACTAACAAATTTTAATACGCAGTGTTAGTACCCCCTTCTGCACTTAATACTCTCCCCGCTTTCCTTATAAAGTCGTCCCTTAATACTCGCCCCCTTTCTATAAATGATATACTTTTGCTAATATTGTATCATTTCTTTTACTTCATCAAGGACCCACTTATATTCCTACTTTCTTTAAAAAAAACATTAAAAAATTCAACCCCTAACTCACACCTCAAAAAAAATTGACACTTTTCCCACTAGCTATATTAAATAAATACCCCACTATCAACTATCAGCTAATAAATTAATAAGTTAATTAAATTGCCTAAAACTCTGTGTCGGTCAAACAGTGGCGAGTATTAAGGACGGAGGGAGTAATTTGAAAACAGATAATTACGACCCGAAAAAACCTTTCACCCTGATGTTGCAACATGATATATGAAACATTTTCTCCCCCATACCTTTTCGTCAAAGAATATAAACCCTTTAAAAGGGAAAAGGGTAAAATAAACGGGTTTTTCATGAAATGCCCCTAAGGTTTCCTTTAATGCACCAAATACCCATAAACTTTCCAGAATGCACCAAACATCCATGACGTATGCAATAATATCTCATTTTGGCTGACGGACGTTAACCCTCCCGTTAGTCATTTTTTACCTTTTTACCCTTTCTTTCCTATTCTGGCGCCATAACAAAACTTAAAAAACAAATTATTATGAAGAACTCAAGGAACAATTACCCAGATCATCACATTTAACACGAACTCAAAAACACAAACCTAGATCAACCCAAACCGAGAACCCTGCATCAACAATTACCCCCAATCAACACAAACACGAACTCAAAAACCTTCGAAAAACCAAGATCAACAAACCCCAGAAAAACGATCAGATCTAGAAGACGAACTCAAAACCCCAGAAACACACAAACACAAAACTCCAGAAAAATCAAACCCAGAACGAAGAAAACGTAGAACAGAGGAAAATACGACGAACAGATCAAGATTTTTGGAGTGATTTCATTCAAATTAAATTGGGGATCTGATTATTTGCTAGTTGAATGAATGATTTATCAAAAAAAAAAAGAAAAATCAGAAAAAAAAAAAACAACAAGAGAACTGCAGATTTTGGGAAGACAGAAGTCGAAAATTGGGGTAATAGGGAGGAAGAGAGAGAATTTAGATTTTTCATGCCCGCATGTTTGATGAAATTCCAAAGTGGATTTTGATTTTTGCTTAGTAATTAAACATGAAATTGAGTTTGCAGGGTTGTTAGTGGGTTTGTAAGGGCTAGAGATGGGGAGCAAGCCAAAAAGGAAGATGGAGAAGATTAAAAAACAAAGTCGGGAGCTAACCACTTCATCCCGTCTCCCCCCTCTCTCCCTCTTTTCTCTCTCTTTTCAGGGTTTACAAAAATTAGGGTTTTCTAGGGCGGAAATAGCCAATTTTCTTTGGATATTTGGTTATTTCCGCCCCTTCTCTTCAATTCTGTTTGTTTTTTTTGCGTTAGATCTCAATAAAACTACATAGTTTCAGTTTCGGTGTAGTAAGTACCCCTACGGTGGGTTCGATTCTAGTTAAGTTTTGTGTGTTTAGTTTAGTTCAGGTTTTTTCTTTGGTAAAGATTTATGCGAGATCGAAGAGGAGGTCAATCTTTCCACTACAATCAGACGGATCAGACGAAAATCATATTTGTCACGGCCACAACAGATCTATAGACTCCCTCGTCGATGAAGGCTGTAATTCACAACGATATAAAAGAGGGTATACAAAATGTTTGATATACTACGATCGTAGCTATGGTGAAAGGAAGTTTTTATTTGATTCGATTGTTATGTATTTGTTAGATTAAAATCTTTATGTAGATGTTGTATGACTTTTTATCAATGAATTAATTTGATTATAAAAAAAACAAAGTCGGGAGCTCGTTGTAGTGAGAGGGGGTTGCAGTGGTGGTGGGGTTGGGGTTTGGATGATGGGAGGGGTTTGCAGTGGTGTGGCGGGAGGGGGGGGGGGTTGGGGTTTCGGTGGTAGTGGTGGCGGCGGCGGCGGTAAGGGCGGGTTAACAATGAAGATTGGAAAAGGAATGAGAAAGATAAAGATAAAGGAAAAAAAGGGAATTTATTTTAATGTTAACAAAAAAGTTAGCGGAATGGACGGAAAATGACCATTAAGGACATTTTGTGTTATTATTTTAAATCTCGGGGTATTTGGTGCATTCTGAATATTTTAGGGATATTTAACGCATTAAGACAAACCTCAGCGTCATTTCATAAAAAATCCGTAAAATAAAATGATTTAAATAAAGTGAACCAATAACAAACATTCTGCCTGTTACCCCAATATTTTTTTTTAACGCAAACAAAGGAGAATTAGATTAAAAGATTGGTTCTACAAGAATGTCGGGAGAACTCAAAAAACTTGCGACCCAACAAACACGAAAGCCCAAACCGAACCAACCCAACCCCTACAAATGCTATACAACAAAAAATCATTGGGCCAACCCAAAAACTTGCTGCCCAGAATACACCCATAAAACCCAAGTCTACCAACATTAACAACAAACTATACACCAAAACCCTACCAAAATACTCAGAAACTTGGCTGACCAAGGACTCATTAACAAGCATCCAAGCCTGAGGGAACCAACACCAAAGACCATCCTACGCAGGCCCCACGCCTCTATCCTTCACCACCTTGTCAATTGAACTCACCACCTCCTCTGACCCACGAACTGGAACAGTGGACACCACTGTGGCCGGAATAGTACCAAACAGAATCTGAGAAGTGACAACTTCGCAATCCCCATCTTCCGTTGGTGGAGCTTCCAAATCAATGATCCTGCTACATCCCGCCGCCGCCAACACTTTCCGCTTCTCTGCATCCTCCAGTTTCTGCAAATCACCCTGATACGCAATGGCCGCGAAAGGAGGTGGATTCAAGTAAAACTTATGCCCAACTGCCATTTCAATAGCATACTGAGCCAAACTATGAGCAACCTTATTCTGTGCGCGTGGAATGTGCTTAACCACAATGGACTTGAAACTTGCCATAAGAGCTGAAACATCACCCAACACTGGCTTTAACTCCTCATGGTATGACCCATCCACCGATTTGAGCAAGTTCAGCAAAGCCTGTGCATCCGTCTCGACTTCCAAATTCAAAATACCGTAATCCGCAGCCATAATTAAGCCTTCCCGAATTGCATAAAGCTCCGCAGCCAACGGAGTAATGGCATTGAATTTGCTGGAGTAGCCCATATACCACTTCCCTGTGGCACCGCGGAAGACTCCACCACCCCTGCATCATTCTGTGCTCTCCAACTTCCATCAGTATTTAATTTGAGAAACTCATACGCTGGAGGAGTCCAAATCAAATTCATTGATCGAACCTGTTCCTTTCCTTTGCCCTGCAAAATTTTGTTAGTAGAGACCAAATCCACAAAGAACGCATTATAAATTGAGAACGCTTTCAACATTTTATGATCAAACACCGCTCTATTTCGAGCTTTCCAAATATGCCAGATAGCAACGCAAAAGATAACACTCCAAGTCTGACCTTGTCTCAAGTTGAAATTCACCCAATCCTTCCAGTTAAGAGCAAAGAATTGTTGGAAACTGATCTTATGATAAGAGGCTAATCTAGTGAAAATATAATTCCATAAAACACAGGAATCCGAGCAGTCCCTAAAAAGATGGATATGACTTTCAGCCATTACAGTACATCGAGAACAGAGGGGAGAAATGCAATCAATCCTAGTGTTCAAAACCTCAGCCACTGGTAAAATTTCATGACAGGCATTCCAAAGGAGCATCTTGTACTTAAAAGGAATTCTAATTTTCCAGATATATTTCCAATTAAACAAAGAGGAATCAGGGATTGAGGGTGAAACAGAACGAAGAAGATGAAAGTAAGCCGACTTAACTGAAAACTCACCATTCTTACTAGGAAACCATCTCACATAATCATCCATTGGAACAATCCGAGGAAGAGGAACGGCCCGAATAAGAGAACAAAGATCCGGAGACAAAAGATGCTCTATTCTAGTCAAATCCCACTGATTATTCCGAATGATATCACTAACATAAAGGTGGGCCAACCGGTCCGGAACATCTTTATCCATTAGCTTATAGAGGGGAGCGGAACCTACCCAATGATGATACCATAAGGAGGTAAGACGACCATTACCTATTCCCATGACTAACCCACTTCTAAGTAGAGACCGACCTTTAAGAATGTCACGCCACATTGGGGATTGAGAAGAGTTTGGAATGCAATCCAAGAAATTGGAACGTTTAATGTATTTTTCAGTAAAAAGTCTAACCCAAAGCTTTTGAGGACACGTGAGCATCTTCCAACCTAGTTTAGCCATAAAGGCTAGATTCCACTCCTTCAAACTCTTAATTCCTAAACCCCCAAGATTAAGCGGTCTAGTAACATTAAACCAACTGGTTCTGACCATATACCGAGACCTATCCACTTTATTCCACAGGAATTTTCTACTCGACTTTTCCAAAGTTGCAAGAACCCTAGTAGGTAGTAACGCGGTTTGCATATTATACAACGGATAAGAATTCAGAATCGACTTAATAAGAGTACACCGCCCAGCCATATTTAAAAGCTTAGCCTGCCACCCCTTTATCCTATCCATAGTTTTATCAAGCAGACTCATGAAGTTAGAAATTTTGAGCTTATTAGGCCTAATGTCAACTCCCAAATACTTCCCAAAAGACGTAGTAACCCGAAGACCATGAGGCGTAGCTAGGCTTGACCTAATAACATGACTCATATGAGTGGGAAAAATTAAGCTAGACTTTTGCAAATTAAGTCTAAGACCAGATATATCTCCAAAATACCGAAGGGTACTCAGCATACTATCCAAATTAGACTGCGAAGCATGACCAAATAGGAACACGTCATCAGCATAAAAAACATGCGAAATATGGACCGTCCGAGACAAACTAATGGGTTTCCAATGCCCCAACTTGACCTCATTCTCAATGAGCATAGACAATCTATCCAGACACAACACAAAAATATACGACGATAAAGGGTCCCCCTGACGAATACCACGGGTGGGACAAAACTCCCTAGTGATTGAACCATTCCAAAGGACATTAATACGGGGGGTGGTGATACAAGCCATAATCAATTTAATAAGATGACCAGGAAACTGAAAGCTAACCAAAGTGTCACGGATAAAACTCCACTCCAAACTATCATACGCTTTAGTAATATCAAGTTTTAAGGCCATTATACGTTTTCCTTTCCGACACTTGTGGAACACATGGGCCATCTCTTTAATAAGAATAACATTATCCTCTATACCCCTACCCGGAATGAAACTAGATTGAAACGGACTTATTAACCTACCCAAAATAGTCCTCAACCTACTCGTGATGATCTTCGTGATAAGTTTGTAAATTGTATTACACAACCCTATGGGCCTAAAATCCCTCATGGATTCAGGCGAATCAGACTTTGGAATTAAGGTGATATAAGAACGATTAATGTCTGGAGGTATAGTGGCCGTCTCCAAACAGTTCGAGCAAAACGCAGTAATACTATCACCTAACTCTGCCCAGAATTTCTGATAGAAAACAGGCTGAATACCATCTGGGCCCGGACACTTGATAGGATCCATCATCTTTAAATTAGCCCAAACCTCTTCCTTAGTAATTGGACAAAGCAAAACCAGGCTTTCCTCAGGGGAAACGGTACTCAGGGTAGGATAAATAACACCCAACGGGCTAGCCCTCAACGTGGTTGTAAAGATAGAATCAAAATAAGAAACGGCCAAATCCTTAAGAACCCCCCTATCAGTAACCCATGCTCCCTCGTCATTTTTTAAGGTAAGAATTTTCCCCCGACTCTTACGAATTTTAGCTAGAATATGAAAATACTTGGTGTTAAAGTCCGCATATTTTCGCCAGTTAATACCCGCCTTCTGAGCCCAAATTAACCGTTCTTTTTTAATAATATCATTAAGCCTTACAAGAAGCTCTTTTTCTAGATTTACCAAAAAACGACTATGAAATTTAGACAAAGCGATTTGAATACCATTAATTCTAGACAAAAGACGTTTTTTATGTAACCTAAGATTACCAAACACATTACTATTCCAATGTTTAATATTAGATAAAAACAACTCCCTACCACGAGAAAAATCAAAATCACATTGAGACCAATTATTAACAAAAAACTCCCTAAAATTCGGATGCTCAATCCAAACCTCCTTACAACGAAAGGGAAAAGGGCCCTCAACAACATCATTATTAAGCGAAACAATAAGGGGGCAGTGATCAGAATGGGTGCGAGGGAGGTGATGTACCTGAGTATGAGGAAACAAATCAATCCATGGCGAATTGGCGAGGGCCCTATCCAAACGCTCCTTGATCAAAGATGCACCATCACGCGCATTAGTCCAAGTATATGGACACCCATGATAACCCAAATCCATCAAACCAGCAGCATCAATAAAGGTGCGAAGATCCGCACATTGACCACTCCGAAACGGACGCCCACCCAACTTTTCCGACTGGGACGTCACTTCATTCATATCACCCACCACCAACCACGGCGTCTCCGGCGGAGGCAGATTACCCGCCATACTTCTCCAAAAGGCGTGCCGCGGACCCGGAACGCTGGGAGCATGCATACCTGTGACTAACACCTCCGGTTTAACGTTCTCAAAATGAAAAAGCACATGGAACTGATTGACATCCTCCGAGAATAGAACCAATTCAATCGAGCGCCTCCAGAACAACCAAATACCACCCCGTTTATCTGTCGGAGAAATCACCCTGAAGTCATGAAATCCTAGCTGCAATTTAACTTCCTTTGCACGATAATCATCAGCCTTGGTTTCCAGCAGAATAAAAATCGACGGATGTTGAGCCTCAATGATATTCCATGCAGTGGGAAGAAACTCATCCCTAGACGCACCCCGTACGTTCCAAACGCAGATCTTCATATGCAAATTGGGAAGAGGACGTTGTAACACCACACTAGGCTCATCATTTGGACCCGCATTCAGGGGGAGAAAGAACTCCGCCCAATCCCTCCAATGGTGAGACAACCCCATCATTCCCAGATCCTCCAACCGAATTGGCGTCACATACGTGAATATCTTCAACGGCTCCAATAGTTGACGATAGTACCGACCCTGAATCTGCACTCCGACGACTTCTTGTTGCGTTTCGTAAAGTGCTGTATGGCGACCCGACAGACCCATTTCTTGCCCTTGTGTTTCGAATTGTAAAGGAATTATGGGAACCTCTTTTGGTAATCCCCGAGTTAACGGGGACTGAATGGTGATGGGATTGAAATCCGGCGCCGTTCCTGGCAAAGGAAGCTTGCTGAAATTCCGGGGTAATTCCAGACGAGGTCGAGAAATTGGACCCGTGTACAATTGCTCCTGCTTCTGTAAATTCGCCAACAACCGTCGCGCCTCCTCCGCCGGATTCTCGAATGACCGACCCGTGTCTCTCTCCGTCACACATGGACTCATCTCCGCCTGAGTCGGAAATAGTTGAAGTAACTCCGGTTGAAAGATCGACCCCGACACCCGTGGAACTTCTATTACATCCGTCGGAACCCCCCTGCTCTGAAAGAACCGTGGCCCCCTGGCCACCCAAGTTTGCCTCCCCCGCCGGGATGCACCCCTCGGACTGGAATTCACTTGCATGCATGATGATTTCGGAGTTTGATTGCCCGCCATTACTAGGAAAACTATTCAGAGAAGCTTGAGGAAGAAGTTGAGAAGAATGGGAAGAAGCTGAAGGGGTATGAGAGAGAGAAGGAGAAGTGTTAACTTGGTTAACCGTGGGGTTTAAATTCATATTGATGAGTAACGGAGGAGTGGGGGGATCTTGGGACTCCGCCAAGTGGTTTATTGATGGAACCACGTGTATGGCGACTTCTGATCTTCCCTCCCCTTTTTTTCCAACTGAAGAAATTAACTGATCTGTTTCCAAAACTAGATTCAACGATGAATCAACACCAGACTTGGATTTGGACAACTTAGGGCCCTCACCTGATTGGACCACCCCCAAACGCGGCCCATTAGCTACTGTGGACCCTATTCCTCTTCTGTACTCATTGATCTTCGAATGTGGGGTGATTTTATTACCAAATCGACCACGTGGCTTGGGCTTACGACTCACCAAAGTCCATGGCCCATAATCATGACTTGTAAAGTCAACCTTAGTCCCAGAACCTTCCATTCCAGTGGCAAAGGGATCACCGTTTGCATCAACGTTTCGGATAACCACCGCCTCTTGTCCCCCACACGCGCCGTCCTGATTCATTTTCTCCTTCCCCTTAACAGAAGAGGAAACCAACTTTTCCACGGAACACTCCGTCTGCAGATGTCCTATCCTTCCACACGCAAAACACAGAGAAGAAATATTTTCGTATTGAATTGCTTGCCATGATCCCCCAACCCAAACCTTAGAGATTAAAGGCTTAGTGAGATCAATCTCCACACAAACCCTAGCATAACGACCCCGAGTAATCTTATCCGTTGAATAATCAACACGAATTGGTTTACCAATCACCAAGGCAATGGCAAACAGAGCCTCCTTATCATAATACTCAATTGGTAACTCCTCAATCCTAATCCACACAGACATTTGATCAAATCCGTCCCTTGACGGCCGAAAATTTGGCTTCCACGGTGATAGCATGAGATAATGCTCCATCACAAACCAAGGACCTCCAAACAGAGCGCGTTCATAATCATCCCCTTGAGTAAATTTAAACAAAAAAACTCCACTACCAACATCAATCACCTCCACTAAACCTTTAATTCTCCACATAGCACGAACTCTAGCCTCCATAATACTCGATCGTACTTGGATTCCCAAGCACTTTCCCATGAGAGTAAGTCTCCATGGGCTTCGTAACCGATCCAAAGTAAGTTTACTGAATTGCACTGACAAGTTGCTATCTGGTGGAAGCTCCTCACAATCCTCCCATTCCTTCGATGCCGTTACAATTTTCCTCGCCTCCGTAAACCACTGCGTCGACGAAGCAACCACCTCCCTGAAGGAAGGCATCTCCCTAGGCAACTCTGGTGAAATTCCAACGGGTGGGACATCAGCCATCATCTTATCGGGCGGTTCCGTTGGAGACTGAATCTCCATGGATGAAACGGTGGGGAAGACCAATTCAAACTGGAACTCTCTCTGGACTTTCTCTCTCTGGACTTTTGTGTACGAAGTAAAGTTACCCCAATATAGTAGTACGGAGTATAAACAAACAAAGATCTCCTTTCCTTTTTTTACACTAATAATAATAATTTTATAATTTTATAATTTTATAATTTTATTCCTCGGGAGTGTACGAGTGAAGTGGAAAAAGTGATTGAAGAGAGAGAAAGCGAAAGCGAATGCGAATGCGAATGCGAATGCGAATGCGAGAGAAAGCCATGGAAGGTGTAGAGGAGTTCTTGAAGGAATGCAAAGAATCTGGCGATGCAGCGTACAGTGAACTACGATCAGTGCTTGAAAAGCTCGAGAATCCGGAGACGAGAGTTGGTGCGCGAATTTTCTTGTCGAATCTTCAGAAGTATTTCGATTCTGCTGGTGTTTCTTCTGAGGATTGTTTCGCTACTTATCATTTCCGAATCAATGACATTCAATTGGAGCATTCTTCAGGTTAATTTAATTTTTTATTTTTTATTTTTTTGTTTTGTTATATTTTAGGTAGATTTATATTGAATTTACACCGAAAATCTCCTGGAATTCTTCTTTGATGGATTGATTAAGACAGAAAATGTGTAAATTTTTTGTCAATTCTTCGGATAGATTGAGTGAATGAACGACACAATGGATGAATAGATGTATGAGCAAAATTCGGATCAATTTGGTGAGATAGAATCATACAAGTGAGCAATTGAACAAACTAATCGATGAATGAATGCATTTATGATATTGGGATCAGTTTTGTGAAAAAAGAGTGAAACTCGTCCATCATATGCTGAAGGAATTTCCAAAATTGTATTTAAAAATTGTGTTTTTTTTAATATAGCACTTCATTGAAAAAAAGAAGTTAGACTCTACTCGTGATATCCCTTGGTTGGAAGAATTACCGCATGAACAATGTGGATGTGTGTGCGACTTGGCATCGTAAAAAGCAGATGTGATGCTATGGGGAGTAATCAGTATCAATTTGCAATAGTATGTGCGACTTGTATTTGTTTCCCGTGTGTGACTTTTCCTACCCTAGTGAACCTTGGAGTTAAAAACCATGTAAATAAGTCATTAATAAAATCGTCTATGCTAGAGGATTGAGGTCAAAATTTAGCCTCTAGGATCACGAAATGCCATAAAGATTGTGTTTGATTCGGCGTATTAAGTTGTGTGCCCCGACTCAGGAGGAATGATCAATTCATATCAGAGGATGGACTACATGATCAATCATTTTTTATAATGGTAATTTACAAGTTATAAAGTGAATAAGTAGTTTTATACGGAGTATTAAACTTCTTTTTTACCATGATGTCATTGAGTGTGGATCATTTATTCCTCTCTCTAAGATGGGGTAATACTTCTGCTACGGCTCCCCACGCCTGCAGACCTAAAGGAAATTTGCAAATAGTGTTATTTTGTACTCCCTCCGTCCATAAAATATTGCCCCAATTTCCTTTTCGGTCCGCCCCTTTTAACTTTTCTCCATACCATTTATAGTATGTGATCCTTAGATGTTTTATCTCACACTATTATTTAAACTAGCAAAAGACAAGACTACCAACCCGCTTACTTTTTTTTTTGCCTTCTTCCTTAGTAGAGTGATAAATGTGATTTGGGACAATTTTTTTTGGACGAAGGGAGTAGTTGATAACTTGATATGATACTGAGAAGTATGAACCAAAGTAGTCTTTGTACTAGAAATAGCCTTAGATTTAGTATAGATTATAAAATATTGTCTGACATTATGACTTTAGTGGACTGAACTCTTTTGACAAAAAACTTGTTTTTGTTTTGTATGAGATAGAAAGAATAGAAATAATGCTACCTTGCTGTGTGATAGCAGGGATGTATTAAATTAAGTAATTAGTAAGCTTCTTTTTCTGTTTCTCTTCCTTTTTATTCTTGCCACTCTCGGATATTTTATCATTTGTTGTGAACCAACTATATAGAGTTCTGTACCTATATCTATCATGTATTCATCCGACTAGGACAAGTGTATCACTTTCTGTATTTATTTGTTAGTTGTGTGGTGTTTGAATGTTGTAATACTTGTGTTCAACCTTGACGTCCAGCATGGTTTTTGCAATTATAAACGTCAGAGTGCCTGAAATATGAGTGAAATTTGTTACTCATAGTTGGTAGTTGTTAGATTGTAGAGGCCTGTACCTTCAACACACAATTTTTGTACGCAATCAATCTTTAATATGTTTGGCCAGAAGCCTTGAAGTATAGCTTTTTTGTGTATTTAATTAACAACATTCTTTTGTTGACTGAACACTTTGTGGTGGATTTTCAGGCTTCCATCAGAGGAAAAAGTTGACAATGCTGGTCATTCCTAGCATTTTTATGCCAGAAGATTGGTCTTTCACATTTTACGAAGGGTTGAACAGGCATCCAGAATCCATCTATAAAGATAAAATAGTTGCTGAGCTTGGTTGTGGAAATGGATGGATTACAATTGCTATTGCTGAAAAATGGTCTCCTTCAAAGGTTCAATCCACTTTTCTAGTAATACTAATTGGTTTTCTTTTTTTGATAAATGATTGTCTTTTCTTGTAAACAACAAAAACCAATTTTCAGAAATTATTGTTTTTATAGATCAATGCAAAATTGTTATCATTAGCCTTTTTATTTATGAAGGTTGAACTGAGTTCTTGAGTCAATTTTTAACAGGTGTATGGCCTTGATATAAATCCAAGAGCTATAAAAGTTTCGTGGATTAACCTATACTTAAATGCTTTGGATGAGAATGGTCAACCCATTTATGACGGAGAGAAGAAGACTCTACTGGACAGAGTGGAATTTCATGAATCTGACCTTCTAGCTTATTGCAGGGACCATAACATAGTGCTTGAAAGGATCGTTGGCTGCATACCACAGGTAAAGCGGCACTCAAATTTGATCTTTTGGCCTAAGTTTTCCGATAATGTCAACGTGCCAACAATTTATACCTTATGGGATTCTAGCTCCCATGCTTAACTCTCGGTTGAATGACGTTTTCGGCTTGCAGATCCTAAATCCTAATCCAGATGCAATGACCAAGATGATAACAGAAAATGCAAGTGAGGAGTTTCTCTATTCGCTCAGCAACTATTGTGCACTACAGGTTAGAAAACTCTGATGAAAATATTGTCTTCGGCGTCTTAGGGGTTCGGTCTGTGTAGGCGTACTTTCTAATGCATGCTTGTGCTAAACAAGCCAGAATATTTGGTCAACCCAAGCGCCAATTAATTATGAACACAGGCCATTGATTTTTCTCCTTTACCCTCTTTTCTTTTTCAATTACCCCCAAAGGGCTCTAGATTGATATCCTACCCCCCCCCCCCCCCCCCCCCACCCCCCCCTAGATTTTTCCATCCCCTTTCCTTCAACACCCCCAAAAAATGTTGACCACAATTGACAACCTTAAAACACCATCCACCACCTACAACACCCTCACCGCCGACCGACCCACCGTTGATCCACCAGTGCAAGACCGCAACAACACCCACCCGAAACCACCTTACCACCGTCGACCCACCACCCCACCACCGTGCACTTACCAGACCGCCAGCAACACCCCCGCCCTCGAAACAACCCTTCCAATGCTGTAAATTGCCACCAAATACGTGGTGTGCATGACATAGAAACGAAGAAATCACACCCTGCAAGTAAACTGGGTGAATTCAATCTGATGAGAGTGAAAGATCCATCGTAGGTGATGAATCGAGTGCTTTTTGTTCCTTGATCAATCGATCCGATGAATACTTCTGATGCTTTCAACATTATTTTGTTCTGTGTAATTTTCTCTCTCCTCCTCTGTTTCAATTAATTTCAATGTGAAGAAGAAGATGAAATGAGAAAAGAGGAGCATTGAACAGTTGAGTATAAATAACGAAAATATAGCGTGAAGTTCAAGGAGGGAAAAAAATTGTTTTTTTATTGTTGGGAAATTGGGAAAAAGGTTGACTAATTTCGTCTTTAAGGGGGCGTCGGTGGTTTGAGAGGGGCGGCGGCGACGACGGTGGTTTGATAATAGGATGGACCGATGGAGCAAAGGAGGATATAGGAGGAAGAGAGGTAAAAACCAAATGTTACCCAAACAATATTGCATATCAAAGGGTTTAATTTCCTTTCTCCACTTTTCTCTTTGTTGATTTCATTCCCTTCACCCCGTGCGAACCAAACGCCCCCTAAATGTTGGGGCAACAGGCTCCCCGTTTGGAATAAAGGTTCGTTTTGACCAAAACAAAATGAAAAAACAAAATGAAGGTGACCTTAAGGAAATCATATTTTCTAGGTTGATTTAGTTATATTCCTTGGTGGTATCAAATAAATTGTTGGTATCAGGTGAAGGTGTCAGTAAAATCAATTTTTTATATCATTTGTCTTTTTCCTATTTATCCTTTTATTTGCAACTTGTTCAACGGATCTCTGATAGTGTATATAGTTTTATTTCTTTGATTTTTTGGATAATTATTCTTCTGATAGTATGATGACTTGTTCTACTTTAATGCAGGGTTTTGTTGAAGATCAATTTGGCTTAGGTTTAATAGCTAGGGCAGTGGAAGAGGGGATTACAGTGATTAAACCCACTGGGATTATGATCTTTAATATGGGAGGCCGTCCAGGACAAGCTGTTTGCAGACGTCTGTTTGAACGCCGTGGTTTCCGTGTTAATAAGATCTGGCAAACTAAAGTTATTCAGGCAAGTATAACACTGAATCACTGCTAAAAAATTTAAATTTCTTGAACCATGCAATTTTTCTTAGGCTGTGTTTTACAGGCTGCTGATACAGATATTTCAGCGTTGGTTGAGATTGAAAAGAACAGCCCACACCGTTTCGAATTCTTCATGGGGCTTACAGGAGATCAATCTCTTTGTGCTCGATCAGCTTGGGCATATGGGAAGGCCGGTGGTTGTATCTCTCATTCAATTTCAGTTTATAGCTGTCAACTTCGTCAACCTAATCAGGTTAAAATTTTCTTTTTCCTTGTTTTACGTAGATGATGATATATGAAAGTAAGGCACATGTAATAATTGTAGTTGATAATGTTGACAGGTTAAAACAGTTTTTGAGTTTTTGAGAGACGGCTTTAATGAGATCAACAATTCTTTGGACTTATCCTTTGACGATGATGCTGTGGCTGATGAGAAGATTCCATTCCTGTCATATCTTGCGAGTGCTTTGAAAGAACATTCCTACCTTCCTTTTGAGCCACCAGCTGGAAGTAGACGCTTTCGAGACCTTGTTGCAGGGTTCATCAAAACATACCATCATGTTCCACTTACTTCCAAGGTACGAGTGTATGACCTAGGGGCTTTTGTTTATACGGTGCCTCTTTGATTTCTTTTAAATCCCTAGCTGTAGTTTGACATATTTAATGATGAGCATCTTTCTAAAACGGGATTTTCAATTAAAGAGGATTTCATGGTGTTTGCTGCATCATTTTGTTAGTAGGCGAATTGAACAGAAAATAGCTTCAGTTGTCATGAAAATTGTACATTATCTTCTTGTGAAAATTGACATCTGTTATTGTTGCATTATTTGATTTTTATTCTCTAAGAGTCAGGGGATACCTTAAGCCTATTTATCTCCCCGTGGACTTCGTTTATATCTTAGTTGCTGATGCTTATTGTGCTCTTTCCTCTCGATTTTTCAGAATGTTGTTGTGTTTCCTTCAAGGACTGCAGCAATCGAGAACGCTTTACGGTTGTTCTCACCAAACCTTGCCATTGTCGATGAACATTTGACCCGTGACCTACCTAGGCAATGGATGACATCTTTGGCAATTGAGGTATAGGTGTATAGCTATTTCTGATGATGCTTCTTGTCTGCTAATGCTGTTGTAATTTTATATTCTCTATTCTTTGTTGTTTCCTTTTTCTCTTCTTTTAATGGATGTGGGGAGCTGGGAAGGGGCATAACTCGATATTTAGAAGGGTTGCTTGTTATTGCTTTTGTTATCTGATGAAATAGTGGTACTCTCCAATGGCTGCTTCATATAATTTCAGAATGACGGAGACAGCGTCAACAGTGTGAGGTGAGACGTTCCTCTGTTGTTGTGTGCCCGTTAACATATTCCTCCGGTGATGTATATAATGACCAGACACAAACATGCCCAAAAATTGCTTTTGTATGACTCTTCCATTCTTGTTTAGTGAAATTTTGAATTAGAGGCATGTCTTTCAAGTTCTTTAATGAATCTCTCCTCTTGTTTCTTTCCTCGAGTGTATTCACTCTTAGGTAGTTGTAACATCAGCCCAGCAAGGTGCGATAAAGTTCAATGTATTACTCCGTAGTAGACATTAGACAATAAACAGTAGCAAACTTTCTTTGATCACTTTTATTCGTCTGTTATGTTTTGCAAGTTTCCCTATCACTTCCTTCACTCAATTTGTTAAGTTTTCACTTAAGTAGTGTGTAGGAGTTGTTTGTGTCTCGGTTTGATGTAATGATAACTTAATATCTTTCTAGCAGTACGTTGAAATTTCCTCGAAAAATTGTGATAAAATTTGAACCATTTCTGTTTCTTCTTCATTGCAGAAGAAAAATTGTAGTGAGGATTCAGATGTTGTTACAGTTATAGAGGCTCCACGTCAGTCTGATTTGATGGTGGAGCTGATTAAGAAGCTGAAACCTCAGGTTGTGGTTACTGGCATTGCTAGTTTTGAGGCTGTTACTAGTGCAGCCTTTGAGAATCTGTTGAACGTTACAAGAGAAATTGGCTCACGTCTTTTCGTAGACATCTCTGACCACTTTGAGCTGTCAAGCCTTCCTATTTCCAATGGGGTCCTAAAGTATCTTGCAGCAAATACTCTTCCATCACATGCTGCCATTGTATGTGGTCTTTTGAAGAATCAGGTACTTGTCATTTTTCATATAGAAAGCCAGATTGGATTCTATTACTTTTTGGAGCTAACCTGTCTGATCAGTTAATCAGATAAGATACTTATATTTTATTTAGGTTTGTCATTTGAATTTGAATATTTTTTAGAAACCTTGTAATTTGGTACTTTATACTTCTCCAGGTTTATGCAGATCTTGAAGTAGCATTTGTGATTTCAGAAGATGAAACCATATTTCAGGCTCTGGCAAGAACAGTTGAACTTCTTGAAGGGAATACTTCATTGATTAGTCAAAACTACTACGGCTGTCTTTTCAATGAGCTTCTTTCCTTTCAGCTAGCTGATCGACACCCAGCTCCTATGGTTTGTCACTCTTGTCTTGATGTCAGAACGCCTGAAATTTGAAATTTGAAACTGGTTGAACCTATCTGTTTTTGAGCAAAATTGGGAGTATTTGTGTAGTGGATTACTCAATTCTATCACCTTTTCAAGGTTTTCAACTTTTCTTCACTAGGTTCGCCAGACACACCAGTGAACTGAACCTATCTGTGGTCAAATTAGGAGTTATGTGAAATGCTTAACTAATGACTGAAGTGAACTCACCTGATGTGAACAGTCAACTTCTCCTTTCTTCCCGTAAACTAGAGGTGGATAACAGCTGATTCAGTTCCTGTTCACCTGGGACTGGCCATTGGGCCCAGCCCAGCCCATCTCAACCAAGGAAAGCCAATCCCCGAAATACCCCGAAACCGCTCTATGCATGGGTGGGCCATGGATTATGTTTTGAATTATTTTTATCTGGGCCGAGTTGCATGGCAGGTTTGCCTTGCCTGGATCAGCGTTGTTTAAGAATCACGTTCATTTTATTTTAATCTTGCATTTCCAATCTGCAACCCCTACCCCATTTTATCTCGCTTTTTATGATGAAAATACTTTTTACTTTTTTTAATAATTAACCACAATTCCCTTAGCATTCCTTACGCTTCTTTTTATTCTCATTCTTTTACTCTCATTTCTGATACTTTCAAATACTCGTTTCTTTTCTTAATGTCATTCGCGATTCCTTAAAGTATTCCTTTTGTTTTATGTATTTCAGTCTCAGCTCTCCACTGTATTCTTAGGAGACTCGTGAAAAAAAATTACTTATATTTTTTTTTTGAGGGGACTTATATAAAATTACTAAAATGTCAAATTCAAATCCCATATAAAAATCCAAAAAGTTTTGAAGCATTGACTCTTTCTAGCTCTCCCAACTTTGTAGTCTAGTCCAAACTAAACCGGATTTGAGTTTATTGAAACCTGAACCCATACAAAGAATGACCAGGCCTAGCCTGGCAACTGACAAGTAAACCTGTTAATCCAGTGGTCACCTCGGAAAGTATTTGCCTTGAGATTTTAGTTTAATGTATGAAAGATCCTCATGACAATCTAGTACAATCATATTAACCTTATTTCTGATTGCATACTACTAAACCAGATGTAGGATCACTGGATGAGTTTACTTATCATGTTAATTTGGTGTTTGTATTATAGAGAGAATGTGCTAAGAAGAGTTCCACGGAGTTGATTGGGTTCGCCAGCTCTGCTATCTCAGTCTTCAATAATTCTGAGCTGTCAATAAGTGTAGGAGACAATGAGTCTTCCCTGATTCACATGGATGTTGATCGGAGCTTCCTGTCATTGCCCTTACCCGTAAAGGCCGCTATATTTGAAAGTTTCGCTAGGCAGAATCTTTCCGAGTCTGAGACAGATGTTACCAATGGCATCAGGAAATTTATTAACATCAGATATGGTTTCCAAACAAACAACAGGACAGAATTCTTATATTCTGACTATTCTTTGGGTCTTTTTAACAAGCTGCTACTTAGCTGTATTCAAGAAAGTGGCACGTTTTTCTTTCCTGCTGGATGTAATGGAAATTATATAGCTGCTGCAAAGTTTATGAAAGCAGATGTTGTTTACATTCCCACACAAGCTGACGTTGGATTTAAACTAACTGCTGATGTACTGACCAAAGCACTGGAGTCTGTTAAAAATCCATGGCTATATGTTTCTGGTCCTACGATTAACCCAACAGGATTGTTGTACAGCAATAAGGAGATGGAAGATATATTATCAGTTTGCGCAAGATGTGGTGCAAGAGTTCTAATTGATACCTCTTTTTCAGGACTTGAATATAACATTGCTAATTGGGATACCTGGAATTTGGAGCCCACTTTAGCAAAGCTTTATTCCTCTGCCACCTCAACTTTCTGTGTTTCTATGCTTGGAAATCTGTCATCAGAGATGCTTACTGGAGGGCTGACCTTTGCATTTCTAGCCATGGATCAGTCTCTATTTGCTGAGACAACTAATGGTTTTGCTGGTCTAACCAAACCTCACAGTACTACTAGGTATGCTGTGAAGAAATTGTTGGCTCGGGCTGAACACGGAGTTGGGGACCTTTCTGAATTTGTTGCAGAACATAAGAGCATTTTGAAAAATAGGTCGCAACGCTTGACGGAGGTAATTAACATGACACATATTTGGTTCCTGTCTTGATTTCATCACTTGCATGCATGCATTTAAGCAAATTATTAATTAGTATTTTGATTTTTGACATCTACTCCTCTGAAATCTGCTACAATATTTTGCTTGGATATTGGGTAGATGGTTATTATATGCTGTGTTTGGCTTTTAATTGTCTCACAAGCATACATACTGTTTTATCAAAGCAGAAGCAATCACTGTAAACTTGTAGAGGACTAGAGGGTAAACTTTGAAGGGCAGGAGTTCCACTCCTGATGAACTGCGTCTAGCTGTTAGGGAAGAGTTACATGTCTCTTGTTTTTGTTTTATTTTTCATCCAATCATCAGTTTACCTCTCTTTTTCATGTCGCAGCAATATGGGTTGGTTGAAGTTTGTAGATTGTATTTCCTCTCCTGTTCACACACACAGTAAACCATATAGGTTTTGTCAAGTACCCTTCACTGTTATTCTTTTAACTAATCATTTTCTTCCACATGAAGCCTCTACCACGTAACACGTACAAACAAGCACGTAGAAACATGACAAAAATAAGGTCGGTGGTTTATCACTTCATGGTGTGGCTTTGACAAGATTATGTCATCTTCACCTGAGGGCTCTAGTTTTGAGTTCTGACTCCATTTCCTGACGTTTATATTTTCAAGTATGGGTTTGAAAATTTGTAGCTGTAGCTAAGGATCGTGTAGATATAGAGATATAGAGTAGTGCTACAGTTAGATATCTGAATTCCTGGATCAAGTTTTCAATGAAAGAAACGCAGCATTGGACAACTTTCTTTCTTGCACGTGCCTGGAACACAACAATCTAGCTTTCTACCTGTAACTTTGATACTCATTGTCCTATGTAACAGGCGTTGCAGAACTCTGGATGGGAAGTGCTTCCATCCCAAGGTGGCGTCTCCATGGTGGCAAGGCCATCTGGTTATCTCGGGAAACATGTTAAACTGGAGGATGCTGCTAGTAAAAAGATTGAGCTTGCAGACTCTACTATCCGTGAAACCATGTTGACAGCAACTGGCTTATGTATTAATAGTGGTTTATGGACTGGAATTCCTGGTTACTGTCGCTTTACTATTGCTTTACAAGAAGATGAATTTGAGCAGGCATTGGATCGCATCAAGAAATTCAAGGATCTCATTGCTTAAGTACTAGGATTATGCTCAAAGTTATTCTTACTCTAAATAAGGCCCATTTGCATGACTTAGGTGTCATGCTTAAGATTTGAAATTCTTAGTGAGTGAGAAGAAAGAATCTGTCAAAGGCGAGGTTGGAATGTTTATTCCCTGCTTGTCATGCTAAGGTTTTTTCTTGTGGCTTGTCCAGTCTGCTTTATCGTGTTTATGTACGGAAAGTAATCCTGTTTTTTCCCCCCATATTGTGTTGTATGAATGAGACTAAATAATTTATTATTTATTTTTCTGTTCTAACTAATTTATTTAATTTTTTTTAATAAAATAAAATCAAATCAAATTTTATCCTTGGTTGGAAAAATTAGAGAAAATTATTATTGATTCGAATTGTAAAGTGATTAGTTCAATTTTAGGAGTTTAGGGTTTTGATTAAAAAAAAAATACTTAAATTGGTAAAATAAATAAGAAAAAATTTATCAGACCGTAATCAAATACCTGTTTCTTGTAAAATCGAATGATATTCGTCACAAACTTGTACTTGCTATCCAAATTTTTGGATATGGTATATGATCTGATAACCATATTGGTTATATACCCTATTTTCTAGATAGGATATCTACCTGGGTGATGGGTTTATATGTATTTTGTTAAATCTACTTTTTTTTAAAACGTTTCTATATAAAATAGAAATAAATAAAATAATTTTATTTTGCGGGCTAAGATTATAATGGATTTTCACCCTTTTTTTATGAAAATCAAATAATATCTTGCTTTTTTTGGAAGGGAAATATGAACTAGCTCGTATTTCCCCTCAAGAAAAAAAAAATTAATTCGAAAAATGTACTCCCTTTGTCCTATATTTATAGTTACTTTATCCTAATTGGGCGTCCCAAAATTATAGTCATTTTTCTTTATTTTGGACATTCAATTCTCAACTTTCCCATATATTAATTAAAAATATATTGAAACACAACAAAACAAATATATGTAATACATTCTACTTTTCTATGTACTCTATTACACTTTCCCACGATATTCCACTTTCTCATGAAAACCAATTACCAATGTATTATATTCTATTTTTTTAAAACCCGTACTTTTGATCAAACAAGACTATAAATATGGGACAGAGAGAGTAATTTTTGCATATTGTTAGATTCTTTTCATAATACATGAAATCATAAAAAACAAATTCATATATACTTGTAGTATACTTCGTATTAAATTGAAGGAAAAAAATAAGAAAAATATCAGTAAAATTAAAAGATTATTTAATTAAAATGTTTTCTTTATTAAAACACTAAGGACACACCAGGAAATGACACATGTCATTCCTGGTGTGTCTTTTAGTATATAGTTATTAATTGTTCGGTGTGTCTCCTGTGTGACCAGCCATTCACACCATTAACTTGATGGTGTGACGCGCGCACACAACGTAACTCTCTCGCGCAACTACTCTGGAGAAGGCTATCGAGTGGTGTTACTTGACTTTCTATGCATGTGTTACTTATACATTATATTCGATGTTACTTTTCTTGTTTTATTGCAGTTTCTAGAATTTAATGATAGAGATTCCTTGTATAAAAGTACCTGACCTAAAAATTATAAAAGTAATTCCCCTAAAACTATAGAAGAACATTCCTTGGAATTATAATTATATAGAAGTACCTTGACTAAAACTATAAAACTATCGTCCCTGGATCCATAAACTATAGAAGTACTTCGACTGAAACTATAAAAGTAGCTCTCCTAAAACTATAAAACCACCGTCCATGAATCTATAAAACTGTAGAAGTATCTTAACTAAAACTATAAAAGTACTGGCCTCCCCTAATAAAACTATAAAGTATCTTCCCTAAAACTATAAAAGTACCAACTCCCTCGTGCACAACTACTATGGAGAAGGTTATTGACTGGTGTTATTTGACAATCTATGCTGTAGTATATTTTTAAAAAATAACTAAGGATACATCAGGAAATGGTAATATCAAGAACATTGTGTTTTTTTCCATTCCTAGGATATATTCTTTAAATCGGTATTAATATATTATTTTACAATCTTACCATTAATACAAAAAATTGTAATTTTTTCCCCTATATACTTGTAGTGTATTAATAGATGGAAAAAGTAAGAAAAACATCAGGAAATTAGTTACTTTTTAATTTTTTTTTGTATTAAAAAAAAATAATGTTAGTATATGTAATAATTGATTGGTGATTGATACGTTATCCACACCCTTGATCGTAAAGGAAGAAAATGAAAATTCTTACTCCGTATCACATGATATCAAAGTAGGTACACGCTATTTAAAAAGCCAAAAGTGAAGTTATTTGTAACACACCAAACACAAAAGAATGGATTTAAAATCCACTTCATTAATTGATGCCAAGCTAAACTAGTAGACTGTTATTTTATAATTATTATTATTTTCGAAGGTGGGTTTATTATGTTGAAAAATTGGAACAATATGAATTCTCTTGTGCAACAAGAAAGTTCTCTTAATCTATCTCAATCAACCCCTACAATACAAGCAACCAAGAAGAATGTATCAATTGTTCAAACTTATGAATAGATTTTTGACGGTAAAAGTGTGGCACAGGGGACATAAATTCAATTGTTTATTCCGGAAACTAAAATCTCCTTGTTTTTGTCGTTTGACGCTCTTATTTACTTCAAAACACTTTTATTAGCGCAAATGATATTTTTACTCTTTAGAAAAGAGCCCTTCGTGTCCCCCTTTCCCATCTTCTTATTTCTTTCATTATACTTAAGGATCGGAAGCCTCACTTCACCATCATCACCTGTTACTTCCAACCTCTCAACATCATTACCTAAACAACATTGCTCCACCGGGCCCCCTTCGCTGCCTTTATCGCCGGTCATATCCCCATAGAGCATATCTCCCTCGTAAACTTCCATGTAGCCCTGTACTTCTTTCTTTTTATTGACACTGCCCCAAATCTTGTTCGGACCATGGGGGTACTGCGTGGGTGGTACAAGGTGTAACACCCCAATAATTACTTGCTTTTATAAACCATTATCCCACTTAAATAAAGGAATTACTAGAATATTACTGCTACCGTGATAACGATTAAGTCTAGCACCAGAATTACACAGCGCAAATAACGAACTTCCAAATGTGAATAAAATAGTTAATGACCTCTACTACAAGTTGGAACCATGTAGGCCCAAACCAAAATCCAATTTAAAACAAACTAATCCATTAACTAAGCTTTGTCTAGATAACTATTAAAAGGACATTTTGGTATTCACTACCTTTGAAATATACCACTTTTGTATTTACTAATTTATGAAACTTTTATTTTAAATTACTACCTTAAAGTTCGATTTTTTTTTTTTAAATTTACTACCACTTTACAGTTTTCTCAATTTTAAATTGATATGTCTCTTCCGTTTCTTAATCATTTTAAGTGATTCAAAATTCATTCTTCTCATTTATGTGTAAGGATTCATAGGGATCTTGCTTTTTAATATTTTATAAAAGGTAAAATGAATTAAATATTATTTGTAAAATTTTAAAACATTTATGAATTATCAAATGATTTTTTTTGAAATGTCGTTATGAATGAAATCCCTATATAAAAAGGAAAATAATGAACTTTGAATCACTTTAAGAAACGAAAAATATATCTTAATTTTAAAATCAGAAAACTGTAAAGTGGTAGTAAATAAATGTTTTTGGAAGTTTAAGGTAGTAATTTAAAATAAAAAATTTATAAGGTAGTAAATACAAAAGTGGTGTAATTTTAAGGTAGTAAATACCAAAATTTCCTTATTAAAATAAAGTTTATATATAAATAAATGCAAGTATTAAAACGCTCCCAAAATTCCATCCCGAATGTTGACTTCACTTGCAATCACCTAAATAAGTCCTGCTTAGATAATGCTACTCGCCAACAACGCAAGTGAAATTGATGGATCATCATAGGGTCATTATGACAAAGGCCATGACCAAAAGACATAAAATCACGTAATCAACAAAAGTTGAGTACTACAAGCTAAGCAAAGCCTATAACTAAACATAATTCATTCTAAAATACAATAATGAATTCACATGCAAAATTCACATTATAAACATTTAATCATAAAAACAAGACTCGACTCTTGACACGACTCTTGATTTATAGTTTAATTAAAATAAGCATCGAACGGGTTTTCTTCCTACTAGGTTCAACCGGACCAGTGTTGGGAGCCAACGTAACACTAAATAAAAATGGTAACCCTATGCCACTATTACTGTGACGAAATTCCTTGAGCATAAAATAGTAATACAACGTCTTGTATCACCGTTTGCGACCGAGTACCCCCTCACCCATTGTTCATACTCAAGGTGCATATGTTCCAAGACTTTTGAATCTTATTCGATTTCACTTTATGTTTATTAATATTTTATTCATAGGCCGACTCAAAACCCATTAAAATGAAAACATTAAATTAAATAATAAAAAAAGCTTCATTTAAAATTTTTTAGAACTTGTTATCAAAACACGACTCTCAATTAAATTACTACTTTGTTCCTTCTCAACATGATTCTACATGTGATTCCACTACATGAATGTTAACATGAGGGTTGTGCACTAGACACGAATACATCCTATTTCATTTCACCTTCTCGCATGGTTCTACATGTGTGTATCATACATGATCAAAAGTACATGTGGTTTGTGCAACGAGGAACAGATAAACTTAATCTCTTTGAATGCTAGACATTACGTACTTTAGCATAAATAAACTCTCATAACATGCATGATCTTATGTACAAAAAGCATAAAATAAATCTTCTTGCATGCGCATAAATCATACATGCATAAATCATACTTGGACAACATTCTTGCTATTTAAATTCAACAAACATAAATCATACTAACATGCTTTCTTGCATAATCAAACATGAATCCATAATCTAAGTAAACATGAATCACAACATCATAAAGATAACATGTATTCACATGAATAATTTGGGTTGTCCTAGACTTGTACGTACCTTGAGTACCTAAGTAGTGGGGCCACTTTGTGATTAAACTAAACTTAATTAGAAACCTCAGCTCCTCATATCTTAGAATAAATATTGTTAATTAATCACTATGTTCATTAAATTTCCAGCAACATTTTTAGATTTTAAATCGCTTTAATTAATTAAAAATTAATAGTTTTTAGTGTAAACAATAATTCTAATTAATTCCTCGAAACCTTATCATGAAAACTAACTAATTTCATGCATACCATTAAAAATCGACAATTTAATATTCATAAACAATCTGAAAACTATAAGGATTAATTGACCAGAATAATCCCAACTTTAGGTGGTTTGCTTTTAATAATCCCAACTATAAGTTTTTTTTTAATAATCCGAACTTTTACACCTATTGACTTTTAACGGGCCTAGCAGGTAAGTTACTTACTGTAGCAGGTAATGTATGGCGTGGCGCTGACATGGCAATAGAGAGTTAGTTTTTTTTTTCTTTAAATGCATTTATTCCCCCTTATTTATTTTCCTTAATAAATCTCCTTATAACCCTTGTTTCTCATTTCGTCATTTTCTTTGATTCTCCACCCAAAATTTTAAATGTTTTCAAACCTCATATTTTAATGTGACATTTAATAGCTGAACGAAGTAAACCTCATATGTTAGATCCACCGGGTCATTTTCGGGTTCAAGGGGGTGTATTCCTTTGGGTTTTTTTTTTAAAGGATACAGAGTTCAATTTATTTAAACGGGTTACTACCAGTAACTTAATAGTAGTAACAAGGTTGATGACCTTTGATTTCAGTTATTTGAAAGGGATACAACCATAGCAGAAATGGTGGTTACCAAATGAAGCACGATGAAGATGATGTAGTATGATTTAAGTTTATTTACCTGCCAAATTAAACAAATAACACAAAGTAAAAACAAAAATGTCAAAATGAACCTCCTTTTACAATCAAAAAATTGTCAAATTACAATCTAAGGTTAAACATACGAGCATGGAAGGTGTTTGATTTTTGTTTTTATTTTATTTTACAGCAGATGAAAAACAAAAAGGGTTTAACTTTGGGTGAATGGATATTGAATGAATGACGTGTACCAAATTTTTTAGAGAGAAACTAAAAGCCCAAGTCCAAGTTTGCAAGTGTTTACCATTTTAACAGGTTACCGGTTTTTGGGATTGTTAAAAGTCATTAGGGGTAAAAGTTTGGATTATTAAAAAAAAACCATAGTTGGGATTAATAAAAGTGAAACGTTCAAAGTTGGGATTTTTCCAGTCAATTATTCCTATTTTTAATTTATTACTGTTCTTTTGCTAGGCTTTATGTGTTCTTATTAAGAAAAGAAGACAAGACTGCAATGAAGTTGTTGAACTAAAACCAGATCCACAATGTTGATATGTTCGTTTACAAGTGTAGTTTGTTCTTTTAATAAATTGTGTTTTAATGGTTTAGGACTTAAAAACAAAAATTTGTTCCTTTTAAAATCTTTATTGTTCTTTTAATAAAAAAAAGTACAATAAGTGTGTTGTGAGGTGATGAAAGAAATAAACAAGTAAAGCATCATCACAATAAGTAAAGGAATTATTGAAAGTGCATACAAAACCACATCACCTTAAAATAAGGTGAGTAAATAGTGCGGAATTGAAATAGCAAGAATAAAGGTGCAATATTGAAATGCGATATTGAAATGCGTATTGAAATGCGTATTGAAAGGTGTGATATTGAAATGCGTTATTGAAATGACGATATTGAAATTGCGATATTGAAATGACGATATTGAAATTGGGATAATGAAATTATACTATTGTATTTGATATCCGTACGCCAAACGACTACTTAATAATAAGTGCGTCCGACACGGATTCAATTCTAAAAATCTCAACTTTAGGATAAGTTTCTCATCCCAAAGTGTCTTAGATTTTGATTTTTGAAATTGAACTTTGAATATTGAATCTTGAATATTGAATCTTGAACTTAGGAGGCCAAATGTTTAAAGTCCAAATATTTTAATGTGAAAAAGATCTCAACTTTAATGTGCTCCATAACTTTGACATTGATTCTAGTTTAAGGAAGTGATTACAAACAACCTTAAACATCATAGAATCCATAACTTGTATTTCAATCATAAAAGGGTTTTGATTTTGTAAAAATGTGTGACTGTTGTAAGTAACACTTTTAAGAGTAAAAGTGTTAACTTTAATAATCATTTTTGAAATAAAGATTGAATCTTGTATGGCATAATGGAAGTGGTTTTTTGGACAATCATTTGGAGAGGGTTTCAAGAGTGAAACCTCCCAAAGATGACACCTTTGGCATTGTTTTTCCCAGTTAATCAAGGGTATAAAGCTAATGATAACATCATAGGATTTTGGATTTAGAAAGGTAGAAGAGTAGAAAACATTGTAGATATGAGTAGGGATTCGGAATTACGTAGTTAGGGTTAGGTTGCATTTCCCATTAGTGCTCCCAATTGCTTAAATGCTTGAAATTGTATAGGAGTTTGTAGTTTAGAATTGAATTTTGTATTTTGATTTTGAGAGCAGATTTTGAAATTACGACGTTGTGTTTATGATTTGCTGCCCCAAATGCTTAGGAAATGGGGGCTTAAATAGAGAATTAACCGACTAAAATCCAAAAGCCACCTGCGCCTGGCGCAGGTGACGTGGCTCAGAATCCACCAAAGCAAGGACGACGACGTCGTCCTTGCATCTGTCTCTTATGGGTGTACCTTTGTACGAATTGTACGAAGTTGGTACGTAGTGAATGCTTAAGGATTAAGGCTTGATTTGCTTCTAAAAACAAGCCGTTTTGAATTTTGAAATTGTGTTTGGACTCGGTTTTACGGGACGGGGGCCTGACATGCTCGGTTTTGTGGGGCGGCGCCCGAATTTGGATTGCTTAGTGTCATTTTGATTGGAAAAGGCCTTGTAAATCCAATGGAGAGGTCCATTGGGTGAGATTGTGTTTGGATTTTGAAAAGATTTTCGAAAATTGAATTTTGTACCGAGTTTCGTAATGGGAACGGGCTCGGGGGTTTGACTTTGGATTTTGGATTTTGGAATACATTTTAGCAATTGGGACTTCCGCACGGAGTTACACCAACCACCTAGCAAGGATAATAGTATCTTCATCATCCCATTAGGGGAGACACGATTTAGGTGTCTACAACATCATTCTCAATTCCCATATCATTCAAAAATTTCTGACAAATAAATCCCGTAGGAATTACCTCTCTCTTCTTGAGGTGGGCGAGCCGATCACGTTGTGCCTCACTCGTTAGAATGATTTCCCGGAAGTCCGGGTCGGCCTCAATCTGTGGAGGTCGTGGTTGGCTTGTAGATGCTTCTTCTTGTCTCCTTATCGCCCCTCTACAAGTTCTTTTTGGTCTTGAAGCCATTAGAGAAGACAAAGTTGAGATTTTTGAGTTTTAGGGATTTTTGGGTTTTTTGTGGAGAGAGGGAGTTGGTGAAATTACTGGGTGGAGGTTGAAGAGGATGATGTGAGGATGAATTTGATGTAAAGAGTGATGAATTTGGTGGAGAATTGAGTGAGATATGGAGGGTTGAATTTTTGAGGGTTTGGGGTTTAATGGTGAAAGAGAGAGATTGAAGAAGATGAAGATTGAAGAAAATAAAAGAATGGGGTGAAACCCGTCTTTATGCTCGGTATTTTCTAATCCGCCCGATCGGGCAGCTGCTCGCCCGATGGGGCAGAAGTTCGCCTGATCGGGCGAATTAATTTCTTTTTCTTCCCTTCGACGCACGCCCAATCGGGCGCCCTTCGCCCGGTCTCCACCGGGCGGATGGCTTGAAGCTTTCAGATTCCTTCCTTAGCCAAATTTCATTTCTCAAACTTCATAATAACTCCGTATAAATCAGCCCGATTGGGCAGCCCGTCACCGATCGAGCGCATTGGCTCACAGGCAGGTCGATCGGGGGCTCTTCGCCCATTGGGAGAAAATAGGTAACATTTAATTCAACAACACGTGCCCGATCGGGCGCCCTTCGCCCGGTCTCCACCGAACGGCTGGCTTAGTGCTCCGTTTCAGCGATTTTTCAACTTTTTCGAACTTGGAGCCTCAAACCTGCACACCACTAAATGTCCAAACACTAAAATTTCCTCTCCTCACCCCTCTAATACTATGAATTATGCTAAAACACACAAAAAGTACAAAAAAAATTATAATTAACTGATATAAGCTATAAAGTATGGGTTGCCTCCCGCAAAGCGCTGGTTTATTTTCAGGTCCAGCTCGACCTCATTACCTCGATGTAGGTCATGGGGCGGGAGGTTGGAGGTCTTGAACCTCAACCACTCCTATAGTAGCCCCCTCGTGGTACAACTTCATATGTTGCCTGTTGACTTTGAATCTTTCACCTTTAACATTTTCTACCTCGACAGACCCGAACTTACTAACCATGGTCATAGTGAATGGCCAAGACCACCTAGACTTTAGTTTTCCAGGAAATAACTTAAGTCTAGAGTTGAACAATAGAACCTTGTCTCCCACTACAAACTCCCTTTTAAGAATGTGACTATCGTGCAATCTCTTAGTCTTTTCCTTGTAAATGCGGGCACTATCGTAGGCTTGCAATCGAAACTCGTCGAGCTCATTCAAGTGTAATAGCCACTTCTCATCTGCTAGCTTAGCATCCATGTTGAGTGCCTTGATTTCCCAGAAAGCCTTGTGTTCCATTTCTACCGGCAGATGGCAAGCCTTACCATACACCAATAGATACGGGGAAGTACCGATATGTGTCTTGAAAGCAGTCTGGTATGCCCACAAAGTATCATCGAGGTTATCACTCTAGTCTTTCCTAGACTTTACTAATACCTTCTCAAGAATAGAATTGGTCTCTCGGTTGGAGACCTAAACTTGCCCACTCGTCCGAGGGTGGTAGGTTAGCCTAGTGTGGTGATAGACTTCATATTTGCGTAGAAGCGCATCCAAATGACGCTCATGGAAGTGCGACCCTCCATCACTAATCAACGCTCTAGGTACTCCAAATCTAGCTAGGGAAGATATCTTCTTGAACATGGAGATGATTGTATTAGCATTGTTAGTTGGTGAGGCAATGGCTTCCACCCACTTAGACACATAATCTACAGCAACAAGGATATACAGATTACCCTTGGATGATGGGAATGGTCAAAGATCTCTACCTTAAGTATTCCGTTCTGTGGCATCTCGTGCCTCCTCGAGATAGTGTCGGCCCTCTGGCATGCATCACAAGCCATAATGAACGCTTTTGCATCCTTGAACATAGTAGGCCAGTAAAACCCTCAATGTGACAGTTTAGCATGAGTCTTTAGAGGTCCATGGTGTCCTCCATAGGGTGAAGAATGGATCATGTTGATTATACCATGAACGTCCTATTCAGGAACACAACGCTTGTACAAACCATCTGCAGTCTCACAGAACAAATGCGGATCATCCCAGAAGTAGAAACGAACATCATGCAGGAACTTCTTCTTTTGTTGATATGTTAGATTATCCGGAAGAGTACCCCCAAAATGTAGTTCGCATAGTGTGCGAGCCATGGTGACTGACTGGCAATCGCAAGTAGATGATCATTGGGAAATGAATCATCGATCGGTGTAGACGCTTTACCATCATCGTATCTCAATCTAGACAGGTGGTCTGCAACCACATTCTCAGCCCCTCTCTTGTCATGGATCTCCAGATCAAATTATTGTAGCAGTAGTATCCATCGAATAAGCCTAGGTTTGGCTTCCTTGTTAGAGAGAAAATACTTAAGGGCCGCATGGTCAGTGTAAACTATCACCTTGGACCCAAAGATAAGTACGGAACTTGTCCAAGGCATAGACTATAGCTAGAAGCTCCTTCTCGGTAGTAGCATAATTAACTTGAGATTCATCCAAGATCTTACTAGCTTAGTAGATAGCATGCAAGACCTTTTCCTTTCTCTGACCCAAAATTTCCCCAACTTCATAGTCACTTGCATCACACATTATCTCGAACGGGGGATCCCACTCAGGAGAACGGATGATGGGAGCAGAGATCCATGCATGTTTAATCCTGTCAAAAGCCTCAAGAAAAGCATCGGTAAAGCTGGGTCAGCGGTTTAACAATTTTAGAAAAGTCCTTGATAAATAGGAGATAAAACCCCGCATGACCAAGAAAACTTCTAACCCCCTTCACATTAACTGGAAGGGGAAATTGTTCAATCACTTGGACCTTAGCTCGATCCACCTAAATTGTAACACCCCCGATTTACTAACTGAAAATAAATAAGAAATAATATATACTTTATAAAAATTGCGGAAGCTTACACCTAAATCGGAGGTATCACCGCCACACTTGACCACATTGTCAAGTGCTAAGGCTTACAAGACTTAAACTATTACAATTCGATTACTAGGTGATCTATTTACAACTGCACAACTGAAAAATATCAAACTGTCATAAAAGACTAAACGATAATACTTGAGCTCCTTCAACTTGTAACTGTATCCTTCGCGATCAATGCTCCAATCAATCTTGACTTCTCACCATAGAGGACAAATTCCAAAAGGATCGTCGCAGGGCCACCATAAGAAAAAGACATGGCCGCAAACACACGTAGTAAATAAACACACACGTCAGCAAAAAGCTGAGTAATCACCTGTAATATACAAAACATACTAATGTAGAATATATAATAAAGGCTTATGTAAATAATGTAGTATGAAACTACATTTCAAGTATGATCCCAAAGATAAAACTAACTCCATACTCTATGGAAACTATAAATCTTCTCTTCATATGAACCTCAACTATATTGATATGATCTTTTCCTCTACTAAACATACTCAAACCAATAGGTGCAATGTTTGCTCTTTGTTTTACACCTAGCCTTGGACATGGGTAATTCGAATAAATAAACCAACAAGTATACAAACTTAAAACTCTCAATAGCTACTATAAAGACTCTTTGGGTCAAGGCCACTTTTGGACCAAATCCCACTTTTGGAGATATTAAGAAAAATAAAGATTGTATATATATTGTTCTTCTACTAATGGTTATCATCTCCTTACCAACATGCCAAGGACTAAGGTCTATAACATCGAGCCTCAAACCAAAAATATACGAAGTATATAACATTCATTCTCAACCTTGATCTCGTGATCTCCTAATCTTATCAAAACCCGCGCTACGTCTCTAAAATATATATACTGCTCAACAACGGCACAAGATCCAAAACCATATCATTCATTCTCCATAATAATCTGACTCCTCTACTACGATAGAGGAGTACGAAAATGAAGATATTAATCCATCCAAACTGTTACTAATCCAACATCCAAAGGGTGTATGATATAGAAAAGTATTGTTTGGGGCTGGATAATGAAAATCAAATAAATTACCAAAGGAAATCATGCGTGAGGTATTCATGTCAACCAAATGATGATTTGATGATCAGGTGAAGAACAATGAATTTGATTGATGCTGATTGGTCTCAACTCACGCACAAAGGGAACGAAGCTATGAAAACGGCAGAACAAGGTAGTTTTTGTAGAAAATAATATAAGGGTTAACAGAAATACGGAATATATATATATATATATATATATATATATATATAACAAGAGTCCTACTAAATTTAAAATAGCGTTTTTTTTTTTTTTTTTAAAAAAACTTTTCAAAATATTAAAAGATACTAACTAAAAACGAAAAATCATTTTAATAATACTTATAACTTTAATTTTTGCAATAAAATATATTTTACCAAATCATAAAATATTGGGTATTACATAAATGCCCTTATCAGATATCAAATGTCCCAAGACCACTCCTTCAGTAACCATAAAATGACACTTTTCCCAATTTAAGACCAAGTTACATTGTTCACATGTTTTTAACATTTTAGTCAGGTTAGCCAAACAAGAAACAAAAGAAGTACCATAGACGCTAAAATCATCCATAAACACTTCCATGCATGATAGACTCTATAAACTCAGAAAAGATGCTCATCATGCAACATTGAAATTTAGCAGGTGCATTACATAGACCAAAGGGCATCCTACGATATGCTAAAGTACCATAGGGACAGGTGAAAGTGGTCTTTTCCTGATCGTCTAGATGTATGGGGAATTGAAAAAAGCCAGAATAACCATCCAAATAATAGAAAAACTTATGACAGGCGAGCCTTTCCAACATTTAATCAATAAAGGGAAGGGGAAAATGGTCCTTATTAGTAGCAACATTTAGACGCCTATAGTCAATACACATGCGCCACCCTGTAACTATCCTAGTTGGGATCAACTCATTCTTTTCATTTCTAACCACAGTCGTCCCCCCTTTCTTTGGGACTACCTGAACAGGACTCACCCACTTAGAATCAGACACAACATAAACAATACCAGCATCAAGCAATTTCATAACCTCAGCCTTCACAACATCTTGCATGATGGGGTTCAGACGACATTGGGATTGAATGCATGGCTTTTGATTATCATCTAAATGTATCCTATGCATGCAAAAATCCGGGCTAATACCCTTCAGATCATCAATACTATAACCAATGGCCTTTTGTGCTTTTTCATCACAGTAAGAAGTTGGGATAACTGGTCTGCATCTAGTGCGACAATCACAGGGCAAAGCTCCTCATCATCCAAATATGAATATTTCAGATTATCAGGAAGAGGTTTAAGTTCGGGTTTCTTTACCTCCTTCACATAACAAATAGGCCGAACTGACCTCCCCATCTTGGTTCTCTCTTCGGGTTCAAACTCTCCACCATCAAGAGCCAACTCTAGAGCATTCACTTCAACGCTCAAAAACCGCTATCACCTGCTGAAGATTCACAACAAAGCACTGCCTCCAAATGATCCCTTTCAAGGACTTGGAAGACGTTATCTCGCAAAATAAAATAAACCACATTAATTCGATAGCGTTGATCTTCTTCTAGAATGAGACTTTTTAAGGCACTATTCAGATTAAAAGTAACCTTATCATCCCCCACAGGCAAAGTCATTTTCTCACTTTTCACATCAATAACTGCTCCCACCGTATGAAGGAAGGGTCTACCTAAGATAATGGAAATTTGAGAATCTTCCTGCATGTCTAGCACCACAAAAGGTATGTAAAACTTACCTACTCTAACGGGAACATCCTCTAAAACACCTAAGGAGTATTTCACATAACGGTCGGCCATTTGTAGCGTAATATTAGTAACTTTCAACTCACCCATGTTCAATTTAGTGCAGACTGACGAGGGCATAACATACACACTAGCACCTAGATCACACAAAGCTTTATCAATAAAAACGGTGACAATGTTACATGGGATGGAAAAACTCCCGAGGTCTTTTAGCTTAGGTGGAGACTTATTTTGCAATAAAGCACTAAATTCATCAGTAAAAGCTACAGTCTCTACCTCACAAAAAGCACGTTTCCTGGTCAAAATATCATTCATAAACTTAGCATATGCAGGAACTTGTAAAATCAATCAAGAAAAAGGAATGGTTACCTGCAAGTTTTTGACCACATCCAAGAATTTGTCAAACTGTTTGTCTAGCTTACTCTTGAGTTATCGGTTTGGGAAGGGAAGTGCAATAGGTGGTACTTGAATACCAATTCCTTTCTTAACCTCGGGTGTAGCCTCTTTCTCACAGACTACCTTTTCAACTTGTATCTCTTACGTGACTACCTCCTCAACCACTTTCTCAACCGGACCACGGGAAGACACCCTAGAATCAACATCAAAAGACATAGAAGGGACTTCATACCCATGCCCACTTCGCAAGGTGAAAGAATTTGCAATCTCTCTATTCTCAGGCTGTGAAGGAAGTTGCCCTTGGATTCTCCCTGCAAGACTAGTAGCCATCTGGGCCAACTGATTATCAATGATCTCGTTATGAGCGGTAAGAGCATCAATTTTAGCATCCTTTTTGTAATATCCCGAACTTTCGGGTATTTTTTTTAATAAACTATTTTGGTAACTTAAGATAATTTTACAATTTTAAAATAAAAGTTTTAATGAGTTTAAAAAAAAAAAAAAAAAAAGTATTTTTAGATTTTTTTATAAAGGTTCTGAAATTTAGTCTCCTAATTAAACCCTAATCACCGTATGTTATATATACTCCCACAAACCTCAAAATTCATGCCGTGTAAATTGACTACTATAATAAACTCTTGCCCTCTCGCACCTCTGCCGTCATCAAGGACATCTCTTAATTTCCTCCATCTCCTGGTAAGTTATCTCCCTCAACCTTGATTTTGGCACAAATTACCAATTCATCTCCCGCTTGTACTATGCAGGTGCATCTTTTGTTTCTCCTGTTGCAATTCACTCGCTGGCTAGTTTAAATAGAGCTGAGTTTGACTTTCCCCTCTTATTTTCATGTCGGTAATGCTCAAATTACTAGGATATGGATTCTTATCTACATTATGCCTTGTTTGACTAAATAAACTAATAATAATAAGTAAATAAAACCTTCTTGATTTCGTTAGGTTGGATGTAGCAGCAGCTTTTAGGCCATTGATTTCTTGCTAATGACCAGCTTGTTTTATTTTAATTGATCTCATGATTAAAAGGCACTAACTTGGTTTTATAAAAGAATTTTACTATCTATAGTGTTGTGGGCATATCAGTGAAATGGATTTTGGAGTAACCTCTACGAAGTACTAATTTGCGAGAGCTAGCATAGGTAGTATTCCTAACTAATGGATTAATATACTGATTAAGGCTTGTTATTATTTATTTGTAGACGGGGATTACTAGGTGGTTCTTCCGAATTAAGATTCCGTACCTTGAGAAATCAGGCGCGTTAAAGGTAATTTTCAATGTCCATCGTCTTTAGGTCCCGTTAAGTAAAATATTTTGGACATATATATTTGTTATTATGTGATAGGGAGATTAAGGGTTGTGTATGTGAACTATGTGATTTGAATTTATGGGCATGTATGAAGTTAGTAATATTATGTAAATATTATTTGCACTACTACCGTTACTTTACGAAACAACATCTTTTGTTTATATTTGTTGAGATTATACGAAGTGGAGTATAGTATCAGATAACGGGAAACTAGTATGGGACTATTGTTAATATTGTTTAATGACTACGTAGCACATTACATTGAACTATTAAGTTGTGAATTGCAATATTGGAGTAAAGTGATATAATTGTGATGATAGTGAATTAAGGCTGCGTATTGGATATTTCCAATATGAGGATGTAAATTGGTTGATCTTACTGAGCTATTTGATATGATAAGCACTAGCTAAAATGTACAATCTCTTACGTGGTAATGATGGGCTAATTGTGTTGGTTGATTATATTTTTGAATCTTATTAAAATACTAACGACGTAAAGTGTAATCTTCGAGGGAATAGCCCGTAAGGGTTTGGAACAGGTTGCCCTTCTAGATGTTGTTCTATCGGTGCACTTCAGTGGAGACCCGGTAGGCTTCTAGTAGGTTTCTATTATTCTGTATTAAACTTTCTGCTTAGTCTTCCTCCTAATTCTATTGGTGCGCGGTCGCGGAGACCCATAGTTAATTAGTGAGGGGTGTGCACACTAGGGACATTCTGTACTCATCTTACTTTGGCCATTCTCAAGGGTTACGCGCGACCCTTAGCGTTCTTTTTCCCTCACTTAATTAATATTGATCTTTATGTGATAAGTTTAATAATGGAGTTATTAAATTGGTACTTGTTGTTTAAATGTCTATTTTATGTACTCAAAATGTTTTCAAACTAAAATTCTTTATTTTACGGGATGGAGTTGGAATTACTCAGTTTATCTGATTTTTGGGAGTTCGTCTCTCTTGTCTCTTTTCTATTTATTTTTGCAGGTTGGTAAAGGTACTTAGCTACGAGTGAGGAGACGCTTAGAATAACCACCTAGTCAAGAGACAATTTCTTTTCCAGTTTAAGTTGGATTTTGTTATTTATTTTATGGGGATTAATTGGTTGTAATATTTTATTGACCACCTTTAGACCACTTAGTTAATTTTGACTTTAATGGTTTTAAATAGTTTTGTTGCTTTCCATTTATTTTCTATGGAGAATAAATGTAGCAGTAACACTCCCAAGGTTTGGACGATTGTTTTATGATATAAAAACATGATTTTTGATTATATAAAAGGTCCAAATTTTGGGGTGTTACAAATTGGTATCAGAGCTTAGGTTTCGGATCTATTGATGCCAGTGTCGAGTTTTAAATTAGGACTAAATGGAATAATTAAGAATTAAGATTAGTAAAGTGAATTGGGTTGTTTAAGATAAATGAAAATAATATTAATTAGGTTCTAATAAAGCCGTGAGCGTGGGACGCGAAAAGGGTCCTTTTTATACATTATGTGAAGTACTTAGTTCTAGTACTACTACGTGTTATTTCCTTTCTTTCTATTGTTCTCTAAGTGACCTTGAGAAATAATATTGATTAATTGAAGGACGATAAAAGAGCTTCCCACCCATTCCCACCCTTCTTTTAGTGGGTAAAGCAACAACAACTAGAAGTCCACAAGACTATAGCAAGCATCATATACGACTAAGAAGCAATGACATGAGGAAGATTACATCAGCAACATAATTCGAAAGGGCGTACCTCCTGGCTCACAAACCCGAATTAAGAGATTCTTGAGCCTAAATTCATTAACTTTTCGCGGTCTAAATCTTTCATGTAGGATTAGTAAGCTAAAAATGACCAAAATTTCTTCATCAGACCCGACAAGTAACGTATGTGCTGCAAATTTCGACTATTAATGGTTGTCTTGAGTTACTCAATAGCCGGGACATTGGTGAAACTAATAGTAGGTAGTAATAATCACTATTAATTTGTTTTTAACAAGTGTATTTCATTAGGAGGTTTAGCTTATGTTCCATGGGTTTATATGATATGTTATATGTGATCCTATGTCTTGGTAGTAAGCGCATCGCAAGAGTATCACCTTCAAGAGTTAGAGTTTCGGGGACGAAACTCCTTTTAAGAGTGGTAGAGTGTGATACTAACATATTGGTTCACCATTTTAGTACTTTTTTATAAAAAAAAAAACGAACTTCTAGTTTTAATTAGGAAAAAATCCATATATATTTTAATTAAGGGGTAGTAGTCTAGTAGATGTAATACCCAAGTTTTTATTATCTCTAGATCTATTATTTGAGCTAACATTAAAGTTCGAGGACGAACTTTGTTTTTAGAGGGGGTGATTGTAATTCCCCGAAGTTTTATTATAAGTGGGTCTTATGTGAGAGCTAACTGTAAAGTTCGAGGACGAACTTTGTTTTTAGGAGGAGTAGATGTAATATCCCGAACTTTCGGGTATTTTTTTTAATAAACTATTTTGGTAACTTAAGATAATTTTACAATTTTAAAATAAAAGTTTTAATGAGTTTAAAAAAAAAAAAAAAAAAAAGTATTTTTAGATTTTTTTATAAAGGTTCTGAAATTTAGTCTCCTAATTAAACCCTAATCACCGTATGTTATATATACTCCCACAAACCTCAAAATTCATGCCGTGTAAATTGACTACTATAATAAACTCTTGCCCTCTCGCACCTCTGCCGTCATCAAGGACATCTCTTAATTTCCTCCATCTCCTGGTAAGTTATCTCCCTCAACCTTGATTTTGGCACAAATTACCAATTCATCTCCCGCTTGTACTATGCAGGTGCATCTTTTGTTTCTCCTGTTGCAATTCACTCGCTGGCTAGTTTAAATAGAGCTGAGTTTGACTTTCCCCTCTTATTTTCATGTCGGTAATGCTCAAATTACTAGGATATGGATTCTTATCTACATTATGCCTTGTTTGACTAAATAAACTAATAATAATAAGTAAATAAAACCTTCTTGATTTCGTTAGGTTGGATGTAGCAGCAGCTTTTAGGCCATTGATTTCTTGCTAATGACCTGCTTGTTTTATTTTAATTGATCTCATGATTAAAAGGCACTAACTTGGTTTTATAAAAGAATTTTACTATCTATAGTGTTGTGGGCATATCAGTGAAATGGATTTTGGAGTAACCTCTACGAAGTACTAATTTGCGAGAGCTAGCATAGGTAGTATTCCTAACTAATGGATTAATATACTGATTAAGGCTTGTTATTATTTATTTGTAGACGGGGATTACTAGGTGGTTCTTCCGAATTAAGATTCCGTACCTTGAGAAATCAGGCGCGTTAAAGGTAATTTTCAATGTCCATCGTCTTTAGGTCCCGTTAAGTAAAATATTTTGGACATATATATTTGTTATTATGTGATAGGGAGATTAAGGGTTGTGTATGTGAACTATGTGATTTGAATTTATGGGCATGTATGAAGTTAGTAATATTATGTAAATATTATTTGCACTACTACCGTTACTTTACGAAACAACATCTTTTGTTTATATTTGTTGAGATTATACGAAGTGGAGTATAGTATCAGATAACGGGAAACTAGTATGGGACTATTGTTAATATTGTTTAATGACTACGTAGCACATTACATTGAACTATTAAGTTGTGAATTGCAATATTGGAGTAAAGTGATATAATTGTGATGATAGTGAATTAAGGCTGCGTATTGGATATTTCCAATATGAGGATGTAAATTGGTTGATCTTACTGAGCTATTTGATATGATAAGCACTAGCTAAAATGTACAATCTCTTACGTGGTAATGATGGGCTAATTGTGTTGGTTGATTATATTTTTGAATCTTATTAAAATACTAACGACGTAAAGTGTAATCTTCGAGGGAATAGCCCGTAAGGGTTTGGAACAGGTTGCCCTTCTAGATGTTGTTCTATCGGTGCACTTCAGTGGAGACCCGGTAGGCTTCTAGTAGGTTTCTATTATTCTGTATTAAACTTTCTGCTTAGTCTTCCTCCTAATTCTATTGGTGCGCGGTCGCGGAGACCCATAGTTAATTAGTGAGGGGTGTGCACACTAGGGACATTCTGTACTCATCTTACTTTGGCCATTCTCAAGGGTTACGCGCGACCCTTAGCGTTCTTTTTCCCTCACTTAATTAATATTGATCTTTATGTGATAAGTTTAATAATGGAGTTATTAAATTGGTACTTGTTGTTTAAATGTCTATTTTATGTACTCAAAATGTTTTCAAACTAAAATTATTTATTTTACGGGATGGAGTTGGAATTACTCAGTTTATCTGATTTTTGGGAGTTCGTCTCTCTTGTCTCTTTTCTATTTATTTTTGCAGGTTGGTAAAGGTACTTAGCTACGAGTGAGGAGACGCTTAGAATAACCACCTAGTCAAGAGACAATTTCTTTTCCAGTTTAAGTTGGATTTTGTTATTTATTTTATGGGGATTAATTGGTTGTAATATTTTATTGACCACCTTTAGACCACTTAGTTAATTTTGACTTTAATGGTTTTAAATAGTTTTGTTGCTTTGCATTTATTTTCTATGGAGAATAAATGTAGCAGTAACACTCCCAAGGTTTGGACGATTGTTTTATGATATAAAAACATGATTTTTGATTATATAAAAGGTCCAAATTTTGGGGTGTTACACTTTTTGTGGAGAGACTTCTGCATCTGGAGCATTATATTATGCATCTCCATTAACATAGGATCAGACTGAGTGGCCTGAGGTTGTGATTGCGGAGGTTGTGTCTGTTGTCTAGAGAATCCAGGCGGTCCACCAGACTATTGATTATAGTTACCTCGTGGTTGGTATCGTTGTTGTGGTGGTGGGGGATGTTGAACCTGGTGTAGGTTCTGAATATTAGTACTCTTGTAAGAAAGTAGGGGATTATTTTTATACCGCTCATTGTAAGAATTAGAGTACGGATTATTTTGCTTGTAGGCCTGAAATGCATTGCATTGCTAAATGGAGCTTCTACACTCCTGTGCATAATGGCCAGACATCCCACAACTATCACATACATTCACAGCTTGAGAATTCATAGCAACTACACTAACAGGTTGGGCTGATTGAGATGTTGTTGCTTGCATATTATCAAACTTGTAATGTAAAGCAATCAATTGGGCAGTCAGTTGTTCAATGGAATTTAATTCATGCTTACCACCTTTGTTAGATAGACCTCTAGGATTCCCGTACTGGGCATTATGAATGGCCATCTCCTCAATCACCTCCATGGCACTAGATACAGGAAGCTGCATAAATCTCCCACTAGCGGCAGAATCCAAAATAAGCCTATAATCATTACCCAGACCATTATAGAATTGTTGAATCAAGAACCACGATTGTAGACCATGGTGCGGGCACTCTCTCTGCAAATTGGTTAACCTTTCCAAGACTTCGAACAAGCTCTCATCTTCCTATTGAGTAACAGAAATAATCTGGCTCCTCAAACGGGTTGTCTTCTCATGTGGGAAGTATTTATATAGAAAGCAAGGGCCAAAGATTCCAAGTTAGTGATTTTCATAGCCGCTCGATTGAGCCCATTGATCCACAACTTCGCTTTTCCAATTAGAGAAAATGGGAAAAGCATCTCCATATTCTGCTATGGGGTTACATTCTTCTTCTTGATAGTAGAGCAATATTGACTAAAGGACTGAATATGAAGATTAGGTTCTTCACCCTTCTCCCCATCGAACTGATGCCTTTCTATCATATTTATCAATGCAGGCTCGATCTTGAAACTATTAGCAGCAATAGTATGCATGATTGCCTTAGGCAGCACAGATAGACATGGCTTGGAGTAGTCCGTAAACCTCGGTTCTGGTTCTTTGTCACCCATCTATGAATCTGTATGAAAAAGATCACCAACGAGATGTTCAGATTCAAGATCTGAATAATCTCCCAACTGTGTGATAATTAAAGTTTGTTCGGCTACGAAAGGTCCTTTCAGGTTCAGGATCGATCAAAGTAAGATTACTAGTACCTACGGTCTTGGGCATAGACAAAGAAACTGAAGGAAATAATGCCCTTGGTCCAAGTATGCATTTAATGTTAAGTCTAATAAATGCGGTTCAGTATTAATTAACAAGTTAATAATTCAGTGAGATCAAGTGAACTGAATGCCTAGCTAGAGGCAGCTTCAGTTCAAGTGGAATTAATGATATTAATCCACAGCTTACTCTTGACTGAACCCGTAGGGTCACACAAATAGTACGTAAACGGATCAAGTATTTAATGGCATTAAATGCTTTATCTATGGATATTCGGAATCGACGGATCTTGGTTTCAGTGGGAGCTAAGATCGTCAAAGGCAAGTAAATGAATACTCCGGAAATGATGATGTTGCCGGAAACGGAAATATGGATCGTATCGGAAATATAAATATTATCCAAGTGGTAGATGTTGCCAGAAACGGAAACATGGAACGTATCGGAAAATATTATCCGAAATGGAAATATTGCCGGAATCGGAAATATTGCCGGAAACGGAAATATTGTCAGAATCGGAAATATTATCGGAATCGGAAAATAATTCCGGAAACGGAAATATTAAATATTTGTTCGAAACGTAAATTAATTATGGAATCGGAAATGTTAAATATTGTTCGTATCGGAAATGAATTCCGGAATCGGGAATTTAATCGGAAGTGTATCGTACGAATTAGCATCGGACGAGGCTTGCTAGACGAAGGCCCAGCACGAAGCCAGGCCGTCGCCCAGCAAGCCACACGCATCAACACACGCCAAAGCCTCGCCAGGCCTAGCGCAAGGCCAGGCCCAGCAAGGCATGGCGCGCGCGCTCAGCGAATGGACTGCGAGCATTGGGCCAAGGCGTCGTGCTGCTCGCATGGGCCGCGAGGCATGCGCGCGGGCTGTGCGGTGCTCGTGCTCGTGTGCGTGCTATACGAATCCTAAAGCTATCATAATTGGTGCTATGATTAAATCCTAATCCTAAAAGATAAAATTAATTATTTAGAGTTCTAAAAGGATTCTAATTAATTAATTAGTATTCTAACAGGATTCGAAATCCTTTTCCATGGTTCTATAAATATATGCCTAGGGTCATAAATTTATACACGAGTTTTTCAACAAGTATTCATACAATAAAAGCTCAAAAGTCACATTACTTTCCCATATTAGCCGAAAATAATAGTACCTTAAGGGCGATTCTAGTTGGTCAATCTTAAGGCGGATCCGGACGTGCTGTGGACTTTCTACGGAGGGACGACACTTGGAGTCCTAAAGACTTGTTCTTGTTCGGTTCGAGCGCAGCTAGGGAGGGCACACTACAAGTGTATGCATCTGAATTGTGCTAACTGATTATGTGTAAATAATATGTTTCCTGGCATTAAGGTTTTTCCGCATGATTTATGGTTTTCATATGTATCATAACCTAACAGTGGTATCAGAGCCTCTTATTATTTACATAATCTAAATTGCATGACATGGTTAAATTTTACAAATTTGCAAAGAATTAAAAGGGGTGATTAATTTTCGTAATTGTTAATTAATTGCAAATTGCGTTTATTTAATTATATATACGCAGGTTTTGGGCAGAATATTCGTTACTCAACCAAATCGAGTGATTTTTGTGTCAATTTCGCATGTAAAAGGCATTCTAAAATTTTGACAAAAATTGTATTTTTCGGCCGAACACAGAATTCCCAAATTCGAAGCCTAACTATGACTTTTCGGAGGTTTTAGTTTTTCGAACGCAAAAGTTTGTAAATTTAAGATGTTAAATTGAATATTTTGCGATTCTTGTTGATAAATCTTGAATTTTTGATTGACCTACTGTATATGTTTAACAATTTTGAATGCCTAGACTTGTTAATTATACAACCTAATTTGTAATTATGATTAATTTGTTGAAATTCGAATAATTTAGAATTGATTTGATTTTCATAATTAATTAATGATTTAATTAGGTATCCATGATTAAAAACTACCATAAAAATTGTTAATTTGTGATAAATTTTAAATTTTTATGACCTAGATTTGAATCCATGTTAATCGGAAATGAATTGATTAATAAAATTTCGATTTTTCGCCCTAAAATTATGAAATTAATATGATTTATTAATTTGTCATTAATTTTAAATTAAAAAGTTTTAATTTTTATATAATTCGCTCACAAAAGTTGCACACACAAAGGAAAGGACGCTACGTGTTACCCTTAAGGGGTGTTGTATAGTGCGGGCATGCGACGACGAGCAAGGGAGCTCGTCGCCCATGCGGTACGAATGCAGCGAGCAACAAGCGTGGCATGCACAAGGCAATGGGTGCCTAGGGGCTGTGTGCTACGCGTGTGGGGCGATGGGCGAGCAGTGCAGCGAGCAAGGCAAGCATGCGTGGGCAGCGATGGATGCTGCGCCACAACGTGCGTTGCCTCGCCCAGCAAGCACGCCAAGGGCGCATCCAAGGCAGCGACAAGCGCAGCACAACGTGCACGCGGGCAGTGTTGGCTGGCCCGTCTAGCAAGCGTTGCCCAGCAGCGCGCCATTGCGATAGGCGAGTGGGTTGCGCGCAAGCGTGGCTCACTGGGCCTGCTGCATTGGTGCGTTGTTGCTTGGGCTTTGCGGTACGATCGATCGAGTGACAAGGGTTTGTTGCTTGTTGGACTTGACGAGGCATGGGCGCAAGCCTACGGCCTTGTCTTGACCCGATTGGTTCGTTTTGTTTTAATTTTGAATTTTCAGTTCCGAAATAATTTTAATTAATTTTGAAATTAATAATTTAAATTTTTTTCTTGGGATTTAATTTTGATTATTATAATTATTATAAATTTTAATTTATACTAATTATTTTACTAAAATTAAACCTTGAATTAATTTAAATTCGTTTAATTCAACTGAAAATAAATTAAATTAATGGATTCGATTATAATTTTATATGAGCTTTAAATTTTAATTAAACTTGTATGTTTCCGGTTAGACTAGAAATACATTTTTATGTTTAAAATTAGTAAAGCATATAAAGTTATTGGTTTAAGTGGGAGCCTTTACTCATAAACTCTTGATTAGGTCTACAAATCCTTTAAGGTTAAACAACTTGATTAGAATTAATAAGGACTGAATAATTGGTAGATTATTGGTGCCCTTGATTAATTGCTGCAAATATTTATGTGATGCATAACAATGTGTTTTACTAACCAGCTATGTGGTCCATTCATGATAATGAATGGGTGAATGGTATATATTGTATATGTACTGTTTTGCAGGTTATGAAATGACTAGTATGGCCCAAATATGATAGAAAATATGGTCTGCGTACCATTAATTTGAATGTAATTATCTAATGCACCAAAGTTTGTTTTTCAATTCAAATATGGTCTGCGTACCATCAAATAGTTGTAATTAGTTGAATTATAGCTTATCCTATTTGAAGAAAATGACGCCTCCCACGGTGAAATTCAAGACGGAGTTTCCAATCCATTTTCAAGACGGACTTTGAAGTTGAAGCTTCAAGATGAAGTCGGGCCATACTAGATCACATTTATCTTATTCATGCTTTAAGTTATTTATTGCTTTTAAATATGTCTTAAATATGCATGCGATTGTGGCTTGATTATGTTGCATGATTAAGGATTTTAGTTCACTTAAAATCTAACCAACATAGTAAGATCCTTAAGTTCTAAACTTAAAAATTGAGTTAAAAGGTGCCATGCCAAAATAACACTTACTTGGATAACCTTTACATTAATCTTAGTAATAGTTTTCTGCCATAGCGAGGTGTTACTTATTGATTCTAAAGGGGTAAGGTAAACAAACAATTGTGAGTACATGTTAGTTTTGGTGAAACTCAAAGATATAAGGAGTCCTTTTATGTCGTGGCAAAATCGATAGGTTTACCTAATAAGTTCTTAGACATACCTATCAACCAAGAGTAGTTTCTAGACTATTAGCAAAAGGCTTTTGCTTACCTAAAAGATTTTAGAATTGAGTCAAAATACATTATGTGCTTAATTCTTCAATGGTTTTTAGGGTCTTGGAATCATTTTATTCACACCTGCCGGAACAATAAATTCGAATAAAATGCCAATAACTTGTTTAAATTGCATGATTGCTTTAATTTTCAAGTTATTACTCATGATAAATGTTTAGACTTTGCATACTTCAATGTATGTTTTAATTATTGTTTATAATTAAATATCTTGCACTGCAGTAAATCCTTTTAGAAAGGTAACAGTAAATTTCCTCGATTGGTAATGAATCCAAGAACGATTCACGGAAATGAGAGAAAGTGAGCGATTTAAAATGTACGTTTCTTATATCGACTTTTATGGTTGTTTTTGATTATCAAAAACGAATGGCGAACCGATTGGTGCTTGTGAATTCAAAATACAATGTAGTTTTGAGATCATAAAGCATTGAGTTTAAACGCTCAGCTTTACCAATGGTTAACAACCTAATATCTTTATCCATTTAAATTCTCGAATGAGTCTAGTCCCTAGACATTCGAATTGATCGATGCTTAGAGAACTTTAGAAGCTTCTGGTAAGATCATCTAAGTTGAAATAGAATATTAAACATAAATTAAATGGTAAGAACCTTGTTGAGTGACATTGGAAATTTCTAACAAAGTATAAAAGTCAACATTAGAAGTCAATTCTTAAGACTATAAGAAAGGGTACAAGAAATAGGAAAACAAGGAACAAACGAAAGGAATTTACGATTCCGTTTCTACCTATAAGTTTATGTTTAAACAAAAGTAACCTAGCAATCAAACTTCCTTGGTATCATATACCGCTTGAGGTTCTTACTTCGGTAATAACTCAAATAATGGAAGCTAGGCTACACTAATGGCCTACAAGTGGGAAATGAAGCATGACAATGCTACATTAGTTGTAGGGTCATCTAGTTTGTTTTAAGTCCTTTCAAGGCTGGAACTTAATGGCTATTTTGTTCCATAATCAGCATACCTAAATTTCTGCTTCATACACAGAAAGACTCACATTCAGAAGAACGAAAACAATGCTTGTTTGTTTTTTTTTTTTTTTGGCAAGCAAGTAATAATTTTATTGATCAACCAACTCAACCATTACAAACAGTCCCCAGAATGGTCCCAACAGACCAAACAGGCAACAAGACAACTAAAGGCTAGGAACACCAAGCCAAACCAGACCCTAGCCTCTCAAAGGCTATAAAACCAATCCTTATCTCTATTACAAGTTTTCTTACTAAGCAAATTTGTCACTCTACTCTTAACTTCAGTTTGGATAATTTTGACAGTGCTCTTGATCACTGGCACTTGAGCTCTCCATACTGCTGAGTTCCTAGCTTTCCAGATGTGATAAACTAGGCCTGCTACAGCTGTGTACATAACTGTTTTCTGGACCTTGCTCTTGGCATATCTTTGAATATGTTTAAGGAGGATAGCAACAGAATTCCTGCTGTGTTGGAAACTCAGCCAACTCATAATCTGGTTCTTACAGTTGATACTGAAATGGCAATCAAAGAAGAGATGGTTTGCTGTTTCAGGGTTTGTACCACAAAGGGGACAAAGGTCATCAGACCCTACCATTAACTTATACAACATGTCTTTTTTTTTCAGCCTATCAAGCATAGTAAGCCAAAGAATGAATCTGTGTTTTGGCACAGAAAGTCTGTTCCACACATATTGTTGCCAATGAACCTTATCTGCTTGATGACATAGGGTAGTGTAGGTTCCTTTGATAGAGTACTTAGATGTTCTCAGCCACTGGTGAGATTGCAAAAGAGTGTTGCAACTGTTCTTCACCAAGCAAACAAACTTCACCACCCAGCTTGCTGCAGTAGGGGCAATGAAGTCATCCCAATTTTTATCTTTCACATAAACAGTATGAACCCATTTCACCCACAGATTGTCTTGTTTTCTAGATATAGCCCATGCTAATTTTCCCACTGCAGCTTGGTTCCACAGAAGCAGATTTCTGAAACCCAATCCACCCTGATTTTTAGGAAGACAAAGTTTATCCCATGCCACAGGGCCAAGCCTAGAATCATCATAGTTCCCATACCAAAGGAAAGATCTGCAAATGGAGTTGATTCTTTTCAGGACAGTTTTGGGGAAAACAAACATTTGTGACCAGTAGACAGTCACACTCATAAGAACAGTATTGACCAAGAGAGCTCTCCCAGCAAAGGAAAGATGTCTTGAACTCCAAGTTTTTATTTTGGAGGTCATTTTATCAATGAGAGAATCACAGTCACTAGGTTTCAACTTCAGAGGGGAGATAGGAACACCCAGATATTTGAATGGGAGAGAACCAATGCCAAAACCAGTCAATTCAGTAAAAGAGGAGAGCTGATGATCTGGAATTCCACAGCAGTACAGGGAAGACTTGTGAGGGTTAACCATGAGTCCAGTGGTGTTAGAAAACACACCAAACCCATCCATCATGAGTTGAACTGTCTCCCTTTCTCCTTTACAGAACATGAGGAGATCATCAGCAAAGCATAAGTGATTAAGTTTCATAGGTCTACACCTGGAATGAAACTTGAAAGAGGGGTGTTCACCTACTGTTTGCATAGCCCTTGAAAAGTACTCCATGCACAGGGTGAAGAGCAAGGGAAACAAGGGGTCCCCTTGTCTTAAACATCTTCTAGGATGAATCAAATCAGAAGGGGTACCATTAATCAAGATGGAATATTGAGTGGTGGTGAGGCAAGTCATAATGAGGTTAACAAAATGGCTAGGGAAACCAAGATCAAGCATGATTTCCTCAATGAAATCCCACTCTACAGTATCATAGGCCTTTTTAAGATCCAGCTTCATAAGACAGTTAGCCTGCTGTTGCCCTTTTCTATAAATCTTGACAATGTCTTGACACACAAGAACATTGTGAAGAATGGATCTGCCAGAAACAAATGCTCCTTGGTTATGGGAGATAATGTCAGGGAGAACTCCACCTAGCTTCCCACAAAGAAGCTTAGAAATGCATTTGTAAAGAACAGAACAACATGCTATGGGTCTAAAATCACCAACTGAAGATGGGACACTGACTTTGGGGATCAAAGTGATGGAAGTCACATTAATCTCCTTCAACATTTTCCCAGTTCTGAAAAAGTCATTAATGGCAGCATGCATATCATTCTTAATGAGATCCCAAGTGCATTTAAAAAAGTGACTATTGAACCCATCCAATCCTGGTGCCTTTGTGCTTGGGATATCATCTAACACTCTTTTAATATCCTCCATGGAGAAATTGCAATTCAACATATTGACATGATCCTCAGTCAGTCTTGGCCCTCTATCCATGATTGCCTTCTTGATGGGAGATCTAGTATCCATTCTTGCCTCAAATAAATTTCTGTAAAAGTCTAAAAAAGCTTCCTGAACTTTTTCCACTGAGTTCACCCATTCACCAGTGGAATTCTGAATAGAGTGGATGTTGTTGTGTTTTCTTCTCTGTCTGATACTCTGGTGAAAAGCTCTGCTATTCTCATCACCTTGTTGAAGCCAGTGAGCTTTAGAAATATGGTGAAGGAAAGAAAGATGGTTCTCATTTGCAGTTCTGTATGCAGCAGCAATTATTTTTTCTTCTGTTGCTAGAGTGACATTGGTAGGGTCTTTATGGAGCTTGTTTTGAATATCAGCAAGTTGGTGTTGCAGCTGAGTTTTGGTTGCTTCAATATTACTATAACCAGATTTATTCAGGTCCCTTAGATCCTGTTTGATCCATTTGAGTTTCTGAGTGATTCTAAACATGTGGCATCCATAGACAAACCTGTGCCAATGTCTTTCCACCAGTGGAAGAAAGTTAGGAGAGGAAGTCCACATGTTATAAAACCTGAAGGGTTTCTTTGACTGATTGGTAGTGAAGGTATTCAAGATCATAGGACAATGATCATAGGTCCCTTCTGGCAGATACATTGCTTCAGCATTATCAAACATGTCATCCCAAGCAGTATTGGACAACACTCTATCTATTCTGGAGAAAACCCTAGCCTCCCCTTCCTGCTTGTTATTCCAAGTAAAATGCCTTCCTACTGTCTTGACTTGTGTGAGTTTGCAGGTTGCCATGCAGTTCCTCATTGGTTTGATATCAGCCAGCCTCACAGGTGAGCCAATTCTGTCCTCCATTTCCATGATGGAATTGAAATCTCCCATAACCAGCCATGCATGCTGGTTAAGGGAGGCAAAAGAAGACAAGGTGGACCATAAAGGTTCTCTCTCAGCAGGAGTGTTGAACCCATAAATGAATGAACAAAAAAACCCCTTATCAGAGCTTCTTACAGTGATGTATGTGTGGATCAACTGACTTCCCATATGGATGATATCCATTTTGAACACATCAGGGTCCCAGGCAAGAATAATCCTGCCATTATGATGACAACTTAGATTGGTGGTAAAGCACCAGTTTGGGCAAACTGTGAGATACAAATCACCCATTCTTGGTGCTTTAACCCTTTTTTCCAGGAGGCTAAACAATTTAATGTTGTGAGATTGGATCAGTTGTCTCACATTAATCTGCTTTGAGTGTTTGTTTAGCCCCCTGACATTCCAGCAGAGAACTCTATCCATTAGACAAAGGGGATATCACCCCCCTGTCTGATGGACTCACATTGCTTAACTGCACCTCCTTCTCTTCATGAACAACCTCAGTATCAGAATCAGACAATGTTTGGAATGAGTTTGCAGTGACCACTGGTTTCAATTGTCTGCTGATTGTCTTGCTGAACTTAGTGGCTTGAACAAAACCATCTCCTGGTAGCACAGGAGGTGGCACAGGTGCAGTGATTGGTTGAGTTGCTTTCTTCACCCAAATTTTCCTAGCATTTCCAGTTTGTTTCTTGCTACAATGATCATAAGTGTGGCCCATCCCCTTGCATACAGAACATGTAATTGGTAACCAATCATAGTTAACCTGCTGGCTAACCATAATGCCTATTTCATTCCTGAAATGGATCACATTAGGGAATTCTTGATCAATCTGCACCTCAATCATGACTCTGGCAAACATCAGTTTGTCCCTATTTTTTGTGGCTTGATCAAAGTTGGCCCACAGTCTTGCCTAAGCTTTTCTCCCCCCAGTACTTAACATCCAAACCATGCAACTGAATCCAAATAGGCAGTTTCTTAACAAGATCTTTGCTAAAATTAACATCAGCAGACCAAGGTTTCACCACAAGTGGTTTGGAATCAAAAAATTGGTACCCCCCCTGCAACACCTTGGAGCAATTCTCCATTGTTGTAAAGCGTACCATGTAGATACCCCTTCCCACCTGTGCAACGTTATCTACCCCATACTTCCCCCAGATTCTGCGCACATAACCCTCCATAACATTCTGAGGTGGGTTAGCCCCAATCACATAGCAAACAACAGCTGATTCCCAGTAAGCAATTTCATCTTTAATATCATCAAATTCAATCTGGACTATGGGGGTTTGGGTACTAGATTCAGTATTATCAACATTTTCATTAATAATCACAGCATTATGTTGAGTCAGATTATCATCATCATTCATAGATTGAAACAGAGTATTGCCATTCCCGCCAATATTTGAATGTGAAAAATGGGTACGAACATCCTTACCACTGTGTAATCCACTTAGCCACGCATTAAAGTCTCCTCTGATTTTTGATTGTTGTTGTAAATCTCTTAAGCTTGATTTTGGGGTTAAGATTTGATTGAAATCATGCGATTGATTTTCTAGGTTTATCGAGTGTTCGGAAACATCATCGGAATCTGCCATTGATGTACCCTTGTCAAGCTTAGAATTAGGTCGTCCCTTCTGTTACACTTTCGTTGTCTTATTCTTTGACTTGCTTCCACCATTGTTGTGTTTCTGAGCTTGCTTGCGCGTGTTTGCCATGGCGTCGAAGGAGGTTCTCTCTTCGAACCCTCGCAAGCGCTCTTTTCATACCTTGTTTGTTTTTTTATTTGAATGAAATGGTCATTTACGGGTTGAGTCAATATGCTTGATTAAAACAAACAACTCTTTAACAATAAGAACTTTACTAGGTTCAAATCAATCTCCTGATTTGAGTTCCACAAATCTTTGGCATTGTTACTTAGACCATATCAACAAGTTAACATTCAAAAGTTCTATTCGAATGGACTTTTAAAAGTTGGTTGATTTCTTGATCAATTTAAGACAAGCAAGTCTTACTTGTTGAAAGTAACAAAAGATATGAACTATTGTTAGAACACCTAGACAATAGAGTTCAAAACTAAAGAAAGATTTTATGACTTTATTACTTCACATAGATTTGAGTTAATATTGGTTTATTTACTCAAATATGATATAAGTTTGAATCTGTTTGGCTAGTTCAACGATTCAAAAGTATAAAATCCACTTGGCAAGAAATCATAAAGATCTAGGTTAGATCATGTTGATGATTACTTAAGTCAAGAATGATCATCAATGATTGTGTGTTGTAATTTCACGATCGAGCTCCATAAGATATGGCATATCTAAGTTGGAATGATCGAAGTAAATTAGTACTTGATTCGATCAATGATGAATCATAAAGACTTTTCCTATAATTTCTAAAACAAAATGCTCAACTACCACCAAACTAAACCAAATTCGTCAAAGCTATTGAAAAGTAATTTCAGAATATCTTTTCAATAATATATATCTAAAGATTTGCTAAACTCAGTGGGAGCTTAGTGTTTGTAATTTAACAAACTAAGGCCCAAGTATAGATATATGTTTCATTGTGATTTATTCAAATGAGACACAAGGGTATTGTTTCTACCACGAATTTTTGAGAACATAATGTTTGTTTGCTCGAAATAATGTCCTTTTGGAGATCCGTTTCCAAAATGACAAGTGGGAGAAAATAGACCTCGATAGTCTTCGAGGCGAACAACAAACATAAACGGAAATTCCAGAGGCTTTTCGAAGTTCTTCAGAAAAGCCGAACACTTATTCTTTAAGGACTTTAGAAGTGGCTTTAAAGAATAGACATCTCTTAGAAGACTTTACAAGTGCTTGAAGGAGAACAGAATATTCAAAGGACTTTCAAGTGGCTGTTGATATTCCATTGTTTGATCGATGTTCTATACCCAAGTAGGCATAGAGTTCAAATCACTGAAACTATGAGATTCTTCTATTAGATAATGAAGAATCATGGAGTTCAGGTCACTGAAGCTATGCGATTCTTCTATTAGATAGTGAAGAGACCTACAAATTACAGTCAAACTATTATCATGGAGTTTGTGACTTGTAAGAAAGTTATGACAAAAACTAGATTCCCTAAAATGGTTAGAGACCATATATAGACTCAATGTTTTAGACGGTTAAAGGCCATAAAACATAACCAATATTTTGATGACAAAATTGAAATTTTGTTGATTTGCAAGAATAGATTAAACACCTATTGGTTGCGAATTGGTTTTAAGGATAAAAAACATCGAACATGGAATTGTGTTCACACACAAAGCTAGATTAGCTGTTAAAGGTTACAAGCAAATTCATGGCATGGATTGTGTTGAAACCTCATGCATAATCGTAATGGTCAAGTCTATAATTCAAGCAATGATTGCATATTGGTACATATGGCAATTGGATGACAAAAACGAATTCCTCAATCAAATGTTGGAAGAAACTATGTACATGATATGTCATAGGATTTGTGGATCCAAATAAATATTTGAAAAGGAAAGCTAGCTTATGAAATCTAAGTACAGATTTAAGCAAGCTAATTGGGAATTAAAATTGTATTTTAGTGAAGCTAATAAGTATTTTAGTTTCATAAAATGTACATGATTCTTATAGATATATAAGAAGTTTAGTGGGAGTACATAAAAACTTAATTGGTCCTATGTGTATCACACACATATCTCTCTATTGTGAAATAACATTCAAATGCTAATAACTTAGGTTTGAAATTATTCATCAATGATGGACCAAGGCGAAACTTAGTACATACTGGGTATTAAGATCTATTTACAAAGATCTTATGATATTGTTTTGGATTAAGTAATGGCATTTACTAAATCAAACACGAAAGACTCCATTGAAGATATTCGATCCATATGAATAAATCTAAGTAATGAATGTTTGAACTATGTATAAGCATTTACTAAGTTAAACATCAAATGATCTAAGTGAGATTCTTAACCTATATTATATGTCAAAGAATTTAGCTGGATTTAGTATCTACTGAAACTAGAATGAGCTAAAGTTACATGAATAGAATTCAACTGGGAATTATTCTGCAAAAGAATTTATCATGTATGATATAATATGAGGATCGCCAAAAACGTATCGTATGACTTTAGTCATGACGAACATATACCAATCTCTATTGATCTAAGTGAAGATCAACTAGATTGAGATCACGAATACTTATGGTACTTGAAAAGGTACATAGGAATAGTTCTTGATTCAAGGAAATAAAGGTATGCTAAATATTGATGCTACACGCATAAACACTGGTAAAGGATCAAGCAAGATCCCTTTGGAGTTAACCATTGGCAAGGACGAGCTATAGAGCATCGTGTTTTGAAATGGCAACATGGATCGGAGACCATGAGTTGTTGCGTGGGAAATTAAATATTAATTTCTATGTTCTAAGATACAGCTGGAAAGTCTTCCACACATCTGTGAACTGCTTGGATAAGTAAATTCAACCAAAGCATCACTAGCAACCTATACAGTTGAAGTAAAAGTAATTATTGCCTAAGAAGCAATAAAACAGGGTTGTTTAAAGTTCTTCACTGAACTTGGGTAGATCACCTATCTGCTGGCTTGATGGTTCTTCATTGAAAAATGCGTAGAACCACTCTTGAAGCAAGAAAAACGTCTGCTAACTTGATGGTTCTTCATTGAGAAATGCGTAGAACCACTATTGTAGTAAGAAAGACTAGATCACATAATAAACAAACTCAAAAGATCTTATCATCATATCTCGAATATTATTCGATGAAAAGGATATTAAGATTGGCAAAGCATGATAACTAAACCTAAGCAACAAGTGAGAAACAACACTCACATTGTAGCACTGGAAATCAAGCATAGCTTTGAATTCCATGAACTGTTTTAAAGATGGGTTTGAGGCCCATGGTTGTAAAACATTGGGGTTGGACATTTATCATATACGAAATGTATTTTCATATTCCATTTAATTTGTGGTTTATTAAATGATGAGTCCCTTCAATTTGATAATATATTCAAGATAGACTGTCAGGACCAGTCTTGTGACTAAGAAATGTCTATCAAGTGAACTTGAATGTCAAAAGTTGAAAATGGTCCCTGGTCGGAGTTTTCCATATAGATGGACGCATAGAAAACGTTAGACGACTAGAATGCAAGATGACTAGTAGTTCTGTTTCTTGAACTATGTGGACATGGAAATGTCGTAATCATTTGCATAGATACTTACTTTGGGAAGACTAGTATCGGACAGACCTATGAAACTTTACTGTAAGAGATGAAAATCTGTCATAAGTAAATTTCATTAAAATTATTAGACACTAATCCTCAATACCTGAGTGATTTGAGATTACTTGTTTGAGAACTGCTTACTTTGACGTTGTCAACCGTCGCACCGTAAAAGGAGGCTATAAAGGCAACGCTCAGGTAATCACTATCAAACGAAGTCTAATCTCAAGATTGCAAGATTGGGATTGTCCTCCCATAAATCGGGATGAGATGCTGAAAGTTGTACAAGGCCACTCGGAGAGCTAGAAACTGTAAAATGCATTGCCGTGCTCAGATGAATCATAGGCTATGATTATCTGTTTATTTGATCAGTTGAACTCTGAAACCGAGAAACACCTCTGGACATAATAAGGATGACAACTCCTACCTTATGTTCAAGAGCAAGCATCGAGCGGCAAAAGAATTAAGAAATGCACACTTGTCCCTAAGGACAACTGGGAGATTGAAGGAAATAATTCCCTTGGTCCAAGTATGCATTTAATGTTAAGTCTAATAAATGCGGTTCAGTATTAATTAACAAGTTATTAATTCAGTGAGATCAATTGAGCTGAATGCCTAGCTAGAGGCCGCTTCAGTTCAAGTGGAATTAATGATATTAATCCACAGCTTACTCTTGACTGAACCCTGTCAGGTTATGATACATATGACAAAACATAAATCATGCGGAAAAACCATAAAACCAGGAAAGCATATTATTTACACATAATCATTTAGCATAGTTTAGAAGCATACACTTTGTTGCGTGCCCTCCCTAGCTGCGCCCGAACCGAACAAGAACAAGTCTTTAGGACACCAAGTGTCGTCCCTCCGTAGATAGTCCACAGTACGCCCGGATCCGTCTCAAGATTGACCAACTAGAATCGCCCTTAAGGTGCTAGGATTTTCGGCTAGGTTAGTGCAAGTGTATGGCTGAATTTTCTTTCAAAAACTTACCCTTTGAATACTTCAATTGTATCTATAAATTATGACCCTAGGCTTTTATTTATAGAGGTATGGAAAGGGGAATTGGAATCCTACTAGGATACGAATTAATTAAACTAGAATCCTATAAGAACTCTAATTAATTTAATTTATCCTTTTAGGGTTAGGAATTTAATCATATACCAAATCCTAATAGCTTTAGGAATCGTGCATGAACACAAACACACACACGCACGGCAGCCCACGAGGGGCGCCTATGCGCGCGCGCGCTCAGCCCACGCCACGAGGCCCGCAACGCAGCCATGGCCTTGGCGCGCGCTGGGCCTGCCTTGCGGTGGGCCTGGGCGCTGCCTTGGCTTGGCGTGTGGCGCGCGTTTGGCTTGCTGGGCGATGGCCCGGCTTCGTGCTGGGCCTTCGTCCGGCAGGCCTCGTCCGATGCTTATTCGTACGATACGCTTCCGATTAAATTCCCGGTTCCGGAATTCATTTCCGATACGAACAATATTTAATATTTCCGATTCCGGAATTAATTTCCGTTTCGAACAAATATTTAATATTTCCGTTTCCGGAATTATTTTCCGATTCCGATAATATTTCCGATTCTGACAATATATCCGTTTCCGGAAATATTTCCGATTCCGGCAATATTTCCAATTCCGTTAATATTTGCCGATACGTACCATGTTTCCGTTTCCGGTAACATCTACGACTTCGATAATATTTATATTTCCGATACGATCCATATTTCCGTTTCCGGCAATATCATTATAACACCCTTATAATTCCTTGCTTTTATAAAACTATTTTCCAACCTAAAATAAAGGAATTACTAAAGTATTACCGCCACCGTGATAACGGCTAAGGCTATTACCAGAATTACGCAGCGGAATTAAATGTCAACTAACTTTTAAAAACCATAATTAATGAAATATCGAGGCCTCCTACAATTTGGAACCATAATGGCCCAAAACCCAAAATATAAATAATCCAAACATTTGAAACATAATTAAAATATTAAAGAAATAGTTTCAAAAGACGAAAACATGCAACTCTCTCAATCATCCCAAGCCACATGATTTCGATCGTACTTGATCTACCAACCTGCTATATTATTCTACTCCCCAACAATGCAAGTGCAAATGATGGATCATCATAGGGTCATTAAGGCAAAGGCCATGACCGGAAACACACAAAGCACGTAGTCAGCAAAAGCTGAGTACTTACAAGCATAGAGTAATGAAACTAAGCATGCATCACTCACTAAATACTAATCAACATGCAAAAGCCATATAACAACCAATCAAACAATCATGAGGTACAAGACTCGACTCTTGACTCGACTCTTGACTCACAATTTAATTAGAATAAGCTTCGAACGGGCCAAAAGAATAATCCACAAAGGGAAAAGGTGATGGGAGCCAACCAAACACCAAATATAATAATAATAAAATCGGGCCATACCGAGTGTCGGGCCATACCGACAGAATTCCTGCGCATAATATAAATGAAACAACGTCTTGTATCATTAGTAGGAGTACGAGCTTTCCGGCAAGACTCCCCCCATTGTTCATACTCAAGGTATATACGTTCCAAGAGTTTTGAAGCTTGTTCCGGTTGCACTTTACGTTTATTAATATTTTAATAGAGGCGAACTCAAGACTCGACAACATGCATACATCCAATTAATAAACAACAACCAAAACAATCTTATTTTAATGCTTTAAGACTTGTGATCAACCAAGGAAGACATTGTGAAATTACTACCATGTTCCTCCTCACCAAATTGAGACTCCACATCATGCATATTAACATGAGGGTTGTGCCCTTGCACGACAAATCCTAATTGATTTCATACATAATATTCCCAACTGAACCCTACATGTGCGGTGGCTTACGTGAGCTAACCCTTCACATGTGGTAAAATAAATAGTACAACGAGGTACAAATAATGGCTCAAAGTATGCTAGACATCCCGTACAATAGCATACAATTAATTAGTCCATCCCTTGCATGTGAATTGAACCATACATGCATAAATATTGAACAACATGATTGACAATGAAATCCATACTCATAATAATTCCAACATGCTTGTTCAACAATTAATTCAATAAATCCAACATCACACAACAATGCTCGTTCACCAAAATAAACATGATTTCACATAATGTAATTCACATCATCAACAATCATGTATTGTCATTGACAAAAAAGTGTGGTCGCCCTAGACTTGTACGTACCTTGAATACCTAAGCGTAGGGGCCACTTTGCAATAACGAGCACTCAACTAGAAATCACCTTCTATCATCAAAATAATGAAGCTTAAATTATTTCCATGTTCATTAAATTTCCAGCAACTTTATAAAAATTAAAACTTCCTTTAGACTTTAGAATTCAATCGTTTTTCAATAATAAAGTCGTCTCAATTTGCAAAATCAATCCCTAGTACAAAAACATACTTTTTCCGCCTTAAAAATCAATAAAAATCGACACTTTAAACCTTTATTCAAATCTTAAAATATAATTGATTATCATAATTAAAATCATCACCTAATTATGCTAATCAATTGACTCATTAGGTCTAGGTTAAAACCCTAACTTGAAAATCCCAATAACACTAGTTTAATATCATAAAAATCCATGCTTTATTAGATAAACAAATCTGAAAATTCATTCTTTAATAATTAAAACAAACCTAATGAATCACAACACACAAATCCTCAAACCACGGTATTCATAACCGGTTCCCAGCATTTTAATTACTCAAAACAATATTAATATAATAATTTAAAATACGGAATTTAAATAGAATAGGTAAGGAAGAAGAGAATTATACCAATCCGGCCTATAGCACGGAACACGAATTAGGGTGATTGGGCGAAAAGAGATTGGAAAACGAACACGAACACGAACAACGACACACACACACGCACAATCGACGTGCGTGCGCGCGGGCGAGGGGCACGCTCAGCAGCGCGCTGGGCGCGCGGGACGGATGGGCGAGGGCGCGAGCGCTGGGCGCTGTGCGCGAGAGGGAGAGAGAGAGCAGGGGTGTGGGGTGCACACGAGCAACAACAACACAGCAGCACAACACCAACAGCTATGCGTGCTGGCTGGGCGGGCTGCGAGAGAAAGAGCGAGAGACAAGGGGTGTGGGCGCTGGGCGCGCGCAAAGAGGGAGCGAGGGCGAGAGCGAGTGCTGGGGCGTGAGGCCGAGCAGCACGAGGCACAGGCGCACGAGCACGGGCTGCGTGCGTGCGGGCGTGCAGACGAGAGGAAAAGAGAGGAGAGGAGTGTTGGGCAAGAAATCAAAAAGGGGCTTTATGAAATTTTAGTGGTTTATTTAATGATGGGGAGTCCTATTTATAGGCTCCCTAATCCCTTGATGGGCTAGGCTTAGGACTTTTATGTTGGGCTTAGGAATTAAATGAATTGGGCTAGCTTAGGACTTGAATTAAATACTTTTGATTGGGCTCGTTTAATAAAACGAATTGGACTTTTTATTTAAAACCCGTATCTTTAGAAATCATTTGCAACTCATTTAATTTCCCGACTCAAGAATTAAATTCGTTTCGTAATTAATTAAAATAATAAATATTCTAATTAATTAAAATACATTAAATACATTTAAATATTATTTAAATGCTAATAAATCGTAAAATGCTTTATAAATATAATAAAATATATTTATAAATATTATAAAAATACGAGATATTACAGTCTACCCTCCTTAAAAGAAGTTTCGTCCCGAAACTTGGGTTCGGAAATCCAAAATTCAACTCAACTTGAGACTTTCTGAGACTTTTTAATACGTTCCTTTACAAAAGTTTTAAGTTGCTGTACTCTTTACATGATTAAACAGGACAATAATAAGTGCAAATTCAATAGAAAGCACTAAATTAAGTATAAAATAGGGGAAAACAAGGTAAAAAGCGCGAAATTCTACCGCACTCTACCCCCCTTAAAAGACACGAGTTACGACCCCGTAACTCAACTAACCTCGGGAAAAAGCTCGGGATATTTCTTTCTCATTTCGTCCTCCGCTTCCCAAGTGGCTTCCTCAGATTCTTGATTAGACCATAACACTTTGACAATTTTCACATCTTTAGTACGCGTACTACGCACTTTGCTATCAAGGATTTTAACAGGTCTTTCCTCAAAGGTTAGACTTTGGTCTAATTCTATGGTCTCCGGTTGCAACACATGCGATTTATCCGGGATATATTTCCTTAACTGAGATATGTGGAACACATTATGCACTCTATGCAAGTCCATAGGCAAGGCTAGTCTATAAGCTACCTTTCCGATTCTTTCTAAGATCTCATATGGGCCTATGTACTTAGGGCTTAACTTCCCTTTCTTCCCAAATCTCATGACACCTTTCATTGGTGACACTTTGAGCAACACTTTATCACCTATGTTGAACTCTTCATCCCTACGTTTCAAGTCTGCATAACTCTTTTGGCGATCATGCGCCGCTTGAATCTTTGATTGGATGGTTCGGATTTGGTTAATGGTGTCCTCTATCATTTGAGGTCCCAATACTACGGTTTCACTAATATCGTTCCAACAAAGTGGACTTCTACACTTTCGTCCATACAAAGCCTCAAATGGTGCCATTCCAATGCTAGCATGATAGCTATTGTTATAGGAAAACTCAATCAAATCTAGGCTATCTTCCCAACTTCCTTGGAAATCAATAACGCATGCTCGAAGCATGTCCTCCAGGGTTTGGATAGTCCTTTCAGTTTGGCCATCCGTGGCTGGGTGGAAGGCTGTACTCATTTTCAATGTCGTACCAAAGCTCTTCTGCACACTTTTCCAGAAATTCGAAAGAAACCTTGAATCTCTATCTGATACGATATCCTTAGGAACTCCATGTAACCTCACAACATTCTTAATGTAGGCTTTAGCAAGTTGTTCCATTTTCCAGGTTTCCTTCATTGGTATAAACACTGCTGACTTGGTCAACCTATCTACCACAACCCAAATTGTATCATTCCCAGTCTTTGACTTAGGTAAACAAGTGATAAAGTCCATAGAAATACAGTCCCATTTCCAGCTTGGAATCTCTAAGGGTTGGACCTTCCCTTGAGGTCTCCTATGCTCAATTTTAACCTTCTGACAAGTCAAACATCTAGCCACAAATTCTGCCACTTCGTTCTTCATCCTTGGCCACCAATAGACCTTTTTCAAGTCCTTATACAACTTGTCACCCCCTGGGTACACAAAATATGGCGTATTATGCCCTTCTTTCATCAATCTCTCTTTCAGTTCTCCACACTTTTGAGGCACGCACCACCTGCCCTTGTACCTCAAACTTCCATCATCATGGATTCGGAATTCTAACTCCTTACCTTGCGAAATCTTTTCCTTGATTCGCTCCAACTTTACATCACCAACTTGGTTCTCTCTAATCTCATCAAATATTGACGGCTGGATGGTTAAGGCATTCATTATTCCTACAAGGTTTTCACCACTTACTATTTCAAGGTTCAAACGCTGCATGTCCTTACACAGCTCGTTAGCAACTACTAACGCATTGACACTATGACTTGATTTCCTACTCAAGACATCCGCAACTACATTGGCTTTTCCCTCATGGTACTGGATATCCAAATCATAGTCCTTAATTAACTCCAACCACCTTCGTTGGCGCATATTCAAATCCTTTTGCATGAAGATGTACTTCAAACTCTTGTGGTCCGTAAATATCCTACACTTCACACCATACAGATAGTGTCTCCATATCTTCAATGCAAACACTATAGCCGCTAGCTCTAAATCATGGGTAGGGTAATTGGATTCATATGGCTTTAATTGCCTTGACGCATACGCAATAACTTTCCCGTTTTGCATCAATACACACCCCAAACCATTCTTAGAGGCATCACTATACACATCGTATGCACCACTCTCATCTGGTAAGGTTAACACTGGCGCGGTTGTCAATCACGTCTTTAAGGCTTGGAATGCTTCTTCACACTGGTCACTCCATTCGAACTTGGTTTCCTTCTTCATCAAGGTAGTCATGGGCTTGGCTATCCTAGAGAAGTCTTGCACAAATTGTCTATAGTAGCCAGCTAATCCCAGAAAACTACGAATGTCAGTCACACTCTTGGGTGTAGGCCATTCACTAACAGCGTTAATCTTAGCAGGGTCAACTGCCACTCCTTCTTTTGACACAAAATGTCCCAAAAATGCAACTCTTTCTAACCAAAACTCACACTTTGAGAATTTGGCATATAATTGATTATCTCTCAGGGTACTCAACACCGATCTCAGGTGTTCCGCGTGATCTTCTTCACTCTTTGAATACACTAGGATATCTTCTATGAAAACCACTACGAACTTGTCCAATAGGCATGGAATACACGGTTCATTAGGTCCATAAATATTGCAGGGGCATTGGTTAACCCAAAAGGCATAACAGTGAACTCATAATGTCCATATCTAGTTCTGAATGCGGTCTTTGGTATGTCGTGGTCAGTGATTCTCAATTGATGATAACCCGAACGCAAATCGATCTTTGAAAAGATTCCTGCTCCTTTTAGTTGGTCAAATAGGTCTTCTATCCTAGGTAACGGATATTTGTTCTTGATTGTGACCATATTGAGCTCCCTGTAGTCTATACAGAGCCTCATACTTCCATCCTTTTTCTTCACAAATAACACTGGTGCTCCCCAAGGCGATGCACTTGGCCTAATATAACCTTTCTCCAATAGATCCTCTAGTTGGCCTTTTAACTCATTCATTTCTGCTGGAGCCATTCTATAAGGTGCTTTTGAAATAGGGGCGGTTCCAGGCACTAAATCTATGGTAAAGTCAATAGGTCGATTGGGAGGCATCCCCGGGATCTCTTCTGGAAATACATCAAGGAATTCATTGACTACTGCAATATCCTCAGGCTGATCCTTGGTCACATGCTCTAGGTTCCTCACATTACATAAGAAAGCTGGGTTCCCTTTACTGACTAGCTTCACGAGTTCCATTGCCGTGATGATTCCTATGTTCTTAGGCTTACCAAAATGACAATATGACACTACTTTGCCTAGGCTAGACCTCAAGTGAACCTTCTGCTTCTCACAATCTATTTTGGCTTTGAACTTGGCCAACCAATCCATTCCTAGAATTACATCTAGCTCTCCTAACTCGAATTCGATTAGGTTAGATAAGAATACGGTCTTGGCTATGGTCATAGGCACATCTCTATGGATTTTGGTACACTTCACTATACTACCAGTAGGTATGACTATAGGTACTTTAATCGACTCAGGCTCTTTCAACCCTAATTTCCCCAAAGCATCTACTGATATAAAAGAATAAGTCGTACAGAAATCAAATAGAACTTTAACTGAAACGGAATTAATAGAAAAAGTACCCGCTATGACGTCAGAGGAAGTCTCCGCTTCTTGCCTAGATATCACATTCAACTTTCCTTGGGCAACTCCTTTGTTATAGCCACCTCCATTGGTAATCCCATTGTTGTTTCGATTCCCATTCTACTGTTGGTTCCCTCCAGGCTTTTCATGGTTCTGGTGATTGCCATTGCTATTGCCATTGTTACCACTTTGGTAGTTCCTTTGATTTCCACCTCCATTTCCCCCATTCCGGTTCTGATTATTCCGGTTATTGCCTTGGTGGTTACCTTGGTTAGGCTTTCCATTCTTTGAATAGCATTCATACTCCCTATGGCCTAACTTCTGACAGAATCTACAAGTCACCAAGTTCCCATCACAATCCTTTCCAGGGTGATTCATGTTACAGCGCCTACACTCGTAGGTCCGTACTCCATTCCTTCCAGACTAATTTCCACCACCTTGGTTGTTGCGATTACCACCATTGTTAGCCCTAAACTTGAAATTCCCATTTCCTTTGTGATTCTTAAAATTCCCCTGATTCTGATGGTTGTTTCCTTGATTTGAGTTTCCACCATCCTTCCTCTTTTCAGCACTACCATTCTTCCTTTGCTGTAACCCATACAGGTGAGCAGCTTTTCCGTACAGGGTGTCTAATGAGGTAAAGGTCTCTCCAGACAACAACAGCTGTAAGTCCATGGTCAAACCATTCTCAAATATTTGAGCCCTGAGTTCTTCCGTTGCCACCACTTCAGGTGCAAACCTAGACAGCTCTATAAACTTAGAATAGTATTCCGTCACAAACAGACCTCCCATTTTGAGTTCAATGAACTCTTGCGCCTTTTGCTTCTTCAGGTAGGGTGGGTAAAACTTGTTCCTTAGTGCAGTTCTGAATGCTTCCCATCCAAAGTTAGACGTGGCTCTAAGGGTATTTTCACATCGTTGCCACCACAGATCAGCTTCACCTCTCAGGTAGTACACAGCACTATTCACCCTAAGGTTTTCGGGGCAATTCACAGCTACAATGAGTTTATCAAACTCTCTCAACCAGTTCTCCAACACACTTGGTTCAATCTCTCCCCTATAGAGTGGAGGCTTGCTTTGAGCTATTTTCTTAAACATTTCCCCAGGCGGGTCATGCATTGGGTTTGCTCTGGTTTGAGCTAGGTCACGAACTACCTCAGCTAGTTGTCTAACCACTTCAGAAATCTCTTGGTTAGCCATATCCCTTCTCCTGAATAAATAAAAAGGCTAACTTCAATATTGGTTGGACACGACATTACTAAGGTACTGGTTTTACAACGAACCTACTCACAACAATAACACACTTAGGCGCCACCTAGGGGAAGAGTTGGCGCCACTTTCGGGCCTTCTCACCCCACTATTCGATGCAAGTAAATTTAGATGGTTGCTACTAAACCACCTTGCACATAAAAAATTTCATTGAAGAAATAACAAATAATCCCTTTGCGTTACCCACACGACTTAGAATTGAGAATTAAACTTAAAGGATAACGAAAAAGGAAATTCTATTAAAACTCCAATGAATAAGTCTTACATCCACTAATGCCATAACATTTATTCTCCAACTATAATAGACTAAAACCATAAATAGTAGCTTTGCCACTTTATTACTTCAACGAAAAGAGAGAAACAAAAGAAATAAAACTAAGGATTACATTTCTCTAGAGACTAACGTCATCACGACGATCATTTCTTTCCTTGTATTGCTCTAGAGTAAAGTCTTGATCATTAGGATCATCCAAGTCTTCTTCCGGATCTGAGTCTTCATCCATAGCCTCATCATTTTGTTGTGGTTCACTATCAACCACATTATTCTCTTCAAGCTTATCTTCAGATCCACTGGATATCTCAATGGTTGGTTCAGGAACTATAGGGTTAGGGTTCTCAATCTCTACCACATCATCATCACTATCCTCCTCAACATCACTAGCTTGCTCATCATGGATCATATCATCCTCACCATCACTTTCTATTCCTCCATAGCCCATACCTAGACCCGCAGAATACTTTCCATCCTCATAGCTATTTTCCGCAATCTCTAGTATAGTAGCAAGAACCTCAGAATCATACTTCCACCTAGCATCACTAGTCCCATATTTGTACCAATTAGGGGTACCATCACTATAATGCATGTCACTGAACCTATTCTTGAGGTCTATGTAAGGGTTCTTATGGGGTAAACAATGTATAATCATACTAGCCATCATATCTTTGTGCCTAAGGTGGGGCATATTCTTGGTCGAAGCCAAATAGTCACAAGCAAACACGATCTTCTGAACATACGTGCGAGGAGTCTCATTATCCATCTTCTCTAAGTATCCTAAACTGGTGAACTTAGAAGGTAGCATCCTTAATTCTTGAAAATTCACAACTCAAAAGTCTTACTAACGCGTTTCCATAGAAATTCCAACCCCAAAAGGATACAATAAATAGTTCGTGGAGCCATACAATTTCAATGCACAAATATATGCTCAACATGAAATATGATGCAATTAATCACATAAAGCAAGATAAAACATGGTTAAAACATATACATGACACTTAATAACCACATTGTCACATAATATGCATTCTTAGACTAATATGCCCTTCTTAGTCTACCCATTTCTCACTTGAAAATAATATTAATTTTCGAAATTAATTAAGAAATAACTCCTAACTTTGTTGAAATTATTTAAATTAAAATCGAAAATTAATAAGAATTATTGATTAATTAAATAAATAAATAAATAAATAAATTTCGGATAAATAATTAAAAGAAAAATTCTGAAAATTTTAAACATAAATTCGAAATAATATTCGAATAAGATAAATAAATAAATAAATGATTAAAATAATTCGGATAATTAAATAAGATAATTTCCGAGATTAAGAAAATAAATTTGAATTTAATTCAAAATTTTTCGAATAAAAAAAAAAAATCGGAAAGATTAATTAAGTTAAATAATAATTCAAACTTTTCAACTTATTTCAAATGACCCAAAATAATTGGTATTTGACCTATAAAATATTGAGTACTCAAAATAATACGTTTTGACTTTAGGAAAATAATTTTCGAAAATCCTAAAGTTCCGCAATCGTAGTTTAACTTTGTACTATTAATTAATGCAAAGCAGCTCTCAAACTTGAGCTCTACAAATACCACTTTGTAACACCCTAATAATTCCTTGCTTTTATAAAACTATTTTCCAACCTAAAATAAAGGAATTACTAAAGTATTACCGCCACCGTGATAACGGCTAAGGCTATTACCAGAATTACGCAGCGGAATTAAATGTCAACTAACTTTTAAAAACCATAATTAATGAAATATCGAGGCCTCCTACAATTTGGAACCATAATGGCCCAAAACCCAAAATATAAATAATCCAAACATTTGAAACATAATTAAAATATTAAAGAAATAGTTTCAAAAGACGAAAACATGCAACTCTCTCAATCATCTCAAGCCACATGATTTCGATCGTACTTGATCTACCAACCTGCTATATTATTCTACTCCCCAACAATGCAAGTGCAAATGATGGATCATCATAGGGTCATTAAGGCAAAGGCCATGACCGGAAACACACAAAGCACGTAGTCAACAAAAGCTGAGTACTTACAAGCATAGAGTAATGAAACTAAGCATGCATCACTCACTAAATACTAATCAACATGCAAAAGCCATATAACAACCAATCAAAAAATCATGAGGTACAAGACTCGACTCTTGACTCGACTCTTGACTCACAATTTAATTAGAATAAGCTTCGAACGGGCCAAAAGAATAATCCACAAAGGGAAAAGGTGATGGGAGCCAACCAAACACCAAATATAATAATAATAAAATCGGGCCATACCGAGTGTCGGGCCATACCGACGAAATTCCTGCGCATAATATAAATGAAACAACGTCTTGTATCATTAGTAGGAGTACGAGCTTTCCGGCAAGACTCCCCCCTGTGAGGGGGTCGAAAAAGCGCGAGGCTAATGCGTGACCTTGTCCCTCGTGGGTGTGACGATTCTTTTTATTCAATCAAGTGTAATTGGATTTCCTGTGAGTATACACCCAATTGACTAGTAATATAGGAGTCGCCATTCAGTTTTTAACAACAATGAGAAAAACTGACAAAACCCGGTTATCGTGACATAAAGGGAGTGCAATTATGTTTGACCACGACGGCCGTAGGTTCCCTTGTGATCCCTGGTGTGGGGATCTCTCAATATACACCCGCAAGGTAGAGATTGAGGGTTCGGGGGACTGTAACTACCGAGAGGAGTAATTTGCTCGTCGATAACTCCAGAGGCAGGATATCCTTACTAGCTCAGCATAAATAATGGAAGGGACATGCGTTAACTACTAAACTAATCTGAGTTGATTTTAGCAATATGCAACATATAATACTAATTCGATCGTGATTATCTGATTTAAATAACATTAAGGGACCTAGCATGATAATCTGATTTCCCTAAAATATTATATTTGTTAGGCGTGATAGAACAATCAAATTAGGTTAGTTTAACAGTTCATAAAAAGGGCGAGGAAAGCAGTTAAATCATCGAAAAGGGACACGTTACGACATACCCTTGAGAGGTGCGTCACGGTTCTCAGAAAACTAACAACTTTGACTTTGCTATTTCTCCTTTTTATTTAACGAATCTCGATTATGGGACAGGATACGTTCTGTTCGATTTATGGATCGATTGCGACAGAACGCGTGAACAGTTTCGCAGCGGGAGGCTTAGGCTAAGGGGTTTAGAGTCAATACTCAGAATATATTATGTGTTGTTGTCTGTTGTTTCACGTCGAAACTAGGGGCCTATTTATAGGGAAGAGTTCGTGGAAAGATAGAATTGCAGAGTTCTAATCCGCAAAGAATTAGGAAAAGAGACGTACCCAGGTACTTTCAGCGCCCAGGCCTGGGCGCCGAGGATTTCGGCGCCCAGAGCCAGGCGTTGAAAATAGGATCTGGGCAGTTTTGTTTAGTCAGATTCGGATTCCTAAAATCCGTAGAGTTTGAGATTAATTCGAGTCTTTTAGCGCGTATCAATTTCATAACGGAATGCGTCTGGGCCCGTTACTAACTCTAGGCCCGTTAGGATTTTGATTAATACGTAACTCTTATTTCCGAATCCTATTAGGAATAGGATTCTCGCGGTTTTCTATCTCATTTAGGATTTATGTTGGAGTGCAACACCTAATTCTGACAGGTTTCTATCTTTTATGATTTGCCACTTTTAGAAGCTACCTTTTACGGCAGTTACTATTTTTAGCAGGTTTCCATAAATAGCAGATTTCGGCTGAAATGAAATGGGAAATCGAGATTCGTTTATTTTATAGGAGATGCGTTGTCAAGTGGAGTTTTTATGCTTTCATCATCGAACCTTTCCCTTGCGGGAACGGGGACAAAAGTAGGTGTCTACAGTTAGCCCCCACTTTGACTAAGTCTTGGAGCAAGACGATGGTCAAAGTATTAGACGGAGTGCGTCACACAAGCCACGGTGTATGTGACCTGTTTTGCGAGGGTCTCACGAGCCCCCGAGTGATAACATTTGACTTAAGGGTCATCACTTGAAGTGTCGACATATCCCTCACGTGTCATTGGGATTTGTCAACTGATAGTATAGAAACTTCCTCACTTTGTCATTGGAAGGATCTAAAGATGCGTAGAAACTCCCTCACTTTGTCATTGGGAGTAGCTACAAATGTTTTCGAAATGAAAGCTGTAAAGTGTAATTGGGCCTGGCCAAGCCCAATCACGAGGTAAAACGTTTTTAAAGATTCTCATTTTCAGGGCTAGCTAAACGAGAAAACCCCCTTGTTTTTATAGGACGTAAAACGAAGGAAAATCCAGCACATCGTTCTTTTTTGGAAAAACGAAAAACCAATCCTTTAATTTTTGGAAAAAGGGAAAACCGATCCTTTAATTTTCGGAAAAAGGGAAAACCGATCCTTTAATTTTCGGAAAAAGGGAAAACCGATCCTTTAATTTTCGGAAAAAGGGAAAACCGATCCTTTAATTTTCGGAAAAAGGGAAAACCGATCCTTTAATTTTCGAAAAAAGGGAAAACCGATAAAAGTTATCGCTGCAGCGACTAAGGACCTGCGCTGTTAGTGACGCAGATCCCGCCCGCTGAAGGTGGGCGAGCCTGTCCGCTGAGGGTGGACCCCCCGTCCGATAGAAGTGGACGAATCTGTTTTGATGTTTTTGAAAATAAGGACCTACGCGGTTTGTGACGTAGACCCCGCCGGCTGAAGATGGCGAACCTGTCCGCTGAGGGTGGACGCCCCGTCCGATAGAAGTGGACGAATCTGTTTTGAAATTTTATTTTGTTTATTTTGTTTATTTTATTTTTTTTTTTGAAAATAAGGACCTACGTGGTTTGCGCCGTAGACCCCGCCGGCTGAAGATGGCGAGCCTATTTTAAATTTGAAGACTTTATTCTTCGAAAAATGAGGACCTGCGCGGCTAGTGACGCAGACCCCGCCCGCTGAGGGTGGGCGAGCCCATTTTGAATTTCTTATTTTGCCTATGTAGAAGAGCTTTTGGTGATTACAACCTGTTGGTGGGTCGTATTATTTCCTGATTAGATGTGTCCTATAAGTGGGTCCACACTGTGTATATTTAACAATATATTTTTTGAGATATCCAAACATGATATGGTGCGTGGCGCAGTCTGGGAATGTGATTTTGATTGCGCGCTCCTTGTTGGAATCCACTTTTTGCGAGCCCCCAAACGTTGGGGCTCGTCGGTTGTTTTTCGCATCTTGTAATCATGTTTGGGGTCACGCTCGTATGTGCGAGTGACCTCCTACAGTAGTGTGCTATTTTAGTGAAGCCGTGGAGTGCGACTTTAGTTTTCAGGCGACATCCGATTTTGGCTTGGCCCGGATTATCCCTTTGACAGACAGACATTTTCTATTTGGAAAACCAATGACTTGACGACACTTTTTTTTTTGGTGTTTCGAAGAATGACCATGATATTTAACTTGCTTCTTTTTTTTTTTGAAAAGTGTACATGAGCGTTTTCTGAGACGAGTCTAAGTTTCGACCAAGTTTCAATGTTATTATTATTTTTTGCTTATTTGGGAACTAAAGGTGCTTTGGGCTTGATCTTACTTGTAATAGGGCCTCGTGTTTTAGCAACACGGTCTTAAGTCCTTTCCTATTCCGTGTTTTGTGAAATCTGGGCCTTGGGCTGCATTTTCAGCGCCCAAGCTCAGGCGTTAAAAATTTCGGCGCCCAGAGGTGGGCGCTGAAAGTTCTTTCCTGGTAATATTTGATTTTCGGATTTCTAAACACGTTTCCGAATGGGATCAGGATGTTATTGGGTGCGTTCAGCTATATATAGGGGCTAGGTACGTACTTATTTTCCACCATTCTCAAATTCTTTCTCTCCTTTTGCTGTGCTCTAATTATTTACTGCTTTTGCCATGTCGATCCCTACTTTCTCACTCCAACGGACTGTTAGGCGTTGGCTACGAGCCCTTACTCCCTCAGAAAAAGCTTTGTTAAAAGAATACCACTTAGAGGCACTTTTAGGCTTACAACAAATTAATATTGACTATAATTTTCTGCATGCTGCCCTAAGCTTTTGGGACTCCGATCATCATGTTTTTTCCTTTCGGGGTAATGAAATATGTCCTTTGCCTGATCAATTTGCTGCGATCCTTGGTTATCCTACTAATGCTACTCCTGTTACCCCTGGCACTATTGAAGAGGGTAAAACAACCATAAGGGCTTTCCTAGGGCTAGATGATAACATGTTTGCGGAACTTGTTGTAGACGATAAGGTTAACTTGGCAAAACTCGTAAAACATCATTTTAGGCCTAGTAAGAATATGACCGAACAAAAATTGAACATTCGAGCCCTTGTATTTTGCTTGTTGAATCATTATTTGCTGTCGCATAATAATGGTGAGTTCGGTGACATAAGGATGATCCCCTTGATTAGCCAGATGGAAAGTTGCTATTCTATTATGCCGTTGGTTGTTGCTGATACTTTGCTGAGTGCGGATGAGCTGAAGAAGGATGCCAAATCCGAAATTTTTAAGGGAAGCCCCCTATTACTGCAGGTAATCTATTTTTTCTTTGCGCATACATACGCCACTTTTATATATTTCTTTTTGCCTGGGGCTGAGTTTCAGCGCCCAGGGCTGGGCGCTGGAATATTCGGCGCCTGGTCCTGGGCGTTGAAACTGCGCCCCAAGAACCCTTTTTTCTTTCTTTTCATTCTTTTGATTCGATCGTACCCGTTTTTGCAGATTTGGCTTGCGGAACGGCTTAGACTTTTGGAAGCTCCTGCCGATCCTAAACATTATCGCCCTATAGCTTTGGGTAACCGAAAATACTTGCACCAAGGCCAGGACGAGGCCGAATGGACCTCCTTTTTTACTTATGGCATTTGTTCTATTAAGTGGGTGGTACCATGGTGGAGTTTGACTACTATGACAGGGGGGTCTGATGTATCGGTTTATGTTTCTTTGTTGGGGCTATCTTGTCCCATTTATATTTTCCCTTACCGAGTCATGCGTCAATATGGTTTAAGGCAGACAATCCCCTTTTCTGATACGGTACCACCTAAGGTAGCGGCCTTTTCACAAACACGGGTCTTAGTGTGGGCTAGGTATTATGATGGTCTCCCGCGTTGGGCCGTAGCTACAAATGGATTTGTGGGTCTTTCTGCAAACTATAAGTTGTGGATGAGTTCCGATGACAAAGATGTGAGGACCGAGGCTCGTACTGGGGAGCCGGCTGAGCTTTTGATACCTCGTATTCGTGTTAAGTATGAGGGTCCTGATTCTGCCAGACCTCGTACCTATAGTTTTAAGACTGTGAAAGCTCGTCCTGATCGAAAGCGAAAGGAAGTTCCTCCCCGTTCCAGTGTCAGGCCTAAAAAGATGCCTAACATGAAGGGGCCTGCTGTTGTTAAAAGAAATGCAAGCTCTCGCGGAGATCATCGCCGGAAAAATGTATGGGTTAGGAAGGCTCAGCCGCCTGTAGAAACAGTAGCTAGTCCAGTTGATGATAGTAGTCCTTCTCCCACCATTGCCTGTGCCTTCGAGGCTGAGCGGGCTATAATCGAGAATGTTTCTGAAGCCTTGACATCTTTGGAAGTTAGTGTCCAGGAGCCGGCTCTTATGGAGATTGATATTGGGGCAGCGCAGAAGACTATAAGGGTGGATCCTGCGAACATTGCTCTCTACAAGACTTTATTTGATGATCCGGAAGAACTAGAGTAGTGTAGTTCTTGCTAGGGTGTAGGTGCCCTTTATTTATTTCAGTTGTGTTTGTTTTTTATTTCTAGCACTTTGTTTTCCTTCTTATTATATTTTAATAAAGGCGTATTTTTAGTTTCCATTCAATTTTGTTTATATGTCTAACACTTTTTTACACAAAGAATATAATTTTTTTATTATTATTTGGACCGAATCCTTGGTAAGGATTGCCTACGTATCTTGTCAGAATCAGGTCGCGCGTAGTTCTAGCTTTAGAATAAGTTCTAGTATGCCGGATTTCGGTAGATATGTCATGAAGTGGAAACATATTACTTAATCGGTCAAATGAGTGAAGTATTTGCCATTTATTTTCATCTGCCGTTTTTTTTTATAGGTTGCGTAAAATTCGACCAATTTGTTGGTAAACCTATTTGGATACGTACTGTACCCCCCAAGTGTTCGTTGTTTTTCCGTTGTGTGCGGATAAAATGACGAGCACTTCCGAAAAAGAAAACCTTTGGCAGGCAGAGAGTTTCAACGCCCAGGCTGGGGCGTCAGAAATTTCGGCGCCCAGCCCTGGGCGCTGAAATGACTTGGGCGGTCAATTTTTGACGTTTTGCTTCACATGTTCTTGCGTTTATTTCTATCTCGTTTTTTGTGCCTTGATATTTTGCTTTGTAGTTAAAGTTAATTTTGAGGCTGTTTTGGAGGCTTTTTTGACTGTTAGCGTGAAACGCATTTTTGTCCAGATTAATTTTTTCTATTGGTGACTCAAAACAGTTTTGAAAATGGAGTTAGGGTGCGGAACTTATGAAGATCTTTGTGTAGGCTTTGGAGGTAGGTTGGTAGTGAAGGGTATGATGGAATCTATGTTTTATGAATTTATTTTTTTGGTAACATTTGTATTTGTTTTAAATTTTTGATTTTGATTTTTCTTTTGATTTTGGGTTGCATGGATTGGCTTTTATGATGACATTGGTTGGCTTTTTAGGTTTTGAGGATGGGATAGTGTGGTTTATTTTGTGGGTTTCGGGAACTCGTTCACATGGCATTATTTCAAAACCGAGTGGGCTTTGTTTGTTAGGCCTAGAGTGGGCCGCTTCCTTATTTTTTTTATTTTGCAAGTACATTTGGTGTTTATTTAGTGTTAGAATAAAATTTTTAGGAGAAATATTACGCCTTTATTGATTTGGAAAGTAAGGAAAACACACTGAAATAAAACGGACCCATATTCTAAGGGGCCTTAGGACCATCTAAAGTCTCTATTATTTTTTCTAGGAATCTAAAGAACTACTAGGCGTTTTTTTTACTAATGGTGCTCTATATGGCTCAAGCCTGGGGTTTAGTCTCATAAAACTTCGGTCCTTCACCGGTACTCATCTTGAATCCTATTCCTTTTGCGTTGACCCACTGATATGTCTTCACCCATCCGTTCTCGACCTCTTCTAGTGTTGATGCAGGAGAGATTAACCGGGTTGGATCGAAACCTTCATCTTGTAAAGCTAGGGTAGTCATCACAGTCTTGAAGGAAATAATGCCCTTGGTCCAAGTATGCATTCTATGTTAAGTCTAATAAATGCGGTTCAGTATTAATTAACAAGTTAATAATTCAGTGAGATCAAGTGAGCTGAATGCCTAGCTAGAGGCCGCTTCAGTTCAAGTGGAATTAATGATATTAATCCACAGCTTACTCTTGACTGAACCCGTAGGGTCACACAAATAGTACGTAAACGGATCAAGTATTTAATGGCATTAAATACTCCATCTATGAATATTCGGAATCGACGGATCTTGGTTTCAGTGGGAGCTGAGATCGTCACAGGCAAGAAATGAATACTCCGGAAACGATGATATTGCCGGAAACGGAAATATGGATCGTATCGGAAATATAAATATTATCCAAGTCGTAGATGTTGCCGGAAACGGAAACATGGTACGTATCGGAAAATATTATCGGAAATGGAAATATTGCCAGAATCGGAAATATTGCCGGAAACGGAAATATTGTCAGAATCGAAAATATTATCGGAATCGGAAAATAATTCCGGAAACGGAAATATTAAATATTTGTTCGAAACGGAAATTAATTCCGGAATCGGAAATATTAAATATTGTTCGTATCGGAAATGAATTCCGGAATCGGAAATTTAATCGGAAGCGTATCGTACGAATAAGCATCGGACGAGGCCTGCCAGACGAGGGCCCAGCACGAAGCCAGGCCATCGCCCAGCAAGCCAAGCGCGCCACACGAACAGCCAAGGCCACGCCAGGCCCAGCGCAAGGCCAGGCCCAGCAGGCCGTGGCAGCGCGCACAGCGCGCGCAGCGCGCGCAGGAGCTACTTGGGCTTGTAGCTCGCGTAGGCCTCGCTGCGTGGGCTGCTGCTCGCACGCACGCGCATGGGCGGCCCATCGTGGCTGCCGTGTGTGTGTGCGTAAGTGTTTGTGTTCATGCACGATTCCTAAAACGTGCAGAGTTCGGTTAATGATTAAATTCCTAATTCTATTTGATAAATTAATTAATTAGAGTTCTTGTAGGATTCTAGGTTTAATTAATTTGTATCTGAATAGGATTCCAATTCCCTTTCCATACCCCTATAAATATGTGGCCTGGGTTCACAATTTATAACGAGTTCTCAAAGTATTCAAAGTGAGTTCTTGAGAGAAAAATTCAATCACACATCTTGCTCAAAAGTGCCGAAAATTCTAGTACCTTAAGGGCGATTCTAGTTGGTCAATCTTAAGGCGGACCCGGACGTGCTGTGGACTATCTACGGAGGGACGACACTTGGAGTCCTAAAGACTTGTTCTTGTTCGGTTCGGGCGCAGCTAGGGAGGGCACGCAACAAAGAGTATGCATCTAAATTATGCTATATGATTATGTGTAAATAATATGTATTCCTGGGTTAATGGTTGTTTCCGCATGATTTATGTAATATCATATGTATCATAACCTAACAGTGGTATCACGAGCCCCTTATTATTTTCATAATCTAATTTGCATAACATGGTTAAATATTACAAATTTGCAAGAATTAAAAGGGGTGATTAATTTTCGTGATTGTTAATTAATTGCAAATTGCGTTTATTTAATTATACGTACGCAGTTTTTCGGCAGTTTCTTCGTTACTCATCCAAATCGAGTGATTTTTGTGTCAATTCCGCATGTAAAAGGCATTCTAAAATTTTGACAAAAACAGTATTTTTCTGCCGAACCCAGAATTCTCAAATTCGAAGCCTAACTATGACTTTTCGAAGGTTTTAGTTTTTCGAATGCAAAATTTCGTAAATTTAAGATGATAAATTAAATATTTGCGATTCTTGTTGATAAATCTTGAATTTTTGATTGACCTACTGTATATGTTTAACAAGTTTGAATGCCTAGCCTTGTTAATTATGCAATCTAATTTGTAACTATGATTAATTTGTTGAAAATTAGAATAATTTAGAATTAATTTGATTTTCATAATTAATTATAATTTAATTAGAAACCTATGATTAAAAACCACCATAAAAATTGTAAATTTATGATAAATTTTAAATTTTTATGACCTAGGCTTGAATCCATGATAATCGGAAATTAATTGAATAATAAATTTTCGATTTTTCGCCCTAAAATTATGAAATTAATATTATTTATTAATTTGTCATTAATTTTAAATATAAATTTTAAATTTTTATGCGATTCGTTCATAAAACTTGCACGCACAAAGCAATGGACGCTTCGTGTTACCCTTAAGGGGTGTTGTATAGTGCGGGAATGCGACGACGAGCAAGGGAGCTCGTCGCCCGTGCGGCACGAATGCAATGAGCAAGGGCGTAGTGCACGAGCACAAGGCAGCAGCCCTGCCTTGTGTCGTGTGCCACGAGCAATGATCAAATGGGCATGGGCGAAACGCAAGCCAAGGCAGTCGCGTGTGGGCAGCAAGCGAGCTGCGCCACAACGCGCACTGCCTCGCGCAAGAGCGCGCAGCCTCGCGCGCAGCGAGCGCAAGCTCGCGTGCCACGAGCGCTGCGCCCAGCGTTGCTCGCGCGCACAGCGAGCGATGTCGCGCGCCCAGCGAGCGATGTCGCGCGCCCAGCGAGCGATGTCGCGCGCCCAGCGAGCGATGTCGCGCGCCCAGCGAGCGATGTCGCGCGCCCAGCGAGCGATGTCGCGCGCCCAGCGAGCGATGTCGCGCGCCCAGCGAGCGATGGCTCGCGCGCACAGCGAGCGCTGGCGAGCGTGCACTGCGAGTGATGGCTCGCGTGCGACGAGCGCTGGCGCGTGCGCAGCGAGCACCACAGCGTGCGATGGCTTGCGATTGGTAGAGCAGCAGCTATGCGACGAGCGCATGGGCTGCGCGCATATGGCCAGCAATGGCTGTATGCGTGCGGTCCATGGGCGTGCAATGCGTAGGGTGTTTGGGTTACGATTAGATCGTTTTTAATGTTTAATTTGAAAATTTTAGTTCACGTAATTTTAATTAATTTTAAAATTAATAATTTAAATTATTTTCTTGGATTTTAATTTTGAATATTGTAATTATAATAAATGTTATTTATTCTAATTATTTTACTAAAATTAAAATCATGAATTAATTTAAATAACGACTGAAATTAAATTAAACTTTTTGGATTCAATTATAAATTTATATGAGCTTTAAATTTTAATTAAAATTGTATGTTTCCGGTTAGACTAGAAATACATTTTTATGTTTAAAATTAGTAAAGCATATGAATTTATTGGTTTAAGTGGGAGCGCTTTTTAGTCATAAACTCTTGATTAGGTCTACAAATCCTTAAGGTTAAAACAACTTGATTAGAATTAATAAGGACTGAATAATTGGTAGATTATTGGTGGCCTTGATTAATTGCGGCAAATATTTACGTGATGCATAATGTGTTTTACTAACCAGCTAAGTGGGCCATTCATGATAATGAATGGGTGAATGGTATATATTGTGTATGTACTGTTTTGCAGGTTATGAAGTGACTAGTATGGCCCAAATAGGATAGAAAATATGGTCTGCGTACCATCAATTTGAATGTAATTGGTCTAAAGTACCAAAGTTATTTTTCAATTCAAATATGGTCTGCGAACCATCAAATAGTTGTAATTAGTTATAGCTTATCCTATTTGAAGAAAATGGTGCCTCCCACGGAGATTTTCAAGACGGACTTTGAAGTCAAAGCTTCAAGATGAAGTCGGGCCATACTAGATCACATTTATCTTATGCATGTTTTAAGTTATTTATTGCTTTTAAATATGTCTTAAAATGCATGAGATCAAAAGCTTGATTATGTTGCATGATTAAGGATTTTAGTTCACTTAAAATCTAACCAACATAGTAAGAGCCTTAAGTTCCAAACTTAAAAATTGAGTTAAAAGGTGCCATGCCAAAATATACACTTGCTTGGATATCCTTTACATCAATCTAGTAATAGTTTTCGCTCAGCGAGGTGTTACTTATTGGTCCTAAAGGGGCAAGGTACACAAATAATTGTGAGTACATGTTAGTTTTGGTGAAACTCAACGATATAAGTAAGGAGTCCTTTTATGTCATGGCAAAATCGATAGGTTTACCTAATAAGTTCTTAGACGTACCTATCAACCAAGAGTAGTTTCTAGACTATTAGCAAAAGGCTTTTGCTTACCTAAGATGTTTTAGGATTAAGTCGACAAACTGTGCTTAGTTCTTCAATGATTTTAGGATCTTGGAATCATTTTATTCACACCTGCCGGAACAATAATTTTGAATAAAATGCTAATAACTCGTTGAAATTGCATGATTGCTTTGATTTTCAAGTTATTATTCATGATAAATGTTTAGACTTTGCATGCTTCAATGTATGTTTTAATTATTGTTTATAATTAAATATCTTGCACTGCAATAAATCCTTTTAGTAAGGTAACAGTAAATTTCCTCGATTGATAGTGAATCCAAGAACGATTCACGGAAAAGAGAGAAAGTGAGCAATTTAAAATGTACGTTTCTTATATCGACTTTTATGGTTGTTTTCGAATATCAAAATCGAATGGCAGACCAATTGGTGCTTGTGAATTCAAAATACAATGTAGTTTTGAGATCATAAAGCATTGAGTTTAATACGCTCAGCTTTACCAATGGTTAACAACCTAATATCTTTGTCCATTTAATTCTCGAATGAGTCTAGTCCCTAGACATTCGAATAGATCGATGCTTAGAAGAACTTTAGAAACTTCTAGTAAGATCATCTAGTTGAAACAAAATATTCAACATAAATTAAAATGGTAAAGAACCTTGTTGGTGACATTGGACATGTCTAACAAAGTATAAAAGTCAACACTATAGAATTCAATTCTTAAGACTATAAGAAAGGGTACAAGAAATAGGAAAACAAGGATCAAATGAAAGGAATTTACGATTCCGTTTCTACCTATAAGTTTATGTTTAAAGAGAAGTGACCTAGCAATCAAACTTCCTTGGTATCATATACCGCTTGAGGTTCTTACTTCGGTAATAACTCAAACAATGGAAGCTAGGATACACTAATGGCCTACAAGTGGGAAATGAAGCATGGCAATGCTACATTAGTTGTAGGGTCATCTAGTTTGTTTTAAGTCCTTTAAAAGGCTGGAACTTAATGGCTATTTTGTTCCATAATCAACATACCTAAATTTCTGTTTTCAAACACAGAAAGACTCACATTCAAGAAAAACAAAAACAATGTTTGTTTGTTTATTTGAACAAAATGGTCAATTACAGGTTGAGTCAATATGCTTGATTAAAACAAACAACTCTTTAAAGAACTTTACTAGGTTCAAATCAACCCCTTGATTTGAGTTCCACTAATCTTTGGCATTGTTGCTTAGACCATATCAACAAGTTAACATTCAAAAACTCTATTTTTATGGACTTTTGAAAGTTCATTGATTTCTAGATCAATTTAAGACGACTAGTCTTACTTGTTGAAAGTATCAAAAGATATGAACTATTGTTAGAACGCCTAGACAATAGAGTTCAAAGCTAAAGAAAGATTTTATGACTTTATTATTTCACATAGATTTGAGTGAATGTAGGTTTATTTACTCAAATGTGATATAAGTTGAATCTGTTTGGCTAGTTCAAAGATTCAGAAGTATAAATCCCACTTGGTAAGAAATCACAAAGATCTAGGTTAGATCATGTTGATGATTACTTAAATCAAGAATGATCATCAATGATTGTTAGTAAAATTCACAATCTAGCTCCATAAGATATGGCATATCTAAATTGGAATGATCGAAGTCGATTAGTACTTGATTCGATCAATGATGGATCATAAAGACTTTTCCTTTAATTTCTAAAACAAAATGCTCAACTACCACCAAACTAAACTAAATTCGTCAAAGCTATAGAAAAGAAATTTCAGAATATCTTTTCGATAATATATATCTAAAGAGTTGCTAAACTCAGTGGGAGCTTAGTGTTTGTTATTCAACAAACTAAGGCCCAAGTCTAGATATATGTTTCATTGTGATTTATTCAAATGAGACACGAGGGTATTGTTTCTACCACGAATTTTTGAGAACATAATGTTTGTTTGCTCGAAATAATGTCCTTTTGGAGATTCGTTTCAAAAATGACAAGTGGGAGAAAATAGACCTCGAAAGTCTTCAAGGCGAACAACAAACATAAACGGACATTCCGGAGGCTTTTCGAAGTGCTTCAGAAAAACCGAACTTATTCTTTAAGGACTTTAGAAGTGGCTTTAAAGAATAGACATCTCTTAGAAGACTTTACAAGTGCTTCAAGGAGAACAGAATATTCAAAGGACTTTCAAGTGGCTATTGATATTCTATTGTTTGATGTTCTATACCCAAGTAGGCATAGAATTCAAGTCACTGAAACTATGAGATTCTTCTATTAGATAGTGAAGAAACATAGAGATCAGGTCAATGAAACTATGAGATTCTTCTATTAAATAGTGAAGAAACCTACAACTTGCAGTCAAACTATTATCATGTAGATTAATGAGTTTGTGACTTGTAAGAAAGCTATGACGAAACCCAGATTCCCTAAAATGGTTAGAGGCCATATATAGACTCAAATGTTTTAAATGGTTAGAGGCCATAAAACATACTCAATGTTTTGATGACAAAATTGAAATTTTGTTGATTTGCAAGAATAGTTTCACACCTATTGGTTGCAAGTTTGTTTTAAGGATAAAAACCATCAAACATGGAATTGTGTTCACACACAAAGCTAGATTAGTTGCTAAAGGTTACAAGCAAATTCATGGCATGGATTATGTTGAAACCTCATGCAAAATCGTAATGCTTAAGTCTATAATTCAAGCAATGATTGCATATTGGTACATATGGCAATTGGATGACAAAACATCTTCCTCAGTCAAATGTTGGAAGAAACTATGTACATGGCATGTCATAGGATTTATGGATCCAAATAAATGCTTGAAAAGGAATGCTAACTTATGAAATCTAAGTACAGATTTAAGCAAGCAATTGGGAATTGGAACTGTATTTTAGTGAAGCTAATAAGCATTTTAGTTTCATAAAATATACATAATTCTTATAGATATATAAGAAGTTTAGTGGGAGTACATAAAAACTTATTTGGTCCTATGTGTATCACACACATATCTCTCTATTGTGAAATAACATTCAAATGCTAATGACTTAGATTTGAAATTATTCATCAATAATGGATCATGGCGAAACTTAGTACATATTGGGTATTAAGATCTATTTACAAAGATCTTATAATATTGTTTTAGATTAAGTAATGGCATTTACTAAATCAAACACGAAAGTCTCCATTGGAGATATTCGACCCATGTGAATAAATCTAAGTAAAGGATGTTTGAACTATGTATAAGCATTTACTAAGTTAAACATCAAAGGATCTAAATAAGATTCTTAACCTATATTATATGTCAAAGAATTTAGCTGAATTTAGTATCTACTGAAACTAGATAAGCTAAAGTTACATGAATAGAATTCAATTGGGAATTATTCTGCAAAAGAATTTATCATGTATGATATAATATGAGGATCGCCAAAAACGTATCGTATGACTTTAGGCATGACGAACATATACCAATCTCTATTGATCTAAGTGAAGATCAACTAGATTGAGATCAAGAATACTTATGGTACTTGAAAAGGTACATAGGAATAGTTCTTGATTCAAGGAAATAAAGATATGCTAAATATTGATGCTACACGCATAAACACTGGCAAAGGATCAAGCAAGACCCTTTGGAGTTAACCATTGACAAGGACGAGCTAAATAGCATCGTGTTTTGAAATGGCAACATGGATTGAAGACCATGAGTTGTTGCGTGGGAAATTAAAATAATAATTTCTATGTTCTAAGATATAGTTGGAGAGTCTTCCACATATCTATGAACTGCTTGGATAGGTAAATCCAAACAAAGCATCACTAGCAACCTATACAGTTGAAGTAAAAGTAATTATTGCCTAAGAAGCAATAAAACAGGGTTGTTTAAAGTTCTTCACTGAACTTGGGTAGATCACCTATCTGCTGGCTTGATGGTTCTTCATTGAAAAATGCGTAGAACCACTCTTGAAGCAAGAAAAACGTCTGCTAACTTGATGGTTCTTCATTGCAAAATGAGTAAAACCACCATCGAAGTAAGAAAGACTAGATCACATAATAAACAAACTCGAAAAGATCTTATCATCATATCTCGAAGAACATTCGATGAAAAGGATATTAAGATTGGCAAAGCATGATAACTAAACCTATGCAACAAGTGAGAAGCAACACTCACATTGTAGCACTGGAAATCAAGCATAGCTTTGAATTCCATGAACTGTTTTAGAAGATGGGTTATAAATCTCCACTTGACAACGCATCTCCTATAAAATAACGAATCTCGATCACCCCTTTTCATTTCACCCGAAACCTGCTATTTATAGAAACCTGCTATTTATGGAAACCTGCTAAAAATAGTAACTGCCGTAATGGGTAGTTGTTAAAAGTGGCAAGTCATAAAAGATAGAAACCTGTCAGAATTAGGTGTTGCACTCCAACATAAATCCTAAATGAGATAGAGATTATGAGAGAATCCTATTCCTAATGTGATTCGAAAATAAGAGTCACGTATTAATTAAAATCCTAACGAGCCTAGAGTTCGTAACGGGCCCAGACGCATTCCGTCACGAGGTTAATACGCACTAAAAGACTCGATTAAGTCTCAAACACTCCGGATTCTAGGAATCCGAATCTGACTAAAAAAACAGCCCAAATCCTATTTTCAACGCCTGGCTCGGGGCGCCGAAATCTTCGGCGGCCAGGCCTGGGCGCTGAAATTACCTGGGACGTATTCTTTCCTAATTCCTCGTGGATTAGAGCTCTACAATTCTATCTTTCCACGAACTCTTTTCTATAAATATAGCCCAAGTTCGACGTGAAAAAAGAACACACACAATTATTATTCTGAGTATTGACTCTAAACCCCTAAGCCTAAGCCTCACGCTGCAAAACTGATCACGCGTTCTGTCGCAATCGATTCATAAATCGAACAGAACGTATCCCGTCCCATAATTTGAGATTCGTTAAATAAAAGGAGAAATAGCAAAGTCAAAGTGGTTAGTTTTCTAAGAACCGTGACGCACCTCTCAAGGGTGCGTCGTAATGTGTCCCTTTTCCATGATTTAATTGCTTCCCTCGCCCTTTTATGAACTGTTAAACTAACTAAATCTGATTGTTCTATCACGCCTAATAAATATGGTATTTTCGGGAAATCGGAATATCATGCTAGGTCCCTTAATACAATCTAAATCAGATAATCGCGCTCGATCTAGTATTATATGTTGCATATTGTTAAAATCAACTCAGATTAGTTTAATAGTTAACACATGTCCCTTCAATTACTTATGCTGAGCTAGTAAGGATATCCTGCCTCTGGAGTTATCGAAGAGCGAGTACTCCTCTCGGTAGTTACAGTCCCCCGAACCCTCAATCTCTACCTTGCGGGTGTATGTTGAGAGATCCCCACACCAGGGATCACAAGGGAACCTACGGCCGTCGTGGTCAAACATAATTGCACTCCCTTTATGTCACGATAACTGGGTTTTGTCAGTTTTTCTCATTGTCGTTAAAAATTGAATGGCGACTCCTGTATTACTAGTCAATTGGGTGTAAACTCACAGGAAATCCAATTACACTTGATTTGACAAAAAGAAACGTCACACCCACGAGGGACAAGGTCACGCATTAGCCTCGTGCTTTTTCGACCCCCTCACAGTGGCGACTCCGCTGGGGATAGTGAAGGAAATACTCGTGCTTGTAGGTAATCAAAATAGTCGAAGGGTGAAACGATCCTACCCCGCGTTTATTTCCCCATCAAGTTGGGACGACCTGAAAATCAGCATATTAATGTGAACGGACAGAACCGCATAACGAATCTTGGCTCCCTTGGTGTTTCATCTCGGGAGTTGGGACTAAGGATACCCATCGCCAACCGGGGGGTGCATACGCTTCGAATGTTGTCCACTCGGCACTTTCGCTAGTAGTACACCCATCCCAAACCCAATCGCTCGCCCATTAGGTCCCTCTCATTGGTGCATGCCCCCTTGGCTTACATCGTGATTGGCCTCTTGCGCGAAATTCGTCTGTTGAAGGCACTACCTCGACCGGGGCATGTGTTGGATCTGCGATAGAAGCGGTACCAAGCCAGGCGCAAGAACTACCCATAGAAGCCTATCATAAACTACATGACATATTATTATTGCTTCATGATGTAATGTTAGTAATGTGTAGCGAAATATGTGATTGTGTGACAAACAATGTTAGCAAACCAACGACCTAAAAAAAAAATTGCCCAAACATTCATAAACCAATTTGCCAAAGAGTTATACCGAAATACGTGTTCCGCAAACCCGAACGATCGCCACAAAAATAAGCGACGCTCGGGATGGCCTGTAACGAATCCCACAAACGCTGCACGACGCGTAAATGACGTTATTAGGCAAGCACGCAAAATCGAAGTCGCATAAACAAAAGTAGACGCAAACAGAAAACGAGAACCAGCCAGGGACGCATTTTCAACGCCCTTGGCTGGGCGCCAGAATTTCTCACGCCCTACGCTGGGCGCTGAAGTTGCTGCTTGGCCTTCTGGTCAGGCGCAGCAGCCTCGGTGCCCGCGCAAAAGGAAAATACGTAGCACAAAAAAAACGTTCGTAAAAAAAAATTTGCTACGAGAGCGTAAGAAGAAGCACTCGATTCTAGAAGCGACTTAAAATAAATAAATAAATAAATAACTCTTTGTGTCGTTGTTAGGCCTCCTACGACGACGATGCTCGGCACCGAAACCGAACATGCTAATAACTATGAATGTCACACGGGCAAGTGTTTCGAAAATCCAAAGAATGACCAAAAGAAAGAACTAAAAGTGTACCAACAAAAGAAAGAGCGAAAAACCAATAAAGAGAGTCAAAGTCTAGACTAAATAATGCTTGAAACTTTGGGGCCTAAACTTTAGCTTATCTTATGCATAGGACTGGTCCTGCCACTTGGTGCCGATCGGGAAATCAAAGGTTAGTACGTCTCGAAGATACATCGCCAACACCAGGTTTAGTGACTCCAAGCTCCGTCCGTCATCCCTCATTTCAAGGATCTCCGCTTCCCCAACCTCGATTCGCACCCTCAAACATGTCCATCGAAGAATTGCGAGACCAGATGGCTCAAATGACCCAACTCATGGGCCAACTGGAAATGGAAAACGAAGTCTTAGCGGCTGCACAAGCCAAAAATGACCTCGATAACGAGAAGAGGATTGAAAAAATGGTCCTACAGCAAACCATGGGGAGCAAGTACTTCTCCCTCGATCCTGAACCTTTTCTTGGCAAACTACCAGAAAAGTTTAGTTCATCTGACTTACCAAAGTTTAAAGCCACGGACAATCCCCGTGATCATCTATTGAGCTTTGTGAATGCCATGAACTTGAAAGGCGTGGACAAGTCCATGTATTTACCTGCCTTTCCTTTGTCCTTGGAACCTGTGCCGCTCAAATGGTACTATCACCAGGACCCTAAGCTCTTCCCCACTTGGGAAGACTTTGTCAATGTCTTCATTAAGCAATACTCGTCGAACATGGATTTTCAAGTCACCATGCGCGAGTTGGAAGTTCTCTTCCAAAAGAAAAATGAGGGTTTCACAACCTACTTTGCTAGATGGAGGGACCAGGCGGCCCAACTAATCAATAGGCCTCCCGAAATAGAATTGGTCCAAAAATTCATTGACAACCTGGACCCGGCTTACAGACAACACCTTAGGTACCTGGGACTTGACACTTTCAAAAGAGTTTATGATGTGGGAATAAAGATCGAGGATGATCTCGCAAAAACAATACAAAGTAAACCCGCATACAAAAGCAACACCTACAACAGGGGCAATACATCCCAAGCCCAAGAAGTCCATGCCGTAGAGGAGACTCCCGCTCAAAGAAGCCCTGGAAGATGGGTCCGAGACCGAAAGTTTGCCCCACTCGGGTCGACTTTAGTGCAAGCCTTTGAAAGACTAACCAATCAAGGAAAGTTGAGACCTATAGGCCCCACCCGTGACCCTCCTGTCAAGAGCAAATATTGGGTCGAAGGTACTTATTGCAAGTTCCATCAAGGAAATGGGCATGACACCGAAAACTGCTGGAACCTAAAAAATACAATCCAAGACATGATAGAGGATGAAGTGATACCTCTCCCTAACGTTGGCAAACCCAACAACAACAAGAGCCCACTCGGCTCTTGTCACATCTCTCTCGACCAACCAGAAAATGAGAACTTCGACCCTACGGTGTACATTACGCCTCAAGGTGCACCACTCGCTGTGGTCCCTATGGATCAAATCGAGAGGGAAGTGTGCGGTGTATGGGATGATGATGCTGAAGATATTTATCTATCTCAAGTGTCGGGCCAGGACCTCTTTACTGAAACTTGGCCCGGGTATGCTCACATTGACACCACCCCTCAGGAGTCCGAGGTCGACAACCTCACCCGATCCGGAAGGATATACCAACCGGATATTCGCCCACCTCCTATGGACGATATCCCAGTTAGGCAAACTCCTGAGAATGGACGGCACGCCACCGTCGCAGAAGTCATTAAAAATCCTCTCTTGAAACAACTAAAATGAACCAAAGCCGAAATTACCATCTGGGATCTCATGTGTACTTCAAAGGAACATCGCAAAAAGCTTATTCGCTCACTCGACCTCATCTCAGTACCTACAGACATCACACCTGACTCATTGGTTAACCACGTCACGAGAGATGCCGGAGAAAAGGCCACAGTTTTCACTGACAAAGACTTGCCCAAAGAGGGGGGTGCTCACAATAAAGCCCTCTATCTAGTAGTTGGATGCAAAGGACAAAACATCCCCCTAGCGCTCGTAGATAACGGTTCGGCGGTTAATGTTTGCCCATTGCGAACCGCCCATTGCTTGGGGCTAGGAAACGATGACTTCCAAACCTCCACGCAAGGGGTACGAGCTTATGATAACTCCCGAAGGCCTGTGTTGGGAAAAATCAACCTTACCATACAAACCGGGCCTGTGGCACGCACCACGGAGTTTCAAATAATCGACATCAAGCCCACTTTCAACCTCCTCTTGGGGCGACCTTGGCTCCATGACTTAGGAGGTGTGGCTTCTACCTTGCACCAAATGGTTAAACTTAACCATAACGGGGTAATACTAGAAATCCGCGCCCCTCCTCTCGACGTCAGTTGTACTATGGTTGGAACGGCCGAAACTGCAGACGACCTTTACGGGTTTCAAATGGAAGAAGCAATCCAGTTCATCGAAGATTATGATCCAGCATTCCTAGACCCGCACGCATCCCGAGTCATCCCTAGAATGCTGTTAGCTCAAGGTTATTTCCCTGGAACCCCATTGGGCATAAGGAAGAAGGAATGCACATTCCATCCTTTACCCAACAAATCTACTCCCTTTGGCTTAGGCTATGAACCAACGGAGGAAGATATTGCTGACCGCCTGTCTGGGCTACGCCTTAACAAGGCCAAACAAACCACCCTCCTTCCCCGTATCAAAGAACCCTTAACGGGATGTTCGTTCGGGAAGGAGAAGGACACCCATGCTGTGATTTCCCTGAACCCTTCGTTCAGGATGGCTTGCTAAAACCAGGATTTGAAATCTTCCATGACCGCCACACCTTGGATGAGGCACCCCACCTCACCAAGACTAAAACAGCTGAAATATTGGACAACCAAGCTTTATGGACATTGTTTAACGAATCGAGGCCTATGGAGGACGAGACTGTGATGACTACCCTAGCTCTACAAGATGAAGGTTTCGATCCAACCCGGTTAATCGCTCCTGCATCAACACTAGAAAAGATCGAGAACGGATGGGTGAAGACATATCAGTGGGTCAATGCAAAAAGAATAGAATTCAAGATGAGTACCGGTGAAGGACCAAAGTTTTACGAGAGTAAACCCAAGGCTTGAGCCACATAGAGCACCTTAGTAAAAGCGCCTAGTAGTTCTTTAGATTGGTAGAAAAAAATAATAAAGACTTTAGATGGTCCTAAGACCCCTTAGAACATAAGTCAATTTTATTTCAGTGTGTTTCCCTTACTTTCCAAATTAATAAAGGCGTAATATTTCTCCTAAAATTTTATTCTAACACTAAGTAAGCACCAAATGTATTTGCAAAATACAAAAATAAAGAGGCGGCCCACTCTAGGCCCAATAAACGAGACCCACTCGGTCTTGAAATTGTGCCATGGGAACCAATTCCCGAAATCCACAAAATAAACCGTACCATCCCCTTCATATCCCCAAAACATAAAAGTCAACCAGTGTCATCATAAAAGTCAATCCATGCAACCCAAAGAAATCAAAGGAAATCAAAATCCAAAACAAATGCAAATGTTGCTTAAAAAGGGAATTAATAAAATGTAACCCACCCATACCCTTCAAAAACGACACGCACCTCAAACCCACCCAAAAGCCTACACAAAGATCTTCATAACTCCCGCACCCTAACTCCATTTTCAAATCCGTTTCGAGTCACGAATAGAAAAAATTAATCCGGACAAAAATGTGTCTCACGCTAACAGTCAAAAAAGCCTCCGAAATAGCCTCAAAATCAATTTTTATACAAGTAAAAAGCAAAGCACTAAAACGAAGAAAAAAAAATATAAATGCAAGAACACGTGAAGCAAAGCGTCAAAAACGACCGCCAGAAATCATTTTCAGCGCCGGGGGCTGGGCGCCGAAATCTTTGACGCCCCACCCTGGGCGTTGAAACTCTCTGCCTGCCTAAATTTTTTAGAAGTGCTCGTCATTTTATCCGCACATAACGGAAAAATAACGAGCACTTGGGGGGTACAGCACGTATCCAGATATGCATACCAAAAAATATAACCGTACAAAAAAAAAACAATGGAATTTCACCTTTATATGCGGCTTACGGCATAAAAAAAACAGCAGACGAAAATAATGATGATACTTCACTCATTTGACCGATTAAATAATATGTTTCCACCTTAGGGCATATATATCTATTAAAATCCGGCATCCTAGAATTTATTCTAGCTAGAACTACGCGCGACCTGATTCTAACAAAGATACGTAGGCAATCCTATTTATGGATTCGGTCCAATTAAATAGCAAAATATATATACATTGTGCAAAAGTGGTGGACATATATAAAATATAAAAAAAAAGGGGAGAAGCAAAAACGAAAGTAAAAAATAAAATACGCCTTTATTAAAAAAATAATAAGAAGGAAAACAAAAGTGCTAAGAGAGAAAAAACAAACACAACTGGAATAAACAAAGGGCACCTACACCCTAGCAGGAACTACACTACTCTAGTTCTTCCGGATCATCAAATAAAGTCTTGTAGAGGGCAAGGTTCGCAGGATCCACCCCCACAGTCTTCTGCGCTGCCCCTATATCAATCTCCATAAGAACCGGCTCCTGGACACTAACTTCGAAAGATGCCAAGACTTCAGAAACATTCTCAGTTATAGCCCGCTCAGCCTCAAGGGCACAGATAATGGTGGGAGAAGGATCATCAACATCAACTAGATTAGTCACTGTTTCTACAGACGGCTGAGCCTTCCTAACCCATACATTGTTCCGACGACGATCTCCGCGAGAGCTTGCATTTCTTTTACCAACGGCAGGCCCCTTCATGTTAGGAATCTTCTTAGGCCTAGAACTGGAACGGGGAGGAACTTCCTTTCGCTTTCGATCAGGACGAGCTTTCACAGTCTTAATACCATGGGTGCGAGGATTGGCAGAATCACGGCCCTCATATCTAACCCGAATACGAGGTATCAAAAGCTCAGCCGGCTCCCCATTTCGAGCCTCGGTCCTCACAGCTTTATCATCGGAGCTCATCCACAACTTGTAGTTTTCAGAAAGACCCACAAAGCCATTTGTAGCTACGGCCCAACGCGGGAGACCATCATAATACTTAGCCCATGCTTGAACCCGTGCTTGTGAAAAGGCCGCTACTTTAGGTGGTACCGTATCAGAAAAGGGGATGGTCTGCCTTAAGCCGTATTGACGCATGACTCGGTAAGGAAAGATATAAATGGGCCGGGATAGCCCCAACAAAGAAACATAAACCGATACATCAGAACCCCCCGTCATAGTAGTCAAACCCCACCACGGTACCACCCACTTAATAGAACAGATACCATGAGTAAAAAAGGAAGCCCACTCGGCCTCGTCCTGGCCTCGGTGCAAACACTTCCGGTTACCCAAGGCTATAGGGCGATAGTGTTTAGGATCGGCAGGAATTTCTAAGAGCCTAAGTCGTTCCATGAGCCAAATCTGCAAAAAACGGGTACGATCAGATCAAAAAATAATAAATAAACAAACGAAGCCTGGGGCGCAGTTTCAACGCCCAGGACCAGGCGCCGAAAATTCTAACGCCCAGCCCTGGGCGCTGAAACTCAGCTCCAGGCAGGATGAGTAAAAAAGAATGCAAAAAAAACATGCGCAAGGAAAAGATCGATTACCTGCAGCAATAGGGGGCTCCCCTTAAAATATCCAGATTTGGCATCCTTCTTCAGCTCATCCGCACTCAGCAAAGTCTCGGCAACAACCAACGGTATAATAGAATAGCAACTTTTCATCTGGCTAATCAAGGGGATCAACCTTATGTCACCGAACTCACCATTGTTATTCGACAGCAAATAATGATTCAACAAGCAAAATACAAGGGCTCGAATGTTCAATTTTTGTTCGGTCATATTTTTACTAGGTCTAAAGTGATGTTTTACAAGCTTTGCCAAATTAACCTCATCACCTACAACAATCTCAGCAAGCATGTTAGCATCTAGTCCTAGGAAAGCCCCTATGGTTGTTTTACCCTCTTCAATGGTGCCAGGGGTGGCAGGAGTAGCATTAGTAGGATAACCAAGGATCGCGGCAAATTCATCTGGCAAAGGACATATTTCGTTGCCCCGAAAGACAAAAACATGATGATCGGAATCCCAAAAGCTTAGGGCTGCATGCAGAAAGTTATAATCAATATTAATTTGTTGTAAGCCTAAAAGTGCCTCTAAGTGGTATTCTTTCAACAAAGCCTTTTCTGTAGGAGTAAGGGCTCGTAGCCAACGCCTAACAGCTCGTTGGAGTGAGAAGGGAGGAATCGACATGAAAAAAGCAAGGAGGAATTAAGACTAAGCAACTACAAAAAATAGGGACGTATCTAGCCCCTATATATAGCTGAAGACATCAAGTGACACCCTGATCCCATTCGGAAACGCGTTAAGAAATTCGAAAACCAAAAATCGCCAGGAGAGGACTTTCAGCGCCCGCGGCTGGGCGCCGAAATAATTAACGCCCAGCCTTGGGCGCCGAAAATGCAGCCCAAGGCCCAGATTTCACAAAACGCGGAACAGGAAAAGATTTAAAACCGTGTTGCTAGACACGAGGCCCTATTGCAATTAAGATCAAGCCCAAAAGCACCTTTAAGCTCCCAAATAGCAAAAATGAATGGTAAAACTCGGTCGAAACTTAGACTTGTCTCAAGGGACATATATGTACACTTTTCAAAACAAATATGAAATATCAAGGTCATTCTTCGAAACACCAAAAAATGTTGTTAAGTCGTTGGTTTCTTAAATAAAAAAAATGTTTGTCTGTCAAAAGATTAATCCGGGCCAAGCTAAACCGGATGATATTAAACCTTGTCACCCGAAGACTGAAGTCGCACCCCACGACTTCGCCAAAATAGCACACCACTATGAAAGGTCGCTCGCACATACGAGCACGGCCCCAAACATGATTAACAGACGTTATGAAATATGCGAAAAATGACCAACGAGCCCGAGTGCTTGGGGGCTCGCGAAAAGTATACTCCAACAAAGAGTGCTCAATCGAAATCACATTCCCGGACTACGCTATACGCCGTCCCATGTTTGGATGATCTCAAAAGAACAGGTTCGACCTCAGAAAAGGGTCGTCATTGACACTTGTACATAGTCCTCTGATCAAAGACCAAGTAGTGGCAAAAATCGAGCCGTAAAGACTAGCTCAAAACCACGAAAGCAGATGGTCGCAAGACAAAGGTCCGTCTAAACCCGTTGTCAACCCACATTCAGGTTACAACTAAGTCCGAGCATCCCTCGAAAGAATTCGCTCTTGCAAGAATGAATAAAAGAAATTCTCAAAAGAAATCACGATGAACAAAAAAGGGAACTTGCCCATCTTCAGTTGGCAAGATCGCGTCACGAACCACGCGAGTTCCCAAATTGAAAAAAAAAAATCCAGGGACGTCCACCCTCAGTGGACAGGGCTCGCCCACCCTCAGCGGGCGGGGTCTGCGTCACTAGCCGCGCAGGTCCTCAATTTTCGAAAAATAGAATCTTCAAAAACAAAATAAAACAGGCTCGCCATCTTCAGCCGGCGGGGTCTACGTCACAAACCACGTAGGTCCTTATCTTCAAAAAGCACAAACGAATTTCAAAATAGATTCGTCCACTTCTATCGGACGGGGTGTCCACCCTTAGCGGACAGGTTCGCCATCTTTAGCCGGCGGGGTCTACGTCACAAACCGCGTAGTTCCTTATTTTCAAATATCAAAAATAGATTCGTCCACTTCTATCAGACGGGGTGTCCACCCTTAGCGGACAGGTTCGCTATCTTTAGCCGGCGGGGTCTGCGTCACTAACCGCGCAGGTCCTTAGTCGCTGCAGCGATAACTTTTTTTGGTTTTCCGTTTTTCCAAAAAAGAACGATGTGAGTAGCTTTCCCTTGTTCCAAAGATTGGTTTTCCGTTTTTTCCAAAAAAGAACGATGCGAGTAGCTTTCCCTTTTTTCTTTAATTTAAAAGAATGATTTTCCGTTTTTTCCAAAAAAGAACGATGTGCTGGATTTTCCTTTGTTTTACGTCCCATAAAAACAAGGGGGTTTTCTCGTTTAGCTAACCCTGAAAATGAGAATCTTTAAAAACATTTTTACCTCGTGATTGGGCTTGGCCAGACCCAATTACACTTTATAGCTTTGATTTCGAAAACATCTGTAGCTACTCCCAATGACAAAGTGAGGGAGTTTCTACGCACCTTTAGATCCTTCCAATGACAAAGTGAGGAAGTTTCTATACTATCCGTTGACAAATCCCAATGACACGTGAAGGATATGTCGACACTTCAACTGATGACCCTTAAGTCAAATGTTATCACTCGGCGGCTCGTGAGACCCTCGCCAAAACAGGTCACCATGGCTTGTGCGACGCACTCCGTCTAATACTTTGACCGTCGTCTTACTCCAAGACTCAGTCAAAGTGGGGGCTAACTGTAGACACCTACTTTTGTCCCCATTCCCGAAAGGAAAGGTTCGATGATGAAAGCATAAATCTCTCCACTTGAAAACGCATCTCCTATAAAATAACGAATCTCGATCACCCCTTTTCATTTCACCCGAAACCTGCTATTTATAGAAACCTGCTATTTATGGAAACCTGCTAAAAATAGTAACTGCCGTAATGGGTAGTTGTTAAAAGTGGAAAGTCATAAAAGATAGAAACCTGTCAGAATTAGGTGTTGCACTCCAACATAAATCCTAAATGAGATAGAGATTATGAGAGAATCCTATTCCTAATGTGATTCGAAAATAAGAGTCACGTATTAATTAAAATCCTAACGAGCCTAGAGTTCGTAACGGGCCCAGACGCATTCCGTCACGAGGTTAATACGCACTAAAAGACTCGATTAAGTCTCAAACACTCCGGATTCTAGGAATCTGAATCTGACTAAGAAAACAGCCCAGATCCTATTTTCAACGCCTGGCTCTGGGCGCCGAAATCTTCGGCGCCCAGGCCTGGGCACTGAAATTACCTGGGACGTATTCTTTCCTAATTCCTCGTGGATTAGAGCTCTACAATTCTATCTTTCCACGAACTCTTTTCTATAAATATAGCCCAAGTTCGACGTGAAAAAAGAACACACACAATTATTATTGTGAGTATTGACTCTAAACCCCTAAGCCTAAGCCTCACGCTGCAAAACTGATCATGCGTTCTGTCGCAATCAATTCATAAATCGAACAGAACGTATCCCGTCCCATAATTTGAGATTCGTTAAATAAAAGGAGAAATAGCAAAGTCAAAGTGGTTAGTTTTCTGAGAACCGTGACGCACCTCTCAAGGGTGCGTCGTAATGTGTCCCTTTTCCATGATTTAATTGCTTCCCTCGCCCTTTTATGAACTGTTAAACTAACTAAATCTGATTGTTCTATCACGCCTAATAAATATGGTATTTTTGGGAAATTGGAATATCATGCTAGGTCCCTTAATACAATCTAAATCAGATAATCGCGCTCGATCTAGTATTATATGTTGCATATTGTTAAAATCAACTCAGATTAGTTTAATAGTTAACACATGTCCCTTCAATTATTTATGCTGAGCTAGTAAGGATATCTTGCCTCTAGAGTTATCGAAGAGCGAGTACTCCTCTCGGTAGTTACAGTCCCCCGAACCCTCAATCTCTACCTTGCGGGTGTATGTTGAGAGATCCCCACACCAGGGATCACAAGGGAACCTACGACCGTCGTGGTCAAACATAATTGCACTCCCTTTATGTCACGATAACCGGGTTTTGTCAGTTTTTCTCATTGTCGTTAAAAACTGAATGGCGACTCCTATATTACTAGTCAATTGGGTGTAAACTCACAGGAAATCCAATTACACTTGATTTGACAAAAAGAAACGTCACACCCACGAGGGACAAGGTCACGCATTAGCCTCGTGCTTTTTCGACCCCCTCACAGCAAGCGTTTGAGAAAAGTAATTATCTAACAAGAGTCTTCGTATTCTTACCTTACAAACGGTTCATAGATATCCTCACTTGCCAGTGATTTATTGTGAAACAGCCGGGCCCTTTTGGGGTTTGCTGCAGAAAGGGAAAAAATCAGAAAATAAGCCAACAATAAGTTAAACAAAATCAGATGACTAGATGTATCTGCATTTACCAGTGAGCATTTCATCGATCAAAGAAAGGACATATATAAACTGGTGAAAGGTTGGACATTTTAGCTACTGACGCCTCCTTCAGATAGTCTCACAGTAATAACTAGGAAACAACTTATGGTCTATGCTATTTCTTTCTGTCAGAAAGCAGATTAAGCCGAACATGTTCTGAGAATGAACATATAACAAATTGTTACATTACAACTCAAGGCAACAAACCTAATGAGCAACGGCACAGTAGTCGAGCAGATGTACAAGTCTTAACCAGGTGGAATTTGACTGCTATTAGGTCTCATTCAAGAAAAATTCCTAACCCACAAATCATGCTTACACTGCACCTGGTATGCCAGGCAACACTGTCTCTTCTCTCACACACACACTAGCAGACAACCTAACAACAATCAAACACATACACACACACACACAACACCAGATAAACAATTCACATTCAAAAACTATCTATTTATCCTATTATGTCTATCAAAATTGTTTACCAAATTAACCTAGAACTAGGGGAAACTACTAGTTGTGTTACAATTGAGGATTACAAGGCTCTGTTATAAACTGAACCATCCAAGTTCGAGTTGAACAGAATATTGTTTGAAAAAAGTACCAAATATTAATTTACAAGAACCACTATTGTAACTCACTAAACTAAATTACGAAAAGAAACTGATTTTTCCAACCATAAACGGAAAAAACTATCGCAAAGATTATCCAGTAATCTAGATGATGATTTAACAAAATTCATAAAACAAGCGAATGCTACAGTAATTGCATTGAGGGATACAAGTAGAAATTGCACACAGCCATAGAGATAAATAAAAAGAATCAGATTGAGTTATTACAAATATGAACTGGGCAAAAATACGAATTGTTACTTCAATTGAAAAAATTCCGTCACTCCTAGAGGTCCTACAAGAAATCTTCAAATGGCAAAAATGAGACCCGACGAGAAGAAAAAAGTTGATTTCAACATAAAAGGCCAACCTATTGGTGTGAATAGAGCTTGTCTTGCAAGTTATTGTGGCTCCCTTGTTAGAGATCCTCTTAATGCCCCACTTCAAAAGTTGAAAGTATTTTCATAAATTCCAGAAGAGAATAAGGAGAAGATGTGGGATCTTGTTCTGGTATAAGTTTTTCTTGTTTAGTAATAAATAATTTTCATATACTTTTCGTGTCGTATTTGTTTTTACTAAGAGTTGTACTTTTGTTTGCAAGGAAAAATTCGATATTGGACTTGAGGATGATCAAGATGAAGGGGAACGTGAAAAAATAAAAAAAAGAAAGGAAAACATACATCATGGGGTCTTTGAATAAAAAATACAGGAATTATCGTGCAAGACTGAAAGCTGATTATTATGATATTGAGAGCACAGACGAGGAGAGGCTTAAAGAAGAAAACAGGCCACCAAATGTTGACAAAGATGACTGGGAATGGCTTGTTGAGTACTTTGGATCAGACGAGTTTAAGGTAATTACGTATAATATTAATCTTTTTCCGTATATCCGTCGACGATCTTTCTACTTCTCATTTTCCAATTAAATTTACATAATATATATAGGGTAAGAGTACAAGAAATACCGAAAATCGATCTTACCAAGATGCCAGACACACTTCTGGTACAAAGAGTTTTGCTCAAAAAGTTGAAGACATGGTAATACTCTCTGCTTGCTACGATTTTTGTATTAATAAAAAAAGAGTAAAATATCAATTTGCTAATCTATTTTTCCTTTGTAATACTAGTTCGAACGTGACAAAGTAATGCCGACCATGCTGAAATTGTACGAGGAAACTCATTCAAAAAAGGATAAGACACCGGTTACTGAAGTGGAAAAAGAAACAATGGTAAGAAATGAATGCTTTGATATATATACTAATTGCTAATTGTTGATGCATTTTAATTTTTCCATCGTTTCAACACTTCTGTTAGTTACATAAGCCAATGTTAGAACTTGAAAAATAAAAGCTTCTATGAAGCAATATGTAGTGGTTATGTGTTTCTCAATCTTTTAGTAATGCTTAACGATTTTTTTTTTCGCAGTAAAAATTGAAAGAGCTTTTAGCGCAACGTGAGGCGGGACAAATAAAGATGACAGATGAAGAAATCTATGCAAAAGTTAAACCCATTGGTAAACGCGGTCGTGATCGTGGCAAGGGAGTAAGCCCCTCCATTACATCATTATATGGGTCATTCAGTGAAGGAGAAAAACTGCGAAAAGAAGCTAATGAGGCAAAGATTGAGGCAAAGGAGGCCAATGAGAAAAATGAAGCACTTACGAAAGAGATGAAAGTCATTAAAAAAATATGGAACTTATGAAAGGGTTCATGGGAAAAATATTTGATCGTTTGGGTTTTGATATGGATGAGGTAATTTGTTAATTAAAACTATTATATGCTAGTAGTATATTTAATTTTTTCTTAATTTTTTTTAATTATTAATATATATTACATTATAATTCTATAATGGCAGTTGTATGCGGAAGGGGATGGGGATGGGGATGGGGATGAGGAGGGGGACGAGGATGAGGATGAGGATGTGGACGAAGAGCATGGTGAGGTGTTACGCTGATCTGTTACGCTGATCTGCTACTGTTGTTACGTTGATCTGCTGCTGTTACGCTGTAAACTGCTGTTGCTGTTGCTGTTGCTGTTGTTGTTGCTGTTGCTGTTGCTGTTGCTGTAGCTGTAACTGCTGTTGCTGTTGATGTAAGCTGTTGCTGTTGCTGTAAGCTGTAGCTGCTGTAACTGCTGTAAGCTGTAAGCTGCTGTAACGGCTGTAAGCTGCTGTAACTGCTGTTGCTGTAACTGCTGTAAGCTGCTGTTGCTGTAACTGCTGTAAGCTGCTGTTGCTGTAACTGCTGTAAGCTGCTGTTGCTGATGCTGTAAACTGCTGCTGTTAGCTGCTGTCTTGCTGCTGTCTTGCTGCTGTATGCTGCTGTCTTGCTGCTGTTTTTTCGTTTTGTTAGACTTGATTTGACTTTTCAGTGACTTTTTTTTATGCACCAATCTAGGGAAGTTTAAACCGTCAGGAGTGATAGTAATATCCGAATATACCAATCAGACATCTTCTAAGACATGTTATTTTTGTGGTTTTTATTTGTTTTGGGCTTGCTCGTTGTTGCAAGCTCTAAGGTGTTTTTTTGTTTGAGATTGGACAACAATTGATGTTCTTATTGTTAATAATATTATTGGAGTTGATAAATATTCGATTCTTATCAAATTTGGTGGTTACTTTTGTTATTTTATCAATACACTATCTTTATTTTCGTTGCCTTTAAACACCTTTTATGACAATATTAAATTGCATCTAAATATAATTATTTTAAAAACAAGATGTTGCCTCTAATTATATATAGTTGCATAATTAAATGGTTGCCCCTAAATATACGTCGTTTTAGAAACAACCGTTTATACTGCCTCTAATTATATTTCGAGGCAAAACCATATGGTCGCCCCTAAATGAATAGTGTCTTTAGAATCAACTTTTACTATTGCCTCTAAATATATTTTGATGCAAGGATATATGGTAGCCTCTAATTGTATTCTGGGACAAGAATATACAGATGCCTCTAATTATATTTCGAGGCAATAATATGTGGTTGCTTCTAATTATATTTTGAGGCAAAGATATATATGGGTGCCTCTAATTATATTTTGAGGCAAGTATAAATGGATGCCTCTAATTATATTTTGAGGCAATAATATGGGGTTGCCTCTAATTATATTTTGAGGCAAGGATATATGGTTGCCTCTAAATGTATGGGCTTTTAGAAGCAACACATTGTGTTGCCTCAAAAAGGGGCCTTTAGAGGCAACCAATAATTAGCGACGGACTTATTAGAGGCATCCACTTTTTTGCTTCAGAAACCCATTAGAGGCTAAATCCCCATTTTTAGAGGCAATTATGACTTGCCCCTGTATCCGATTTTTCTAGTAGTGAATTTACACCATCATCGTTCATCATCATCGCAAATCATCATCATATTCTCTCAACAGTCCTCATCATCAGTCGTTCATCAACGATAATCAGCAATACCGTCTATTCGATCATCATCATCATCATCATTGTATTATCATTACTGCTCCCTAAATTAAGGAAAATAAAGACTAAAAAATGATAAAATAGTGTAAAACCGACTCAAATAATGCCTAAATTACTACCCTATGAGTGACATAAATTTCACTCATCAAATGCCCCCAAACTTGAGCTTTTGCTCGTCCACGAGCAAAACAATGAATCACAAAGGGAAATAGGATAGAAATTTGAGCAAAACGAGTTTATTAAAATGCTAATCTAAGGAAAAATCGAAAATAGAAATCTAGGAAGAATATACACTAACTCACTGTCGTAGGAATCACGATTGCATTTAAACACATGCAATAAGCTCTTTAAACCCCTATATCGCTCTAGAGGGCGAGTGAGATCTCGCAAGGGTTTCCAACAAGTTTAACCCATAACTCTTATTAAGCACAATTAAGACGTTTCGCCCAAAGTCATCTCATCAAGCATGGTTCACCAAACACGGTCGATTCAAACAATGTTTCAAAGCATAACCATCATCAAGATGCATCCATGAAATAGGAATATAGGGGATAGACTAATCTAAGGTGCAAGAGAATCACAATCAAAGCATTGAATCATCAATTAGGTTCACTAAGGCATCCAAAAGTCAAAAATTGTTCTCAAATGGATAAATATGATCACGACCACCTAAAATGCACATTCACTCCCTCAATCTTGACTTTTGCTAAGAGAATCTTGGATTGTAAGATTAAGGAACTTGAGTAATGGGTCTAGAGTCTCGATTCTTGAGCCGCAATGACATTCATCATCACTAGGGAAAACTTTACTTAATAAATCTTCAAGTTCCCACTCAATCATCTAACCTAACCGACTTTCTCAAGGACTTGTGGTATTTACAACTTATTGACTCTATTTTTTCTTTTTGTAAACTTTAATAGGCTTATTATGCCTTGTGGGATCATTGGCGCCACTTATTGACTCAAACTTTACACTTTGGCTTTTGCCTTGTGAGCTCAAATGCAATGGCGGATCTTCAGCATTTTTCTTTGGGGGGCCATTGAAAATTTGAAACGTAAATGTTAAGGATAACGCTTAACAGTAAATGATGTACATCAATATAACATACTCCCTCCGTCTTGGAATACTCGCACCAATATGACCGACACAAAGTTTAATGCAATTTAATTGACTTTATTATTAAATTAGGCGGTGGTTGATATTTGAGTATTTTTTTAATATAACTAGTGAGAATGTGTCAACTTTTTGAAGGTGGGGTGATTTTTTTAATGTTTTCAGATGTTAGGAATACAAGTGGGACCTTAGGTAAACGAGAGAAACAATATAAAATTAGGAAAAAATATGTCATTTATAGAAACGATGCAAGTATTTCGGGACGTCTTTATAAGGAAAGCGGTGCGAGTATTCCGGCATGAATGGAGTAGCACATAATACTCTATAACTAAAATAAAAAATAAGCATATCATAAGAATGATATTTCAAATTCATTTATGCATGTGTTCTAATAAAGAAAAATATCCCAAGTAAAAAAAATTAGCGTCATTATATAATGCTTAAGAAAATCATTAAAGTAATACTCCTTACTAATTTAAACCATTAATACAAAATTTGTACTCTAATCATGGAATAAGACACAAAAATATTTATATAAACATTCCTCTAATAACTTTTCAATAAAATCCCCAATGACTGTCTTAAATACGTAGTACTAAGTATTTTTTCCACAAATTACACATTTTGTGCATTAACATAATCTAGTTGTCGAAAAATAAATAAATAAGTAGTAACAATACTTAACAAACTATAAGAAATTTAAAAATCATATTTAGAAATTGAAATCAAAAGTTTCAAACGTCTTGAATTGGGTAGCTAGCCATACAGACACAAGCCGCACAAGTTCAACGCCACTTCCTCACATATAGTAATTAAAAAATAATAAAGTTAAAGTGGGACCGTTGCTGGGAAATCATATTTGTCAGAGAGTCACAACTTGGAACTTGGAACTTGATTAGAAGAGCACGAGATATGGATTTTTTTGGTTTAAATTTATTGGGCTTTGGACTCTCATATGGATTTTTTTGGTTTAAATTTATTGGGCTTTGGACTCTCATATAGTATTAAATTTATTGGGCTTATGGGGGGCCAGGCCCCATATGGCCTCCCCAGAAAATCCGCCTCTGCTCAAATGCACCACGTATTGGACTCGAAACATTAATCACTATCTTTTTTGTTCTACAATCCAATTAACTCTTAGCATTGGTCTTACCTAAGGGAATGAAGTGTGCATCAAAGGGAATTAAGGTAGTAAAGAATTTCCAAAAGAGAACAAAGTAGACTCTTTTCAAACCAAAGCTTATCATTTAGAATCATCAAAAACTTTTTCAAGTTGAGACTCAAGCAACAAAGATTAAGCTATACCTAATCGCCCTAACTCACACATGCAAATATCCAACGGAAATACATCTACTCAATTATCCAAATGACAAGAAAGGGAATCCACATTAAAAATCATCGAGATTCTTTCCTTGGACAAGAAAATCATTTTTAGTGCTTTTATTCAATAACTTGAGACTTTTTTTTGGATTTTCTAAACTTTTTTGGATTTTTTTTATGATTATTTAACAAAAATTTGAAAGAAAAGATAAATAAAAGAAATGAATAAAGAAAATATTTTTGGATTTGAATTTTATAAAGAAAAAGAAAATAAACTCCCCCAAGCTAGCGAAAGCTATTCCCCCAAGCTAGAATTAAGCATTGTCCTCAATGCTTGGAACAAATACTCAAGGGAAGGGGGGGGGGGGGGGGGGGGGAAGAAAACACGCATTCAACACAATATACATTTTTCCGCAAATCACAACACATTAGAGAAAGAGAAATGGAGGCAACCGAATCAACATTTTCAACCATCCAACCTCATGCCTCATCAATTCACATGCTCAATCAATCCATGGAGTAATAAAAAGAGGAGGAGGAAGGACACTACCGGATAGTAGGTGGGTGTAAATACCCGCAAATGATCCAATTTCTCCATTTGTAGTAACTTTCTCCAACATCGTGCTTTGCTTTCCTTATGCTATCGAGAATGAGCGCCTATTCCACTTAAGTACCTAAAACAAGAATTGAAAAGAAACATAAGTAGGAGCAAAAATAAAGAAAATGAAAGCAATAAAGCACGGGTTACTTCCCGAGAAAGCCTTATTTAAGGTCCTAAGCATGACCGTTCTAGTAAATACCAAGTCAATGATCTCAAGAGTTTATCATATGCACTAGCACACATTTCATTGGATAAATCATATGCAAATCTCAAGTGAAAAGCATGCATAGAGTATGATAAAACTCGATGCCAATAAGGAGAAGGATGCCTAAAAGAAGAAGGATCAAAAGTAAAAATAAGAAAATAAGAAAAAGAAGAATCAAAATAAGGAAATGAAAAAGAAATATGCAAACTCTCCTCAAGAAAATATTTTTGGTTGGCAAAATTACTTTCACCCTCAATTAGAATCGATTTGAGCAATTGAAAACAAAATGGAGCAAAAAGCTCTTCCTCACCATCATCGAGGCACTCACTCAAGGAGGAATGAGTATGAATATAATCCCCAATACTCAATTCCTCAATATCATGCGTCATAGGTGGCAAATTAGTCTCAAAATCATCTCTTTCCCATGAAGCATCTCGAATGGATTCATTTAAAAGGTTAGAGACTTCTCCCATGCGTTTTACAAAAGTTTGGGAAGCAACCTCGAAATCTCTAATAAAAGAATCCCTTTTAAGGTTTTCTTCACAATCCAAATGAGTTATGAAAAGGCGAAACTCGGACAAAGAAATGACCGACTCGGATTGCAAAGCATTAAGAAATTCATTGTGGAGAAGCTCATGGTGGAGAGACGTAAAATCATCAAGTGTACACGATTCATCATTTTGAGGGATAGAGATAGTTGTCATTTTTTAAGGAATTTTCAAAATAGAACGAACAAAACAAATGACTATGCACAAAGACCTAAACTTATCTAACTAACACAAACTAATGCAAACCGAAGTCCCCGGCAACGACACCATTTTGCCATTTCCTTATATTTGTTGATTGGTTTTTGGGACTAAATCTGTAATCAATTATTTATAAACCTAAAGTTAGTTTTATGTTTTCCGCTGCAAAATTCTGAATAAGCCGTTACGTTTTCACACGGGCGATAATGCCTTGATAATTCTCTACGTTTTATATTAAAAGGTTATTTTAGAAATGGAGAATTGCCGGGGTGTTACATCTCCAAGCACACAGGTATGTACGTACCTTGTGTAAACAAACTGCGAGACTACTTTAATAATTCAGAAGTCGTCTACAGAGAATTCTCCGCCTAAAACAACCAATAAAGATTCCCAATCAACTTCTAATAATTCACAGCCATAATCAAGCATTCTAAATACGTCCTAAACATATTTAGAACATTTCCCAACATCAAAACTTAACTACTAAACCTCCTAGCATAGTGATTTCTTCACTAATAATCACAATTTATCATGAACTCCAATTTAAGATGCCCTTTGCAAATTTCTAGCAATATAAGGTGACTTAAAACTACTCCAAACTATATTCAACATGGTTAAAATCATAAAAATCATAACTTTAATAATTCATAAACATCCTACCATGATTTAAAATCATTAAAACCTTAAAAATTCATACTTTAATAATTAAGATCCTTATTTCAATTCAATTACATAATCTGAAAATTAAATTATTAATTAAGCAAATATTAAAATCTGAAATTCGTAACTAAATCATAAAATCATAAATTTATTCAATCAAAACATAAATTAAATTGCTAAAGTATAATTAAAACATTTAATTACTCAGGGTTTAAGAAATAACCAAAAAGGAGAGAAAGAGGAGGTTGGCTGGTGGCGGACCACGCGACAGCGAGCACGGAAGTTGCAGAGTGGTGGTTGCACTGGTGGGCGGTGTGCGTTGGTGGTGATAGCACGCAAAGAAGAAAGGGAAGAGAGGGAGGGGAGCCGGCTGGGCAAGGCAACAGCCGCAATGCAAGTGGTGTAGCGCGGGGTGGTCTCGACTAGGCGGCGGACTGCGCAGATGGCGGTTGTGGCTCGGTGGTGGCTGCCGAGTAAATAGAACAGCCAAGTAAAAACACGGTGAGGAGGAGCGAACCACAAGAAAAAGAAAAACTAAAGAGAAGAGGGAGGAGGAGAGAGTACCGGAAGAGGGGGAGCACGTCGACGGTGGTCGACGACGGCGTCTAGGCGGCATCAAGGGCGACAGAGAGCAGCAAGGACGACAGAGGGTTGAGGGTGTTCACGTGAATAGTGATGGAGAAGAGGGTTTGCTGTGATTTTTTGTTTCACGTGAAATAGAAAAGAGAGGATTGAGTTTTGGGCTTTGCCAAATGGGCTAGGATTAGAATTGAGTTTGTTTGAATCAAAAAATGGTTAGGATTATTTTCTAAATTCAATTGTGTTTTCATAATCCAAATTCTTTTCGACATAGAATTCTAAAATTATTTTAGATTGCATAAATCGTTAAAATATTTCAAACGTAATAAAATAAATATACGTTAATTATATATTTATTTCTAAAATTCGTGAATTCTATTTAAATATAATTAACTATACGTAAAAATATATTAATAAAATTTATAAAATTACAGGGGATTACAATCTACCCCTCTTAAAAGAAGTTTCGTCCCGAAACTTGACACGAAAATTCACACCTTTTTCAAAAGTTTTCAAATTATTCTTACTGGAGGAATACTTGTGCTCCTCATGTGCACATTTTGCGAGCTTAAAGTTGCTTGTGTTACTAATGAACACCTTTTTCTTATGCGGAGAATCTATGTACTTTGCACCCACATGCATAAGTTGCTAAAAATGAGCATAAAATGCATTAAAATTGCTATAAAAATAGGTAAAAAGCGCGAATTTCTATCGCATTCTACCCCCCTTAAAGAAAATGAGTTACGCCCTTGTAACTCATCTTAGGGAATAACTTTGGATATTTATCTTTCAACGAATTCTGTCTCCAATACAATATTTTCACGAAACTCGTTCTAGCAAGTGGGATTTTTACAGTTCTTTCCATACCAAGCCTCAAAAGGTGTCATCTTAATGCTCGCATAGTAACTATTGTTGTAAGAAAATTCCATAAAATCTAGGTGGTCTTCCCAATTACCCTTAAAGTCAATAACACATGCTCTCAACATATATTCCGTTAGTAATATCAATTTGTCTATCGGTTGTAGGGTGGAAAGCAATACCCATTAACAATGTCGTTACCAAGATTTCCTGCACCTTTTTGCCAAAATTTCAGACTTTTGTGCTAGGTAAGGATCTTACATGTTTCCCTATAAAGGTAATGTCTCCAAATGTTCGCAGATAACACAATAGCAGCTAGCTTTCGGTCATGAGTAGGTTAATTAGCCTCGTAAGGTTTCAACTGACGCGACAACGAGTGCGGAGGTCACATGCTCCTTTAAAATCTGGAAACCTTCCTCACATTTCTCACTCCACTTGAATTTCGATTCCTTTTTCAACAAGTTGGTCATTGGTTTTGCTTTCTTCCAAAAGTCTGTCACAACCTCCTATAATGGTCATCTGGGCCTAGATAACTTCAGATATCAGAAGAGTTCTTTGGGGTAGGTCACTCACTCACAACTTGAATCTTAGCAGGATCTACAGAAATTCCTTCTGCTCACTTTTCCTTTTTACCGAACCTCATCACGCCATTCATGGGTGCATAAATTTTGGGCTTAACTCTTATCTCTTTCACCAATTCTTATAATTCCTCCCATCTTTTCAAGACATAAAATGATTTCTAACGATCTTGGACCACTCGAATCTTCTCTTAAATTTATTCCTTTACGTAACGTAGTTTTCAATCAATTTAGTCCTTCACTTTTCCGTCGGTGTCACTTATACACACATGACTTCAAGATTTGTATACTTCATCTAATAAAACTAGATTATTTCTAAGCGTCTCCAAATAATCCTCAAGTGTTTGTCATGCTCTTTCTCATTCCTTGAATAAATCAGGATATTGTCAATGACATAATAACGAACTTAATTCGGAATTCGTGGAAAATCTTATTCATCAAATCCATAATTATGGCAGGTGCATTGGTTAACCCAAAAGACATTACTCTAAACCCATAATGACAATAACGAGTCCTAATGAGGTCTTAGGCCCTTATCAGGTATTCTCAATTGGTGGTACTTCAAACACAAATCAGTCTTCGAGAACACACTCGCCCAATTCAATTGGTCCAATATGTAATCTATCCTAGGAAAAGGATACTTGTTCTTGATGGTGTTTAGTTCCCTAAAATCGATGCATAATTCCATACTCTTATCTTTCTCCTTAACAAACAACACAGGAGCTCCCCACGGTGATGCACTAGGCCTAATATACCCCTTAACGAAACAACTCTTGCAATTGCGTCTTAATTCACTCATTTCAGGAGGTGCCATGCTATAAGGTGCCTTGGACATAGGTGTCGTTTTAGGATTTAACTCTATAATGAACTTAAAGGCTCTAGCAGGTGACATACTTGCAATTTCACTCGTAGACACATTAATGAATCCAATCACAATGGGAACATCCTCGATTTTCACTCCAACTTCTTTACCCACCTCTAACACACTACAGAAAAAAATAGTTCACACTCTCTATTCATCAATTTCCTCACTTGCATTACAGAAATAACTAATGGTTCTTGGACTTCTCAAAACGTCTACATGAGGTCAACTTTCCAATAGGGTTCCTTAAACTTACTTTCTGAATTTCACATTCTACCTTAGCCTTGTACAAGCTTAGCCAATCCATTCCTAGAATTACATTTAGGTTTCCCAGATTAAACTCTATCAAATCAGAAGGAAAATGCAATATTTTATCTTCAAAGGCAAGTTCTTAAATAATCTTATACACCTTATGGTTACACCAGTAGGCACAATAACAGGTAAATCAATCATTCAAAATATACTAACTTCAGACTCTTAATAACAGATGACAAAACGAAAGAATAAGTTGCTTTCGAATCAAATAATGTTTTAACTAGCACGAAGTTAATAGAAAAAGTACCATGAACTACGTCTGCAGAATTTTCAGTTTCATTTCTACTCATCACGAACAGTTTGCCCGGAGCCTTATTCTGGTTGTTGTTCTCATTGGCAGACTTATTGTGGTTTCCCTGGGTATTTTGCGACCCTATAGGCTTCGAACTCTGATTTCCGGATTGGTTAAACCCTGGTTTCCCTTGGTTACCACTCTCACTACCATTCTGCTCCTTCTTCTGCTTAGTGAAGCACTCAAACTCCATATGCCCCCTTTTCTGACAATAGTTGCAGGTCACTAATACTCCCTTGCAGCTTCTACCAGGATGGTTGTTACTGCACATCTTACAGTGATACACTCTCTCGGATTGACTCCTATTGTTGTGCCCCTGATGAAGGAAATAATGCCCTTGGTCCAAGTATGCATTTAATGGTAAGTCTAATAAACGCGGTTCAGTATTAATTATACAAGTTAATAATTCAGTGAGATCAAGTGAACTGTATGCCTAGCTAGAGGCCGCTTCAGTTCAAGTGGATTAATGATATTAATCCACAGCTTACTCTTGACTGAACCCGTAGGGTCACACAAATAGTACGTAAACGGATCAAGTATTTAATGGCATTAAATACTCTATCTATGAATATTCGGAATCAACGGATCTTGGTTTCAGTGGGAGCTGAGATTGTCAAAGGAAAATAAATGAATACTCCGGAAACGATGATATTGCCGGAAACGGAAATATGGATCGTATCGGAAATATAAATATTATCCAAGTCGTAGATGTTGCCGGAAACGGAAACATGGTATGTATCGGAAAATATTATCGGAAATGGAAATATTGCCGGAATATGAAATATTGCCGGAAACGGAAATATTGTCGGAATCGGAAAATAATTCTTGAAACGGAAATATTAAATATTTGTTCGAAACGGAAATTAATTCCGGAATCGGAAATGTTAAATATTGTTCGTATCGGAAATGAATTCCGGAATCGGGAAATTAATTGGAAGCGCGTCGTACGAATTAGCATCGGACGAGCTTGTTAGAAGAAGGCCCAACACGAAGCCAGGCCCACGTCCAGCAAGGCAGCGCGCCACACGAACAGCCAAACCACGCCAGGCCCAGCGCAAGGCCAGGCCCAACAAGTCGTGGTTGCGCGCGCAGCTGCGAGCAGTGGCCTGCGAGCATTGCTGCTGCACTCGCGTGGGCTTGTAGCTCGCGTGGGCCGAGCGGCCGTGTGGGCTGTGCGCGGGCATGGCCTGCACGCTTGCGGGTCATGCTCGTGTAGTGTTTGTGCTTCCATACGAAAACTAAAACGTATAGGATTCGTTTGATGATTAAATTCCTAATCCTAAAAGATAAATTAATTAAATAAGAGTTCTGAGAGGATTCTAACTTAATTAATTCGTATCCTAGTAGGATTCGATTGCTTATTCCATAGCCTATTAAATATGAGATTAAGGCTCATAATTTATAACGAGTTTGAAGTATTCAAAGGTAAGAATTTTGAGCAAAAATTCAGTCATACACTTTTCCCATAATAGCCGAATATATTAGTACCTTAAGGGCGATTCTAGTTAGTCAATCTTAAGGCCGATCCGGACGTGCTGTGGACTTTTTACGGAGGGACGACACTTGGAGTCCTAAAGACTTGTTCTTGTTCGGTTCGGGCGCAGCAAGGGAGGGCACGCTACAAAGAGTATGCATCCTAATTATGCTAATTGTTATGTGGCAATTAATTTGGAATCCTGGCATTTATGGTTTTTCCGCATGATTTATTCGTTTATGTGTATCATAACCTAACACCTGATTGTTTCTTCCTCGAAAATTTCCATTTCCATTCCCATTCCTATTCTCAGTCATATTCCTCTTGAAATTCCCTTGGTTTTCCCGGGCATTAAACTCTTTTCTTTTCTCCCCAACAATATTTTTCTTGTCCCTTCTGGACTGCAAACCATGAATATGAGCGGTTCTCTCATACACATTATCTAAAGGTGTAAAGGTTTCCCCACCTAATCCCAACTGGATCTCATCGGTCAACCCTTGCTCAAACCTCTGAGCCTTTATCTCCTCTATGGCTACAACCTTAGGTGCAAACATCGACGGCGCTATAAATTTGCTATAATATTCAGCGATGGTCATACTCCCCATCCCAAGGTTTATGAATTCCTGCGCTTTTTTTCACATAAAAGGAGGATAAAACCTTTTCCTTAGGGCAGTAACAAACGAATCTCAATTGAATCCCTCAACAGCGCTAAGTCTAGCCCCATTTTCTCTCAACCATAAATCAGCTTCATCTTTCAAGTACAGTACAACTTGACCCACTCTCATGTTCTCAAGACAGTTCACAGCCCCAAACAGTTTCTCAAACTCTCTAACCCAGTTCTCTAAAAAGGTAAGATCAGTTTTCCCCTTAAAGTATGGTGACTTAACTTTGGCTAGTCTCTCAAACATGTCCCCAGCAGAATCGGGACGCTCAGTTCTCTCTTGGGTCAGCTTTTCCGCCAAGAGGCGAATAGCAACAACTAAGTCATTATTGTTGGCCATTCTATAACACGACCTGAGATTAATATATTCTACTTTAGGTTGGAAATATAACTCATATGTATGCTCTAAAGGAAAAGATTTGATCATAGAGATCACATAAACAAACACTTATTCAAGAAAGTACAACAATATTAGAGTAATCATCATCACTCATCCATAAAGAATATCCACATTCCGCACATAAGGCATAATATTTTGAATCATATTGGTCATAAGGGTCTAGATTGCCCCTCATTTCCTTTATGCACTCAAATCACTTACTATTTTTGTGGCAATTAAATTGATCCACAATTTACATTGAGTATGTAAACAATAAAAGAATTAATCCCTTGCGTGCTACTTAGAACTTGGAGTATCATGGAATTCTCAAAACGAAAAGAATACTTTAACTTTTATTACTAACTCTATAAAGGTTTATTAGATCCTCGAAAAGAATAAAGAACAACTCAAACTTCTATTGCTTTAACTTTAAACTGTTGTAGCTTTGCTACTTATTCTCCAAAACATAAAAGAACTAACTAACTATTACAACTTCAAATGTTTAAGGCATCTTGCCTATCTGTTCTTTCCTTGAAAACTTTATTTCAGTATTCATCGAACTCTTCCTCCGGGTGTGAGTCTTCTTCCATGCCTTCATCTCGATGAGGCTCACTTGTCATTTCACATCAGCTTCAGGCTCCACATCTGAATCACTAGAGATCTCAATGGTAGGCTCATGAGCCCCTGGGTTAGGGTTCCTGCCTCAACCCCTACATTCTCATCCTCAACGACTACATCATTTCCTTCTAGATCGTTATTTACACCAACTCCCATAGGTTCCTCTATAACTGCATCCCAAACATGACTCCCTATGTCTTTACCCTCCTTGAAACCACTTTCTACTGCCTCAATAATGATGGTCATAATCCCTGAGTCGTATCTCCACCTACCATCCCTAGTCTCATACTTAGTCAACTTTGGTGTTTCATCATCAGAATGCATGTTTTTAAACCTATCTTTGAGTTCTAGGTATGGAATTTTGTTATGTAAGCAATGAACAATGGTGGATGCTATGGTATCTCTCTTATTAAGATGGGTTGGTCTTGTATCCTAGTAAAATACTCCCAATCAAACACAACTTCCTTTACAAATAGACGAGGAGTCTCTTCGTCAATATTCTCAAGGGATCCTATGTTGGTGTACATGGATAGAAACATTTTATTCCTGAAAGAAAAATAACTTAAGGTCTCACTAACGATTTCTCAACCAAACCATAATCAAAGTTCAACAAAGCAATAAGTTTGGTGGAATCAAACAATTTCTCTTATGCACATTTAAATGCAACAGATAAACATTTAACACTTGCACATAGCAATAACTTCCTATGCTAGAATTAACTAGCTACTAATGCACGTATAATTCTATCCTATATGCCCTTTCTATACTACCCATCTCACATACTATAATTAGAATAAGCTAAAGCATTGAAATAATTTAAATAATAAAATAAACGAGAATAATAGTAAAATAAAAGAAGAAAATAGAAAATAAATAAATAAATAAAAATTTGAAGTTTTTCGTTGTTGTAAATGTTGTAAACATTCCATTTTATTTTTATTCTTAAATTTCGAATAAATTTAAAATAAATTCGAAAAAGAAGTTATTAATTCGAACAAAAGAATTTAAATTTCCTAAAAAAATTTCATACCCTTAATTCAAAAAAAAATAAAAAAAATATGAACACCCTTTTTTTAAAAAAAAAAATTAATTTGAATAAACAAGTTAATTTCGAACTTAAATAAGAAATATTAATATACTTTCAAACAAAATAAAATGAATTTGGTCCCCAAAAAAAAGTACGCATTTTTTAATGATATAATAAGTAGGAACTCAATTCTAGGAAATTCGTTTTAGGAAACTAGCTAGTTTAGGCGCCTAAAAATTATTGAAGTAAAATCATAAGCTTCTAGATACCACTTTGTAACACCCCGACAACTCTCTCTTTTCTAAAATAACCTTTTAAAATAAAACGTAGAAATCATCAAGGCATTATCGCCTGTGTGAAAACGTAACGGCTTATTCAGAATTTTGCAGCGGAAAACATAAAACTAACTTTAGGTTTATAAATAATCGATTACAGATTTAATCCCAAAAACCAATCAACGAAATTAAGGAAATGTAAATAGTGCGACAAGTTTAAAGTCCTATTTAACAAAACTCAAATCACATAGCAAGACAAAATAAGTATAAGCTCTCTAATCCCGATCCCAATGATGCATCATCTTCAAACCTGTAGATGGGCAACGCTTATTGATCCTTAGAGACTGCTCACCAAAAATGGGTAATCACAGGATCAATAAGGCATAGCCATGATCAACACACACAAACAAAGCACGTAATCAGCAAAGCTGAGTACTACATACTAAAACAATAATAATTCTAACATGATTCTATTAAACGAACAACCCTAACATGATACTAATGAACATAAGCAAGGATAACCAAAACATATTGACTTGAAGACTATATTTGACTGAACTAGACCTTTGTATCATTAACATTATTTTAATTGAAATAGTCAATGGACGGAGTTGTGTACTAGAAGCCTTTACTAAAGAAGACGAGGTACGGGCGCGACTCCGTAACCCCAATGACCTGCGATATCGAGGAACTTTTGACTAAAATAGAACCGATGATCAATCCGGCCCAGAAAAAGCCATAGGCGACCTATGACCCCAACTCCTGATTGTCCGTCACTTCAGACGTGCACAGTCTAAAGCTATTGCTACTCAGTTTCACTTTACATGATTTACAAATTAAAACTCTGTTATGACTCAACAATCACATAAGTCATACAATCAACAATTATTCTCAACTGTCTTTATCTTGGAATTAAGTAAGTGATCACAGAGGTATCAATCAAGACTTATTCCAATTAATTCAACCTTTCCTTTAATACTAAACAACCCCTCTATATGGGTATAAGGTTTCAACTTACTAAACAAGGTCCTCGGCCCTCATAAAGTAGTGAAAAGCTAAAAGGGAACAACGATCAATCGATCTGAATCAATATATATATATATATATATATATATATATATATATATATATATATATATATATATATATATATATATATATATATATATATATATAAAATAATCTAGTGTTCCCAACTAACATATTTGTATCAATCATCCATACTAACATGTTATAATTCTCATAACGAAATATATGTTCAACATGTCCATCCAACAATATTAAACATGTAATTTCAACATAACCAAGTTCATCAACAATTTCTGTAATCCCCCGTAATTTTATACATTTTATTTATATATTTTAACGTATATTAATATATTTAAATATAATTTGAGGATTTTAGAAATGCACATGTAATTAAAATATAATGATTTTGTTACATTTTGAATGTTTTAATGATTTATGAAATCAAAATTTAATTTTGAATTTTACATTAAAACGGAATTCGGATTTTGAAACCACGTTCGGTTGAAAGTAGAAAACAATACCAATTTGGATTCATCAACCTAAATCCTACTCCTAGCCCAATTGGGCAAAGCCTAAACCAATAAACCCAACACAATACTCCCTTCCCCTTTTCCTAATTCACGTAAAACACCAAAAACCTTTTCCTTCCCTCTGTTTCACGTACAATAAGCAATCCTCAGCCGTTTCTCTCTCTCCTTCCTTCACGCCATCCTGCCCAGCCGCCGGACCACCAATTCGTCGCCGCCGGTAAGCTTCCTCCTCATCTCCTCCGTCGTTCTCCTTCTTTCTTTCTTTCTCTTTCGTTCTCCTTTTGCGTGACTCTCTTTCTCACTCGTTGTTTTGTTGCCCGAGCCAACAGCCACGTCGCTGACCACCAGCTCTCACCACCACCTTGCTCGCGCAGCCCCCGCGTCGCCGCCCAGCCTGCGCCGCCGCTGCCGTGCCCCTGCTCGCCGGCAGTCTCTCTCCTCCTCTCCTTATTCTTGGTTATTTCTTAAACCCTAAGTAACTAATTATTTTAATTAAAGTTTGTTAATTTAAATGATGTTCTTGAATCAAATTTATAATTTTTATTGTTGAATATGATTTTCAGATTTGGGTTTTGTTATTATAAACCAATTAATTTCAGTTTTGGTTAATTAAAAATCAAGTTAGGGCTTATTCATGATTTAATAATTTGAATTATGTTTTCTTGAATTAAAGTTATGGGTTTTGTGATTTAAATTAGGAAAAATTAACATTAATAATCTCAACTATGGGTGGTCTTCCAATATTAATCCCAATTATTGATTATTCCAGATTAATCCTAAATATATGATTTGTCTTCCATAAACAGTCTAGGTTAACCGGTTACCTTTAAAACTGGTCACCTACAAATTTTCCCTCCTTCCTTCATACCCCTCTCTCTCTCCTCTGTCATTTATGTTTTTTTACGTTCTCTGTACTTCCTCACTCAATAACTCCATGGTCCTCCCATGAATGAAATTCTTCTCTGCCATTGTCCTCATCATCCCATGAATGAAATTCTTCTCTGCCATTATCCTCATCATCGTACTATTCTTTGTAAGTTATTGAACCTTGAGTCAATTTCTCTCTTCACTTTTGAATATCTAGTCAATTTATGATTCTTCCCTTCTTGCAGGAAGATTTTGTCGCACATAAATAAAGGATTTTCCATCTGTGTCGTCACCTTCAACCACATCTCCTGCAATGATGGTAAGTGTATTAATGGTAATTGTGGTTGGTTAAGCATAATTGAAGAAATTAAGAAAAATATTGGAATTTTTTGTGAGTTTAATTCAGTCTTGTAATGAAAGTTCGAATCTTTGTGATTGAATTTTTGAGAAATGTGAATTGTGATTATGAATTGTTATGTTTCATAGATAATTGTTTGGAAATATTAACATTGAAAATCTGACCTAAATTTTAATTTTTAATTAATTGACATTGTTGTGGGTGATAAGTTTTCCTAATATTTTAGTCATTTTTGTTAATCTATGAATAAACTACTCAACATACAGGGGGCTGGAAAATTATTCACTTTGAAAATTTGGCATTCGGGTTCTTTTAAGAAGAAGGGTTCTATGTTGGAATTTGTAGGAGGGGGGTATAAGACATTTGAAGTAGATACTGATGAAATGTGTTGGTGGTACTTGGTGGAGTTAGTGGAAAAGTGTGGTAAGGTATTGAAGGAGGCCGATCACGTATATTACATGGAACCTCGTGCCACGACCTATGAAAAGGGACTGAAGAGGGTGTTCACAGATGCTGATTGTAGGGTATTGATGGAGTATGCAAAAGATATGAGGTGTATAGATTGTTATGTGGTGCCTAGTGTTGAAGTACCTAGGTTTTTACAGTTACTTGTAGTTGGGGTCCAACCAACTCCTCCTCCTCCCGAAGCAGTAAAGAAATTGACTCCTAAACGAGCCCTGCCAAAAAGTACCAATATAAAAGCCCCTCCCTCCACAACTCAACTTTCACAAAGTAATACCCAAAATCCTAAAACAACAACCTATTCTCCTTCTCCTCACAAACTCTTTCACTCCCCTTATCCCATTGTACAAGACGTTTACAGCAGCTCTGGTGCCACACACTTGGATGAGTTTTTTGCATTTGAAACTTTTGCTGATTATGAAGCCTTGAATTATGATGAAGAAGGGGAAGAGTTGAATCTGGTTGGTACAGAACAACAACAGCAAGAAAATACAGCTTATGAACCTGACAATGAATATGATGCTGATGAAGAGTATTATGTAGATGACTGCACAGATGACGATATTGGTGATGAGTTAGAAGACAATGGCGAGATTCATACAAATGCATTGGTGTATGAAGAGATTGAGGAGGTGTTGGTTGAAGATGTCATACATTCAGATGGGGATACAGATGATGATGAGTTTAAAGATGCACAAAAGAGTCTTCGGTCTTGGAATGCTGATGCTTTGAAGATAGCTAGGCAACTTCAAAATGATGCTGATGATGGGAAGCTTTTAGGCCAAGATGCACAACCACAACCACAACAACAAGGTACGATACACCAATCTGATGATTTCTGTAGTGAGTACGAGGAAAGTGAGGATGAAATTCATACACCGGGAGAGAGTGAGGATGATGATTTCTATGGTAAAAAGAGGAGATCTAAGACAGTTGTGGTGAATGCTAGCACTGATTTTAGTAAGTTGAGGTGGACGGTTGGTATTAGATTTCCCAATAGAGTTGAATTTAGGGATTGTGTAGCTAGATATGCTATAGCACAAGGTAGGAATCTGACTTTTTCCGTTAGTGATAAAAATAGACAACAACGGTTAGGTGTGAGGTGCGTTCCTGGTTGTCCATTTAGAATGTATGCTAGTTGGGATAGTTCAAGGGCATGTTTTGTGGTGAAATCTGTTGATCACCAACACACTTGCACTAGAAACATGAAGGCAAATAGACAGTTGAAGACTACTTGGCTAGTTAAACAATTTCTGGAAATCTTTAAGTCTCGACCTCACTGGCCTGCTGCTGAGATATGTGAAACAGTAAGGAGAGCATACAAAGTTCTTATATCCTATGGTTTTGCTTACAAGGTTAAGTACCATGCTCACAGAATGCTTCATGGCTCAATGAAGGAGCATTACACCAAGGTGGGGAGGTACTTAGAAGCTCTTAAACAGTCTAGTCCTAATAGTTACTTCAAGCTGGAAACCGATCCTAAAACAAACCCACCTACATTCCAGAGGTTGTTTTGTTGTTTTGATGTTTTGAAACAAGGGTGGAGTAATTGTAGGAAGGTTCTTTGTGTGGATGGTTGCTTTTTGAAGACATTTTTGGGGGGAATGCTTCTGTCTGCAGTTGGTCGGGATGCGAACGAGCAAATGTACCCATTGGCTTGGGCTGTTGTAGAGGGTGAGAATAATGAATCTTGGAAATGGTTTATTAGTCATTTGAAGATAGCGTTAGGAGAAAATGATGGGGTGGGATGGACAATAATCTCGGATGAACATCAGGTACGAGACATTTGTTTTTTCTTCTCTTTTGTTTTACTTTCTACCCTTCATTTTATGTACTTACTTTCTACTTATATCAATAATTTAGCTTGATTATTTCAGAATATTTGGGGTCTGTAACTATGTGCTGTGTGGTTATAGGTTGTAGTTGGTTTAAAGCTTGGTCAATTGGTGTTACTGGTCTGCAATCACTCTACTGATTTTCTCTATATTGGTGTATCGTGACTGCATTGTCCTGTCATTTCTTTGTTTTCTCACTCACATTTTCAGGCAACTCTTATGTTTGATTTTGTGCCAATGATTTTTTCAGATATTAATACTTTGTATCTGACTTATTAACTACTAACTAATTGATGGTGTGACTTCTAACTGCTGCTAACTGCTTGCTGGCCTTTTATGCTTCTGATATGCTTCTATTTTTCCTAAATATTCTTCATTATTAAATGATATGCTTCTGTTTTCCTTTTATTTTTCCTACATATCCACTACTAAATGATATGTTTCTGTTTTATTTTTCCTAAATATCCTAATTATATATTTTTCAGGGGATTTTGAATGCAGTTGCAGAAGAGTTGCCCGAAGCAGAGCACCGACATTGTGCGCGACATATCTTTGCAAATTGGCATAAGAACTTCAAGGGAGATGAAATGAAGCTATTGTTCTGGAAATGTGCAAAGGCATACAATAAAGCTGACTATAATGATGCAATTGAAGAAATGGAGCAAGTTGATCCAGGAGCAGTCGTGTCGTTCAACTCGTACCAACCCAAACTATTCTGCAGAGCCTTTGTCAAGACTGATACCAAGTGTGATGTTATACTAAGCAACATGGCTGAAACTTGGAATGGATATATCATTAAGGCCAGAAACAAGCATCTGATATACATGCTTGAAGACATTCGATCGGCTATAATGCAATGAATGGTTTTGAAGAGGATAGAAGGTGAAAAGAGTACATCAACCATTTGTCAAAGGGTTCAAAAGAAATTGGAGATTGAGAAAGATCATGCGGCCAATTGTATGGTTCTTCCCTCGGGCCCAAATTTATTCCAAGTGAGCTACTATATGGATACTTTGTGTGTCGATTTGGAAGCCAAAACTTGTACCTGTAGGAAGTGGGATTTGAGTGGTGTACCATGTCGTCATGCGGTGGCAGCCATATTTTATTTGCATAATAATGCTGAAGATTATGTTCATGATTGGTATAAGAAGAGCACATATTTGAACATATACAATGGAACAATTAGTCCATGTATCGGAGAAAGACATTGGCCAAACGTTGAGTTGCCTCTTGATCCACCGCCAATCAAAATTGGGCCTGGGAGACCGAGGAGGAATAGAAGAAGGGGGCCTCATGAAGATCCTAAAAAATCTGGAAGGTTAACAAAGCATGGTGTGCAAATGACTTGTAGTGTTTGCAAGTCGGTGAACCACAACAAGAGGAGGTGTCCTGATAAGGATAAGGTCGTTGAACCCTCTGTGAAAAGACCGAGAGGCAGACCGAAGAAGCACGGGGAAGCAAGCAGTAACACAATAACTATGCAACCACTAGAAGCAACTAGTATAACAACAGCAGCTACAAGAGAGACAACTACAACTACAAGAACAACTACTATATCTCATCATGACGCGACTGCGGAACCAACAAGAACAGGTAGAGGAGGGAGGGTTATTAGAGGTGGAAGAGGCAGTAGGGGAGGAAGAGGAAGAGGTAGCAGGGGAGGAAGTAGAGGAGGAAGAGGCAACAGGGGAGGAAGAGGAATTGGTGTTGGAGTGATCGTTGACAATAATGGAAATTCTTTCATCAATGGTGTCAATGGCTGCTCCCAAACCTCTTTTGTTGCAACAACACCACCATTGTGAAGAACTGCTCATGTTCACTTTTGCAATCTAGTCGTATCTTAACTTTAGCTAGTCGTATTTTGACTTTAGCTAATCGTATCTTTTGTAAGTTAGTCGTACATTGACCTTATTGATCTTTTGTTTAAGGATGATGGTATTTTGGGTAAACTTTGATGATTGTAAAAGTTAATGATGACGTGTCTTTGGCGTATTTTCTGGCGTATCTTTTGTCGTACTTTAATGCATGTTATTTATTTATTTTGGAGGATCACATGCTGCTTTTTCAGGTTGTTTGTGTCTACTGCTGTGTCCTTATGTTGTTGTTTCAGGTGTGGGTGTGTGCTTTCTGGCGCCGTTGTGTCTTCTCTGTTGTTGTTGTGCTTTCAGGACTTTATGTTGTTGTTGTATATGTTGTTAGCTATCAGGTCTTCTGATGTTGTGTTATCTTGTTATCTGTGTTGTCACATGGAATATGCATGGTCTGTTGGTCAACATCAGGTGCCATTTTAAGACTTGTTTGGGATGGGACTTTGATTTTTGGCAGTGTTAATATGCTTAATCCTGTAGATGGAGTGTATGTTTCATTTCTGTTTAAGGACTAACAGTTGTTCTGTTGAAAGCTTTTACCTAGAAGAGACTACATCAGGAAGTACTTCCTAGTTCTGTTGGATTCATTGTCAAATAAAGTCTGCATTCACTGGTGAAGAAGTCTGTATTCATCTTGTGAGCTTGCTGGATACTTGATCAATGGGCACGAATTGGCAGCTTGACTATTTGAATAATCATTGTCTTGTCTTGTATTTATGTGGGTTAAAAACTGACATCTTGATCATATCATCAATGAAATTACAGACTTGAAATGGTGATTTTTATGGAGCTGAATCTGATGGTCCAACAGAACCAACAACCGGAGAAGGGTAGATAGCATGAACTCGTAAGGCTGATAATTTGATGATCTGTCTAATATCTTGGAGTTGCTTCTTTTTAGATGGTTTTACTCTATTTTTGGAGAAAAACAAGGACATCCAGTTAGACAAAGTGTGCTTGAAGATCTATGTCTTATTACAAGAGTTGGGCCTAATCGATTCTCATGGTTCCTTGTCAGTTCTTTACCATAGCTGCCTTTATTGTCTATAGATTTCCATACTTTCAGATTCCTATTCAATAACTCAAGAAGTCAAGAGTGCAAGAAATTTATAATATAGATATAAATATATCTAATACAACCACTGGCTCTTGGATATGATCATCAGCCAAAGATGTTCCCCATCATAGTCCTGAAGCATAACTGAATTTGAGAATCATCATCATGGCTAGCCATTGACCTATTCTCTGAACTTTTAGAATAATCAGGATAACATCACCAAACAAAAGATCAGACCTGGTTTTGCTGCCCGTTGGCCGTCATTCCAGTACATGGTTTGTTAATAGATTATGGTATCATTAGTTAGCATATAATTTTGATCAGTTGAGTTACCATATATCAGCATACATTTTAAGAATGGACCAAAAACCTTAGTAAAACATTCAAAATTATCCACCTAATACCAAATGTTCTGACATCTTATTACAAATGATGAATGATCAAAGGAATGATCAGATCATGATTGAGTGGAATTGTGAGTAACAAAGTATGAGTGTAAATATTCCAAGTAAAAGGAATTAGGTTTCTGACATTATATTCCATTGGCAAGCCAACCATGCCCATAAGTTTGGACAATTAAACTATACTACTGTCTATAACTATTAGGACTCAACATACATATGTAAGCTTTAATTCTGAAAAAATATTTTAATTCATTGAAACCGATCTTGTTCAATACAATCAGGTACTCCGTACTAGTTAAGATTATAACCCATCAACTAACTTCACGACCACTACTTTCCGTACATTACAAACATTACAACTGCAAAAAAGAACCATGACACAATCAGACCTAAAACAACTAGTCTCTCTCCTTTAGCATGCCTACCAACATCAACCTTCAGTTCAATAACAATCTGCTCCAGAGCCTTTTTTTGTGACTTCAATTTTGCCACTTTCTCTTCCAATTCACTATTTTTAGGTGCAATTTGATCCCTCGCACGCTCCTCTATGAGCTCTTGTTCCCAGATGAAAAACCCACAATCCCGATTCTTCAGAAGCAAAATAAAAAGGAATTGTTAGCCCTAAAATTCAGAATTCATAATTAAATTGCTTTAAATAATTGAAATACTTACCGGCCAATATGAACAACCATAAAAGTAGCTTCCAACGTTTTCCCCACGTTTGGCTAGCCTTGCCTTAGCCGGGATGTTGTGGTGGCATTTTATGACGTTCCCAGATCGCTGACCTCTTGAATTTGATGAAGACCCAAAAGAGCTTAACTCCATACTTCAATGGAGATTGAGGCAGAAGATTGAAGGAGAAGACAGAAAAATAGAAAAGAAAGAGGAAGAGAAGAGCTTCAATGAAGTCCTTCGTTATTAATACAGTAATAAGGAAGAAGAAGAAGAAGATAGGGGGTGGGACCCACGCTTAATGAAGTTACCGGCAATACTGAGTTCTAAATTTACCAAGACTGTTTATAGAAGACAAATCATATATTTAGGATTAATCTGGAATAATCAATACTTGGGATTATTATTGGAAGACCACCCATAGTTGGGATTATTAATGTTAATTTTTCCTTTAAATTATAAATTTCAGATTATGCAAATTATATAATAAAGTTATTAATTTTCAGATTATTAAATTACTTTGAAATATTAATTTTGATTGTTTAAAGTATGAAATTCAAGGTTTTTATAATTGTAAATCATGGTAGGGCAAGTACGGATTATTAAATTTATTGTTTCGATGTGCTAGGAACATAGATTGGCCTTGGGGAAGTTTTTAAATGAGTTTATATTGCTGAAAACTTAAAGTACGATGTTTGCAAAAAGTTTTCAACGAATTTCAATCACTAGTTCAATAATTATTGTAATCCCCCGTAATTTTATAAATTTTATTAATATATTTTAACGTATAGTTAATTATATTTAAATAGAATTTACGAATTTTAGAAATAAATATATAATTAACGTATATTTACTTTATTACATTAGAAATATTTTAACGATTTATGCAATCTAAAATAATTTTTAGAATTCTATGTCGAAAAGAATTTTGATTATGAAAACACAACTGAATTTAGAAAACAATCCTAACCATTTTGGGATTCAAACAAATTCAATTCTAATCCTAGCCCAAGTTGACAAAGCCCAAAACAAGTAAACCCATAATTCCCTACCCATATTCTAATTCCACGTAAAACACCCAAACTCTCTCCTTCACTTCACGTGAAAACAACACAGCAAAACCCTCAACCTTGCTTCAACATCCACGTGAACTCTCAAGGCTCTCCTACGCCGCCGTCCAGCCATCCACGCCGGACCACCGTTACTGTAGCCCTCGCCACCACCCATCGTCGCCGGTAACCTCTTCTCTCCCCTCGTATTTCTTTCTTCCTCTCCCTCTTGCGTTTTTCTCTCTTTAATGCTTTGCTTGCCTATGTTGCTCGACAGCCACCACCCAGCGCGCGCCACCACCACCTGGTCGCTGCGGGTGTGCCTCCTTGTCGCGCCACCTTGCTGCACCTCACGTTAGCCCTCGTCGCGCCCTGCCAGCCAACTTGCTCTTCCTTTTCTTTCTTCTCCTTTGCGTGGTACCACCACCAACGCCGCCCACCAGTTCAACCACCACTCTACAACCTCCGTGCTCGCTGCCGCAAAGTCCACCGTCGGCCAGCCTCCTCCTCTTCCTCTCCTTTTTGGTTTACTCCTAACCCTAAGCTAATTTAATGTTTTAATTATGTTTAATTAATTTAATTTATGTTTTCTTGAATTAAATTTTATAGTTTTATGGTTTAATTATGAATTTCAGATTATATGTTTTGCATAATCAAATTATTAATTTTCAGATTATGTAAGTCCTGGTGAGGGGCAAACTGCAAGCAGAATTTATTGGTGTTTAGGCAATGCTGCATGGGTTCACAAGTTTAGTGGTGTTCCTGCTGAATATCTCAATCCATCCATCTCTGACCACTCTCCTCTGTTGATTAACTGTTTACCTGATAAAGCTGAAGGTGGTAGACCTTTCAGATTCTTGAATTACCTTAGTGAGCATAGTCAATTCTTACCTCTGGTGGAGGATGTTTGGAGCTCTACTGAAGTTAGGGGTTCCTACATGTACAAGCTATGGTACAAATTGAAGATAGTCAAGTCAAAACTGAAATGTTTGCATAGAGAGGAATTTGCTGGTGTGAAAGAGAGAGTTGGCAAGGCCAGAATTCATCTTGATAATGTGCAAAATGCTTTACAAACTGCCCCAACTGCTGATTTGTTTGAACAGGAAAAAGTTTGCATTGCAAATCTGAAGAAATGGCTCAGAGTGGATGAGATTGCTTTGAGACAGAAATCTAGGATTCAGTGGCTGCAAGTGGGTGATTCTAACCACCAGTTTTTCTTTTCTGCTATGAAGGAGAGAAACAGGCAGAACAAGATTTTAGTGCTTTATGATGAGAACAATAATAACCTGGTGGAGCCAGATGCAATTCAGGGTGAGATTGTAGGTTTCTACAAAACATTGTTGGGATCAGCTGCTAGCTCTCTTCCTGCTATCCACATCCCTATTGTAAGAAATGGCACTAAACTTAGTAACTCTGCCAAGAATTGGCTAACTAGAGAAGTTACTACTCTTGAAATTGATCAAGCTCTTAAGGGTATTGGTGATGATAAAGCACCTGGTCTAGATGGACTTAATGCTGTTTTCTTCAAAAAGACTTGGCACATTATCAAGATGGATGTTTACAAAGCAGTTCTGGAGGTGTTTACTACCAACACTATGCTGTCCCAGTACAATTGTACCTCTGTTACTCTTGTTCCAAAGGTGGCTAATCCTACTAAAGTCAAAGACTTTAGGCCTATTGCCTGTTGCAATGTAGTATACAAGCTTGTCTCTGAAATTCTCACTACAAGAATGCAGCATATAATTAGTGATGTTGTTAGTGATGCTCAATCTGGCTTCATTCTTGAGAGACAGATTTCTGACAACATCTTGCTTGCTACTGAATTGATTAAAGGCTACACCAGGGCCCATATCTCTCCTAGATGCCTTCTTAAAGTGGATCTAAAAAAGGCCTATGACTCTATTGAATGGAGTTTTCTCAAAGAGGTGATGATTGAACTAGGCTTCCCCGACAGATTTGTGACTTGGGTGTTTAGCTGTATCACAACTGTTTCCTATAGCATCCTTATTAATGGCAAACCCACTAAGCCTTTCAGTGCAAAGAAAGGGCTAAGGCAGGGGGATCCTATGTCCCCTTTCCTTTTTGCAATTGGCATGGAATATCTTACTAGGCATCTTTAGCAGCTCCAAACTCAAACTGCTTTCAACTTTCACCCCAAGTGTAAAAAACTTGCTATTACTCATCTCATGTTTGCTGATGATCTGCTTATGTTCTCCAGAGCAGACATTCAATCTGTTCAGATGCTGCTTTCTGCTTTCCATCAGTTCTCTGTTGCTTCTGGCCTTGAGGCTAATCTTGATAAAAGTAATATCTATCTTGGTGGGATCTCTTCCACTGATAAAGCTGCAATCTTATCTGCTATTCACATCCCTGAAGGGTCCTTCCCATTTAGGTATCTTGGTGTGCCCCTTGCTACAAAAAGCTAGCTTATAATCAATGCAGGCCTTTGATTGAGAAAGTAGTTGCTAGAGCCAAAACTTGGACAGCTAGGAATCTCACTTATGCTGGTAGGCTGCAACTGGTGCAAACTATTCTTCTAAGCATGCAATCATTCTGGTGCCAGATTTTCATCTTGCCTAAGAAGGTAATTAAGGAGATTCAAAACTTCTGTAGAATTTTCTTGTGGACTGGTCACACTGATCCATCAAGGAAGACTTTCGTTGCTTGGTTCAATTTGTGCCTCCCTAAAACTGCAGGGGGATGGAATATTAAAGAAATGAGTCTTTGGAACAAAGCTGCAGTAGCTAAGCTATTATGGGCCCTGACACACAAAAAAGATAAGATGTGGTGTAGGTGGGTGCACACCTACTATATTAAGGGAAGATCTCTTGATACTAAGTGGCCTGCTGCTATGTCTTGGCCACTTAAGAAGATTCTATCTTCTGTTCAAATGATTGAAGATGTGGGAGGTTGGGTTACAGTTTGCAGGAATGGCAAATTTTCTATCAAAAAGATGTATCAGTGTCTTCTTGGTGATCATGTGAAAGTTCCATGGAGAAGAATTGTGTGCAATAACAAAGCATCCCCTAAGAGCTTGTTTATTACTTGGCTTGCTCTTTGGAATAGGCTCCGTACTAGGGAGAGGTTGGTGGCTTGGAAGATCACTACTGTGGAGGATTGCCCCTTGTGTACCACAAAGAAAGAATCTGCAGCATATTTGTTCTTTGAGTGTGATTATTCTGCTGCAGTCTGGAATACTATTCTGCATAGCCTAAAATTTAGCAGGAAAGCTTCTTCTTTTGATCAAGAGTTAACATGGATTCTGAAAGCTACCAAGAGAACTGGGGATAGATACAAGCTGCTTGTTATGTATTTTGCTGAGTGCCTTTACAGCATCTGGCTGCAGAGGAATGAAATGGTGTTTAACCACAAATGTAGAAGGCCTGCTGATATTGTTCCAGACATCATGTTTAGAGTTGCTTGTAGGGCAACTGCTAGCCAACATATGTTTCTGCTTAATAAGCCTTTGTTGTAGTTGATTAGTTGTTGGCTGTTGCTTTGCTGTTGATAATGTTGTACTGGTGGTCTGGCTTAACTGCTTCCTAGTTTTGACTAGGTGTAATTCCCTCTTTTGGTAATAAAATATCTTTATTTGCCAATTTTTTTTCTTCAGATTATGTAATTGAATTGGAATTAGAATTTTAATTATTTAAAGCATGAAATTTTAAGGTTTTAATGGTTTTAATAGTTTTGAAATCATGGTAGGATGATTATAAATTATTAAAGTTATTGTTTTCATGATTTCAAAGTTTTGGGAGTAGTTTGAAATTAGTTATATTGCTGAAATTTTAAAGTACGGTGTTTGCAAAGAGTTTTCAACGAATTTCAATCACTAATTCAATAATTGTTATGCTAGGAAATCAAATATAATATTCAAGTTTTGTTATTGGAGAAAAGTTCTAAATATGTTTAGGATGTAGTTAGAATGTTTTATTATAGCTGTGAGCGATTAGAAGTCGATTGGGAATCCTCGTTGGTTGTTTTTAGGCGGAGAATTCTCTGTAGGCGACTTTTGAATTATTAAAGTGGTCTTGCAGTTTGTTTACACAAGGTACATACATACCTGTGTGCTTGGAATGTGTGTTATCTGTTAAAACCAAGTTGAAATTTGTTGATGAACTTTATTGTGTTGGAATTTCATGTTTTATAGTGTTCGATGAACATGTTAAGCATATGTATTTCGTTATGAGAATTATAACATGTTAGTAGATTATTGATGCGAACATGTTGGTCGGGAACATTAGATTATTATATATATTGATTCAGATCGATTGTTCTTTGTTCCCTTTTAGCTTTTCACTACTTTATGAGGGCTGAGGACCTTGTTCAGTAAGTTGAAACCTTATACCCATATAGAGGGGTTGATCAGTATTAAAGGAAAGGTTGGAGTGAATTGGAATGAGTCTTGTTTGATACCTTTGTGATCACTTACTTAATTCCAAGATAAAAACAGTTGTGAATAAATGTGGATTGTATGCCTTATGTGATTGTTGAGTCATAACAGGGTTTCAATTTGTAAATCATGTAAAGTGAAACTGAGTAGCAATAGCTTTAGACTGTGCACGTCTAAAGTGACGGACAAACAGGAGTTGGGGTTCATGGTGGTAGCCCATGGCCTTTATCTCGGACCGGATTGATCACCATGTCCTATTTTTATTCAAACGTTCCTCGATATCGCAGGTCACTGAGGTTAAGGAGTCGCGCCGGTACCTCGTCTTCCTTAGTGAAGCCTCTAGCTAGAAAACTCGGTCCATTGCCTATTTCAATTAAAATAATATTATTGTTATAAAAGTCTAGACCAGTCTAGCCTAGTCTAGTTAAGTGTGGTCGTCAAATTATCATGTCTTGTCTGCCCTTATTTATGTTCATTAGTATCATGTTAGGGTTGTTCGTTTAATAGTATCATGTTAGGATTATTATTGTTTTAGTATGTAGTACTCAACTTTGCTGATTACGTGCCTTGTTTGTGTGTGTTGATCATGGCTATGCCTTATTGATCCTGTGATGACCCATCTTTGGTGAGCAGTCTCTAAGGATCAATAAGCGTTGCCCATCTACAGGTTTGAAGATGATGCATCATTGTGATCGGGATTAGAGAGTTTGTAGTTATATTTGTTTTATTAAGTGATTTGGTTTGTTAACTTGGATTTGAAATTTGTCGTACTATTCATATTTCCTTATTTCCGTTAATTGGTTTTTGGACTTAATATGTAATCGATTATTTATGAACCTAAAAGTTAGTTTTATGTTTTCCGCTGCAAAATTCTGAATAAGCCGTTACGTTTTCACACGGGCGATAATGCCTTGATAATTCTCTATGTTTTATATTAAAAGAGTATTTTAGAAAAGAGAGAATTGTCGGGGTGTTACAAAGTGGTATCTAGAGCTAAGGTTTTACTTTAATAAATTTTAGGCGCCTAACTATCTAGTTATTTAAAATAAATTTCTTAAAAATCGAGCTTCTACGTATTATAGTGTTCAAAAATTGGTACTTTTTTTTGGGGGGCCGATTTCCTTTTATCTTGTTTGAAAGTATATAATACTCTTATTTAAGTTCGAAATCAAATTTTTTTTTTTTTTGTTCAAGTTAAAGTGATACTTTCGACATTTTTATTTTTCTTATTATTTATTATTCAAAAATAATAATAATAATAATAATAATAATAATAAATAATATGAATACACTTTTTTTAAAGGAGTTCAAATTTATTTTAAAGTTGTTTCAAGAGTTAGAATTCGTTATTTAGAAAATATAAATCTTTTTCGAATTAATAACTTTATTTTCGAATTTATTCGCTACGCATTTTCTTAATTTATTTTACTTTATTTATTTTATATTTTTATTTATGTTATTATTCTATGTTATAATTTTATTATATTATCGTCCTTTTACTTCGTTATTTAAATGATTCCAATGCTTTAGTTTATGAGAGATGGGTAGTATAAGAAGGGCATATAAGATAGAATTATATGTGCCTTAGTAGCTAGTCAATGACAAGAAATTGATTGTTATGTACGTGCATGTGCTAATTGTTTAAGTGTTACATTTAAATGTGCATAAAGAATTGTTTGCTTCCACCAAACTTATTGCGTTTATGAACTTTGTTTATGATTTGGTTGGAAAAATCGTTAGTGAGACCCAAAATTGTTTATTTCAGGAATAAAATGTTTCTTTCCAAGTATACCAACATAGGATCTTTCGAGAAACTTGATATAGAAACCCCGGTTATTTACGTGAAGAAAATTGTGTTTGGGTGTGAATATTATGCTAAAGTTCAAGGGCAACCTATCTTAATGAGAAAGGATACCATAGCAGCCACTATTATTAATTGCTTACCTAACAAATTTCCATATCTAGAACTCAAGGAAAAGTTTAAAGACATGCATTCTGATAATCACTAGAGGAAAAAACTTGATAAGTTGCTCTTAAAAGTGGCTTATAAGTTGCCCTTCGTAAGTGCCACCAATGGGGGGTCACTTTTGTAAAATTATCAAAAGTTGCCCTTAACAAGGACAACTTATAATATTATAAGGTGCCCTTGTTTGCAACAAGGGCACCTTATGTGAAACTTATAAGGTGCCCTTGTTGCAAAAAGGGCACCTTATAAGTTGCACATAAGGTGCCCTTGTTGCAAACAAGGGCACCTTATAAGCTGCACATAAGTTGCTCTTGTTGCAAACAAGGGCAACTTTTGAGTTTTTTTTTTTTAAAAAAAAAAATCTGCAATATAATTCCTAATATTCTGCAATATAATTTCTGATTTTGCAATATAATTTCTGTTTCATCAAACATCAGCTTGACATTACCGAATTAATTTCAAATTTCCAATAATATTACCGAATTAATTCAAATGTAATTAATTAAATCGATAAATAACAAAATAATGTAAGAGTCACGAATAACTGAAAGTCTGCTCTATTTATTACACTTAGGGTAGTTCACAATCGTTGAAGTAAATAGCCCACTTGTCTCGAACTTCATCCAACTCCTTTTTGGTAAAGGGCTCCTCCCATGGAGTTTTGAAAACCTTTAAAAGAACACCGTACATGCAAACCAATAAATTAAATTAAGTTTCATATGCGAAAACAAAAATTAGATTGGTTGCGAAAACAATTATATTGGACAAAAATGACATTTTTGAACCCAACTACCAACAAACGAACCTATTTCCATATTCTAAACGTTTTTCATGATTCATATGATTAGTTATATGATTATAAGACACATTTCAAGTTCGTTATGCACGTCTATGGTTTATTTGGGTCGATATAGGTCATTTATGATCAAAAATGGCATTTTCGATCCCAATTACCAACAAACAAACCTATATCCATATTCTAAATGTTTTTCATGATTCTTATGATTAATTATATTATTATAAGACTCATTTCAACTTCGTTATGCATGCCTAAGGGTCATTTGGGTCGATATAGGTAATTTATGGCCAAAAATGGCATTTTCGATCCCAACTACCAACAAACGAACCTATTTCCATATTCTCAGTTTGTCACTTCAGTTTCGGGATTGGTGAATGGAGGTGTATCATCAAAAGCATCATACTCGTCCTCATCCTCAACATCACCGACACCGAGGATGTTTCTCTTTCCCGGTACAACAATAGACCACTTCTTATCGGCAGGGTCGGTTATATAAAATATTTGCTTAGCTTGTGATACAAGTATAAATGGCTCTTCAGTCTCACGCAAACGACCCAGGTCTACAAGAGTGAACCCACAAGGATCATCCATTTTTACACACCTCTTATTATTATCAGCCCACTTGCACCAAAATAGACCAACAGTCAATTTTGTTCCGTACTTAAGCTCCCATATATCTTGGACTCGCCCATAGTAAGATAACTCGGCATCAACCGGAGATCCATCCTTAGCACTAGCATACTCTCTTGATGACACCACAAGGGAGACACCACTATTTTGCACTGACAAGTGTAAGGTTATGATACATATGACAATTCATAAATCATGCGGAAAAAACCATAAAGCCAGGAAAACATATTATTTACACATAATCATTTAGCATAGTTTAGATGCATACTCTTTGTTGCGTGCCTTCCCTAGCTGCGCCCGAACCGAACAAGAACAAGTCTTTAGGACTCCAAGTGTCGTCCCTCCGTAGATAGTCCACAGCACGTCCGGATCCGCCTTAAGATTGACCAACTAGAATCGCCCTTAAGGTACTCTGAATTTTCGGCACTTTATAGGAAATTGTATGACTGAATTTTGCTCTCAAAAACTCACTTTGAATACTTGAATACTCGATCTAAATATGTGACCCTAGGCACCTATTTATAAAGTTATGGAAAAGGATTTGGAATCCTATTAGGATACTAATTTATTTAATTATAATCCTACTAGGACTCTAATTAAATAAATTAAATCTTTTAGGAATAGATTTAATCATATGACAAATCCCGGTAGCTTTAGGATTCGAGTAGCACACAAACACACACGTACGCACAGCAGCCCACGAGGGGCGCCATGCGCGCGCGCGCAGCCCGCGAGCTCGCAGCCCACTGCCGCAAGCCCACACGCTGCCGTAGCCTTGGCGCGCGCTGGGCCTGCCTTGCGGTGGGCCTGGCGCAGCCTTGGCTGGTGCGTTTGTGGCGCGCTGGCTTGCTGGGCGATGGCCCGGCTTCGTGCTGGGCCTTCGTCTGGCAGGCCTCGTCCGATGCTAATTCGTACGATACGCTTCCGATTAATTTCCCGATTCCAGAATTCATTTCCGATACGAACAATATTCAATATTTCCGATTCCGAAATCAATTTCCGTTTCGAACAAATATTTAATATTTCCGTTTCCGGAATTATTTTCCGATTCCGATAATATTTCCGATTCTGACAATATTTCCGTTTCCGGCAATATTTCCGATTCCGGCAATATTTCCATTTCCGATAATATTTTCCGATACGTACCATGTTTCCGTTTCCGGCAACATCTACGACTTGGATAATATTTATATTTCCGATACGATCCATATTTCCGTTTCCGGCAATATCATCGTTTCCGGAGTATTCATTTCTTGCCTGTGACGATCTCAGCTCCCACTGAAACCAAGATCCGTCGATTCCGAATATCCATAGATGGAGTATTTAATGCCATTAAATACTTGATCCGTTTACGTACTATTTGTGTGACCCTACGGGTTCAGTCAAGAGTAAGCTGTGGATTAATATCATTAATTCCACTTGAACTGAAGCGGCCTCTAGCTAGGCATTCAGCTCACTTGATCTCACTGAATTATTAACTTGTTAATTAATACTGAACCGCATTTATTAGACTTAACATTGAATGCATACTTGGACCAAGGGCATTATTTCCTTCAGTCTCCCACTTGTCCTTAGGGACAAGTGTGCATTTCCTAATTCCTTTGTCGCTCGATGCTTGCTCTTGAACATAAGGTAAGAGTTGTCATCCTTATTATATCCAGAGGTGTTCCTCGGTTTCAGAGTTCAACTGATCAAATAAACAGATAATCATAGCCTATGATTCATCCGAGCACGGCCATGCATTTCACAGTTTCTAGCTCTCCGAGTGGCCTTGTACAACTTTTAAGCATCTCATCCCGATTTATGGGAGGACAATCCCAATCTTGCGATCTTGAGATTAGACTTCGTTTGATAGGTGATTACCTGAGCGTTGCCTTTATAGCCTCCTTTTACGGTGCGACGGTTGGTCAACGTCAAAGCAACCAGTTCTCAAACAAGTAATCTCAAATCACTCAGGTATTGAGGATTTAGTGTCTAATAATTTTAATGAAATTTACTTATGACAGATTTTCATCTCTTACAGTAAAGTTTCATAGGTCTTGTCCGATACTAGTCTTCCCAAAGTAAGTATCTATGCAAATGATTATGACATTGCCATGTCCACATAGTTCAAGAAACAGAACTACTAGTCATCTTGCATTCTAATCGTCTAACGTTTTCTATGCATCCAATTTTATAGAAAACTCCGACTAGGGACCATTTTCAACCTTTGACATTCAAGTTCACTTGATAGACATTTCTTAGTCACAGGACTGGTCCTGACAGTCTATCTTGAATATATCGTCAAATTGAAGGGACTCATCATTTAATACTAGACCAAGATTAAATGGAATATGAAAAATACATTTCATATATGATAAATGTTCAACCCCAATGTTTTACAACCATGGGCCTCAAACCCATCTTCTAAAACAGTTCATGGAATTCAAAGCTATGCTTGATTTCCAGTGCTACAATGTGAGTGTTGTTTCTCACTTGTTGCATAGGTTTAGTTATCATGCTTTGCCAATCTTAATATCCTTTTCATCGAATGTTCTTCGAGATATGATGATAAGATCTTTTCGAGTTTGTTTATTATGTGATCTAGTCTTTTTTACTTTGATGGTGGTTTTACTCATTTTGCAATGAAGAACCATCAAGTTAGCAGACGTTTTTCTTGCTTCAAGAGTAGTTCTACGCATTTTTCAATGAAGAACCATCAAGCCAGCAGATATGTGATCTACCCAAGTTCAGTGAAGAACTCTTTAACATAAACAACCCTGTTTTATTGCTTCTTAGGCAATAAGTACTTTTACTTCAACTTTATAGGTTGCTAGTGATGCTTTGTTTGGAATTACTTATCCAAGCAGTTCACAGATATGTGGAATACTTTCCAGCTGTATCTTAGAACATAGAAATTAATATTTTAATATCCCACGCAACAACTCATAGTCTCCAATCCATGTTGCCATTTCAAAACACGATGCTCTATAGCTCGTCCTTATCAATGGTTAACTCCAAAGGGTCTTGCTTGATCCTTTGCCAGTGTTTATGTGTGTAGCATCAATATTTAGCATATCTTTATTTCCTTGAATCAAGAACTATTCCTATGTACCTTTTCAAGTACCATAAGTATTCTTGATCTCAATCTAGTTGATCTTCACTTAGATCAATAGAGATTGGTATATGTTCGTCATGCCTAAAGTCATACGATACATTTTTGGCGATCCTCATATTATATCATACATGATAAATTCTTTTGGAGAATAATTCCCAATTGAATTCTATTCATGTAACTTTAGCTCATTCAATTTCAGTAGATACTGAATCCAGCTAAATTCTTTGACATATAATATAGGTGAAGAATCTCATTAGATTCTTTGATGTTAACTTAGTAAATGCTTATACATAGTTCAAACATTCTTTTACTTAGATTTATTCACATGGGTCGAATATCTCCAATGGAGTATTTCGTGTTTGATTTAGTAAATGCCATTACTTAATCCAAAACAATATTATAAGATCTTTATAAATAGATCTTAATACCCAGTATGCACTAAGTTTCGCCATGGTCCATCATTGATGAATAATTTCAAATCTAAGTCATTAGCATTTGAATGTTATTTCACAATAGAGAGATATGTGTGTAATACACATAGGACCAATTAAGTTTTAAGTACTCCCACTAAACTTCTTATATATCTATAAGAATCATGTATATTTTATGAAACTAAAATACTTATTAGCTTCATTAAAATATAATTCCAATTCCCAATTGCTTGCTTAAATCTGTACTTAGATTTTATAAGCTAGCTTTCTCTTTCAAGCATTTATTTGGATCCACAAATCCTATGACATACCATGTACATAGTTTATTCCAACATTTGATTGAGGAATACGTTTTGTCATCCAATTGCTATATGTACCAATATGCAATCATTGCTTGAATTATAGACTTGAGCATTACGATTATGCATGAGGTTTCAACACAATTCACACCATGAATTTGCTTGTAACCTTTAGCAACTAATCTAGCTTTGTGTGTGAACACAATTCCATGTTTGATGGTTTTTATCCTTAAAACAAACTTGCAACCAATAGGTGTGAAACTATTCTTGCAAATCAACAAAATTTCAATTTGTTCATCAAAACATTGAGTATGTTTTATGGCCTTTAACCAATTAAACATATAGTCTATATATGGCCTCTAACCATTTTAGGGAATCTATATTTCGTCATAGCTTTCTTACAAGTCACAAACTCATTAATCTATATGATAATAGTTTGACTGCAAGTTGTAGGTTTCTTCTTTATTTAATAGAAGAATCTCATAGTTTCATTGACCTGATCTCTATGTTTCTTCACTATCTAATAGAAGAATCTCATAGTTTCAGTGACTTGAATTCTATGCCTACTTGGGTATAGAACATCAAACAATAGAATATCAACAGGCACTTTGAGAGTCCTTTGAATATTCTATTCTCTTTGAAGCACTTGTAAAGTCTTCTAAGAGATGTCTATTCTTTAAAGCCACTTCTAAAGTCCTTAAAGAATAAGTTCGGATTTTCTGAAGCACTTCGAAAAGCCTCCGGAATGTCCGTTTATGTTTGTTGTTCGCCTCGAAAACTTTCGAGGTCTATTTTCTCCCACTTGTCATTTTGGAAACGAATTTCCAAAAGGACATTATTTCGAGCAAACAAACATTATGTTCTCAAAAATTCGTGGTAGAAACAATACCCTTGTGTTTCATTTGAATAAATCATAATAAAACATATATCTATACTTGAGCCTTAGTTTGTCGAATGACAAACACTAAGCTCCCACTGAGTTTTGCAACTCTCTAGATATATTTTATGAAAAGTTATTCTGAAATTACTTTTCAATAGCTTTGACGAATTTGGTTTAGTTTGGTGGTAGTTGAGCATTTTGTTTTAGAAATTATAGGAAAAGTCCTTATGATCCATCATTGATCGAATCAAGTACTAATTGACTTCGATTATTCCAACTAAGATATGCCATATCTTATGGACCTAGATTGTGAAATTACAACACACAATCATTGATGATCATATTTGGTCTCAAGTAATCATCAACATGATCTAACCTAGATCTTTATGATTTCTTGCCAAGTGGATTTTATACTTCTGAATCTTTGAACTAGCCAAACAGATTCAACTTATATCACATTTGAGTAAATAAACCTATATTCACTCAAATCCATGTGAAATAATAAAGTCATAAAATCTTTCTTTAGCTTTGAACTCTATTGTCTAGGCGTTCTAACAATAGTTCATATCTTTTGTTACTTTCAACAAGTAAGACTAGTTGTCTTAAAATGATATAGAAATCAATCAACTTTCAAAAGTCCATCAAAATAGAGCTTATGAATGTTAACTTGTTGATATGGTCTAAACAACAATGCCAAAGATTAGTGGAACTCAAATCAAGGGGTTGATTTGAACCTAGTAAAGTTCTTTAAAGAGTTGTTTGTTTTAATCAAGCATATTGACTCAACCTGTAATTGACCATTTCATTCAAATAAACAAACAAACATTGTTTTTGCTTTTCTTGAATATGAGTCTTTCTGTGTTTGAAGCAGAAATTTAGGTATGCTGATTATGGAACAAAATAGCCATTAAGTTCCAGCCTTTGAAAGGACTTAAAACAAACTTAGATGACCCTACAATTAATGTAGCAATGCCATGCTTCATTTCCCACTTGTAGGTCATTAGTGTATCCTAGCTTCCATTGTTTGAGTTATTACCGAAGTAAGAACCTCAAGCGGTATATGATACCAAGGAAGTTTGATTGCTAGGTCACTTCTCTTTAAACATAAACTTATAGGTAGAAACGGAATCGTAAATTCCTTTCATTTGTTCCTCGTTTTCCTATTTCTTGTACCCTTTCTTATAGTCTTAAGAATTGAATTCTTTAGTGTTGACTTTTATACTTTGTTAGACATGTCCAATGTCACCCCAACAAGGTTCTTACCATTTAATTTATGTTGAATATTAAGTTTCAACTAGATGATCTTACCAGAAGCTTCTAAAGTTCTCTAAGCATCGATCTATTCGAATGTCTAGGGACTAGACTCATTCGAGAATTAAATGGACAAAGATATTAGGTTGTTAACCATTGGTAAAGCTGAGCGTATTAAACTCAATGCTTTATGATCTCAAAACTACAGTGTATTTTGAATTCACAAGCACCAATTGGTTTTCCATTCGACTTTGATGTTCGAAAACAACCATAAAAGTCGCTATAAGAAACGTACATTTTAAATTGCTCACTTTCTCTCATTTCCGTGAATCGTTCTTGGATTCACTACCAATCGAGGAAATTTACTGTTACCTTTCTAAAAGGATTTACTGCAGTTCAAGATATTTAATTATAAACAATAATTAAAACATACATTGAAGCATGCAAAGTCTAAACATTTATCATGAGTAATAACTTGAAAATTAAAGCAATCATGCAATTTCAACAAGTTATTAGCATTTTATTCGAATTTATTGTTCCGGCAGGTGTGAATAAAATGATTCCAAGATCCTAAAATCATTGAAGAACTAAGCACAGTTTGTCGACTTAATCCTAAAACATCTTAGGTAAGCAAAAGCCTTTTGCTAATAGTCTAGAAACTATTCTTGGTTGATAGGTACGTCTAAGAACTTATTAGGTAAACCTATCGATTTTGCCACGACATAAAAGGACTCCTTACTTATATCGTTGAGTTTCACCAAAACTAACATGTACTCACAATTATTTGTGTACCTTGCCCCTTTAGGACCAATAAGTAACACCTCGCTGAGCGAAAACTATTACTAGATTGATGTAAAGGATATCCAAGCAAGTGTATATTTTGGCATGGCACCTTTTAACTCAATTTTTAAGTTTGGAACTTAAGGCTCTTACTATGTTGGTTAGATTTTAAGTGAACTAAAATCCTTAATCATGCAACATAATCAAGCTTTTGATCTCATGCATTTTAAGACATATTTAAAAGCAATAAATAACTTAAAACATGCATAAGATAAATGTGATCTAGTATGGCCCGACTTCATCTTGAAGCTTTAAATTCAAAGTCCGTCTTGAAAATCTCCGTGGGAGGCACCATTTTCTTCAAATAGGATAAGCTATAATTAAAAATAATTACAACTATTTGATGGTACGCAGACCATATTTGAATTGAAAAACAACTTTGGTACTTTAGACCAATTACATTCAAATTAATGGTACGCAGACCATATTTTCTATCCTATTTGGGCCATACTGGTCACTTCATAACCTGCAAAACAGTACATATACAATATATACCATTCACCCATTCATTATCATGAATGGCCCACATAGCTGGTTAGTAAAACACATTATGCATCACGTAAACATTTGCAGTAATTAATCAAGGGCACCAATAATCTACCAATTATTCAGTCCTTATTAATTCTAATCAAGTTGTTTTAACCTTAAGGATTTGTAGACCTAATCAAGAGTTTATGACTAAAAAGGGCTCCCACTTAAACCAATAAATTCATATGCTTTACTAATTTTAAACATAAAAATGTATTTCTAGTCTAACCGGAAACATACAAATTTAATTAAAATTTAAAGCTCATATAAATTTATAATTGAATCCAAAAAGTTTAATTTAATTTCAGTCGTATTTAAATTAATTCATGATTTTAATTTTAGTAAAATAATTAGAATAAATAAAATTTATTATAATTACAATATTCAAAATTAAAATCCAAGAAAATAATTTAAATTATTAATTTTAAAATTAATTAAAATTACGTAAACTGAAAATTTCAAATTAAAATTTCAAAACGATCTAATCGCAACGCAACAACCTCACGCATCGCACGCCCATGGGCCACACGCACACAGCCATCGCTAGCCATGTGCGCGCAGCCCATGCGCTGCCTTGCATCGCTGCTGCTCACCATCGCAAGGCTTCACGCATGGTGCTCGCTGCGCGCGCCAGCGCTCGATGCACGCGAGCCATCGCTCGCTGTGCTCGCTCGCCAGCGCTCGCTTCATGCGAGCCAGCGCTTGCTGCGCGCGCTCGCCAGCGCTCGCTTTATGCGGGCCATTGCTCGCTGCGCGCGCTCGCCATCGCTCGATCCTGCGAGCCATCGCTCGCTGCGCGAGGCATCGACGCTGGGCGTAGCACTCGTGGCACGCGAGCTTGCGCTCGCTGCGCGCGAGGCTCCGCACGCTTGCGCGAGGCAGTGCGCGCTGTGGCGCAGCTCGCTTGCTGCCCACACGCGACTGCTGTGCCTTGCTTTCGCCCTCGCCCATTCGTCCATTGCTCACAGCCCACGACACAAGGCAGGGCTGCTGCCTTGTGTTCGTGCACCATGGCCTTGCTCATTGCATTCGTGCCGCATGGGCGACGAGCTCCCTTGCTCGTCGTCACATGCCCGCACTATACAACACCCCTTAAGGGTAACACGTAGCGTCCATTGCTTTGTGCGTGCAAGTTATATGAGCGAATCGCATAAAATTTAAAAATTTATATTTAAAATTAATGACAAATTAATAAATAATATTAATTTCATAATTTTAGGGCGAAAAATCGAAAATTTATTATTCAATTGATTTCCGATTAACATGGATTCAAGTCTAGGTCATAAAAATTTAAAATTTATCATAAATTTACAATTTTTATGGTGGTTTTTAATCATAGGCATCTAATTAAATTATAATTAATTATGAAAATCAAATTAATTCTAAATTATTCTAATTTTAAACAAATTAATCATAATTACAAATTAGATTGCATAATTAACAAGGCTAGGCATTCAAACTTGTTAAACATATACAGTAGGTCAATCAAAAATTCAAGATTTATCAACAAGAATCGCAAATATTTAATTTAACATCTTAAATTTACGAAATTTTGCATTCGAAAAACTAAAACCTCCGAAAAGTCATAGTTAGCCTTCGAATTTGAGAATTCTGGGTTCGGCAGAAAAATACTATTTTCGTCAAAATTTTAGAATGCCTTTTACATGCGGAATTGACACAAAAATCACTCGATTTGGATGAGTAACGAAGAAACTGCCGAAAAACTGCGTACGTATAATTAAATAAACGCAATTTGCAATTAATTAACAATTACGAAAATTAATCACCCCTTCTAATTCTTGCAAATTTGTAATATTTAACCATGTTCATGCAATTTAGATTATGAAAATAATAAGAGGCTCGTGATACCACTGTAAGGTTATGATACATATGACAATTCATAAATCATGCGGAAAAAACCATAAAGCCAGAAAAACATATTATTTACACATAATCATTTAGCATAGTTTAGATGCATACTCTTTGTTGCGTGCCTTCCCTAGCTGCGCCCGAACCAACAAGAACAAGTCTTTAGGACTCCAAGTGTCGTCCCTCCGTAGATAGTCCACAGCACGTCCGGATCCGCCTTAAGATTGACCAACTAGAATCGCCCTTAAGGTACTCTGAATTTTCGGCACTTTCTAGGCAATTGTATGACTGAATTTTGCTCTCAAAAACTCACTTTGAATACTTGAATACTCGATCTAAATATGTGACCCTAGGCACCTATTTATAAAGTTATGGAAAAGGATTTGGAATCCTATTAGGATACTAATTTATTTAATTATAATCCTACTAGGACTCTAATTAAATAAATTAAATCTTTTAGGAATAGATTTAATCATATGACAAATCCCGGTAGCTTTAGGATTCGAGTAGCACACAAACACACACGCACGCACAGCAGCCCACGAGGGGCGCCATGCCGTAGCCTTGGCGCGCGCTGGGCCTGCCTTGCGGTGGGCCTGGCGCAGCCTTGGCTGGTGCGTTTGTGGCGCGCTGGCTTGCTGGGCGATGGCCCGGCTTCGTGCTGGGCCTTCGTCTGGCAGGCCTCGTCCGATGCTAATTCGTACGATACGCTTCCGATTAATTTCCCGATTCCGGAATTCATTTCCGATACGAACAATATTCAATATTTCCGATTCCGAAATCAATTTCCGTTTCGAACAAATATTTAATATTTTCGTTTCCGGAATTATTTTCCGATTCCGATAATATTTCCGATTCTGACAATATTTCCGTTTCCGGCAATATTTCCGATTCCGGCAATATTTCCATTTCCGATAATATTTTCCGATACGTACCATGTTTCCGTTTCCGGCAACATCTACGACTTGGATAATATTTATATTTCCGATACGATCCATATTTCCGTTTCCGGCAATATCATCGTTTCCGGAGTATTCATTTCTTGCCTGTGACGATCTCAGCTCCCACTGAAACCAAGATCCGTCGATTCCGAATATCCATAGATGGAGTATTTAATGCCATTAAATACTTGATCCGTTTACGTACTATTTGTGTGACCCTACGGGTTCAGTCAAGAGTAAGCTGTGGATTAATATCATTAATTCCACTTGAACTGAAGCGGCCTCTAGCTAGGCATTCAGCTCACTTGATCTCACTGAATTATTAACTTGTTAATTAATACTGAACCGCATTTATTAGACTTAACATTGAATGCATACTTGGACCAAGGGCATTATTTCCTTCAACAAGAACTTCTGATCTTGGCGCTCGGTCCAAAATGTGTATCCATTGACATCATAACCCTGATATGACTGCACGGCTTCCCGAGGACCAAGAGCTAGATACTGAACAGTTTCACAAACAGTATTACCAGCTACCTCTAGTTCACCCATCACCTTATCTTGGAACCATTTAATGAACTCTCTATTATGCAATTGCGTCAATTCTCTTTCCCCTTTGGAAGGGTATTCATTAGCCAATTCCTGCTTATGCATCACCAAATATGGGTGGACGGCTAGAATATGATGCAACACATATAAGTGAGCTTGTAATAGCTTATGCGTAGGAGGTGAGATCAATTTTGACCCAATTGTACCCTTGCCTTCTAGTCTTCCCTCATGCCGAGATGTAGGAAGTCCAATCGGTTCAGGTTTTGCTAAATACTCGGCCACAAAATTTCCAACTTCTTCACCCACGTTACCTTGAATCATACTACCTTCTGGTTGTGCAGGATTCCTCACTTTATCTTGTAAAACACCTATGTGTCTCTCAAAAGGATAACACCACCTCAAGAACACGTACTGGACCGCACAACTTAATTTCTCGAACAAGATGGCAAATTAAATGAACCATTATGTCAAAGAACGAAGGTGGAAAATACATCTCAAATTCACATAATGTTTGGATTACTTTTTTCTGAAGTTCATCGAGTGTTGACGGATCAAGCACTTTGCTACATATCGTATTGAAAAATGAACAAAGACTAGTAATACTATGTCTCACATGCTTTGGCAATATCCCACGAATTGCAATGGGTAAGAAAGTTTGCATCATGACATGACAATCGTGAGATTTCATACTTGTCAACTTCAACTCGCCATTTAAAGACACAAATCTTTTCATGTTCGATGAGTACCCCGAGGGAGCCTTAATGCCATACAAGCACTCACAAAATAACCGCTTTTCTAATTTGGACAATGTGTAACAAGCCGGAGGCAAGTAATGGGTTTTCTTCTTCCCTTTGTCGTTGCCCTTTTCTTTGCCTTTGCCTTTGCCTTTTCCTTTTGTCTTGGCACCCCCTGTTTCCATTTCCTTCGTTCTATTATTTCCCGAAGTCTGAGGCCACAGCTCTGGACGAAGCCCCTTACTTTTAAAGTATTCTCGCACTCCCTTGGTATCCTTTGTCTTGCCCAGAATATTCATAAGTGTCCCAAGAATTGCTTCACAAACATTTTTCTCGATATGCATGACGTCAAGACAATGCCTAACAGGTAGATCTTTCCAATATGGAAGTTTCCAGAACACAGACTCTTTTTTCCATAATCCAGTTGTACCCTTGTCTTTCACTGACTTGCCGAAGAACGTTTCAACACCCTTGACCCGCTCATAAACTTCCTTACCAGTCAACGCTCTACGGGCGACATCCATCTCAACATTCCCATCGAATGCTGTCTTCATCTTACGATAGGGATGATCACGTCTAAGAAGCCGTCGCGTTCACAAGAACACATATTTGTGACATTCAGAAATATATTTGGATTTTGTATCCTCTTCACAAGTCGGGCATGCTTTCATTCCTTTGTTCTTGTAGCCGGATAAGTTACCATAAGCAGGGAAGTCATTGATGGTGCAGAAAAGCATTGCACGCAATCTAAACGTCTCATTTGCATGTGCATCAAATACGGAAACCCCTTCATCCCACATCTTTCTCAAATCATCAACGAGAGGTTCAAGGTAGACGTCTATGTCGTTTCCCGGTTGTTTAGGACCCGATATAAGAAGCCACAACATGATGTACTTGCGTTTCATACACAACCAAGGAGGTAAATTATATATGACTAAAAGTACTGGCCATGTACTATGTTGGGAGCTAAGAGTGCCAAATAGATTCATCCCATCCGTACATAACCCAAGCCTCAAATTCCGAGGTTCCTTACCAAAAGTGTCATGAAGCTTGTCAATAGTCTTCCACTGGGGAGAATCAGCAGGATGCCTAAGAAAACCATCTCTCTTCCTTCGATCATGATCTGCATGCCACCTCAAATTCCTTGCATCTTTTTTTATCGAAAACAAGCGCTTGAATCTCGGTATTATGGGAAGCTACCACAACACCTTAGCTGGGTACACATTCTTACCCTCGCTTACCCCTTTGCGTTTGTAACGCAACACTCCGCACCGTGGACACTTATCCAAATTCTCATACTGCTTATGATATAGCAGACAATCATTTGGACAAGCATGTATCTTCTTGTACTCTAAACCAAAGGGACACATGAGCTTCTTGGCATAATAGTTCGACCTGGGAAGTTCATTGCCAGCCGGTAACATATCACTTAGCGCCACCAACAACTCAGTGAAACTAATGTCAGTCCAGCCTCCGCTTGTCTTGATATTGTAGAGTGTGCAAACAGAGGAAGGTTGCTATAATTTGTACAACCAGGATACAATGGCGTTTCAGCCGCCTTAGACAAGCACTCAAAAACACGATCGCAAACTTCATCCTCGACCTCGTGCAACATGTCCTCGACACGATCATTATCATCATCAATATTATTTTCAACGTCATCGTCATCCTCATCCTCAAAACAATCGGCTTCCCCTTCCGCATAGATAGCTTCTTCTTGTTCATGCACAACATTCTTACTAGAATTACCTACGTACACTCCACTCTCACCATGATAAACCCATACATGGTAATTAGGTCTAAACCCACGCATAAATACATGATCTCTAATCACCAAAACATTATTGACCGTGTTCACATTCTCACAATCGGCACAAGGACAATAAAACTCTTTGACCCCTGTACTAGCTTGATGTTGTAAAGCACTCATACAGAACTCCGAAACCCCATGCATGAAATCCTTTGTGTCGATCACGTCTACCATACATCCAACTACGATCCATCTCCGGGAACTTCTAAACAAACCAAAACCCCCGTTTAATTGGCATAGAAAAGCAAAAACTCTACCACTTTAACATATGCATACAGAAGTTGATTTATCGAATGAATGCATGCTTCTAAAGGTCCTTATCACTCCAACCTAACCCATCCTTGAACGTCTAACCCCACTAGTGAATGCATGTCAAATATTCAATTCTAAGGAAAATCCGGCAGCATTTCCCTACTGTTCACCAAGTACACGATGTAGGTAAGTTATTACCTACATATGTACCCAGAGAACAAAATAGGGAAAGGACGAGCCAGTATATTCCTTAGAATAAAAAAGAAGACATACATTCACTTCCTAAGTGAGATTAGACGTCCAAGAACAGTCCCAAACCGGGGACTATTCAAGACTTACTCCTAACGAGTAAGTCTTGAACGGGTATCTAGGCATATAATGATGATGCATTTACTTCTAGACAATAATGTAAACAGTAAACATATATACATAAATGCTCGAAAATAAAGTGTAAAGGGGGAAAACTCACCTAAAAAACAATCAACAATTGAATTTTCTACTGAACAGGGTGGGGAAGCGTCTAGCCTGCACATAAGAGCAAGAAGCTATTAGATTACAAAAAAGTGAATTGCATGTGTTCTACTGATAATAAACAGATTTTAGGCCGCATACAGATGAGATCAACAAATTAAAAATAAGGAATTGTGTTCTTGTTAATAACAAGATTTAGGCCTTATTTTCATAACTCGTTTGTTTTCTTTGTTTTTATAAAATTTTAAAGTTTAATTGGTTTTATTAGTTTTTAGTTTTCATTATTTATTTCTAATTGTATTTGTACTTCTATTATTATTATTATTATTATTATTATTATTATTATTATTATTATTATTATTATAATTATAATTATTTTTATTATTATTACTATTATTATTACTATTATTATTATTATTATTATAATTATTAATTTTTATTTTTATTTTTATTATTTTTATTATTATATATAATTTTGATTTGTATTATTATTATTATTTTTATGTAATACACCACTGACCACCTCCACGTACCACCACCTCCCTCCCACGTACCACCACCACTGACCACCTCCCTCCCACACTGCCCACCACCACCTCCCACCACCACCAATACAACTCCCTCCCATTGACCACCTCCCCCCACTCCCACCACCACCGAATCAACCAACGCACTACCACCACATACAAGAACAAAACCGATCGACAAAGCAATTTCATATTAAATAAGGATGTAATTTAACTAAATTATGCAATTAAACCATACCTAGGATCATCAACCACCTAATATGGAGAGAATTGAGTGGTGAGTTGCGTCGCCGGTAAGTGAGAAGGAGCAGAGGAGTACGGAATTGCGTCGCCGGTGAACATGAAGCAGAGCCTCAGAGGAGGCCGGTAAAGAGGAGGGGCAGTGCCTCATCGCCGGTGAATTGACGCAGCTAGCTAGGCCGTGAAGAACAGCCCTATGTAGTTGGAGGCCAGCGAAGAACGACGGTGAGGAAGCACTGCGCCGCGCCGGTGGTTGGAGGCCGGTAAAGAAGAACGGCCGAACGTCGGTGGTGATGGTGCGTGGTGATGGTGCGCGGTGATGGTGGCCGGAGAGTTTGAGTGTGGACGAGAGGAGGAGACGTGAGTAGTACGGAATAAGGCAAGCTGCTGTTCTTTGCGTGAAAGTGGTGAAACGTGAATACTTAGGGTTTAAGTTGCCCTTGTTTCAAATTGGAGGGAAAGTTATATTCATTTTATTTTTATTTTATTTTTTTAACCATTATAAGTTGCTCTTGTTGTATAAGGGCAACTTTTGTTGAGCAACTTATAAGGTTTTTTCCTCTAGTGAATGGAACTCCAAACTTGGCTAAGTATGGGACTTGGGATGGTTGATGGAAATATGACTCAGAAATTCTGACCACCATTATTGAGGCGGCAGAAAGTGGGTTTAGAGACGGTAAAATCGTAGGGAGTCATGTTGGGGATTCAGTTACAGAAGGACCTATGGGAGTAAGTGTAAATAATGACCTAGAGGAAAATGATGTAGCTGTGGAGAATGAGAATGTAGGTGTTGAGGCAGAGAATCCTAACCCAGCGGCCCATGAGCCAACCATTGAGATTTCTAGTGATTCAGATGCAGAGCTCGAAAGTGAACAGGAGATGGCAAGTGAGCCTAATCAAGATGAAGACATGGAAGAAGATGCAAACCCTGAGGAAGACCCCGATGAAGACCCTGAAGAAGAGTTCGATGATCTTGAGATCTAAAGTTCACTCCGAAAGCTTTCAGGAGCAATGGATAGGCAAGAGGCCACAAATATTTTGAAGTCATAAATAGTTAATTAGTTCTTTTATGTTTTGGAGAATAAGTAGCAAAGCTACAACAGTTAAAGTTAAAGCAATAGAAGTTTGAGTTGTTCTTTATTCTTTTCGAGGATATAATAAACCTACATAGAGTTACCAATAAAAGTTAAAGTATTCTTTTCGTTTTGAAAATTCCATAATACTCCAAGTTCTAAGTAGCACGCAAGGGATTAATTCTTTTTATTATTTGCATACTCGATGTGAATTGTGGATCAATTTACTTGCCACAAAAATAGTAAGTGATTTGAGAGCATAAAGAAAATGAGGGGTAATCTAGACCCTTATGACCAATATGATTCAAAATATTATGCCTTATGTGCGAAATGTGGATATTCTTTATGGATGAGTGGCGATGGTTACTCTAATATTGTTGTACTTTCTCGACTAAGTGTTTGTTGATGTGATCTCTACGATCAAATCTTTTCCCTTTAGAGAATACATATGACTTATGTTTCGAACCTAAAGTATAATATATTAATTTCAGGTCGTGTTATAGAATGGCCAACAATAATGACCTAGTTGTTGCTATTCGCCTCTTGGCGGAAAAGCTGACCCAAGAGAGAACTGAGCGACCCGATTCTGTTGGGACATGTTTGAGAGACTAACCAAAGTTAAGCCACCATAATTTAAGGGGCAAGCTGATCCTACCTTTTTAGAGAACTGGGATAGAGAGTTTTAGAAACTGTTTGGGGATGTGAACTGTCTTGAGAAAATGAGAGTGGGTCAAGTTGTACTGTACTTGGAAGATGAAGTTGATTTGTGGTGGAGAGAAAATGGGGTTAGACTTAGCGCTGTTGAGAGATTCAATTGGGATTCGTTTGTTACCGCCTTAAGGAAAACGTTTTATCCTCCTTTTATGAGAAAGCAAAAGGCACAAGAATTCATAAACCTTAGGATGGGATTGGCTAAGTTTGTACAAGGCTAAGATAGACGTACAGTGAAATTCAGAAAGTAAATTTAAGGAACCATATTGGAAGATTGACCTCATATAGACGTTTTGAGAAGTCCAATAACCCTTAGTTATTTCGGTAATGCAAGCGAGGAAATTTATGAATAGGGATTGTGATCTATTTCTCTGTAGTGTGCTAGTTGGGAGTAAATAAGTTGGAGTGAAGATCGAGGTTGTTCCCAGTGCGAATGAATTCATTGATGTGTTTCCGAGTGGAATTGCGAGTATATCACCAGCTAGAGTATTTGAGTTCACTATAGAGTTAAATCCTGAAACGACACCTATATCTGAAACACCGAATAGCATGACACCTCCTGAAATGAGCTAATTAAAACAAAGTTGCAAGAGTTGTTTGGTCAAGGAATATATTAGGCCTAGTGCATCACCGTGGAGAGCTCATGTGTTGTTTGTTCAGGAGAAAGATAAGAGTATGGAATTATGCATCGATTTTAGGGAGCTAAACACCACCAAGAACAAGTATCCCTTGCCTAGGATAGATGACATATTAGACCAATTGAATTGGGCGAGTGTGTTCTCGAAGAGTGATTTGGGGTTAAAGTACCACCGATTGAGAGTAGCTGATAAGAATATACTTAAGACCTCATTAGGATTCATTGTTGTAAGGGGTTTAGAGTAACGTCTTTTGGGTTAACCAATGCACCTGCCATAATTATGGATTTGATGAATAAGATTTCCCACGAATTCCGAATTAAGTTCATTATTATGTTATTGATGATATCCTGATTTATTCAAGGAATGAGAAAGAGCATGACAAACACTTGAGGATTTCTTGGAGACTCTTAGAAAGAATCTAGTTTTATTAAATGAAGTATACAAATCTTGAAGTCATATGTGTATAAGTGACACCGACGGAAAAGTGAAGGGCTAAATTGATTGAAAACTACGTTACGTAAGGGAATAAATTTAAGAGAAGATTTGAGTGGTCCAGGATCGTTTAAAATCATTTGTTGTCTTGAAAAGATGGGAATGTATGAATTGGTGAAAGTGCTAAGAGTTAAGCCCAAGAGTTATACATCCATGAAAGGCGTAACGAGGTTCACTAGAAAGGGAAAGCTGAGTAGAAGGAGTTTCTGTAGATCCTACTAAGAATTAAGCTGTGAGTGAGTGACCTACTCCAAAGGAACGTGTCTCATATCTGAACTTTCCTAGGCCTAGCTGTCTATTATAGGGGGTTTGTGAAAGACTTTTCGAACAAAGAAAAACCAATTACCAACTTGATGAAAAAGGAATCGAATTTCGAGTGGAGTGAGAAATGTGAGAAAGCTTTCTAGATTTTAAAAGAGCGTTTGACCTCCGCACCTGTCGTCGCGACAATTGAAACCTTATGAAATCAATTCCCCTACCCATGACCTAGAGTTAGCTGTTATTGTGTTCACTTTGAATGATTTGGAGACATTATCTTTATGGGACAACATTTGAGATCCTTACCATAAAAGTCTGAAGCTTTGGCACAAAGGTCTAGTGAATCTTAAACCGACATTGAAAATGAGTACTTCTTTCCACCCTGCGATCGATGGAGAAACTGAGATTACTAACGGAAAATATGTTGAGAGCCTATGTTATTGACTTTAAGTGTAACTGGGAAGACAATCTAGATTCGATTGAATTTCTTGCAACAATAATAGTTACTACGTGAGTTTAAGATAGCACCTATTGAGGCATTGTGTGGAAAGAAGTGTAGAAATCTCACTTGCTACGGTTTTTGTGGAAATATAGCATTGGGGACATGATTCGCTGAAGTAGAAATATCCAAAGTTATTCCCTGAGGTGAGTTACGAGGGCGTAACTCGTTTTCTTTAAGGGGGTAGAATGCGATAGAAATTCGCGCTTTTTTTTACGTATTTATTTGGCAATTTTATACATTTTAGGCTTATGTTTTAGCATCTTATACATGTTGGTGCAAAGTACATAGATTCTCCGCATAAGAAAAAGGTGTTCATGAGTAACACAAGCAACTTTAAGCTGGCAAAATGTGCACATGAGGAGCAAAAGTACTCTTCCAGTAAGAATAATTTGAAAACTTTTGAAAAATGTGTGAATTTTCGTGTCAAGTTTCGGGACGAAACTTCTTTTAAGAGGGGTAGATTGTAATCCCCCGTAATTTTATAAATTTTATTAATATATTTTAACGTATAGTTAATTATATTTAAATAGAATTTACGAATTTTAGAAATAAATATATAATTAACGTATATTTACTTTATTATATTAGAAATATTTTAACGATTTATGCGATGTAAAATAATTTTTAGAATTCTATGTCGAAAATAATTTTGATTATGAAAACACAACTGGATTTAGAAAACAATCCTAACCATTTTGGGATTCAAACTAACCCAATTTTAATCCTAGCCCAAGTTGACAAAGCCCAAAACAAGTAAACCCATAATTCCCTACCCATATTCTAATTCCACGTAAAACACCAAACTCTCTCCTTCACTTCACGTGAAAACAACCCAGCAAAACCCTCGACCTTGCTTCAACATCCACGTGAACTCTCAAGGCTCTCCTACGCCGCCGTCCAGCCATCCACGCCGGACCACCGTTGCTGCAGCCCTCGCCACCACCCATCGTCGCCGGTAACCTCTTCTCTCCCCTCGTATTTCTTTCTTCCTCTCCCTCTTGCGTTTTGCTCTCCTTAATGCTTTTCTTGCCACCACCCAGCGCGTGCCACCACCACCTGGTCGCTGCGGGTGTGCCTCCTTGTCCCGCCACCTTGTTGCACCGCACGTCAGCCCTCGTCGAGCCCTGCCAGCCAACTTCCTCTTCCTTTTCTTGCTTCTCCTTTGCGTGGTACCACCACCAACGCCGCCCACCAGTGCAACAACCACTCTGCAACCTCCGTGCTCGATGCCGCAAAGTCCACCGCCGGCCAGCCTCCTCCTCTTTCTCTCCTTTTGGTTTACTCCTAACCCTAAGCTAATTTAATGTTTTAATTATGTTTAATTAATTTAATTTATGTTTTCTTGAATTAAATTTTATAGTTTTATGATTTAATTATGAATTTCAGATTATATGTTTTGCATAATCAAATTATTAATTTTTAGATTATGTAATTGAATGGGAATTAGAATTTTAATTATTTAAAGCATGAAATTTTAAGGATTTAATGGTTTTAATAGTTTTAAAATCATGGTAGGATGATTATAAATTATTAAAGTTATTGTTTTTATGATTTCAAAGTTTTGGGAGTAGTTTGAAATTAGTTATATTGCTGAAAATTTAAAGTACGGTGTTTGCAAAGAGTTTTCAACGAATTTTAATCACTAATTCAATAATTGTTATGCTAGGAAATCAAATATTCAAGTTTTGTTATTGGAGAAAAGTTCTAAATATGTTTAGGATGTAGTTAGAATGTTTTATTATAGCTGTGAGCGATTAGAAGTTGATTGGCAATCCTTGTTGGTTGTTTTTAGGCGGAGAGTTCTCTGTAGGCGACTTTTGAATTATTAAAGTGGTCTTGCAGTTTGTTTACACAAGGTACGTACATACCTGTGTGCTTGGAATGTGTGTTATCTGTTAAAACCAAGTTGAAATCTGTTGATGAACTTGATTGTGTTGGAATTTCATGTTTAATATTGTTGGATGGACATGTTAAGCATATGTATTTCGTTATGAGAATTATAACATGTTAGTAGATTATTGATGCGAACATGTTGGTTGGGAACATTAGATTATTATATATATTAATTCAGATCGATTGTTCTTTGTTCCCTTTTAGCTTTTCACTACTTTATGAGGGCCGAGGACCTTGTTCAGTAAGTTGAAACCTTATACCCTTATAGAGGGGTTGATCAGTATTAAAGGAAAGGTTGGAGTGAATTGGAATGAGTCTTGTTTGATACCTTTGTGATCACTTACTTAATTCCAAGATAAAAACAGTTGTGAATAAATGTAAATTGTATGCCTTATGTGATTGTTGAGTCATAACAGGGTTTCAATTTGTAAATCATGTAAAGTGAAACTGAGTAGCAATAGCTTTAGACTGTGCACGTCTAAAGTGACGGAAAAACAGGAGTTGGGGTTCATGGTGGTAGTCCATGGCCTTTATCTCGGACCGGATTGATCACCGTGTCCTATTTTTATTCAAACGTTCCTCGATATCGCAGGTCACTGAGGTTACGGAGTCGCGTCCGTACCTCGTCTTCCTTAGTGAAGCCTCTAGCTAGAAAACTCGGTCCATTGCCTATTTCAATTAAAATAATATTATTGTTATAAAAGTCTAGACCAATCTAGCCTAGTCTAGTTAAGTGTGGTCGTCAAATTATCATGTCTTGTCTGCCCTTATTTATGTTCATTAGTATCATGTTAGGGTTGTTCGTTTAATAGTATCATGTTAGGATTATTATTGTTTTAGTATGTAGTACTCAGCTTTGCTGATTACGTGCCTTGTTTGTGTGTGTTGATCATGGCTATGCCTTATTGATCCTGTGATGACCCATCTTTGGTGAGCAGTCTCTAAGGAACAATAAGCGTTGCCCATCTACAGGTTTGAAGATGATGCATCATTGGGAACGGGATTAGAGAGTTTGTAGTTATATTTGTTTAATTAAGTGATTTGGTTTGTTAACTTGGATTTCAAATTTGTCGTACTATTCATATTTCCTTATTTCCGCTAATTGGTTTTTGGACTTAATATGTAATCGATTATTTATGAACCTAAAAGTTAGTTTTATGTTTTCCGCTGCAAAATTCTAAATAAGCCGTTACGTTTTCACACGGGTGATAATGCCTTGATAATTCTCTATGTTTTATATTAAAAGAGTATTTTAGAAAAGAGAGAATTGTCGGGGTGTTACAATTATGATGCTAGGAAATCAAATGTTTAAGTTTTGATATTGGGGAAGGTTCTAAATATGCTTAGGATGCATTTAGAATGCTTTATTATGGTTGTCCATGATTAGAAATTCATTGGGATTATTTGTTGGTTGTTTTAGGCGAAGAATTCTCTTTAGGCGACTTTTGAAAGTGTTAAAGTGGCCTATCAGTTTGTTTACACAAGGTACGTACATACCTGTGTGCTTGGAATGTGTGCTAATTGTTGAAACCATGTTGAATTTGTTGGTGAACTTGGTTGTGTTGAGATTGTTGTTGAACTTGGTTATGTTGATATTATTGACGAACTTGGTTATGTTGAAATTGCATGTTTAATACTGTTGGACGGACATATTGAACTTATATTGCATTATGAGAATTATAACATGTTAGTATAGATGGTTGATGCGAACATGTTGGTTGGGAACACTAGATTATTCTATATATGTTGGTTTGGATCGATCGATCATTGTTCCCTTTTTAGCTTTTCACTACTTTATGAGGGCGGTGGGCCTTGTTTAGTAAGTTGAAACTTTATACCCATATACAGGGTTGATCATGGTTAAAGGAAAGGTTGGATAAATTGGAATGAGTCTTGATTGATGCCTTTATGATCACTTACTTAATTCCAAGATAAAAACAGTGGTGAACAAATGTGGATTGTATGCCTTATGTGATTGTTGAGTCATAACATAGTCTCAATTTGTAAATCATGTAAAGTGAAACTGAGTAGCAATAGCTTTAGACTGTGCACGTCTAAAGTGATGGACAAACAGGAGTTGGGGTTCATGGTGGTAGCCCATGGCCTTTTCTGGGACTGGATTGATCACCGTGTTCTATTTTTATTAAAACGTTCCTCGATATCGCAGGTCACTGAGGTTACGGAGTCGCGCCCGTACCTCGTCTTCCTTAGTGAAGACTTCTGGATGGACAATTCGGTCCATTGTCTATTTCAACTAAAATAATATTATTGTTATAAGTCTAGCCTAGTCTAGTCTAGTCAAGTATGGTCGTCAAATTATCATGTTTTGTTTGCCCTTATTTATGTTCATTAGTATCATGTTAGGGTTGTTCGTTTAAATAGTATCATGTTAGGGTTGTTCGTTTAATAGTATCATGTTAGGATTATTATTGCTTTAGTATGTAGTACTCAGCTTTGCTGATTACGTGCTTTGTTTGTGTGTGGTGATCATGGCTATACCTTATTGATCCTGTGATGACCCATCTTTGGTGAGCAGTCTCTAAGGATCAATAAGCGTTGCCCATCTATAGGTTTGAAGATGATGCATCATTGGGATCGGGATTAGAGAGCTTGTAGTTATATTTGTTTTGTTAAGTGATTTGGTTTGTTAATTTGGATTTGAAATTTGTCATACTATTCGTATTTCCTTATTTCCGTTAATTGGTTTTGGACTTAATATGTAATCGATTATTTATGAACCTAAGAGTTAGTTTTATGTTTTCCGCTGCAAAATTCTGAATAAGCCGTTATGTTTTCACACGGGCGATAATACTTTCATAATTCTCTAAAGTTATATTTATAAAAGGGTTATTTTAGAAAAAGGGAATTGTCGGGGTGTTACAAAGTGGTATTTTTGAGCTAAAGGTTTTACTGACATTTCGTGTCTACCTTTTAAACTTTAGGCGCCTAACTAACTAATTAGTTACGTAAAAAAGGAATTTCATTGAATAACTAGTGAATAAATTGAAAGTTATTAGTTAGAAATGTTTGAATTTATTTTAAAATTGACTCTTGAATTACGTGCTTTGAAATATGTTCTCGTTTACGTGAATTAACGTATTTCGTTTTTTTTTCCTTGAAATTTAAATTATTATTTTCGGAATTAAAAAAAACTTAAATAAATAAATTTTTTACTGCTGCTGCTACAGTACCGTAATAAAAAAAATTTAAAAAAAATAAATAAAAATATTTTATTTATTTATTAATTATTTGTCGTTTAATAATTATTCGTTTAATCAAATTAATTCTTATAAATCATTCTTGTTTTATTCTTTTTATGCTTCAATGTTTGATATATTATGATTATTTTGAGAGATGGGTAGCATAAGAAAGGGCATATAGAATAGAAGCATTGTGTCTGCATTATGTCAACATGATTGTACTTTCTCTACCTGCTAACTGTTGTGTCTTTCCTATGCTTTGCGATTGATATATATTCTTACTTATTGTGTATTGTGGGATCATACGGTAAGTGAGAGTACTAATTACTAACATAGAAACTATGTTTAATTGTTATAGATCACTAATCATGTCTGGCATGGAAGGAAATAGAATAGGGAGCAACTCTAACCCTATTGTTCTGAGCGATGATGAAAATGAAATTGTAACACCCTAATAATTCTTTGCTTTTATAAAACCATTTTCCAACTTAAAATAAAGGAATTACTAAAGTATTACCGCCACCGTGATAAAGGTTAAGGCTATTACCAGAATTACGCAGCGGAAATAAATGTCAACTAACTTTTAAAAACATAATAAATTTAATATTGAGGCCTCCTACAATTTGGAACCATAATGGCCCAAAACCCAAAATATAAATAATTCAAACATTTCAAACATAATTAAAATATTAAATAAAATAGTTTCAAAGAACGAAAACATGCAACTCTCTCAATCATCCCAAGCCACATGATTTCGATCGTACTTGATCTACCAACCTGCTATATTATTCTACTCCCCAACAATGCAAGTGCAAATGATGGATCATCATAGGGTCATTAAGGCAAAGGCCATGACCAGAAACACAAAAAGCACGTAGTCAGCAAAAGCTGAGTACTTACAAGCATAGAGTAATGAAACTAAAGCATGTATCACTCACTAAATACTAATCAACATGCAAAAGCCATATAATAACAAATCAAACAATCATGAGATACAAGACTCGACTCTTGACTCGACTCTTGACTCACAATTTAATTAGGATAAGCTTCGAACGGGCCAAAAGAATAATCCACAAAGGGAAAAAGGTGATGGGAGCCAACCATACACCAAATATAATAATAATAAAGTCGGGCCATACCGAGTGTCGGGCCATACCGACGGAATTCCTGCGCATAATATAAGTGAAACAACGTCTTGTATCATTAGTAGGAGTACGAGCTTTCCGGCAAGACTCCCCCCATTGTTCATACTCAAGGTATATACGTTCCAAGAGTTTTGAAGCTTGTTCCGGTTGCACTTTACGTTTATTAATATTTTAATAAAGGCGAACTCAAGACTCGACAACATGCATACATACAATTAATAAACAACAACCAAAACAATCTTATTTTAATGCTTTAAGACTTGTGATCAACCAAGCAAGACACTTGTGATATTACTACCATGTTCCTCCTCACCAAAGTGAGGCTCCACATCATGCATATTAACATGAGGGTTGTGCCCTTGCACGAAAAATCCTAATTCATTTCATACATGATATTCCCAACTGAACCCTACATGTGCGGTGGCTTACGTGAGCTAACCCTTCACATGTGGTAAAATAAATAGTACAACGAGGTACAAATAAATGGCTCAAAGTATGCTAGACATCCCGTACAATAGCATACAAATAATTAATCCATCCCTTGCATGTGAATTGAACCATACATGCATAAATATTGAACAACATGATTGACAATGAAATCCATACTCATAATAATTTCAACATGCTTGTTCAACAATTAATTCAATAAATCCAACATCACAAAACACATGCTCGTTCACCAAAATAAACATGATTTCACATAATGTAATTCACATCATCAACAATCATGTAATGTCATTGACAAAAAGGTGTGGTCGCCCTAGACTTGTACGTACCTTGAATACCTAAGCGTAGGGGCCACTTTGCAATAACGAGCACTCAACTAGAAATCACCTCCTATCATCAAAATAATGAAACTTAAATTATTTCCATGTTCATTAAATTTCCAGCAACTTTATAAAAATTAAAACTTCCTTTAGACTTTAGAATTCAATCGTTTTTCAATAATAAAGTCGTCTCAATTTGCAAAATCAATCCCTAGTACAAAAAACATACTTTTTCCGCCTTTAAAATCAATAAAAATCAACATTTTAAACCTTTATTCAAATCTGAAAATATAATTGATTATCATAATTAAAATCATCACCTAATTATGCTAATCAATTGACTCATTAGGTCTAGGTTAAAACCCTAACTTGAAAATCCCAATAACACTAGTTTAATATCATAAAAATCCATGCTTTATTAAATAAACAAATCTGAAAATTCATTCTTTAATAATTAAAACAAACCTAATGAGTCACAACACACAAATCCTCAAACCACTGTATTCATAACCGGTTCCCAGCATTTTAATTACTCAAAACAATATTAATACCAATCCGGCCTATAGCACGGAACAACCACGAATTAATGTGATTGGGCGAAAAAGAAATCGAATACGAACATACACACACACACACACACACACACACACACACACACACACACACACACACACACACACACACACACACACACACACACACACACGTCGTGTGTGCGCGCGCGCGCGGGCGAGAGGGGCGACGAGCAGGGCTGCGCGCAGGGGCTGGCGCGAGGGCGCGAGGGCTGCAGGGGCGCGCGCTGTGCGCGAGGAGAGAGCGAGAGAAGGCGAGTGTGGGCGCTGGCGCGCGAGGGCGAGAGAGAGGGAGTGTGGGTGTGGCTGGCGCAAGCAACGCACACAGCAGCAACAACAACAGCACAGCAGCAACACAAGGGCGCGCTGGCTGGGCTCGAGCAAGAGGGAGGGGCGAGCAACAAGGGGCGAGCAACAAGGGAGAGCAGCACACGAGGCACGACCGTGCTCGTGCTGTGCGTGCGGGCGGACCGAACCAAAGAGGAGAGAGAGAGAGAGGAGTGTTGGGCAAGAAATCAAAAAGGGGCTTTATGAAATTTTAGGGGTTTATTTAATAATGGGGGAGTCTATTTATAGGCTCCCTAATCCCTTGATGGGCTAGGCTTAGGATATTTGAGTTGGGCTTAGGAATTAAATGAATTGGGCTAGCTTAGGATTTAAATTAAACTGTTTGGATTGGGCTTGATTAATAAAACGAACTGGACTTTTTATTTAAAAACCCGAAGCTTTTAAAAATCATTTGCAACTCATTTAACTTCCCGACTCAAGAATTAAATTCGTTTCGTAATTAATTAAAATAATAAATATTCTAATTAATTAAAATACATTAAATACATTTAAATATTATTTAAATGCTAATAAATCGTAAAATGCTTTATAAATATAATAAAATATATTTATAAATATTATAGAAATACGGGGTATTACAGTCTACCCTCCTTAAAAGAAGTTTCGTCCCGAGACTTGGGTTCGGAAATCCAAAATTCAACTCAAACTTGAGACTTTCTGAGACTTTTCAATACGTTCATTTGCCAAAGTTTTAAGTTGTTGTACTCTTTACATGATTAAACAAGACAATAATAAGTGCAAATTCAATAGAAAGTACTAAATTAAGCATAAAATAGGGCAAAACAAGGTAAAAAGCGCGAAATTCTACCGCACTCTACCCCCCTTAAAAGACACGAGTTACGACCCCGTAACTCAACTAACCTCGGGAAAAAGCTCGGGATATTTCTTTCTCATTTCCTCCTCCGCTTCCCAAGTGGCTTCCTCAGATTCTTGATTAGACCACAACACTTTGACAATTTTCACATCTTTAGTACGCGTACTACGCACTTTGCTATCAAAGATTTTGACAAGTCTTTCCTCAAAGGTTAGACTTTGGTCTAATTCTATGGTCTCCGGTTGCAACACATGCGATTTATCCAGGATATATTTCCTTAACTGAGATATGTGGAACACATTATGCACTCTATGCAAGTCCATAGGCAAGGCTAGTCTATAAGCTACCTTTCCGATTCTTTCTAAGATCTCATATGGGCCTATGTACTTAGGGCTTAACTTCCCTTTCTTCCCAAATCTCATGACACCTTTCATTGGTGACACTTTGAGAAACACTTTATCACCTATGTTGAACTCTTCATCCCTACGTTTCAAGTCTGCATAACTCTTTTGGCGATCCTGCGCCGCTTGAATCTTTGATTGGATGGTTCGGATTTGGTTCATGGTGTCCTCTATCATTTGAGGTCCCAACACTACGGTTTCACTAATATCGTTCCAACAAAGTGGACTTCTACACTTTCGTCCATACAAAGCCTCAAATGGTGCCATTCCAATGCTAGCATGATAGCTATTGTTATAGGAAAACTCAAATCTAGGCTATCTTCCCAACTTCCTTGGAAATCAATAACGCATGCCCGAAGCATGTCCTCCAGGGTTTGGATAGTCCTTTAAGTTTGGCCATCCGTGGCTGGGTGGAAGGCTGTACTCATTTTCAATGTTGTACCAAAGCTCTTCTGCACACTTTTCCAGAAATTCGAAAGAAACCTTGAATCTCTATCTGATACGATATCCTTAGGAACTCCATGTAACCTCACCACATTCTTAATGTAGGCTTTAGCAAGTTGTTCCATTTTCCAGGTTTCCTTCATTGGTATGAACACTGCTGACTTGGTCAACCTATCTACCACAACCCAAATTGTATCATTCCCAGTCTTTGACTTAGGTAAACAAGTGACAAAGTCCATAGAAATATAGTCCCATTTCCAGCTTGGAATCTCTAAAGGTTGGACCTTCCCTTGAAGTCTCCTATGCTCAATTTTAACCTTCTGACAAGTCAAACATCTAGCCACAAATTCAGCCACTTCGTTCTTCATCCTTGGCCACCAATAGACCTTTTTCAAGTCCTTATACAACTTGTCACCCCCTGGGTGCACAGAATATGGCGTATTATGACCTTCTTTCATCAATCTCTCCTTCAGTTCTCCACACTTTTGAGGCACGCACCACCTGCCTTTGTACCTCAAGCTTCCATCACCATGGATTCGGAAATCTACCTCCTTACCTTGCGAAATCTTTTCCTTGATTCGCTCCAACTTCACATCACCAGCTTGATTATCTCTAATCTCATCAAATATTGACGGTTGGATGGTTAAGGCATTCATTATTCCCACAACGCTTTCACCACTTACTATTTCAAGGTTCAAACACTGCATGTCCTTACACAGCTCGTTAGCAACTACTAACGCATTAACACTATGACTTGATTTCCTACTCAAGGCATCCGCAACTACATTGGCTTTTCCCTCATGGTACTGGATATCCAAATCATAGTCCTTAATTAACTCTAACCACCTTCGTTGGCGCATATTCAAATCCTTCTGTGTGAAGATGTACTTCAAACTCTTGTGGTCCGTAAATATCCTACACTTCACACCATACAGATAGTGTCTCCATATCTTCAATGCAAACACTATAGCCGCTAGCTCTAAATCATGGGTAGGGTAATTGGATTCATATGGCTTTAATTGCCTTGACGCATACGCAATAACCTTTCCGTTTTGCATCAATACACACCCCAAACCATTCTTAGAGGCATCACTATACACATCGTATGCACCACTCTCATCTGGTAAGGTTAACACTGGCGCGGTTGTCAATCGCGTCTTTAAGGCTTGGAATGCTTCCTCACACTGGTCACTCCATTCAAACTTGGTTTCCTTCTTCATCAAGGTAGTCATGGGCTTGGCTATCCTAGAGAAGTCTTGAACAAATCGTCTATAGTAGCCAGCTAATCCCAGAAAACTACGAATGTCAGTCACACTCTTGGGCGTAGGCCATTCACTAACAGCTTTGACCTTAGCAGGGTCAACTGCCACTCCTTCTTTTGACACAAAATGTCCAAAAATGCAACTCTTTCCAACCAAAACTCACACTTTGAGAACTTGGCATACAACTGGTTATCTCTCAAGGTACTCAACACTGATCTCAAGTGTTCCGCGTGATCTTCTTCACTCTTTTAATACACTAGGATGTCATCTATGAAAACCACTACAAACTTGTCCAAATAGGCATGGAATACACGGTTCATTAAGTCCATAAATATTGCAGGGGCATTGGTCAACCCAAAAGGCATAACAGTGAACTCATAATGTCCGTATCTAGTTCTGAATGCGGTCTTTGGTATGTCATGGTTAGCGATTCTCAATTGATGATAACCCGAACGCAAATCGATCTTTGAAAAGATTCCTGCTCCTTTTAGTTGGTCAAATAGGTCTTCTATCCTAGGTAATGGATATTTGTTCTTGATCGTGACCTTATTGAGCTCCCTGTAGTCTATACAGAGCCTCATACTGCCATCCTTTTTCTTCACAAACAACACTGGTGCTCCCCAAGGCGATGCACTTGGCCGAATATAACCTTTTTCCAATAGATCCTCTAGTTGGCTTTTTAATTCATTCATTTCTGCTGGAGCCATTCGATAAGGTGCTTTTGAAATAGGGGCGGTTCCAGGAACTAAATCTATGGTGAAGTCAATAGGTCGATTGGGAGGCATCCCCGGGATCTCTTCTGGAAATACATCAAGGAATTCATTGACTACTGCAATATCCTCAGGCTGATCCTTGATCACATGCTCTAAGTTCCTTACATTACATAAGAAAGCTGGGTTCCCTTTACTGACTAGCTTCACGAGTTCCATTGCCGTGATGATTCCTATGTTCTTAGGTTTGCCAAACGACGATATGACACCACTTTGCCTAGGCTAGACCTCAAGTGAACCTTCTGCTTCTCACAATCTATTTTGGCTTTGAACTTGGCCAACCAATCCATTCCTAGAATTATATCTAGCTCTCCTAACTCGAATTCGATTAGGTTAGATAAGAATACGGTCTTGGCTATGGTCATAGGCACATCTCTATGGATTTTGGTACACTTCACTATACTACCAGTAGGTATGACTATAGGTACTTCAATCGATTCAGGCTCTTTCAACCATATTTTCCCCAAAGCATCTACTGATATATAAAAGAATAAGTCGCACCAGAATCAAATAGAACTTTAACTGAAACGGAATTAATAGAAAAAGTACCCGCTATGACGTCAGAGGAAGTCTCCGCTTCTTGCCTAGATATCACATTCACTTTCCTTGGGCAACTCCTTTGTTATAGCCACCTCCATTGGTGTTCCCATTGTTGTTTCGATTCCCATTCTGCTGTTGGTTCCCTCCAGGCTTTCCATGGTTCTGGTGATTGCCATTGCTATTGCCATTGTTACCACTTTGGTAGTTCCTTTGATTTCCACTTCCATTTCCCCCGTTCCGGTTCTGATTATTCCGGTTATTGCCTTGGTGGTTACCTTGGTTAGGCTTTCCATTACTAGAATAGCATTCATACTCCCTATGGACTAACTTCTGACAGAATCTACAAGTCACCAAGTTCCCATCACAATCCTTTCCAGGGTGATTCATGTTACAACGCCTACATTCGTAGGTCCGTACTCCATTCCTTCCAGACTGATTTCCACCACCTTGGTTGTTGCGATAACCACCATTGTTAGCCCTAAACTGGAAATTCCCATTTCCTTTGTGCTTCTTAAAATTCCCTTGATTCTGATGGTTATTTCCTTGATTCGAGCTTCCACCATCCTTTCTCTTTTCAGCACTACCATTCTTCCTTTCCTGTAACACATACAGGTGAGCAGCTTTTCCTTACAGGGTGTCTAATGAGGTAAAGGTCTCTCCAGACAACAACAGCTGTAAGTCCATGGTCAAAACATTCTCGAATCTTTGAGCCCTGAGCTCTTCCGTTGCCACCACTTCGGGTGCAAACCTAGACATCTCTATAAACTTAGAATAGTATTCCGTCACAGACAGACTTCCCATTTTGAGTTCAATGAACTCCTGCGCCTTTTGCTTCTTCAGGTAGGGTGGGTAAAACTTGTTCCTTAGTGCAGTTTTGAATGCTTCCCATCCAAAGTTAGGTGTGGCTCTAAGGGTATTTTCACATTGTTGCCACCACAAATCAGCTTCACCTCTCAGGTAGTACACAGCACTATTCACCCTAAGGTTTTCGGGGCAATTCACAGCTACAATGAGTTTATCAAACTCTCTCAACCAGTTCTCCAACACACTTGGTTCAATCTCTCCGCTATAGAGTGGAGGCTTGCTTTGAGCTATTTTCTTAAACATTTCCCCAGCCGGGTCATGCATTGGGTTTGCTCTGGTTTGAGCTAGGTCTCGAACTACCTCAGCTAGTTGTCTAACCACTTCAGAAATCTCTTGGCTAGCCATATCCCTTCTCCTGAATAAATAAAAAGGCTAGCTTTAATATTGGTTGGACACGACATTACTAAGGTGTTGGTTCTACAACGAACCAACTCACAACAAGAACACACTTAGGCACCACCTAGGGGAAGAGTTGGCGCCACTTTCGGGCCTTCTCACCCCACTATTCGATGCAAGTAAATTTAGATGGTTGCTACTAAACCACCTTGCACATAAAATTTCATTGAAGAAATAACAAATAATCCCTTTGCGATACCCACAAGACTTAGAATTGAGAATTAAACTTAAAGGATAACGAAAAGGAAATTCTATTCTTTTATTAAAACTCCAATGAATAAGTCTTACATCCACTAATGCCATAACATTTATTCTCCAACTATAATAAACTAAAACCATAAATAGTAGCTTTTCCACTTTATTAATCAACGAAAAAAAAACTAAGGATTACATTTCTCTAGAGACTAACGTCGTCACGACGATCATTTATTTCCTTGTATTGCTCTGGAGTAAAGTCTTGATCATTAGGATCATCCAAGTCTTCTTCCGGATCTGAGTCTTCATCCATAGCCTCATCATTTTGCTGTGGCTCACTATCAACCACATTATTCTCTTCAAGCTCATCTTTAGACCCACTGGATATCTCAATGGTTGGTTCAGGAACTATAGGGTTAGGATTCTCAATCTCTACCACATCATCATCACTATCATCCTCAACATCACTAGCTTGCTCATCATAGATCATATCATCCTCACCATCACTTTCTATTCCTCCATAGCCCATACCTAGACCCGCAGAATACTTTCCATCCTCATAGCTAATTTCCGCAACCTCTAGGATAGTAGCAAGAACCTCAGAATCATACTTCCACCTACCATCACTAGTCCCATATTTGTACCTATTAGGGGTACCATCACTATAATGCATGTCACTGAACCTATTCTTGAGGTCTATGTAGGGGTTCTTATGGGGTAAGCAATGTATAATCATACTAGCCATCATATCTTTGTGCCTAAGGTGGGGCATGTTTTTGGTCGAAGCCAAATAGTCACAAGCAAACACGATCTTCTGAACATACGTGCGAAGAGTCTCATTATCCATCTTCTCTAAGTATCCTAGACTGGTGAACTTAGAAGGTAGCATCCTTAATTCCTGAAAATTCACAACTCAAAAGTCTTACTAACGCGTTTCCATAGAAATTCCAACCCCAAAAGGATACAATAAATAGTTCGTGGAGCCATACAATTTCAATGCACAAATATATGCTCAACATGAAATATGATGCAATTAATCACATAAAGTAAGATAAAACATGGTTAGAACATATATATGGCACTTAACAATCACATAGTCACATAATATGCATTCTTAGACTAGTATGCCCTTCTTAGTCTACCCAATTCTCACTTGAAAATAATATTAATTTTCGAAATTAATTAAGAAATAACTCCTAACTTAGTTGAAATTATTTAAATTAAAATCGAAAATTAATAAGAATTATCGATTAATTAAATAAATAAATGAATAATTTTCGGATAATTAAAAATAAAAAGAAATCCGAAAAAATTTAAAATATAAATTCGAAAAAATATTCGAATAAAATAAATAGATAAATAAATAATTAAAACAATTCGGATAATTAAATAAAATAATTTCCGAAATTAATAAAATAAATTCGAAATTAATTCGAAATTTTCGAATAATAAAAAAAATTAATTCGGAAAAATTAATTAAATTAAATAATAATCCAACTTTTCAACTTATTTCAAACGACCCAAAATAATTGATATTTGACCTTTAAAATATTGAGTACTCAAAATAATACGTTTTGACTTTAGGAAAATAATTTTCGAAAATCCTAAAGTTCCGCAATCGTAGTTTAAGGATTTACCACTTTGCACTATTAATTAATGCAAAGCAGCTCTCAAACTAGAGCTCTGATACCACTTTGTAACACCCTAATAATTCTTTGCTTTTATAAAACCTTTTTCCAACTTAAAATAAAGGAATTACTAAAGTATTACCGCCACCGTGATAACGGTTAAGGCTATTACCAGAATTACGCAGCGGAAATAAATGTCAACTAACTTTTAAAAACATAATAAATTTAATATTGAGGCCTCCGACAATTTGGAACCATAATGGCCCAAAACCCAAAATATAAATAATTCAAACATTTCAAACATAATTAAAATATTAAATAAAATAGTTTCAAAGAACGAAAACATGCAACTCTCTCAATCATCTCAAGCCACATGATTTCGATCGTACTTGATCTACCAACCTGCTATATTATTCTACTCCCCAACAATGCAAGTGCAAATGATGGATCATCATAGGGTCATTAAGGCAAAGGCCATGACCAGAAACACACAAAGCACGTAGTCAGCAAAAGCTGAGTACTTACAAGCATAGAGTAATGAAACTAAAGCATGCATCACTCACTAAATACTAATCAACATGCAAAAGCCATATAATAACAAATCAAACAATCATGAGATACAAGACTCGACTCTTGACTCGACTCTTGACTCACAATTTAATTAGGATAAGATTCGAACGGGCCAAAAGAATAATCCACAAATGGAAAAAGGTGATGGGAGCCAACCATACACCAAATATAATAATAATAAAATCGGGCCATACCGAGTGTCGGGCCATACCGACGGAATTCCTGCGCATAATATAAATGAAACAACGTCTTGTATCATTAGTAGGAGTACGAGCTTTCCGGCAAGACTCCCCCCATTGTTCATACTCAAGGTATATACGTTCCAAGAGTTTTGAAGCTTGTTCCGGTTGCACTTTACGTTTATTAATATTTTAATAAAGGCGAACTCAAGACTCGACAACATGCATACATACAATTAATAAACAATAACCAAAACAATCTTATTTTAATGCTTTAAGACTTGTGATCAACCAAGCAAGACACTTGTGATATTACTACCATGTTCCTCCTCACCAAAGTGAGGCTCCACATCATGCATATTAACATGAGGGTTGTGCCCTTGCACGAAAAATCCTAATTCATTTCATACATAATATTCCCAACTGAACCCTACATGTGCGGTGGCTTACCTGAGCTAACCCTTCACATGTAGTAAAATAAATAGTACATAATGGCTCAAAGTATGCTAGACATCCCGTACAATAGCATACAAATAATTAATCCACCCCTTGCATGTGAATTGAACCATACATGCATAAATATTGAACAACATGATTGACAATGAAATCCATACTCATAATAATTTCAACATGCTTGTTCAACAATTAATTCAATAAATCCAACATCACAAAACACATGCTCGTTCACCAAAATAAACATGAGTTCACATAATGTAATTCACATCATCAACAATCATGTAATGTCATTGACAAAAAGGTGTGGTCGCCCTAGACTTGTACGTACCTTGAATACCTAAGCGTATGGGCCACTTTGCAATAACGAGCACTCAACTAGAAATCACCTCCTATCATCAAAATAATGAAACTTAAATTATTTCCATGTTCATTAAATTTCCAGCAACTTTATAAAAATTAAAACTTCCTTTGGACTTTAGAATTCAATCGTTTTTCAATAATAAAATCGTCTCAATTTGCAAAATCAATCCCTAGTACAAAAACATACTTTTTCCGCCTTTAAAATCAATAAAAATCAACATTTTAAACCTTTATCCAAATCTGAAAATATAATTGATTATCATAATTAAAATCATCACCTAATTATGATAATCAATTGACTCATTAGGTCTAGGTTAAAACCCTAACTTGAAAATCCCAATAACACTAGTTTAATATCATAAAAATCCATGCTTTATTAAATAAACAAATCTGAAAATTCATTCTTTAATAATTAAAACAAAACTAATGAATCACAACATACAAATCCTCAAACCACGGTATTCATAACCGGTTCCCAGCATTTTAATTACTCAAAACAATATTAATATAATAATTTAAAATACGGAATTTAAATAGAATAGGTAAGGAAGAAGAGAATTATACCAATCCGGCCTATCGCACGGAACAACCACAAATTAATGTGATTGGGCGAAAAAGAAATCGAATACGAACACACACACACACACACGTCGTGTGTGCGTGCGCGCGGGCGAGAGGGGCGACGAGTAGGGCTGCGCGCAGGGGTTGGCGCGAGGGCGCGAGGGCGCGAGGGCTGCAGGGGCGCGCGCTGTGCGCGAGGAGAGAGCGAGAGAAGGCGAGTGTGGGCGTTGGCGCGCGAGGGCGAGAAAGAGTGAGTGTGGGTGTGGCTGGCGCAAGCAACGCACACAGCAGCAACAACAACAGCACAGCAGCAACGCAAGGGCACGCTGGTTGGGCTCGAGCAAGAGGGAGGGGCGAGCAACAAGGGCGAGCAGCACACGAGGCACGACCGTGCTCGTGCTGTGCATGCGGGCGAACCGAACCAAAGAGGAGAGAGAGAGAGAGAGAGAGAGAGAGAGAGAGAGAGTGAGAGAGAGAGAGAGAGAGAGAGAGAGAGTGAGAGAGAGAGAGAGAGAGAGAGAGAGAGGGGAGTGTTGGGCAAGAAATCAAAAAGGGGCTTTATGAAATTTTAGGGGTTTATTTAATGATGGGGGAGTCTATTTATAGGCTCCCTAATCCCTTGATGGGCTAGGCTCAGGATATTTGAGTTGGGCTTAGGAATTAAATGAATTGGGCTAGCTTAGGATTTAAATTAAACTGTTTGGATTGGGCTTGATTAATAAAACGAACTGTACTTTTTATTTAAAAACCCGAAGCTTTTAAAAATCATTTGCAACTCATTTAATTTCCCGACTCAAGAATTAAATTCGTTTCGTAATTAATTAAAATAACAAATATTCTAATTAATTAAAATACATTAAATACATTTAAATATTATTTAAATGCTAATAAATCGTAAAATTCTTTATAAATATAATAAAATATATTTATAAATATTATAAAAATACGTGGTATTACAGAAATGGATTACGAGTCTGACATAAATAGTTACACCAGCTATGAACTTGTTCTACGTCAAGTTTTAAGAGCAGGAGAACCTGATAGTGATGATGAAGCCCTTCGTGAGTTTGATCGTGCTAGAGGGAAAATTAGGGTCGATATTTATCAAGCTGTTTTGAGACCTGAAAGCGATTCGGAGCCTGAGTTTGAGCCTGAATTTGAGTTTGAGTTTGAGCCTGAATTTGAGTTTGAGTTTGAGCCTGAGTTTGAGTTTGAGCTTGAGCCTGAGCCTGAGTGTTAGAATCCAACCTTCCTTGCATTGTACTTTTCTTAATTTCCCTTGTATTGATCTTATCTAAACTTTCTAGGACTTTTCTTTGAAGTTTCTAGGCTTTAGATAAGATTATTATGTTACTGTCATTCCAGTGTTCACTGGGTTCTTTTAGCTAATTCAAAATAAACCTCTATGAGGGGTATGACTCAGTACCTCTCACCAGAAGTTGCCTTTGCTTAATCACTTGCGTTGTTGTGTGCCTTTATTGATATTGTGCTGTCGCTCGTTTTTAAGCTTACTTGCCTCAACAAAGTCCCTCAAACAGATACACTCGCGTCGTCGGTCCCACTTGTGACTGCTGTGCGCACACAAGTGCCCGATCGGCGTCCACGTCCCTTCTTGTCGTCAAAAGACAAGAGCGTTCATTCTCAGAAACCTTGGTTACTCGTGCTTCACGAGCCCCGTTGAACTCGTTCCGCACAAGGCTTGCGTCCCTACCGCCCTCTAGGTAGGAGCGCGCCGCACGGCCCGGTGCCCAAAACATTCGGACCGTGACAGTTGGTATCAGAGCCAGGTTCAAATCTAGACCCGAGAGACCCGAGGGAGCACCTCAAGATGGAAGCAATACTAGAGAGACTAGCCTGGCTGGAGGGCAAGTCTGAATCATGGACCCAGACCGAAGAGATCGTCATCAAGCAGGATAAGCGGATAGACGATCTTGAGGCCGACGTCGAAGAACTGAAAATTGAAAGAGACTCATTGCGCGAGCATCTCAACTATCTACAAGGGATGGTGGATGACTCGCAGGACAAGTGCGCTACTCTGATGCGTGCTAACAGAGACACTAGTGGGGGCGGTACAAGCCGAATCAAGCCACCCAAGCCTCGTACCTTCTGTGGTGCGAGGGACTCCAAAGAGGTCGACAACTTCATCTTCGACATGGAGCAATACTTCAGGATATGCCAACTGAAGGACAATCTGATGGTGGACACTGCAACAATGTATTTGGCGGATGATGCTAAACTCTGGTGGCGGTGTAAATACGCCGACATCCAAGCCAAGAAGGTGGTGATTGATACATGGGAAGAGTTCAAGGCAGAGCTCATATCCCAATTTTACCCTGAAAACACAGAATTCATTGCTCGGACGAAGCTAACAACCTTGCAACATAAGGGATCCATCCGAGAGTACGTGAAGGAGTACTCCGCGTGCATGCTCGACATTAAAGACATGACCGAGAAGGATCGGTTATTCAACTTCGTCAAGGGATTGAAGGAGTGGGCTCAGCGTGAAATCTGGCGCTCAAAAGTTGACACCTTATCAGGGGCCATTGCGGCAGCAGAAAGGTTGATGGATTACTCGTCCGATAGAGCACCCGCTCAGAAGAAGGGGAACAACAACTCTGCAGCGAGCACTCCTAAGATTTCTGGGAATGGCTCCCAAGCTAGTTCCAACAGTGTGGGGAACAAGTACCGAGGTGGGGGAGAAGAATCACGGAGGAGTGGCGGTCCCTCCTCTTCCAATAAAGGGGGAGCTCAGTCCGGATCTTCGTCGTGGAACAAAACCCTCACTTGCATATTGTGTCGTGGACCACACAAATGGTTTGAATGCAAGCACAAAGGAGAAATTGACAGTTTGCAGAAGAAGTTGTCCGCCATGACCACTTCAGAGTCGACTCCACAGGATGATAGAGAAGAGTCGGAGTATGATGAAGAGGAGCCATCAAAGCTGGGGGCCGTCCACATGATGTATGCCATGGGAAAAGAATCTCAAGGAGAAAAACCCCACAGTACTGAATTGATGTATGTAGAAGTCCAGGTGAATGGGAAGGGAGCCCGAGCTATGGTAGATACAGGTGCCACTCACAACTTCGTTACTGAAAGCGAAGCAAAAAGACTCGGGTTAAAGTTGATGCGTGAAGGGGGGAAAATGAAAACTGTCAACTCGGCAGCGAGGCCCATTCACGGCATTGCAAAGAATGTTCCCACCCAGCTGGGAGACTGGAGTGGACATCTCAACTTCACAGTGGCGACTATGGACGACTTCAATCTGGTGTTGGGCATGGATTTCCTCCGTGCCAGCAAAGCCGTCCCGATGCCGCACCTGGGTTCCTTACTAGTGGCAGGGCAACAACCTTGCCTCCTCAAGACATGTGCCCCTGGCAAAGAGACGAAGAAACAAAAGGGGCCTCTTTTATCAGCCATGCAGTTGAAGAAAGGGCTCAAGAGGAATGAACCTACATTCCTCGCTACCCTGTCGATGAAAGACGATGAAACACAAGGAGATACACCACCAGATCTCATGGACTTACTTAGAGAGTTTGCTGATATCCTTCCGGAGGAACTTCCGAAAGTTCTCCCGCCGAGGAGGGCCATTGATCACGAAATTGAGCTAGTGCACGGAGCCAAGCCTCCGGCACGAGGTCCGTATCGAATGGCTCCTCCAGAGCTTGCCGAACTGCGAAGACAGCTAGATGATTTGCTGAGAGGTGGATTTGTCCGCCCTTCTAAGGCACCCTATGGTGCTCCTGTCCTATTCCAGAAGAAACAAGACGGTAGTCTCCGCTTGTGCATCGATTATAGGGCGCTGAACAAGGTGACTGTGAGGAACCACTATCCAATTCCACTAGTGGCAGACTTGTTCGACCAGTTGGGGGATGCAGTCTACTTCACTAAGTTAGACTTGAGGTCGGGGTACCATCAAGTTCGGATCGCTCAAGGCGACGAACCAAAGACAGCATGTGTTACGAGATACGGAGCGTTCGAATGGCTCGTCATGCCCTTCGGGCTAACCAATGCTCCAGCCACATTCTGCACACTCATGAATCAAGTCTTCCATGAATACCTCGACAAGTTTGTAGTGGTATACTTGGACGACATTGTGATCTACAGCAAGACACTTGAAGAACACATTGAGCATCTGAGGAAGGTGTTCGAGAAACTAAGAGAACATCACTTGTTTGTGAAGCGGGAGAAGTGCGCGTTCGCGCAGGCAGAGATTGGCTTCCTTGGTCACTTTGTAGGAGCTGGCCGTATCAGAATGGATCCGAAGAAAATTCAAGCTATACGTGATTGGCAAGCCCCAAAGAACGCCTCTGAACTACGGTCGTTCTTGGGACTAGCTAATTACTATCGAAGATTCATAAAGGGTTACTCGGAGATAGCTAGTTCTCTCACAGACTTGTTGCGAAAAGACAACTCCTGGCAATGGGCGGAGACCCATCAAGTGGCATTTCGCAAGTTGAAAGAAGCAGTGATGAAAGAACCAGTATTGGCTCTCCCCGACATCAACAAACCCTTTGTGGTAGAAACAGACGCATCCGATTTTGCTTTCGGGGGAGTGCTCTTGCAAGAAGGGCATCCAGTTGCGTTCGAGAGTCGAAAGTTGAATGGGGCTGAGAGAAAGTATGCTGCACAAGAGAAGGAACTTCTTGCCATCGTTCATTGTTTGAGAGGATGGAGACATTACTTGTTGGGCTCGAAGTTCATCGTCCGCACGGACAACACAGCTGCAAGCCACTTCCTCACCCAGCCCAAACTGACAGGTAGACAGGCTCGATGGCAGGAGTTACTTGCAGAGTTCGATGTAGAATTTACATATCAAACTGGAGTGAGCAACAAAGTTGCAGATGCCCTAAGTCGGCGTGCCGACCTAGCTCCTTTGCGAAGACTTGCTCCGTTGTCCGCAAGCAACGTGGCCACATCTGTCAAAGATCAAGTCAAGCAGCATCTTGCGGGGGATCCTATGACGGACACCATAAAGAAGATGATAGAAGAGGGGAAGACCAGACGCTTTTGGATAGAAGATGATCTTATATACACCAAAGGCTACAAGCTGTTCATCCCGAAATCTGGAGGCCTTCGCCGAATGCTCTTGAAAGAATGTCACGATACCTTGTGGGCAGGTCACCCCGGTTGGCAGAGAACCCTCAGCTTGCTCTCCTTGGGCTATTACTGGCCTGGAATGAAAGAAGATGTGATGGGCTATACGAAGACTTGTCTCGTGTGCCAACAAGATAAGATTGATAAACAGAAACCTGGAGGCCTACTGGAGCCACTCCCCGTCCCCACTCGGCCATGGGAGAGTGTCTCGATGGACTTCATCAGTGGATTACCGAAAGTGGACCAGTTTTGCTCTGCAATGGTAGTAGTTGATCGGTTTTCCAAGTATGCCACATTTGTACCGATACATAAGACATGTGGTGCTGAAGAAACTGCTGCTCTATTCTTCAAGCATATAGTGAAGTATTGGGGTTTGCCGAAGAACATTGTCAGTGACAGAGATCCTAGATTCACAAGTATCTTTTGGTCAGAATTGTTCCAAATGATGGGGTCGGCGCTGAATATGTCATCAAGTCACCATCCCCAGTCGGACGGGCAAACTGAGAGATTCAACGGACTACTGGAGGAATATCTGCGTCACTTTGTGAGTGCCAACCAGAAAGATTGGGTCAGGCTCCTTGATGTGGCACAACTCTGCTTCAATGCTCAGAAAAGCTCTGCGTCGAATACAAGCCCTTTTGAGTTGGTAACTGGCCAACAACCCCTCCTACCACACACGGTAGCGGGAGCCGAAGATGGGAGAAGCCGTCAAGCTCGAGAGTTCACAAAAGAATGGGAACAGAATACTGAAATTGCTCGTGCCTATCTAGAACGAGCATCGAAGCGCATGAAGAAATGGGCCGATCAAAACAGAAGGCCAGTCGAGTTTGATGTGGGAGATATGGTAATGGTGAAGGTATTGCCGGAACAACTAAGGTTCCTTCGAGGCAGAGACCGCAGGCTCATCAGAAAATATGAAGGCCCCATCCGCATCACTAAACGGATTGGGAAGAGTGCTTACAAGGTTGACCCTCCTACATGGATGAAGATACATCCGGTGTTCCATGTTAGTAGGCTCAAACCCTACCACCCAGATGAAGAAGATTCTAACCGCAACATCAGCACCCGCGCCAACATCAGGCTCCGCCAGCGCGGAACCACCTCAACTGAAGACTGAAGCAGCTTCTCTATTTATTGCTTTCTTTAGTTCTTTTGTAATCTTGTAAGTCTTCGAGGACGTCGACATCTTTAGTGGGGGAGGATGTTAGAATCCAACCTTCCTTGCATTGTACTTTTCTTAATTTCCCTTGTATTGATCTTATCTAAACTTTCTAGGACTTTTCTTTGAAGTTTCTAGGCTTTAGATAAGATTATTATGTTACTGTCATTCCAGTGTTCACTGGGTTCTTTTAGCTAATTCAAAATAAACCTCTATGAGGGGTATGACTCAGTACCTCTCACCAGAAGTTGCCTTTGCTTAATCACTTGCGTTGTTGTGTGCCTTTATTGATATTGTGCTGTCGCTCGTTTTTAAGCTTACTTGCCTCAACAAAGTCCCTCAAACAGATACACTCGCGTCGTCGGTCCCACTTGTGACTGCTGTGCGCACACAAGTGCCCGATCGGCGTCCACGTCCCTTCTTGTCGTCAAAAGACAAGAGCGTTCATTCTCAGAAACCTTGGTTACTCGTGCTTCACGAGCCCCGTTGAACTCGTTCCGCACAAGGCTTGCGTCCCTACCGCCCTCTAGGTAGGAGCGCGCCGCACGGCCCGGTGCCCAAAACATTCGGACCGTGACACTGAGCCTGAGCCTGAGCTTGAGCCTGAGCCTGAGCCTGAGCCCGAGTCTGAGCCAGAAGAAGATAATCTTCAACTTCAAGGTCTACGAAGATCCTCAAGGCCAAGAATATAAGCTTATTATTTTGATATGGATGATGATGATGAACTTAAATATGAGTTATTCACCCTAGAAGGTTATAGCGAATCAAAGGACAAGTCTGATGATGTCTCCCTTTAGCTTTGCTTACATATTTAGTTGTGTGTGAGAAAAATGTTGGACAATTCTCCCAACCATAGTTTATGTTTATACCGTAGAACCTTTTTACTTTATTTTGAGAACAGGTGTGTGTTAATATTAAGGATTGTTATCGACATTCTTCCGAGGAATAAAAGTTAGATTATTGACTATCTAAAGGATCAAAGTTTATTACGGGCACGCAAGGGGAATGTTTTCTTCTTTTATTCTACCTTATTATTCATGATGATTGAAGTTATTCCTTGTCTCTCAGTTGAATGTTCTGCATGATTGTTCATTTTGTGTGAATTTTGAATGTTGATGTGATATTACATTAGAGGATAATATAAGTAAAGTTTTGAACCTGAATTAGAATATATTAATTTCAGGTCGCGCTCTAGGATGGCCAGTAATAACGACCTAGCTGCTGCTATTCGCCTCTTGGCGGAAAGATTAACCCAGGAAAGAACTGAGCGCCTCGATTCTGCAGGGGACATGTTTGAAAGGCTTGTGAAAGTTAAGCCACCATACTTTAAGGGGCAGGCAGACCCCACCTTCCTTGAAAACTGGATTAGGGAGTTTGAAAAACTATTTGGGGCGGTGAACTGTCTTGAGCATATGAAAGTAGGCCAAGCTGTCCTCTACCTGAAAGATGAGGTCGACCTTTGGTGGAGGGAAAATGGAAATAGACTAAGTGCTGTTGAGGGGTTCAATTGGGATGCATTTATTGTTGCCTTGAGGGGGAAGTTTTATCCTCCTTTTATGAGGAAGCAGAAAGCGCAGGAGTTTATTAACCTTCGGATGGGGAATATGACCATTGCTGAATACTATAGTAAGTTTATAGCTTTGTCGAGGTTTGCACCTGAGGTGGTAGCTACTGAGGAGCTAAAGGCTCAGAGGTTTGAGCATGGGTTAACCGATGAGATCCAACTGGGATTAGGCGGGGAAACCTTTACGTCCTTAGACATTGTGTATGGGAGAGCTGCTCATATTTATGGCCTGCAGACCAGGAGAGACAAGAAGAATGTTGTTGTTGGGGATAAAAGGAAAGAGTTTAATGCTGGGGGAAGTCAGGGGAACTTCAAAAGGAATAGAAATGGAAATGGGAATGGTAATGGTAATGGTAATGGTAATTTCCAAGGAAGAAACAACCAGGGGAATAACTATAACAACAGAAACCAAACCGACAGAGTGTACCACTGTAGGAGGTGCAACAACAACCACCCTGGGAAGGATTGTAAGGGGGAATTGGTAATTTGCAACTATTGTCATAAGAAGGGACATAGGGATTTTGAGTGCTTCACAAAGCAGAAGAAAGAGCAGAATGGTAGTGGGAGTAGTAATCAAGCGAAACCAGGGTTTAACCATTCGGGGAACCAAGGTTCGAAGCCTGCTGGGGCACTAAATAACCAGGGAAACCAAAACAAACCTGCCAATGGGAACAACAATAACAACAAGGCTCCCGGAAAGCTGTTCTTAATGAGTAGAAATGAAGCTGAACGTTCTGCAGATGTAGTTTCGGGTACTTTCTCTGTTCACTCCTTACCTGTTAAAACGTTGTTTGATTCAGGGGCAACTTATTCTTTTATTTTGTCCTCTATTGTTAAAAGTTTGAAGTTAGTAGATTTTGAGGCAATTGATTTACCTGTTAGTATGCCTACTGGTGCAACCATAAGGTGTACGAAATTATTTAAGAACTTGCCTTTGAAGATAAAAGATTGCATTTTTCCATCCAATTTGATAGAATTTAGTTTGGGGGACCTAGATGTGATTCTGGGTATGGATTGGCTAAGTTTATACAAGGCCAGGATAGATTGTGAGATTCAGAAAGTAAGCCTAAAGAACTCTACTGGGAAATCGATATCATATAGGCGTTTTGAGAAGTCTAAGAACTTTGGGGTGATCTCTGCGATGCAAGTAAGGAAGTTGGTCAATAAGGGGTGTGAATTATTTTTTTGTAGCGTCCAGGATGTAAGTAAAGAAGTTGGGGTGAAGATAGAGGATGTCCCAATCGTAAATGAATTCATAGATGTATTTTCGGATGAGATTTCAGGTATGCCACCTGCTAGAGCCCTTTAGTTTACCATAGAGTTAAATCCCGGAACTGCACCCATATCCAAGGCACCCTATAGAATGGCACCTCTAGAAATGAGTGAGTTGAAGACCCAATTGCAAGAGTTGTTCGACAAGGGGTACATTAGGCCTAGTGCATCACCATGGGGAGCTCCAGTATTGTTTGTCAAAAAGAAAGATGGGAGTATGCGGCTATGTATTGATTATAGGGAGTTGAACAATGTAACAATAAAAAACAAATACCCTTTTCCTAGGATAGATGACCTGTTTGACCAGTTGAATGGGGCAAGTGTGTTCTCAAAGATTGATTTGCGTTCGGGATATCACCAATTGAGAGTAATTGAGAAAGACATTCCTAAGACTGCATTTAGGACTTGTTATGGTCATTATGAGTTTACAGTAATGCCTTTTGGGTTAACCAATGCACCCGCCATATTTATGGATTTGATGAATAGGATTTTCCATGAATTCCTAGATAAGTTTGTGGTGGTATTCATCGATGATATTATGATCTATTCGAGGAGTGAAAAAGAACATGATGAGCATTTGAGGATTATCTTGGAGACGCTTAGGAAGAACCAGTTGTATGAAAAGTTCTCTAAGTGTGAGTTTCGTCTGGAAAAGGTAGCATTTTTGGGACATTATGTGTCAAAGGAAGGAGTCTCAGTGGATCCTGCCAAGATTCAAGCTGTGAGTGAGTGGCCTACTCCAAAGAATGTGTCTGATATTCGGAGTTTTCTAGGCCTAGCTGGTTATTATAGGAGATTTGTGAGAGATTTCTCAAAGATAGCAAGACCCATGACCAACTTGATGAAGAAAGAATCAAAATTTGAGTGGAGCGAAAAATGTGAGGAAGCTTTCCAAATTCTCAAAGAGCGTTTAACCTCAGCACCTGTTTTGACCTTGCTTGATTGGAATGAAGGGTTTGAGGTATATAGTGATGCGTCGAAGAATGGGTTGGGGTGTGTGCTACAGCAAAATGGGAAGGTGATTGCGTATGCGTCGCGTCAATTAAAACCATATGAGGCTAATTACTCTACCCACGATCTAGAGCTAGCTGCAATTGTTTTCGCTTTGAAAATTTGGAGACATTACCTCTATGGTGCAACATGTAAGATCTTCACAGACCACAAAAGCCTAAAATACATTTTCACCCAGAAAGACCTCAACATGAGACAAAGAAGATGGTTAGAGTTGATCAAGGACTATGATTTGAACATTCAGTACCATGAGGGGAAAGCAAATGTAGTTGCCGATGCATTGAGTAGGAAATCTAGCCATAGTATGAATGTCTTGGTAGTGCCTGAAGAGTTGTGTCGAGATATGCAGAGACTTAGCCTGGAAATAGTAAATCCTGGGGAAACCAAAGCAAAACTGAGTGCATTGTCATAGGGGTTGTCCATATTCGAGGAGATTAAAGAAAGTCAATCTGGGGATGAATACTTAGAGAAGATCAAAGAAAAGATGGGGCAAGGGAAGGAAGTAGATTTCAAGATTCATGAGAATGGTAGTTTGAGGTTCAAAGGGAGATGGTGTGTACCACAGAAGTGTGAAGAACTCAAGAGACGTCTTATGGATGAGGGCATAATACTCCATATTCTGTGCACCTTGGGGGTGACAAGTTGTACAAAGACCTGAAGCAAATCTATTGGTGGCCTAATATGAAACGGGAAGTTGCTGAGTTTGTGTCTAGATGCCTAACCTGTCAGAAAGTCAAAATAGACCACAAAAGGCCCATGGGGAAAGTTCAACCTTTAGAAGTGCCTGGATGGAAGTGGGATTCCATTTCCATGGATTTTGTTACTGCCTTGCCTAGATCAAAGAACGGAAATGATACCATTTGGGTGATTGTGGACCGTTGACGAGTGACATTTATGTCGCTCATAGGGTAGTAATTTAGGCATAATTTGAGTCATTTTATTCTATTTTATTCTATTTTTAATCTTTATTTTTCTTAATATCTTATTTTAATTATTTATAGCTTAGTTTAGTATTTTTTTAGCTGTTTTTGTTAGTTTTTAGATTTTAATTTCGTAATTTATTTATTTTATAATTTTATAGTTTAATTATGTTGGTTTTTGTTATTCTTTTTCTATTTTATTTCTAATAAATTCAATTTAGTTATTATTATTATTTTTTTATATTATTATTATTATATTTTTCTTTTTCTCGTTTCTTCACTCGTGCTTTGATTTTTGTGTGTAGGTGGTGTACGGAGTGTCATGGTACGAGTTTCAAAGGCCGATTAATTGCAATTCTTGGTCAAGGCCAAGCCTTATCCTACACCACATAACTACTCTATCCTTCACCACACCATCACAGCCCAACAAAGCACAACCATCCCTGCCTCACCTCACCTTCAACCACCACTACTGCTCGGCTCCTTCAAACCAACAACACTCCTATCCTACACCATATGATTACCTATCCTACACCACAATACCACACCACCAACCCTCTCTGCATCCACAACGCCTCACCAACAACCTCGCAAGAAGCCCTCTGCAACAACAACAGTTAACGCACCAATCAAAATCACAGCCAAAATTCGCCCAAAACTACAGCTAATTACATCGATAAAACAGGGCAAAACAGAGAAAAAGCAGAGCCTGTTGGTTCGGTCGGACCCGTATATTGGTTCGGCTGAACCCAAATTTTTGAGTTCCTGACAAGGTCGGTTTCGGCCGAACATTCCTTGAGTTCGCCCAAACCACAATTGGGTCCGACCGAACACCTAATGTGTTCGCCCGAACCTATTTCAACGCTCAAAATTGTACGGATTAATGAGCTTGGATGGCTGCGATTTGATGAACGATAATCGAAAGGCCATAATTGATTTTGAGCAGCGATTACGATGATGATGAGATGATGATGAATGATGGTCGTTGATGATGTTTGATCAATGGTCGAGGGTGATGGCTGGACGATAATTGATTGAAGATGAGGGAGAGATGCGAAGGGCTGCGAACCAGCGAAGAACAAGACGAAGAAAGATGAAGTTTGGTCCGATCTTTTTGGTTTTTGGGGGTTGACTTATTCAAAGAAGGAAAGAAAAAGCTACGGGGGATATGATTTGGGGATTCTCTCCTCTTTCTTTTTTTTTCTTTTTTTTTCTTTTTTTTTTAACTTTCCTAATTTCTTTTCTCTATCTTCTGATTTCCTCTTCATTTTTTCTTCTCTCCTTTTCCTTCCTCTCTTTATTTTTCATTTCATTTTTATTTTATTTCATTCCTTTTGTTTTATTTTTCTTTTCCTCTTTTAATTATTTTCTTTTAACTTGTAGTATAAATATTCAAATATTTGGACTTTAGTTCTCTCTAATTTTCTAGGGTTTAGTTAGTTTTTGGAGAGAGAAAGTGAGAGAAACATGGGTTGAAATTGGATTTTGAAGAATCAAAGATGGGGAACTTGATGATTTGGAGATTTCCATCATTTAATCAATGAGATTTTCTTTACTCTTCTCTCTTCATTTATTGTCTTATTTATTGTTTTATATGTTTCTTTGATTAAATTAGTTTCATGTTTAGTTTTATAATTTAATCTTCAAATTAGTTGTTGTTTTTGCTTAGTATCATGCTATTAGTTATTAAAGTCTTTAAATTTATTATTTTTATGTTGATTGAGTAGTGTTGTTGGTTAGGGTTTGGGTGAAAACCTAACAATGATTTATTTGGGTAAATGAGTTTGAATTTGGTGATGTTGCATGATTAAATTATTGTTTGTTTGAGCATACTCAAACTTTGTTGTATGCAAATTATCTACTTGTGTATGACTTAGATTTTGGGGTAGTTGACTTTAGGAAAATCGAGGGATCGTGACCTAAGTTGACTATTGTTTGGTTTTTGCTTAACCGTGACCTAAGGGTAGTTGTGTGTAGGACGGGAGTTCGCATTTGACTATTCTAAGAATTGATCCAAGGCGGGAGTCATTTGGGGATCTATTTCTAACCAACGCGTCATTCATACTTTGCTTATGCATCATCATTCTTAATTGTTGCTCGTATACTTGTTTCATTATTGTTGGTGTTTGATCTCATTCCTTGACCATGTGTTTCCTTTGATAGTTAGTTTAGTTTTAGTTGGTTAGTTGACTTTCCAACCCTATCCCGACCTAGCTTGCTGTTCGATTAGCATAAATTAACGCACCTTAGTCCTTGTGGATTTCGGCCCTTACTTGCCGCTTTACTTGTGTTTAGTGGTTAGTTTAGGTTTTTTATTTGATTAGGAGAGACTAGTAACGGCCTAGTTTCTACCTAGATCAAAATGGCGACGTTGCCGGGGACTTCGGTTTGCATTAGTTTGTGTTAGTTAGATGAGTCTAGGTCATTGTGCATAATTCTTTTTGTTTTTCTTATTTATTTGTTTTATTTTGAAAAATTCAAAAAATGGCAAGTTTCTCGTTTCCTCAATTTGAGCATGAACCGTTTTGGAGGTATTTTGAAAGACTTGAGGAATCTCTTGGAAGTGATCATAGGTTTAATTTGTGGGAGTTATGTGAAATGATTTATAATGGTCTTAATGAACTTACTAGGGGAATGGTTGAGAATATGTTTCATGGTGAATTTCGGGCTAAATCATTGGATGAAGCTTGGAATTTTTATAATTGGTTAGCTAGAGATACCTATGATTGGGAAATGACCAATAATGGGACATGTGTTAGGGATTTTCATGTTTCTAATGTTGATTCTAGTTTTTGCATGAATTCCCTTGAAATGTCCCATGCTTTCAATAGTGAGCCAAATATGCATGATTCTAATCCCGTTTCCCCTTATTCTCATGTTGATGAGTTGCATTCTAATGTAAATGTTTTTTATGCTTCTTGTCAAAGCCCTTCAATTATTTGCAAGAATTCGCATGATCTCCCTCATATGCTTGATTGTGACTCTTCTTCCCTTGTTGATTTTCAAAATTCTATGCATTCAAAATCATCGGAACCTAACTTAGAGCTTCTTCTTGAGAATTTCATCAAAGAGTTTAATTCTAGGGCCAACCAAATAGCCGATCACACGACCTTTATTGAGGCTAAAATCAATGCTATTCGGAAACCCATAGATCATTTTGCTATTATTGACGATGATTTGATGAATGTTGAGAATGAAAATAAATTGGGAAAGAGTAGTCTAAATCTTGATGGTGGTTTTTGGGATGATGAAGATGAGGAGCATGATGTTGAGGAGAGTGAGGTAGCCTCTTTTGGAGATTGGTTAGTTGAGGGTGTAGAAAATCATGAGCCCTTATTGAGTGATGATTCGATTTTTGAGTCTCTCACTCCTATCTCAAATGACCTTAATTTCACTCCCTTTCCGCTATCTTTAGAGCACCCATCCTCTCATATCCCCTCTTCCTTGAGTGATTTCTTTGATCAATGTGAAAGTAAGACATCTTATTTGGTGGTTGAGGATGTTTTTGAGGAGAATAATGGTGATTTGGAGGGAAAATCCTTGATTGAGGACCCTTTGGTCGAAAAAGCTTATGTTTTGAATTCTTGTGATGTGGGAGAAGTTGTTTGTGAAGCCCTTGTTTCTACCCCTTCCCCTTATGTCCCATTTTCAAGAAAGATTGGCCTAGTTCCCTCATTTCCCATCTCATATCCTTTTTCTTTTCTCAAACCACCTCTATTAGATGATAATCTTGCCTCCATTGTTCTCAAAGTGCCCAATTCAATCATGTTTAAGGAAAAGAGTGAGATTGCCCCCCAAAAAGAGATTGTTGAGGAGAGTCTGCCGATTATTTCCTCTTTTTCTAATTCTTTTGATTTTTCTTCTTCTTATTTTCTTGTTTTCCCTTTTGATTCTACTTCTTTTCGGCATCCTTCTCCTTGTTGGCGTAGAATGACACTAATCTTTGTGCATGCTTTTATTTTGAGCATTGCATATGTTTTATTCCTTGAAATGTGTGCCGATGCATTTGACAAACTCTTGCGTTCTTTGTCGGGTTATTTACTAGAAAGGTCGTGCTTGGGACCTTAAACAAGCTTTTCTCGGGAAGTAACCCGTGTTTTATTGCTTTCATTTTCTTATTTCATTTGAATTTTACTTATTTTTCTTTTCAATTCTTATTTTAGGTACTTAAGTGGAATAAGCGCTCATTCTCGATAGCATAAGGAAAGCAAAGCACGATTTTGGAGAAAGTTGACTATAAATGGAGAAATTGGGTCATTAGTGGGTATTTAGACCCACCCACTATCCGGTAGTGTCCTTCCTTTCCCTCTTTTCATTACTCCATGTGTTGATTGGGTGTATGACTTGTTGGAGCATGAGGTTGGATGGTTGAAAATGTTGATTTGGTTGCCTCCATTTCTCTTTCTCTAGTGTATTGTGATTTGCGGAATTATGCATATTGGTTGAATGCGTGTTTTGTTGTACAAAGACCTGAAGCAAATCTATTGGTGGCCTAATATGAAACGGGAAGTTGCTGAGTTTGTGTCTAGATGCCTAACCTGTCAGAAAGTCAAAATAGACCACAAAAGGCCCATGGGGAAAGTTCAACCTTTAGAAGTGCCTAGAAGGAAGTGGGATTCCATTTCCATGGATTTTGTTACTGCCTTGCCTAGATCAAAGAACGGAAATGATACCATTTTGGGTGATTGTGGACCGTCTAACAAAATCAGTCGTGTTTATTCCGATTAAAGAGACATGGAAAAAGAAACAGCTTGCAAAGACATACATTAAGCATGTAGTGAGGTTGCATGGGGTCCCAACCGATATTATCTCAGACCGTGATTCAAGATTCCTCTCGAAATTTTGGCAAAAGGTCCAGTTGAACCTTGGGACAACATTGAAAATGAGCACTACTTTCCACCCTGCAACCGATGGTCAGACTGAGAGAACTAACCAAACTATGGAAGATATGTTGAGGGCTTGTGCGATTGACTTTAAGGGTAGTTGGGAAGACCATCTAGACTTGATCGAATTTTCATACAACAATAGTTACCATGCAAGCATTAAGATGGCACCTTTTGAGGCACTATATGGGAGAAAGTGTAGAAGTCCCACCTGCTGGAATGATTTCAGTGAAAATATAGTCTTGGGAACGGAATTCATTGAGGAGACTGTCAGGAATGTAAAAATGATTCAGGCTAGAATTCAAGCTGCCCATGATAGGCAAAAGAGTTATGCTGATTTGAAAAGAAGAGATGATGAATTTGCAGTAGGTGATAAAGTGTTCTTGAAAGTATCACCAACCAAGGGTGTGATGAGATTCGGGAAAAAGGGCAAGCTAAGTGCCAAGTATGTAGGCCCATACGAGATTCTGCAACGAATAGGGAAAGTAGCATACAAGTTAGCCTTGCCAATGGAGTTTGAAAAGATGCACGACGTGTTTCACATTTCCCAACTAAAGCGTTATATCCTTGATGAGCGTCATATCTTAGAGCCTGAGAGAATCCAGATTGATAGTAGCCTCACATACGAGGAAAGGCCTGTGAAAATCCTTGATAGGAAGGTGCGTAGTACACGCAATAAGGACGTCAGCATAGTAAAAGTGCTTTGGTCAAACCACGAGTACGAAGAGGCAACGTGGGAAGCCGAAGCTGAAATGAAGATCAAGTATCCTGAGTTATTTTCTGAGGTGAGTTACGAGGGCGTAACTCGTTTTCTTTAAGGGGGGTAGAATGCAATAGAAATTCGCGCTTTTTACCTATTTTATGGTATTTTTATGCATTTTATGCTTATTTTTAGCAACCTTTACATGTTCATGCAAGTAAATAGATCCTACGCATAAGAAATGTGTTCTTGAGTATTACAAGTAACTCTTAGTTGGCAAAAGAATGCACAAGAGTGGCACAAAGTACTTCTACAATAAGAATAAGTTGAAAAGTTTGAAAAGATATGTGAATTTTCGTGTCCCGAAACTTCTTTTAAGAGGGGTAGATTGTAATCCCCCGTAATTTTATACATTTTATTTATATATTTTAATGTATATTAATATATTTAAATATAATTTGCGGATTTTAGAAATGCACATGTAATTAAAATATAATGATTTTATTACATTTTGAATGTTTTAATGATTTATGAAATCAAAATTTAATTTTGAATTTTACATTAAAACGGAATTCGGATTTGGAAACCACGTTCGGTTGAAAGTAGAAAACAATCCCAATTTGGATTCATCAACCTAAATCCTACTCCTAGCCCAATTGGGCAAAGCCCAAACCAATAAACCCAACACAATACTCCCTTCCCCTTTTCCTAATTCACGTAAAACACCAAAAACCTTTTCCTTCCCTCTGTTTCACGTACAGCAAGCAATCCTCAGCCGTTTCTCTCTCTCCTTCCTTCACGCCATCCTGCCCAGCCGCCGGACCACCAGTTCGTCGCCGCCGGTAAGCTTCCTCCTCATCTCCTCCGTCGTTCTCCTTCTTTCTTTCTCTTTCGTTCTCCTTTTGCGTGACTCTCTTTCTCACTCGTTGTTTTGTTGCCCGAGCCAACAGCCACGTCGCTGACCACCAGCTCTCACCACCACCTTGCTCGCGCAGCCCCCGCGTCGCCGCCCAGCCTGCGCCGCCGCTGCCGTGCCCCTGCTTGCCGGCAGTCTCTCCTCCTCTCCTTATTCTTGGTTATTTCTTAAACCCTAAGTAACTAATTATTTTAATTAAAGTCTGTTAATTTAAATGATGTTCTTGAATCAAATTTATAATTTTTATTGTTGAATATGATTTTCAGATTTGGGTTTTGTTATTATAAACCAATTAATTTCAGTTTTGGTTAATTAAAAATTAAGTTAGGGCTTATTCATGATTTATTAATTTGAATTATGTTTTCTTGAATTAAAGTTATGGGTTTTGTGATTTAAATTATAAATTTCAGATTATGCAAATTATATAATAAAGTTATTAATTTTCAGATTATCAAATTACTTTGAAATATTAATTTTGATTGTTTAAAGTATGAAATTCAAGGTTTTTATGATTGTAAATCATGGTAGGGCAAGTACGGATTATTAAATTTATTGTTTCGATGTGCTAGGAACATAGATTGGCCTTGGTGAAGTATTTAAATGAGTTTATATTGCTGAAAACTTAAAGTACGATGTTTGCAAAAAGTTTTCAACGAATTTCAATCACTAGTTCAATAATTATGATGCTAGGAAATCAAATGTTTAAGTTTTGATATTGGGGAAGGTTCTAAATATGCTTAGGATGCATTTAGAATGCTTTATTATGGTTGTCAATGATTAGAAATTGATTGGGATTATTTGTTGGTTGTTTTAGGCGGAGAATTCTCTTTAGGCGACTTTTGATAGTGTTAAAGTGGCCTATCAGTTTGTTTACACAAGGTACGTACATACCTGTGTGCTTGGAATGTGTGCTAATTGTTGAAACCATGTTGAATTTGTTGGTGAACTTGGTTGTGTTGAGATTATTGTTGAACTTGGTTATGTTGATATTATTGACGAACTTGGTTATGTTGAAATTGCATGTTTAATACTGTTGGACGGACTTATTGAACTTATATTGCATTATGAGAATTATAACATGTTAGTATGGATGGTTGATGCGAACATGTTGGTTGGGAACACTAGATTATTCTATATATGTTGGTTTGGATCGATCGATCGTTGATCCCTTTTTAGCTTTTCACTACTTTATGAGGGCGGTGGACCTTGTTTAGTAAGTTGAAACTTTATACCCATATACAAGGTTAATCATGGTTAAAGGAAAGGTTGGATAAATTGGAATGAGTCTCGATTGATGCCTTTATGCTCACTTACTTAATTCCAAGATAAAAACAGTGGTGAACAAATGTGGATTGTATGCCTTATGTGATTGTTGAGTCATAACAGAGTCTCAATTTGTAAATCATGTAAAGTGAAACTGAGTAGCAATAGCTTTAGACTGTGCACGTCTAAAGTGACGGACAAATAGGAGTTGGGGTTCATGGTGGTAGCTCATGTCCTTTTCTGGGACCGGATTGATCATCGTGTTCTATTTTTATTAAAACGTTCCTCGATATCGCAGGTCACTGAGGTTACGGAGTCGCGCCCGTACCTCGTCTTCCTTAGTGAAGACTTCTGGATGGACAACTCGGTCCATTGTCTATTTCAACTAAAATAATATTATTGTTATAAGTCTAGCATAGTCTAGTCTAGTCAAGTATGGTCGTCAAATTATCATGTTTTGTCTTCCCTTATTTATGTTCATTAGTATCATGTTAGGGTTGTTCGTTTAATAGTATCATGTTAGGATTATTATTGCTTTAGTATGTAGTACTCAGCTTTGCTGATTACGTGCTTTGTTTGTGTGTGTTGATCATGGATATGCCTTATTGATCCTGTGATGACCCATCTTTGGTGAGAAGTCTCTAAGGATCAATAAGCGTTGCCCATCTACAGGTTTGAAGATGATGCATCATTGGGATCGGGATTAGAGAGCTTGCAGTTATATTTGTTTTGTTAAGTGATTTGGTTTGTTAATTTGGATTTGAATTTGTCATACTATTCGTATTTCCTTATTTCCGTTAATTGGTTTTGGAATTAATGTGTAATCGATTATTTATGAACCTAAAAGTTAGTTTTATGTTTTCCGCTGCAAAATTCTGAATAAGCCGTTACGTTTTCACACGGGAGATAATACTTTGATAATTCTCTAAAGTTATATTTATAAAAGGGTTATTTTAGAAAAAGGATTGTCGGGGTGTTACAATTTCAACATGGTTTCAACAAATAACACACATCTCCTGTAATCCCCCGTAAATTTATAAATTTTAATAACATATTTTAGCGTATTGTTATTTATTTTTAATAGAATTTACGAATTTTAATAATAAATATATAATTAACGTATATTTATTTTATTTTATTACATTCTAAATATTTTAGCGATTTATGAAACAAAATTAATTTTAGAATTTTCTGTTGAAAAGAATTTGAATTACGAAAACACGTGAATTTAGAAAACAATCCTTTTGGATTCAAACACTAAAGTTCATTCCTAATTCTTGCCCAACTTGGTAAGCCCAAAATAAATAAGCCCATAATTCCCCACCCTTGTTTTGTTTCACGTGAAACTCAACTCCTCCTTTCTTGAATTTCACGTGAAATAAAAACACCAAAACCCTGAAACCTTGCTTCCCCTTCACGTGAACTCTCAAACGTTGTTCAGCCGCCACCACCTGTACCCTCGCCGGCGACCACCGTTGTCCCTCACCGCAGCTTCCGACGCCGGTAATTCCTCCATCTCTTGCTTCGTTGTTCTTGATTCTCCTTCGTTTCTTACTCTTCTCCTCTTGGTTGTTTCTGTTTCTCTCTGCCGCCACCACCACTGCGCAATCGGCTGCGCCGCACCCATCACTGACACCGTGCACTGCTGCTGCACCGCCCAGCTCGCCAACCAACGTTTTCCATCATCCACTTTCTTGTTTCTTCATTCTCACGACAGCAACCAAGCACGATCGAGTGCGACCACCGCAGTCACCACCACCAGGCTCAAGCCGCGTCGCCCGTTCCCCGCGACCACCGCCTTGTGCCTCGCCGCCTGTGCTCCGTCGGCCAGCCTCCTCTTTCCCTCTCTTTTGGTTAATTTCTTGAACCCTAAGCAAATTTATTGTTTTAGTTACGTTTTAATAATTTAATTTATGTTTCTTGAATTAAATTTATGATTTTTATGATTAAGTTATGAATTTTCAGATTATATATTTTGATTACTTAATAATTTAATTTTCAGTTTATATAATTGGATTGAAATAAGAATTTTAATTATTAAAGCATTAATTTTTAAGTTTTTAATAGTTTTAAAATCATAGTAGGATGATTATAAATTGTGAAAGTTATTATTCTGATGATTTTTAAGCATGTTGGATATATTTTGGAGTAGTTTGAAACTATTTTATATTGCTGAAAATTGTAAATTGCGTGTTATATTGGGATTTGTGATAATTCGTGATCGTTAGTAAAATACGTAATCACTATGCTAGGAGATTTAGTAATTAAGTTTGGACATTAAGGAATATTCTAAATATGTTTAGGATGTATTTAGAATACTTGATTATTGCTGTGAATTATTGGAAGTTGATTGGGAACCTTTATTGGTTGTTTTAGGCGGAGAATTCTCTGTAGGCGACTTTTGAATTGTTAAATTGGTCTCGCAGTTTGTTTACACAAGGTACGTACATACCTGTGTGCGTGTGGATGTGTGATATTATGGAAACCATGTGGAACATGTCTATGAACTTGATTATGTTGAAATTTACATGTTTAATGTTGTTGGACGAACATGTTGAACATATATTTCGTTATGAGAATTATAACATGTTAGTATGGATGATTGATGCAAACATGTTGGTTGGGAACACTAGATTATTTTATATATATTGGTTTAGATCGATTGATCGTTGTTCCCTTTTAGCTTTTCACTACTTTATGAGGGCCGAGGACCTTGTTTAGTAAGTTGAAACCTTATACCCATATACAGGGGTTGATCATTGTTAAAGGAAAGGTTGAATTAATTGGAAGGAGTCTTGATTGATACCTTTGTGATCACTTACTTAATCCCAAGATAAAAACAGTTGTGAATAATTGTTGATTGTATGACTTATGTGATTGTTGAGTCATAACAGAGTTTTAATCTATAAATCATGTAAAGTGAAACTGAGTAGCAATAGCTTTAGACTGTGCACGTCTGAAGTGACGGACAAACAGGAGTTGGGGTTCATGGTGGTAGTGACAGGCTAAATCGCACTCCTATCAAAGATAAACCTAACGTTCACCAACTAAAAATATAGCAAGGGAAGCAGGGATCGTATCCACAGGGAAACGGTGTTCTTCTACTATTAATAGACTAACTTAGACTACTGGTAACAAGAATTGGATTGGTTTGTATATTAAACTAAAACAAATAATCAAATCGGAAAATAACAATATTAAAGGAATCTAGGGCAGCGGTTCACCATAAATGCAGACCGGGATTGGACAACGGACAATAACAATTAATTAACAATCATAACTAGGAAAACATGCATCTCTCGAATCTTATGAATTCCTTAGGATAGAACAACTAGCGGGCTCTCGCTACGTACTAGAAATAATTCCTATCTAATAGCCACAGACCAAAAACATCAGATTTATACCTCTCGGCGCATAATCTAAGGTTAATCAAACTCAAATCAAAATAGTCCGGCCGAATAGAATTGACGAGCAATAATAATAAGCTATAGAAATTATAATCAATCAATCAATAATCAAGTCCACATATAATCCCAATCATGCATTCATGGATCCCTAAACCCTAGAAATTAAACTACTCACTCATGATAATAAATAACAACGCAATTAACATAATGGAAAACATGATTAAAGCAATGAATTAAATGAAAGTAAGAAATAATACCGAATTGAAGAACAATGAAATAACAAAGCTTGAATTTTTACATGGAATTAAAAACTAAGTATTTGAATAAACTAGAGAGAAACTAAAAATAAACTAAGTAATTGAAACTCGAATCAAAAGATGTCCTCAAAAATAATAAAGGCTAGTTTATATAGTTTGCCTAAAATAAAGCATAAAACGGAAAAGAAGCTCGCGAAAATCTGCTGGAGGTTGGCGTCGCCCGATCGGGCGACGCTTCGCCCGATCGGGCGAAGTGCTCGACAGTCGGCCCGATCGGGCCAAATTCCGCCCGATCGGGTGGTTTGCGAAAAGTTGATATCTGCCTTCTGATGGGCGCCCGATCCGGACCGGGCGAACTGCCCCTGATCGGGCGCGTATGGATGGTTCCAATTCTTTGGCTTTCCGCCCGATGGTCGCGTTTCGCCCTCAGCTCACAGGGCGATTTGCAATCTTCAATATCCTTCGCCCATATCACCGAGTCTAACTCTCGGGGCTCAACCATAAGCATCTAAGGCTCTCGAAAGTCGAAGATAGAGGTCCCGAACTTCCCCGGGCTCGTGTAGTGGCCTAAATCACCATGAAACGGGTCTAAAAAGACCAATTTCTCATAATCAAACCTGAAACTCAAGGCACACTCAATAACACATATTAGTACTAAGAACGGCTCCTAGGAGCTCATTTGACGCATAAAAGTACTAAGGGACGGGGGTAAAACACTATATAAAATACACATATCAAACTCCCCCAAGCTAGTTCCTTGCTTGTCCCTAAGCAAGGAAATCATCGATGAATACAAGACCAACTTCACCCCTAACATATTTCAAAATGAGAAACATAATTCAAGGCAAAATCCAACGAGCATGCATCAATGTCAACCAATCAAATCCATTCAACCACTAATCCACCTTAACAATCGTCACGCAAAGCGAACCACAAATGCACAGTGGAATTCAAGACTAGTGCTCACACACTTGTCACTCATTTATGTGGCGGATAAAAGATGTACCCGTTCGCTCTCCTCTCAACATACAAGTGAACAATGCCCTCCCAAACTTACAACACTCGTATGTCTAGAAAAACATACACTCAACCTAGTAGTCGACTCGAAATGCGTCATGTCATAACTTGCATTGATAAACAACTATTTTCACATAAGTACGACTCTATGCACAAAGGTCGGAAGGTCTTCAAAGCTTGTAATGTTAGGCTTAGGTAAGGGTGCGGTAAATTTGGGTATAATGTGAGCTTTAAAGCCTTGGCTTTGGGGAGCATAAATCCTAAATACAACCATGATCAATCACAAATGATGACCACAACTCTCCCACTCAACACATGAATAAAACAATAAACTAACAACACCATATTCCTTCCTTATTTTTCACAATTGTAACCAATCATCACAAGGATATGAATTTGCAAAACTTGATTGAAATAATACTTTGAATTTTTTTCTGAGAGTAATAGATTTTTCTCTTTCTTTTCTTTTTCAATCTCTCTTTTTTCTTTCTTTTTAGAAACCTTCACATTTGTTTTGTTCTTTCATCTCTTTTCATTTTCAACAATAAACATGATAAGACGAACTCCTTTTTCAATACTCACTTTGTGCTCAAATTAAATGTAGCACACTACAACTCCCTCACCTCACTACTATTAGCTCCCCCAAGCTAGGCTTGGGACTAGTAACCAATGGAGTTTTTACAGGCTTCTAATGTGGCTAGTCACCGAATAAAGGGCACAAGCAACAACATGGGTAGAAAAGGAGGGAACGAATTGTAACACCCCGACTTCTAAACACCATAAATTAGGTTAATTATCTTTAATTAGCAGCGGAAACCCTAATTTAGTCGGAGTGTCACATGCCTATTTCCCTCGTGGGAAATACAAGGCGACATAACCTTTTTAAATTACTAAATAAACTTTAATAATAAACACTTTTAACATCTGATTAAACATTAATATTAAAATCTAACTCAAATCATGAAATCAAACTTAGACTTTAAATAATACATCCCTTTATTACTAATGACATAGTTATCTTTACTAAACATCGATCGTGAATTTGGTGGTTGCATCCTCACTCTAAGGCATCCCATGATCTTCTTCGTACCTAAAACAAAAGCAATATCGTGAGCCGAGGCCCAGTAACATACTACCCTAACAGCGTAAACTCATTTCAATTCATTTTATTTACTTTGCAATCAGGGAGAATAGAATATAGTAAAACACTTTCATAAATGCATTATAATAAAACATAATTTATAACTTGAAACTTTAATAGTTCCCATTATCTTTCATAAAACATTCATTTTACTTGGTAACTGACAAGTTAGCCTTGCGGGACGTCTCCCACCTTGCGATAGTCCTCAAGGAGCACTCTCCCTTGTTGGACATACGCCCGTACCTAAATAGTTTCTCTTTTAGCTTGCGGTAACCCTCAAGGAGCACTCTCCCTTGTTGGGTGTCCCGCGGTACGGCGGTACGTGCACGACCTAGAAATAGTAACCCCACTAACTGCCAGAACCGGTTACACTTTTATTTATCATGTTTCGTATCTTATTCGTAACTCATAAACATCATTCTTATAAAATCATTCATAAACATATTTAAATATCATCATGCATAAAACAAACTTTATAAATACATTTCATATCCCACAATCCAATAAAAACATATCATTATAAACACATTTCATAATCTCATAAAACACATTTCATAAAGGGATTGTGGGTGTTAGCAATAGATGTTACCTCCCGTAGTTTATACTTCCTGTTCGATGGATCGTTCGTCCTAAGCTCCAAGTCCGATTTCTTTCAGAATATTAAATTATTCAATTAGTTATCAAAAATCGATATTTTATAAATAAATTAATAAATAATGAACTTAAAATATAATTTCCTAATTTAGTAAAAAAAAATATTATTAAATCAGTTTCTTGTCAAAATATATTTATATTTGATTATCATTTAAAACTTTTATTATTTAACAAAAGGGTGAGTAACGATCATTTTCGTAAAACATTATCATTAGTGAGTAAAGAAACAAAATAAACTCAAATGTATTGGGCCAAAATGAGATTTGGGCTTACATAATAAAAGAACAAAGTTCCAATATTGGAACCCGTTCTCTGGGAAGCAAAGGCACGAAGTGGATGGGGTCTCGAAGGAACAGGGGAGGCAGCGAATGGGAGGAGAGGGGTGATGGTGAACGGAGGTTTGGGCGGTGGTTCTGGGCGGTCTGGGTGGAGGCAGAAAGTCGGCGGTAATCGCAGCACGGCGGCGCAGTGGTTGCGCGATTAGGGGAGAGAACAGGGGGGGTCGAGTGAGGAGGATGGCAGGGGAGGTTGTGCGAGCGGCGAAGGGAGGTGCGGTGGCCGGAGCCTGGGTTTGGGCGGCACCGAGACGCGAAAACGCGTCGGAATTTTGAAGATGCTGGTGGTTTCGCGGCGGAAGAACACGAGGGAAGGGGGGATGCGAGCAGGGAAAATAGGGGAGGTTGCGGTGGTGGTGAATGGTTGTGGTGATGCTGCACGGTGGTGATGATCGAGGTGGCGACAGGTTTGGGAGTTGGTGTGGGTGCGGTGGCTGGGAATGATGGTGGCAGTAGGTGGTGGTTAACGGTGGTGGTGGTTCGACAGTGAAGAGAACAAGGAAGGGATAATTGAAATTGATTTTTGTTGTTGAAATTCCATCTGATTTAATTTTGGTTTTTGAAGACATGTAGAGTGAGGAAGAAGCTGTAGTACTTGGAGCCCAAGGAAATGAACTTGGACTGAATTAGGGAGAAAGAGGAGTCAAGAAAGTAAGAATTTTTTTCTCTCCACCTTGACTTGGTTGACACGAAAGAGAAGAGTAGAAGAGCAGTATTTATTTTGGCTTTGAGTGTGCATGAATATTTGTTTTTTTTGTAAATCTTAGAATAGGTAATTTCAGAATTTTAGTTGCTATTTTAGGAATTGGTAAACAAAAATAGAAATCCTTAATTTTGAAATAATTCCTTAAAATATCGACAACATAAAATAAATTTAGTTTTCGAATATATTAAGAACGTTTCGAAATTATTATTAAAATCCAAAATTATGAAGTAATTAAGATTTTAAAAAAAAAAATAGCTTGAGCTCGTAAATCTGAAATTAAATTATAAAATCTGAAAAAAAAGAAATAAAAATCGCGTAACAATATTAAAAATTCAAGCGAAATAAAACTTTGTTAATTAAAATAAAGTTCGAATTTAGGATTTAAAACGATTTTAAGCTAAATAAAATAACTAGGCATAATTAATCAAGTTTTAAAAATTCGGGGTATTACATTCTTACCCCCTTAGAAAAAGTTTCGTCCTCGAAACTTGAATTGATTTTTGAAAGTCGAAAATATTTGAATAAAAGTACGATATTTTATTTTAAAACCAAGATCTCACAATTTCATTCCAATTCCGACATTGTCTAGCCTTCATTCCGCCATCTTCTTTAATGACTCCGCTTCAACTCGAGACCTAGAATCGAAGAGTAAAGAATACAAAAGGGGCAAAATTATATGTTGATCTTAATCGTCATTAAGGTCAATTATATTCCGCCATCGTCTTTTGTATCTCTACTTTACTTCATAAAATAGGATCGAGGAGCAAAGAACATAAAAAGGGCAAACTTGTTAGCGTAGACTAGGCTCCCATTTTTCTTTGTGAGATCCCGTTTGAAAATATTTTCTTCCAAAAGTAGTAATGTTTTTAATACAAAATTATAATTCTGAAGATAGATATAATGAAAATAAATATTTACCTAACAATTATAATAGTCAAATAATTTGTAAAAGTCATTTGTTATAATAATCTCGTACTCTGAGCTCAGGAGAACTTCCATCGAAGACGACTTTCCATGTGTAACGATTAGTTATTTTCAATACAATCATGTCAGCATAAACATAATCCATAAAGCATATCTTACACATAATTCTTGATTTGAAAAATTTCACATTTAACATAAACATAACATTCATATAACTAATGATGGTAATACATCTTAGTTTGATACTTGATTAGCGCATATTACTTTCAAAATTTCCATCATTTAGTTTAGACTATTTCCTCTAGATGTTTGATCACGCGTTTTCAACAGATCATTCTGCTTCATTCTTCACTCCATACTAGCGAAGTCGTCGTTGTCATTTGCATCATCGTCTTTTCCTTGCATTAAAAACACTCTTCCATTCGAAGTTGCTCCACGTGGGGGATTACGGTTGAAATTTGTAGTGCCACCATTTCCTTTGTTTTCATCGTTTCTCCTATCACCTTGCTCTCGATGTATTTGCGGACAATCTCTGATTTGGTGATCTTTGCTACCACATTTGAAACAATCTCGCGTACCAATTCGACATTCTTTCTCAGTATGGTTCCATCTTCCACACTTGGCGCATCCACGATTCTTGTTGAAGTTTTGGTTTCCGTTATTCCCTCCTTGATAGCTGACATTGACATTTTGTTTCTTATTGTTCGGTTGATTTTCTTCGAAGCTCCCTTTTCGTTTTCCATATGTTTCTTCTCGAAGCTTGATAATTCTTTCGACGTTAATTGCTCGATCGTACAACTCTTGGAAAGTGGAAATTCTAGAACTCGAAAGACGATCACGGATCTCAATGCTTAATCCTCCTTCAAATCGATTCATCCTTTGCCTCTCAGTAGTCACCAGGTCAGGGGCAAATCGAGCAAGCTCATTGAATTTCACTGCATATTCCAGAACATTCTTCTTTCCTTGACTCAATTTGATAAATTCCGATTCCATTTGCAGTTGCAGAGAATAGGGATAAAATTGTTCCCGCATAGCTTCCGTCAGTTTTTCCCAACCAAAACCAGGCTCATTTTGGATTCCTTTAACACTTTTCCACCACAGGTTGGCTTGTCCTTTCAAGTAAAAGACAGCATAGTTGACCTTCCATTTCTCGGGGCATTGAGTTGCATCAAATAATTTCTCCATATCGCTAATCCATTCCTCAAATTCAGTAGGGTCTGGCTTGCCATCATAGGTAGGGGGTTTATGAGAAGCGAACTTCTTGAACATGTTGGAGCATTCTTCTTGCTCTGACCTTGGCTTTTGACGATTTCCTTGCAGAAGTTCCGACATTATCAATCTCATTAAATCCATTCGATTATCGCTTGTTTCTCCTGGAGTGTCCCCGAAAATGGGATCCTTGCGCAATTCTTCAATTCTTTCTTGCATTCCTCCCAGCGCTAATGCAGATTTGTGATTACCATTGCCATCGTTAACATCGTTATCGTTTCTAGTGCCGTCAATAGGAATATTTCCGCTTGAAGTCATCGCCGATCTGATCGCAAGGATACAACACTTCAGATAATCTTTTCTTCTTGAAATTAGACTAAGAAATTCTGCAAATCATAATAAAGAAAACATTCCCGTTGCGTTCCCCGTCCTATCACTCACACTCATTTCATTTTAACTTAGCATGATTTTAACTCATTCTTTTTACTCATTCCTTAAAATTCTTGCTTAAAACCTAATAAATTTTATTTCGTGCAAAACCCGTAAAGTTTAGCACTTATGGTCGCAGAACCTTGGCTCTGAATACCAAACTGTAACACCCCGACTTCTAAACACCATAAATTAGGTTAATTATCTTTAATTAGCAGCGGAAACCCTAATTTAGTCGGAGTGTCACATGCCTATTTCCCTCGTGGGAAATACAAGGCGACATAACCTTTTTAAATTACTAAATAAACTTTAATAATAAACACTTTTAACATCTGATTAAACATTAATATTAAAATCTAACTCAAATCATGAAATCAAACTTAGACTTTAAATAATACATCCCTTTATTACTAATGACATAGTTATCTTTACTAAACATCGATCGTGAATTTGGTGGTTGCATCCTCACTCTAAGGCATCCCATGATCTTCTTCGTACCTAAAACAAAAGCAATATCGTGAGCCGAGGCCCAGTAACATACTACCCTAACAGCGTAAACTCATTTCAATTCATTTTATTTACTTTGCAATCAGGGAGAATAGAATATAGTAAAACACTTTCATAAATGCATTATAATAAAACATAATTTATAACTTGAAACTTTAATAGTTCCCATTATCTTTCATAAAACATTCATTTTACTTGGTAACTGACAAGTTAGCCTTGCGGGACGTCTCCCACCTTGCGATAGTCCTCAAGGAGCACTCTCCCTTGTTGGACATACGCCCGTACCTAAATAGTTTCTCTTTTAGCTTGCGGTAACCCTCAAGGAGCACTCTCCCTTGTTGGGTGTCCCGCGGTACGGCGGTACGTGCACGACCTAGAAATAGTAACCCCACTAACTGCCAGAACCGGTTACACTTTTATTTATCATGTTTCGTATCTTATTCGTAACTCATAAACATCATTCTTATAAAATCATTCATAAACATATTTAAATATCATCATGCATAAAACAAACTTTATAAATACATTTCATATCCCACAATCCAATAAAAACATATCATTATAAACACATTTCATAATCTCATAAAACACATTTCATAAAGGGATTGTGGGTGTTAGCAATAGATGTTACCTCCCGTAGTTTATACTTCCTGTTCGATGGATCGTTCGTCCTGAGCTCCAAGTCCGATTTCTTTCAGAATATTAAATTATTCAATTAGTTATCAAAAATCGATATTTTATAAATAAATTAATAAATAATGAACTTAAAATATAATTTCCTAATTTAGTAAAAAAAATATTATTAAATCAGTTTCTTGTCAAAATATATTTATATTTGATTATCATTTAAAACTTTTATTATTTAACAAAAGGGTGAGTAACGATCATTTTCGTAAAACATTATCATTAGTGAGTAAAGAAACAAAATAAACTCAAATGTATTGGGCCAAAATGAGATTTGGGCTTACATAATAAAAGAACAAAGTTCCAATATTGGAACCCGTTCTCTGGGAAGCAAAGGCACGAAGTGGATGGGGTCTCGAAGGAACAGGGGAGGCAGCGAATGGGAGGAGAGGGGTGATGGTGAACGGAGGTTTGGGCGGTGGTTCTGGGCGGTCTGGGTGGAGGCAGAAAGTCGGCGGTAATCGCAGCACGGCGGCGCAGTGGTTGCGCGATTAGGGGAGAGAACAGGGGGGGTCGAGTGAGGAGGATGGCAGGGGAGGTTGTGCGAGCGGCGAAGGGAGGTGCGGTGGCCGGAGCCTGGGTTTGGGCGGCACCGAGACGCGAAAACGCGTCGGAATTTTGAAGATGCTGGTGGTTTCGCGGCGGAAGAACACGAGGGAAGGGGGGATGCGAGCAGGGAAAATAGAGGAGGTTGCGGTGGTGGTGAATGGTTGTGGTGATGATGCACGGTGGTGATGATCGAGGTGGCGACAGGTTTGGGAGTTGGTGTGGGTGCGGTGGCTGGGAATGATGGTGGCAGTAGGTGGTGGTTAACGGTGGTGGTGGTTCGACAGTGAAGAGAACAAGGAAGGGATAATTGAAATTGATTTTTGTTGTTGAAATTCCATCTGATTTAATTTTGGTTTTTGAAGACATGTAGAGTGAGGAAGAAGCTGTAGTACTTGGAGCCCAAGGAAATGAACTTGGACTGAATTAGGGAGAAAGAGGAGTCAAGAAAGTAAGAATTTTTTTCTCTCCACCTTGACTTGGTTGACACGAAAGAGAAGAGTAGAAGAGCAGTATTTATTTTGGCTTTGAGTGTGCATGAATATTTGTTTTTTTTGTAAATCTTAGAATAGGTAATTTCAGAATTTTAGTTGCTATTTTAGGAATTGGTAAACAAAAATAGAAATCCTTAATTTTGAAATAATTCCTTAAAATATCGACAACATAAAATAAATTTAGTTTTCGAATATATTAAGAACGTTTCGAAATTATTATTAAAATCCAAAATTATGAAGTAATTAAGATTTTAAAAAAAAAATAGCTTGAGCTCGTAAATCTGAAATTAAATTATAAAATCTGAAAAAAAAAAAAGAAATAAAAATCGCGTAACAATATTAAAAATTCAAGCGAAATAAAACTTTGTTAATTAAAATAAAGTTCGAATTTAGGATTTAAAACGATTTTAAGCTAAATAAAATAACTAGGCATAATTAATCAAGTTTTAAAAATTCGGGGTATTACACGAATGTATCTAGATTCATCTGAAGGCTACCTAAATAGAAAAATGCCTTCGTCCTCCACAATGTGCATGTATACGAGTCATAAAACACTACTAACAGTTGCAAACCAATACTCAAAATCAATGACACACCAGGAAGCTATCACACATCCTAACCAAGTCAACTAGCCAAGCACCAAGTCCACAAATAGTTAGTCAGAGTTGACTCATGTTAAGGCATCAAAGCAATCGAATATCAAATCATGGCTAACACATCTACATTGCTCATCATCAAATACCAAGAATCAAAACAATTTTCGCTCAAGGGGAACAGGGAAGCATGATATTGTATTCGTTGGAACGTATTTTTGTATTTTTTTTTCAAAGCAATAAACTACTCTAGAGAACAGTAAACACACAAAAATAAGTAAATGCAAAAATAAAAAGAAAACATACCTAAAATGTACAAGTAAGTGAAACACCCCCCCAAGCTAAATCAGACAATGTCCTCATTGGCTTAAGGGGTATCGAACCATCTCGATCCTCCCCAACATCATTGATGGCCTTGACCATCATCACCATCATCACCACCTCGACCACCATAACCACTAGTGCCCGCTCAATACCCTCCGTAGTGAGTAGGAGTGAAGGTGCTCATGGAACCGGGAGCTCCATATCCCTCCGCGGGATAGGTAAACCAGGAAGGGTGCTGAGCGTCCGGAGCAATGTAGCCCTGTCTGGCATACTGATCATAGAAAGGGAACATGGTCCTCTGGTGATCAGTCGCGAACTCATGGAAATCGAGCTCAAGTCTGCCCAACCTCTCATGAATGGACCCCTGCTCCTCCTCTGGTGTAGGCCTACCCTGTGGCCTCCCCTCATCCCCTCGACGCCCCCTCCTAAAGTAGGTGCGAGGCTCGGGCTCGAACTAGTGGGGCTCTGGCTGTGGGTCAGGCTGCGGCTGATCAAGGGGAAAACTAGGTCGTTACTAGTCTCTCCTAATCAAACAAATTACCTAAACTAACCACTAAACACAAGTAAAGCGGTAAGCAAGGGTCGAAATCCACAAGGACTAAGGTGCACTAGATTATGCTAATCGAACAACAAGCTAGGTCGAAACGAGTTGGAGAGTCAACTAACCAACTAAAACTAAATCCACTAAACTAACTACCAAAGACAAACGAGGTTAGGGAATGGGGATCACACGACAACCAATCATGATACAAGCATAAAAGGACCGAAACTAGGAACAATAATGCATAAACACTACATGAATAAAATGTTGGTTCAATTATGGACTCCAATCATCTCCCGAAGCGAATCCTTTCTTAGGATGACAAAATGCGGACTCCCATCCTACACTCTATCACTCTTAGGTAAATTAAACATCAACCAACAAATAGTCAACACAAAGTCACAATGCTTGAGTTTTCACCCAAACCCTAACCAACAACACTACTCTATAAACATAAAAATAGGAAATTTAAAGAAATTAACAACTAAAAACATGATTCTAAACATTAATAACACCTAATATAAACATGAATCATTAAACTAAACCAAAATAATTAAACTAATTAAATTTAAAATAAAACAATAAATAAAGAAATAAACGAGGAGAGAGAGTAAGAAATTTCTCATTGATTAATGGTTGAAATCTTCAACAAAATTGCCACACTTGAATTCAAAACCCCCAATTTTCATTGATTATTTCTCACTTTATCTCTCTAAAAGCTAAACTAAAACCCTAAAAAAAGGTTCTAAGTATTTACATTGTGTTAAGTCTCCCAAAATTGGGTATGTATACTCCTTTACTAACAATAATTAAAAGAAATTAAAAGAAAAGAGAAAAGAAAAAAGAAAAATAAAAGAAAAGAAAAATAAAGAAAAATAAAAAGGAATAAAAAACAAAAGAAAACCAAAATCCCCCAAATTAGTCCTAAACCATCAGACCCCCCCTCGTCATCTTCGTTCCTTTCACTCTTCTTCGATGCGGTCCTTCTTCTTCGTTGCGCCCCATCCTTCACCATCCTCATCACCGTTGATCTAATCATCATCACGCATCATCATCAATCATCTTCCACCATCAAAGATCATCACCGTCCGTCCATCACAAATCAACGGCCATCATCGTGGAATTCAATCTGAAGGACCAAAGCTGCTCAATTTTCAATTAATCGTAGCAGTCGAGCTTCATTAATTCCGTACAACCAAACGTGCTCAATTGTTCGGTTGGACTTTAATCGAGGTTCGGACGAACCCGTTTCTGGTTTGCGCGAACATACGGTGGGTTCGTCCGGACCCGACCATGTCAGGAACTTCAAAAATTCGGGTTCGGTCGAACTTAATACGGGTTCGACCGAACTCAATTGCTCTGTTTTTTCCTCTGTTTTGCGGGATGATTTTGAATTGTTTGGGGTTAATTTTGGTGTTTGTTGTTGCGATTGATGTTGATGGTGGTGCGAATTGGTATAGGGGAGGAGTTATGGGCTGCAGGTGGTGGTGTTGCGGTGTTGATGTTTGGAGGCTGCGAGTGGTATACAGTGAGGTGGGTTGTTGTTGTGAGGTGAGCACGCAGCTGCTTGCTGCTGAGAGAGTGAGAGGGAAGAGGGTGTTTGGTATTGCTGTGGTGTAGGATAGGAGATGGAGTGGTGTAGGATAAGTAGTTGGTGGTGAGATGGAGGGAAAAGGCAGCAAATAAAAGTTGGGCTTTAGCAAATCTTGGGCCCAAAACATCTATCAAGATTCAAGAGGGACAAAAGAACTTGATTTTGACTCGGAAATCATCCCGACCTTAAAAACACGTGCCTACACAAATAATCAAAATAGAATTAAAGACGAGGGGAGAAAGAAAATAAAATAAATAAATAAATAATAATAATAATAATAATAATAATAGAAATAAAAATAGAATATTAATAACGAAAACTAAAATAATTAAACTATAAAATTATAAAACAAATAAAATAAATAAGTTACGGAATTAAGATCTAAAAACTAACAAAAATAGCTAAAAATGCTAAACTAAGATATAAATAATTAAAATAAGAAATTAAGGAAAATAAAGACTAAAAATACTAGAAATATAATAAAACGACTCAAATGATGCAGAAATCACTACCCTATGAGTGACATAAATGTCACTCATCAAATACCCCCAAACTTGAGCTTTTGCTCGTCCACGAGCAAAACAATGAAACACAAAGGGAAATAGGATAGGAAATTTGAGCAAAACGAGTTATTAAGATGCTAATCAACATAGAAAATAGAAATTGAGATAGAATATACACTAACTCACTGTCGTAGGAATCACGATTGCATTTAAGCACATGCAATAAGCTCTTCAAACCCCTAAATCGCTCTAGAGGGCGAGTGAGATCTCGCAAGGGTTTCCCACAAGATTAACCCATAACTCTTATTAAGCACAATCAAGACATTTCACCCAAAGTCATCTCATCAAGCATGGTTCGCCAAACATATATGGTCGATTCAAACAAACTTTCAAAGCATAACCATCATCAAAAAGCATCCACAAGTTAGGAATATAGTGGATAGACTAATCTAAGGTGCAAGAGAATCACAATCAAAGCATCGAATCATCAATTAGGTTCACTGAGGCATCCAAAAGTCAAAAATTGTTCTCAAATGGATAAATATGATCCCGACCACCTAAAATGCACATGCACTCCCCCAAACTTGACTTTTGCTAAGAGAATCTTGGATTGTAAGATTAGGGAACTTGTGTAATGGGTCTAGAGTCTCGATTCCTGAGCCGCAATGACATTCATCATCACTAGGGAAAACTTTACTTAATAAATCATCAAGCTCCCACTCAATCATCTAAACTAACCCACTTTCTCAAGGACTTTTGGTATTTACCACTTATTGACTCTTTTTTTTCGTTTTGTGAACTTTAATAGGCTTATTATGCCTTGTGGGCTCATTAACACCACTTATTGACTCGAACTTGACTCTTAGGCTTTCGCCTTGTGGGCTCAAATGCACCACTTATTGGACTCAAAACATAAATCACAATCTTTTTGTTCTACAATCCAATTAACTCTAGCATTGGTCTTACCTAAGGGAATGAAGTGTGCATCAAAGGGAATTAAGGTAGCAAAGAATTTCCAAAAGAGAACAAAATAGACTATTTTCAAACCAAAGCTTATCATTTAGAATCATCAAAAAAAATTTCAAGGAGAGACTCAAGCAACAAAGATTAAGCTATCTCTAATCGCCCTAACTCATACATGCAAAAATTCAACGGAAATACCTTTACTCAATTATCCAAATGACAAGCAAGGGAAACCACATTAAAAATCATCGAGCTTCTTTCTTTGGACAAGCAAATCATTTTTAGTGCTTTTATTCAATCACTTGAAACTTTTTTTGGATTTCCTAAACTTTTTTTGTTTTTTTTTTAAATGTTAAATCAAAATTCAAAAGAAAAATAAATAAAGAAAATGTTTTTGGATTTTGAAAAATTTGAAAAAAAAAAGGAAAACTAAACAAATGAAGAGAAACTCGCCTCCCCCAAGCTAGCGAAAAGCTATCCCCCCAAGCTAGAATTAAGCATTGTCCTCAATGCTTGAAACAAAGACTCAAGGGAAGGGAGGGGGGGAATGAAAACATGCATTCAACCAATATATATACATATTTCCGCAAATCACAACACATTAGAGAAAGAGAAATGGAGGCAACCAAATTGACATTTCAACCATCCAACCTCATGCTCCAAAAAGTCATATGCCAATCAATCCATGGATTAACGAAAAAGGGAGAGGAAGGAAACTACCGGATAGTAGGTGGGTGTAAATACCCGCAATTGATCCGATTTCTCCATTTGAAATCAACTTTGACCAAATATGTGCTTTGCTTCCCTTATGCAATCGAGAATTAGCGCTTATTCCACTTAAGTACCTAAAACAAGATCAAGAATTGAAAAGAAAAATAAGTAAAATTCAAATGAAATAAGAAAATTAAAGAAATAAAACACGGGTTACTTCCCGAGAAAGGCTTGTTTAAGGTCCCAAGCATGACCTTTCTAGTAAATACCAAGTCAATGATCCCAAGAGTTTATCATATGCACTAGCACACATTTCATTAGATAGATCATACACAATGACAAGACGCAATGCATGCATAGAGTACGATAGAACTCGATGCCAATAAGGAGAGGGATGCCTAAAAGAGGAAAGATCGAAAGAAAAAACAAGAAAAGAAGAAAAAGAAGAATCAAAATAAGGAAATGAAAAAGGAATAGACAAACTCTCCTCAAGAAAATATTTTTGGTTGGCAAATTTACTCTCACCCTCAATTAGAATCGATTTGAGCACTTGAAAACAAATAGGAGAAAAAAGCTTTTCATCACCATCATCGAGACACTCATTCAAGGAGAAATGAGTAGGAATGTAATCCCCAATACTCAATTCCTCAATGTCATGCATCATAGGTTGCAATTTAGCCTCAAATTCATCTCTTCTACATGAGGCATCCCTAATAAATTCATTTAGAAGGTTAGAAACATCTCCCATGCCTTTTGCAAAAGTTTGGGAAGCAATCTCAAATTCCTTAATAAACGAATCCCTTTTAAGATCTTCTTGACAATCCAAATGAGTTATAAAAATGCGAAACACGGACAATGAAATGACCGACTTGGATTGCAAAGCATTTAGGAACTCATTATGAAGAAGCTCATGATGGAGAGACGTGAAATCATCAAGTGTACTCGGTTCATCATTTTGAGAGATATGAATAGTTGCCATGATTTTAAGAAATTTTCAAAAGAAAAGGAACAAACCAAAACAAAATTATGCACAAAGACCTAGACTCATCTAACTAACACAAACTAATGCAAACCGTAGTCCCCAGCAACGGCGCCATTTTGATCAAGGGGAAAACTAGGTCGTTAGTAGTCTCTCCTAATCAAACAAATTACCTAAACTAACCACTAAACACAAGTAAAGCGGTAAGCAAGGGTCGAAATCCACAAGGACTAAGGTGCACTAGATTATGCTAATCGAACAACAAGCTAGGTCGAAACGAGTTGGAGAGTCAACTAACCAACTAAAACTAAATCAACTAAACTAACTACCAAAGACAAACGAGGTTAGGGAATGGGGATCAGACGACAACCAATCATGATACAAGAATAAAAGGACCGAAACTAGGAACAATAATGCATAAACACTACATGAATAAAATGTTGGTTCAATTATGGACTCCAATCATCTCCCGAAGCGAATCCTTTCTTAGGATGACAAAATGCGGACTCCCATCCTACACTCTATCACTCTTAGGTAAATTAAACATCAACCAACAAATAGTCAACACAAAGTCACAATCCCTTGATTTTCCAAGGCCGACTACCCCAATTTCAATGCTACACACAAGTGATCAATTCATATGCAACAAAGCTTGAGTACATTCAAACATGGAATAATTTAATCATGCAAAATCTCTAATTTCGAACTCAAATCCCCAAATCAATCATGGTTGAGTTTTCACCCAAACCCTAACCAACAACACTACTCCATAAACATAAAAATAGGAAATTTAAAGAAATTAACAACTAAAAACATGATTCTAAACATTAATAACACCTAATATAAACATGAATCATTAAACTAAACCAAAATAATTAAACTAATTAAATTTAAAATAAAACAATAAATAAAGAAATAAACAAGGAGAGAGAGTAAGAAATTTCTCATTGATTAATGGTGGAAATCTTGAATAAAATTGCCACACTTGAATTCAAAACCCCCAATTTTCATTGATTATTTCTCACTTTATCTCTCTAAAAGCTAAACTAAAACCCTAAAAAAATGTTCTAAGTATTTACATTGTATTAAGTCTCCCAAAATTGTGTATGTATACTCCTTTACTAACAATAATTAAAAGAAATTAAAAGAAAAGAGAAAAGAGAAAAGGAAAAGGAAAATAAAAGAAAAGAAAAAGAAAGAAAAATAAAAAGGAATAAAAATAAAAATAGAGAAATAATAAAAATGAAAGGCAAATTTGTTAAAAAGGACCTTTTATAATCCAAATTTTGCGAGAAAGGACCTTATATAATTTTTTTTGTGAAATCACACCTTAATGTAAATTTTTTTGCGAGAAAGGACCTTATATAATTTTTTTTTGGTGAAATCACACCTTAATGTAAATTTTTTTGCGAAAGACAACCAAAAGTAAATTTCCGGCATTGACTGAGCTTTTCCGGCCATTGACTTGCACGTGAGAAGCAAGTGTGGCTTTATTTTGCTAATTACACCCTATTTTCCTCCAGAATTCTAAGCTTTAAAACCTAAAGTTGACAAAAAAATCGAAATAAAATCAAGTTTGAAAATTCAAGACTCGGGAAAATCAGTGTCTTTAGCCAACGTAAGCCACGCGTGCTGCTCACGTGCAAGTCAATGGCCGGAAAAGCTCAGACAATGCCGGAAATTTCCCTTAGGTCCTTTCTCGCAAAAAAATTTACTTTAAGGTGTGTTTTCACAAAAAAAATTATATAAGGTCCTTTCTCGCAAAATTTGTGTTATAAAAGGTCCTTTTTGGCAAATTTGCCAAAATGAAAAGACAAAAGATAGAAAAGACAAAAAAAAAACAAAAAAAAACCAAAATCCCCCGAATTAGTCCTAAACCATCAGACCCACTCGTCATTTTCGTTCCTTTCACTCTTCTTCGATGCGGTCCTTCTTTTTCGCTGCGCCCCATCCTTCACCATCCTCATCACCGTTGATCTAATCATCATCACGCATCATCATCAATCATCTTCCACCATCAAAGATCATCATCGTCCGTCCATCACAAATCAACGGCCATCATCGTGGAATTCAATCTGAAGGACCAAAGCTGCTCAATTTTCAATTAATCGTAGTCGTCGAGCTTCATTAATTCCGTACAACCAAACGCGCTCAATTGTTCGGTCGGACTTTAATGGAGGTTCGGACGAACCCGTTCTGGTTTGGGCGAACATACGGCGGGTTCGTCCGGACCTGACCATGTCAGGACTCAGGAACTTCAAAAATTCGGGTTGGGTCGAACTTAATACGGGTTCGACCGAACTCAATTGCTCTGTTTTTTCCTCTGTTTTGCTGGATGATTTTGAATTGTTTTGGGTTAATTTTGGTGTTTGTTGTTGCATTTGATGTTGATGGTGGTGCGAATTGGTATAGGGGAGGAGTTATGGGCTGCAGGTGGTGGTGTTGCGGTGTTGATGTTTGGAGGCTGCGAGTGGTATACAGTGAGGTGGGTTGTTGTTGTGAGGTGAGAACGCAACTGCTTGCTGCTGAGAGAGTGAGAGGGAAGAGGGTGTTTCGTATTGCTGTGGTGTAGGATAGGAGATGGAGTGGTGTAGGATAAGTAGTTGGTGGTGAGATGGAGGGAAAAGGCAGCAAATAAAAGTTGGGCTTTAGCAAATCTTAGGCCCAAAACACCTATCAAGATTCAAGAGGGACAAAATAACTTGATTTTGACTCGGAAATCATCCCGATCTTGAAAACGCGTGCCTACAAAAATAATCAAAATAGAATCAAAGACGAGGGGAGAAAGAAAATAAAATAAATAAATAAATAATAATAATAATAAAATAGAAATAAAAATAGAAAATTAATAACGAAAACTAAAATAATTAAACTATAAAATTATAAAACAAATAAAATAAATAAGTTACGGAATTAAGATCTAAAAACTAACAAAAATAGCTAAAAACGCTAAACTAAGATATAAATAATTAATATAAGAAATTAAGGAAAATAAAGACTAAAAATACTAGAAATATAATAAAACGACTCAAATGATGCATAAATCACTACCCTATGAGTGACATAAATGTCACTCATCAGCGGCTCACCCTCAAATCCAACATATAAATAGTGAGCCTGACCGGCTCTGAAACGGGTGCGGCCCTGAGGGTCAGGCAAGGTGAAAAGCCTGTTCCCCTCGAACATCCAAAACATGGCACCCGGCCTAAACAACCCATGCTCACCCTGTAGGCGGCGAAGTCCAGCAAAATAGGCCAAATCAAGTAAGTTGCTACCCAAAACCGGGGTTTGGTTAGCCTCAACAAAGTTAACTGTGGCCATGGCAATGTGGGTGATCAACCCACCAACGGTAATGCGAGGGGTGTGCGTGCTAGTGGCTATAGAATATAGTTGGGAGGCCATATGATGTGCTAGGTTCATTTTATACCTCTCTTCCCCTTCTAAAACATAGCCACCCAAAATCTCCAGCTCAGTACTCCTAACATTTTGGGTCTCCTCTCTACCAAAAATTGTGAACCCCATGAACCTGTAGAAAACAATAGGGACAGGGTGTTGAATCTTGGAAGCATGCAAGTGTTGCATGCTACCGGGGTTATCATTACCAGTCAGCTTTCTCCACATGGTACAATTATTATGCGCACTACCAGGTTTTCTACTATGGGTGGTGGACAAACCAAAAATCCCACCAAAATCAGCTATACTCAAACTAACATTACGGTTCATCAAGCGAAAATGAACCGACGACACAGTTCTATAACCATCTATACGCAAAACCAACGAACTCAGAAATTCCAAAGTTAAACGCCTAAAGGTGAGACGCAACATACTATACATATCCTTCATACCGACACCATAAAAGACTCGCTTTACATCATGTTCAATACCCATACCATGAAGAGATTTTTGACATATAAAACGAGTGGGGATTATCTCCCTCTTTTTGAGGTGGATGAATCGGTCCCGTTGCCACTCCGTAGCAAAAATGACATGCGGCGGAGGTGGTGGTGTCGGTTCCCAAGCTTGGCTAGACGAAGCCTCATGTTGGTTCCTTGGTTGCGTGGTGCAACTCCTCCTTGGTCGGCTAGTCATGGTTAAAATCTGAATTTTTGGTGGTTTTTTTGAGTTTTTGGTTGAATTTGGGGGTTTGGTGGAGAGTGGAGGAAATTAAAATTGGTTAGGTATAGGTTGTAGAGGGTGATGAGAGGAAGATTTTGATGTAAAGTTTGTTGAATTTGGTGGAGATTTGAGGGAGATATGAAGGTTGGAAGTTTTGGGAGGTTGGGGTTTAATGGAGGAAGAGAGAGAATTTGAGGTTGAAGATGAAAGAAGTGTCGAGGAAGTGGAGACTTTTCATCAATTTCATTCAATCTGCGCGCGCCCGATCGGGCGCTCCTCTCCCGATCCGGATCGGGCGAAATGCAATGCCCATTTTCTTCGACTTTTTCCAACCCATAATCCTTCCCTGACCTTGGAATGACGTCATCAACAACCGCCCGATCGGTCGGAATGTCGCCCAATCGGGCGATTTACTCGCCATTGGAGTCGATCGGGCGTCCCTCGCCCTGTCAGGCGATTTTTTGTTAGGTTATGATTCATATGACAAAACATAAATCATGCGGAAAAACCATAAAGCCAGGAAAGCATATTATTTACACATAATCATTTAGCATAGTTTAGATGCATACACTTTGTTGCGTGCCCTCCCTAGCTGCGCCCGAACCGAACAAGAATAAGTCTTTAGGACTCCAAGTGTCGTCCCTCCGTAGATACTCCACAGCACGTCCGGATCCGCCTTAAGCTTGACCAACTAGAATCACCCTTAAGGTAGCTTAGGAATTTCGGCTATTAGGTGCAAGTGTATGGCTGATTTTTCTTCAAAATCTTACCTTTAGAATACTTTAATTGTGTCTATAAATTATGACCCTAGGCACTTATTTATAGAGGTATGGAAAAGGAATTATAATCCTACTAGGATTTGGATATATTAATTAGAATCCAACTTGAACTCTAAATAATAAATATAATCTTATTAGGATTAGGATTTAATCAATACACGAATTCCGATAGGATTAGGATTCGTTACGAACATAAGCATCGTAAGGCCACGAGCATCGTACCACCCGCGCAGGCCTTGCGGCCCACACGAGCAGTTGTTGCTCGCAGCCCAACAGCACGCCTAGCGTGCGCGCGCCAAGGCCTTGCTGGGCCTGGCGAGGCGTGGCAGCTCCATGTTGGGCGCTCGGCTTGTTGAGCGCGGGCCTGGCTTCGTGCTGGGCCTTCGTCTAGCAAGCCTCGTCCGATGCTAATTCGTACGATGCGCTTCCGATTAAATTCCCGGTTCCGGAATTCATTTCCGATACGAACAATATTTAATATTTCCGATTTCGGAATTAATTTCCGTTTCGAACAAATATTTAATATTTCCGTTTCCGGAATTATTTTCTGATTCCGATAATATTTCCGATTCTGACAATATTTCCGTTTCCGGCAATATTTCCGATTCCGGCAATATTTCCATTTCCGATAATATTTTCCGATACGTACCATGTTTTCCGTTTTCGGCAACATCTACGACTTGGATAATATTTATATTTCCGATACGATCCATATTTCCGTTTCCGGCAATATCATCGTTTTCGGAGTATTCATTTCTTGCTTGTGACGATCTCAGCTTCCACTGAAACCATGATCCGTCGATTCCGAATATCCATAGATGGAGTATTTAATGCCATTAAATACTTGATCCGTTTACGTACTATTTGTGTGACCCTACGGGTTCAGTCAAGAGTAAGATGTGGATTAATATCATTAATTCCACTTGAACTGAAGCGGCCTCTAGCTAGGCATTCAGCTCACTTGATCTCACTGAATTATTAACTTGTTAATTAATACTGAACCGCATTTTTTAGACTTAATATTATATGCATACTTTGACCAAGGGCATTATTTCCTTCAGTCTCCCACTTGTCCTTAGGGACAAGTGTGCATTACCTAATTCCTTTATCGCTCGATGCTTGCTCTTGAACATAAGGTAAGAGTTGTCATCCTTATTATGTCCAGAGGTGTTTCTCGGTTTCAGAGTTCAACTGATCAAATAAAAAGATAATCATAGCTTATGATTCATCCGAGCACGGCCATGCATTTTACATTTTCTAGCTCTCCGAGTGGCCTTGTACAACTTTTAAGCATCTCATCCCGATTTATGGGAGGACAATCCCAATCTTGCGATCTTGAGATTAGACTTCGTTTGATAGGTGATTACCTGAGCGTTGCCTTTATAGCCTCCTCTTACGGTGCGACGGTTGGTCAACGTCAAAGTAACCAGTTCTCAAACAAGTAATCTCAAATCACTCAGGTATTGAGGATTTAGTGTCTAATAATTTTAATGAGATTTACTTATGACAGATTTTCATCTCTTACAGTAAAGTTTCATAGGTCTGTCCGATACTAGTCTTCCCAAAGTAAGTATCTATGCAAATGATTACGACATTGCCATGTCCACATAGTTCAAGAAACAGAACTACTAGTCATCTTGCATTCTAGTCGTCTAACGTTTTCTATGCGTCCATCTTTATAGAAAACTCTGACCAGGGACCATTTGCAACTTTTGACATTCAAGTTCACTTGATAGACATTTCTTAGTCACAGGATTGTGAAGGAAATAATGCCCTTGGTCCAAGTATGCATTCTATGTTAAGTCTAATAAATGCGGTTCAGTATTAATTAACAAGTTAATAATTCAGTGAGATCAAGTGAGCTGAATGCCTAGCTAGAGGCCGCTTCATTTCAAGTGGAATTAATGATATTAATCCACAGCTTACTCTTGACTGAACCCGTAGGGTCACACAAATAGTACGTAAATGGATCAAGTATTTAATGGCATTAAATACTCCATCTATGGATATTCGGAATCGACGGATCTTGGTTTCAGTGGGAGCTGAGATCGTCACAGGCAAGAAATGAATACTCCGGAAACGATGATATTGTCGGAAACGGAAATATGGATCGTATCGGAAATATAAATATTATCCAAGTCGTAGATGTTGCCGGAAACGGAAACATGGTACGTATCGGAAAATATTATCGGAAATGGAAATATTGCCGGAATCGGAAATATTGCCGGAAACGGAAATATTGTCAGAATCGGAAATATTATCGGAATCGGAAAATAATTCCGGAAACGGAAATATTAAATATTTGTTCGAAACGGAAATTGATTCCGGAATCGGAAATATTGAATATTGTTCGTATCGGAAATGAATTCCGGAATCGGGAAATTAATCGGAAGCGTATCGTACGAATTAGCATCGGACGAGGCCTGCCAGACGAAGGCCCAGCACGAAGCCGGGCCATCGCCCAGCAAGCCAGCGCGCCACAAACGCACCAGCCAAGGCTGCGCCAGGCCCACCGCAAGGCAGGCCCAGCGCGCGCCAAGGCTACGGCAGCGTGTGGGCTTGCGGCAGTGGGCTGCGAGCTCGTGGGCTGCGCGCGCGCGCATGACGCCCCTCGTGGGCTGCTGTGCGTGCGTGTGTGTTTGTGTGCTACTCGAATCCTAAAGCTACCGGGATTTGTCATATGATTAAATCTAATCCTAAAAGATTTAGTTTATTTAATTAGAGTCCTAGTAGGATTATAATTAAATAAATTAGTATCCTAATAGGATTCCAAATCCTTTTCCATAACTCTATAAATAGGTGCCTAGGGTCACATATTTACATCGAGCATTCAAGTATTCAAAGTGAGTTTTTGAGAGCAAAATGCAGTCATACAATTTCCTATAAAGTGCCGAAAATTCGAAGTACCTTAAGGGCGATTCCAGTTGGTCAATCTTAAGGCGGATCCGGACGTACTGTGGACTATCTACGGAGGGATGACACTTTGAGTCCTAAAGACTTGTTCTTGTTCGGTTCGGGCGCAGCTAGGGAGGGCACGCAACAAAGAGTATGCATCTAAACTATGCTAAATGATTATGTGTAAATAATATGTTTTCCTGGCTTTATGGTTTTTCCGCATGATTTATGAATTGTCATATGTATCATATGACAAAACATAAATCATGCGGAAAAACCATAAAGCCAGGAAAGCATATTATTTACACATAATCATTTAGCATAGTTTAGATGCATACACTTTGTTGCATGCCCTACCTAGCTGCGCCCGAACCGAACAAGAACAAGTCTTTAGGACTCCAAGTGTCGTCCCTCCGTAGATAGTCCACAACACGTCCGGATCCGCCTTAAGCTTGACCAACTAGAATCACCCTTAAGGTAGCTTAGGAATTTCGGCTATTAGGTGCAAGTGTATGGCTGATTTTTCTTCAAAATCTTACCTTTAGAATACTTCAATTGTGTCTATAAATTATGACCATAGGCACTTATTTATAGAGGTATGGAAAAGGAATTATAGTCCTACTAGGATTTGGATTTATTAATTAGAATCCAACTTGAACTCTAAATAATAAATATAATCTTATTAGGATTAGGATTTAATCAATACACGAATTCCGATAGGATTAGGATTCGTTACGAACATGAGCATCGTAAGGCCACGAGCATCGTACCACCCGCGCAGGCCTTGCGGCCCACACGAGCAGCTGTTGCTCGCAGCCCAACAGCACGCCTAGCATGCGCGCGCCAAGGCCTTGTTGGGCCTGGCCTTGCGCTGGGCCTGGCGAGGCGTGGCAGCTCCATGTTGGGCGCTCGGCTTGCTGGGCGCGGGCCTGGCTTCGTGGTGGGCCTTCGTCTAGCAAGCCTCGTCCGATGCTAATTCGTACGATGCGCTTCCGATTAAATTCCCGGTTCCAGAATTCATTTCCGATACGAACAATATTTAATATTTCCGATTCTGGAATTAATTTCCGTTTCGAAAAAATATTTAATATTTTCGTTTCCGGAATTATTTGCCGATTCCGATAATATTTCCGATTCTGACAATATTTCCGTTTCCGACAATATTTCCGATTCCGGCAATATTTCCATTTCCGATAATATTTTCCGATACGTACCATGTTTTCCGTTTCCGGCAACATCTACGACTTGGATAATATTTATATTTCCGATACGATCCATATTTCCGTTTCCGGCAATATCATCGTTTTCGGAGTATTCATTTCTTGCTTGTGACGATCTCAGCTCCCACTGAAACCAAGATCCGTCGATTCCGAATATCCATAGATGGAGTATTTAATGCCATTAAATACTTGATCCGTTTACGTACTATTTGTGTGACCCTACGGGTTCAGTCAAGAGTAAGCTGTGGATTAATATCATTAATTCCACTTGAACTGAAGCGGCCTCTAGCTAGGCATTCAGCTCACTTGATCTCACTGAATTATTAACTTGTTAATTAATACTGAACCGCATTTATTAGACTTAATATTATATGCATACTTGGACCAAGGGCATTATTTCCTTCATTTTTGACCTTTTTTCTAAAATCGACACGCGCCCGATCGGGCGCACCTCGCCCGATCCGGGTCGGGCGAAATGCAGAATGCTCTGTTTCAGCTTTAATTCCACTCTTGCGAACTTGGAGCCTTAGACCTGGACAGCATTAAACATCCAAACCATAAAATACCCTCTTCTCACCTCTCTAACACCAAAAACTACAATGAAACACACACTTGCTCAAGAATTATACTAAAACACCCAAACGAAAGCAAGAAAAAGTACACTACAGAAAACAATAAATGGATAGTGAAGTACTCATCCCCTATTAGATTGATGCAATGTCCCCATTACACAATCCCAGTTTATGCGCAGACAACGAAAAGGAGGGGATGAGAGCCACGACAACTCATCGAATGGGGGCACCAAAGATGGTGTCATCTGGTGTCAATTCAAATGCCTTGGATGAGCTATGTGGTGCGGGAAGTGACAGATCACGACCCTTATCATGAATGCGGTGTCCTCCATTCACCGAGCTTTCGGCCTTTCGGGTCTCAGCATCATCAAATCGTGCTTCCTTTCGAACCCATGCCAAAGAGTTTATACTCCGATCACCTCCACCTGCAAAACAATTTGAAACATGCGCCTTCTTCGAAGAATGGTTAGAGCTAGTATGAGTCAATTCATTATTGAAATAAGCATTAGAAAAGTTGACCCCACAACATGATTCCTCTACCATAGGACTCTTAGCAACATGGGTTAAATTGAAAGTAACCTTGTCATCCCCCACATTTAAAGTCAGCTTGCCATTCTTGACATCTATGATTGCCCCCGCAGTGTATAGGAAAGGTCGACCTAAAATAATAGGAATCTGCCTGTCCTCTTCCATGTCTAACACAACAAAATCAACAGGAATAAAAAAATTTACCTACTCTAACAGGCACATCTTCTAAAACACCTAGGGGGTACTTTACAGATCTATCAGCCATTTGCAGAGTTATGTTGGTAACCTTTAAATCACCCATGTTCAATTTCGTGCAGACAGACAGGGGCATGACACTAACACTGGCACCTAAATCACATAAGGCCTTGTCAATAAAAAGGTTGCCAATATTACACGGGATAGAGAAACTCCCGGGGTCCTTCAACTTGGGTGGAGACTTATTTTGTAGTAAGGCACTGCACTCTTCAGTAAATACAACAGTCTCCACCTCACTAAATGCTCTCTTCCTAGTCAAGATGTCTTTCATGTATTTAGCATATGCAGGTACTTGAGTAATTAATTCAGTGAAAGGGACCGTTACCTGCAGATTCTTTACCACTTCTAAGAACTTACCAAACTGCTTGTCTAGTTTGTTCTTTAGCTGACGATGAGGGAAGGGAAGTTTGATAGGTGGAACTTGTATCTCAACTTTCTTCTCAACCCTTGTGCTAGCTTCCTTTTCCTTGAGCACTTTCCCACTTTCTACTGGCACAGCACCACTGACAGGTACTTCAACCTCTTCTTCAATAGTCACAGGCGGCCCGTCATACTCATATCCACTCCGCAAGGTGACATCATTTACAGACTCTCTGTGCACGGGCTGTGAAGGGAGTTGACCTTGGGGTCTCTCGGCAAGAGTAGTAGCCATTTGTGCCAACTGTTTATCCATGATCTTGTTATGAGCAGTGAGGGCATCGATTTTGGCATCCTTTTCGCTCAGAGACCTCTGCAATTCCAACATCATATTCCTCATCTCTACAAGCATGGGATCAGGCTGTGTGGGTTGAGGTTGTGGAGGAAAATCATGTGGTCCACTAGGCTGCGGGTTGTAGTTACTCCGCGGTTGGTATGACTGTTGTGGTGGTGGTTGGTAATGTTGTTGTGGTGATGGAGGGTGTTGAATCTGATGGGGGTTCTGGACATTAGTACTCCTATATGATAGTAGGGGGTTGTTTTTATACCCCTTATTGTAAGAGTTGGAGTACGGATTGTTCTGCTTGTAGGACTGGAATGCATTGCATTGTTCGATAGAGCTCCGGCATTCCTGTGCATAATGGCCTTGCATCCCACAACTATTACAGACATTGGCAGATTGGGCACTCATTGCAGCGACACAATCATGTTGGGTGGATTGGGAGGATGCGATCTGTATATTATCTAGCTTGTGATGTAGGGCAGTTAGCTGAGCAGTAAGCTGTTCAATAGAATTCATCTCATGCTTAACACCCCGGTCGGCAAAACATATAGGATTCCCATATTGGGCACTATGGATGGCCATCTCCTCAATCACCTCTAAAGCTCTAGGCACCTCCAGTTGCATAAATCTCCCACTGGCAGCTGAATCCAAAAGACACCTAGACTCATTACCCAGACCATTATAGAACTGCTGAACCAGGAACCAGTCATCCAAACCATGGTGCGGGCACTCTCTTTGCAAGTCCTTGAATCTCTCCCAAACCTCGAACAAACTCTCATCTGCTTGTTGAGAGATACCTAATATCTGACCCCTCAGACGAGCTGTCTTCTCAGGTGGGAAATATTTAACATAGAACGCAAGGGACAAGGAATTCTAATCGGTGATTTTCATAGCTGCGCAGTTGAGACTGTTAATCCATAGCATTTCCTTCCCACTCAATGAAAATGGAAAGAGTATCTCCATAGTCTGCTCCGGTGTTAAATTCTTCTGCTTAATGGTGGCACAATACTGAATGAAAGACTGAATATGGAGATTAGAATCTTCACCCTTTTCCCCACCGAATTGGTGTCTCTCGATCATGTTTATCAGCTGGGGTTCGATCTTGAAATTCTCGACCGCAATAGAAGGCATGATTGCCTTGGGAAGCATAGAAAGACTTGGTTTAGAATAGTCCGTAAGCCTTGGCACAAGTGGGGGGGGGTGGTGGTGGTGCTTGGTCACCCATCTCTAAATCTGTAAGGAATAGATTGCTAATCAGATAGTCGGATTCAGAGTCAGAATAGTCCCTCAACTGTTCAACGAATCTACGCCGTCTACGAAAGGTCCGTTCAGGTTCAGGATCGAACGAAGTCAGATCGCTGGCATGGACAGTCCTGGGCATAAACAAGTAAAAACTAGAAAACAATCGTGAGATCCGATCTCAAGGAACGGGAGTCCCTTGAGAAGTAACAAACAATAATCTAGAAAAACAATTAATAACAGAAAATAAAACCGTTTCCCCGGCAACGGCGCCAAAATTTGACAGGCTAAATCGCACTCCTATCAAAGATAAACCTAACGTTCACCAACTAAAAATATAGCAAGGGAAGCAGTGTTCTTCTACTATTAATAGACTAATCTAGGCTACTGGTAACAAGAATTGGATTGGTTTGTATATTAAACTAAAGCAAATAATCAAATTGGAAAATAACAATATTAAAGGAATCTAGGGCAGCGGTTCACCATAAATGCAGACCGGGTTTTGACAACGGACAATAACAATTAATTAACAATCATAACTAGGAAAACATGCATCTCTCGAATCTTATGAATTCCTTAGGATAGAACAACTAGCGGGCTCTCGCTACATACTAGAAATAATTCCTATCTAATAGCCACAGACCAAAAACATCAGATTTATACCTCTCGTCGCATAATCTAAGGTTAATCAAACTCAAATCAAAATAGTCCGGCCGAACAGAATTGACAAGCAATAATAGTAAGCTATAGAAATTATAATCAATCAATCAATAATCAAGTCCACATATAATCCCAATCATGCATTCATGGATCCCCTAAACCCTAGAAATTAAACTACTCACTCATGATAATAAATAACAACGCAATTAACATAATGGAAAACATGATTAAAGCAATGAATTAAATGAAAGTAAGAAATAATACCGAATTGAAGAACAATGAAATAACAAAGCTTGAATTTTTACTTGGAATTAAAAACTAAGTATTTGAATAAACTAGAGAGAAACTAAAAATAAACTAAGTAATTGAAACTCGAATCAAAAGATGTCTTCAAAAATAATAAAGGCTAGTTTATATAGTTTGCCTAAAATAAAGCATAAAAATGGAAGAAGCTCGCGAAAATCTGCTGGAGGTTGGCGTCGCCCAATCGGGCGAAGTGCTCGACAGTCGGCCCGATCGGGCCAAATTCCGCCCGATCGGGCGGTTTGCGAAAAGTTGATATCTGCCTTCTGATGGGCGCCCGATCCGGACCGGGCGAACTGCCCCCGATCGGGCGCGTATGGATGGTTCCAATTCTTTGGCTTTCCGCCCGATGGTCGAGTTTCGCCCTCAGCTCACAGGGCGATTTGCAATCTTCAATATCCTTCGCCCATATCACCGAGTCTAACTCTCGGGGCTCAACCATAAGCATCTAAGGCTCCCGAAAGTCGACGATAGAGGTCCCGAACTTCCTCGGGCTCGTGTAGTGGCCTAAATCACCATGAAACGGGTCTAAAAATACCAATTTCTCATAATCAAACCTGAAACTCAAGGCACACTCAATAACACATATTAGTACTAAAAACGGCTCCTAGGAGCTCATTTGACGCATAAAAGTACTAAGGGACGGGGGTAAAACACTATATAAAATACACATATCAGGTAGCCCTCGTCGGCGACGACCGTTGTCCCTCACCGCAGCTTCCAACACCGGTAACTCCTCCATCTCTTGCTTCGTTGTTCTTGATTCTCCTTCGTTTCTTACTCTTCTCCTCTTGGTTGTTTCTATTTCTCTCTGCCGCCACCACCACTGTGCAACCGGCTGCGCCGCACCCATCACTGCCACCGTGCACTACTGCTGCACCGCCCAGCTCGCCAACCAACGTTTTCCATCATCCTCTTTCTTGTTTCTTCATTCTCACGACAGCAGCCAAGCACGACCGAGTGCGACCACCGCAGTCATCACCACCAGGCTCAAGCCGCGTCGCCCGTTCCCCGGGACCACCGCCTTGTGCCTCGTCGCCTGTGCTCTGCCGGCCAGGCTCCTCTCTCCTTCTCTTTTGGTTAATTTCTTGAACCCTAAGCTAATTTATTGTTTTAATTACGTTTTAATAATTTAATTTATGTTTCTTGAATTAAATTTATGATTTTTATGATTAAGTTATGAATTTTCAGATTATATATTTATGATTAATTAATAATTTAATTTTCAGATTATATAATTGGATTGAAATAAGAATTTTAATTATTAAAGCATGAATTTTTAAGTTTTTAATAGTTTTAAAATCATAGTAGGGTGATTATAAATTGTGAAAGTTATTATTTTGATGATTTTTAAGCATGTTGGATATATTTTGGAGTAGTTTGAAACTATTTTATATTGATGGAAATTGTAAATTGCGTGTTATATTGGGATTTGTGATAATTCGTGATCGTTAGTAAAGTAATCACTATGCTAGGAGATTTAGGAATTAAGTTTGGACATTGAGGAATATTCTAAATATGTTTAGGATGTATTTAGAATACTTGATTATTGTTGTGAATTATTGGAAGTTGATTGGGAACCTTTATTGGTTGTTTTAGGCGGAGAATTATCTGTATGCGACTTTTGAATTATTAAAGTGGTCTCGCAGTTTGTTTAGACAAGGTACGTACATACCTGTGTGCTTGTGGATGTGTGCTATTATGGAAACCATGTTGAACATGTCTATTAACTTGATTATGTTGAAATTTACATGTTTAATGTTGTTGGACGAACATGTTGAACATATATTTCGTTATGAGAATTATAACATGTTAGTATGGATGATTGATGCAAACATGTTGGTTGGGAACACTAGATTATTTTATATATATTGGTTTAGATCGATTGATCGTTGTTCCCTTTTAGCTTTTCAGTACTTTATGAGGGCCGAGGACCTTGTTTACTAAGTTGAAACCTTATACCCATATACAGGGGTGGATCATTGTTAAAGGAAAGGTTGAATTAATTGGAATGAGTCTTTATTGATACCTTTGTGATCACTTACTTAATCCCAAGATAAAAATAGTTGTGAATAATTGTTGATTGTATGACTTATGTGATTGTTGAGTCATAACAGAGTTTTAATCTATAAATCATGTAAAGTGAAACTGAGTAGAAATAGCTTTAGACTGTGCACGTCTGAAGTGACGGACAAACAGGAGTTGGAGTTCATGGTGGTAGCCCATGGACTTTTCTGGGACCGGATTGATCACCGTGTTCTATTTTTTATTCAAAAGTTCCTCGATATCGCAGGTCACTGAGTTTACGGAGTCGCGCCCGTACCTCGTCTTCCTTAGTGAAGCTACTAGCTAGACAACTCGGTCTATTGACTATTTCAATTAAAATAATATTATCGTTATAAAAGTCTAGTCTAGTCTAGTCCAGTCTAGCCTAGTCCAGTCAAGTGTGGTCTTCAAATTAATATGTTTTGTCTGCCCTTACTTATGTTTTATTAGTATCATGTTAGGATTGTTCGTTTAATAGAATCATGTTAGGGTTATTATTGATTTAGTATGCAGTACTCAGCTTTGCTGATTGCGTGCTTTGTTTGTGTGTGTTGATCATGGCTATGCCTTATTGATCCTGTGATGACCCATTTTGGTGAGCAGTCTCTAAGGATCAATAAGCGTTGCCATCTACAGGTTTGAAGATGATGCATCATTGGGATCGGGATTAGAGAGATTGTATTTATTTTGTTTTGCTAAGTGATTTGGGTTTTGTTATGTTGGACTTTAAACTTGTCATACTATTTACATTTCCTTATATTCGTTGATTGGTTTTTGGGACTAAATCTGTAATCGATTATTTATAAACCTAAAGTTAGTTTTATATTTTCCGCTGTAAAATTTTGAATAAGCCATTATGTTTTCACACGGGCGATAATGCCTTGATAATTCTCTACGTTTTATATTAAAATGTTATTTTTTCAATGGAGAATTGTCGGGGTGTTACGAAGTGGTATCAGAGCCATAGGTTTTTATTGACTTTTCGTGTCTACGTTTTAAGTTTTTAGGCTCCTATCTAACTAATTGTTTATTTAAAACGAATTTCGTTGAATTAAGCTCCAATTAATTAAATTAAATGGATCAAAATATTTTCTTCACTTTACAAAGAGTCCGAATTTCTTTTATTTGGCATAAATCTAAAATTTTATAAATTCGAAACTTTCTTTATGGTTCGAATTAATTATTTTCCTCGAATTTATTTTAAATTATTTGAGCCAGTTAATTTCTTTTTCTTCGAAATTATTTAAAATTATATGAAAATTTAACTTCTCTTTGTTCGAGTTGATTAATTTATTTATTCGAATTTATTTTAATATATTTGAAAATTTTAATATTTTTTTAAAAAAAAGGAAAAAGGGTACAAATGTATTTATTTTAGGAAATTTAAATTATATTGTTCGAATTATTCTTCATTTTCGGTTACTTTAATTCTTATTTGAAAAGTAACCAAAAAAAATTTTAACTTTTAATTTTATTTTTTCTTTTCTCACTTTGATCTTTGTTTTATATATTTTATTATTTAAATTACTTAAATACTTAAGATTATTTTAATTATATTATGAGAGACGATGGGTAGTATAAGAAGGGCATATAGGATAGAATTATGTGTGCATTAGTAGCTAGTTAATTCTAGCATAAGAAGTTAATTGTTATATGCATGTGTTAAATGTTCAAGTGTTGCATTTAAATGTACATTAGAGAAATTGTTTGATTCCACCTAACTTATTGCTTTGTTGAACTTTGATTATAGTTTAGTTTGGTTTGGAAATCGTTAGTGAGACTTTAAGTTGTTTCTTTTAGGAATAAGATGTGGCTTTCCAAGTACACCACCATAGGATTCCAAGTCGTGTTTGGATGTGAATATTTTGCTAGGATACAAGACCAACCCACCTTAATGAGAGAAGACATCATATCATCCACCATTGTTCATTGTTTACCTAACCAAATGCCATACCTAGAACTCAAAGATAGGTTTTGCATTCTAATGATGGAACACCAAATTTGGCTAAGTATGGGACTAGGATGGTAGTTGGAGATACGACTCAAAGATTATGACCACCATTATTGAGGTAGCAGAAAGTGGGTTCAAGGAGGGTAAAGACGACATAGGGATTCATGCTTGGGACGCATTTATTGAGGAACCTATGGGAGTGGGTGTAAATAATGATCTAGAGGGAAATGATGTAGCCGTTGAGGATGAGAATGTAGGGGCATGAGGCAGAAAACCCTAACCTAGGGGCCCATGAGCCTACCATTGAGATCTCTAGTGATTCAGATAGGGAGCTGGAGGAAGAGTTCGACGAATCTTGAAGATCTAGATTTCACTCCGCAAGTTCCCAAGGAAAGAACAGATAGGCATGATGTCACAAGTATTTGAAGTTGTAAAAGTTAGTTAGTTCTTTTATGTTTTAAAGAATAAGTAGCAAAGCTACAACAGTTTAAAGTTAAAGCAATAGGAGTTTGAGTTATTCTTTATTATTTTCAAGGATGTAATAGAACCTTTATTGTATTTTGAGGACAAATGCGTTATTACGGTTTAGAAATTGTTATTAACACTCTTTTGAGGAATAAAAGTTAGATTATTGATTATTCAAAGGATCAAGAGTTCATTTTGGGACGCGATGGAGAATTTTTTCTTCTTTTATTCTACCTTATTATTCATGATGATTGAATTTCGTTCCTTGTTCCTCAATTGAATGTCCCTTATGTGAATATCGTTCAGGAATGTTCAAGGAGATTACCTTGAAATAATTGTTGCACCTTCGTAGGTGATTGTTGCACATTTGTAAATGATCGGTTGTTTTACGTGAATTCTGTCTGTTGAAGAGATATTACGTGATATAGGATACTATTAAATGATGTTTTGAACCTAAAGTAGAATATATTAATTTGAGGTTGCGCTCTAGATAACTAACAATAATGACCCAGCTGCTGCTTTTCGCCTCTTGTCGGAAAAACTAACCCTGGAAAGAACTGAGCGTCCTGATTCTGCTCGGGACATGTTTGAAAGGTTAGTCAAAGTTAAGCCATCTTACTTTAAGGGGCAAGCTGACCCTACCTTCCTAGGGAACTGGGTTAGAGAGTTTGAGAAATTGTTTGGGGCTGTGAACTGTCGTGAGAACATGAGTGTGGGTCAAGTTGTCATGTACTTGAAAGATTAAGCTGATTTATGGTGGAGAGAAAATAGAGTTAGGCTTAAAGGTGCTGAGAGATTCAATTAGGATTCAATTGTTACTGCCTTAAGGGGAAAGTTTTACCCTACCTTTTATGAGAAAGCAAAAAGCTTAGGAATTCATAAACCTTAGTATGGGGAGCATGACCATCGTTGAATACTATGCAGACTTATAGCATGACCACCTTAGGATTAGGTGGGGAAACCTTTACGTCTTTATATATTGTGTATGGGGGAGCTGCTCATATTTATGGCCTGTAGTCCAGAAGGGACAAGAAAAATGTTGTTGGGGAGAAAAGAAAAGAGTTTAAAGCTGGGGAAAACCAAGGGAATTTCAAGAGGAATATGAATGAGAATGGGAATGGAAATGGAAATGAAATTTTCAAGGAAGGAACAATCAGGGGCACAACAATAGGAACCAATCTGAGAGAGTGTATCACTGTAAGATGTGCAGTAACAACAATCCTAGTAGAAACTGCAAAGGATAAGTGACCTGCAACTATTGTCAGAAAAAGGGGCATAGAGAGTATGAGTGCTTTACTAAGCAGAAAAAGCGGCAAAAATGGTAATGAGAGTGGTAACTAGGGATAGTCAGGGTATAACCAATCAGGAAACCAGGGTTCGAAGCCTATAAGGGCGCAAACCAAGGAAACCTCCATAAGTCTGTTGATTAATATAACAACCATAACAAGGCCCCGGGTAAACTGTCTGTGATAAGTCGAAATCAAGCTGAACGACCTGCTGACTTAGTTTATGTTACTTTTCTATTAACTCCGTGCTAGTTAGAAAGTTATTTGATTCGGGGAAAGCTTATTCTTTTGTTTCGTTAGTAGATTTTGAGGTGATTGATCTACCTGTTAGTATACCTACTGGTGTAACCATAAGGTGTACCAAGTTGTTTAGAAACTTGTCTTTGAAGATAAAAGATTGTGTGTTTCCTTCTGATTTGATAGAATTTAGTTTGGGGACCTAGATGTAAGTCTGGGGATGGATTGACTAAGTTTGTACAAGGTTGAGGTAGACTGTAAAATTCAAAAAGTAAGTTTAAGGAACCCTATTAGAAGGTAGACCTCATATAGACGTTTTGAGGAGTCCAAGAACCTTTAGTTATTTCTGTAATGCAAGTGAGGAAATTGATGAATAGGGAGTGTGAACTATTTTTCTGTAGTGTGGTAGAGGTGAGTAAAGAAGTTGGAGTGAAAATCGAGGATGTTCCCATTGTGAATGGATTCATTGATGTTTCTACGAGTGGAATGGAAAGTATGTCACCTGCTAGATCCCTTGAGTTCATTATAGAGTTAAATCCTGGAACGACACCTATATCCAAGGCACCTTATAGCATGGCACCTCCTGAAATGAGCGAATTAAGACATAGTTGCAAGAGTTGTTTCGTTAAGGGGTATATTAGGCCTAGTGCATCACCGTGGGGAGCTCCTGTGTTGTTTGTTATGGAAAAAGATAAGAGTATGGAATTATGCATCGATTTTAGGGAACTAAACACCATCAAGAACAAGTACCATTTGCCTAAGATGGATGACATATTGGATCAATTAAATTGGGCAAGTGTGTTCTCGAAGACTGATTTGTGTTTGAAGTACCACCAATTGAGAATAGCTGATAAGGGCCTAAGACCTCATTAAGACTCGTTATTGTCATTATGGGTTTAGAGTAATGTCTTTTGGGTGGACCAATGCACCTTTCATAATTATGGATTTGATGAATAAGATTTTCCATGAATTCCGAATTAAGTTCGTTATTATGTTATTGATGATATCCTGGTTTATTCAAGGAATGAGAAAAAGCATGACAAACACTTGAGGATTATTTGGAGACGCTTAGAAAGAATCTAATTTTATTAGATGAAGTATACAAATCTTGAAGTCATGTGTGTATAAGTGACACCGACGGAAAAGTAAAGGACCAAATTGATTTAAAACTACGTTACGTAAAGGAATAAATTTAAGAGAAGATTCGAGTGGTCCAGGATCGTTAGAAATCATTTGGTGTCTTGAAAAGATGGGAGGAATTACATGAATTGGTGAAAGAGCTAAGAGTTAAGCCTAAAAGTTGTGCATCCATGAAAGGCGTGATGAGGTTCGGTAAAAAGGAAAAGTGAGCAGAAGGAGTTTCTGTAGATCCTGCTAAGATTCAAGCTGTGAGTGAGTGACCTACTCCAAAGAACGCGTCCGATATCTGAAGTTATCTAGGCCTAGATGACCATTATAGGAGGTTGCATGTGAAAGACTTTTGGAAGAAAGCAAAACCAATGACCAACTTGTTGAAAAAGGAATCGAAATTCAAGTGGAGTGAGAAATGTGAGGAAGCTTTCCAGATTTTAAAGGAGAATTTGACCTCCGCACTCGTTGTCGCGTCAGTTGAAACCTTACGAGGCTAATTAACCTACGCATGACCTAAAGCTAGCTGCTATTGTGTTGTCTGCGAATGTTTGGAGACATTACCTTTATAGGGAAACATGTAAGATCCTTACCGAGCACAAAAGTCTGAAATTTTGGCAATAAAGTCCAGTTGAACCTTGGAGACAACATTGAAAAAGAGTACTGCTTTCCACCCTGCAATTGATGGTCAGCCTGAGAGGACTAACCAAACTATGGAATATATGTTGAGATCCTGTGCTATTGACTTTAAGGGTAGTCGAGAACCACATAGATTTGATTGAATTTTCTTACAACAATAGTTACCATGCGAGCATTAAGATGGCACCTTTTGAGGCATTGTATGGAAATAAGTATAGAAATCCCACTTACTGGGATGACTTCCGTGAAAATGTTGTATTGGGAACAGGATTCGTTGAATTAGAAATATCCAAAATTATTCCCTGAGATGAGTTACGAGGGCGTAACTCGTTTTCTTTAAGGGGGGTAGAATGCGATAGAAATTCGCGCTTTTTACCTATTTTTATGGCAATTTTATGCATTTTATGCTCATTTTTAGCAACTTATACATGTTGATGCAAGTAAATAGATTCTCCGCATAAGAAAAATGTGTTCATGAGTAACACAAGCAACTTTAAGTTGGCAAAAGAGTGCACATGAGTGGCACAAGTACTTCTCTAGTAAGAATAAGTTGAAAACTTTTGAAAAATGGGTGAATTTTCGTGTCAAGTTTCGGTACAAAACTTCTTTTAAGAGGGGTAGATTGTAATCCCCCGTAAATTTATAAATTTTATTAATATATCTTAACGTATTGTTATTTATTTTTAATAGAATTTACGAATTTTAATAATAAATATATAATTAACGTATATTTATTTTATTTTATTACATTCTAAATATTTTAGCGATTTATAAAATCAAAAATAATTTTAGAATTTTCTGTTGAAAAGAATTTGAATTATGAAAACACGTGAATTTAAAAACAATCCTTTTGGATTCAAACACTAAAGTTTATTCCTAATTCTAGCCCAACTTGGTAAGCCCAAAATAAATAAGCCCATAATTCCCCACCCTTGTTTTGTTTCACGTGAAACTCAACTCCTCCTTGCTTCAATTTCACGTGAAATAAAAACACTAAAACCCTCAAACCTTGCTTCCCCTTCACGTGAACTCTCAAACGTTGTTCAGCCGCCACCACCTGTACCCTCGCCGGCGACGACCGTTGTCCCTCACCGCAGCTTCCGACGCCGGTAACTCCTCCATCTCTTGCTTCGTTGTTCTTGATTCTCCTTAGTTTCTTACTCTTCTCCTCTTGGTTGTTTCTGTTTCTCTTTGCCGCCACCACCACTGTGCAACCGGCTGCGTCGCACCCATCACTGCCACCGTGCACTGCTGCTGCACCGCCCAGCTCGTCAACCAACGTTTTCCATCATCCTCTTTCTTGTTTCTTCATTCTCACGAGTGCAGCCAAGCACGACCGAGTGCGACCACCGCAGTCATCACCACCAGGCTCAAGCCGCGTCGCCCGTTCCCCGCGACCACCGCCTTGTGCCTCGCCGCCTGTGCTCCCCCGGCCAGCCTCCTCTCTCCCTCTCTTTTGGTTAATTTCTTGAACCCTAAGCTAATTTATTGTTTTAATTACGTTTTAATAATTTAATTTATGTTTCTTGAATTAAATTTATGATTTTTATGATTAAGTTATGAATTTTCAGATTATATATTTTGATTAATTAATAATTTAATTTCAGATTATATAATTGGATTGAAATAAGAATTTTAATTATTAAAGCATGAATTTTTAAGTTTTTAATAGTTTTAAAATCATAGTAGGATGATTATAAATTGTGAAAGTTATTATTTTGATGATTTTTAAGCATGTTAGATATATTTTGGAGTAGTTTGAAACTATTTTATATTGATGGAAATTGTAAATTGCATGTTATATTGGGATTTGTGATAATTCGTGATCGTTAGTAAAGTAATCACTATGCTAGGAGATTTAGGAATTAAGTTTGGACATTGAGGAATATTCTAAATATGTTTAGGATGTATTTAGAATACTTGATTATTGCTGTGAATTATTGGAAGTTGATTGGGAACCTTTATTGGTTGTTTTAGGCGGAGAATTCTCTGTAGGCGACTTTTGAATTATTAAAGTGGTCTCGCAGTTTGTTTAGACAAGGTACGTACATATCTATGTGCTTGTGGATGTGTGCTATTATGGAAACCATGTTGAACATGTCTATTAACTTGATTATGTTGAAATTTACATGTTTAATGTTGTTGGACGAACATGTTGAACATATATTTCGTTATGAGAATTATAACATGTTAGTATGGATGATTGATGCAAACATGTTGGTTGGGAACACTAGATTATTTTATATATATTGGTTTAGATCGATTGATCGTTGTTCCCTTATAGCTTTTCAGTACTTTATGAGGGCCGAGGACCTTGTTTAGTAAGTTGAAACCTTATACCCATATACAGAGGTTGATCATTGTTAAAGGAAAGGTTGAATTAATTGGAATGAGTCTTGATTGATACCTTTGTGATCACTTACTTAATCCCAAGATAAAAAAAGTTGTGAATAATTGTTGATTGTATGACTTATATGATTGTTGAGTCATAACAGAGTTTTAATCTATAAATCATGTAAAGTGAAACTGAGTAGCAATAGCTTTAGACTGTGCACGTCTGAAGTGACGGACAAACAGGAGTTGGGGTTCATGGTGGTTGCCCATGGCCTTTTCTGGGACCGGATTGATCACCGTGTTCTATTTTTTATTCAAAAGTTCCTCGATATCGCAGGTCACTGAGTTTACGGAGTCGCGCCCATACCTCGTCTTCCTTAGTGAAGCTTCTAGCTAGACAACTCGGTCCATTGACTATTTCAATTAAAATAATATTATCGTTATAAAAGTCTAGTCCAGTCTAGCCTAGTCCATTCAAGTGTGGTCTTCAAATTAATATGTTTTGTCTGCCCTTACTTATGTTTTATTAGTATCATGTTAGGATTTTTCGTTTAATAGAATCATGTTAGGGTTATTATTGATTTAGTATGTAGTACTCAGCTTTGCTGATTGCGTGCTTTGTTCGTGTGTGTTGATCATGGCTATGCCTTATTGATCCTGTGATGACCCATTTTGGTGAGCAGTCTCTAAGGATCAATAAGCGTTGCCATCTAAAGGTTTGAAGATGATGCATCATTGGGATCGGGATTAGAGAGATTGTATTTATTTTGTTTTGCTAAGTGATTTGGGTTTTGTTAAGTTTGACTTTAAACTTGTCATACTATTTACATTTCCTTATATTCGTTGATTGGTTTTTGGGACTAAATCTGTAATCGATTATTTGTAAACCTAAAGTTAGTTTTATGTTTTCCGCTGCAAAATTCTGAATAAGTCGTTACGTTTTCACACGGGCGATAATGCCTTAATAATTCTCTACGTTTTATATTAAAAGGTTATTTTAGAAATGGAGAATTGTCGGGGTGTTACATCTCCAAGCACACAGGTATGTACGTACCTTGTGTAAACAAACTGCGAGACTACTTTAATAATTCAAAATTCGTCTATTGAGAATTCTCCGCCTAAAACAGCCAATAAAGATTCCCAATCAACTTCTAATAATTCACAGCCATAATCAAGCATTCTAAATACGTCCTAAACATATTTAGAACATTTCCCAACATCAAAACTTAACTACTAAACCTCCTAGCATAGTGATTTCTTCACTAATAATCATAATTTATCATGAACTCCAATTTAAGACGCCCTTTGCAAATTTCCAGCAATATAAGGTGATTTAAAACTACTCCAAACTATATTCAACATGGTTAAAATCATAAAAATCATAACTTTAATAATTCATAAAAATCCTACCATGATTTAAAATAATTAAAACCTTAAAAATTCATACTTTAATAATTAAGATCCTTATTTTAATTCAATTACATAATTAAAACATTTAATTACTTAGGGTTTAAGAAATGACCAAAAAGGAGAGAAAGAGGAGGTTGGCCGGCGGCGGACCACGCGGCAGCGAGCACGGAGGTTGTGGAGTGGTGGTTGCACTGGTGGGCGGCGTGCGTTGGTGGTGATAGCACTCAAAGAAGAAAGGGAAGAGAGGGCGGGGAGCCGGCTGGGCAAGGCAACAGCCGCGATGCAAGTGGTGCAACGCGGGGTGGTCTCGACTAGGCGACGGACTGCGCATGTGGCGGTTGCGGCTCGGTGGTGGCTGCCGAGTAAATAGTGAAGGAAATATGTCCTTCACCCAAGGTGCATTAAGTCTAATACCAAGGTTCAGATTAATTGCGAACAATTAATTCAGTAAGATCAAGTGATCGGAACAGCTAGCTGGAGCAATGGTTCCGATCAGTGAGTTCTAATGGATATTGAACTCACAACTTACTCTTGACTGAACCTACAAGGTCACACCAATGACACGTAACAGATCACCGAATTAAATGAATCGGAAATTCATTTAATAGCTTTTCGGATTTAAGTTGGAAACGTATTATACGATACGACCTTGCATCAGAATCGTATATCGTATCGCGAATATTCGTAAGCTAGGCGAAACGAATAAATCGTATCGTACGACGGTGATTCGTCGTATACGAAACGATAAATAATATATATCGGAAATATATTAAACGCGAATACGAAGAGCGGCCCACGAGCCGAGTGCACGAAGCACTCGAGGCCCATGGGCGCGCGCTAGGCGAGCAAGCAAGGGCCAAGGCAACACGGCAGCGCTGGCCCATGGCCGAGCGAAGCTGCGCGTGTGCGCGCGGGCCTATGCAGCGACACAGCCACAACAACAAGGCCCATGGCCAAGCGCGCTGTGCTTGTCTCACGCATGGCTTGCTAGCCGGCCTTGCCTCCGGGCTTGGTCGGTTAGTAAGGTTATGTAAATAACCTTATGACCTATTTTCCAACTTACTGCAATCACAATTCAGATTACTCAAAACCCTAGAGACACAGAGAACCCTAATTCTCTCTGTGCCTCCAAAGTGAGTTCTTCCCAAAAGGCAAAGTATCTTGATTAATTGTCTAAGCTACGATTATCAAGACGGATCTGATCGTGTCGGTGAACCAAGTAGAGGAACGACAATTGGAGTTCTTTGTTCGTGTTCGTTGACGGATTATTGTGGAAAACACGCTTCGAATGTAAGTATGCTTAATCTGTGCTTTATACATGTTTCCTGGCTTTGGGGATTGTTCCGCACATGTTATTATGTTTAACTGTATTCCCCAACAGTGGTATCATGAGCCTTATGTATTCAAAGCATGAATTAGCATGATTATTATTGTTTTTGCATTGTCGAAATTTTTAGAATTTTTGTTGATTTTTCGGAATTTTTTCGAATTATGGGATTAATTGCGAAATTGGCAGTTCCGAAATCAAAAATATTCGCTTTTTCGATTTTTAAAACCCTAATCTGATGGAAAACAATTTTCTAAGATCAACTCATGAGAATAGAATTGCGAAAACATGCCTCGAAGCATCAGTTTTTGGGCGTTTTTGTTAATTTTTTATTAAAAATTAAATGTGTCGGACAGTAATTCAATTAAAAGGTCGACCTAAACTACTCGGAATTGCTTGAAATTTTGACACAATGTTGCTGGGTACATTCTTGATCTATGGTAAAAATTCAGATTTTCCCGATAAGTATAAACCCTAATTTAGCCTTTCCCCAATTCGTAAAATTTACAACCCTAATTGAATTTTAATTAATTTTGGATTAATAATTCGGTTAATTGGGGAAGGGGATATAATTTCATGGGTCAGTGGCTAATTTTAAAAATTATTGGATTAAAATTTTGAATGGTTTCGTTAATTTTAATCGCACTTAAACCAAATTATTAATAATCTGAAATTTAATTGTTTATGAACGATATAAAGTTTCGGATTTTATTAATTAAAAGTTCAAACTTTAAAGTTGATTCGATCGTTCTTAAAAGTTTGAATATTGTTAGCCCTTGATTTATTAATTTTACGAAATTGGATTGTCGTTAAAGTTTATTAAATCGTTAAAAATCGTTGTTTTTCAAAAATCAAATTGTAACCTTTTTGAAAAATAAAATTAATGCAAGTTCGTGAATTAAATTTAATTTTAATTAAGTTGGTCCGTTTTACGAACCAAAAACACGAACATGGGCATGATGGAAGTATGGCTCGTCGAGCCATACGAGGCCATTGTGCTCGCCACGCCATGCGACACGGGCAGCAGCACAAGGCTGCGTGCCTCGTGCGCGCTAGGCAAGGAAGGGGCAGGCATGTTGCTTGTGGGGCTGCGACGAAGCAAGCACAAGGCTTGCGACGTCCAGCACACTCGACGCACAACACACACGCAGCGCAGGGGCAGCTAGGCTGCGGGTACGCGATGCGTGCGCGCGAGCGATGGCGTGCGAGCGATGGGGCGCGAGCGATGGGGCGGGGCACGCGGGCAGTGCTCGTGTGCTCCTGGGCCTCTCGCACGATGGGCGGGGGCGCGCGGGCAGTGCTCGTGTGCTCTTGGGCCTCTCGCACGACGGGCTGGGCGCAAGCCTAGGCCGTTTAATTGAACTTTTTTTTAATCGTTTAATTAGTTGGGCTTCGTATATTTGCATTAATTTGGGCTAACGGGATATTTAATTTAATATTTTATTTGCTTGGGCCGGGCCGCGAGTTTTAATTTAATATTTCATAATTAATTATCCGGAATAATTATTGGTTTGAGTGTGAGCCACTAAATGAATTTAAAATGAAATAATTATTTTAATTGTTTCGTAGGTCGCATTATTTTAATTAAATTCAATTTTAATTAGAATAAAGTCTAGGAAAAATTGATATTGACAGTCCCAACTATGGTCACTTCACTTTTAAAGGTCCCAACTTTTGATTATTCTAGAGTGGTCTCAACTTTAAGGTGTGTTTTCCCAGAATGGTCCTTTAGTTTATTAAATTGTTAATTAAGTTGATTTAAGCATATCATACTATTCTATTTACTTCATTTAATTAAAAAATATGGTTATTGCACGAGAGATATGAGTCTTAATTAAGTTATTTAGCACTTAATTTTAACTAAGGGACCATTTTTGGAAAGGACTCTCTATAGTTGGGACCACTATGAGATAATCAAAAGTTGAGACCTTTTAAAGTAAATCGGCCATAGTTGGGACTGATAATATCAATTTTTCCTAAAGTCTAAGGATTAATAATTTGGAAATTGATTAATCTTTTAGGACGCGTTTATGTGAACGTGAATTTTAATTAATTCACGTAAATACTTGCATATTTATATGGGCCATTCGTTTTAGCATACGAATGGGTGAATGCGTAGAATATATATTTTATGCAATGCAGGTACTCCAAGTGACTAGTATGGCCAAATTTAGGATAGTTAAATACGGTCTGCGCACCGTTCTATCTTTGAATGTAAAGTTTTAAATATGGTCTGCGTACCATGGAAATTTTGATGTAATTTATTATTTTCAAGTATTTCTAGTTTAGAACTTTAAGTTAGCATTTGAACGAAGATTCAAGACGATGCCAAGCTAACAAGGAGATGATGAAGATTGGATGCTTCAAGACAAGAAGTTTTGGGCCATACTAGATCACCAATTATTTATGCAATTTAATATATATATTATGCATGAATGTATGTATGCTTTACATGAACAGGTTGTTTCTTATGAATCGATTAGTTTTAAGTTCACTAAATAATCGAACCAATATAGAAACAACTAGGTCCAAGTAATATTGAGTTTTAAAAATTGCCTTCCAAATCAACACTTACAAAAATCTAGGGATCTAAGATAGTAGGTTTACGCTAAAGCGAGGTGCTATTTTAGTTGACTTAGGTGGTAAGGCGTCCTAAAGGAGCACGTTGATTGTGGTTACAACTCAAACAACAATGGCATTAAGTTGTGGCAATGGGATAAATTATGGCATTAATTTATTAACCAAGAGTAATTTGGAGATTACTAGCAATAGGTTTTGCTTACCTAAAATCTTAAACTACTTAAGACATGCTAAAGCTGCTTAAGGATTTAGGACTTTTGGGGTCTTGGAATCGTTTCATTCATTTCGGACCATGTTTTTGCTTTTTGCATGAATGAAATGTTTTAATAGCTTTAATGATTGCATGTTTTGCTTTTATTTCAAAGTTATTGAATTGTATGAATGGTTATTTATTGCAAATTCTTTTCGATTGTAGTAATCAAAATGGCCGCAATCAAAACACAACTCAAAGTAACTGAAATTCTGGAAGTAAAATTGAACCTATCAAACTTTCTTGATTGGGAGAGGAAGCTTCGGCAAGTCCTCAGGTGGAACAACATTGAATATGTAGTTGACCATCCCATCCCCAGCTATTACTCAAAGGATATGACTCCGGAAAAGCACTATACGTGGGCAAGCCACGTATCGCTAGTGATGGATCTTATTCTTGGCTCTATCCCCAATGATTGGAGTGCAAGGTTCGTTGCATACGAGCCATGGGCACTCCTAAGGAATCTTAGGGATATATGTCGTGGAAGATTCCAACATAGTGGTCAACATGTCGACCAAAATGTTTTTGAATTGGTAAATTCATTTGAGGATCTAAAGCTTAACGCTCCACTGGGTTGTTGCTTTGACGTCGAAAGACAAAAAGCAAGGGAAAGGGTCATTGATCTTGAAATGACAGAACGGACACCAATCATAACTCATACAAAGAAAATGGTTGGGCTTCTCAACCGACTTGAGTTACTTGGTGATCCATTCCCAGATTCTGCAGCTGCGGGAATACTTTTGAATTCTCTTCACCCTGGTTATAAGAAATTCAAACTACTCTATTTTTCCAAGAAAAGGGAGAATACTCTTAGTGAACTAATTTACTTGCTTCATCAGTACGAATTGGACTTTGTAAGTGATAAGCAAGCATCACTAAAAGTAAAGAGTAAGAAAATCAAGAAAAAGGTTCCGGGGAAGATCCAAAGCAAGGGTGCATCTCCATCTACTTCAGGAAGGCAAGTGGCGCCATCCAAGAAGAAGATGAAGAAGGATCGTTCTCCATCTACATCGCAATGCTTCAATTGTAATGAAATTGGTCATTACAAGCGAGATTGCCCCAAACTAAAGGAAGAGAAGAAGGACAAAAACGTTGCTTCTCCTTCAGGTATGTATGTTATACATTGTAATCTAGCTAATTCTACTTCTTGGGTATTAGATACTGGTTGTGGCTCACACTTATGTTCCAATCCACAGGGACTAAGGAGAAGTAGAAAGCTTGATAAAGGCGAGATGGATCTACGCGTGGGAAATGGAGCACGGATTGCTGCATTAGCCGTAGGATCTTATTTTATTTCTTTGCCTAGTGGGTTTGTTGTGGAACTAGAAAACTATTACTATGTTCCTAGTATCACCAGAAACATCATTTCCGTTTCAAGTTTGGATTCTAAAGGTTTTAGTTTTCAATTTAAAGACAATAGTTGTTCTTTTTCTTTGAATGGAATGTTTTATGGTTCAGCACAACAAGAAAACGGTCTTTACGTGCTAGATACGAGCAAACACATTTATAACATAAATACCAAAAAGGCTAAAACTGGTGATTCGAATCTCACATTTCTGTGGTATTGTCGATTAGGCCATATAAACATAAAGCGCATGGAATTACTTCAACGGAAAGGAATTCTAGAATCATTCGACTTAGAGAAGATTGATCAATGCGAATCTTGTTTACTTGGCAAAATGACAAAGCAACCTTTCTCAAAGGTGGGAGAAAGAGCAAGCGAACTACTAGGGCTAATACATACGGACGTATGTGGGCCTATGAGTACGAAAGCTAGAGGTGAGTTCAGCTATTTCATAACGTTTACGGACGACTTCAGTAGATATGGCTATATTTACTTAATGAAGCACAAGTCTGAATCGTTTGAGAAATTCCGAGAATTTCAAAATGAAGTAGAGAATCAACATGGCAAGAAAATCAAAGCTCTAAGATCGGATCGAGGAGGTGAATATCTTAGCCACGAGTTTGATGACCATCTAAAAGAATGCGGTATTCTTTCTGAATTGACTGCTTCGGGGACACCTCAATGGAATGGAGTGTCGGAACGGAGAAACAGGACCTTACTCGATATGGTCAGGTCAATGATGGGTCAGGCCGAACTTCCTTTACAGTTCTGGGGACATGCGTTGCAAACTACAACACTCACACTGAATCGTGCTCCGTCAAAAGCTGTTGAAAAGACTCCATACGAATTATGGACTGGGAAACTTCCAAAGTTGTCTTTTCTGAAGATTTGGGGTTGCGAAGCATATGTCAAGCGATTAATTTCGGACAAGCTACAACCTAAATCTGACAAATGTTTCTTCGTTGGGTATCCAAAGGAAACTATGGGGTATTACTTCTACAACAAGTCAGACAACAAGGTATTCGTTGCTCGTGACGGTGTCTTTTTGGAAAGAAATCATATTTCCAAATTGACAAGTGGGAGAATAATAGACCTCGAAGAGATTCGAGACGAACAACGAACTCAGAACTCTTTAGAAGCAGTTCAAGTTGATGAACCTCCAAGGTCTTTAGAAGAGCCAGTGGGAGTAGTTCCTCAAAACGTTGTTGCCCCTCGTAGGTCAAATAGAACTATTTTTCAGCCGGACAGATGGACAGGCGTCCTCTTGACTGAAAACATAGACGTTCTCATATTGGATAGTGATGAACCTTTGACTTACAAGCAAGCTATGACGAGCCCAAGCTCCACAAAATGGTTAGAGGCCATGCAATCTGAAATAGACTCCATATCTGAAAATCAAGTCTGGGATTTGGTTAATTTGCCGGATGGGTTCACACCTATCGGATGCAAATGGGTCTTCAAATTGAAGAAAGACAAAGATGGAATTTTATACATATACAAGGCTAGATTGGTAGCAAAAGGTTACAGGCAAGTTCACGGCGTTGACTACGATGAAACCTTTTCTCCAGTCGCGATGCTTAAGTCTATTCGGATAATCCTTGCGATTGCCGCTTTTCATGACTATGAAATATGGCAAATGGATGTCAAAACTGCCTTCTTGAACGGTGTTCTTGAAGAGACTGTGTTCATGACACAGCCGGAGGGTTTTGTCGATCAAAAGAACCAAGGAAAGGTATGCAAGCTTAAGAAGTCCATCTACGGACTAAAGCAGGCATCAAGGAGTTGGAATAAACGATTTGATGAAGCAGTCAATAAGTTTGGCTTCATCAAGAATCAGGACGAATCTTGTGTATACAAGAAGGTCAGTGGGAGTAAAATTACATTCCTAGTCTTGTATGTTGATGACATACTGCTTATTGGAAACGACATTCCTATGTTGGAGTCTGTAAAGACTTGGCTCGGGAAGTGTTTTTCAATGAAGGACTTAGGAGAGGCACAATAAATATTGGGCATCAAGATCTATAGGGATAGATCTAAAAGGATGATTGGACTAAGCCAAAGCACTTACATTGACAAAGTGCTAGCTAGGTTCAATATGATGGAAGCCAAGAGAGGCCATCTACCCATGTCACATGGCATATATCTAAGCAAGAATCAGTGTCCCAAAACATCTGATGAGCGTAGAAAGATGAGTGGAATTCCATACGCTTCGGCTATTGGATCCATCATGTATGCTATGATTTGTACAAGGCCGGATGTTTCGTTCGCACTCAGTGCAACGAGCAGGTACCAATCAGAACCAGGTGAGGCGCATTGGACTGCTGCCAAGAACATCCTAAAGTACCTGAAAAGGACTAAGGATCAGTTTCTGGTTTATGGTGGTACAGATGAGTTGATTGTTAAGAGCTATACGGACGCAAGCTTTCAAACCGACAGAGATGATTTCATATCACAGTCTGGGTTTGTTTTCTGCCTCAACGGCGGAGCAGTAAGCTGGAAAAGTGCTAAGCAAAGCACTATTGCGGATTCTACAACTGAAGTCGAGTACATTGCTGCCTCAGAAGCAGCAAAGGAAGCTGTTTGGATTCGGAAGTTCATCCAAGAACTTGGTGTTGTCCCCTCCATTAAAAGACCAGTGGCTTTGTATTGTGACAATAGCGGAGCCATTGCCCAGGCAAAGGAGCCTAGGAGCCACCAGAAGTCCAAGCACGTACTGCGGCGATTTCATATACTTCGAGAGGTCGTTGAAAGAAAGGAAATCGAGATTTGCAAGGTTGGAACTGACGACAATGTCGCGGATCCATTGACTAAACCTTGCCACAAGTGAAACACAACGCACATGTAGCAACCATGGGAATCAAGCATGTTGGAGAATGGCTTTGATTTTCTAAGTATTGTTTTAGAACATCTGTTAGATCTATGTTTAAAACAATTGGTTTAACCATTTCATATTTATGAAATTTATTATTTCATATTCATTTAATTATGGTTTAGAATTAAATGATAAGTCCATGTGATTCAAATCATTCAAATGGGATGTCAAGATGGATTCTTTGGCAAAGAAACACCCATAAGTGAACTTGAATATTGAAGTCACAAAGGATCCCTAATCCAGGTCATTGAAAGGTGGACGACCAATGACTAATGAAGATTAGATTGCAAGTAGATTACTTAGTTCTGTTTCTTGAACTAGAGTGACTGGATGTCAGAATCTTTTGCATAGATACTTATTGGATCTTGTATCGGATTGACCATGAGAACGCTTTAAGAGATTAAAGTCATGTCATAGGTAGTTCTCATTAATGGTGATTAGAAACCGTTCCTCAGAACATGAGCGATTATGTCTGCTCGTTTGAGAATTAGTTCGCTTTGATACTAGCTATACGTCGCACCGTAAAAGGAGGCTATAAAAGCAGTTATTGGGCGTACTATTAATCAAAGTGAGTGTTCATAGATTGCAAGAATGGATTGTCCTCCTATCTTTGATAGGATATGGTGTTGTTGTGTAACAAGGCCTCTCGGAGAGTTAGATACTGTAAAATGCATGGCCGTGCTCAGAATGGTTAGGCTTAACCATCTGCAAAAGTTTGACAGTTGAACTCTGTAATCCGAGAAACACTTCTGGACCTAATAAGGATGGCTTGGATCTTACCTTATGTTCAGTAAGTAACACTAAGCGACAAAGGAATGTGGATGCACACTTGTCTGAATGACAAGTGGGAGATTGAAGGAAATATGTCCTTCACCCAAGGTGCATTAAGTCTAATACCAAGGTTCAGATTAATTGCGAACAATTAATTCAGTAAGATCAAGTGATCGGAACAGCTAGTTGGAGCAATGCTTCTGATCAGTGAGTTCTAATGGATATTGAACTCACAACTTACTCTTAACTGAACCTACAAGGTCACACCAATGACACGTAACAGATCACCGGATTAAATGAATCGGAAATTCATTTAATAGCTTTTCGGGATTTAAGTTGGAAACATATTATACGATACGACCTTGCATCGGAATCGTATATCGTATCGCGAATATTCGTAAGCTAGGCGAAACGAATAAATCGTATCGTACGACGGTGATTCGTCGTATACGAAACGATAAATAATATTATATCAGAAATATATTAAACGCGAATACGAAGAGCGGCCCACGAGCCGAGTGCACGAAGCACTCGAGGCCCATGGGCGCGCGCTAGGCGAGCAAGCAAGGGCCAAGGAAACACGGCAGCGCTGGCCCATGGCCGAGCGAAGCTGCGCGTGTGCGCGCGGGCCTATGCAGCGACACAACCACAGCAGCGAGGCCCATGGCCCAGCGCGTTGTGCTTGTCTCACGCATGGCTTGCTAGCCGGCCTTGCCTCCGGGCTTGGTCGGTTAGTAAGGTTATGTAAATAACCTTATGACCTAATTTCCAACTTACTGCAATCACAATTCAGATTACTCAAAACCCTAGAGACACAGAGAACCCTAATTCTCTATGTGCCTCCAAAGTGAGTTCTTCCCAAAAGGCAAAGTATCTTGATTAATTGTCTAAGCTACGATTATCAAGACGGATCTGATCGTGTCGGTGAACCAAGTAGAGGAACGACAATTGGAGTTCTTTGTTCGTGTTCGTTGACGGATTATTGTGGAAAACACGCTTCGAATGTAAGTATGCTTAATCTGTGCTTTATACATGTTTCCTGGCTTTGGGGATTGTTCCCTACATGTTATTATGTTTAACTGTATTTCCCAACAAATAGAACAGCCAAGAAAAAACACGGTGAGGAGTAGCGAACCACAAGAAAGAAAAAGAAAAACTAAAGAGAAGAGGGAGGAGGAGAGAGTACCGGAAGAGGGGGAGCACATCGACGGTGGTCGACGACGGCGTCTAGGTGGCAACAAGGGCGGCAGAGAGCAGAAAGGACGGCAGAGGGTTGAGGGTGTTCACGTGAATAGTGATGGAGAAGAGGGTTTGCTGTGATTTTTTGTTTCACGTGAAATAGAAAAGAGAGGATTGAGTTTTGGGCTTTGCCAAATGGGCTAGGATTAGAATTGAGTTTGTTTGAATCCAAAAATGGTTAGGATTGTTTTCTAAATTCAATTGTGTTTTCATAATCCAAATTCTTTTCGACATAGAATTCTAAAATTATTTTAGATTGCATAAATCGTTAAAATATTTCAAATGTAATAAAATAAATATACGTTAATTATATATTTATTTCTAAAATTCGTGAATTCTATTTAAATGTAATTAACTATTCGTTAAAATATATTAATAAAATTTATAAAATTACGGGGGATTACAAGGAGTCTCTTAAGGAGCTCTTAAGGAGAGAGAAAAATAAGAGTTAACTCTTAGGTGAGAAATGAGAAGCTCTTCATTAGAATTTGTAAGATAAAATTCTAAAATAAGAGTTAGCTCTTACAAATAAGAGCTAGTGCCACATTTTTTTTTTTGCATGAAAATAAAATTAAAAAATAGGGTTAAGAGGTAGTGTTAAGAGTCAATCCATTTCTACATTTTTTTGAAAAGACTCTTATTTTTAGTTTGTGCTTAGGTGGCATAAGAGAGAGATTAAGAGCCCCGTAAGTAAGAGTCTGCCCTTATTGTTGATTTTATTCTCTCCCTCCACAAACATAGGATACCACACTTTCAATTCCAAACCCCTGGTATTCGTGGAGTACAAAATTACAAAGCTTGTTTTTTTCTTCAATGGTGAAACCACTTGAAACACAACTCATGTAAACCACCAATTTTCTGTTGTTGAAAGCCTTATTAGTGGCCCAATTCGACCACCAAAGCTCTAAATCCGAAATTTTGTTAGTCGAATTCGGCCCCCCTTATGCCAATTTTGTGATTTTAAAGCTAATTTTTTTTTTCTTCAATGATGTTATTGCGTTGTTGTTCGATGTTGTTATTGTCGTTTCATTACTTTTGTTTTGTTGGATTTAAGTGGGTAATCATATGATTTAAACAAGTTTAGTTCATTCTGGTTTGAAAAAAAAGTGTTTTTTTTTTTACTTGTTTTCTCAATTTTGAAATAATTAAATTGTATCTTCCCTAATTATGGAAAAAGTAATAATACTAAGAATAAATTTTCTCAAAATTTAAATGATCAAAGTGTACTCGAAAAGTGTAATAAGATACAAAATGCTATCTCTGAATATGAATTAAATTTGTTTGTATTAATTTTGAATAATTTTAGATTTATGTTGATTATGTTTATGGATTTGTTTTAATCTAATACTTGTGATTTCATTTTTTAAGGCTTTGATCGGTACAACATTAGTAAAGGAAGTAAAGGGAAGAGAAGGAAAAGTAGACAAAGAAAAAGTAGACAAAGAAAACTTAATTTATTTTTCGTTGTTTGCTTTGATGGAAGAAAGTGAAGGGAAAAGAAATGAAAATTATTTGACATATTTTAATTTTCTGTTTTCTTCCAAATTCCTCCACTTTTGGAAGGAAAGGAAAATGAAGATTCATTAATTAATGATGTTTTCCTTCCATTTCCCTTCATTTTCCACCAAATCCAATTTAATTTTAGAACCAAACACGCGAATTCATATTTTTCAGTTTCTTTCTCTTTTTTCCTTCTGATTCCTTCCTACCAAACAAAGCCTAAATATTGTTACATCTAATCTTAATCAGTCTCGACTAATTTCTAATTGAATGCGTTAATGATTAAATAAAGAAATGGGAGCAGGTGATTTTTTCGGGTCAGCTTCTGACACCTCAACACCAATATTTCTTAATTAACTTAGCTCGATAATTCTTACTTAACTTAGCTTGATAACGTTAATAATCGACGGCTCATTTACAGAACCATAAGTAAGTCACTAATGGTGTATCCCATTTGGCAATTTGCAGTTAGTTGCCCATCACCTCAACTAAAAACGCCAGCACGTACAAAAAGAACTTTCCATTTTCGTCCCCAAACCCACGTGTCAATCAAAGTCGTTGAGAATTTTGGTGGGCCAGTCACCTACAAAGCCACAATCACTCCCCTTCATAAATCCCACACCCTTTCATTCCCCTTTTCTCTCTCCTCCCTCCCTCGAACTTGTCGATGGCGCCTCTGAAGCTTCGACAGTCATCATCACCGGCGCAAACCCTAACCACATCGTCGCAGGATGCGCGTATTCTCGTGCGGGAAACCATTCGAATCAGTGCCAGTTTAGCCTCCGCCCCTCCGTCGCCGGCCAATTCTCCGCCGGCGATTCCTCCTACTGTTCCTGCGGCGTTGGAGAGCAAGAATTTGAGGTTAGGTCTTGTTGAAGAGGAGTACATTGATTCCAATTTGAGGTTGATTTGTTGCGAGGAGATCGATGGTCGACGTTGGAAGAATGTTGCTGAAAATGATTCGTTTGGAAATTTTAAGAAGGGTTCAATTCGTTCTGTTTCTTTGCAGACCCCTCTTTCTCCCACTGATGTAAGCTTTTCTTTCCTTGTTTTATTTTCATGTTTTTCGTTACCACTCAATCATCTATATTATTGTACGAAATAGCCGACTGGACACTCATATACCAATGTCCAACACGAGTACCAGAGTCCGAGTAACATTGCCCGTCATTTGTTTCTCTTTATTCATTATATTACCGTTGTTTTCTACGTTTTTGAGTGATTAATTGGTGAATGGGAATGAAACATATTTGCTATCGAAATGCTTTTACGTAGTCTGATCCCCTACGCAACGTCTTTTTTGAGTAAAATTAGATTGCTTTTGGGCTTCCACATTGTTTTCTTTTGGTTGATTTGTGTCATTTTTAGCAATACAAAGCAAAAGCTAACAACTTGTTTCTATATGTCTGACTGCTATCTTTTTCCTGTTTCTGTCTCGACTTCCCCTGTCTTTAAATCGATAAGGTATCAACTTTTTTCTTCCTCATTCAATTCAATTTTTCGAGGAACCGAACTGCTGAAATTTACTTTTACCAAGTCTTTGAACTATGCGTGTCCTTTAAGAAAAAAAAATTGAAGCTCAACCAAGTAGAAGTTAACTATGGGGTTCTACACTTCAAATTTTCTGCTAATAGTTCATGTAAAATAAGATGGGCTGATTATCATCTGAGTAAACAAACAAGCTGGAAAATTGGGAGTTTTATATAAGAATGAAAAAGATGGACTGTAAAACTGTTGAGTGATAGCATAAAATATACTTCAATTGTACTATTATTGTAGGCCACCAATTTTATGGTCTCCCATGTCCCAAGCAGCTGTTCGCTAATGACTATCGTAACAGATTTTCTTTAACTTTCTCGGTTGTTTATATATATCTTTTCTATTATTGCTTGATTGATCTTCACATACAAGCCAATGAGGGCAACACATTGTGCATAAATTTGTGTGTAATGTCTTGCATGACGTATTTGTTTTTCCTTGTCAAGTGTCCTAGACCTAGATAATGGATTTTTAAGTTGTCATCCTTCACAGTTTGATACATTATGGACATATTTATTCAGCATTCCCTGAACGAATAAGTGATCATGTCTCCTTGCTCTCAGTTACACTTATGTGTTACTTGGTTGTGGGATGTGGAGCTTAGTTTTAAAAAGCACGCCTTGGGCGCTCAAGCGCAGGTACTGGTTCCTAGCCATTTCCCAGGCTCAAGGCACAACGCCTTATGGTATAAGGCTCCAAGTGTTGAAAAGCTTTTTTTTTTTTTTTTTTTTTTTTTTTTTAATTTTAAAAAAGGCTAAAACAACGTGAGACTAGCGAGTAGAATTTACTATATTGAAAAGAGAAGAGAGACAACCACAATTTTTCCAATTTTCCCTTGTCTCTTTCCGCAACGGGTCATGTAAACTCCTTTTTTCTATTTTAACGTAACCTTTTATGTAAGGTATGAGTGTATGACACACTTCTTTCGAGGATCTAAATGTATAGCTTGTGACTAAAAAGTTACTTGAACCTTCCCTAGTCCCCTTTTTGTTTGGTTTTTTTCCTCAGTATGGTGTTTAATGTTACTATTATTACTATTTTACCCTTTTGACAACAAGTAATCATTTTGATATTTTTTTTCAGAAAATAAATACCAAAAAAACTTGTGCTCCTTTCGTATGAAAGGTGTGCGCCTTCGCCTTGCGCCTAGGCTCTAGGGACTTTTGTGCCTTGGTGCGCCTTGCGCCTTTTAAAATTAAGATGTGGAGTCTCTTGCTTAAGGCTGCAAGGGAAAATTTTCCTTATTGCCTTAAACAATTTTGTATTATTATTGACTCATTTAGCATGCTGATGTATCCATCACATAACTCATTTCATTTTGTGTGTGTGTGTGTGTGTGTGTGTGCAGGAGTTAGTATCATTTATACGTTCCTATGTTGTTCCTGAAGGCTTTCCTGATAGTGTCTCACCTTCGTATGTACCATACATGACATGGAGGGCACTAAAGGTACTTAAAATTCACAAAGTTAATAAATTTACTTTGGTGTAGAACAGAGTTGGAGGGTTTTGTTGAGAATTAGAGAGTTTGCATTTCTAGGACTCAGTTTGCATCCTGTGTTATCATGATATTGTGGTTTTTTTTCCTGCCACATCAACTCCTATTTCAGATTCTCCTCTAGGATTTCTACATCTTCTGGCACAATGTTAAATTCATTTCACGTACCTCATACGGGTTTAGAAAGTAAAAGACCGACAAGGCAGCCTCCTTGTTTTTATTTTAGCCGTAAGTTCCTCCCCTTATACAAGGGAAATTCTTCAATTCAGATGGGTTCTTAATTTCTCTTTTAGTGATCAATTAGTATAGTCCCTATACGATGCATGGTACATTATACCGAAAAATGTTCAACTTTTTTTATTATTTAAATGTGTAATAATAATATGAATTCTTTTATAATTACAAATTAATAATCACGCTTAATTCGCTCTCATTAATGGGTGATATAGGAATTAAGGAACCGCCTTCTGTATAATATTTTCCACCCTTCGCATTTCTCATATTTTATATATTTACTTGACTGTAGGGTTAAGCTAGGTTGCACGGAAACGGGTACGGGGACAGAAAACGGCAAAATTAAAATTGCAAAAAACGGGTACGGCATGGATTCGGCAAAAAAAATAAAAAAATAAAAAATAAAAATAAGAATTTAACTAAATTAAACATCCGCATAAAATAGTTCAAAGTTAAAAATACCAAAAAAATAACTAAAAATGTCTAAATAACCTTTATGGGACTTTAAATTTTAGAATCAGTAAAAATTAAAACCAAAAAACAAAATAAATAACCTCTTAATAAATAAATATTTATATCACGTGTTCCTTACTTGTATAAAAAATCAAATGAATAAAGAAAAATAAATAAAGAAAAAAATACTCTTTTTGATAAGACAAAACAGCTGGCAAAGACTTGGTAAGTGTGACAAAACAATACAGTACTAAGAGCATCTCTAATGGTAAGCAAATTGGTAAGTTGCTTTCATATGCCACATCAGATTTTCAAGCTACTATTTTTTCATGTATATTTTGCTCCAATGGTAAGCAAGTTGCTTAAATTTTTTTAACATTTTTTAAAAATTTATTTTTATTATTCAATTCACATGTTTATCAAATAAAAAAAAATTTCCGTTCTTTTTTTTCCCAAGCTAATTAGCTTTGTAGAGCTAATTTGCTTAACTTGGCTAATTGTTCATATGTACTCCAATGGTTGGCTAGTAGCTACAAATTTTATGAAAATTGCAAGCTAGTCCTTATATGTAAGTATGTAACCATTGGAGATGCTCTAACAGGCGTAATGAGTAACAGCTGTACATCCTCATCCTCATAATATTAAATAAAGAATCTAACTGCCTTGCTGTACAGCTGTACACCTTTAAACACTTAATAATGAATAAAAGAAAACTAAAATACTACTCCCGTAATAAATTAATAGAAGGAAAAGGTTCGTCTTCCTTTTCGTCTTCTTCATCCTTTTTCTCCATCGCCATTATTAACAAACAAAAAAACAGCCGTCTTCTTCTTCCTTCGCCATCTTTTTCAATGGACACTGTATCATTGGGCGAGACGACAGGTGACCGGCGGGCCTCTCAGATTTCATAAAACCTATAGGGTACGTGTCTTCCTCCTTAGAAAACTTACCCACCCCGTCCCCGACTTCACCTTACCTTAGCCGTCCCCAAACATAGCCCGCGTACCCGACCCTTTGAATTCGTTTTGGGTACGAATCCCAGGCGAATCCGTCCCGTACCCGTACCGTACCCGGTACGGGAAACGGCGCCTGGGAGGCGTACCCATGCTTCATAGGGGTTAAGTTTGTGATTTGAGTAGAAAAAAAGGAGGTAATCATAGTAATTTAGACCTACTTTTTTGCTTCTCTCTCACATAATTTTCTCATGTGACCACCCACATATTTTTCCTAAAAGGGAGGGTGCAAGTAAATAGGAACAAAGTGAGTATAAGAGAAGTAAATTAATTCTTTACCATCACCTGTGGTGGGTCGGAGAAAAAAAAAACTATCATTCTTCCATGCCACCCACTTAGGCACCCATCACCATAACTCCATAAAACCCGTCTTATTTCCCTCACCACTTTACCCACTCGCATAACCATTTTCGTACCTTATCTAGTACTCCCTCCGTCCCGGAATACTCGACCCGGTTTGACCGGCACAGAGTTTAAGGGATTTGAATTGACTTATTTAATTTAATAGGTAGTAGTTGATAGTGGGGTATTATTTTAATGTAGTTAGTGGGAAATGTGTAAAGGGGTGGGGTTAGGGGAGAGTAGGGGTTGAATTTTTAATTATTTTTGTATGGAGTAGGGGGTAGGTGGGTTAATAGGGGTGAAGTGAGAAATCATATAATATTGTTAGAATATTTCCATTTTTAGAAACAGGTCAAGTATTAAGGGACGGCCCGATAAGGAAAACAGGTCAAGTATTCCGGGACGGAGGGAGTATTTTTAAATTTAAATTTTAGCATATGTAACTAAATATATTTACCAAATATAACCATCCATTTTGATCATATATATTGACATAAATTTGATATTGCTAGACAAGTCATAAAATTAAGAAAATAGTTAATGTAAGTAGATATTTATAAGCTAGAATTTGGATAGATTATGGGTGTGAGCGAGGCACGACGTGAATAGTCACATCTCACACCCGCACTATCACCAAGCCACTGTAGGTAAATACTTTTTTTTATCTTCACTCTACTCATCATCCACCAAATTAATATATTCTTTATCCTCTTGTAGTTAATGCAAATCTAGTAAAATCTCTTTTGTCAAAGTCATAGAATTTGTTTCCACAACAATAATGATAAATACAATTAATATTGCGAGGGATATTATTTTATGATTCCATATTTTATATTCCGCAATAAAATTTTAGTCACTGACGAAAGTGGCATATCTTTTCAAAATAATACACACTTCATTATATCTTCATCTTTCTTTTAATAATTTAAAGTTATATTTACACAAACTAAAAAATAATGTATACAAAGTATGTTCCCAGTGTGAAATAATTAGATAAAGGAGATACTTTTTACATCAAAATAATTAGATCATGAAAACATTTTTGTATGAGTTGTACATCTAGAGTCATAAGTAGTTGATTGTACAATTTCTGCAAAATTATAATTACGTAAGTTCAACCAAAAATTACTCCCTCCGTCCCTTAATAGTCGCCCCGCTTTCCTTATAAAACCGTCCTTTAATATTCATTCCGTTTGACATACTTTTACTAATATTATATCATTTTTCTCACTTAACCATGGACCCGCATATATTCCTACTTCCTAAAAAAAACATTAAAAAAATCAACCCCCCACCCCCGCCCCTTTATTTGACACATTTTCCCACTAACTATATTAACAAAATATACCACTATCAACCACCACCTAATAAATTAATAAGTCAATTAAATTGCCTAAAACTCATTGATGGTCAAAACGTGGGGAGTATTAAGGGACGGAGGAAGTGGTACATTGTTATTAGAGAATTCGTGTAATGTTTGTCACAATAGTAGATATCTTGTGTATGGTAAAACTAAATCTATTTTTTCCCCACGTGCTTGTATTTTGTGAGCAAGTGAGCATAAAAATGACCTCGGATTTACCTTACAAGGTACAAACGCATGTATGATAAAGATCTTGTGACATATACTTTGACGATTGGATGTATTTTATAAGCTAAGAAATATCAACTAAGATATTTGCAATTTTATTTCCTCTTTCTATTTACAAATGCAGTGAGTCGGGTAATAGTTATACTTCCTACGTTTTGGTCATCTTTTGTGATTCATACATAAGAAAACATGTAGTCATCTGACATCTTGTTAGATTCGTATCGATATATATTTTATAAATATCAACTTTTTATAATTTTTACTTGTACATAATTCGAGATATTAAGAGTTGAAGTATGCCTTGAAAAACGAAAAGTCAACAATTGTGCAATATTTAAGGAACGGAGGAAATATATATTTGATATCATAGTTCTAGGTTAATAGTCTCTCTATATTTGGTATCACAGTTCTACGTATATGATATGTAAATTCTTAGTCATATTCAATTATTCTCTCGTAAAATAAAAGTTGATTCTCTAGTTATTTATAATCCTAATTACGTTAGTTCACAAAATAGTAGACTATAATATCTATAATATTAAGCGTAATCAGTGCTTTCATATAGGTTTTAGAGGCCTCATTCTTTTGTTAAAAATTGGGCCCCCTAATATGAACTAATGTTTTAATACTTAGAAACTATTTCAAAGTATTACAGAACATGATATTATGATTATATTCTTACTCGGTACAAATTGAAGCACACAAAAAGAGAAAGCTATTTTTTAGAAGTTGTAAATGAAATCTCAATAGTGCAATCCTCCCATTTGTTGGCTCACTAAGAAATATACAAGTTGAAATTTACTAGCCGCACTAATATTTTTTTTACCGTTTAGAAGATTAATAGATCAACTTTTTTAGTGGGAAAGGAAGATCAATTTAATGACTACTACCTCCATTCCAATATTATTATACCATTTTCCTTTTAAGGAAGTTTCGCAAATATTGCATCATTTTTATTCTAGGAAATAAAAGCTTTCACACTACCAATATCCAATATACCCTTACATGTTGACCCTTGTTGATTTAATTAACAGCTTTTTCATGAAATGCTCTCGAGTTTTGAAGTAGTTCACCAACTACACCTCGGGTTTCCATAATACATAAAATACCCCTAAAACAAAACTTAATACACCAAATACCCTTAATGATGTCATCAACCCATAATCAACCAATTAACGTCTAATTAACCCCCTAATCAACCCATCTATGAACAATCCTAATTAAACCATTAACCCACTAACCCACCCATTTCTTTTTCTTTTCTCTCTCCCCTTCCTTCTTCCACTAACCCACCACCCACCTCAACTATCATGGCATCCATGTTTCTGTCATCGTCCTCTTTCACCTCCACCTGCACCCTTGTTGACGCCCACTAAAACAACACACCTCCACCCTTGTCGAAGCCCACCAACGCTACCCCACCTCAAATTTTAGCCTCACTGCGGCAGTTTCCGGCAACATATTCACCACAGGAGACTTGTTAGCAACAACCATGACAACAACAACATATGGAAAGTCACGCTTAGCGAAGGATGGTGATCTGTGTTACTCGGACTCGGTACGGGTGTCGGACACGGGTATAGTGTCGGACCCGGTAAAGTTAAAATTTCAAGACACGAGGACCCTGTCCTAATTTTAGACACGGGTATGGGAACATGGAAAGAAATCACTAGAAAAATTAATAAATTAAAGAAAAAGAAAATAAGAATTAATTTCTTTTGAAAAAAAGAATTGACTAAGTTTTCTGAAAGCAGCTCCATGCTTTAAACAAAAAACAAAGTGAATTTTATTCCTAATTAACAGATCTAGGGTTAATTAAAACTAGATTGGAAATTTTCTTAAAGCACGGGCTGACCAGCCAGTGTGACTGATCGGCCAAGGATCCGGTACGGATTCCATACCCGGATCAGTGTCGTGTCGGGTTGACATGGGTATGAGCCCAAAAGAGGAGTGTCGAAGTAACGCAGATGGTGATGATACAAGCAGGCGGCTGAAGTTGTTTGATGGAGCTGTGATGCACTAGATCAAATCTCATAGATAAGGCGCAGCGAATTGAACTGGGAATAGGGTCTGATTATTTTCGCGGAGGGTTTGTTTTTCTTCTCTCAACTTCGAGCAAATCCACTAAAGGTATCATTTTGGGAATCCAGCAAGAAATTTCGGGGATAAAAGGAAGAAATTTGAGGATTTTTCTGGGAAAAACAGCAAAAAGTTGTTCGATTCGAATCGGGCTGATTGCGGACAGAGAAAATTGGGGACAGAAAAGGGGTTTACCATGAAATTGGGCACCATCAACATTTCAAATCAACATCAATCTAACACTTTCAGCTAATTAATTCACTAATTCGTCAAATTAGCTTTAAAGTCATCCGTTTCTGGGTTTATTAGCACGCTGGAATCATGTGACCAACTCAAAGAGAGAGATTTCTCTAGAAGGGTAGAACCCTAAACCCCAACCTGGTACAGTACTTTGTTGGAACCTAAGACTCAGATTTTCAGCATTTTTGCGAAGAGTGAACCACAATAATCATCAAGAGAAACCCATAGTGGGTATTTCTAGAAAGAAATGGCAACAACAATGGGGGTGGGTTGGATAAACAAGAAAAGGTCAGAGAAGAAGGAAGGGGGAGAGGGGAAAGAAAATGAAAAAGGAAAAAAATGGGTTAATGGATGGGTTCCGGTTAATATGGTTGGGATAATTAGGGGGTTAGTGGGTAATTTAGATGTTAAATGGGTTGAGAGACCGACTCATATTGCATTCACTATTTGAGGCTTGACTTTTGCTGTATTGTTGTCACTTGTCAATGACAGTTTTATTGTTCATTTTCTCTGTGACTTGAGATTCATTATTTGAATTATTTCTGTCACTATCTTACTATTAGTATTTTCCTATAGCACTTTTTTGGTGGAGCCATGGGTGTCTTTACAACACAAACACTGTTGACTTCCGTTGGAGTATCTAGAAGCAGAGCTACACCTGGTGCTGTTGCTATTAACTGGATCCTTAAGGTAAAATAATCAAATAAACTGAGTCTGAATTTATGAATGCTTTTCATTTTGTTATTTATCGTATTTCTACCTTTATTGCACGCTGAAAGCTTTGTTCTTACTCTACTTTATGCTGTGTTTGTTCAACTTTTCTATTAATATTAATTCAATACGCCATTTGCCTTTTCGTGAAAATATCATTCTATTGCTGAATTGAACATGTTCTGGCTTCTGCTCAATATATCCAGGGAGGTCCATCTCAATTACTCATAGGAAAAGATCATGTGTGAATATTTTTTCTGGATGTTTCAGCATTCCAAAGATCTAATTGGTAAAGGTTTTTTTTTAAAATAAACGGAAGTATTAAATTAAACATTTCTAGCAGAATCAGGTACAGGACGGGAAGAGCGTACTGCTTCTTCTGTCTGGTGTCCTTTAAATTCAATGGATTTGTCCTAGTATGACACCTGGCTAGAAAAGATTTGGTGAATTATATGTTATATGTTAATATTGTAATACATGAATAACTATTTGAAACATTGAATGTGATTGAAAAAGGTCTAGGCGGAAACATATACAACCTGAGAGGCAAGTGCCGTTTGTGTGAGTACCATCATCATTGTATATGTTGTTGATGTGTGATAACAAATGAGGTTTTCTTTAATTCCATTTTGCTATTCCTTTTTCACTATACTTGCGTCTTTGAATTTTATTTTTCTGTTGTGTCTTGTGACTTTTTGAGTTTGAACCCCATTGCTCTTGGTTTTTACTGTTTAAAAATCATGGAAGCCTTTCTGATATACGTGTCGTACATAGGATGGTGCTGGCCGTGTTGGAAAAATGCTCTTTGCAAGACAAGGAAAGAAGTTTGACTACGATTTGAAACAAGTAGGTAACTCTCCCTCCTCTGTCTGTTTATGTGAAGTATTGGACTCTAATATTATTCACTTTCACATGTAAATATGTAATCCTCTCAGCTTAGATTTTCTGGTGATCTATTGATGGAGTTGGGTGCTGGGATAGAGCTGGCAACAGCAGCAATGCCAAATTTGTTTCTGCCTCTGGCTTGTGCTGCCAATGTCGCTAAGGTTAGATTACTACTCAAGGCTAAACGGGATTGCAGTTCAAACATGTGGAAAAGAAGAAACTTTTAATCCCTTTGTCCAATAAATCCTTTCCCATTTCCTTTGGATAGATTAGGATAGTTGTGTATGGCAGGGTTTTGTTGAGAAAATTAAGAACGTAAATTAAAGTAGTTTGTAGTTTTAATATTTTTTTTTTTTGAAGTGAGCGTGTGGGGTTAACTGTTTAAAGTGGTAACGAAAACAATACTCTAATACTTGTGGACCCAATCTTAATAAGGAAATGAGAAAGGTATTTGGGACAAACTAAAATAAAAACATGGGAAACGCTTTGTGGGACGTAGTATTTCATAGTTGTACTTTCTTTTTATACTGTCTATGCTGTTAATGAAAAGCATCTTATATTTGATATGTATTCAAGAAACTTATGCATAGATGTCTTTAAGCATACAATTGTACTGTGGTACATGCAGATTGATTGTTCTTGCTCCTTAGTCTAACTGTGTTTGTTAATCTTTAACCATTGGGTAGTGCAGTTTATAATATGTGTGAAATAATGTTAGGGATAATTTTTTAGATTGGTAGAACTACATCGAATTTTCCACTGTTTCATCCTCATAGTTACAACCATGCAATATTTGCTGATAGAGCAAGGAGGCTAGGTTGTCCAGTTTGCACATCGAAGGGCTATTGAAAGATTAGAAATGATAACTTGTGCTTTCTTGGTCATCTTTGTGGCCGTGATGGCTGTAGTTTGTATGCCTATATGTGTTTTTGTGTCTTTATGAATGCTGTCTATGCTCTGGCTGATCTGTTTCATCTGCTTGGCGCCTGACAGAATGTTGGTGCTGTTACATCAACATCTACTCGTACTCCAATTTACAAAGCATTTGCTAAGGGTGAGAATATTGGCGATGTTACTGCTAAAGGTGAATGTGTTGGCAACATTGCAGATCTGGTATGCTTTTGTGCTGTGGTTCATTTTTAAATGTCTTTTGCTTTTCAGTAATCAAAGGTATAGGTATTAAGATATTAATTTGAATTATTCTTTAACACAATAATTTGTTTGATGAAATTTATCTTACAATAGCTCATGATGTGCATGTTGATCTATTATATACTTCTTTTATCAAGCGTTGATAAACCCCTTTGAATAATTCTTTGAGGATTATCGTATCTTACCGGTAGATTACTTTTAATTACAAGGAGCAACTACCTTCTATAAAATTCCATGCCTATCAATCATGCTTTCAAACTACTCCCTCCATCCCATTGTATTCTTTACATATATTCCGTTTTGGGTGTCCCATTTTAATCTTTACATTTGGAATATTCCTTTTAGATTATAACATAAATGCCCCTAATATTCTGTCGAAAATCGTGTCAAGTGATTGTTTTAACCAATTATATTTGTTGCGGCATTAAATCTCATACACTTTTCATTGGGGCATTAAATTTTTCTCACTTTTCCAATGCCAGATTATGGATAAAGGTGAAAGCATTATTAATAAACGTAATTTGCATTGTTTAAGTAAAAACAAAAACGAATCTTTGCCCACATTAATTATTTGTTAAATCGCGTGAATGATACCAACATAAAAAATAAAAGGGACGGGGGGAGTAGGAGCTAGGAAAAGTCTGGCTGTGTTGCCTGCATGAGCCGAAAAGTGAAGCCAAGACTTAGCTTTGGTTTCATGCAGACAAGGTGAATGGATGATATTTTTTTTAACATCTTACATAAGAAGAGCCTTCCTTTCTGGAATAAGCACTGAGCTATAGAGCTGAATTAATAGCCTTCAGAATCACATAGCAGTTACTTTAACTGACAGAGTCATGTGCCCATGTGGTATTTTGTCAGATTTGTCATGACATATAAATTCAAAATATCAATTTTTATAAATTTCTTCTTAGATAATTAAAATATTAATCGTTAAAATTGTGCACTGGGAAGTGTGAAACGCTTCATATTGCAATTAATATGGAAATGAGGAATTAATTTAATTAATGAATCAAGAAAAATGTGGCCACATGATTTGTTTTTAATTGTGTGTGTAGATTAGCCTTTCATTGTAGTGTCTGCTGAGTTAGTTTTGATCACCTTTTCTTGTAGATTTTTTGGTTACCACTTCAAAGATAGAACAGAATGAGGAGAAATAGGGAGGGGAAATCTGAAGCTTGGTTGCATGGAAAAGTATCTAAGTTTGCGGAGACAGGGTTTAAAGGAAGAATTGGGCATACTGGGGTACGTGGGTGTTTTGGAAAAGTGAAGTCCAAACTAGTTGACTGTGAACAATTAATTGCGAATATTGCCTAGAAATATGTTGTTAATAGAGTATTATGAAAGGTACAACAACAACAACAACAACAAAGCCTTAGTCCCAAAACGATTTGGGGTCAGCTAACATGAATCGTCGTAGGAGATCGTCAGTGTCACTAATCAAACCAGAAAGGAGCAGGAAGTAAAAAAGAAAAAATAAGGAAGAGATAGTGGAATTAATGAAAGTAAGATAAGAGAAAAATGTGTATATATATTATAGAAGAAATATTGTAAGATATGATAAAAATAACTAAAGTTTAAAATAAATGAATAAGTAAAATAAGTAAATTTCAAAATAGCATGTAAAATAAAATAAAAAAAAAATAAAAAAATAAAAATTTAAAGAATTTTACAAAAAAAAAAAAGAATAAGAATAAAAATAAAAAATAAAACAAAAGTAGAAAGAAACATAAACATGGAAGCTGTATAAGTCAAATGAAGTCATCAATGTATATTCTCTCCCTCCACTCTGTCCTATCCAACGCCATATTTTCCTCAATCTCAATAAAGCTCATATCGTGCTCAATCACCTTCCTCCAAGTTTTCTTAGGTCTTCCCCTACCCCTTGCAACTCTATCACTTTGCCACCCTTCTAGCCCCGCTGCATGTCCACTCATGTAATGTACTATGATTTATCAAGTAGCGCACTTCTTGATTAATATTTTATTGGTGACAGTTATGTATATTGTGGCAGTCACGATTCAAGATCTGCATACTTGTTTGGTTGGATATAATGCAATACGTGGTGGGTGGTTTAGGTGGGATGGATTTAAGTGGGTATGGAGAGACCATTCACCACGCCCACCCTGCCCCATTAACTTCCCTAGTTATTCCCCATATAAAAAGTGTGTTATTAATATAGAGCGTGCGGTAGTTGCACCTCATATTGTGGCTTAAGACAGAACGAGGGATGTGTTTGGAATTCGAAGCCTAGTGCAAATAAGGTGCATCATGTTGAAGGCTTTTGAAGCTTGTGAACTTTTAAGAAGGCAGAGTTATTCTTCTAAGTCTAGTCTGTTAGGGCCATGCTCGACCTCTATGTTTTGGTGTTGTTACAAAGAAGAGTGAAAGGTTGTTTGGAATATTATGCACACCAACAATAGCACTAATTTACTACCTTGTTTCAAAAAAGGCTCGTGCTGGTAGGGTAATAAAGGAGGGGTGGCTTATGGCTGTGATAATGGAAATGGTGTATCCAGTTATGCTTTGTTTAGCTATTTTGACTAAACCCATCAGTATCTAAAGCTAAAGTAATGAATGTTTAGGCTCGACTGGACAGTCATCATTTCTCTATAGAAGTCTGGAATTGCACTAGGAAAATAAGTAAATATGGCTGCAAGGCTTTTCAATATTGTGGTTTTTGTTTGTCAAAAATGCTAAATCTTTTATTACATATCACGGATATTCTGTTGTTATCACAAGTATCTTGGTTAATAATTTGATGTCTTAAGCTTTGATAGCTGTCATGGAATCATATTTTGTAAGTGTTCAAAATTTCAAATGCACTTTTGTATCAGTTATCGTCCTTTTACTGCTGCTGTGCTTCTCTTTTTTCCCTGAGCCGTGGTGGCTGGAAATCATTGTATATCGCTCCCATCCATACTATCAAATTATTTCTTTTGGTAGGTGTCAGTGTTCATTTTTCCTATCTACCCAGAGAGTTAAACTACAAAATTGGCGCTAATATAGTTGTTTTATTTCTCATCATGTGCTTTGGGAGTCTTATTCTCAAATATTCCCCACCCTCCCCAAGGGTTTTCTATTGTATATCCTGTACAACAATTGTACGGTACAATCAAGGACTCAAGGCTATATTTTGCTTATTTGCCAATCTGGAGGAGCTCCAAATAAGCAAAAAAATAAGTGTGATTGCACTGTGTGCGTCGTACAACTGGTTGTACCATGGATGGTTCACCTCCTTCCACAGCTTTTTTGTACATGTTACTCAGACGCAGATATGGCTGTACTGGCACATAGCGGGGACAGGCATTAATGAAACACTTTCCTGATTTTAAAGGCTTATTGCATGTAATTCTCATGTTTCAATTTTCAGGTTGACTTGTTTGCTCATTCTTGTTCAAATATTGATTTTAATTTTTAAGTGCATAATTAGTAGTATGTAGTGTTATTTCATGTCTACTTGACCCCCTCCTCTCTATGTTACAAGTAGACATGAAATAATTTATCCAACTTTCATGTATATCTTCTGATGCAGTCTGCTTTCGAGAACAATGATTTTGATTTAACTCTTAATGTATTTTTACCCTCTGAAGTTTCCACTCTATGGACTCAGACATGGCTGTTGTTGCATGCATTGTGTTATTGCAATTCTGTATGTGTATGCTATATCATTTTTGTTATGCCATTGCACAAAACACTCACCTGCTGCTGATGTCAACCAACTGTGTCCTGTGCAGTTAGGTACTGGACTAAGCATCATGCTTTCAAAAAATAATCCATCCTTGGTTACAACATTTGCCTTCCTTTCTTGTGGTTATGTATTGAGTTCTTATCAAGAGGTCAGGTTTCTTTCTTAGTTCAATTTTGTACTTTTGTCCCGTAACTGAGAGAATTAAAATCTGCTCACCGTATAATATTGGCTATCTCACAGGTTAAGTCTGTTGTACTGCATACTCTGAACAGGGAAAGATTTACTGTGGCGGTGGACTCTTTCCTTAATACTGGTATGAGTTTGCCGTGTTCTTTTTCTGATAAGTAAGAAAAAAAATGTGTTGCTTAAAAGTTCTTGTTTACTGGCACGAAAGAGAGAGAGAAAACAGCACAATGATTAACAGCCATGACAATACATTATTGCACCAGGCTATACAACCTGCATTTATACTAATAATATTCTTATAGCCGTGAGTATGCAGCCACCTAGGGAGAATGTTCTTTATTTAATCAAAGTGTCCTTTACTTTCTGTAAAGTATGCTTTACAGTGGGATCTTTCTTATTCCAAGGGCTTCATTTCTTGCAATCCGTATACTATTAGCAGCAGCAGCAGCTAAAATGGCTTATCCCATAATTTTCTACCCCTGCTTCTATTTTGAATCTACCTCACAACCAACAGAAAATGCATTGCTTTACTTGCTATTCCAGCCCAGGTCTTCAGCTCCAGCAACACTGAAAATTAAATTGATATTCAAGATGCTGATGTGTCTCATCACTCCTGCCAGGCTGCCACTAACCAGACTCACCATGTCAGCACAGACTCCTTTCTTGAACCATCTAGTGTCTGCAGCCTTGTTTGACAACCATCCAACTAATTATTCTGTGCTTTGGAATTGGAAACGGTCATCTTGTTCCATATATCTCTATACAAGTGCACCATTTGCTTCTGTTTCTCTATGCCAATCAACTTCCTGGATATATTCAACTACAGATAAAGGCCTGAGCTGTCTGAAGGCATTTTATCTTGAAACTCTCTCAACTGCTCTTTAATAAATCAAAATTTCCTCTAGTGCCACCGACTACCTGGTTTAGTATGGTACTGCGACCAGTCACAGTCTCTAAGGGCATGACCCATCTAGGCCACGTTGAATTTTTCTTTGCTGCAATGGCCCATACGTATTTTCAAGGACTTCAATATTCCTGGTGTGAACATTTATAACACTTCATAACACTTACCTGCCTTTTCTTGAAGTGCAAGCCAGGTTGAATTTTGCTTTGCTGCAATGGCCCATACATATTTTCCAAGGACTTCAATATTCCTGGTGTGAATATACATAGCACATTATAACACCTACACCTGCCTTTTCTTGAAGTGCAAACCTTATACCAGCATCATTTCCCTGGCTTTGAACAAAAGTAAGCACTTGCCATAAAATTTCTCTAAAGATGGAATAACTGGTTTCTAACACATATTTTGGCTAAACAAGAATTAGGTAAACCCTTGCAGCAAATGACAGATGTCTAGAATTCCACCTTTAAGCCTAGCCATCATTTTATCCATCAAACACTTTGTTGTGCACTTGTGCTTGTGCTCTTGGAAGCATACAATTGGTTGTATTTGCTAGGTTGTTGATTTTAAATTATTAGTATTTTTGTTTGAGCACTAGATTTTGGAAGCATCAACACGGATGATATGCTTCAAAAGCTATACCAGTCCTTTGGTGTATTTGGCTAGAAAGAACTGGTCGGATTTTTAAACTTGTTACTGTCGCCATGATCGGCTAAGGCAGCTTGGGCTTTCCTTAATTGTTCTCTATGAGAAATAAAGAGGACTTACGCTAATCTGTAATTTTGATAGAGTTTTTTTTGGCGAGAACACCTTGTCCTCTCTGTATTTCTAAGTTATACTACCTCCGTTCCACAGTACATGCAACATTTCTTTTTGCACATACTCCAACACGCTTCTTTGGACGTTAATATCTCTAAATACGTATAAGTAAAAATTATAAAGAGTTGATATTTGAATCCTCGCATTGATACGAATTTTACAAGATATCAATTGACTATGTTTTTTCTTATAATGGTGAAAGAAAGATCGTCAAAGTTGATGGATGAATAGTGCCCAAGTGAGAAATGCTACATGTATTGTGAAGCGGAGGTAGTAATAAATTTGGCTAGAAAGAACTAGTTGGATTTTAAAACTTGTTACTATCCCCATGATGGTCTAAGGCAGCTTGGGCTTTCCCAAATTATTTTCTAGGAGAGATAAGAGGACTTGGGCTATCTGTAATTTTGATAGAATTTTCTTGGCGAGAACACCCTCTCTCTGGATTTCTCTTTCTAAGTTATATCAATATTTTTTCTTGTCTAACTACACGTTTTTGATGATAAATATATAAATTGTGTTATGAACTGATGCAATACTGCTTCTTATTATGTCTGATGGTCCCTGTAGGGCGAGTTCCTTCTCTAAAAGAAGGAAATTTAAAGGAAAGCATATTTTCATTTCCATGGGTACATGATACCTCTGTTCAACTTGGTATGGTGATTTTAATCAGTTTTTCTTGATTTATGTTCCTGTATTTTTCCAACTAGTTGTGAAACTTGAATTCTTGTACTTTACAGGTTGTAGATTCAAGGATGCATTTCAAGACCCAGGTTTATATATTGCATTAGAGCCACTCTTTGAGGTACATATTGCAAGCAAATTGATTTCTCTGGAATAAAATATCAGTATCATGGAGCATGCATATGTATAATTGTTTGAACGTTTTAGATTTTCAAACTTCTTTTGAATTATCACCAACTACTCAAATGTTTTTTTAAGTAGAGAGAGAGATACGTAGTGACATTCAATCCTGTAAAGAACAAAGTGTATGCATTGCTCAAGGATCAGGCAAAGCCTGAAGACATCTTAAAAGCGGCATTTCATGTAAGTGACTCTTTGGGTTGTTTCGTTCTTGTTACATTGCTTCAGCCCTTTAGTATACTCAAACTTATCTCTGCCGGGAATTCACCTTTGCAGGGATATGTACTTAATCATTCTATTCGATCATCGGTCAAAAAGAAAAGTGCTTCTGAGAAGCATCATGAGCATGATAGCTTAGGCTCTATAGCCATGCCTGTAAATATTGAAAGTCTTGTGGCTGAGTCCTGCAAGATGGTTTCATCTACATATGGCCTGTTCAAATATAAAGCTGCTGAACAGGTAACTTGAAGGCAGTTTTTTTTAATGTCTTTCCCTAGATGTCATTGTGTGATCTTTTATTATTAGCTGGATTGGATTAGGGGCAACCCATTTTTATGACATTTAAATGTCATTGAGCACTTAATTTTCTTTTACTTTTACATTTGACTTATGTCAAATCTCTATTCTTGTTTTGGATATTCTTTAGCTATACTGTCCTTTTGGGGTACATTTTGTGAATCTAGTGTATGGGAGTAGAACTTTGTTTTGTGTGATGTTTTCTGTTATCTCGTGTGAGGTTTCTGGTCTAAGAGATAATTTTAGGGCGTTAGAGCTTTAGGCAAGCCTGTAAGTAAAGAGAGGGAGGAGTTTGGATTTTGCTTGGTTCTTATGTCACAGGTGATAACTAGACTTGGTTATCGGGCGGGTTAGGTCAGGGTCGGCGCAGGTCATTATCTGGTCGGGTCATTTTCGGGTCGGGTTATTAGAAGGTCACTTTCTAAAGGGCCAAAGTGGGTTGGGTCGGTGCTGGTCAAAGGTAATTATTGGGTCGATAATGGGCAAGAAAAACAAGCAAAGGGATGGAAAAGAGAGGCAATAGACCTCCATATAAATACTAATCTATTCCTATGTTTATTTTTACATTATCTATTGTCTTTTATTTAATTATTGGGTTGATATTCTGGCCCTGTATCGACCTTGTCCAACAAAGGTCCTGGACTCTAATGACCTTGTCCATTAAAAGCCCTTTTACATTGATGACCATAATCCTTCATCCAATGGGCTACCCTGTCCAATAACTGGGTCTTGTTATAACTTTTGGAGCCAGAATTCCTCTAGCATGTGTCGTAAGAAAGTGAATATTGCTTCAAATATAACATATGTGCTACAAATTTCATGAATGACACAAGTCTTATAATGCTAATTTCCACTGTACAACTGTTATTCTTTCTTTTGGTGAAATTTATACAATGAACTATTCTTTGTTTGGGGAACAGTCCTTTTTTCATTCTTATATGTCATCCTCGCATAATGGTAATATTCATTGTCAGCATGGAAGACTCTGAAGGAGTTAGAAGGGTTTTTACAAATTTAATTTTGTGAAATCCTCACGATAGGGGCAACAGGTCTAGGCCTAGATGGAGTTGGTTACAAGTATCCAGTGATCTTTATCTGCAGGTGTCTATTGCCTTCCTTTTGGAGGAAGGGGGATGGGGGGGGGGGGGGGGGGGTCTCATTACAGATCCTGTATGGCTGTATATTGTTTGGGGTTCAGTCAAACATCTATTGGCAAAGAAGACTTTTTGGACCTAGTTCTGCTATCAAAATATTTTAGTACCTCCAAAAGGGCCTCCTAGAAGTCCTCGTCATTGCGTTTGTAATCTTCTGTTTCATTTTGATTTCTGGATGACATAGAAGTTCTATTAATATATTTGTGTTTCCCTAAAAATCATAGTTTGATTTTGTCATGCCTCAAATGGGCTATAAATTTTTTGTAAGGTAAAGGAATTTAAGTGAAGGTAAAATGTATTTGTTGATTCATTTGTTTCCATCCACAGAAGCTATTCATTTGGTCATGAGGAGTGTTAGAAGTGATTTGTTAGTTCTGACTTGTTACCCGCTTTTGATTGTATCTGAAATTGATTGGTAACTTTAAACTGTCACAGGGATGGGTAATGTCTGAATCACTTCTTAATCCTGGACGTGCGCGATTGTGTCAACAATAAGGTTGGACCACATGTTTTCATTTGACAGAAAACAAGATCTTGGATCAGAAAAAAAAGAACTGAAGTCATGATATATGGATGCTTGCATGACACACCAAGTCCTCATGACTGAGGTTCGGGGAGAATATGTATCTTGCTGCTAATTGCGATACATATTGGAGTCTATGTAATGGGTGTCATCTTTGCGGATAAGGATGTGATCTGTTGAAATATTGATCTAATGGAAGATTGCAGACTTCTACAATTCAATATTTAGAACGTAATGAGGTATTTGAAGCAGCAATAAGTTTACAAAAGTTGTAGAATGTATATGTATTAAAGTTTGTCTTCCTGTTTGTATCTATTACAGAGTTTGGTGGTGATATGTTTATGTTTGCATGTAATACACAAAGATGTTACGGTAGGGTGGGAGGGCGCAAGATTTTGATAGTTTTCGAGGTTGACTCTTAAAATGGATGATTGTCAATTGGATTGACTTTTCCTTCGTGAGGAAATCGGCAAGCCATTTTTGTCCATTTCCAAAGTAAAGCAATTGTAAAGTAGGATGGTCTACAAAATGTGAAGAATGCAGGTTGATATTGTTATATTTGTATAATCAATTTTGTTACCTGTATGGTTTGATATCAGTTCGGTTTTCTCTACTTTGGATCGGATTTTGGTGTTTTTTACAATCTGCTTATGCCCCTAATTGCATGTTGGGAGATTCCTTATAGAGAACTGTATTTTTGAGACATTATAAATGATGATGAGTTTAGGATGGAAAATAATCTATTGGAAAAATTAACTCTAATAATCCAACATTTGGCCGGTGTTCTAATAACAGTCCCACTAATATGATATGTCATGTTAATATAAACATTGGTATCTATTATCTTTAAACGGACCTTTTGACCAGTTTTCTGAAATAAAAGTCAAACGACGCCATTAACCCACACACACAAAAACTTGCTTTTCTTCTCCAAATCATAAAATCGCAAAAAAAGAAAAAGAAAACTTTAGCTGGTTTACTAGTTTCATGATTTACATTCATTAGAGCACACACAATCTTGACATGTAGCTTGGATCAAGTGATAATTGACAAGATAAAATAACTACAATGTTGACAGTGTACAAGGGTTAAAATTTTATTAACTTGACTCGGGTCGTATATGTGACCCAAGGTCAAGTTCATTAAAATGGGATGTGGGGCCTAACTGAAGTGTAACTTGCATTTGCTATCTGTTTGCATACGGAGTATTAGGCTAATATTTACTAAAATAATTTTGTACTGCATGCTGCATGCATACATATTTATTTTTTTTGGTTTCATGTGGTGATGCCAGCCTGCCACGCATGCAATGCATCTTAAGTTTTTTTTTTAGTTTTTTTTAGTTTTGCATGATATAATGTTAATTATGTTTGTTAAAATTAATAATTGTGTTTGAAAGTGAACTCAAAGTGGAGTGTATGTAAAAGTAAAAAAAGTAGGTAAGAGAAATTAATGATCTTGAATCAAGATTGTAGAAAAAAATGAGAGATTTAAGTAAGTGATATGTCAAGTTAGTGGAAAATGAGGTGGAAGGAGGAGAAGGATGAGAGATAAATTATTTTTCAGCACATGGTCTTACGATTTTTATCATCAACATTCTCCTGCTTCCTTCCTCAATTACAGGATTACAATTCCTTGGACTCATACTATCAACCATTGTATATTTGTATCTGCTAGCAAAACCTCTCTACTCCCATCCTTGATTTCAGCATCAAACAACTCAGATTCCGAGCTTTCAATGTTATCTTGATCAGTTGGACCACAAGTTCTTGAACTCCATTCATCCAACATTCGATCAACAACAGTTTCATTCTTCGTTTCTTCGGCAGCAGGAACGAAAGCAATTGGATTTGAATAGTCTAACAGTATACCATTTACAAGAACCCCAATAGCCCCATCTTTAAATTCAGCATCATACATCAATTTAGACCAATCCCAACATTAGAAACAGGTCCATGTTCAAAATTTCCAGGCTTACTCTTTGACAATGAACAAGATGAAGAGGTGAGAGAGAATGATACGAGGTGGCCAAAGAAAATGAGGAGAGTCAAGTTGAAGGACAATAGGAAGGAGTAGATCAACAAATTGACTAAAAAAGACGTAAAAAATAAACCAATTCAGATAAATAGAGTCAAGTTGAAAGTTGCTGACTTTTATTAGTAATGGAGGGTTGAAATTGACTGTTAAATTTAGAAAGGCGAATGATCTTGCCACTACTTGTTCTTGTCACTACCATCTTTGTACCTCTAATAATAAAAAATTCTAAGATGGTCATAGCAAATATGACCACTATAGTGCAATTAATTTGTGGCACATAAATTATTTTATTTTATCTTTATTTTTTTATCCTAAAATTAATTAAATCATTTTAGAAAATATGAAAAATCATTTTTTATATTTTTGTGAAAATCAAGTACTAATTTCCCAAAATGTTAATACATAATAAGGCTAATTTAAGATTTGAATTTTGGCTAATTTTCTCTCTCCTCTGCCCAAACCACTCAATGGACCACCACGCCAACCATCTTCTGATGGGATTTACTGTTAATTTCATTAACATATAAGCGATATTAATCCCGAAACCAGGATCCATGTGAAAGTATAGTTTAAGCAATTTTGTATTCGTTTTATTTGATTTTATAGGATTTGCGAACAATAAGATTGATTCCTGTGTACCTTTTTCCAGATATGGCTTGCAGAGAGTTTGAGATTTTTGGAGGTTCATGCTAATCCCCAAGTTTACTTTCCTAAGGCTCTTGGCGGTAGGAAATACTTGCACCAAGGGGAAAATGAGGCCGAGTGGACTTCTTATTTTACCCATGGCATTTTCTCCATTAAGTTGGTGATACCGTGGTGGAATCTGCGATCTATGGTAGGTGGTTCAAAGACCATTGTTTTCAACATACTTCTAGGGTTGACACATCCTACTTACATCTTTCCGTATCGAGTTCAGAAACTGTACAGTATGAGGCAGATTATGCCTTTTTCGGACGCTACACCACCAAATACAACGGTTTTCCCACAGAAACGAATCCTTGCATGGGCAAAGTATTTTAACGACTTACCCCGATAGACTGTTACATCATATGGGAATTCCTCTCTTTTTAAGACCTACAAGATCTGGATGAGTTCTGGTGATGTTGCTGAGAGGACTAAATCTCAAAATGCTGAACTGGGTGAGTTACTTATCTTAAGGGGCAAACCCAAATATGAGTGTCCTAGTACTTCTAGGCCTCGAGAGGCTAACTCTAGGCCTCCCACGTGTTATTCTGATCGTAAGCGAAAGGGTGACCATCAGCGTTCTGAATCTAGGCCCCGAAGGGCACCCCGTGAGTGTGTCATAGCTGCGCCCAAGAAGGCTGTGAAAGATTCTGCTAGAAGTCGCTGTCGTGAGAAAAGTGAGAAACGGTAGAGGGCGAAGAAGGCTCAAACTCCGATTGTGGTTGCACCTGTTTCAGTTACTGCCCCTATTCCCGAGACTAAGTTTGATATTGGTCTTCAAGATGCTAGTGTGACTGAGACCTTGGCGGCCATGGAAGTAAGTACAAAAGAGTCTATCATTTCCATGGACATTGATGTAGGAGCGGTAGAGAAGACATCTGAGGTGACTTCAGCAAGGGCCAATTTCTACAAGACCTTGTTTTATGACGCCGAAGAATTAGAGTAATGTAATTCTAGGTGCTTGTGGGTGTATATGCCCTTTTAAATTTTCAAAGTTGGCTATTATATTTTTTCTGTATTTTTGTACTTAGGTTTTTTTGTATGGTTTGCAAACTTATTTAAATTCAATGAAGGCGTTATTTTTGTTTTCGTCATTGCTTGCAGACTTAAATAAAAACTTTATTTTTTTATTTTGGAAAAATTGATTCTAAAAATACAACCTTTAAGCATTCTACTTAAAAAGGGCCGACTTTATGTTTATCTAAGAATAACACAACCTTTTGGACCTATCTTCTTTTAAAAGGCTCCCCTCTACAACAACTTGCTAAAATAGGTAATATGCTACAACATTTTTTAATCTTCTTGTTAATTCTACAAAGAAAAAATGTTTAATTTGTGAGGTTGGCTTTCATATTACCTATTGTAGCAAGTCATATATGAGGGGAGCCCTTTAAAAGAAGACATGTCTAAAAGGTTGTGTTATTCTTAGTTAAACGAAACGTCATCCCTTTTTATGCAGATAGCTTAAAGGTTGTATTTTTAGAATCAATTTTTCCTTTTATTTTTGCTAGAAGACTTGTAAAAAATTGCAAATTATTTGAACCGAATATGGGTTGGGTTGCTTACGTATCCGTCTTAAGTAAACTTAATTTGGAATCTGGTCGCGCGTGGTTCTAGCTAGAAAATGGATTTCTAGGTGCCGAATTTAAACAAATAAGTTTGGATGAAACATTATCGTTAAAATTAATTAAGTTAAAATTGCACAGAAAAATTTGGAATTGCGTATATACGTACCCCCCAAATGTTCAAAAAATTTCCGCAAATGTGCGGAAAATTTTTGAACACTTTAAGCATGGTCGCTAAAGATTTCTCAAGCCAGAGAATAGGCGAGAAAAATGTCTCGCGCACGAAGTTAGGCGCGATATTATTCTCGTGCACATTGTTTGGCGCAAGATTTTTCTCGCGCACATTGTTTGGCGTAAATTTTTTTGCGCACTGGTTGGTATTGCACGTTGTTCCTTTATGTTTTTCATATTACTTCGTATGGTTTAAACTGCAAACATGGTCGTGCACTATGACTTTTGGACGGTCTTTTTAGACGCTTTGCGAAGATTTGGACTTTAAGTGTAATGCTTAATTATCCGTATTGATTTTTCTATTCGTGACTTTAAGCCAGGAACCATGCATAAAGTACAGTTTAAGAAATACAAACGTTTGTAGCGCGTATTCCCATTTAGTCTACGAACACGAACAAGAACAACAATTGTAGTTCCTCTACTTGGTTCACCGACACGTTCATATCCGCCTTGAAGTTGATAGCTTAGATCGTATTCAAGGTTTTGTGACTTTTGGGAAGAACACTCTAATGGAGGCAGAAAGAGAATTAGGGTTCTCACAATGCCTAGGGTTAGAGAATAAAGTATGTGTTGTGGAAAACATATTAGGTTTTAATTAAATAAAACATTGCACAAGAAGCACAAGCCAACCGACCAACCAAGTGGTCGGCTAGCTTGCACCCACAGCCCACCCACACGCACAAGCGCTGGGCCGTGGGCCTCAGTGTGCTGTGTGTGGCGTTGCTGCTAATTAATTGACCCTGTGTACACGCAGCAGGCCAAGCGATGAGCTTGCCTTGCTGATGTGATGCTCGCTACTACGCTTGTGTGCCCATGGTCCTCGAATGCTTCGTGCATTCGGCTCATGGGTTGCACTTCGTCTTGCACCTAAATTATCTTTCGACAATTTATTTATCGTGTCGTACGATAAGATCCAACGTCGTCCGATATGATTATTCGTTTCTCCTAGCTTACATATATACGCAATACGATATACGATTCACGATACAATGTTTAATCGTATAATTATGTTTCCCGAACTAATTTCCCGAAAAGCCATTAAATGAATTTCAGATTCATTTAATCTGGCGATCTGTTACATTCCATTGGTGTGACCTTGTAGGTTCAGTCAACAGTAAGCTGTGAGTCTAATAAGGATTGGAACTCATTGATCGGGAACTTTACTCGAGTTAGCCGTCCCAATCACTTGGTATCACTGAAATTAATTATTCATGATTAATCTGAACCTTTGTATAGGACCAATTCACCATGGGTGAAGGACACATTTCCTTCACTTAAGACAGTTTCAGAGACGGAATTAGTATGGGCAGGATAGGGTTTTCTTTCTGTAGGCGTTGGACAGGTACATTGGTTGTGTTTAAACCTTCTGATAATGAGGGTTTTTTGTTTTGTTGTTGACCATTTGCATTGCTTATGTATCTTTGGTTAGGTTATGAATAATATAAACAATATAATTCATGCGGAAAAACCATAAAGCCAGGAATCCAAATTAATTGCCACATAGTCAATTAGCATAATTAGGATACATACACTGTGATGCGTGTCTTCCCTAGCTGCTCCCGAACCGAACAAGAACAAGTTTAGGACTCCAAATGTCGCCCCTCCGTAGATAGTCCACAGCACGTTCGGATCCGCCTTAGATTCAACCAACTAGAATATTCTCTAAGGTATTATGTGCACTCGGGAAACTCACAATAAAGTTAGGCAAATATTAAGTTATCTCTTGAACTTAATGTATTAGAATATTTATGAATTGCATTATAAATTGTGATCCTGAACCACATATTTATAGGGTGGAAATAACGGAGTTAGAATTCTACTAGGAATCCAATAACTAAATCCATTAGGATTCTAGTTAAATAATATCATTAGAATTTTACGTTTAATCAAATACCTAAGTATTTCATATTTAACTAAAATATCCAATTTGAGTAGAATTAGGAAAACGCGATTACTTGCTAACGAAGTAATCCTAACCGGCCAAGGTAATGGTCGTGTAGCACGCACAGCCCGCAGTACGCAAGCCCACGAGTGGCGCTGCTGCTTGCTCGCTGGCCCAAGGGCGCTGACATCATGCACGCGACCCACTTGGGCGCTGCTGCTGCTCGGCCTGCTTGCCTCGCGGCTTTGGCGCGCGGGCTTGCTGGGCGCTGGGCCTGGCGCTTGCGCTGGGCCTTGCGTCTTGCAAGCTCGTTAGTCGACCGTTCGCACGACGCGCTTCCGTTTCGTTTTCCGATTCCGGAATTCATTTCTGATTCGAACAAATATTTTAATATTTCCGATTCGAACAAATATTTAATATTTCCATTTCCGGAATTTATTCCGATTCCGAAAATATTTCCGATTCCGGTAATATTTCCGTTTCCGGCAATATTTCCAATTCCGGCAATATTTCTATTTCCGATAATATTTTCCGATACGTACCATGTTTCCGTTTCCGGCAACATCTACGACTTGGATAATATTTATATTAACGTCATGATCCATATTTCCGTTTCCTGCAATATCATCATTTCCGGAGCATTCTATATTTTGCCTTTTGACGATTTCAGCTCCCACTGGAACAGAGATCCGTCGTTTTCGAATGTTCATAAATAGAGTTTTTAATGAATAATATATTCACTTAAATACTTGATCCGTGCACGTACTATTTGTGTGACCCTACGGGTTCAGTCAAGAGTAAGCTGTGGATTAATATTATTAATTCCACTTGAACTGAAGCGGCCTCTAGCTAGGCATTCAGCTCACTTGATCTCACTGAATTATTAACTTGTTTAATCAATTAATACTGAACCGCATTTATTAGATTTTATAGTCTCCTTTTATGGTGTGACGCTTGACAACGTCAACGTAACCAGTTCTCAAACAAGTAATCTCAAATCACTCAGGTATGGAGGATTAATGTCTAATAATGTAATGAAATTTACTTATGAAAAATTTTCATCTCTTACAGTAAAGTTTTATAGGTCTGTCCGATATTAATCTTCTCAAGTAACTATCTATGCAAATGATTACGACATTGCCATGTCCACATAGTTCAAGAAACAAAACGACTAGTCATCTTGCATTCTAGTCGTCTAGCGTTTTCTATGCGTCCACCTTTATAGAAAACTTCTGACCAGGGACCATTTTCAACTTTTGACATTCAAGCTAACTTGATAAACATTTCTTAGTCACAGGACTGGTCCTGGCAGTCTATCTTGAATATATCGTCAAATTGAAAGGACTCATCATTTAATAAACCACAAATTAAATGGAAAAATGAATTTCTATTCATTTATATGAATGGTTAACCAAAACATTTTACAAAGTATTAAACTCTAAAACATTAAAACATTTAAAAAGGACATCAAAGCCATTCTCCAACATGTTTGATTCCCATAGCTGCAGTGTGCGAGTTGTGCTTCGCTTGCGGCAGAGGTTTAGTTAATGGATCTGAGATTTTGTCGTCAGTTCCAATCTTGCTTATCTCGACTTCTTTTCTTTCAATGAACTCTCGTAGAAGGTGCAATCTAGTACATGCTTGACTCTTTGGTGGTGTCTAGGCTCCTTTGCCTGTGCAATAGCTCCGTTATTGTCACAATATAGAGCTATTGGTCCTTTAATGGAGGGGACTACACAAAGTTCACCTATGAACTTCCTTAGCCAAATAGCTTCCTTTTCTGCTTCATGTGCAGAAATGTACTCCGCTTCAGTTGTAGAATCCGAAATGGTGCTCTGCTTAGCACTTTTCCAGCTTACTGCACCTCCGTTGAGGCATAAGACAAACCCAGACTTTGATCTGAAATCATCTTTGTCGGTTTGAAAACTTGCCTCCGTATAGCCTTTAACAATTAATTCATCATATCCACCATAGACCAGGAAATCATCTTTGTGCCTTTTCAGGTACTTCAGAATATTCTTGGTGGCAGTCCAATGTGAAGGAAATAATGCCCTTGGTCCAAGTATGCATTCAATGTTAAGTCTAATAAATGCGGTTCAGTATTAATTAACAAGTTAATAATTCAGTAAGATCAAGTGAGCTGAATGCCTAGCTAGAGGCCGCTTAAGTTCAAGTGGAATTAATGATAGTAATCCACAGCTTACTCTTGACTGAACCCGTAGGGTCACACAAATAGTACGTAAACGGATCAAGTATTTAATGGCATTAAATACTCCATCTATGGATATTCGGAATCGACGGATCTTGGTTTCAGTGGGAGCTGAGATCGTCACAGGCAAGAAATGAATACTCCGGAAACGATGATATTGCCGGAAACGGAAATATGGATCGTATCGGAAATATAAATATTATCCAAGTCGTTAGATGTTGCCAGAAACGGAAACATGGTACATATCGGAAAATATTATCGGAAATGGAAATATTGCCGGAATCGGAAATATTGCCGGAAACGGAAATATTGTCAGAATCGGAAATATTATCGGAATCGGAAAATAATTCCGGAAACGGAAATATTAAATATTTGTTCGAAACGGAAATTGATTCCGGAATCGGAAATATTGAATATTGTTCGTATCGGAAATGAATTCCGGAATCGGGAAATTAATCGGAAGCGTATCGTACGAATTAGCATCGGACGAGGCCTGCCAGACGAAGGCCCAGCACGAAGCCGGGCCATCGCCCAGCAAGCCAGCGCGCCACAAACGCACCAGCCAAGGCTGCGCCAGGCCCACCGCAAGGCAGGCCCAGCGCGCGCCAAGGCTACGGCAGCGTGTGGGCTTGCGGCAGTGGGCTGCGAGCTCGCGGGCTGCGCGCGCGCGCATGGCGCCCCTCGTGGGCTGCTGTGCGTGCGTGTGTGTTTGTGTGCTACTCGAATCCTAAAGCTACCGGGATTTGTCATATGATTAAATCTAATCCTAAAAGATTTAGTTTATTTAATTAGAGTCCTAGTAGGATTATAATTAAATAAATTAGTATCCTAATAGGATTCCAAATCCTTTTTCATAACTCTATAAATAGGTGCCTAGGGTCACATATTTACATCGAGCATTCAAGTATTCAAAGTGAGTTTTTGAGAGCAAAATTCAGTCATACAATTGCCTATAAAGTGCCGAAAATTCTAAGTACCTTAAGGGCGATTCTAGTTGGTCAATCTTAAGGCGGATCCGGACGTGCTGTGGACTATCTACGGAGGGACGACACTTGGAGTCCTAAAGACTTGTTCTTGTTCGGTTCGGGCGCAGCTAGGGAGGGCACGCAACAAAGAGTATGCATCTAAACTATGCTAAATGATTATGTGTAAATAATATGTTTTCCTGGCTTTATGGTTTTTCCGCATGATTTATGAATTGTCATATGTATCATAACCTAACAGTGGTATCACGAGCCTCTTATTATTTTCATAATCTAAAATTGCATGAACATGGTTAAATATTACAAATTTGCAAGAATTAAAAGGGGTGATTAATTTTCGTAATTGTTAATTAATTGCAAATTGCGTTTATTAAATTATACGTACGCAATTTTTCGGCAGTTTCTTCGTTACTCATCCAAATCGAGTGATTTTTGTGTCAATTCCGCATGTAAAAGGCATTATAAAATTTTGAAAAAAATAATATTTTTCTGCCGAACCCAGAATTCTCAAATTCGAAGCCTAACTATGACTTTTCGGAGGTTTTAGTTTTTCGAATGCAAAATTTCGTAAATTTAAGATGTTAAATTAAATATTTGCGATTCTTGTTGATAAATCTTGAATTTTTGATTGACCTACTGTATATGTTTAACAAGTTTGAATGCCTAGCCTTGTTAATTATGCAATCTAATTTGTAATTATGATTAATTTGTTGAAAATTAGAATAATTTAGAATTAATTTAATTTTCATAATTAATTATAATTTAATTAGATACCTATGATTAAAAACTACCATAAAAATGTTAAATTTTAAATTTTTATGACCTAGACTTGAATCCATGTTAATCGGAAATCAATTGAATAATAAATTTTCGATTTTTCGCCCTAAAATTATGAAATTAATATTATTTATTAATTTGTCATTAATTTTAAATATAAATTTTTAAATTTTATGCGATTCGCTCATATAACTTGCACGCACAAAGCAATGGACGCTACGTGTTACCCTTAAGGGGTGTTGTATAGTGCGGGCATGTGACGACGAGCAAGGGAGCTCGTCGCCCAGCGGCACGAATGCAATGAGCAAGGCCATGGTGCACGAGCACAAGGCAGCAGCCCTGCCTTGTGTCGTGGGCTGTGAGAAATGGACTAATGGGCGAGGGCGAAAGCAAGGCACAGCAGTCGCGTGTGGGCAGCAAGCGAGCTGCGCCACAGCGCGCACTGCCTCGCGCAAGCGTGCGGAGCCTCGCGCGCAGCGAGCGCAAGCTCGCGTGCCACGAATGCTACGCCCAGCGTCGATTCCTCGCGCAGCGAGCGATGGCTCGCAGGATCGAGCGCTGGCAAGCGCGCGCAGCGAGCAATGACCCACATAAAGCGAGCGCTGGCGAGCGCTGGCTCGCATGAAGCGAGCGCTGGCGAGTGAGCGCAGCGAGCGATGGCTCGCGTGCATCGAGTGCTGGCGCGCGCAGCGAGCACCAGCTCGCGTGATGCCTTGCGAAGGAGAGCAGCAGCAGCGATGCGACGCAGCGCATGGGCTGCGCGCACATGGCCAGCGATGGCTGTGTGCGTGTGGCCCATGGGCGTGCGTTGCGTGGGGTTGTTGCGTTGCGATTGGATCGTTTTGAAATTTTAATTTGAAATTTTCAGTTTACGTAATTTTAATTAATTTTAAATTAATAATTTAAATTATTTTCTTGGATTTTAATTTTGAATATTGTAATTATAATAAATTTTATTTATTCTAATTATTTTACTAAAATTAAAATTATGAATTAATTTAAATACAACTGAAATTAAATTAAACTTTTTGGATTCAATTATAAATTTATATGAGCTTTAACTTTTAATTAAATTTGTATGTTTCCGGTTAGACTAGAAATACATTTTTATGTTTAAAATTAGTAAAGCATATGAATTTATTGGTTTAAGTGGGAGCCCTTTTAGTCATAAACTCTTGATTAGGTCTACAAATCCTTAAGGTTAAAACAACTTGATTAGAATTAATAAGGACTGAATAATTGGTAGATTATTGGTGCCCTTGATTAATTGCTGCAAATGTTTACGTGATGCATAATGTGTTTTACTAACCAGCTATGTGGGCCATTCATGATAATGAATGGGTGAATGGTATATATTGTATATGTACTGTTTTGCAGGTTATGAAGTGACTAGTATGGCCCAAATAGAATAGAAAATATGGTCTGCGTACCATTAATTTGAATGTAATTGGTCTAAAGTACCAAAGTTGTTTTTCAATTCAAATATGGTCTGCGTACTATCAAATAGTTGTAATTAGTTTTAATTATAGCTTATCCTATTTGAAGAAAATGGTGCCTCTCACGGAGATTTTCAAGACGGACTTTGAAGTTAAAGCTTCAAGATGAAGTCGGGCCATACTAGATCACATTTATCTTATGCATGTTTTAAGTTATTTATTGCTTTTAAATATGTCTTAAAATGCATGAGATCAAAAGCTTGATTATGTTGCATGATTAAGGATTTTAGTTCACTTAAAATCTAACCAACATAGTAAGAGCCTTAAGTTCCAAACTTAAAAATTGAGTTAAAAGGTGCCATGCCAAAATATACACTTGCTTGGATATCCTTTACATCAATCTAGTAATAGTTTTCGCTCAGCGAGGTGTTACTTATTGGTCCTAAAGGGGCAAGGTACACAAATAATTGTGAGTACATGTTAGTTTTGGTGAAACTCAACGATATAAGTAAGGAGTCCTTTTATGTCGTGGCAAAATCGATAGGTTTACCTAATAAGTTCTTAGACGTACCTATCAACCAAGAATAGTTTCTAGACTATTAGCAAAAGGCTTTTGCTTACCTAAGATGTTTTAGGATTAAGTCGACAAACTGTGCTTAGTTCTTCAATGATTTTAGGATCTTGGAATCATTTTATTCACACCTGCCGGAACACATAACTTGAATAAAATGCTTAATAAACATTGAATTATGCATGTATGCTAGAATTTAAGTTTATTAAGAGAAACTGTGAATGGTTATTTATTTGTTTATTCTTTTCAATTGTAGTTTTAAATATGGCAAACAACAATTCATTCAACATTCGATCAATTCTCGAAAAGGAGAAGTTGAACTGGAAGAACTTCCTTGGCTGGAAAAGGAACTTGCAAATAGTTCTTATGCAGGAAGAAAAGGAGTATGTCCTAGAAGAGGAGATGCCCGAAGCCGCAGGCGACGGGGTCACTCAGGCAGCCCTCAATCGTTGGATTGATGCCAACAAGGATGTGAAATGTCTAATGCTCGCCACCATGAGTGCGGATCTGCAGAAAACGTTCATCAACTCAGATGCTTTCACAATCATCAGTGAGTTGAAGAACATGTTCCAAGATCTGGCTCGAGTCGAAAGATTCGAAACTCATAGGTAAATTTTTGAGACCAAGCTTAAGAAAGGCGAGCCCGTAAGTCCACATGTTCTCAAAATGATTGGACTCATTGAGAATATGAGTCGGCTGGATCAGCAATTTTCTCAGGAAATGGCTATAGACACCATCCTCCATTCTCTTCATAGCGGGTATGATCAGTTCAAACTGAACTACAGTATGAATAGTCTGGACAAAACGCTCACTGAGCTTCACGGTATGCTGAAGACCGCTGAAAAGACGCTCAAAAGTGATAAGCAGGATGTGCTTATGGTGCGTGGGGGCAAGTTAAAGAAATCTGGAAAGAAGAGGAATGCTAAGAAAGGTGGCAACAAGGCCAGCCCAACTAAGCAAACTGGCGCCAAATCTGTAAAGAGGAAGGTCAGTCAACCCACTTCTGAATCCGAATGCTTCTACTGCAAGAAGAAGGGGCATTGGAAGAGAGATTGCTTGAAGCTAAAGGAAGATCAGAAGAACGGAACAGTCGTTCCATCTTCAGGTATTTTCGTTATAGACTGTATACTTGCTAATTCAACTTCTTGGGTATTAGATACAGGTTGTGGCTCACACTTATGTTCCAATCCACAGGGACTAAGAAGAAGTAGAAAGTTAAGCAAGGGTGAAGTCGACCTACGAGTGGGAAATGGAGCACGGATTGCTGCATTAGCTGTAGGAACTTACTATTTGTCGTTGCCCTCCGGGCTAGTTTTGGAACTGGAAGAATGTTTCCATGTTCCAAGTCTTACTAAAAACATCATTTTAGTTTCTTGCTTAGATGCTAAGGGATTTTCCTTTTTAATAAAAGACAATAGTTGTTCGTTTTATTTTAAAGAGATGTTTTATGGATCTGCTAGATTAGTCAATGGACTTTATTTATTAGATCACGACAAACAAGTATATAACATAAATACCAAAAGGGCCAAAAAGGATGATTCAGATCTCACCTATCTGTGGCATTGTCGATTAGGCCATATAAACTTGAAACGCTTAGAAAGACTTCAAAAGGAAGGAATTCTAGAACCATTTGACTTAGAAGATTATGGTAAATGCGAATCATGTTTACTTGGCAAAATGACAAAGCAACCTTTCTCTAAAGTTGGAGAAAGAGCAAATGAACTATTGGGTTTAATCCATACAGATGTATGTGGACCAATGAGTACAAATGCTAGAGGTGGTTTCAGCTACTTTATCACTTTCACTGATGACTTCAGTAGATATGGTTATGTCTACCTAATGAAGCATAAGTCTGAATCCTTTGAAAAATTCAAGGAATTTCAGAGTGAAGTAGAGAATCAATTAGGCAAGAAGATTAAGGCACTGCGGTCTGATAGAGGCGGTGAATATCTGAGCTATGAATTTGATGACCATCTGAAAGAATGTGGAATTCTATCAGAATTGACTCCTCCTGGAACACCACAATGGAACGGTGTGTCGGAACGGAGGAACAGAACCTTGCTAGACATGGTCAGGTCAATGATGGGTCAGGCCAAACTTCCATTAGAATTTTGGGGACATGCACTAAATACAGCTGCACTCACTATAAATAGAGCTCCGTCTAAAGCTGTCGAAAAAACTCCATATGAATTATGGTTTGGAAAGCCTCCAAATGTGTCTTTTCTGAAGATTTGGGGATGTGAAGTATACGTCAAACGATTGATTTCAGACAAACTTCATCCATAATCTGACAAATGTATCCTTGTGGGCTATCCAAAGGAAACAAAGGGGTATTACTTCTACAATACATATGAGAACAAGGTGTTTGTTGCTCGAGATGGTGTCTTTTTGGAGAAAGATCACATTTCCAAAATGACAAGTGGGAGAAAAGTAGACCTCGAAGAAATTCGAGTCGAACAACAAACTCTAGAGAATGCTCAAGATGACATTCAGGATGAAACTCAGAGATCTTTAGAAGAATCTGGTGAGAATCATGGTCAAACTAGAAATGTTACCCCGCGTAGATCGCAAAGATATAGATCTCAACCGGAAAGGTACTTAGGTATTTTGACGAACGAGAGCTATGACGTTCTATTACTTGAAAGTGATGAACCTGCGACTTACAAACAAGCTATGACGAGCCCTAGCTCCAAGCAATGGAAAGAAGCCATGCAATCTGAATTAGACTCCATGTCTGAAAACCAAGTATGGGATTTGGTCGATTTGCCAGATGGCTACCAAGCCATTGGAAGCAAATGGGTTTTCAAACTGAAAAAGGACAAAGATGGGAAACTTGAAGTTTTCAAAGCTAGATTGGTTGCAAAAGGTTACAGGCAAGTCCACGGTGTGGATTACGATGAAACCTTTTCACCAGTTGCAATGCTAAAGTCTATTCGGATAATGTTAGCAATCGCTGCATATTACGATTACGAAATATGGCAGATGGATGTCAAAACTGCTTTCTTAAACGGCGTTTTAACAGAAACTGTGTTTATGACACAGCCTGAAGGTTTTGAGGATCCAAAGAATGCTAAAAAGGTATGCAAGCTAAAGAAGTCAATCTACGGATTGAAGCAGGCATCCAGGAGCTGGAATATACGTTTTGATGAAGCAGTCAGTGACTTTGGTTTCATCAAGAACGCAGACGAATCTTGTGTATACAAGAAGGTCAGTGGGAGCAAAATTGCTTTCCTAGTATTATATGTCGACGACATATTACTTATCGGAAATGACATTCCTATGTTGAACTCTGTCAAGATTTGGCTTGGGAAATGTTTTTCGATGAAAGATCTAGGAGAAGCACAGTACATATTGGGCATCAAGATTTACAGAGATAGATCTAAAAGGATGATTGGACTTAGTCAAAGCACTTATATCAATAAGGTGCTTGATAGGTTCAAGATGGCGGACTCCAAGCGAGGCTACCTACCCATGTCTCATGGAATGACTCTAAGCAAGAATCAGTGCCCAAAAACACTTGATGAGCGTAGACGAATGAATGGGATTCCATATGCATCATTGATTGGTTCAATAATGTATGCTATGATATGTACACGCCCGGATGTTGCGTACGCACTCAGTGCTACGAGCAGATACCAGTCAGACCCAGGAGAGGCGCATTGGACTGCTGCCAAGAATATTCTGAAGTACCTGAAAAGGCACAAAGATGACTTCCTGGTCTATGGTGGAGATGATGAATTAATTGTTAAAGGCTATACGGACGCAAGTTTCCAAACCGACAAAGATGATTTCAGATCACAGTCTGGGAGTAGTAAGCTGGAAAAGTGCTAAGCAAAGCACCATTGCGGATTCTACAACTGAAGCGGAGTACATTGCTGCACATGAAGCAGCAAAGGAAGCTATATGGCTAAGGAAGTTCATAGGTGAACTTGGTGTACTCCCCTCCATTAAAGGACCAATAGCCCTGTATTGTGATAATAACGGAGCTATTGCACAGGCAAAGGAGCCTAGACACCACCAGAGAGTCAAGCATGTACTTCGTAGATTTCACCTTCTACGAGAGTTCGTTGAAAGAAAAGAAGTCGAGATAAACAAGATTGGAACTGATGACAACATATCAGATCCATTGACTAAACCTCTGCTGTAGGCGAAGCACAACTCGCACACTGCAGCTATGGGATTCAAGCATATTGGAGAATGGCTTTGATGACCCTGTTTAATGTTTTAAAGTTTTAGAGTTTAAATCTTTGTAAAACATTATTGGTTAATCATTCACAATAAATGAAAAGAATTCATTTTTCCATTTAATTTGTGGTTTATTAAATGATGAGTCCCTTCAATTTGACGATATATTCAAGATAGACTGTCAGGACCAGTCCTGTGACTAAGAAATGTCTATCAAGTGAACTTGAATGTCAAAGGTTGAAAATGGTCCCTAGTCGGAGTTTTCTATAAAATTAGACGCATAGAAAACGTTAGACGACTAGAATGCAAGATGACTAGTAGTTCTGTTTCTTGAACTATGTGGACATGGCAATGTCATAATCATTTGCATAGATACTTACTTTGGGAAGACTAGTATCGGACAAGACCTATGAAACTTTACTGTAAGAGATGAAAATCTGTCATAAGTAAATTTCATTAAAATTATTAGACACTAAATCCTCAATACCTGAGTGATTTGAGATTACTTGTTTGAGAACTGGTTGCTTTGACGTTGACCAACCGTCGCACCGTAAAAGGAGGCTATAAAGGCAACGCTCAGGTAATCACCTATCAAACGAAGTATAATCTCAAGATCGCAAGATTGGGATTGTCCTCCCATAAATCGGGATGAGATGCTTAAAAGTTGTACAAGGCCACTCGGAGAGCTAGAAACTGTGAAATGCATGGCCGTGCTCGGATGAATCATAGGCTATGATTATCTGTTTATTTGATCAGTTGAACTCTGAAACCGAGAAACACCTCTGGACATAATAAGGATGACAACTCTTACCTTATGTTCAAGAGCAAGCATCGAGCGACAAAGGAATTAGGAAATGCACACTTGTCCCTAAGGACAAGTGGGAGACTGAAGGAAATAATGCCCTTGGTCCAAGTATGCATTCAATGTTAAGTCTAATAAATTCGGTTCAGTATTAATTAACAAGTTAATAATTCAGTGAGATCAAGTGAGCTGAATGCCTAGCTAGAGGCTGCTTCAGTTCAAGTGGAATTAATGATATTAATCCACAGCTTACTCTTGACTGAACCCGTAGGGTCACACAAATAGTACGTAAACGGATCAAGTTTTTAATGGAATTAAATACTCCATCTATGGATATTCGGAATCGACGGATCTTGGTTTCAGTGGGAGCTGAGATCGTCACAGGCAAGAAATGAATACTCCGGAAACGATGATATTGCCGGAAACGGAAATATGGATCGTATCGGAAATATAAATATTATCCAAGTCGTAGATGTTGCCAGAAACGGAAACATGGTACATATCGGAAAATATTATCGGAAATGGAAATATTGCCGGAATCGGAAATATTGCCGGAAACGGAAATATTGTCAGAATCGGAAATATTATCGGAATCGGAAAATAATTCCGGAAACGGAAATACTAAATATTTGTTCGAAACGGAAATTGATTCCGGAATCGGAAATATTGAATATTGTTCGTATCGGAAATGAATTCCGGAATCGGGAAATTAATCGGAAGCGTATCGTACGAATTAGCATCGGACGAGGCCTGCCAGACGAAGGCCCAGCACGAAGCCGGGCCATCGCCCAGCAAGCCAGCGCGCCACAAACGCACCAGCAAAGGCTGCGCCAGGCACACCGCAAGGCAGGCCCAGCGCGCGCCAAGGCTACGGCAGCGTGTGGGCTTGCGGCAGTGGGCTGCGAGCTCGCGGGCTGCGCGCGCGCGCATGGCGCCCCTCATGGGCTGCTGTGCGTGCGTGTGTGTTTGTGTGCTACTCGAATCCTAAAGCTACCGGGATTTGTCATATGATTAAATCTAATCCTAAAAGATTTAGTTTATTTAATTAGAGTCCTAGTAGGATTATAATTAAATAAATTAGTATCCTAATAGGATTCCAAATCCTTTTCCATAACTCTATAAATAGGTGCCTAGGGTCACATATTTACATCGAGCATTCAAGTATTCAAAGTGAGTTTTTGAGAGCAAAATTCAGTCATACAATTGCCTATAAAGTGCCGAAAATTCTAAGTACCTTAAGGGCGATTCTAGTTGGTCAATCTTAAGGCGGATCCGGACGTGCTGTGGACTATCTACGGAGGGACGACACTTGGAGTCCTAAAGACTTGTTCTTGTTCGGTTCAGGCGCAGCTAGGGAGGGCACGCAACAAAGAGTATGCATCTAAACTATGCTAAATGATTATGTGTAAATAATATGTTTTCCTGGCTTTATGGTTTTTCCGCATGATTTATGAATTGTCATATGTATCATAACCTAACACAATGCGCCTCTCCTGGGTCTGACTGGTATCTGCTCGAAGCACTGAGTGCATACGCAACATCCGGGCGTGTACATATCATAGCATACATTATTGAACCAATCAACGATGCATATGGAATCCCACTCATTCGTCTACGCTCATCTAGTGTTTTTGGGCACTGAGTCTTGCTTAGAGTCATTCCATGAGACATGGGTAGGTAGCCTCGCTTGGAGTCTGCCATCTTGAACCTTTCAAGCACCTTATTGATATAAGTGCTTTGACTAAGTCCAATCATCCTTTTAAATCTATCTTTGTAGATCTTGATGCCTAGTATGTACTGTGCTTCTCCTAGATCCTTCATCGAAAAATATTTCCCAAGCCAAATCTTGACAGAGTTCAACATAGGAATGTCATTTCCGATAAGTAATATTTCGTCGACATATAATACTAGAAAAGAAGTTTTGCTCCCATTGACCTTCTTGTATACACAAGATTCGTCTGCGTTCTTGACGAAGCCAAAGTCACTGACTGCTTCATCAAAACGTATATTCCAGCTCCTTGATGCTTGCTTTAATCCATAAATGGATCTCTTAAGCTTGCATACCTTTTTAGCATTCTTTGGATCCTCAAAACCCTCAGGTTGTGTCATAAACACAGTTTCTGTTAAAACGCCATTTAAGAAAGCGGTTTTGACATCCATCTGCCATATTTCATAATCCTAATATGCAGCAATTGCTAACATTATCCGAATAGACTTCAAAATTGCAACTGGTGAAAAGGTTTCATCGTAATCCACACCGTGGACTTGTAACCTTTTGCAACCAATCTAGCTTTGAAAACTTCTAGTTTCCCATCCTTGTCCTTTTTCAGTTTGAAAACCCATTTGCTTCTTATGGCTTGGTAGCCATCTGGCAAATCGACCAAATCCAAAACTTGGTTTTCAGACATGGAGTCTAATTTAGATTGCATGGCTTCTTGCCATTGCTTGGAGCTAGGGCTCGTCATAGCTTGTTTGTAAGTCGTAGGTTCATCGCTTTCCAGCAATAGAACTTCATGGCTCTCGTTCGTCAAAATGCCTAAGTATCTTTCCGGTTGAGACCTATATCTCTGCGATCTACGCGTGGTTACATTTCTAGTTGTTTCTTGATTCTCACCAGATACTTCTAAAGATCTCTGAGTTTCAACCTGAATGTCATCTTGAGCATTCGCTAGAGTTTATTGTTCGACTCGAATTTCTTCGAGGTCTACTTTTCTCCCACTTGTCATTTTGGAAATGTGATTTCTTTCCAAAAAGATACCATCTCGAGCAACAAACACCTTGTTCTCAGATGTATTGTAGAAGTAATACCCCTTTGTTTCCTTTGGGTAGCCCACATGGATACATTTGTCAGATTTTGGTTGAAGTTTGTCTGAAATTAATCGTTTGACGTATACTTCACAACCCCAAATCTTAAGAAAAGACACATTTGGAGGCTTTCCAAACCATAACTCATATGGAGTCTTTTTGACAGCTTTAGACGGAGCTCTATTTAGTGTGAGTACAGCTGTGTTTAGTGCATGTCCCCAAAATTCTATTGGAAGTTCGGCCTGACCCATCATTGATCGAACCATGTCTAGCAAGGTCCTATTCCTCCGTTCTGACACACCGTTCCATTGAGGTGTTCCGGGAGGAGTCAATTCTAACAGAATTCCACATTCTTTCAGATGGTCATCAAATTCATAGCTCAGATATTCACCGCCTCTATCAGACCGCAGTGCCTTAATCTTCTTGCCTAACTGATTCTCTACTTCAATCTGAATTCCTTGAATTTGTCAAAGGATTCAGACTTATACTTCATTAGGTAGACATAACCATATCTACTGAAGTCATCAGTGAAAGTGATAAAGTAGCTGAAACCACCTCTAGCATTTGAAATCATTGGTCCACATATATCTGTATGGATTAAACCCAATAGATCAGTTGCTCTTTCTCCAGCTTTAGAGAAAGGTTGCTTTGTCATTTTGCCAAGTAAGCATGATTCGCATTTACCATAATCCTCTAAGTCAAATGGTTCTAGAATTCCTTCCTTTTGAAGTCTTTCTATGCGCTTCATGTTAATATGGCCTAATCGACAATGCCACGGATAGGTGAGATCTGAATCATTCTTTTTGGCCTTTTTGGTATTTATGTTATAAACTTGTTTGTCGTCATCTAGTAAATAAAGTCCATTGACTAATCTACCAGATCCATAAAACATCTCTTTAAAATAAAACGAGCAACTATTGTCTTTTATTAAAAAGGTAATTCCCTTAGCATCTAAGCAAGAAACAGAAATGATGTTTTTAGTAAGACTTGGAACATGGAAACATTCTTCCCATTCCAAAACTAGCCCAGAGGGCAACGACAAATAATAAGTTCCTACAGCTAATGCAGCAATCCTTGCTCCATTTCCCACTCGTAGGTCGACTTCACCCTTGCTTAACCTTCTACTTCTTCTTAGTCCCTGTGAATTGGAACATAAGTGTGAGCCACAACCTGTATCTAATACATAATAAGTTGAATTAGCAAGTATACAGTCTATAACAAAAATACCTGAAGATGGAACGCCTGTTCCGTTCTTCTGATCTTCCTTAAGCTTCAAGCAATCTCTCTTCCAATGCCCCTTCTTTTTTACAGTAGAAGCATTCAGATTCAGAAGTGGGTTGGCTCACCTTCTTCTTTTCAGACTGGGTGCCGCCAGTTTGCTTAGTTGGGATGGCCTTCTTGCCACCTTTCTTAGCATTCCTCTTCTTGCCAGATTTCTTGAACTTGCCCCCACGCACCATAAGCACATTTTGCTTATCACTTTTGAGCGTCTTTTCAGCGGTCTTCAACATACCGTGAAGCTAGTGAGCGTTTTTTTCCAGACTATTCATACTGTAGTTTAGCTTGAACTAATCATACCCGCTATGAAGAGAATGGAGGATGGTGTGTACATCCATTTCTTGAGAGAACTGCTGATCCAGCCGACTCATATTCTCAATTAATCCAATCATCTTGAGAACACGTGGACTTACGGGCTCTCCCTTCTTGAGCTTGGTGTCAAGAATTTTCCTATGAGTCTCCAATCTTTCGACTCGAGCAAGATCTTGGAACTTTTTCTTTAACTCACTGATGATCTTGAAAGCATCTGAGTTGATGAACATTTTCAGTAGATCTGCCCTCATGGTTGCAAGCATTAGACATTTTACATCCTTGTTGGCATCAAGCCAATGATTGAGGGCTGCCTGAGTGACCCATTCGCCTGCGGCTTCGCGCATCGCCTCTTCCAGGACATACTCCTTTTCTTCCTGCATAATAACTATGTAACACCCCGACAATTCCCATTTTCTAAAATAACCTCTTTTTAAATATAACTGTAGGGAATTATCAAAGTATTATCGCCCGTGTAAAAACGTACGGCTTATTCAGAATTTTGCAGCGGAAAACATAAAACTAACTTTTGGGTTCATAATTAATCTATTACATATTAGGTCCAAAACAATTAACTGAAATAAGGAAATACGAATAGTACGACAAGTTTCAAATTCAAGTTAACAAATTGAATCACTTAATTAAACAAATAGAACTACAAGCTCTCTAATCCCGATCCCAATGATGCATCATCTTCAAACCTGTAGATGGGCAATGCTTATTGATCCTTAGAGACTGCTCACCAGAAATGGGTCATCACAGGATCAATAAGGCATAGCCATGATCAACACACACAAACAAGCACGTAATCAGCAAAGCTGAGTACTACATACTAAAGCAATAAAAATCCTAACATGATACTATTAAACATAATTAAGGGCAAACAAAGCATGATAATCTAACGACCATACCTAACTAGACTAAGCTAGACTGGACTAGACTTTTTATAACAATAACATTATTTTAATTTAAATAGGCAATGGACCGAGTTTTCTAGCTAGGCGAGGTACGGGCGCGACTCCGTAACCTCAGTGACCTGCGATATCGAGGAACGTTTGACTGAAAATAGGACGCGGTGATCAATCCGGTCCGAATGAAAGGCCATGGGCTACCACCATGAACCCCAACTCCTGTTTGTCCGTCACTTTAGACGTGCACAGTCTAAAGCTATTGCTACTCAGTTTCACTTTACATGATTTACAAATTGACACCCTGTTATGACTCAACAATCACATAAGGCATGCAACTCACATTTATTTATAACTGTTTTTATCTTGGAATTGAGTAAGTGATCACAAAGGCATCTAACAAGACTCATTCCAATTAACTCCAATCTTTTCTTTAATACTAATTAACCCCTGAATATGGGTATAAGGTTTCAACTTACTAAATGAGGTCCTCCGCCCTCATAAAGTAGTGAAAAGCTAAAAAGGGAACAACAATTAACTGATCTGAATTATATACTAAACAATCTAGCGTTCCCAATCAAACATGTTTGCATCAATCTTCCATACTAACATGTTAAAATCCTCAAAATGCAATAAAGGTTTAATATGTTCATCCAACAGTATCAAACATGCAGTTTCAACCCGACTAAGTTCATCAACAACATTAACATAACCAGGTTCATCAATAATACACATGGTTTCAACAATTAGCACACATTCCAAGCACACAGGTATGTACGTACCTTGTGTAAACAAACTGATAGGCCACTTTAACACTTTCAAAAGTCGCCTAAAGAGAATTCTCCGCCTAAAACAACCAATAAATAATCTCAATCAATTTCTGATCATTGACAACCATAATAAAGCATTCTAATTGCATCCTAAGCATATTTAGAACTTTCCCCAATATCAAAACTTAAACATTTGATTTCCTAGAATCATAATTGTTGAATTAGTTATTGAAATTCGTTGAAAACTTTTGCAAACATCGTACTTTAAATTTTCCGCACTATAGATTCATTTAAAAGCTTCACCATGGTCAATCTACGTCCCTAGTACATTGAAACAACAAATTTAATAATCCATACTCGACCTACCATGATTTACAATCATAAAAACCTTGAATTTCATACTTTAATCAATCAAAAAACTAATATTTCAATGCATTTATATAATCTGAAAATAAAATAATATTGTTTAAATTATAATATACGAATCTGAAAATTAATAATTCAATTACGCACGTGTAAAAATCTGAAATTTGCAAATTAAACCATGAGACTTATAATCTAAATTCAAGAATCATAATTTAAGCTAAAAATATATATAATTAAGACATTCAATTAGTCTAGGGTTTAAGGGTTTAACCGAATAAGGGAAGGGGGAGAACTGCCGGCGACGAGGAAGGCTGGGCGGCACGCGGCGGTGCGGCGAGGAAGGCTGGGCGGCACGCGGCGGTGCGGCGAGGTGGTGTTGCTGGCAAAACAATCAAGGCATGGTTTGAGAGCCATGAAAAGGAAACGAAAGAAAGGAAAACACGACGGGAGAACGGAAATAAGGAGGAGGAATCTACCGTGCAAGGGTGGACGACGAGGACGGCGGTTATTGCCGAACCACGAGCGCTCAGCGTGGTGGTGGTGCTGTGCGAGAACAAGAACCGGTTGAGGAGGAGATCAAGAAAACGAACAAGAGAAAGAGAACGACAAGAGAGAAGGTGGGCGTTACCAGTGGCGACGGGATGCCGGTGACGTGCTGGTGGGTCCGGCGGCGTGAGCAGCGGCAGCAAGGAGGAGGGTGTTGAGGGTTTGGTGCTTGTTACGTGAACAGTGAAGGAGCAAGAGGAGGTTTTTTTTTTTTTGTGTTTCTTTGGGTTCACGTGCATTAGGAAAGGGGAGGGAGTATTTTTATTGGTTTGGGCTTTTACCCAATTGGGCTAGGAGTAGGGTTTAGGTTATTGAATCCGAAATGGTTAGGGTTGCTTGCTAATTTCAATCGAACGTGATTTCGAAATTCGAATTCGTTTTAACGTAAAATTCAAAAATACATTTTGATTTCATAAATCATTAAAATTATTCAAAATGAAATAAAATAATTATATTTTAATTACACATTCATTTCTGAAATCCGTAAATTATATTTAAATGTATTAATATACGTTAAAATATATAAACAAAATATATAAAATTACGGGGGATTACAATCTACCCCTCTTAAAAGAAGTTTCGTCCCGAAACTTGACACGAAAATTCACATATCTTTCCAAACTTTTCAACTTATTCTTATTGTAGAAGCACTTTGTGCCACTCTTGTTCACTCTTTTGCCAACACAGAGTTACTTGCAATATTCAAGAACACATTTTCTTATGCGGAGAATCTATTTACTTGCATCAACATGTAGAAGTGGCTAAAAATAAGCATAAAATGCATAAAAATACCATAAAAATAGGTAAAAAGCGCGAATTTCTATCGCATTCTACCCCCCTTAAAGAAAACGAGTTACGCCCTCGTAACTCACCTCAGGAAATAACTCTGGATACTTGATCTTCATTTCAGCTTCGGCTTCCCACGTTGCCTCTTCGTACTCGTGGTTTGACCAAAGCACTTTCACTATGCTGACGTCCTTATTGCGTGTACTACGCACTTTTCTATCAAGGATTTTCACAGGCCTTTCTTCGTATGTGAGGCTACTATCGATCTGGATTCTCTCAGGCTCTAAGATATGACGCTCATCAGGGATATAGCGCTTTAGTTGGGAAATGTGAAACACGTCGTGCATCTTTTCGAACTCCATTGGCAAGGCTAACTTGTAAGCTACTTTCCCTATTCGTTGCAGAATCTCATATGGGCCTACATACTTGGCACTTAGCTTCCCCTTTTTCCCGAATCTCATCACACCCTTGGTTGGTGATACTTTCAAGAACACTTTATCACCTACTGCAAATTCATCATCTCTTCTTTTCAGATCAGCATAACTCTTTTGCCTATCCTGGGCAGCTTGAATTCTAGCCTGAATCATTTTTACATTCTTGACAGTCTCCTCAATGAATTCCGTTCCCAAGATTATATTTTCACTGAAATCATTCCAGCAGGTGGGACTTCTACATTTTCTCCCATATAGTGCCTCAAAAGGTGCCATCTTAATGCTTGCATGGTAGCTATTGTTGTATGAGAATTCGATCAAGTCTAGATGGTCTTCCCAACTACCCTTAAAGTCAATCGCACAAGCCCTCAACATATCTTCCATAGTCTGGTTTGTTCTCTCAGTCTGACCATCGGTTGCAGGGTGGAAAGCAGTGCTCATTTTCAAAGTTGTCCCAAGGTTCAACTGGACCTTTTGCCAAAATTTCGAGAGGAATCTTGAATCACGGTCTGAGATAATATCGGTTGGGACCCCATGCAACCTCACTACATGCTTAATGTATGTCCTTGCAAGCTGTTTCTTTTTCCAAGTCTCTTTAATCGGAATAAACACGGCTGATTTTGTTAGACGATCCACAATCACCCAAATGGTATCATTTCCGTTCTTTGATCTAGGCAAGGCAGTAACAAAATCCATAGAAATGGAATCCCACTTCCATCCAGGCACTTCTAAAGGTTGAACTTTCCCCATGGGTCTTTTGTGGTCTATTTTGACTTTCTGACAGGTTAGGCATCTAGACACAAACTCAGCAACTTCCCGTTTCATATTAGGCCACCAATAGATTTGTTTCAGGTCTTTGTACAATTTGTCACCCCCAGGGTGCACAGAATATGGAGTATTATGCCCCTCATCCATAAGACGTCTCTTGAGTTCTTCACACTTCTGTGGTACACACCATCTCCCTTTGAACCTCAAACTACCATCCTCATGAATCTTGAAATCTACTTCTTTCCCTTGACCCATCTTTTCTTTGATTCTCTCTAGGCACTCATCCCCGGCTTGACTTTCTCTAATCTCCTCGAATATAGACAACCCCAATGATAATGCGCTCAGTTTTGCTTTGGTTTCCCCAGGGTTTACTATTTCCAGGCTAAGTCTCTGCATGTCTCGACACAACTCTTCAGGCACTACCAAGACATTCATACTATGGCTAGATTTTCTACTCAATGCATCGGCAACTACGTTTGCTTTCCCCTCATGGTACTGGATGTTCAAATCATAGTCTTTGATCAACTCTAACCATCTTCTTTGTCTCATGTTGAGATCTTTCTGGGTGAAAATGTATCTTAGGCTTTTGTGGTCTGTGAAGATCTTACATGTTGCCCCATAGAGGTAATGTCTCCAAATTTTCAAAGCGAAAACAATCGCAGCTAGCTCTAGATCGTGGGTAGGGTAATTAGCCTCATATGGTTTTAATTGACGCGACGCATACGCAATCACCTTCCCATTTTGCTGTAATACACACCCCAACCCATTCTTCGACGCATCACTATACACCTCAAACCCTTCATTCCCATCAGGCAAGGTTAAAACAGGTGCTGAGGTTAAACGCTCTTTGAGAATTTGGAAGGCTTCCTCACATTTTTCGCTCCACTCAAATTTTGATTCTTTCTTCATCAAGTTGGTTATGGGTCTTGCTATCTTTGAGAAATCTCTCACAAATCTCCTATAATACCCAGCTAGACCTAAGAAACTCCGAATATCAGACACATTCTTCGGGGTAGGCCACTCACTCACAGCTTGAATCTTGGCAGGATCCACAGAGACTCCTTCCTTTGACACATAATGCCCCAAAAATGCTACCTTTTCCAGACGGAACTCGCACTTAGAGAACTTTGCATACAACTGGTTCTTCCTAAGCGTCTCCAAGATAACCCTCAAATGTTCGTCATGTTCCTTTTCATTCCTCGAATAGATCAGAATATCATCAATGAATACCACCACAAACTTATCTAGGAACTCATGGAAAATCCTATTCATCAGGTCCATAAAGATGGCGGGTGCATTGGTTAACCCAAAAGGCATTACTGTAAACTCATAATGGCCATAACGAGTCCTAAATGCAGTCTTAGGAATGTCTTTTTCAGCTACCCTCAATTGGTGATATCCCGAACGCAAATCAATCTTTGGGAATACACTTGCCCCGTTCAACTGGTCAAACAGGTCATCTATCCTAGGCAAAGGATATTTGTTTTTGATTGTTACGTTGTTCAACTCCCTATAATCAATACATAGCCGCATACTCCCATCTTTCTTTTTGACAAACAATACTGGAGCTCCCCACGGTGATGCACTAGGCCTAATGTACCCCTTGTCGAACAAGTCCTGCAATTGTATTTTTAACTCACTCATTTCTGGGGGTGCCATCCTATAAGGTGCTTTGGATATAGGTGCAGTTCCGGGATTTAATTCTATGGTAAATTCAAGGGTTCTAGCCGGTGGCATACCCGGAATCTCATCCGGAAATACATCTACAAATTCTCTTACGATTGGGACATCCCCTATCTCTACCCCAACTTTCTTACTCACATCTTGGACACTACAGAAAAATAGTTCACACCCTTTATTGACCAGTTTCCTCACTTGTAATGCGGAGATCACCCCAAAGTTCCCAGACTTCCCAAAACGTCTATATGATATTGATTTCCCAGTAGGGTTCTTTAGGCTTACTTTCTGAATCTCGCAGTCTATCCTGGCCTTGTATAAGCTTAGCCAATCCATCCCCAGAATCACATCTAGGTCCCCCAAACTAAATTCTATCAAATTAGATGGAAAAGTGCAATCTTTTATTTTCAAAGGCAAGTTCTTAAATAATTTCGTACACCTTATTGTTGCACCATTAGGCATACTAACAGGTGAATCAATTGCCTCAAAATCTACTAACTTCAAATTTTTAACAATAGAGGTCGAAATAAAAGAATATGTTGCCCCTGAATCAAACAATGTTTTAACAGGTAAGGAGTTGATAGAGAAAGTACCCGAAACTACGTCTGCAGAACGTTCAGCTTCATTTCTACTCATTACGAACAGCTTTCCGGGAGCCTTGATGTTATTGTTGTTTCCATTGGCAGGTTTGTTTTGGTTTCCCTGGTTGTTTGGTGCCCCAGCAGGCTTCGAACCTTGGTTCCCCGAATGGTTAAACCCTGGTTTCCCTTGGTTACTACTCCCACTACCATTCTGCTCTCTCTTCTGCTTTGTAAAGCACTCATACTCTCTATGCCCCTTCTTACGACAGTAGTTGCAAGTCACCAATTCCCCCTTACAGTCCTTCCCAGGGTGATTGTTGTTGCACATCTTACAGTGATGCACTCTGTTAGGCTGGTTTTTGTTGGTGTAGTTATTCCCCTGGTTATTCCTTCCCTGAAAGTTGCCATTACCATTACCATCCCCATTTCCATTTCTATTCCTTTTGAAGTTCCCCTGACTTCCCCCAGCATTAAACTCTTTCCTTTTATCCCCAACAACAATGTTCTTTTTGTCCCTCCTGGTCTGCAGGCCATAAATATGGGCAGCTCTCCCATACACAATGTCTAAGGACGTAAAGGTTTCCCCGCCTAATCCCAGTTGGATTTCATCGGTTAACCCCTGTTCAAACCTCTGAGCCTTTAGTTCCTCAGTAGCTACCACCTCAGGTGCAAACCTCGACAAAGCTATAAACTTACTGTAGTATTCAGCGATGGTCATATTCCCCATCCTAAGGTTGATAAATTCCTGGGCTTTCTGCTTCCTCATAAAAGGAGGATAGAACTTCCCCCTCAAGGCAACAATAAAAGAATCCCAATTGAATCCCTCAGCAGCGCTTAGTCTAGTGCCATTTTCCCTCCACCAAAGGTCGGCCTCATCTTTCAGGTAGAGGACAGCTTGGCCTACTTTCATATGCTCAGGACAGTTTACCGCCCCAAATAGTTTCTCAAATTCCCTGATCCAGTTTTCAAGGAAGGTGGGGTCTGCCTGCCCCTTAAAGTATGGTGGCTTAACTTTCGCAAGCCTTTCAAACATGTCCCCTGCAGAATCGGGACGCTCAGTTCTTTCCTGGGTTAGTTTTTCCGCCAAGAGGCGAATAGCAGCAGCTAGGTCACTATTATTGGCCATCCTAGAGCGCGACCTGAAATTAATATGCTCTAGTTCAAGTTCGAAACTTTACTTACATTATCCTCTAGCAATGCAATATCACATTAACATTCAAAATGCACACGAAATGAACAATCATGCAAAACATTCAACTGAGAGACAAGGAATAACTTCAATCATCACGAATAATAAGTTAGAATAAAAGAAGAAAACATTCCATTTGCGTGCCCGTAAAACTCTGATCTTTTAGATAGTCAATAATCTAGCTTTTATTCCTCAGAAGAATGTCAATAACAATCCTAAATATTAACACACACCTGTTCTCAAAATGACGTAAAAAGGTTCTACGATATAACATAAACTATGGTTGGGCGGATTGTCCAACATTTTTCTCACACACAACTAAATATGTAAGCAAAGCTAAAGGGAAACGTCATCAGACTTGTCCTTTGATTCGCTATAACCTTCTAGGGTGAATAACTCATATTTAAGTTCATCATCGTCATCCATATCAAAATAATAAGCTTCTTTTCTTGGCCTAGAGGATCTTCGTAGACCTTGAAGTTGATGATTAGCTTCCTCAGGCTCAGGCTCAGGTTCAGGTTCATGTTCGGGCTCAAACTCAAACTCAGGTTCAACCTCCAATTCATGTTCGAATTCAAACTCAAATTCTTGTTCGAACTCAAACCCAAATTCATGCTCAAACTCAGGCTCCGAATCGCTTTCAGGTCTCAAAACAGCTTGATAAATATCGACTCTAGTTTGCCCTCTAGCACGATCAAATTCACGAAGGGCTTCATCATCACTATCAGGTTCTCCTGCTCTTAAAACTCGACGCAAAACAAGTTCATGGCTGGTGTAACTGTTAATGTCAGACTCGTAATCCATTTCATTTTCATCATCGCTTAGAACAATAGGGTTAGAATTGCTCCCTATTCTATTTCCTTGTATGCCAGACATGATTAGTGATCTATAACAATTAAACATAGTTTCTATGTTAGTAATTAGTACTCTCACTTACCGTATGATCCCACAATACACAATAAGTAAGAATATATATATCAATCGCAATGCATAGGGAAGACACGACAGTTAGCAGGTAGAGAAATTACAATCATGTTGACATAATGCATGCACAATGCTTCTATTCTATATGCCTTTTCCTATACTACCCAACTCTCAAAATAATCATAGTATATGCAACATTGAAGCATAAAAGGATAAACAAGAATGATTTATAAGAATTAGATTGATTAAAAGAATAATTATTAAACGATAAATAACTAAATAATTTTTTTTTTTTTTTTTTTTTTTTTTTTTTTTTTTTTTTTTTACGGTACTGTAGCAGCAGCAGCAGTAAAATTTTTTTTTTTTTTTTTTTTTTTTTTTTTTTTTTTTTTTTTTTTTTTTTTTTTTTTTTTTTTTTTTTTTTTTTTTTTTTTTTTGAAATATTAATTTAAATTTCAAAAGAATCGAAATACATTTATTCGCATAAAAACGTATTTCAAAGCACGATTCAAGAGTCAATATTAAAATAAATTCAAACATTTCTAGCTAATAACTTTAAATTTATTCACTAGTGTGAAATTACTTTTACATAACTAATTAGTTGGTTAGGCGCCTAAGATATAAAAGGTAGACACGAAATGTCAGTAAAACCTTTAGCTCAAAAATACCACTTTGTAACACCCCGACAATTCCCATTTTCTAAAATAACCTCTTTTTAAATATAACTGTAGGGAATTATCAAAGTATTATCGCCCGTGTAAAAACGTACGGCTTATTCAGAATTTTGCAGCGGAAAACATAAAACTAACTTTTGGGTTCATAATTAATCTATTACATATTAGGTCCAAAACAATTAACTGAAATAAGGAAATACGAATAGTACGACAAGTTTCAAATTCAAGTTAACAAATTGAATCACTTAATTAAACAAATAGAACTACAAGCTCTCTAATCCCGATCCCAATGATGCATCATCTTCAAACCTGTAGATGGGCAATGCTTATTGATCCTTAGAGACTGCTCACCAGAAATGGGTCATCACAGGATCAATAAGGCATAGCCATGATCAACACACACAAACAAGCACGTAATCAGCAAAGCTGAGTACTACATACTAAAGCAATAAAAATCCTAACATGATACTATTAAACATAATTAAGGGCAAACAAAGCATGATAATCTAACGACCATACCTAACTAGACTAAGCTAGACTGGACTAGACTTTTTATAACAATAACATTATTTTAATTTAAATAGGCAATGGACCGAGTTTTCTAGCTAGGCGAGGTACGGGCGCGACTCCGTAACCTCAGTGACCTGCGATATCGAGGAACGTTTGACTGAAAATAGGACGCGGTGATCAATCCGGTCCGAATGAAAGGCCATGGGCTACCACCATGAACCCCAACTCCTGTTTGTCCGTCACTTTAGACGTGCACAGTCTAAAGCTATTGCTACTCAGTTTCACTTTACATGATTTACAAATTGACACCCTGTTATGACTCAACAATCACATAAGGCATGCAACTCACATTTATTTATAACTGTTTTTATCTTGGAATTGAGTAAGTGATCACAAAGGCATCTAACAAGACTCATTCCAATTAACTCCAATCTTTTCTTTAATACTAATTAACCCCTGAATATGGGTATAAGGTTTCAACTTACTAAATGAGGTCCTCCGCCCTCATAAAGTAGTGAAAAGCTAAAAAGGGAACAACAATTAACTGATCTGAATTATATACTAAACAATCTAGCGTTCCCAATCAAACATGTTTGCATCAATCTTCCATACTAACATGTTAAAATCCTCAAAATGCAATAAAGGTTTAATATGTTCATCCAACAGTATCAAACATGCAGTTTCAACCCGACTAAGTTCATCAACAACATTAACATAACCAGGTTCATCAATAATACACATGGTTTCAACAATTAGCACACATTCCAAGCACACAGGTATGTACGTACCTTGTGTAAACAAACTGATAGGCCACTTTAACACTTTCAAAAGTCGCCTAAAGAGAATTCTCCGCCTAAAACAACCAATAAATAATCTCAATCAATTTCTGATCATTGACAACCATAATAAAGCATTCTAATTGCATCCTAAGCATATTTAGAACTTTCCCCAATATCAAAACTTAAACATTTGATTTCCTAGAATCATAATTGTTGAATTAGTTATTGAAATTCGTTGAAAACTTTTGCAAACATCGTACTTTAAATTTTCCGCACTATAGATTCATTTAAAAGCTTCACCATGGTCAATCTACGTCCCTAGTACATTGAAACAACAAATTTAATAATCCATACTCGACCTACCATGATTTACAATCATAAAAACCTTGAATTTCATACTTTAATCAATCAAAAAACTAATATTTCAATGCATTTATATAATCTGAAAATAAAATAATATTGTTTAAATTATAATATACGAATCTGAAAATTAATAATTCAATTACGCACGTGTAAAAATCTGAAATTTGCAAATTAAACCATGAGACTTATAATCTAAATTCAAGAATCATAATTTAAGCTAAAAATATATATAATTAAGACATTCAATTAGTCTAGGGTTTAAGGGTTTAACCGAATAAGGGAAGGGGGAGAACTGCCGGCGACGAGGAAGGCTGGGCGGCACGCGGCGGTGCGGCGAGGAAGGCTGGGCGGCACGCGGCGGTGCGGCGAGGTGGTGTTGCTGGCAAAACAATCAAGGCATGGTTTGAGAGCCATGAAAAGGAAACGAAAGAAAGGAAAACACGACGGGAGAACGGAAATAAGGAGGAGGAATCTACCGTGCAAGGGTGGACGACGAGGACGGCGGTTATTGCCGAACCACGAGCGCTCAGCGTGGTGGTGGTGCTGTGCGAGAACAAGAACCGGTTGAGGAGGAGATCAAGAAAACGAACAAGAGAAAGAGAACGACAAGAGAGAAGGTGGGCGTTACCAGTGGCGACGGGATGCCGGTGACGTGCTGGTGGGTCCGGCGGCGTGAGCAGCGGCAGCAAGGAGGAGGGTGTTGAGGGTTTGGTGCTTGTTACGTGAACAGTGAAGGAGCAAGAGGAGGTTTTTTTTTTTTTGTGTTTCTTTGGGTTCACGTGCATTAGGAAAGGGGAGGGAGTATTTTTATTGGTTTGGGCTTTTACCCAATTGGGCTAGGAGTAGGGTTTAGGTTATTGAATCCGAAATGGTTAGGGTTGCTTGCTAATTTCAATCGAACGTGATTTCGAAATTCGAATTCGTTTTAACGTAAAATTCAAAAATACATTTTGATTTCATAAATCATTAAAATTATTCAAAATGAAATAAAATAATTATATTTTAATTACACATTCATTTCTGAAATCCGTAAATTATATTTAAATGTATTAATATACGTTAAAATATATAAACAAAATATATAAAATTACGGGGGATTACAAACTATTTGCAAGTTCCTTTGCCAGTCAAGGAAGTTTTTCCAGCTCAACTTTTCCTTTTTGAGAATTGAACGGATGTTGAATGAATTGTTGTTTGCCATAGTTAAAACTACAATTGAAAAGAATAAACAAATACATAACCATTCATAGTTTCTCTTAATAAACTTAAATTCTAGCATTCATGCATAATTCAATATTTATTAAGCATTTTATTCAAGTTATGTGTTCCGACAGGTGTGAATAAAATGAATCCAAGATCCTAAAATCATCAAAGAAATAAGCACATTATGTATTTAGACTCAATTCTAAAATATTTTAGGTAAGCAAATCCTTTGCTAATAGTCTAGAAACTACTCTTGGTTGATAGGTACGTCTAAGAACTTATTAGGTAAACCTATCTGTTTTGCCACGACATAAAAGGACTCCTTACTTATATCGTTGAGTTTCACCAAAACTAACATGTACTCACAATTATTTGTATACCTTACCCCTTTAGGATCAATAAGTAACACCTCGCTATGGCGGAAAACTATTACTAAGATTGATGTAAACGTTATCCAAGTAAGTGTTATTTTGGCATGGCACCTTTTAACTCAAATTTTAAAGTTTGGAACTTAAGGCTCTTACTATGTTGGTTAGATTTTAAGTGAACTAAAATCCTTAATCATGCAACATAATCAAGCCATAATCTCATGCATAATTAAGACATATTTAAAGCAATAAATAACTTAAAGCATGCATAAGATATAAATGTGATCTAGTATGGCCCGACTTCATCTTGAAGCTTCAACTTCAAACTTCGTCTTTGAAAATGGATTGGAAACTCCGTCTTGAATTTCACCATGGGAGGCGCCATTTTCTTCAAATAGGATATGCTATAATTAAAACTAATTACAACTATTTGATGGTACGCGGACCATATTTAAAATAAAAACTTTGGTGCATTAGACCAATTTTACATTCAAATTAATGGTACGCAGACAATATTTTCTATCCTATTTGGGCCATACTAGTCAGTTTCCATAACCTGCAAAACAGTACATTTACAATATACCGTTCACCCATTCATTTATCAATGAATGACCCACATAGCAAGTTAGTAGAACAAATTATGCATCACATAAACATTTGCAGCAACTAATCAAAGGGTTTCAATAATCTACAAATTATTCAACCTTATTAGTTCTAATCGAGTTGTTTTAAACTTAAAGGAATGTAGACCTAATCAAGAGTTTAATGACTAAAATGCTCCAACTAAAACCAAGAAATTTACATGCTTTACATATTTTAAACAAAAAATTGTATTTCCTAGTCCAACCGGAAACTTACAAATTTAATTAAAATTTAAAGCTCATATAAAATAATATTTAAATCTCTTTATTTTATTTTTAGTTAATTAAAATTAATTAATTTAAATTTATCAAGGTTTTAATTTTAGTAAAATAATTATTACAAATAATTTATAGTAATTAAATTAATCAAAATTAAATTCCGAGAAAAAAAATTAAATTACGAAATTAAATTTAATTAAAATCGTTTTCAACCGAAACATAAACTAAAAGGCCCAACGTGACAAGGCAAGGACATAGGCCGAAGCCCATGCCTCGCCCAAGCAGCAACTACGCAGCGCCATGGGCCGCCTGCACGAAGCAGCGCCCAAGGCCCACGTAGCTGTGGCCGAGTGATGCACCATCGCAGCGCACAGCTTCGTGCTGTGCCTGCTGCCTGCTCGTCGCTGGCTGCGCGCTGGGACGTGGCATGCGCAGTGGCATGCGAGGTCCCTTGCTCGTACGCTGCTGCCTTGCCTCGTGCCTTGCGCTTTGATGCATCGCTGCCCAATTTTGCTCGACCATCCACACCGCACACACGGCAAATGCCATTGCCTTCCGCGCATATGCTTGCTTGCTCATTGCGTCGTACCGCATAGGCGACGAGCTCCCTTGCTCGTCGTCGCATGCCCGCACTATGCTACACCCCTTAAGGGTAACACTTAGCTTCCATTGCTTCGTGCGTGCAAGATTGGTGATCAGTTTTATAAAATTTAATAATTTTTATACTTTAATTTTAATCGACAAATTAATAAATCATATTAATTTCATTAAATTTGGGCAAAAATCGAAATTTATTATTCAAATTAATTTCCGATTACATTTATTTTAGGGATTAAAATCTAGGTCATAAAATTTTAAAACTTTTCAATTATAACAAATTTTATGGTGGTTTTTAATCATAGAATCCTAATTAAATTGCCAATTAATTATGAAAATCAAAACAAATTCTAAATTATTCGAAATTCAACAAATTAATTACAATTACGAATTAGGTTGTATAATTAACAAGATTAGGCTTTAAAATTGTTAAACATATACAGTAGGTCAATCATAGATTCAAGATTTACATACAAGATTAGCAAATATTTAATTTAACATCATAAAAATTACAAATTTTGCATTCGAAAAACTAAAACCTCCGAAAAGTCATAGTTAGGCTTCGAATTTGGGAATTCTTGGTTCGGCATCAAATCTATGATTTTTGTCAAAATTTTAAAACGTCGTTTACATGCAAAATTCACTATAAAATTATAAAATTTCGACCATTATTGACAAAACTACCGAAAAATCCTGCGAACATATAATCAAATAATCGCACGAATTTGCAACTAATTACATACAAGAAATTAATCACCCCTTTAATTCATTGCAAATTTATAAAATTTAATCCATGTTAACTATAATTGATTACGGAATTAATTAGAGGCTCGTGATACCACTGTTAGGTTATGAATAATATAAACACTATAATTCATGCGGAAAAACCATAAACCCAGGAATCCAAATTAATTGCCACATAGTCAATTAGCATAATTAGGATACATACAATGTGATGCGTGCCTTCCCTAGCTGCTCCCGAACCGAACAAGAACAAGTTTAGGACTCCAAATGTCGCCCCTCCGTAGATAGTCCACAACACGTTCGGATCCGCCTTAGATTCAACCAACTAGAATATTCTCTAAGGTATTATGTGCACTCGGGAAACTCACAATAAAGTTAGGCAAATATTAAATTCTCTCTTGAACTTGATGTATTAGAATACTTATGAATTGCATTATAAATTGTGATCATGAACCACATATTTGTAGGGTGGAAATAACGGAGTTAGAATTCTACTAGGAATCCAATAACTAAATCATTAGGATTCTAGTTAAATAATATTATTAGAATTTTACGTCTAATCAAATACCTAAGTATTTCAGACTTAACTAAAATATCCAATTTAAGTAGAATTAGGAAAACGCGATTACTTTCTAACGAAGTAATCTTACCCGGCCAAGGTAATGGCCGTGTAGCACGCACAGCCCGCAGCCACGCGCAGCCCGCAGGACGCAGGCCCACGAGTGGCACTGCTGCTTGCTCGCTGGCCCAAGGGCGCTGGAAGCATGCACGCGGCCCACTTGGGTGCTGCTGTTGCTCGGCCTGCTTGCCTTGCTGCTTTGGCGCGCGGGCTTGCTGGGCGCTGGGCTTGGCGCTTGCGCTGGGCCTTGCATCTTGCAAGCTTGTTCGTCGATCGTTCGCACGACGCGCTTCCGTTTTGTTTTCCGATTCCGGAATTCATTTCCGATTCGAACAAATATTGAATATTTCCGATTCCGGAATTTATTTCCGATTCGAACAAATATGTAATATTTCCGTTTCCGGAATTTATTCCGATTCTGACAATATTTCCGATTCCGGTACTATTTCCGTTTCCGGCAATATTTCCGATTCCGGCAACATTTCTATTTCCGATACGTACCATATATGTTTGCGTTTCCGGCAACATCTACGACTTGGATAATATTTATATTTCCGTCATGATCCATATTTCCGTTTCCGGCAATATCATCATTTCCGGAGCATTCTATATTTTTCTTTGCATTGGCTCAACTCTTTTTTTTTTTTTTTTTTTTTGTCATTTCTAGCTAATCTAGTACTTTGAGGAAGGTACGGGTAACGGTTTATAGCTCTTTTCCTTTTCTTTTTTTTCTTTCTTTTCCTCTTTTTTTTTTTGCTTTTTTTGGCCCCCTTTTTTTGCTAATGACAAGGATAGGGCTCTTTTTTGGCTATTTTGGTATTTTGGCTATTTTCGATTTTTTTGGCTATTTTTGGCTTTTGGCTATTTTTCGCCTTTTTGTTGTCTTAAATTACTACGGATGACTTAATGAGTCTTTGTTTGGTGGGCCTAGAGTGGACCCTTGTCTATTTTTCTTACTTCGCAAGCGTTCAAATTGTCGTTAGTTTATGCATATAGTGTAGACTAGAATTGCTGCTTTTATCGAATTTTAAAATATAAAAAAAACATCAAAACAATAAAACCAAAACTCTCCGGATGATGACATCTAGGATATATTGGAAAACATAAAGAAAATGGGCCTAGTATGCTAACTACTTTTATACTTTGACTCGGACTTTGGGTAGGTTTTCGAAGAATTTTGGTCCTTCTCCAATGACCATCTTAAACTTAATCCCTCTTGCATTGATTCATAGGAGCGATTTGTACTATCCGTGCTTGACTTCTTCCGCCGTAGTGAGTGACGGGACAATTAGCTGGGTTGGATCGAATCCTTCGTCTTGTAGGGCCAGGGTGGCGACCACAGCTTCATCTCCTTCGTATGCCTTCCTGAATGAGCGGTTCGGGGAAGCTATAGCAAGGGTGGTTTTCTCCTTCGCTCACAAACATACCGTTTAGAGTATGTTTGTAAGGTGGCAAGAGAGTTTCATGTCCGTTCTTAGCTTTGGCCTTTTCGAGGCATAATTGAGATAAGCTTCGAAATTATATCATCTTCCGTTGGCTTATCACCCAAACCAAAGGAAGTCGATACGCTAGGTAGAGGGAGGTAAGAGAAATCCTTCTTCCTTAGCCTTAGTGGCATCCCCGCGAAGTAGCCCTGAGATAGTAGTATGTTCGGAATGATCCAAGATTCATGTGGGTCCAAGGATGCTGGATCACATTCCTAGATGACTTGTACTGTTTTGTCCATTTGGAATCCGTACAAGTCTTCTTCAGCACCGGTTGTTTCGACCATAGAGCAACTGACATTGTAGGGTGGAGCGTGGATAGCCATGGTCACTCCGCTATGGTGCAGAGTTGACGCTACTCCTCCTAGGTCACGGAGCCATGGGCGTCCAAGTAGGAGGTTAGAAGTGAGTTTGATGTCCACTATTTGAAATTCTGTCACAGCTACAGTTTGAATGGTAAGATCAATTTTACCAAGTACTGGTCTTCTAGAGTTATCGTAAACTCGTATGCCTTGGGTTAAAGGTCGAAAGTCACTATTATTCAATCCTAGGTATTGAGTGGTTCGTAGTGGGCATACATTGACGGCCGAACCATTATCTACGAGTCCTAGTGGGATGTTCAGACCTTTGCATCCAACCACTAGGTAGAGCGCCTTGTTTTGGGAACTTCCTTCTTTTGGTATGTCTTTTGTAGTAAAGACTATTGCCCGTTCTTCTATGTTAGTGGTCACGTGGTTCACCAATGAATCTGGTGAGATGTCTGTGGGAACCGAAATGTGATCCAGGGAGCGAATTAGCTTTCATGATGCTCTTTCGAAGTACATATCAAGTCCCAAATGGTGATTTCCGCTTTGGTCCTTTTGAGTTGCTTCAAGGGTGGGTTTTCTATAACTTTGGCCACAGTTGTCGTGCATTTTCAGAAGTTTTTCGGACAGAGACATCATTCGTAGGTGGCGGATGGATGTCCGGTTGGTATACTCTGAAGGGAATAATGCCCTTGGTCCAAGTATGCATTTAATGGTAAGTCTAATAAATGCGGTTCAGTATTAATTATACAAGTTAATAATTCAGTGAGATCAAGTGAACTGTATGCCTAGCTAGAGGCCGCTTCAGTTCAAGTGGATTAATGGTATTAATCCACAGCTTACTCTTGACTGAACCCGTAGGGTCACACAAATAGTACGTAAACGGATCAAGTATTTAATGGCATTAAATACTCCATCTATGGATATTCGGAATCGACGGATCTTGGTTTCAGTGGGAGCTGAGATCGTCAAAGGCAAATAAATGAATACTCCGGAAACGATGATATTGCCGGAAACGGAAATATGGATCGTATCGGAAATATAAATATTATCCAAGTCGTAGTTGTTACCGGAAACGGAAACATGGTACGTATCGGAAAATATTATCGGAAATGGAAATATTGCCGGAATCTGAAATATTGCCGAAAACGGAAATATTTTCGGAATCGGAAATATTATCGGAATCGGAAAATAATTCTGGAAACGGAAATATTAAATAATCGTTCGAAACGGAAATTAATTCCGGAATCGGAAATGTTAAATATTGTTCGTATCGGAAATGAATTCCGGAATTGGGAAATTAATCGGAAGCGCGTCGTACGAATTATCATCGGACGAGCTTGCTAGACGAAGGCCTAGCGCGAAGCCAGGCCCACGTCCAGCAAGCATGGCGCGCCACACAAACAGCCCAAGGCCACGCCAGGTCCAGCGCAAGCCAAGCCCAATGCGCGCCTTGGCTGCGGCAGCTTCGTGGGCTTCATCGCTGCGTGGGCTGCTGTGCGTGCGTGAGTGTTTGTGCTTCCGTACGAAACCTAAATCGTGTAGGATTCGTTTAATGATTAAATTCCTATTCTTAATGGATAAATTAATTAATAGAGTTTTAGTTAAATTCAAGTTAATTAATTCGTTTCCTAGTAAGATTCCAATGCCTTTTCCATACCCCAATAAATAGGTGATTAATGCTCACAATTTATAACGTTTTTCAAGTATTCAAAAAGAGAGAATTTTAAACAAAAATTCAGTCACTTATTTGCCTCATATTAGCCGAAAATTATAGTACCTTAAGGGCGATTCTAGTTAGTCAAACTTAAAGCGGATCCGGACGTGCTGTGGACTTTTTACGGAGGGACGACACTTGGAGTCCTAAAGACTTGTTCTTGTTCGGTTCGGGCGCAGCTAGGGAGGGCACGCTACAAAGAGTATGCATCCTAAATTATGCTAATTGTTATGTGGCAATTAATTCGAGTTCTGGTCTTTAATGGTTTTTCCGCATGATTTATATTCAGTTATATGTATCATAACCTAACTGTGGTATCACGAGCCTCTAATTAATTCCATAATAATTGCTTAACATGGTTAAATTTTATAAATTTGCAAGGAATTAAAAGGGGTGACTAATTTTCGTAATTGTAATTAATTGCAAATTTGCGTTTATTTAATTATACGTACGCAGTTTTTCGGCAGTTTCTTCGTTACTCAACGAAATCAAGTGATTTTTTTGTCAATTCCGCATGTAAAAGGCATTCTAAAATTTAGACAAAAATACTCTTTTTTCGGCCGAACCCAGAATTCCCAAATTCGAAGCCTAACTATGACTTTTCGGAGGTTTTAGTTTTTCGAATGCAAGTTTGTAATTTTAAGATGTTAAATTTAAATATTTGCGATCCTTGTTGTTAAATCTTGAATTTTTGATTGACCTTCTGTTTATGTTTAACAAATTTGAATGCTTAAGCTTGTTAAATATACAACCTAATTTGTAATTGTAATTAATTTGTTGAAATTCGAATAATTTAGAATTGATTTGATTTTCATAATTAATTGACGATTTAATTAGGCATCCATGATTAAAAACCACCATAAAAATTGTTAATTTATGATAAATTTTAAATTTTTATGACCTAGAATTGAATCCATGATAATCGGAAATTAATTGATTAATAAACTTTCGATTTTTCGCCCTAAATTTATGAAATTAATATGATTTATTAATTTGTCATTAATTTTGAATTAAAAAGTTTTAATTTTTTATGAAATTCGCTCATGATTGTTGCACGCACAAAGCAAAGGACGCTACGTGTTACCCTTAAGGGGTGTTGTATAGTGCGGGCATGCGACGACGAGCAAGGGAGCTCGTCGCCCATGCGGTACGAATGCAACAAGAAACAAGCAAGAGGCGCGCTCGCGAAGCAAGGGATCTGAGCGTGTGTGACTCGATGGGCGATGGGTGATGAAGCGTGGCACAGCCAGACGAGGCGCGTGCGCGCGAGAGCGAGAGCTGGCTCGACCAGCGAGCGCTGCTCCGCACCAGCGAGAGCTGCCTCGCCAGCGAGCAATGGCTCGCTCCCAGCGAGAGATGCCTCGCCAAGGAAGCTGCTGCAAAGCGAGCGAGCATTGCTGCGCGCAAGCGTGGCTTGGCTTGCTGCGTTCGCGCACGGCTGCTGCTGCTGCTCGTGCCATGGCTATGCGATCATTCGATGGGGCGCTGCTGCCTCATGACTCGATGGGGCTTGGGCGCAAGCCCAAGTGCCTCGTCTTGTTACGATTGATGCGCTTTGAATTTAATTTTGAATTTTCAGTTCAGAAACGATTTTAATTAATTTTAAAATTCATAATTTAAATTGTTTTCTCGGAATTTAATTTTGAATAATCTAATTATTATAAATTTTAATTTACACTAATTATTTTACTAAAATTAAAACCTTGAATTAATTTAAATTTATTCAATTAATTCAACTGAAAATAAATTAAAAGGATTCAATTATAAATTTATGTGAGCTTTAAATTTTAATTAAATTTGTATGTTTCTGGTTAGACTAGGAAATACATTTTTATGTTTAAAATTAGTAAAGCATGTAAATTTATTGGTTTAAGTGGGAGCGTTTTAGTCATAAACTCTTGATTAGATCCACATTCCTTTAAGGTTAAAACAACTTTATTAGAATTAATAAGGACTGAATAATTGGTAGATTATTGGTGCCCTTGATTAATTGCTGCAAATATTTATGTGATGCATAATATGTTCTACTAACCAGCTCTATATGTGGGCCATTCATGATAATGAATGGGTGAATGGTATATATTGTATATGTACTGTTTTGCAGGTTATGGAAAGTGACTAGTATGGCCCAAATAGGGTAGAAAATATGGTATGCGTACCATTAATTTGAATGTAATATTGGTCTAATGCACCAAAGTTTTTCAATTTAAATATGGTCTGCGTACCATCAAATAGTTCTAATTAGTTTAAATTATAGCTTATCCTATTTGAAGAAAATGGCGCCTCCCATGGAGAATTCAAGACGAAGTTCCCAATCCATTTTCAAGACGGACTTTGAAGTTGAAGCTTCAAGATGAAGTCGGGCCATACTAGATCACATTTATATCTTATGCATGTTTTAAGTTATTTATTGCTTTAAATATAGGATTTTTTGTCATTTAACACCTTAAAAAAATTAGTTTTTGTAATTAAACACCTTACTTATTTTTTATTATATTTAAACACCTTAAAAATCTAAAAATTTATAAATCAACACCGCTTAACGATTTCCATAAGAAAAAAGCGTTGATTTTTAATCATGCTATAACTTCCAAAGCATAATTTGATGGTAGAAGGAGTTGTTTACCACCATATCATGCCTTGGGAACTTTAGCATAGTTAAAAACTAATGTTTTTTCTAACAAAAATTGTCAAGTGGTGTTGATTTCTAAATTTTTTTGTTTTTTAAGGTGTTTAAAAACAATAAAAAATAAGTAAGGTGTTAAATTACAAAAACTAGTTTTTTTAAGGTTAATATGCATGAGATTCTGGCTTGATTATGTTGCATGATTAAGGATTTTAGTTCACTTAAAATCTAACCAACATAGTAAGAGCCTTAAGTTCCAAACTTTAAAAATTGAGTTAAAAGGTGACATGCCAAAATAACACTTATTTAGATAACCTTTACATCAATCTTAGTAATAGTTTTCCGCCATAGCGAGGTGTTACTTATTGATTCTAAAGGGGTAAGGTACACAAATAATTGTGAGTACATGTTAGTTTTGGTGAACCTCAACGATATAAGTAAGGAGTCCTTTTATGTCGTGGCAAAACAGATAGGTTTACCTAATAAGTTCTTAGACGTACCTATCAACCAAGAGTAGTTTCTAGACTATTAGCAAAGGATTTGCTTACCTAAAATATTTTAGAATTGAGTCTAAATACATAATGTGCTGAATTCTTCAATGATTTAAGGGTCTTGGAATCATTTTATTCACACCTGCCGGAACACATAACTCGAATAAAATGCTTAATAAATGATAAATTATGCATGTATGCTAAAATTTAAAGTTTATTAAGAGAAACTGTGAATGGTTATTTATTTGTTTATTCTTTTTCAATTGTAGTTTTAACTATGGAAAACAACAATCAAAACATCATCAAGGGTTCTGAGCTTATGGTCAAGCTGAACCTAACAAATTTTCTTGAATGGGTAGCTAAGCTAGTTGAAGTAGTCAGACTCAATGGACTTGAGTATGTACTGCTCCATCCCATGCCAAGATACTATGCCAGAGACATGACCCCTGAAAGATTTGCCGCCTGGGATGCGGATCTCAAAAAGGTTATGAGTCTCATGTTGAACAATATCCCTGATGAATGGGCTAGAAGGTTTGTAGCTTACGAACCTTTTACGCTCATCAAGAATCTAAGGGATATCTGTCGTGGAAACATAGAGGACAGGGACCTAAACGTCCATGAGTTGATTAAATCAATGTCTGGTCTAAAGGTTAGTTCTCCTAACAGGTGTTTTAGGATGGAGGTCCAAGAAACACAAGTTCAGCTCCTTCGCACTAAACAGAGGGTAGGCGTCCCACTGAGGTTCCATGTGGAGCTTATGCTTTCATATTTTGATCGCCTAAGTCTGCTAGGAACACCAATAAGCGAAAGGATGTTAGTCTCTATCTTGCTCAATTCACTGCACAGTGGGTTTGGTCGCATCAAGCAACTATACCTAAGTGAACCAAGAGAAGAAACAGTTGCAGAGTTTGTTCACCTTGTCAGAAAGGCTAAAATAGTACTCGACTGTGAAGCCAAAGATTTACTCAAGGCTAAAGGGAGACCCTTTAAGAAAGGTGGAAAGTCCAAGGGCAATGCTGAGTCAGTTCACAGAAAGAAGACAAAGCAGGACAAGTCCACATCAAGCTGTCTTTATTGTGATGGAATTGGCCATTACAAGAGAGAATGTCCAAAGCTTAAGGAAGATCAGAAGAATGGAACAGTCGTTCCATCTTCACGTATTTTTGTTATAGACTGTATACTTGCTAATTCAACTTCTTGGGTATTAGATACTGGTTGTGGCTCACACTTATGTTCCAATTCACAGGGACTAGGAAGAAGTAGAAGGTTAAGCAAGGGTGAAGTTGACCTACGAGTGGGAAATGGAGCACGGATTGCTGCATTAGCTGTAGGAACTTATTATTTGGCGTTGCCCTCTGGGCTAGTTTTGGAACTGGAAGATTGTTTCCATGTTCCAAGTCTTACTAAAAACATCATTTCTGTTTCTTGCTTAGATGCTAATTTATCATTTAAATAAGGGATTTTCCTTTTCAATAAAAGACAATAGTTGTTTGTTTTATTTTAAAGAGATGTTTTATGGATCTGCTAGATTAGTCTATGGACTTTATTTATTAGATCGCGACAAACAAGTTTATAACATAAATACCAAAAAGGCCAAAAAGGATGATTCAGATCTCACCTATCTGTGGCATTGTCGATTAGGCCATATTAACTTGAAACGCATAGAAAGACTTCAAAAGGAAGGAATTCTAACCATTTAACTTAGAGGATTATGGTAAGTGTGAATCATGTTTACTTGGCTAAATGAAAAAGCAACCTTTCTCTAAAGTTGGAGAAAGAGAAAATGAACTATTGGGTTTAATCCATACAGATGTATGTGGACCAATGAGTACAAATGCTAGAGGTGGTTTCAGCTGCTTTATCACTTTCACTGATGACTTCAGTAGATATGGTTATGTCTACCTAATGAAGCATAAGTCTGAATCCTTTGACAAATTCAAGGAATTTCAAAGTGAAGTAGAGAATCAATTAGGCAAGAAGATTAAGGCACAACGGTCTGACAGAGGCGGTGAATATCTGAGCTATGAATTTGATGACCATCTGAAAGAATGTGGTATTCTATCAGAATTGACTCTTCCTAGAACACCTTAATGGAATGTTGTGTCGGAACGGAAGAATAGAACCTTGCTAGACATGGTTAGATCAATGATGGGTCAGGCCGAACTTCCAATAGAATTTTGGGGACATGCACTAAATACAGCTGCACTTACTATAAATAGAGCTCCGTCTAAAGCTGTTGAAAAGACTCCATATGAGTTATGGTTTGGAAAGCCTCCAAATGTGTCTTTTCTTAAGATTTGGGGATGTGAAGTATACGTCAAACGATTAATTTCAGACAAACTTCATCCAAAATCTGACAAATGTATCCTTGTGGGCTATCCAAAGGAAACAAAGGGGTATTACTTCTACAATACATCTGAGAACAAGGTGTTTGTTGCTCGAGATGGTATCTTTTTGGAAAGAGATCACATTTCCAAAATGACAAGTGGGAGAAAAGTAGACCTCGAAGAAATTCGAGTCGAACAACAGACTCTAGAGAATGCTCAAGATGACATTCAGGATGAAACTCAAAGATCTTTAGAAGTATCTGGTGAGAATCAAGGACCATCTAGAAATGTAACCCCGCGTAGATCGCAGAGAAAAAGATCTCAACCGGAAAGATACTTAGGTATTTTGACGAACAAGAGCTATGAAATTCTATTACTTGAAAGTGATGAACCTGCGACTTACAAATCATAGCTTGCTTCAAAATCTTTGTGCCATTACCAGTCAGACCCAGGAGAGGCACATTGGACTGCTGCCAAGAATATTCTGAAGTACCTGAAAAGGCACAAAGATGATTTCCTGGTCTATGGTGGAGATGATGAATTAATTGTTAAAGGCTATACGGACGCAAGTTTCCAAACCGAAAAAGATGATTTCAGATCACAGTCTGGGTTTGTCTTCTTCCTCAAAGGAGGTGCAGTAAGCTGGAAAAGTGCTAAGCAAAGCACCATTGCGGATTCTACAACTGAAGCGGAGTACATTGCTGCATATGAAGCAGCAAAGGAAGCTATATGGCTAAGGAAGTTCATAGGTGAACTTGGTGTAGTCCCCACCATTAAAGGACCAATAGCTCTGTATTGTGATAATAATGGAGCTATTGCACAGGAAAAGGAGCTTAGACACCACCAGAGAGTCAAGCATGTACTTCGTAGATTTCACCTTCTACGAGAGTTCGTTGAAAGAAAAGAAGTCGAGATAAGCAAGATTGGAACTGATGACAACATCTCAGATCCATTAATTAAACCTCTGCCGCAGGCGAAGCACAACTCGCACACTGCAGCTATGAGAATCAAGCATGTTGGAGAATGGCTTTGATGTCCTTATTTAATGTTTTAAAGTTTTAGAGTTTAATACTTTGTAAAACATTATTGGTTAATCATTCACATTAATGAATAGAATTCATTTTTCCATTTAATTTGTGGTTTATTAAATGATGAGTCCCTTCAATTTGACGATATATTCAAGATAGACTGTCAGGACCAGTCCTGTGACTAAGAAATGTCTATAAAGTGAACTTGAATGTCAAAAGATTGAAAATGGTCCCTGGTCGGAGTTTTCTATAAAGATGGACGCATAGAAAACGTTAGACGACTAGAATGCAAGATGATTAGTAGTTCTCTTTCTTGAACTATGTGGACATGGCAATGTCCCAATCATTTGCATAGATACTTACTTTGGGAAGACTGGTATCGGACAGACCTATGAAACTTTACTGTAAGAGATGAAAATCTGTCATAAGTAAATTTCATTAAAATTATTAGACACTAATCCTCAAAACCTGAGTGATTTGAGATTACTTGTCTGAGAACTTCTTACTTTGACGTTATCAACCGTCGCACCGTAAAAGGAGGCTATAAAGGCAACGCTCGGGTAATCACCTATCAAACGAAGTCTAATCTCAAGATCGCAAGATTGGGATTGTCCTCCCATAAATCGGGATGAGATGCTGAAAGTTGCATAAGGCCACTCGGAGAGCTAGAAACTGTAAAATGCATGGTCGTGCTCAGATGAATCATAGGCTATGATTATCTGTTTATTTGATCAGTTGAACTCTGAAACCGAGAAACACCTCTGGACATAATAAGGATGACAAATCTTACCTTATGTTCAAGAGCAAGCATTGAGAGACAAAGGAATCAGGAAATGCATACTTGTCCCTAAGGACAAGTGGGAGACTGAAGGGAATAATGCCCTTGGTCCAAGTATGCATTTAATGGTAAGTCTAATAAATGCGGTTCAGCATTAATTATACAAGTTAATAATTCAGTGAGATCAAGTGAACTGTATGCCTAGCTAGAGGTCGCTTCAGTTCAAGTGGATTAATGATATTAATCCACAACTTACTCTTGACTGAACCCGTAGGGTCACACAAATAGTACGTAAATGGATCAAGTATTTAATGGCATTAAATACTCCATCTATGGATATTCGGAATCGACGGATCTTGGTTTCAGTGGGAGCTGAGATCGTCAAAGGCAAATAAATGAATACTCCAGAAACGATGATATTGCCAGAAACGGAAATATGGATCGTATCGGAAATATAAATATTATCCAAGTCGTAGATTTTGCCGGAAACGGAAACATGGTACGTATCGGAAAATATTATCGGAAATGGAAATTTTGCCGGAATCTGAAATATTGTCGAAAACGGAAATATATATTGTCGGAATCGGAAATATTAATGGAATCGAAAAATAATTCCAGAAATGGAAATATTAAATATTCGTTCGAAACGGAAATTAATTCCGAAATCGGAAATGTTAAATATTGTTCGTATCGGAAATGAATTCCGGAATCGGGAAATTAATCGGAAGCGCGTCGTACGAATTAGCATCGGATGAGCTTGCTAGACGAAGGCCCAACGCGAAGCCAGGCCCACGTCCAGCAAGCATGGCGCGCCACACAAACAGCCCAAGGCCATGCCAGGCCCAGCGCGCGCCTTGGCTACGGCAGCATCATGGGCTTCATCGCTGCGTGGGCTCAGCGCGCGCGTGCGCATGGCTCCCCTCGTTGGCTGCTGTGTGTGCGTGAGTGTTTGTGCTTCCGTACGAAACCTAAATCGTGTAGGATTCGTTTAATGATTAAATTCCTATTCCTAATGGATAAATTAATTAATAGAGTATTAATTAAATTCAAGTTAATTAATTCGTTTCCTAGTAGGATTCCAATGCCTTTTCCATACCCCTATAAATAGGTGATTAATGCTCACAATTTATAACGTTTTTCAAGTATTCAAAAAGAGAGAATTTTAAGCAAAATTTCAGTCACTTATTTGCCTCGTATTAGCCGAAAATTATAGTACCTTAAGGGTGATTCTAGTTAGTCAAACTTAAGACGGATCCGGACGTGCTGTGGACTTTCTACGGAGGGACGACACTTGGAGTCTTAAAGACTTGTTCTTGTTCGGTTCGGGCGCAGCTAGGAAGGGCACGATACAAAGAGTATGCATCCTAAATTATGCTAATTGTTATGTGGAAATTAATTTGAGTTCCTGGCTTTAATGGTTTTTCCGCATGATTTATATTCAGTTATATGTATCATAATCTAACATACTCTTCCGGATCGAGTTAAGTTAGCAACTTTGGTTTCTTCCGGGGTAGGATCGAAGGGAGATGTCATGGGCCAGGTTTCAGTAAAGTGGTCTTGGCCCATGGCTTGAGACAAATAAATGTCTTCGGCGTCGTCGTTCCATATACCGCATATTTCACCAGTATAGCTTAATGTGGGAAACTTAGCGAGAGGCTCACCTTGAAGCGTTATGTAGATTGTAGGATCAAATGCTGCGCTCTAAGGGTGGTCTAAAGAAATGTGACAAGAGCCTAATGGACTCTTGTTTTTTCTAGGTTTTCTAGCGTTAGGTAGAGGTATTATTTCGTCCTCTATCACATCTTGGATGGTATTCTTTAAATGCCAACAATCCTCGGTGTCTTGACCATTGCCCCTGTGATATTTGCAGTAGGTGTCGTCAACCCAGAATCAATTCTTGACTGCGGGGTCATGCGTTGGTCCGATTGGAACCATTTCACCTTGAAAGAATAGCGTTTCATAGGCTTGAGTAAGAGTTGACCTGAGTGGGGCGAACTTTCTGTCTTTGGTCCATCTCTTGACCCTTTGAGGAAAATTTTCCTCAACGACATGAACTTCTTATACTTAGGAAGATTCACCCTTCTTGTACGCGTTACTTCTAGGCGTGTAGGTATGCTCAGCAGAGGTACCTTGGTTGCTCTTGAAGAGGCCGTCCTCTATTTTGATGCCTACGTCATAGATTCTTTTGAAGGAATCCAAACCCAAGTATCTAATGTGTTGTTTGTATGCTGAGTTCAAGTTTTCAATGAACTTTTGGACTAACCCAGCTTCAGGACGCCTTTTGATTAACTGGGCCGCCTGGTCTCTCCATCTAGCAAAGTAGGTTGTAAAACCTTCATTCTACTTTTGAAAAATAACTTCTAGCTCGCGCATGGTCACTTAAAAATCCATGTTTGACGAGTATTGCTGGATGAAGATATTAACAAATCCTCCTAGGTGGGGAAGGTTTTGGGGTCCTGGTGATAAAACCACTGAAGTGGAGTTGGTTCCATGGACATAGGGAAGGTGCGTAGGTACATTGACTTGTCCACGCCTTTGAGGTTAATGGCATTCACAAATTTTAAGAGGTGTTTATGGGGGTTATTCGTCACCTTAAACTTAGGTAAGTCTGATGAATTGAACTTTTCTAGTAGTTTGCCACAAAAGGGTTTTTGATCGAGTGACAAGTATTTTCTTCCTATGGTCTGTTGAAGGAAAATTTTCTCGATTTTCTTTTCATTATCGCGCTAACTTTGGACTTGTAGGGTTGCTAAGGAATGATTTTCCAAGTGTAGATGTTTCATAGTGGCATCCATTTTTTTTCAATTATTCTTTCATATCTTCGAGCGACATGACTCTATTTGGTGCAGGGTCGAATTGAGGTTGGAAGGCAAGAAATCATGGAAAAGGGAAATGATGAACTGAGATGGGTGTTACTAGCTCTTGCACTGGGGTGGAATATTCAAGACGCTTTAGTAGTTGGTTTGCATAATGATGCCAAGCAGTAAAACCGACCCTATGTATAAGACAGACTATATTTAGGATTTCAGATTTTATTTGGACGGAGCTTATTCTAGACTCGGACTTCTTTCTTTAGAAAATGGCTTTCGAAAACTTTTTATTTGTGAACTTTAATTTTTTTTTTATTAGCATGAATGGTATTAGGACGAACATTAGTGTCGCTCGAATAAAACAACTTACGAATCGATTTTTGTTGTTGCGTGCGTTTTTAGAAGTCAATTGCACGAAAGAAGCGTGGGGATTGACAAATTTCTTGCACACAGGAGCTGTATGCAGGAAATAAGTCACCAGTCATGTGTGCGCGAGAGAATGCTTGCGCCTGCAGACTTATTTTTTGCTTATTTGTGTGTTTTATTTTTCGTAGTTTATTTTTACTGAATTAGGCCCTTTGTTTGAGCGTACGTGCACTCAAACATTCGGCTTTCGGACGCAAAAGTATAGTTTGCGTGTATTGTCTTTTGGGATAATTTGTAAACAAAACTTGGATTAGTTTCATGACTTGTTCGATCAACGTAACTCCATAAAAATATCTTTGACGCAATTTTGAATTTTCTCCTTTATGGTGGATATTTTTAACTAGACCATCGTATCGTTTTAAGTACAAATGTGTTTTTATCGTTTGAATTAGTTGTACGAACGTTATTATTATTATTATTTTAACTTCGCGAAAATACATAATCATTCTGGAAAATGTCAAGTGGGCGTTAAACATTTCTCGAGCACAGTTTCGTGTGCAAGAAATTCGTTGCGCCAACTTATGTGCCCTAGTAAATTCTCGTGCACAGAGGCAAACTCCACTTTTTGTTTTTTGCAACAATTCTCGCGTGAAATTATTCTTGCGCTTTCATTTGTGCGCTGGAATATTTTCACTCCTACCTGGAAGGCGTTATGATTTTCTTGCGCACAGCCTCAGGTTGCAGAAACACGCAGTTTATTTTTATGAAATTTGCAGCTAATTATTTATATTTTAACGTTTTAAGCATTGTTTTTTAACTTTTAGAATATCTTTGACTTTAAACTTTGGTCTGGTTAGTTAATTTCATACATAGCACATAATTTCTTCACTAAACTAACAACGAATATGATTACGAAATTTAAATATGCGCACTTACTTTATGTAAAGTTTTATGGTCAAAAATAGGCTTGGGTATCAAAAGGTACAAAACCTATCGTCAATTCCCCGACAGGCATCTGTCAACGTAGTCGGGTTCATGAATGAATTTTATCAAGGCCTATCCGATATACGCTGGAGTGGCGCATACCAAGAATGGACCAATGAGATAAGCAATTTGGTTTGGGATAGGTGGACTACAGCGAAAGCGCCGAGTGAACGACATCCGAAGCATATACACCCCCCGGACTAATAGGTATCCTTATTCCCAACTTCCAAGATGAAACATGCCAAGGAAGACAGAATTACGTGTGGTTCTGTCCGTCAAACAATTATATTGAATATTTCAGGTCGTCCCAATATAATAAGGAAATAAAATTAGCGTCGTTATATTTTTCCCTTAGGCTAGGTCCACCTACTACTTGCGTGATTCTTTCGATATACTCCCAAGTGGAGTCGCCACTGTGAGGGGGTCAGAAAAAGACAGGTTTAGGGTCTCTTTCGTTCTCTTCCCTCGCGGATGTGTGGCAACCAATATTAAGTAAAATGGGACTAACTATGGGGGTTAGCCTGTATTTACTAGTTTTTGGAGTCGCCATTCAGTTTTCAATGACAATGTGGAAAACTGACAAAATCCGGTTATTTGTCATACGGAAGTAGAAGCTTTTTGGGCTCAAGCTCGCGTATTTGACCACAATGGTCGTAGGTTCCCTTGTGATCCCTGGTGTGGAGATCGCTCAACATACATCTAGCGGAGTAGATATTGAGGGTTCGAGGGACATTTACTAATACTGGGAGTGCCCAGTATTAGCCAATGAAGCGGTCCTTACTAGTTCAATGTAACAATGAAGAGACATTCGTTATTCTACATTACTAATCTGGATTGCTTTAATTGCACAAATAATTAACTAACAGATGTCAAAAATATGATTTAGATTGATTTAAGGTACCTAACAAGAATCTGGATCGTCCAAAGAATATCTTTTTAGGCGTTATAAATAATCAGATTAATGTTGACAGATTTGTAATGGTTATTAAAGCGATAAACCAGATTATGGCACGTTACAATATAGTTTTGGCTATATTGCGGTTCTAAAAAAACTAACCACTTGCCTTTAATCGTTTTCCTTTTAAGCAACATACTTTCCTTGACTTGACTAAACTCTTGGGAAGGATCCAGGCTTAGTTTAAGTGCTTATACTGGCAGAGTTCCTCTTAACAAGAGTTAATGTGGCGGAACTACGGAATATACGGAACGTACGGGAGGCTTAGACTTAGGCTTCACTTGTGTATAGTATGAGATTATGATTTGGTGCCCTTACTCGGCTGGTTGGAGGTCCTATTTATAGGAAAAGAGTGTCGTGGAAGATAGAGATGTTCGCAGTTTGAGAACTGCTAAAAAGCTTCTGTGCGCGAGAAATTTCTCACGCACAACACCTGAGCGTGAAACATTTTTCTCACACAGGTGTATGCGCCAGATTTACTTTAGAATTTGTATTTGAGTTGGACTAAAACAAGGGCGTGAGATAAATCTTTCGCGTTGAAGTTCGCGCCAGTAAATTGTCGCGCCGGGACCTGTGCGCAAGACAATTCTTACACACTTTTACTTTTTCCATGCGTTTTATATAGCTTAATCCGGTTTTATTTTCGGATTAAAACTCTTTTTCACGCTTTTCATCCTTATTTTGAGTTATTCCCAAGTAAAATTCTGGTTTTTTCAATCTTTTTTAGGAGTTTAATTGGAATGCAAATAAAACTCGTTTTATTGCTTTTCTATCTCTTTTTGGAGTTTAATTAGAATACAACGAATATTCTCCTGTTTCAATCTCTTTTAGGGGTTGAGTTGGACTGCAACTCTGCCAGTAAATCAATCTTGGACGGTTTACTATTTTTAGCAAATATTTAGAATGGAAGCTACTATAAATAGCAGTTACTATAAATAGAAATATGGGTTTGGGGGAAGAGTCAGTCAGTCTTAAAACGTTCGTTGCTTGATTAGGAGTACGTTTGGCAAGTGGATGTTTTGTTTCATCACTAAACTTATCGCTTCTAGCCTTGGGGTAAAATGCAGGCGTATACACCATGCAATTTGATTTAGTGACTAAAATATTTTTGGTAAAAGAAAATTTGAATTGTAGGTAATAATAGAAACATCATTCAATGTTGCGGAAATCATTCATCGTTACATAAAGCTATTAGCGACCATAAACTACTTCATCGTAAAATATTAACGATGAAATATCATGCCATCTTTATTATTTAATTCATCGTTAACTTTTAACGTCGAAATCGTAAATTCGTTGTTAATTGTTAACGACGAAACCATCGTCGTTAATTGTTAACGACGAAACCATAATTCGTCGTTAATGATTAACGACGAAACCATAATTCGTCCTTAATTGTTAACGAAGAAACGATAATCCTTTGTTAATGGTTAACGATGGTATGATGTTTCGTCGTTAAATATTAATGACGAACATGGTCGCTAAAACCAATAACGACGAAACCGGTTACAACGAACATCAGTATGGAAAACTTTCGTCGTTAAAAGTTTTAACGACAAAATATTTCTTCTTTAAACTTCCTTTTTCTAGTAGTGATATTATCTTCGATAAATTTAGCTTCCTACTTGGAGCCTAACACTTTGAAAAGATTTGGCTTCAACCTATTTGGTAAATTAGTGAATAGCAACTAGTATGAACTCATGACCCCCGATACCTGTTGGAGTGACTTTACCAATGACGTCGATAACCCATGTTTAGAAAGGCCAAGGTGAAGACTGTGAGTATAGAAAATAAGGTGGAATGTGCCTCAGGTTAGCACACTTTTTTCATGTGGGACACCTCTTGACAAATAAGTCACAGTCCGTTTTGAGCGTGGTCTAGAAATACTGAGCCCTAACGATCTTGAGATCTAACATCATACCATTCATGTGAGTACCGCGGAATATGGAATTCACATTTTGCATAACACTTTTCTCTTCATGTTTTCCAATACATCGGAGATTAAGGCCGTCAATAGCCCTTTTGTACAGAATACCGCCCTTTATGACAAAGTTTGATGCTTGGAGTCGTAAAGCTCTTTGGTTAATTCTTGAGAAGTGAGGCGGATATTCAGAGGTTTGTAAGTATTTTAGGATGCCCGTGAACCAAGTTTCTTCCTCCTCGGGTTGTTCCTAATCAATATCATAGACATATGCTGCTTCTTGACGAGTTTTGATGACAAGTGGCATTTCATTCATGCCATTCGGGACATTGATCATTGAAGCTAGTTTTGCCAATGCCTCGGCAAATTGGTTCTCTTCCCTTGGAAGGTATATATCCCGAAGCTCTTCGACTTGCTCTAACAGCTTTTCAAGATATGATTGGTATAGAGCCAGACTTTCACTTCTAACTTTCCATTTGCCGGAAATCTGAATGATGATTAGGGAGGAATCCCCGTATACCTAAAGTTTCTGAACACCAAGAGCTATGGTAGCTTCCAGACCCATTATGCAGGCTTCGTACTAAGCGACATCATTTGTAACATTGAACTATAGTTTTGCAGAGATTGTGTGAGTGCCGTCAGGAGCTATTAGGATTACCCCGACACCGCATCCATATTGATTGGAGGCACTGCCAAAGTGTAGCGACCAACTGTCGTCGCATGTAATTAGTATTTGCTCATCTGGCAAGCCGTAGATTTCTTCCTCAGCTTCAATAGAAAAATATGCCAAGAGATCTGAGACCGCGAAACCTTTGATGGATTTTTGAGGAAGATAGTTCAAGCCAAATTCGGCTAGCATAACCAACCATCTAGATAATTAACCGTTGAGAGCCAGTTTCTCGAACAAGAACTTGAGAGGATCTACTTTGCATATCACATGCACTGTATGGGAGAGCATGAAATGTCTGAGTTTTTTTGTGGCCCAAACCAAGGCAATGTTGAACCTTTTGAGCTGAGTGTACTTGGTCTCGTATTCGAGTATCTTATTTCTCAAGTAGTATACTGTATTTTCTTTGCCACCGATTTCTTGGCAAGCATCGCTCCAACTGTTGAACCGGTTGTAAGATAGAGCCTGAGTAGAATGCCAAGAATTGCTAGCTTTGAAAGGTAGCCCTTGATGGTGTCAAATGCCTGTTGACAGTCTTCGTTCCATACCTTAGGCTCATTTTGCAAAACTTGCAAAATACTGGCTCACAGACCATGGTGAGCTTGGAAATGAATCGACTGTTGTATTGTAATTTGCCAAGGAACCCCCAAATATCCTTTTCATTCGTGGGTGTTGTCATAGCCAAGATAGCTTTTATTTTGGCAAGATCAGCCTCAATGCCTCGAGAGCAGATAACATACCCGAGTAACTTGCTTGACGTTACCCCGAACGCACGTTTCTACGGATTGAGCCGCATATTAAATTGCTTGAGTATGTCAAAGAATTTTTGAACTAATATTTTATGTCCCTAGCGATCTTTAGATTTGACGATCACATCATCGACATATACTTCAATTTCCTTGTGGATCATGTCACTCATGATGGATGTGGCTCTTCTCTGATAAGTATCCCCCGCGTTCTTTAGTCCGAACGGTATAACTGTGTAGGAATGTGTACCCCATTAAGTGATGAAGGTTGTTTTCTCCATATCTTACTCTTCCATGGGAATCTGATTGTAGCCTGCATACCCGTCCATAAATGAGAGTAAGGTGTGGTTTGTTGTATTGTCGACTATGACGTCGATGTGTGGAAGTGGAAACCCATCTTTAGGATTGGCCCTGTTAAGATCTCTGTAGTCAAGCACATTTGTACCTTGCCATATTTATTAGGAACTAGAACAAAATTGGCAATCTAGTTTGGGTATTTGGCCTCTCTGATAAAGCCGGCCTCTAGTTGCTTCGAGACCTCTTCTTTGATTTTGAGTGAAACATATGGTTTCATTCGACAGAGTTTCTTCTTGATAGGCTTAGAACCTACAATGAGGGGAATTATATGTTTCCCGATGCTTGGATCAACCCCTTGCATATCATGATAGGACCATGCAAAAACATCTATGTATTATGCGAGGTGCTTGATCAGATCATCATGCTCTGCTTGAGATAAAGTCAAACCAATCTGAACTAGTTTTGGATCAGTGTTGTTAGAAATTTTAACTCTTTTAGTCTCCTTGATTATAAGCGTTATTTTTTCCTGGATTTTCAATTGCCTCTAAGATTTCAAGGTCGGTTTCTTGAGAAGCTAAGTAAGGTGAATTTTTGCGAAGATTGTGAAATGTTGACTTGCAGACCATGATGAGCTTGGAAGTGAAACGACTGATGTATTGTAATTTTCCAAGGAACCCCCAAATCTCATTTTCATTCGTGGGTGGTGTCATAGACAAGATAGCTTTGACTTTGTCAAGATTGGCTTCAATAGCACGAGAGCTAATAACGTGCCCGAGTAACTTCCCTGACTTTACCCTGAATGCACATTTTGCGGATGGGGCCGCATATTGAATTGTCTGAGTCTGTCGAAGAATTTTTTAAGCACTGTTGTATGTCCCTGACGATCTTTGGAGTTAATGATCATGTCATCAACATACACCTCGATTTCCTTGTGGATCATGTTACTCATGATGGATGTGGTTGTTCTCTGATAAGTAGTCCCCGCGTTCTTTATTCCGAACGGCATAAATGTTTAGCAATACGTACCCCACTAAATGATGATAGTTGTTTTCTCCATGTCTTTCTCTTCCATTTGAATTTGATTGTAGCATGCATACCCGTCCATAAATGAGAGTAAGGCATGCTTTGTTGTATTATTGACTATGATGTCGATGTGTGGAAGTGGAAAACCATCTTTAGGATTGGGCCTGTTAATATCTCGGTAGTCAACGCACATCCGTAATTTTTCATCTTTCTTTGGAACTAGGACAACATTGGTAATCCAGTCTGGGTATTTGGCCTTTTTTATAAACACGACCTCTAACTCTTGGAGACCTCTTCTATGATTTTGAGAGAAACAACCATTTTCATGCGACAAAGTTTCTGCTTCATGGGCTTAGACCCTGAAAGGAGGGGACTTGTATGTTTTCCGATGCTCTGATCAACCCCTAGCATATCATGACAGGACCATGCGAAGACATCTATGTATTCTGTAATTAGGTGGACCAAATCATCACACTCTTCATGAGATAGACTCAAACCAATCTGGACTAGTTTTGGATCACTGTCATTATAAAGGTTAACTTTTTCAGTCTCCTCAATTATAGGCGTTCTGCTTTCATGATTTTTTATTGCTTTTAAGATTTCATGGTCAGATTCTTGAGAAGCAAAGTCAGGTGAATTATAATTGCGTTTTGGAATTGGAGAGTGGGATGAAATGGAATTATTAATGAATTCAGCAATCATTACATCGACAGCTTTAGATTGACATTCGGCCTCTGTGGGCTTAGATTGATTTATGCAAGACTCTAACTCTAGACTGTTAGACTCACCAATAGACTCAGAATCGAATTCATCCTCGGACTCGGACTCGCTCATCATAGGTTCTTTTCCCACAGTAATCTTGAACACTTTTCCATTTGGTGTGGTGATTTTGAGAGACTTCCTCCATGCATTGACCACCTCCGTTCCAGGAAAAATGAGCTTAGAGGGATCAAAGTCTTCAATTTTATTAACCATTTGAACCATGGTGTCATCAGAGGTAGTTGGTATTTCTTCTTGGCTAAAGAGGATATCAAGTGCTCGAGAATCAAGACATTATGGGATTGCCTCTTTCTGCATAGGGGAAACTTCTTCGAGGAAGTGATAGTCTTGAAAGATCTAGAATCCTGGATAGGTAACTCCTTTGGAAGCATCATAGAAAGGTTAAAGTCGAAGTACAAGTCATCTTTTTCTTCTTTCACAAATTGGTCATTGAGAGTAAGTTGGTAGGGGTGTATTTTGAATTGATCACCACTTGCTCGGCGAGCCATTAGCTTGGCTGCATGCTGCTTTTTTTCTTGCTTAGTTGGCTTATACCCCAAACTGAAAAAACTTGTATGTCCAGTGGTCTTGAAAGGTGATCCCGTTTCCCGTAGAAGAGTGGTGCCCAAGAAGTAGCTACATTTTAACATGTTGTGATTTGCCAATGGGTTCATAATAGGTTCTGCCTCAATGGCCCCTACTTCGACACTGAAACCCCAGAGGTCTTCATTATTGTCAGCCTGCTCGATGTGTATTAGAGCTTTGTCATCTATCTTGGTTCTTGGATGTATGCATTTAGGGTAATTATAATCCCCTTGACTACCATTCTGACCTTCTGATGAAGTGAAGAGGGCACCTCTTTAAGATCATGAATTCAAGGCTGCCTGAGAAGGAGATTGAAGCTAGCCTTGAAGTTGAGTACTTGAAAGCTTACTTTGTGCTCAATAGGGCCGGTTCGCAATAGCAAAGTGAGTGTCCCCATGGCCTCACGGCGAGTATTATCATATGCGCGGACACCTTGAGATAAACTAGAAAAGACCCATTGAGTGAACCCAAATTTTCAGCAGTGCGGAGTGGGCACACAGTGATGGCAGATCCAAAGTCATGGGAATGATCTTGTCTTTGTATTCAACTATCAGATATAGTGCTTTGTGGTGACCCACCCCTTCACGTGGGAGGTCTTTATCGGTGAATGTGATCCCTTCTTCATGCATTATAAGGAGGCCTACTAGATCACTGGCAGTGGTTTCTGGAGTGATGTTCAATTCGGCAAGAGCATTAATCAAGGCATTGTGATGCTCAACAGAGGAAGTTACGAGTTTCCAAATATTAACTTCTGCTTTAGTCCTCTTCAACTACTTGACAAGTGGATTTTCCTTAACGAGGGATGGTACATCAGTTGCCGGGAAATCCCTATTGGTTGGTTCTTGAATTGTGCCTGACCGGGTCATAACCTGAACACTGTTTTCAGATTTAGTGCCAAGATACCAATCGGCGTTCACAATTTCCTGACATTCATCATCTTCTGGGACATCCCCAATAGAAGATTGTAGTAAATATCTTCATCATCACTTCCCCATATCCCATAGATGTCATTCTGAGGGAGCCCATTAGGAATCCAGGTGTCGGATCTTCGCTTGCCACAATAAAATTCATAGGATCAAAAGGATCCCCTAAGTCTTCGACATAGCTCATAGGATTTAAGGGAACCTGCAAATTTTTAACACGACCCCTAGGATCAAAGAGAGCTTCCTGGTTTTCTTCGAGAGCTTTAAGACGAGCCTCAGCCTCTTCATCTTTGTCATAGAGCTCGGAAATAGGTGATATCATTGAAATCATCTTGAATTGGATTGTTGAAATGGCGAGTACGGAGAGCCTAGGGAACACATGCAATGACTTTAGAACTTGAACTTACGCGACACATGACATGATGATATGTATGCAAATGCAATGAGACCTAGACTGTAACATCCCCTATTTACTAACTAGAAATTAATAAGAAATAATATATACTTTCTAAAATTGCGGAAGCTTACACCTAAATCAGAGGTATCACCGCCACACTGAAGGAAATAATGCCCTTGGTCCAAGTATGCATTCTATGTTAAGTCTAATAAATGCGGTTCAGTATTAATTAACAAGTTAATAATTCAGTGAGATCAAGTGAGCTGAATGCCTAGCTAGAGGCCGCTTCAGTTCAAGTGGAATTAATGATATTAATCCACAGCTTACTCTTGACTGAACCCGTAGGGTCACACAAATAGTACGTAAACGGATCAAGTATTTAATGGCATTAAATACTCCATCTATGAATATTCGGAACCGACGGATCTTGGTTTCAGTGGGAGCTAAGATCGTCACAGGCAAGAAATGAATACTCCGGAAACGATGATATTGCCGGAAACGGAAATATGGATCGTATCGGAAATATGAATATTATCCAAGTCGTAGATGTTGCCGGAAACGGAAACATGGTACGTATCGGAAAATATTATTGGAAATGGAAATATTACCAGAATCGGAAATATTGCCGGAAACGGAAATATTGTCAGAATCGGAAATATTACCGGAATCGGAAAATAATTCCGGAAACGGAAATATTAAATATTTGTTCGAAACGGAAATTAATTCCGGAATCGGAAATATTAAATATTGTTCGTACCGGAAATGGAAATTTAATCGGAAGCGTATCATACGAATTAGCATCGGACGAGGCCTGCCGGACGAAGGCCCAGCACGAAGCCGGGCCATCGCCCAGCAAGCACGCACGCCACAAGCCCAGCGCGCGCCAAGGGCCACGGATGCGTGGGCCGTGCTGCGTGGGCTGCTGCTCGCACGCGCATGGGCAGCCCTTGTGGCTGCCGTGTGTGTGTGAGTTTGTGCTCATGCGTGATTCCTGAATCTGCAAGAGTCAGTGTATGATTAAATTACTATTCCTAATTGGATAAATTAATTAAATAGAATTCATGTAGGATTCTAATTTCAATTAATTCGTATCCTACTAGGATTACGATTCCTTTTCCATAACTCTATAAATAAAGGCCTAGGGGTCATAATTTATACACAAGTTTCAAAGTATTCAAAAGTGAGTTTTTGAGAGAAAACTAAAACACATCTTGCTCACAAAAGTGCCGAAATTTTCTAGTACCTTAAGGGCGATTCTAGTTGGTCAATCTTAAGGCGGATCCGGACGTGCTGTGGACTATCTACGGAGGGACGACACTTGGAGTCCTAAAAGACTTGTTCTTGTTCGGTTCGGGCGCAGCTAGGGAGGGCACGCAACAAAGAGTATGCATCTAAATTATGCTATATGATTATGTGTAAATAATATGTTGTCCTGGGTTAATGGTTGTTTCCGCATGATCTATGTAATGTCATATGTATCATAACCTAACAGTGGTATCACGAGCCCCTTATTATTTTCATAATCTAAATTGCATAAACATGGTTAAATATTACAAATTTGCAAGAATTAAAAGGGGTGATTAATTTTCGTAATTGTTAATTAATTGCAAATTGCGTTTATTTAATTATACGTACGCAGTTTTTCGGCAGTTTCTTCGTTACTCATCCGAATTGAGTGATTTTTGTGTCAATTCCGCATGTAAAAGGCATTCTAAAATTTTGACAAAAATAGTATTTTTCTGCCGAACCCAGAATTCTCAAATTCGAAGCCTAACTATGACTTTTCGAAGGTTTTAGTTTTTCGAATGAAAAATTTCGTAAGTTTAAGATGTTAAATTAAATATTTGCGATTCTTGTTGATAGATCTTGAATTTTTGATTGACCTACTGCATATGTTTAACAAGTTTGAATGCCTAGTCTTGTTAATTATGCAATCTAATTTGTAATTATGATTAATTTGTTGAAAATTAGAATAATTTAGAATTAATTTGATTTTCATAATTAATTGTAATTTAATTAGAAACCTATGATTAAAAACCACCATAAAAATTGTAAATTTACGATAAATTTTAAATTTTTATGACCTAGACTTGAATCCATATCAATCGGAAATCAATTGGATAATAAATTTTCGATTTTTCGCCCTAAAATTATGAAATTAATAATATTTATTAATTTGTCATTAATTTTAAATATAAATTTTAAATTTTTATGCGATTCGTTCAAATAACTTGCACGCACGAAGCAATGGACGCTTCGTGTTACCCTTAAGGGGTGTTGTATAATGCGGGCATGCGACGACGAGCAAGGGAGCTCGTCGCCCGTGCGGCACGAATGCAATGAGCAAGGGCGTAGTGCACGAGCACAAGGCAGCAGCCCTGCCTTGTGTCGTGTGCCACGAGCAATGAACGAATGGGCATGGGCGAGGGGCGAGCCAAGGCAGTCGCGTGTGGGCAGCAAGCGAGCTGCGCCACAACGCGCGCTGCCTCGCACAAGTGCGCGCAGCCTCGCGCGCAGCGAGCGCAAGCTCGCGTGCCACGAGCGCTGCGCCCAGCACAACTCGCGCGCACAGCGCGCGATGTCGCTCGCCCAGCGAGCGATGTCGCGCCCCAGCGAGCGATGGCTCGCGCGCACAGCGCGCGATGTCGCTCGCCCAGCGAGCGATGTCGCGCCCCAGCGAGCGATGGCTCGCGCGCACAGCGAGCGAGCCAGCGCGCCCAGCGAGCGATCTCGCGCGCGCGCACTGCGAGCGATAGCTCGCGTGCGATGGGGCGCTGTGCGGAGGCTTGCGATAGGACAGCAGCAGCTATGCGACGAGCGCATGGGCTGCGCGCACATGGCCAGCAATGGCTGTGTGCGTACGGCCCATGGGCGTGCAACGCGTAGGGTGTTTGCGTTACGATTAGATCGTTTTGAATGTTTAATTTGAAAATTTCAGTTCACGTAATTTTAATTAATTTTAAAATTAATAATTTAAATTAATTTCTTGGATTTTAATTTTGAATATTATAATTATAATAAATGTTATTTATTCTAATTATTTTACTAAAATTAAAATCATGAATTAATTTAAATGCGACTGAAATTAAATTAAATTTATGGATTCAATTATAAATTTATATGAGCTTTAAATTTTAATTAAATTTGTATGTTTCCGGTCAGACTAGAAATACAATTTTATGTTTAAAATTAGTAAAGCATATGAATTTATTGGTTTGAGTGGGAGCGCTTTTTAGTCATAAACTCTTGATTAGGTCTACAAATCCTTAAGGTTAAAACAACTCGATTAGAATTAATAAGGACTGAATAATTGGTAGATTATTGGTGCCCTTGATTAATTGCTGCAAATGTTTACGTGATGCATAATGTGTTTTACTAACCAGCTATGTGGGCCATTCATGATAATGAATGGGTGAATGGTATATATTGTATATGTACTGTTTTGCAGGTTATGAAGTGACTAGTATGGCCCAAATAGGATAGAAAATATGGTCTGCGTACCATTAATTTGAATGTAATTGGTCTAAAGTACCAAAGTTATTTTTCAATTCAAATATGGTATGCGAACCATCAAATAGTTGTAATTAGTTATAGCTTATCCTATTTGAAGAAAATGGTGCCTCCCACGGAGATTTTCAAGACGGACTTTGAAGTCAAAGCTTCAAGATGAAGTCGGGCCATACTAGATCACAAATATCTTATGCATGTTTTAAGTTATTTATTGTTTTAAATATGTCTTAAAATGCATGAGATCAAAAGCTTGATTATGTTGCATGATTAAGGATTTTAGTTCACTTAAAATCTAACCAACATAGTAAGAGCCTTAAGTTCCAAACTTAAAAATTGAGTTAAAAGGTGCCATGCCAAAATATACACTTGCTTGGATATCCTTTACATCAATCTAGTAATAGTTTTCGCTCAGCGAGGTGTTACTTATTGGTCCTAAAGGGGCAAGGTACACAAATAATTGTGAGTACATGTTAGTTTTGGTGAAACTCAACGATATAAGTAAGGAGTCCTTTTATGTCGTGGCAAATTCGATAGGTTTACCTAATAAGTTCTTAGACGTACCTATCAACCAAGAATAGTTTCTAGACTATTAGCAAAAGGCTTTTGCTTACCTAAGATGTTCTAGGATTAAGTCGACAAACTGTGCTTAGTTCTTCAATGATTTTAGGATCTTGGAATCATTTTATTCACACCTGCCGGAACAATAAATTCGAATAAAATGCTAATAACTTGTTTGAATTGCATGGTTGCTTTAATTTCAAGTTATTATTCATGATAAATGTTTAGACTTTGCATGCTTCAATGTATGTTTTAATTATTGTTTATAATTAAATATCTTGCACTGCAATAAATCCTTTTAGAAAGGTAACAGTAAATTTCCTCGATTGGTAGTGAATCCAAGAACGATTCACGGAAAAGAGAGAAAGTGAGCAATTTAAAATGTACGTTTCTTATAGCGACTTTTATGGTTGTTTTCGAATATCAAAATCGAATGGCAAACCAATTGGTGCTTGTGAATTCAAAATACACTGTAGTTTTGAGATCATAAAGCATTGAGTTTAATACGCTCAGCTTTACCAATGGTTAACAACCTAATATCTTTGTCCATTTAATTCTCGAATGAGTCTAGTCCCTAGACATTCAAATAGATCGATGCTTAGAGAACTTTAGAAGCTTCCGGTAAGATCATCTAGTTGAAACAGAATATTCAACATAAATGGTAAAGAACCTTGTTGGTGACATTGGACATGTCTAACAAAGTATAAAAGTCAACACTAAAGAATTCAATTCTTAAGACTATAAGAAAGGGTACAAGAAATAGGAAAACGAGGAACAAATGAAAGGAATTTACGATTCCGTTTCTACCTATAAATTTATGTTTAAAGAGAAGTGACCTAGCAATCAAACTTCCTTGGTATCATATACCGCTTGAGGTTCTTACTTCGGTAATAACTCAAATAATGGAAGCTAGGATACACTAATGACCTACAAGTGGGAAATGAAGCATGGCAATGCTACATTAGTTGTAGGGTCATCTAGTTTGTTTTAAGTCCTTTCAAAGGCTGGAACTTAATGACTATTTTGTTCCATAATCAGCATACCTAAATTTCTGCTTCAAACACAGAAAGACTCACATTCAGAAGAACAAAAACAATGCTTGTTTGTTTGTTTATTTGAATGAAATGGTCAATTACTGGTTGAGTCAATATGCTTGATTAAAACAAACAACTCTTTAAAGAACTTTACTAGGTTCAAATCAAACCCTTGATTTGAGTTCCATTAAATCTTTGGCATTGTTGCTTAGACCATATCAACAAGTTAACATTCATAAGCTCTATTTTGATGGACTTTTGAAAGTTGGTTGATTTCTAGATCAACCTAAGACAAGCTAGTCTTACTTGTTGAAAGTAACAAAGAATATGAACTATTGTTAGAACGCCTAGACGATAGAGTTCAAAGCTAAAGAAAGGTTTTATGACTTTATTATTTCACATGGATTTGAGTGAATATAGGTTTATTTACTCAAATGTGATATAAGTTGAATCTGTTTGGCTAGTTCAAAGATTCAGAAGTATAAAATCCACTTGGCAAGAAATCATAAAGATCTAGGTTAGATCATGTTGATGATTACTTGAGACCAAATATGATCATCAATGGTTGTGTGGTGTAATTTCACAATCTAGGTCCATAAGATATGGCATATCTTAGTTGGAATAATCGAAGTCAATTAGTACTTGATTCGATTAATGATGAATCATAAAAACTTTTCCTATAATTTCTAAAACAAAATGCTCAACTACCACCAAACTAAACCAAAATTCGTCAAAGCTATTGAAAAGTAAATTCAGAATAACTTTTCATAAAATATATATCTAGAGAGTTGCTAAACTCAGTGGGAGCTTAGTGTTTGTTATTCAACAAACTAAGGCCCAAGTATAGATATATGTTTCATTGTGATTTATTCAAATGAGACACAAGGGTATTGTTTCTACCACGAATTCTTGAGAACATAATGTTTGTTTGCTCGAAATAATGTCCTTTTGGAGATTCGTTTCCAAAATGACAAGTGGGAGAAAATAGACCTCGAAAGTCTTCGAGACGAACAACAAACATAAACGGACATTCCGGAGGCTTTTCGAAGTGCTTCAGAAAATCCGAACTTATTCTTTAAGGACTTTAGAAGTGGCTTTAAAGAATAGACATCTCTTAGAAGACTTTACAAGTGCTTCAAGGAGAACAGAATATTCAAAGGACTTTCAAGTGGCTATTTGATATTCTATTGTTTGATGTTCTATACCCTAGTAGGCATAGAGTTCAAGTCACTGGAACTATGAGATTCTTCTATTAGATAGTGAAGAAACATGGAGTTCAGGTCATTGAAGCTATGCGATTCTTCCATTAGATAGTGAAGAAACCTACAACTTGCAGTCAAACTATTATCATGTAGATTAATGAGTTTGTGACTTGTAAGAAAGCTATGACGAAACCCAGATTCCCTAAAAAGGTTAGAGGCCATACATAGACTCAAATGTTTTAAATGGTTAGAGGCCATAAAACATACTCAATGTTTTGATGACAAAATTGAAATTTTGTTGATTTGCAAGAATAGTTTCACACCTATTGGTTGCAAGTTTGTTTTAAGGATAAAAACCATCAAACATGAATTGTGTTCACACACAAAGCTAGATTAGTTGCTAAAAGTTACAAGCAAATTCACGATGTGGATTGTGTTGAAACCTCATGCAAAATCGTAATGCTTCAAGTCTATAATTCAAGCAATGATTGCATATTGGTAAATATGGCAATTGGATGACAAAAGTATTCCTCAATCAAATGTTGGAATAAACTATGGCATGTCATAGGATTTGTGGATCCAAATAAATGCTTGAAAAGGAAAGCTAGCTTATAAAATCTAAGTACAGATTTAAGCAAGCAATTGGGAATTGGAACTGTATTTTAAGTGAAGCTAATAAGCATTTTAGTTTCATAAAATATACATGATTCTTATAGATGTATAAGAAGTTTAGTGGGAGTACATAAAAACTTATTTGGTCCTATGTGTATCACACACATATCTCTCTATTGTGAAATAACATTCAAATGCTAATGACTTAGATTTGAAATTATTCATCAATGATGGACCATGGCGAAACTTAGTACATATTGGGTATTAAGATCTATTTACAAAGATCTTATAATATTGTTTTAGATTAAGTAATGGCATTTACTAAATCAAACACGAAAGTCTCCATTGGAGATATTCGACCCATGTGAATAAATCTAAGTAAAGAATGTTTGAACTATGTATAAGCATTTACTAAGTTAAACATCAAAGAGTCTAAATGAGATTCTTAACCTATATTATATGTCAAAGAATTTAGCTGGATTCAGTATCTACTAAAATTGAATGAGCTAAAGTTACATGAATAGAATTCAATTGGGAATTATTCTGCAAAAGAATTTATCATGTATGATATAATATGAGGATCGCCAAAAACGTATCGTATGACTTTAGGCATGACGAACATATACCAATCTCTATTGATCTAAGTGAAGATCAACTAGATTGAGATCAAGAATACTTATGGTACTTGAAAAGGTACATAGGAATAGTTCTTGATTCAAGGAAATAAAGATACGCTAAATATTGATGCTACACGCATAAACACTGGCAAAGGATCAAGCAAGACCCTTTGGAGTTAACCATTGATAAGGACGAGCTATAGAGCATCGTGTTTTGAAATGGCAACATGGATTGGAGACCATGAGTTGTTGCGTGGGAAATTAAAATATTAATTTCTATGTTCTAAGATATAGTTGGAGAGTCTTCCACATATCTATGAACTGCTTGGATAGGTAAATCCAAACAAAGCATCACTAGCAACCTATACAGTTGAAGTAAAAGTAATTATTGCCTAAGAAGCAATAAAACAGGGTTGTTTAAAGTTCTTCACTGAACTTGGGTAGATCACCTATCTGCTGGCTTGATGGTTCTTCATTGAAAAATGCGTGGAACCACTCTTGAAGCAAGAAAAACGTCTGCTAACTTGATGGTTCTTCATTGAAAAAATGAGTAAAACCACCATCGAAGTAAGAAAGACTAGATCACATAATAAACAAACTCGAAAAGATCTTATCATCATATCTCGAAGAACATTCGATGAAAAGGATATTAAGATTGGCAAAGCATGATAACTAAACCTATGCAACAAGTGAGAAGCAACACTCACATTGTAGCACTGGAAATCAAGCATAGCTTTGAATTCCATGAATTGTTTTAGAAGATGGGTTTGAGGCCCATGGTTATAAAACATTGGGGTTGAACATTTATCATATATGAAATGTATTTTCATATTCCATTTAATCTTGGTTTAGTATTAAATGATGAGTCCCTTCAAATTTGACGATATATTCAAGATAGACTGTCAGGACCAGTCCTGTGACTAAGAAATGTCTATCAAGTGAACTTGAATGTCAAAGGTTGAAAATGGTCCCTAATCGGAGTTTTCTATAAAATTGGACGCATAGAAAACGTTAGACGATTAGAATGCAAGATGACTAGTAGTTCTGTTTCTTGAACTATGTGGACATGGCAATGTCATAATCATTTGCATAGATACTTACTTTGGGAAGACTAGTATCGGACAAGACCTATGAAACTTTACTGTAAGAGATGAAAGTCTGTCATAAGTAAATTTCATTAAATTATTAGACACTAAATCCTCAATACCTGAGTGATTTGAGATTACTTGTTTGAGAACTGGTTGCTTTGACGTTGACCAACCGTCGCACCGTAAAAGGAGGCTATAAAGGCAACGCTCAGGTAATCACCTATCAAACGAAGTCTAATCTCAAGATCGCAAGATTGGGATTGTCCTCCCATAAATCGGGATGAGATGCTTAAAAGTTGTACAAGGCCACTCGGAGAGCTAGAAACTGTGAAATGCATGGCCGTGCTCGGATGAATCATAGGCTATGATTATCTGTTTATTTGATCAGTTGAACTCTGAAACCGAGGAACACCTCTGGACATAATAAGGATGACAACTCTTACCTTATGTTCAAGAGCAAGCATCGAGCGACAAAGGAATTAGGAAATGCACACTTGTCCCTAAGGACAAGTGGGAGACTGAAGGAAATAATGCCCTTGGTCCAAGTATGCATTCTATGTTAAGTCTAATAAATGCGGTTCAGTATTAATTAACAAGTTAATAATTCAGTGAGATCAAGTGAGCTGAATGCCTAGCTAGAGGCCGCTTCAGTTCAAGTGGAATTAATGATATTAATCCACAGCTTACTCTTGACTGAACCCGTAGGGTCACACAAATAGTACGTAAACGGATCAAGTATTTAATGGCATTAAATACTCCATCTATGAATATTCGGAACCGAAGGATCTTGGTTTCAGTGGGAGCTAAGATCGTCACAGGCAAGAAATGAATACTCCGGAAACGATGATATTGCCGGAAACGGAAATATGGATCGTATCGGAAATATGAATATTATCCAAGTCGTAGATGTTGCCGGAAACGGAAACATGGTACGTATCGGAAAATATTATTGGAAATGGAAATATTACCAGAATCGGAAATATTGCCGGAAACGGAAATATTGTCAGAATCGGAAATATTACCGGAATCGGAAAATAATTCCGGAAACGGAAATATTAAATATTTGTTCGAAACGGAAATTAATTCCGGAATCGGAAATATTAAATATTGTTCGTACCGGAAATGGAAATTTAATCGGAAGCGTATCATACGAATTAGCATCGGACGAGGCCTGCCGGACGAAGGCCCAGCACGAAGCCGGGCCATCGCCCAGCAAGCACGCACGCCACAAGCCCAGCGCGCGCCAAGGGCCACGGATGCGTGGGCCGTGCTGCGTGGGCTGCTGCTCGCACGCGCATGGGCAGCCCTTGTGGCTGCCGTGTGTGTGTGAGTTTGTGCTCATGCGTGATTCCTGAATCTGCAAGAGTCAGTGTATGATTAAATTACTATTCCTAATTGGATAAATTAATTAAATAGAATTCATGTAGGATTCTAATTTCAATTAATTCGTATCCTACTAGGATTACGATTCCTTTTCCATAACTCTATAAATAAAGGCCTAGGGGTCATAATTTATACACAAGTTTCAAAGTATTCAAAAGTGAGTTTTTGAGAGAAAACTAAAACACATCTTGCTCACAAAAGTGCCGAAATTTTCTAGTACCTTAAGGGCGATTCTAGTTGGTCAATCTTAAGGCGGATCCGGACGTGCTGTGGACTATCTACGGAGGGACGACACTTGGAGTCCTAAAAGACTTGTTCTTGTTCGGTTCGGGCGCAGCTAGGGAGGGCACGCAACAAAGAGTATGCATCTAAATTATGCTATATGATTATGTGTAAATAATATGTTGTCCTGGGTTAATGGTTGTTTCCGCATGATCTATGTAATGTCATATGTATCATAACCTAACACACACTTGACTACATCGTCAAGTGCTAAGGCTTACAAAACTCAAACTATTACAATTCGATTACTAGGTGATCTAAATACAAGTATTAAACTGTCATTTAGAGCTCCTTATACAAATGAAAGTATTAAAATATACAACTATACAAATGATGTTGATGGTAGAATTGAACCTTAGACCAAAGGAAACAAGCATTTAGAGCTTACAAAGGGAAGGTTTGAAAATTTTGCTCCTTATAAATAGTGAATGTCAAGGAATCCTCGCCCATATTACTATTGATAAGTTTATTACTCAAAACTCGTGCATTTTAAAGGTTTGGGATTGTTTAACTCTTCCTATCCCAAAACTAATATATTTTGCTCATCAACTTAATTGACTTATTATTTATTGGTTATTTTAGTCTTTCTGTCCCAACACTAATGCAGCCTCTCTATCTCTCTCTCTCTAAGGAATTATCTTCAACACTAAGGAATTATCTTCCTTGATCATTCTGTCCCTCCTCTTCATGGCTATGGCTTTTACTCTTATGCCTCCTTCCTTCCTCGTCCATTTCTTTGATGCACGAGAGCGTGATCCAAAGATTTGATGGGATCTATTCATTTTTAGTTTTTCCTTTTTTTATTTTTCTGAAATTCAAGCAAGATTTCTTACTTCTTGACCGACTTCTAGCCATGGCTCGCATCGTAAGATGCTATGACAATATTATTTGCAATATTAACGTTTGATTCTTCTTATGCAACCTAATTTGTCCATTAATGCAAAAACTAAAGCATGATTTTGTTGTTTGATTAATCTGCATGTCTTCAATTTTGAGTTAATTTTGACATTTCAAAGATATTTTCTTTATTTGATTAGATTTGTCCGTTCTTGTGTTTGCTTGAATAGTTGTATACATACTCAGAACTATGATGCTTTGATAGAATATTATGATTTTTATGCCTGACCATGTTTTTTTAGAATTTGATATGAAATAACAACGCGCCCTTCTTCTCTTCCTTGGCGCAATTTGGAATATACACCCGGGTGCACAGTGTTCATTGTGCACCCTGTTTAACATTTACTGAAAATCTAGTGAACATTAAGAACGATTTCAATGTACAAGTACTAGTAAAATATTTAAACTATATGTTCTATGGATTTGAACTATATGTTCTTTGGATATAAACAATATGTTCTTTGTATTTGAACTATATGTTCATTTAAAAACAGGATGCACAGTTAGCATTGTGCACCCGGGTGCATAAACCATATTTTGTTTCCTTGGTTGGGCATCTTCGTCGTCGTGGGCGTGTAGTCTGGATTTTCGGCCACACCTCAAGGTTCGTAGTTGTTGTCGTCCTAGTCTCCAGTCGCCACTGCTTGTGCCCTCGTCTATGGTGTTTTCCTCTGCCGCCCGAATTTATGTGGTAGTTGTCGCCACCGATTTCGCCGCCACCGCTTTTGAGTAGCTTCTTCATGAAGCTTTTGCCGCCAACGCTTTTGAGTAGCTTCTGCAAGAAGCTTTTGCTTTGGCTTCCATGACAGCCGGAAGTTTTTTTCCTTTTTTTATTTTTCTTTTTCTTGTTTTTTTTTTTTTTATTTATCCTTGTACTTTATTTATCTTTTGGTCCATCCCTGAGATAGGGGATCATAGATCAAAGTGTATTTTTCCTTTATAATTTTTTTTTTTAAAACGACGGATTTGAGGCCTTTGAAATAAATATACCGTTATGTGTTATTTCACTATGGCCGCATACGAATTTGTAGGATGTCTTAAAGTTTTCTTACTTTAGAATGAAAACTAGGTATCGCACGGATTTGTCAATTTTTGTACATATTTGTCTTATTATATCATCATCTATATATAAGGTGTTTTTATAAATAATTCTTATAATTAAAAGTTAAAATAGGTCCCTATTCAAACTGGAACATAAGTAAGATTTAAAATATTACACTCATAGAAAAACCGTACTTATAAAATGGTTAGTTCAATTATGGGGAAACCTCTAGTGAGATATTCATTGTGATTTAACGAAAATCTTTATACGAAATATATACTTCGTATTTACTATTATCTATTTTTCTTCTTTGATTGTACGTTCTATCTATTTCCAATTGAATATGCTTTTGTATGGTGTAGCCCGTTGTTGGTCTTGATTAAGGCGTTTTAGGCAACAAACTTTTGTTTTACTTGCAAATATTAATGTGAATAAAACACTATGATCATATGTTCATACTTTGTATTATATGAATTGATCCAAATATTAAAGGTCTAATGTAAATTAAACTCTATTATTATACATTTAATAGTTATCACATATTTAGATTCAATAAATTTATCCATATGTTATTGATGGTGTGAAAACTATATGACGTGGTACTCAGTTCACTACTCTAGCTGTTTTTTTATATTATTGTTAATATCTTTAAAGATAATAATTTATCATTGACAATAAATTAATAATTCTTCGTGTTCAACTTTTGGGAGTTGATTAAAAATTAGAACTACTGTTTTAATATAGATTGTACTTCAATTAACGATGGAAATCCTATTTAATAATAAAAATGTCAGTGGCTTATGTGAGGCCTCCAAAACTCCAACGAAGCAATTTTATGCAATCCGCCAAAAACCCTCTATACCTCTACATTTAAATATTTTAACGGTTCAAAGTTCAAAACTTCAAATGTAACTAATCCTTTAACTACCCCCAACAATCCACAAACGGTTCCCATGTAAATAGGAAAAAAAACATTATCTCTATGATACCCAACTCCAACCAAAGCATTCTTCTTCGTGTTCTAGCTTCTCGCCTAAAGTAGACAAACACCATCAATTAATTAACATGCTATACTACGATGCTCAGATAAAAACTAATGAATTTTCATTCAAAGTGATGGAATGTCATATACACGTCGATCCTCTGCACCGGCCGCTACTAAGGAGTACTACGTATGTTGCAATACAACAATAGTAATTAATTGATTGATCATCCATATATATGTAAATTGTTGATGAACTATGGGGATGAATTTTTTTTTTCCTGATTATTATTGTTACATTGTAATGGCGAGGAGTTGATATACTCCACTCTTTTATCATTCTTCTTTCTTATATGAAAAACCTATGATAGATATCTTTTGCATTGTAATTGAGTTTGGAAGCATTTGTTTTCCTTGCGTTGTGTTTTTGTTGTTTGTTTGGTTTATCTTTTGTTGTGTTTTTTGTTTATCTTTAATTAATTCTATAAATGCATTCTACTTTAGTTTAACTATTATATTGATTACATTCAACAGATTGCATATTTGCAGATTGATGGAAGGATGGGAAATTTTCATTAACGTGAGTTCATGCTAGCTACATTCTAAATTCTCTATCTATTCCTTCGTATTACTTTGGTTTTGTCATAGATATTGTTTTATTTCTCTAACTGATATTTGGATTTTCCTAGCTTGACAAGAATTAATTAACATAAAGTTCATGATTCATATAGAAGAGAGAAAGCAGAGGTGATTTTTTTTTTTTTTTGAGGGAAGAAAGTGTGAGGGGGTCGTAAAAGCATGAGGCTAATTCATGACCTCGTCCCTCGTGGGCGTGACGTCGTCAGATCAAGTGTAATTGGATTTCCTGTGAGTTTACACCCAATCGACTAGTAATATAGGAGTACTCATTCAATTTTTAACGACAATGAGAAAAACTGACAAAACCCGGTTATCGTGACATAAAGGGAGTGCAATTATGTTCGACCACGACGGCCATAGGTTCCCTTGTGATCCCTGGTGTGGGGATCGCTCAACGTACACCCGCAGGGCAGAGATTGAGAGTTCGGGGGACTGTAGCTACCGAGAGGAGTGTTCATCGATAATACTCCAGAGGCAGGTTATCCTTACTAGCTCAGCATAAATAATTGAAGGGACATGCGTTAAACTATTAAACTATTCTGAATTGATTTTAGCAATATGCAACACATAATACTAAATCGATCGTGATTATCTTATTTAGATTGATTTAAGGCACCTAGCATGATAATTAAATTGTCCAAGGTATTATCTTATTAGGCGTGATAGATCAATCAATTTAATAGTTTGACAATTTTATAAAAAGGGTGATGAAAGCGATTAAATCATACGAGGGACACATTACAACACACCCTTGAGAGGTGCGTTGTGGTTCTCAGAAAACTAACCACTTGGCATTGCTATTTCTCCTTTTATTTAACGAATCTCGGGTTTCTAAGCAATGTTCCAGTATTTAGGCTTAATTCATCAAGCTACAAGGGGCAGGATGCGTTGTGTTCGACTTTTGGGTCGATTGCGCGCGAGAGAACGCCGGATCAATTTCGCAGCGTGAGGCTTAGGCTTAAGGCTAGAGTCAATACTCAGGTTATGGAATTGTGTGTCATTTTCACGTCGGTTTTAGGCTGTATTTATAGGAAAAGGGTGTGTGGAAAGATAGATTTTAAGATACGAATCCAAAAAGAATCCGGAGATAAAACGGCCCCAGGCATTTTCAGCGCCCAGGGCTGGGCACCGAAGATTTCGGCGCCCAGATCCAGCCATTGAAAATGGGATCTGGGCCGAGTTCTTTGTCAGATTTGGACTCTTAGAATACAGAGCTTTTGAGATTTATCCGAGTCTTTTAGTGCGTATTAACTTATGACGGAATGCGTCTGGGCCCGTTACGAACTCTAGGTTCGTTAGGAGCTTAATTAATACGTAACTCTTATTTTCGAATTATACCAGGAATGCAAATTCTATCTCTTTTAGGATTTATGTTGGAGTGCAACACCTAATTCTGACAGGTTTCTATCTTTTATGACTTTGCCACTTTTAACAACTACCTTTTACGGCGGTTACTATTCTTAACAGGTTTCTATAAATAGCAGTTTTGGCTGAAATGAAAGGGTAATTGAGATCCGTTATTTTATAGGAGATGCGTTGCCAAGTGAAGATTTATGTTCTCATCATCGAACCTTCCCTTTCGGGAATGGGGACAAAATTAGGTGTCTACAGTTAGCCCCCACTTTGACTGAGTCTCGAGATGAGACGATGGTCAAAGTACTAAACGGAGTGCGTCATACAAGCCATGGTGTATGTGACCTGTTTTGCGAGGGTCTCACGAGCCCCCGAGTTATAACATTTGACTTAAGGGTCATCACTTGAAGTGTTAACACATTCCTCACGCGTCATTGGAATTTGTTAACTGATAGTATAGAAACTCCCTCACTTTGTCATTGGAAGTGTCTAAAGATGTTTTCGAAATCAAAGCTATAAAGTGTAACTAGGCCTGGCCAAGCCCAATCACGAGGTAAAATGTTTTAAAGATTCTCATTTTCAGGGTTAGCTAAACTAGAAAACCCCCTTGTTTTTATAGGACGTAAAACGAAGGAAAATCCAGCACATCGCTCTTTTTTGGAAAAACGGAAAACCAATCCTTTGATTTTTGGAAAAGGGAAACCATCCTTTGATTTTTGGAAAAGGGAAACCATCCTTTGATTTTTGGAAAAGGGAAACCATCCTTTGATTTTTGGAAAAGGGAAACCATCCTTTGATTTTTGGAAAAGGATAAACCGGGAAAAGTTATCGCTGCAGCGACTAAGGACCTGCGCGGTTAGTGACGCAGACCCCGCCCGCTGAAGGTGGGCGAGCCTGTCCGCTGAGGGTGGACGCCCCGTCCGATAGAAGTGGACGAATCTGTTTTGATGTTTTGAAAATAAGGACCTACGCGGTTTCTGACGTAGACCCCGCCGGCTGAAGATGGCGAGCCTTTTTTGTTTTTGAAGAATTTATTTTCTTTTCGTTTTCGAAAACTGATGACCTGCGCGGTTAGTGGATCAGACCCCGCCCGCTGATGGTGGGCGAGCCCTGTCCGTTAAGGGTGGACGCCCCGCCCGCTGGAGGTGAGCGAACCTGAATTAGTCTTTTCGATTTGGGACTCGCGTGGTACGTGCCGCGATCTTGCCCGATTGAGGTGGGCAAGTCCCTATTTTATTTGTTCTTGTGATTTCTTTTGAGAATTTCTTTTTATTCATTCTTGTAAGAGCGAATTCTTTCGAGGGATGCTCGGATTTAGTTGCAACCTGAATGTGGGTTGACAACGTGCTTAGACGGACCATTGTCTCATGGTCATCATCTTTCATGGTTTTGAGCTAGTCTTTACGGCTGAATTTTGCCACTACCTGGGTCCTTGATTAGGGGACTATGTATAAGTATCAACGGTGACCTTTGTCTTGAGGTCGTAATCCGATTTTATCTTTTGAGATTATCCAAACACGGGACTTCGTACAGCGTAGTCTGGGAATATTGTTTTAACTTTGCATACTCTCTTTTGAAATATATATTTTCTTTCGAGCCCCCAAGCACTCGTGCTTGACGGTCATTTCTTGTCAAAGAGGTTCCTTGGGGATACGCATTTTGTAATGTCCTTGATCGTGTTTGGGATTGTGCTCGTAAGTGCGAGCGATCTTTGTAGTGGTGTGCTACTCTTAACAAAGCCGTGAGGTGCGACTTTCAGTAAAGAAATCGGCAATTTTCGAGTCGAATGGATACGGCAGGACCCTATAGAAGTCAGGGCTTCTTTTGAGCCTGGGCTCATTTTCGGCGCCCAAGCCTGGGCGTTAGAAATAATTCACGCCCAAGTGGAGCGTTGAAAATATTGTTTGGGCTGGTCTTTTGATGACACAGTTGGCCTCTTGTTCGTTCGTTTATTTCACTTGGAAATTCTACGTACTCTCTTCTCTTTTGTTTTTTTCTTTATTTATGGAACGTAGAATTTTATTAGAGATCACAATGAGTTGAGTGATCGTGACGATTTCTCGAGAAGCCGTAGCCGATTGGTGGACTACGGTATTTGTCGCTTTGGGGCAATTATTTAAAGGAATTGTCGCTCTTAAGGCGTACAGTTATTGCAATAGTTGGGCGAGTCTATATGGCCCGAGGAACATACCTTGAGGCGTAAGACTTTGATCGCGTATATATTTTTTTTATTTTGCTACGGTCATTTCGTAGCTTGGAGCCCCCAAGTATGTATGTTGGGATGCTTCCTTTTGGCGTACGATCTTTGTAGGTTCTTTCCAGAAAGATGCCTTGGGGTCCCGCTCGTGTAGGTGCGAGCTATCCCTTCCGTGGTAGGTAATATTTTGCTACCTTTAATCCTTAATGTAGAAGTCGTGTGGCTTGCATTTTGAATTTGGGCGATAAGTAGTCTTTGCCTCATACTCTTGGTCGTGCCCCCATTAGTGCAATATGCCTTACTCTTTTTTTGTTTTTAGACTTGTACCGTGGGATGGTTGAACTTATGGTGCGATGTAGGCTTGTGTGGCCTAACAGCGTGTCTTAGAACATTCCTCCAGGTGTTGGGATATCATTATTATTTTTTGCATTGGAGTACTTCATCACGCCTCGTTCAGGTGCTCGAACAAGTGTAGCACCTTCTGCGTGGGTGTGCACGGCTTATTACTTCGTTCGATGCGAGGATTCATAGATGTTTCTTTCTTTTACTTTTTTTTTATCCTTGATTTTTCTTTCTCTTTTGCTTTGGAACGACGTAGACTATGTAACGGGCGCTTGTAGGGCGAGAGTTATGTGCAGTAGTTTGATCGGAGTTTTGGTGACTCGCGATTTTCAGTTACCCTTGTTAGTGGGGTGACTTTATATATTCTAAGTAGCGTTTAGAATTTGGGAGGGGTTGTATCCATTCTAAGGTTCGTTTTACACGATCAAACCTTAGGATTGTGCCCCTATGACGTGTGTATAGCATTAGCGTCGAGAATTTGCGATAAAATCGTCATTTCGAGCATATTTAGAGTGTTTTTCTCAAGCCCCCAATTGTAGCTACGGGATTGGCTTTGTGCTATAATGCTTGGCATACGTTTTTATGCATTCATGGTGACATGGATCATGAATAGTTTGAACCAGACTCGTTTAGTGCGAGGTACGTTCGAGTAGTGATTTGCTACTTCTCTTGTAAATGTCGTATTGTGCGACATTGCCATGGTCAAGGTAGTCACATGTTGAAGTGTGCCTTGACCAAAAGCTAGGTGCCTTTCTTTACCCATAATCATATTTAGAAATCTTTTTGACTCACTTGCAACATCGAGATAAACGCATACTTAGCTTAGACCAACGACACTTTATTATGTTCGAAGAAATCTTTGAAAATTATTTGAAATCCGAGTCCTACTGTGTACAATCCTAGGTGTCCTAAGTAAGTTGATTTATAGAAGGGTTCGTACAGGATTACATGAGTGAATCAAAATACTGTTACGATTTTCGGAATGCTGTCTAAGGATTTGCTGGAAGCCAGGGTGCAGGCGTCAAGATATTACTTGTGCCCGTGTGGCACTTGCTTTAGGCTTTTAGGGCCATCTTTTCCAGAATTGCGGGAATATAAACCGCTTTCAAATTGACTTAGATTTACTTGGTGTATGTCTGCACAAAAGGTCAAGGTATACTTAGTTCTTTCCCTAGCTCTTTCATTTCAATTTTTAGCCCCCAGTTGCTATTATGTCTTCTCGTTAATGATGCTTTCAGATTTCGATTTTAGATGCCCGTGTCATATGTCCGAGTAGGGAGAGCCTTGGTTAAGTGCCAAGTCCTATTGACAATGTCTGATTTTTTCAAAGGGGATTCGCAAGCACTTGAATTACCATGAACGGGTGCCCTGAGTTCGAAGGAACGATGGGGCGATGCCGTAGAACAATCCTCTTTATTGCAAGCTTACTGCCTTTACTACTTGTTGGCCATTATGACTGTGTCTAGTGGTGAAAGAAGGTCTTTAAGTGAGTTATTTTGCTTTAGGTAGGGTCAAGTCGAGTACTTTAGAGGTCATGGACGCTCGCGCTAGCCCCTATTCAATTGAGGCAAAGCGATCTTTTGAGTATTGGCTAAGTGCCTAGGAGTGTGAGTGCTCCTTCTGGAAAGGGTACGTGCCCTTATTATTTTCGATGTGTGCTCATTTTGGCATCTTGATGACTTGGATTCTTTCTTTGACTTAAATTTTCTTTCGGTTTGGATTGCTAGTAATTAAATTTCAATAAGGGACTCTATTTTTTATTCTTGTTATTCTATAGGCTTTAACATTTTCGCAAATTGGTTGGACCGAATCATGGATTGCCTACGTATCCCCCTTAAATAGATTTAATTTGGAATATGGTCTTGCGTAGTTCTTAGCCAGAAAATGGTTTCTTAGAATGCCGATTTTAAACAAGTACGTTCGAGTGGAATCGTAATGTTTGAAATAGGGTGAAATAAGTGTACGAAAATTTTGGAGCGCGCGTATTTTGCGTATTTTATACGATCTTCTACCCCCAAGTGTTCGTTATTCTTCCGCATGTATATAGGAAAATATACGAACACTTCTAGGAATTGGGAGTTGAAAAGTGATAAGCAAGAACGGCGCCCATGGCTGGGCGTTATTATTTTTGGCGCCCAGGCCTGGGCGTTGAAAACGTGTTCTAGGCTGCCTTTTTGCACTGCTCCTTTTCGTTTTGTGCCAAATATTTGCGAATCTTTTTTGTGCGCTAAATGCCCTTTTTTTTTTAGACGAACTTTAAGGGCGCTTTGCAAAGTTTCTTTTATTATTATTATTATTATTATTATTATTATTTACGTTAAGCGTAGAATGTACTTTTCATTTGTCTTTTTTTTTATTCGTGACTCAAGACGGCTTGAAAGATGGGTTGAATGAGATAGGTAATTTGTATAAGTATTAGTTAAGCATGAGGATTGGAAAGGGTAGAAGATCGTAGAACTTTATGTATTTTTTGTGGTATGATTTGGATTGGTTGACTCAATTCTTTTCCTTGGGTAAATTTCGCACTTTGGGAGGTACGGGCTAAGTATTTCATGGCTCGCTCTTTTCGCTCTCCCTTTTCTCTTTCTCTATTTTCTTTTTTTGCTTGGGATTTCTCCGCCTTTTTATTTGGGCTAAAAGGTAGATGGTTGTGGTCTTTGAGTCACGAGGCGAGACTGAGTGAGCCTCGTTTGGTAGGCCTATAGTGGACCTTTAATTTTAGTAGGCCTAGGGTGGACCTTTAAATTGTCTTACTTTGCAAGCGTATTTAGTCGTTTCTTAAAATATGCAAATAGCGTAGATTCAAAATGTTGTTTTTACTTTATTGAAATTTAACGAAAGAGTTACATCGAAAATAATTTTTTTGCTTCTTTTCAGATTCCAGTTTCCGGGATTTAATTGGAAGTTGTGATTTAGACTCGAACTTTCATTAATTTTTCTGATTATAACCCGTGTATAAATACAAGGAGGTGGCCTAGACTCAAAATAACGACGTGGCGTAAGCCTGTAATACTTGACCAAGCGACTCTCAGACTTAGGCTAATTGGACCATAACTTTTGTTGGTTGACACTTTAGATTTTAACCCTTGGGTGTTCATTTGTCATGCGCCATTTTGCTTAATATTGGCAAGGTAGTTAGTTGGGGGGATCGAATTTTCATTTTTGCAAGACTAGAATCATTAGTGCGGCTTCCCTCTTAGTGTGTATTGCTTTACCCCAATGGTAGCCTTATGGCATGCCGATTTGGGTATTTTCATGGTTCGTCATGTTGCATTCATGGAAAATCTTTTAGTCCGTACTTAGGAGTACTTCAAGGAGCGAGTGGCTCGAGAGGACTATGATAGTCGTGACCCAATGTGATCATAAGCCTTGATGCCATTAATTTTTTTTTTGCCAATGGTATTGACACTTTAGGTTCACTTTGGGGGTTGTGCGACTATGGAGGAATGATTTTCAGAATGTGACTGTTTCCATTTTGCAAATACTTGAATTACATAATATATACTTTTATTGGTGAGAGAGAGTATTGAGGCCGTAGATTCTTAGCAAGGGATGACAATTACATATGGGTGCTTATTGATTTCTTTTAAATGTTAGGAAGGGAGACTCAATATGGTTTAACCTTTTAACTTGCAGAACGACACCAAGCATTAGGACCGATTCTATGTATAAGACAACTAAGACTTAGGATTTAGATTGTACTTTGGCATAGCCTAGTCTAGACTCGGATTTTTTTATTTTTTTATTCGAACATTATTTTTCCTTGAAAACTTTATTTGAACATCATTTTTTGAATACTTTGCCCATGTGACATTCAAGGTCATTTAATCAGCGTGCTCGGTTTTGGTGCCGAACATTGTCGTCATAGGAGGCCTAATGACGGCACAAGGAGTTGTTTATTTTACAAGTCGTTCTTAGAATCGAGGGCCTTTTTTCATACGTCCTCGTAGCAAATTTGTTACGAATTTTTTTTATTGCTACGTATACTTTATGCGCGGGTACCGAGGCTGCTGTGCCTGACCAAAAGGCCAGGCAGCAACTTCAGCGCCCAGCAGGGGCGTTGGAAATGATTGGCGCCCAGCCAGGGGCGCTGAAAATGCGTCCTTGACTGGTAGTCGTATTCTGTTCATCTATCCTTTTTTCGTACATACGACTTAATTTTGCGTGCTTGCCTAATAACGTCATTTACGCGTTATGCAGCGTTGTGGGATCCGTTACAGGCTGTCCTGGGCGTCGCTTATTTTTGTGGCGATCGCCCGGGGCTGCGGAACACGTATTTTGGTATAACTCTTTGGCCAATTGGTGTTTATAAATGTTTGGGCAATTTTTAGGGTCGTTGATTTTCTAGTATTATTTGTCACACACAATCACATAATTCGCTACACGTAACTAACATTACAACATGAAGCAAAATAATATGTCACGTAGTTTATGATAGGCTTCTATGGGTAATATTTGCGCGCGGCATGGTACCCCTTCTATCGTCGATCCAACACATGCCCCGGTCGGGGTAGTGCATTCACGAGCGAATTTCGTCCCAAGAGGCCAATCACGATGTAAGCCAAGGGGGCATGCACCAATGAGAGGGACCTAGTGGGCGAGCGATTGGGTTTGGGATAGGTGTACTACTAGCGAAAGTGTCGAGTGGACAACATTCGAAGCGTATGCACCCCCCGGGTGGCGATGGGTATCCTTATTCCCAACTCCCGAGATGAAACATGCCAAGAGAGCCAAGATTCGTTATGCGGTTCTGTCCGTTCACATTAATATGTTGATTTTAAGGTCGTCCCAACTTGAAAGGGAAATAAACGCGGGGTAGGATCGTTTCACCCTTCGGCTATTTTGATTACCTACGAGCATGAGTATTTCATTAACGTCCCCAGTGGAGTCGCCACTGTGAGGGGGTCGAAAAAGCACGAGGCTAATGCATGATCTCGTCCCTCGTGGGCGTGACGTCGTCAGATCAAGTGTAATTGGATTTCCTGTGAGTTTACACCCAATCGACTAGTAATATAGGAGTCGCCATTCAGTTTTTAACGACAATGAGAAAAACTGACAAAACCCGGTTATCGTGACATAAAGGAAGTGCAATTATGTTCGACCACGACGGCCATAGGTTCCCTTGTGATCCCTGGTGTGGGGATCGCTCAACGTACACCCGCAGGGCAGAGATTGAGAGTTCGGGGGACTGTAGCTACCGAGAGGAGTGCTTATTGATAATACTCCAGAGGCAGGTTATCCTTACTAGCTCAGCATAAATAATTGAAGGGACATGCGTTAAACTATTAAACTATTCTGAATTGATTTTAGCAATATGCAACACATAATACTAAATCGATCGTGATTATCTTATTTAGATTGATTTAAGGCACCTAGCATGATAATTAAATTGTCCAAGGTATTATCTTATTAGGCGTGATAGATCAATCAATTTAATAGTTTGACAATTTTATAAAAAGGGTGATGAAAGCGATTAAATCATACGAGGGACACATTACAACACACCCTTGAGAGGTGCGTTGTGGTTCTCAGAAAACTAACCACTTGGCATTGCTATTTCTCCTTTTATTTAACGAATCTCGGGTTTCTAAGCAATGTTCCAGTATTTAGGCTTAATTCATCAAGCTACAAGGGGCAGGATGCGTTCTGTTCGACTTTTGGGTCGATTGCGCGCGAGAGAACGCCGGATCAATTTCGCAGCGTGAGGCTTAGGCTTAAGGCTAGAGTCAATACTCAGGTTATGGAATTGTGTGTCATTTTCACGTCGGTTTTAGGCTGTATTTATAGGAAAAGGGTGTGTGGAAAGATAGATTTTAAGATACGAATCCAAAAAGAATCCGGAGATAAAACGGCCCTAGGCATTTTCAGCGCCCAGGGCTGGGCGCCGAAGATTTCGGCGCCTAGATCCAGCCATTGAAAATGGGATCTGGGCCGAGTTCTTTGTCAGATTTGGACTCTTAGAATACAGAGCTTTTGAGATTTATCCGAGTCTTTTAGTGCGTATTAACTTATGACGGAATGCGTCTGGGCCCGTTACGAACTCTAGGTTCGTTAGGAGCTTAATTAATACGTAACTCTTATTTTCGAATTATACCAGGAATGCAAATTCTATCTCTTTTAGGATTTATGTTGGAGTGCAACACCTAATTCTGACAGGTTTCTATCTTTTATGACTTTGCCACTTTTAACAACTACCTTTTACAGCGGTTACTATTCTTATCAGGTTTCTATAAATAGCAGTTTTGGCTGAAATGAAAGGGTGATTGAGATCTGTTATTTTATAGGAGATGTGTTGCCAAGTGGAGATTTATGTTCTCATCATCGAACCTTCCCTTTCGGGAATGGGGACAAAAGTAGGTGTCTACAGAAAGGAGAGGCAATTTATTATTGTTTAATTTGATTTTTGTTATAGAGACTGTTTTATTTCTCTCTTGCGAGGATTGAATTGGTAATGCCGCAAGGGTAATGGGGGGCAGTGACTATTGGCTAAAACTAAAAGCATTTATGTGTTGGAGTTTTGTTCACTCCAAATGGTTTTTGCTTCAAAAGAACAAATGTTTCCCGTTGCAAAAATAGCCTCTTATATTTTTGGACAGAATAAGTCATTGGATTCGTGATTGATTTCGTGAAAGGTCATAATAATATGTTTGACCATTCAATTGCATTTCCCTTGATTTGCTCTCTCTAATTATGGGCTAATTGATTCACCTTCCAACTTCATTGTCACAAATTAATTACCTTCCTTTCTTGGCTCATTGATAAAAGAATATATAAGACATTCTCTTACCAAGGGAAAAGACACACAAAAATATTCTCTAGCTTCTCCATAAAAATTGCTTCAAACACTTTGTTCTTCGAGTTCTTGGGCAATGTCAATTCGGTTCTCAATCTACCTCTTTGCTACACCAACGAGGTAGACGCCGTGTAACCCTGTAGGTTGATTGCTAAGAGGCCGTGTGTATGTAACGGGGCAAATTCAACTTTAGGGCAGTGATATTTTGTCACGCCATGACATTTTCAGATAAGCCTTTTACATTTTATCTATTAGTAATTCAGAAAAGTTTGTTATGATTCATTTGCTATTAGTCATATTTCCAAGGGTTTTTTGTCAAAAAGGACCTTTTATAAACGTTTTTTTGCGAGAAAGGACCTTTTATGACGAAATTGGTGAAATGGGACCTAAAACATAAATTTTTTTGTTGATTGGGACCCTTTACCGGTTTCTTGGAGTTGACCCAAGATTCCGGCAACGACTTTGACACGTGGCAACCGGAGAAGGCCACCTGTCCATTTAATGATTAAAAAAAAAAAAAAAAAATTGCCCCAAAAAAAAAAAAAAATCCCCCAAAAAAAAAAAATTATCGAATTTTTTTTTACCCCAAATCGATATTTTTTTTTGCCCCAAATCGAAATTGATTTTTTGGCCCCAAATCGATTTTTTTTTTTTTGCCCCAAATCGATTTTTTTTTGTTGCCCCAAATCGATTTTTTTTTTTGCTCCAATTCTACCTCCAAAATCCCAATTGCCTTAAAGTTCGTCACTGAAATTGTCTGCCACGAATTGTTATTCATAGCCACACGAATGAGGTTTGCTATTTTTTCCCCTCAAATTCCTCCTCAATTGTTCTAATTTTGCTTCGAAAAAATTAGGGTTCTTCGCAAAATTGGGGCATAAAAAGAGAAATTCGATTTGGGGCAAAAAAAAAATTCGATAACTTTTTTTTTTAGGCAAAATATTTTTTTTATTTTGGGCAAATTTATTTTTTATTTTTTAATCATTAAATGGACACGTAGCACTCTCCGGTTGCCACGTGCCAAAGTCCTTGCCGGAATCTTGGGTCAACTCCAAAAAATCGGTAAAAGGTCCCAATCAACAAAAAAAATTATGTTTTAGGTCCCATTTCACCAATTTCGTCATAAAAGGTCCTTTCTCGCAAAAAATCGTTTATAAAAGGTCCTTTTTGGCAAAAAATCCTATTTCCAACAATCTAAAGTTGAATTTTTTGTTTTATTTTTCTTTATTATGTCTAATAGATTAGTGATTACTGAGGATCCTATAATTTGTTTGTTGTTATCAAGTCTAACGGGCAACTCCGTTTGTATGAGGATTCGATTCCAGCAAGGAGCAAATTAAATACTCTGCGATTATCGTTCCTTTTGATCTATTTGTGCGGCTAGTGCATGTTCCATGAATTTGATATTTTGGTTCCGATTGTGTCGTACAAAGTATTTGGGAATCATTTTTCTTTTATAGGATGAATTAATTAAGCCTGAACATGGAGGACGAAGAAATGAAGAATTCTCAAATTGATAACCGTTGATTCTACTTCTACAGGGTTCCCAGTACAATTCTTAAATTTCAATTTGTATTTTTTTTTAAGATGGAAAAACTTAGCAATTTTTAATGGAGTTATTGCTCAAATTAATGGGATAAGCTGTACTTTTGGACGAAATTAGTGGGCTCATTTCGTAACAACCATATTAATGTCTTTAATGAGTTTTCTTCTGTTTAAGATTATTTCATGATTTTCTCTCCTTGTTTATTCTTGAATGGATCGATACGGGTTTTCAACCCTTCTGGTTTTTGGGTCATGGTTTTGGATGAATCAATTATCGTAATCTTTACGGTAAAAGTGGAAGTGTGGAACACCTTTTCTATTGATACATTTTTGGGTACGTCCATAAGCAAGTTGATTTGATTAACCTTTGTTTGATGGTACATATGCAGTAGCAATCTGGTGATGTTGTTCACTTTGTTATTTACCGTGAAATAATCTTATAGGAATAAGAGGAGCATAGTTAAGGCTCTAAACAATAGAGTGTTGGTTCACTAAAATCAAACAATAAGTCAAGTTTACGTAGATTGACTCCCGATTCAATTAGTCCAATATATATAAGCCATAAGTGGAGTTTGGTTATCTGGACTATGTCGTGTCAAAATGTAACTAATTTCAATATATATAATCTCCCTCGTGTGGTATTATTTTGTCAATACTTTGTGTTTGTCAATATGGGTGCTTGAAGCAAATGAGCTAGTTTTACTACTTCGTAGTAATGCGGAGTACTTAATGTGTGGTAGCACTAATTAGAAGGCTGATCCACTATTAATGAGTTGTCTGCTTCTTATTTTATTATATCCATTCCTTCAAGACATGAGTGAATATAAAATATTTATATTTCTTCACTATTGAGTTTTGAGAACTTTATGTCCTCCACTAATCAAAGTTTTGAGGTGGGTGTATCTAAGTCCAGTGTGTTAAATCTACAAGTTTGTTACTAAAAGGCTACTCTATAAGAGTCGGTATTAAGGACCTAGTTTATCTTTTGAACATGAAATGTGGAGTTGGTAAACGTACATCATTATGTTAACATGTTTGCATGCACGAGGTATAAGTATATCAATACTTTTGAAAGACCTAGTTGAGGTGGATTCATTTATTTTGCATTGTTTATAAGCAGAAGCAAGTTTTTTCTCTTTATGTCGAATGACTAATAAGGTCATGAGGTATTTTCTAATAGTGAATGAGACTCACAAGTTTTTTCATAAATTTATGAGTATAATTTGATGCTCATGTCTTGAGTGTAACCAATTAAAGTGGATAAATCTGTGAGTTATGTTCTATTATCCTTGAGAGAAGTGAGATTCGTCAAACCATGAAGAAGCCAATATCTAATCACAAACCTTTAATTTTCCTTTTTAGAGATAGTGGCTTTGTTGAGGTTAAGGACAAGGTTAATGATTAATAGGTTCACTAAATCCTCAATGTTTAACTATTTTAGTTATTTCTAATTCATATTAAATTCATGACTTTGTCATGAGTGAATTTGATACATGTGTGTGTTCATATACGATTGGCTTTGATCGGGATCATATGCCTTGTGTAAATCCTACTTTGTTGCATTGTAAACACGTGAATGCTTTGAATGAAACTAATGTTTTTATTTTTCACAATACAAGATGGAAGCCTAAATGAGATAAATGAGTTGTTAAAGGTATGTCCTACCTAAACTTGATTATCTAGCGAAAGTGCTTGACAAGTACCATTTTTTAAGAATTTAGCATATTATTATTGAAATTTATGAAGAAATAGCTAGTTTCTCATAAACTGAATGTGCGAGCTAGTATGTTTGAAGGCTTCATCATATTTTATAATTAACTCTGGACTTGATGTTGCTTCTACAATAAGCATAATGTGTAGGCAGTCACGCAGTCATGTATTGCAGGTGGAGATTGTAAAAGTGTTCTCCAATAATCACTAAAATGTACCATGAGATGGTTATCAAATGAGTATGTTTGATATCTTGTTCAGTAATAGAAAGTGACGAGTCTACTATGGCGTTAAGAGTCCATATTGTCGGATGCTGCAATAAGAAAATTATTGGTTGATGGTTCGTTGTGGGGGGTAAGATGTTTTTTTTCCCGTTTCTTCACATTGTTATTCACAAGAAAATATGTATGTGGGTTGTCAGGTACAATGATTTAATTAACTGGAAATGTGAAATAGTTTGTGCATGATACGGGGAATGAAAAATGCAAACTAATTGAAAATTCTATTGGTTGACATTCATTGTGGGTGAAGTCAACTCCATTAGTTTCATACGTTGTGACTTACAAGATATAATTGAGGAGCTTGTATATTTATGCTTGTGGCATGGATATTGATCGGAAAAAATGTGATATTGATCACGTGAATGTGAGAGGAATGTTGAGATTCCCTCAGCAAAGGCCTTTGTAGAAATTTGGTGCTGGAGTCAGCATTAAGAAATGGGTTTTAAAGCCTATGTGGAGTAAATTGTGATTGATACCCATCTTAGAAATATTTAAGTTCAATGGGTCAAACGAAGTCACAAAAGAACTCAAGTATTGTACTACAACCATTCCTATTAATAAAGTGATGTAGTATATTTCTTACTGTCATATGTGTAAGGTTGAGCTAAACCTCTTAATAAGTTCATAGCCTTGTGAAGGTGGTTTGTGACAGTACAAACTTGATTAGCTTACCTATGTGAATGTGGGGGTTGCGCCCAATCCTCTATGAGATTCCTAAGGCTTAGACCTCTAGAGCATTCTGTGAGGGAGTCGAAAAAAGCGCGAGGCTAATGCGTGACCTGTCCCTCGTGGGTGTGACGATTCTTTTTATTCAATCAAGTGTAATTGAATTTCCTGTGAGTATACACCCAATTGACTAGTAATATAGGAGTCGCCATTCAGTTTTTAACGACAATGAGAAAAACTGACAAAACCCGGTTATCGTGACATAAAGGGAGTGCAATTATGTTTGACCACGATGGCCGTAGGTTCCCTTGTGATCCCTGGTGTGGGGATCTCTCAATATACACCCGCAAGGTAGAGATTGAGGGTTCGGGGGACTGTAACTACCGAGAGGAGTAATTCGCTCGCCGATAACTCCAGAGGCAGGATATCCTTACTAGCTCAGCATAAATAATTGAAGGGACATGCGTTAACTATTAAACTAATCTGAATTGATTTTAGCAATATGCAACATATAATACTAATTCGATCGTGATTATCTGATTTAAATAGCATTAAGGGACCTAGCACGATAATCCGATTTCCCAAAAATATTATATTTATTAGGCGTGATAGAAAAATCATATTAGGTTAGTTTAACAGTTCATAAAAAGGGTGAGGAAAGCGGTTAAATCATCGAAAAGGGACACATTACGACGCACCCTTAAGAGGTGTGTCACGGTTCTCAGAAAACTAACCACTTTGACTTTGCTATTTCTCCTTTTTATTTAACGAATCTCGATTATGGGACAGGATACGTTCTGTTCGATTTATGGATCGATTGCGACAGAACGCGTGAACAGTTTCGCAGCGAGAGGCCTAGGCTGAGGGGTTTAGAGTCAATACTCAGAGTATATTATGTGTTGTTGTGTGTTGTTTCACGTCGAAACTAGGGGTCTATTTATAGGGAAGAGTTCGTGGAAAGATAGAATTGCAGAGTTCTAATCCACAAAGAATTAGGAAAATAAACGTACCCATTTATTTTCAGCGCCCAGGCCTGGGCGCCGAAGATTTCGGCGCCCAGAGCCAGGCGTTGAAAATAGGGTCTGGGCAGTTCTTTGTTTAGTCAGATTCGGATTCTAAAATCCGTAGAGTTTGAGATTAATTTGAGTCTTTTAGCGCGTATCAATTTGTGACGGAATGCGTCTGGGCCCGTTACGAACTCTAGGCTCGTTAGGATTTAAATTAATACGTAACTCTTATTTCCGAACCCTATTAGGAATAAGATTCTCGCGGTTTTCTATCTCATTTAGGATTTATGTTGGAATGCAACACCTAATTCTGACAGGTTTCTATCTTTTATGATTTGCCACTTTTAGAAGCTACCTTTTACGGCAATTACTATTTTTAGCAGGTTTCCATAAATAGCAGGTTTCGGGTAAAATGAAATGGGGAATCGAGATTCGTTTATTTTATAGGAGATGCGTTGTCAAGTGGAGTTTTTATGCTTTCATCATCGAACCTTTCCCTTGCGGGAATGGGGACAAAAGTAGGTGTCTACACATTCATGAAAATCCAGGTAATTGTGGGGCAACTAAAATTACAAATTGCGAGAATACGTCTTGATCTGAGCGAAGTTTAGTGCGCATATATGTCTCACTAACATCGTGATAGGTTCAAAGAGAAATCTACCTAATACGAATGTGAGACATGTTTGTATGTACTGGGTGTTAATTCAAGTCCAAAAGACATTGACACTTACACAACTGAGTCTCCATTGCCCAACAACTCTCTATTCAATTTTTTGTTCTTTGGAATCATGTGGGGGATTGTTGGAGTTTTGTTCACTCCAAATGGTTTTTGCTTCAAAAGAACAAATGTTTCCCATTGCTAAAATAGCCTCTTATATTTTTGGACAGAATAAGTTATTGGATTCGTGATTGATTTCGTGAAAGGTCATAATAATATGTTTGACTATTCAATTGCATTTCCCTTGATTTTCTCTCTCTAATTATGGGCTAATTGATTCACCTTCCAACTTCATTGTCACAAATTAATTACCTTCCTTTCTTGGCTCATTGATAAAAGAATATATAAGACATTCTCTTACCAAGGGAAAAGACACACAAAAATATTCTCTAGCTTCTCCATAAAAATTTCTTCAAACACTTTGTTCTTCGAGTTCTTGGGCAATGTCAATTCGGTTCTCAATCTACCTCTTTGCTACACCAACGAGGTAGACGTCGTGTAACCCTGGAGGTTGATTGCTAAGAGGTCGTGTGTATGTAACGGGGCAAATTCAACTTTAGGGCAGTGATATTTTGTCACGCCATGACATTTTCAGATAAGCCTTTTACATTTTATCTATTAGTAATTCAGATAAGTTTGTTATGATTCATTTGCTATTAGTCATATTTCCAACATTATGTACTAGGAATACAAATGCTCAACTTATGACATTTATGTTTTCTTTCGTTGTCTCATTGGATCAACTTCTTAAATGTACGACATATGTGTGGTAATTTTGTCCCCAAAATTTTAATCAGGTCAATTTTTTGTCATTCAAATCTAGACAAGTTGTTAGTGATTCTTTTCAACCTGCTTATCTAAATTATAAATTTGTATAATCTTACTAAGTAAAATTGGTGTGTCTACTACACCTTCGTTTACTAATACTTCTAACTACTTTATTTCTAATAAACCTAATATTTTCACTTTTTAGGCATGTGTGCTTATAATATTTTGCGTTTTAGCTATTTTTATGCATGATTTTTTTTTGGTGTCCTTAAAGATACATTTGACCTCGGTCGAACTATAATTTCTTTTGAGTAGTAATGAACGAAGTACTTCTCTTTATTTTATACGTAGTACGTACTGCGTAGTAATTTCAAAAATAATATATACTGTACAAAGGTACATTATAATCTAACAATTAAACCAAGCACTGCATTTGTTCTATCTAAAAGAAGTTCAAATTAAATTGTTCTACGTTGTCTCATAAAAACTTTATACCTAAGAAATTTTAAAAACATTTATTTGGTTTTCTATTACTATAAGTTCCCGTGCTAATTCTGCACACTACGACAAACAACCGCCCCCACCCAACACACCCACCTGGCCACCATAGCAAAAAGAAAAAAACAACCCACACCATTCTATTTCTTAGGTTATTTTCCATCATGATCTAAATGCATGCTCTAAAGAAAATCCAATTCTCTAGCATGTTTACAAGCTTTAATGCATTTTAAATATCCATCCTCAATTGTCAAAAAAATTCACTTCATTTATTCTTTTTTTATTGAGGGAAACACTTCATTTAATCTTATACTACGTACAGAGTAATTCTTACATTTCTTTTTAGATCAAAATAATAGTTGTATTCTAAAGTTGCGATAATTTGGGCATAAATGCGGTGTTTGATATTGCTTTATTGTATCGTCACAGGTCTCAAACTAAGTTGATGGCATACCATTGCCATCACATCGCTATCCAAGTTTTGAGTTTTCTTCTTAAAAAGGTTAGAATCTTCATTATTACTCCTTATCATACTACCTCTGTAAATCATACTACCTCCGTTTAATAATGTTATTTAGTTATCTACCGTTACTATTTGCACAAATATTAAAACAAAAAAGGAAGAGTGTGTAAAAAGTGGAATAATTGAATAAAATATGATAAAGTAAGTGAGGGTGTGGAAAAAGGTGTGTAGATGAAGAAAAAAGGAATAAAATAAGAGAAAATGAGTGAAAAGTGATAAATATGTGAGGTACCAGAGATAAGATAATAAAATTTCATGTCCAAAAATAGAATAAAATACAATTTAAAGAATATCATGAAACGAATGAAAACGAAAAGTGTAAATATCAACTTAAGTGGAGGTAGTAATATACATATAACATTATTTAAATAAGAAATAATTACATAATCTCTTAATTATAGTTTTGAAATATTATGTACATCAAATTCTTATTTGTTGGTATTTCTCAAAATATTTGGTTAAAATTTTAATACTGTTAATTTCCCGTGCATTTGCACGGGCAGACACTAGTAGTAGAAAAACAAAATCACAAAATAATTCCAGTCAATAAACAAAAATCACTTAAAGAAGTTCAATTACTGACTATCTAACAAACGAACAACTTGAAGTTGGATCGATCATTCAAAGGAGTTGCTTAAGAATATACTTCGTAGTTAAGAGTAATTACTCATACTCTTTCGGTAGTGGGATGCCATTGAAATCCTCTATATATTAGGAATCCACTTAAGCTCAAGATGTTGATGGCTTTTGTAAGTATTAATACTTAAGGGTATTTACCTTGATGATCGGGACGATAAAATCTAATAATAATGTCCGTAGTTATACGATATTCGTCATGAATTACTCAGAATCGTATCACGAGAAAATTGTAGCTTCTCAATGAGTTTCACTTGACAAAGAGACTATCTCATAGAATCAATCAATACCTAGTATTTAAAAAGGAAGACCATAGATTATTAGATGACATGTGTCATCCCATCTTCCTCTAATGTTATTTATCTATTAGTTAATTAAATAGGATGATGTGGAATCCTACGTGGCACTCCAAAATCTCTGGAAAAAGCTCCCCTTTGTGTGTGTGTGTGTATATATATATATATATATATATATATATATATATATATATATATATAGAATCAGGATCTGGTGAGAACCACCCCTTAAGATGAGAACTGAGAACTAATCTCAGTCGTTGATCAATTGAATCTAATGGTTGTAAAGCTACCCAAAATTTCGAAGTTAGTAAGGGTAAAATGGTAATTTACCCGCGTTGAATGACCTCCCCCAACTCCTCAATTTTCAGATTTTTTTTTTCTCTCTCTTCCTCCCTCCTCCCCTGCGAATTCTCTCACTCTCTCTCTCTCTTTCATTCTCCTCCTCCTTCTTTCTCATATCTTCTTCTTCTAAATTCATATTCTGGGATTTATTTTTCGTTTCTTCCGTTGCCCAGGTAAACCCCTTTTCAATTTATATTTTCGAACAAATGAAATTAGGGTTTTTAGTTCTTATTCGTTTGTGATGTTGTGTTTACTTTTTCTGATGTTGTGTTTACTTTTTGTCGATGCTGTGTTTACTTTTCATTATTTTTTGTTTACTTTTATCCGATGTTGTGTTTACTTTTTATAATCTTGTGTTTACTTTTTCTAATCTTGTGTTTACTTTATGTCGATATTGTGTTTACTTTTGATTATATTGTGTTTACTTCTACTCGATGTTGTGTTTACTTTTTTTGATCTTGTGTTTACATTCTGTCGATGTTGCGTTTACTTTTGATTATATTGTGTTTACTGTTACTCAATGTTGTATTTACTTTTTCCGATCTTGTGTTTACTTTCTGTCGATATTGTGTTTACTTTTCTTGATCTTATGTTTACTTTCCGTCCGTTTTGTTTTAATCTAACAACTATTAGAGGTTCTCATTATAAGGGAGGTTCTCGATGTATATATTAGATTTTACCCCCTCGCGTGTAATGTGGATGCTCGACTCTTATCCACTCACTATCCTATACTCCTCCGTATTTTAAAAATAGATACACTTTGACTGGCACGTAATTTTAGAAAAATGAGTTGAATTTATTAAAATAAGATGAAAGTAGAGTAGTGGTGAATTATTTCCTATAGTAAAAATATAATGTGGGTAAGTGTGGGGACCACAGAAAGAGAAATATTAATATAATTGGAAGTGGGGATCAAAACGTGTTAAAAAAAGGAAAGTGTATCTCAAATACGGTCGTTTAAGGAAAGTGTATCTCTTTTTAAAATACAGATGGAGTAATAATTAATGGCTACATAGGTATGCACCTATCTCTAAATGCATACTCCCTCCGTATTTATTTAAGAGATACACTTGGCAGGGCACGGGTATTAAGAAGGAGAATTGAATAAAATAAAATAATAAAGCAAGTGGGGTTGGGTAGATATTTTAATAAGTAAACAAATGGGGACCATGTCATTTTGGTGGGGTGGGAGGTGGGATGGGTTTATGAAATTATTTGTTTAATCGTATGGTGGGTCATAGGGTAAATTAGATATATTATTTAATTAGATGGTGGGGTTGATAAGTTACTAAAAATGGCAAGTGTATCTCTTAAATAAATACGGCCGGAAAAGGCAAGTGTATCCCTTAAATAAATACGGAGGGAGTATGAGCTAAAACCACACCACATTATATAACCCATTTTTCTCTCTCTTCTAACCTCTCCTCATTCATCAAACCTCATTTTCTCTCACCATTTTCTCTCTCATCAAAACCTCCACATTCTCGTTTCGTCGGCGACGAACTTCTCGCCTGAATCATAGATTGCCGATCTAATCTTCCGTCAAATCGCCAGAAATCACCTTATTCGCATCAGAATCGGAGATCGTGTTCTTCCTGAGAGGAGTACCGTTTGTTAAACTTTGATTTGAAGACAGAGAAGTGGTGGTGCTCAAAGCTTGTCGCCGACCATGGTGTTGTTGTTCTTCAACGATCTCAAAAGGTATAATTCTTATTTTTCTTGAAATTCTTGATTTTGAAATTGAGATTGTTTTGGTGGAAATTAGAAGTTGCCTTAGTTAAAATTAGTGTGATTTGTATTGGAATTGAATTTTCAGGAGTTATGAAATTGTTGATGTCGTTTGCTTTGATAACATGCACATACTGAGAATTTTGTGTAAGGCAGTGGTTCTGCAGTACTTTAGCAGAGAGGATATAGATCTGTTTGTGCTGCCACCATTGATTTTGCATTGAACTTGGATGTAAAACCATAAACCACCTCCTTGTATAATAGAGAGCATTTAACATATTTGCTTCTTAATCTTTTGGAATTGTTTCCTTGTTGCGAGCTTTTGGTTAGTTGATTGGAATGCGGAAAACTAATGCTCCGTATATTTTATTTTTTGGAAAACTAATATATGTTCAATATTTTTGTGTGATGTTCAGTTTCTTACGTCTCATGTTCAATTTATAAAGAACTATGTACAGAATCATGTTTACTTTACTGAAAAATTAAAAGTGGCTAGTCTAAATATTGTCATGTTCAGTTTATAGTTAATCATGTTTGACTTTAAAATATGATGTTCAATTTATAAAAGATGATGTTCAGAAACAAGAACACTTTTGTGTGATGTTCAGTTTCTCAAGTCTAATGTTCAACTTATAAAGAATCATGTTCAACTAAATTCAACTTATTAAACTACGATATGTTCATAAATAAGAATATTTTTGTGTGATGTTTAGTTTCTCAAGTCTTATGTTCAACTTATATAGAATTATGTTCAACTAAATCCAACTTATTAAAGAAATTAGTGTGATTTGTATAGAATTTTGTGTAAGGCAGTGGACGATTGTAAGGATACTTTGTTTTTGGGTGTTTTCCTCGTAGGATGAATATGCCACTAAAAAGGTGATTTTCCGTTTAGTTTATAATTTAGCATGTTCAACTAAATTCAACCTATAAAACTATGATATGTTCAACACTTTAGTGTGATATTTAGTTTTTCAAGTCCCATGTTCAATTTATACAATATTATGTTCAACTAAATTTAACTTATAAAATTAATATACGTTCAATACTTTTGTGTGATGTTCAGTTTCTCAAGTCTCATGTTCAATTTATAAAGCATTATGTACAGAATCATGTTCAACTAAAATGCAAGCAACAACAGTAATAAGAACGATGTTTGTTTGTGATTGAGAGAGATTACTAGAACAAAATATGATGTGATTATCTATCAATTTATGCTTTGCACCAAAAACATCTATCTAATTATGTAATTTGTGTAATTGTGAAATGTTAACTCAAGTTACATTGTTTAATTTTTAGTTGTTTAATATGGATTAATTTCATTAAGCATAATAATTAATATTAGCTTCATCTACTTTACGCTGATAATATCGTTGAACATATATTTTCTTCTTTTAGAAATGATTAATTTACTACTTTGTTAGTCTTGATTTTGAGTGATGTTCAGTTTTTCAACTCTCTTGTTCAACCTATAAAGAATCACGTTCAACTTATAAAACTATGATAAGTTCAATACTTTTGTGTGATATTCAATTTCTCAAGTCTTATGTTCAACTTATACAAAATCACGTTCAACTAAATTTAACTTATTAAACTAATATAAGTTCAATACTTTTCTGTGATGTTCGGTTTCTCAAGTCTTATGTTCAACTTATACAAAATCATGTTCAACTATTTAACTTATAAAATTAATATATGTTCAATACTTTTGTGTGATGTTCAGTTTCTAAAGTCTTATTTTCAACTTATATAAAATCATGTTCAACTAAATTCAACTTATAAAACTAATATATTTTCAATAATTTTGTGTGATGTTCAGTTTCTTAAGTCTCATGTTCATAAATAAGGATATACATGTTCGATTTCGGGGTTTGTAAATTTAAATTACTGTAAAAATATTTAATACTCGATTTTGGAGTAAATGTGTTTAAATCAATAATAGGCTCTTTTTTTTTTCTAAAAAATCACATATTATTCTTGGTTATGTTCAATTTTTAAAACTCAATGTTCAGTTTTAGAAATTTAATGTTCATACAATGTTTGATATCCTGTCAAGTTCATTTTTAATTAAAAAAGGTTCTATGTTCAATTTTCAGAATTTAACAAGGAGGAAAAAAGACAGAGTCGAAGAAGAAGTGGAGGAGAAGTTGGTAAGCTCAATCCATTTGCAATTGATGGTAGAAAATTTATCGACGAGGAGGGGCAAATAAGAACTATTAAGATGGAGAAAAGTTGCAGATGAGAGAGAAAGAAACATAGAGGAAAGAGGAACATAGAAGTAGAAAAAGATTCATCAATGTTCATATTTTTTATTTGATTATTTTTCGAATGATAATTCTCTACCAAAATGTAGCGTAATGATTAAACTTGTGTGGACGTACTAGAGTTTCTGATATATTAATTAATATTACTTAATTAGTCTACATTATTATTTCTCAAAAAACAAGTAGGAAGAAGGATATTTTTTTCATGTTCAATTGTTTTTATCATCGTGTTCAATTTTATATGTTTCACGATGTCTATAAAAGCTCATATGCACTCAGCTCTGCATGCATAGGTATGCAGCCAAAAATCTGGGACAGATGGAGTAGCAAAAGTTCTTGCACGTATAAAGTGTATAATAAATTTATTGTACATTAACATAAATTTTACCCAGTTCTTTGTAACTTTTACCTAATTTTTTATAACTTTTAATATATTTTGGTTAACTTTTATATTATACTTAAAAAAAGTTGATAGGTAAATATTTTAAAGGGTTAAATGATTAATTTTATACATTATTAGTGATTTTTAAAGAGTAATTTTTATTAAAATGAAAAAATTTATCACTAAAAAATAGATAACTTTTACAAATATAAAGTAATTTTTAAACATTTTAAATTAATTTTTACTCCGGTCTAGAATATTTATTGTACACCACTTGTAAATAAGAACTTGTGATGTTGTAGAAGTAGTCAACTATTTTATTCTTATTTTCCAATTATCTACCAAAAAATATTCCCCACCCTCATTATCCCTTAATATGTGCACCCAAGTCTAACTGCCCAAATTTTTGGCTGCATAGCTATGCATGCAATTTTGCATGCATATGAGCTCCAACTGCTTTGTTTTAGCAGTTCCAGCCTTCATTTTTTAGTGCATTTCCTTTTTTAAAAAAAAAAAATTAATTAAAAAATTTAATTAAATTTTTTTTCTTCTAAATTTTGTATAACGCTTGTTTTCCCCAAAAAAATCTCATTATTTGAGTAAGCTGCAAGCACACATAAGGAACAAACAAATGGACATTTAAAGTAACTTAATGAACATTCATGTTCAAAAAATGAACTTTATCATCTATTTTTCTATATGCTTTTTCTATTTTAGTTCTATTTCTATATTCTATATGCTTCTAAATTTTCTACTTCTTTCCTTTCGGGTTCCACTTTTTTCGCTACACCGGTCTTTTTTCTCTTTCTATCTGATTCCTTATTTGCATATTCTTTTCTTGTTTTTTCCTTCAATTCTTGCAGCCTCTCTTAATACCACATCTTCAATTTCGGGTTTTTTCTTTTGTTGGCGCATTCATATTAACCCTTTCCTTCCTGCATGAAAATCATAATGTTATTGAACATAAGACTTGAGAAACTGAACATCACACAAAGTGTTCTTATTCATGAAAATATGATAGTTTTATAAGTTGAATTTAGTTGAACATGATTCGTTATAAGTTGAACACGAGACTTGAGAAACTGAACATCACACAAATTTTTTCTTATTTGTGAACATCATCTTTTATAAATTGAACATCGCCTTTTATAAGTTGAACATGATGAGTTATAAACTGAACATGACAATATTTAGAAAGTGCCAATTTTGATATTTTAGTAAAGAATAATGAACATCTGCTTATTACTGTTGCTACTTGCCTTTTAGTTGAACATGATTCTGTTCATAATTCTTTATAAGTTGAACATGAGATTGAGAAATTGAACATCACACAAAAGTAATTGAACATATTTTAGTTTTATATAAGTTGAATTTAGTTGAACATGAATTTGTATAAGTTGAACATAAGATTTGAAAAATTGAACATCACTCAAAAGTGTTCTTATTTGTGAACATCATCTTTTATAAATTTAACACCATCTTTTATAAGTTGAACATGATGAGTTATAAACTGAACATGACAATATTTAGAAGGTGCCAATTTTGATATTTTAGTAAAGAATAATGAACACCTGCTTATAAAATATGAACATGATCTTTTAGTAAAGAATAATGAACATCTGTTTTAAAGAATGCTTTTGGCTCGTTGTTTGATGTTGATGCTTTTTTATTAATGTTGATGCTTGCCTTTTAGTTGAACATGATTCTGTATAAGTTGAACATAAGACTAGAGAAACTGGACATCACACAAAGTGTTGAAGATGTCATAGTTTTATAGGTTAAATTTAGTTGTACATAATTCTTTATAAGTTGAACATGAGACTTGAGAAACTGAACATCACACAAAAGTATTGAACATATATTATTTTTATAAGTTAAATTTTATTGAACAACATCACACCAAAGTGTTGAACATATCAGTTTTATAAGTTAAATTTAGTTGAACATGATTATTTAGAAGTTTAACACGAGAGTTGAAAAACTGAACATCATACAAAAGTGTTATTATTTGTGAACATCATCTTTTATAAGTTGAACATGATAAATTATAAACTGAACATAACAAAATCAAAATTAATATTTCACCAATAACTACCACAACCACCACGAACAACAATCCCAACAACAATACCAACAACAACAACAACAACAACAACACCAACACAATACTAAGTTACCAAATGTAGTTCATTCTACAATTCTGAACATCGAACTTTATAAATTAAACATGAACAGTGATAGATCTAAAATCGCAGCATAAAATTGTTGTTCAAAAAAAAAATGAACACCTACATATATTAATTTGAACATCTACATATATTAATTTGAACATCTCCAACCACGAAATTAATTAAACACGAATATGTAAATTAAAGTCACAATCAAATTTGGTGACGAAACTAACAAATTATTAAACACGAATTCGCTGAAAATGAACCTTGAATAAATGCATATTAAAGATCAATTTACAAAGGAAACTCACGAATTTCATACAAATAAACATAGATTGACATAAAGAGAGGAGAGAGATATTCGACAGATCTGATAAAAAATTCACCGGAATCGATGAGAAATTCGACATATTCGACCAGAAAATCGACAGATCTGACCAAATTTTGACATATCCGACCAAAAATTCGACAGATCTTACCAGAAATGCGACGAATCCGACTAGAAATTCGCCGGAATCGCATGAGTAACCGTCACTGTGGAATCCATTGGAGTCAAATTGAAGGTTTAAAGAGAGATAAATATGTAATTTGATGAGAGAAAATAGTAGTTTGATGAGAGAGAATGTGGAGGTTTTGATGAAAGAGAAAATGGTGAGAGAAAAATAAAATGGGTTTGATGAGAGAGAAAATGGGGAAAGGTTAGAGGAGAGAGAAAAATGGGTATGTATAATGTAGTGTGTCAGCTCATATGCATCTAGAGATAGATGCATACCTATGCAGCCATTAATTATTAAGTCTAACTGGAGCTTATTTCTAGATGGAGTATCATTTTAAATCTAATTTTTCAATAGAATAACATCTACTCCCTCCATTCCTTTTTGTTGTTCCCATTTCCTTTTTTGGCATTTCTATTTGTTATACCCATACTGAATCTTTACTATTTTTAGCCATAGTTTTTTTACCAAATTACCCTAAGATTCCCCACTATTTACCAAAAAACCCTAAGATTCTACTCTTTTCCAACCTAAATTTCACCACTTTCATTATTTTATTCATCCCCTATTCCCAATTTCACCCGTCCCTATCTCCATCTCTCTTTTCTCTTCTTCCGGATCTCCTTCACTTTTTTTCTCTCTCCTCCTTCCTCTCTCTGTTTCTTTCTCTGTTTTTCTCAAGAACATCAACATGTTCTTCATTTTCTATCTTCCTCCTCTCTTTTTTCTCTCTCTCCTCCTTCCTCTCTCACTTTTCTCTCTCTATTTCTCTCAAGAACACTAAAATGTTCTTCATTTTCCATCTTCCTCTCACGTTCCATTCTAGATCGCCGCCACCACCACACCTCCGCCACCGCCACCACCCTCCGGAATACGTATTATGGCTTTAGATGGTGAAATTCGACCATGAAAACTCTAGATCTAGAGTTTTCATGGTCGAATTTGACCTCGAAATCCTCAAAATCGTAATACTGAGATCAATCGGGTATTAATTTATTTTTGTGTTCATGTTTCAAATTTTTAGGGTTGATTTTTGTCGAACTTTTGTCGAGTTTTCTGGGTAGATTTATGTTGAATTTTTCGGGTAGATTTATGTTGAATTTTTTGGTTAATTTTGGTCGAATTTTGGTCGAGTTTTTCGGGTAGCTTTATGTCGAATTTTTTGGTTAATTTTGGTCGAAATTTAAGTTGAATTTTGTTGAAATTTTCGGTTGATTTTGGTCGAATTTTTGGGTTTAATTTTCTCGATTTTCTGGGTTTGATTTTGGGTTGATTTTCTCGATTTTCTGGGTTTAATTTTGGGTTAATTTTCTCGAATTTTTGGGTTTAATTTTGGGTTGAATTTTCTCGAATTTCTGGGTTCATTTGGACGGATCTTGCTTAAGAAATGAAGATCTAGTTGTTTAAGAAATGAAGTTCTAGTTGTTTTTCCGTATGAACTTGCTTAAGAAATGAAGATCTAGTTGTTTTTCTCGATTTTTTGGGTTCATTTTGTCGAATATCCTAGGTTTTTTTGGTCGAATTTGCTTGTCGAAATCAAGGGAGTTAAATGGTGTAATCTGGGTGGTTTTTGTTCGAATTATTGTTTGTTTGTTTGATTTCAAACCGGAGTTTAATGAGTAGTGTTTGTTTGTTGATTTTTTTTTTGTTATTGTCGAATTTTATTGTTGATTTTAAATTGGAGTTTAATCGAAATCTGGGTGATTTTTTTTGTTTGTTGATTTTTGATTTCAAATCTGGGTGATTTTTTGATTTTAAATCTGTTTGTTTTTTGATTTTTTGATTTCTCCCAATTATCTTATTTATTTAATATTTTCTCTCTCCTTACTTTATTTTAAATATATAATCTCTTACACCCAATTATTATTCTTACACCCAATCATTACTCATATCCCAATATAACCCAAGATTCCAGTTTTTTTAAAAAAACCCCCAAAATTCTTTAGGGGAACAACAAAAGGAAATGGAGGGAGTACAACATAATGGTACTTTGTCACTTAAAGCATTAGTAATATCACAACACATTCAAGCCTTTTGGTGTTGAATAAGTATGGGCTAACGTCAAATATGTCCTTATGGACAAACTTTAAACAAACTTTCGATTGATTAATCTATACACTAATCTTTGACCTCAAAAAAATAAAAAAAATAAAAAAAATCATAGCACATTCAACATTAATCTGAGATACACAGTAGGTATTTGAAAAGAAATACACTTGCATTTTTTGAAATTGGAACAATTGATACTTTCGGTTGAAATCACCTACTTGGCTCCTCGCCTGTGCGAGTGTAAGGCATTGTCCAAGGAGCAAGTAGACACAGAAAAGGAACACAACTTTAATCACATTTCTAGAATTTAGCTACATAATCATACACCAAAGTCACTCCCGTCAAAGTAGAAGCTTCTAACACGATTAACTTTCTTTGCGGGTAGTGATTAGTAACAAAAAACTAGAGACCTGTACATATAAGTCTGATAAACAATTGTATGAGCTACTTTTTAAGAAACATGTTTCTGAATTCATCATTAGATTTTGGTTTCTCGTCATCACCTTGAACAGGTTTTGGTTTGATGTCAGTAAAACCAAGAGGCCTGACATTGCGTGGAACTGCAAATGTGTTCTTTCCCTTGAGTTGGACTCCATCATTGTTACGCACCTCACTAGAGGTCGGCTGATCACCAGATGGATCAGAAGAATTGCTTCTCTTGGTTCTTGCCTGATCTCCAGGCAATATCTTTGGACCTGGGAAACCAAGTCAAACAAGGCAAGGCATCAAAACAAGTGAGAAGCGAATAACCAACATACATCATAAGAAAGAGAACAAATATTCCCTCCCCACCTCTTATATGATTAACTATATAACATCAAGACCCTTTATATACATGTGTTGTTTCTATCCAATCCTTAAGCTAGGAATAGAGAGTTAAAGACCCTGCACTATTTATTATAAAGTAAGTTCATGAAACCTATATGAAATAAAGTATAAAAAAGGATATAGAACATATAAATTCTTATCACATATTTTTATTTTTTTGTAACAGTATACATCAAAGTATATGCAACACATCCATGCACCATTATATTCCACTTGAGCAAAAAGTATATGAATAAAAAGGCCAGTAGGCATACGAGAGCACAGTTAGGAGAATCAAACACCCACCAAAAAAAGTGAGAGAAGAATATGACATTCTACCCAAAATTACTCATCAGTCATCACAACATTTAAAGAGTCGATCTAAATGAAATTAGGGTTGTGCACGAGTTGAATGCCTGATCCATTTTTATACTTTAGATTGGATAACCAACATCCAAAACAGGCCAATCCCATATTTGAACCCGATGCAAAGTTCCAAATACACAAATATTTAACAAACCGGATATCCACATATATTGCATTAACTTTTAAAGGCCGTCAAATGAACAACTTAACTTACTGAGTCATAAAATTGAGAAAATGAAAGCAAAAATTGGGGGAAAAAAACTACTTCCTCCGTTCCAATATTATTGCATCATTTACCTTTTAAGGAAGTTTCACAAATATTGCACCATTTCTGATTCACGAAATAAAATATTTGCTTTCAACACCACAAATGCTCAATATACCCTAACATGTTACGGAGTAACTCTTGTTCATTATTTAACATTTTAATCACATGGACAAGTTTGTATTTTGTCTTTCTCTTTCTTACTTTTTCCTACTACAAAAAATATTTTTCCTACCCCATGGTGAGTGGAGGAAATATATTTTTTATCCATGGAAACAAAAAAAACGCTCGCAGTAACGGCCACGATGTCGCGGAAACCGCTCGTAATGGTCAAATAGAAATGATCACTGACTTCACAACGTGAATTTTAAAAAAGATATTAGCCCAAAATCATTTTTTGAGTTTCTAAGCTCATAATTTTTTATATTTATGTCATGCTAATGCCAAAACTATTATACTCCCTCCGTATTTATTTAAGAGATACACTTGGTCGGGCACGAGTATTAAGAAGAAGAATTGAATGAAATAAAGTAATAAAACAAGTGGGGTTGGGGTAGATATTTTAATAAGTAAAGCAAGTGGGGACCATGTCATTTTAGAGGAGTGATGGGTGTGAAATTATTAGTTTAATAGGGTGGTGGGACATAGGATATATTAGATAGATTATTTAATTAGATGGTGGGGTTGATAAGTTACTAAAATTGTCAAGTGTATCTCTTAAATAAATACGGCCGGAAAAGACAAGTGTATCCCTTAAATAAATACAGAGGGAGTAAATGCTCTATATTGGACACTTTATATTTAAAATATAATATTATTTATTGTTTTAATTCATTACTCCCTCCGTCCCAATTTAATCGTCACACTTTCCATTTATGCCTTCCCAATTTAATTATCATACTTCCTTTTACGGAATAGACCCACTAATATTTTATACATCTCTCTTCCGGTCTTCCCACTACCAAAAGTTATGGCCCCACATCCTCTCACATTCAATAAAAAAAAATACATCCACTATCTCCCATCTTATGTACTATTCTATCAAAATATAATAGATAAGCATGCAAAAACTTATCACATAAAACTCCGTGAAAACCTTGTTGCGAAGATTAAATTGAGACGGAGGGAGTTTTAAGTAATATAGTTATCAACTGTTAATAAAGTTGATAACAACAAAAAATTGAAGTTGTAAATTTAAATACGAAGTATCAAACAAAATATGAACAAGATTATAAAACCAGTAGCTGGAATTTTCCTTTGTTTAAAAATTTATAAATTATTGCCAAAAAACTAATGAGTTTTCTTAACTAATGGAAAGGGGTCAGCTGGAAATTCCTTTCCAAGGAAGAGAAAGAGCCAAAATGTCAAAGGCTACTTTAAGGACTAGTCGGTTCTAAGCTACTGCTGTCTGTCTACTGACTCGTGACTACTACAGTACTACCTCTCTTCAAAAACAAAAACAAAAGAGCTACTCACTGTACTATCATCTTCTTCATCTTTCTTTTAAAATTTCAGGTCTTCATCTCTGCTCTGAATTCTACTTCTTTCTATTTTTGGCTTGTTGTTCTTCTCCGACAATTAAAACGGCTCATCTGACAATAACACCATAGATCTGTTCATAACGGCGTTCCACCATTATGTAACGGAAATGCGCAAAGTTTTGTGTGGATTCCATTCTGTTGTTGTATATCAGGGTTTCCCGGAACGGTGGCTTTGAAACCCGTTACAACTCGAGCGTTCCATAACGAAACGGACGAGTTTTGTTTCTATGAATTAAACTATCAAACTTGGTTTTTGTAAATTATACAGTTGTCTAAGACATTAATTCTATATAAATACTTCCTCTGATCCTAAAAGGCCTTCCCATTTGCTTTTGGCACGTTTTCCAATACAAATATTTATCTTAATATCTAAAATTATTTAGTGTTAGCAAACATCATAAAAGTTTGAAATTAGTGAACTACTTATTGAGACGAATCAAACAAGACCTCGCATGACTATGTTTTTTCTTATGTATTGGAAAGAACTTAGTAGATTTTAACTGTGATTTCCAAATGGGGCGAACAAAAACGATTGGAGGGAGTAGTATTTACCACACATTAGTAGCAGCATTTAATATACTTCCTCCATTTTTTTATTATTGCACCATCTACATTGGGCACAAGAATTAAGAAATGTGGTAAAAGGTGAGAGAGTGACAAAAATACCCATGTGATTAAGTACAAGTTTTTAGGTAAAGAACAAGTGGGGTTTGGTCCCCACCACCCATATAAGGATAAAAATGTCATTTTATGTAAGTAAACTTACTAAAAAAGGAAATGGTGCAATTAATATGCAACTTCCGAAAAAGGGAAATGGTGCAATAATAAAAAAAAATTGGAGGAAGTAAGAATTAAGAAAAGATAGAGCTCATATCTCAAACCGAATAGTTGATATCCCAAGATAGGTTGGATATCCAATGTCTAAAAGGTCAGTATTTGGGTGGGTATCCGATATCTGAATTTTTTTGGTTCAGATATCCGATGCAAAATTGATTGTGGATCAGGCCTCCAAACATATCACATATTGAATCGTGATTTTGGATTTTTAAATTCTTGTGTAAATCCTATCAATGCTGACTAAAAAATTGTGCCAGGAACTGAGCGCACATTGACAATTAACACCACTTGAAAGCTTCGGATGGATTTTTGAGTTGAAAGTCTTTCCTTTTGATGGATAAATGTTAGATACACCCTTAGTTTAAAAAGGTGCAAGGCGCACAACAGTCATGGAGCCTAGGCGCAAAGCTCAGGCACCCGCCTTTTGGATACAAGGGGCACATAATTTTCTAATAAACCTTAAAATTCGGTATAGAACAAAATTAACACAATTTATACTCAAAACAACATATTTCTATTGGAGTGACATATTTTCTTGCCGGTTCATAAGCAATGCGTGATCCCGTGACGGAGTGCCAGAATTAGAACCTTCTATGGTAACTACAAGCTGGAAATATGAAAATTAATTCATATTATGCTACTTCCCCTACCCAAAAAGCTAAGTTGTAGAGATATGACCGTTGATAGGTCACATGGGGAGTGTTTATATCATTAAAAAAGAAAAAAAAAATGTAAATAAAAAATCCACGTCATCCTACTGCGCCTGAAGATTGAAGGCGCACAAGCCGTTGCGGCTTGCGCCTTACCTAAAGCGCATAAAGGAGCACGAAGGCGCGCGCCATGTTGACATCAGTGAGCCTGGAGAGCACAAGATGCCGAAGGCTGAGCCTAGGCGAGCCTTGCGCCTAGACGCACCTTGGGCGCGCTTTTTTAAACTAAGGATACACCTGGATAATTATCTTTTCTTTTGGGCTGAAGGAGGGGAAAGAAAGGGATGGTTGGGATCAGGGAATAATAGCAGTATATAAGTTAGAATAGAAATTTCATACCTGATTGATTTTTGCTTTTAGAAGGATCTGATCTCGCGATGCTCAATTTTTTCTTCAGCAACCACTGTCTGTTCTTTGCCACAGCAGCCTCAAGGTGTGCATCATCACAGAAATCCACATACGCAAGACCCTTTAACACATTAACGACTAATATTAGATGCTTTTCCATTATAAAGCATAGCATCACAAAGGGAAACTGAGCAACATTAGCTTCAGTTTCTACCTTGAGTATCTCAGTATACACTAGTAATAATGTACGAGATAAAGTCGCACGAAACATGCAACAGAAGAGGGAGAATTACCCTTGATTTCCCAGTATCCCTGTGCTTTAAAATTCGGATAGATTGAACTCCACCAACATCACTAAAGAATTTGCGAATATCTTCATAATTTACCTGCATAAGTTGCTAACACTTGAGACACCCCAGAACTCAAAGATATATAACCTCGTGTTAAACACGGAGGAGACTGAGGCTGACTGACATTCAGGAATATAAAGAACGAGGGAAGAAAATGAAAGTATTAATTAAAACAGAAGGATAAAGGTGTATCAATATATCTCAACTCACTTTTGGATCGAGGTTAGACATGAATGCTGTGCATTGATCTGTGTACATTGTCTTTTCATGGATACTTTGCTTCTTTGGCTGTTCATTACTGCTAGTGTTATCCATTTTGTTAACATTTGCTTCAGTCTCTTCCTCTGTGGCTGTTCTAGTAACACTCAGCACTTTTTCATGACCTTTTTTGGTCCCTTTCTTAGAGGCTTCCTTCGTGTCTTTCAGTCGTTTTGAAGGAGATTGATCCTCCAACAAATTTGACGTTGGTTTTCGTTTTTCACGAACACTTTTCTTGGCGGAAAGATCACTAGCATCTCCAGCTGTCACAACAGTTTTGCTTTCTTGCTGCAAGTTAAATATCTGCAACTCCTCCAAACGTGGTGAAACCTGGCAAGGCATAGGTGAGGAAGCAAGTAGAACATTGCATCCAATATTTTGAAACAAAATAAATAAATAAAAAATCCATAGTAACTCCAGTTAAGTCACATAGTTGGTTTCTTAAGTAGCTCACACAGAGCTACAAGACACCATAATCCATCTCGAGAACAAGAGCAGAAATCAGGTAGTTAGTACTGACAGGTAAAACAATTTTCAATCTAACGAAACAGAAAAAGAATAAGATTACAGGGTATCCATCCTATATATAGGTGTAGAGTTACACCCTTTGACATCCTCCTTCCCTGTGTATAGAGCACATGGAGAGGAGAATGTGAAAGGATACAAAATTACACCCAGGTGTAGGAACTAGGAACTCCCTATGGAATTTTAGTGAAGCAGGCCCTGGTCAGTGGGCACACAAAACAGGATGGCATTCAAATGAGGTTTGTTATCCAGAGAGAGATAGACACTCTGCTTCTCACTCTGGATTTGAAAGCCTTGAAAAAAATTCCGTACCCAGGGAACCTTAGAAACTTCTTAGGAAATGTCCATGACAATGCTCAAAATAAGGCTTCTCAGATAGTCCATTTCTAAGAAACTTCTATTCTCTCCCTCTTCTAAAACCATTTGGCCATTCCATTTCAATGAGATTCTTCAGAGTTAGCTTCCCCTTGTATTTGAAGCCAAGGGGGTGCCTTTGCTTTTCACTTTTGCCACCCCATTCCACCATTGTCTGTTGTCACATCATTGCTTTCCGTTTTGCTGTCTGTTCACAATAAGCAGTTTTCAACTCTAGGTCTTTCATCACCATATATGTTATTCTGCCTGATGTTTTGCTGCAGCCATCTGACCTTTGGCTCAACAACCTTTTAGGTTGCATTAAATCTGTCTTGTTTGTTTAATTGAGTTTTTTGTTTCTCCAGTTTTAAGTTGTAACTGATGGCCCGGTTTATTGCATGTAATATGAGAACAATCTCTATTCTATAAGGGAACTCCTGAGGTCATTATCGTAAATGACTTTTTGGTGTCCTCTATAAAATAGTCTAAAACACCCCTATTAAGTACAAACTATATTAACATTAATTGTAAAATAGAATAAACTGTATAAATTGAAGGGAAATCAATTAATCAGATACTTAATGATAACCGAAAAAACATCAAAAAAAAAAATCACAAACAAAACCTAATCACAAATATTAATTTTCTTTTTAAAAAACAAAATTCAACCAAACGAACATAACAAAATTTCATCATCAATAATTTTGATGTCTACGTACTTTTTCTTAGTAAGCTTTGTAAATAGTTTTCTCTACCTACCAAAATTTTGTTTTCTTATCCATCTTCGCACGAATCGCGTGCATACTAGACTAGTTTTTAACTAAACACAACTGTTAAATATAGGACTAGGGAAAACTGTTTGATGTGTCGTAAAAAAGTATAAATGATGAGAGGTTATTAGGGATTAAAAACAATTAGTAGTGCTGGTGCATATGTTGAATGTTGTTGTCCTTAAGATAGAATAATATTATAAGTTGGTGTGACAAACTTAACAATACAATTGTATAGATTAGATGGTAAATCCTTTGCTTTTCCAGTGATAGGTTTTTGGGTTCGAATCTTGTCTATCACATCACATTTTTATGTAATGAGGATCATTTGAGTTGAATGCTTATTAAGAGGAGGCGGCGATGCATGCTAGATGACACTTCTTCATAATAGTGATAATTTGGAGGCGATGATATTTAAGAGGTTCGTTTTGGTTTCAGCTCGTCATAGATCTTATCTTTATTTTCCACATTTATAAACCTCCTCTTTTCAGCCACAGATGCTACCCTGGATCAGGGCTAGTGACATGCGGGCGCAAGGGCCAGGGTTTCAAGGTGTTTTTTTACTTTAAGGAAAGGTGCATGCTGTTTATTCCTATGAACTTATTAAGGCATCTATGCAACAATATTACATAGTAAAGCATGCAGACCTAGGTGCTCTGTCCACAATTAATGTATGCATAACTAGGGCTACTTTCTATCTTCTCGATATGCAATGAGTAGTTAAAAATGTTTCAACTGTTTCAAGGCAGCTGGCCTTAGAAAACAAGCATCAGATTCTTCACAAAAGAACGACAGCATACCCTAAACCCCAAATATCAAAAATCCAAGAAATAAATTCCCAAAGATGATCATATAAAAAGCAACGTACACATTTTCAGTAACACCCAAAAACGGGGAAAAAAAAACAGAGAGAAAATCTTGCCTTTTGAACAGCATAATCATAATCTTCCAGAGTGCCGAATTCCCTCTCAAACCGCAACCAGGATTGGCATATGTCCTGGATAAATAACAGAACTCTTAGGTCAGAGAGCATATATTCTTCAATCCAAAACAGAAGGATCATGGAGGAAATTTCACGAAGAACCAGATAACAAAATCTACAGTGAAGAGGCAGAAAACATAGTAACAAAATGTAAGACTACGTAAAAATATTGTACACAGAAACATAATACAGATCCAGATTCCATAGGATGTATATATTCCCCAGAGGTGTGGTAGAATAGAAATAGAGAGCATAACACTAACTCAGATAGGTTAGCTACTATATATAGCTAATTTTAATTTTACAGTTTCTTCGCTGAAAAATTGGCGGTCAGCTAAGGTTGTGAAGTGTTGCATTAATTGTGTTGGAGGTATTAGGTTCAAATATTTTCCTCGCAGATATTCATCTTGACCGGGAGGAGCTCGGGGACTAATGCGACTATGGTAGCTTGAGAGATCCTGTTATTTAGGTTTTCCTCTTGAAGGCAATCCACGTTTTGAGACTTTCTGAAACCATTTATCTCACAAATTTCATGTAGGTTGAATTGTTGGAAGAAGGTATGTTTTTCTATGGGAATGAGAATTACGTTGTTGCTTTTGTGTTTATTCAGGATTGCTCTTTACTATCTCTCGCGAAACATAATATGGCACTTGCAACAGGAAAAGCAATACCAATGGAAAAACAACTCAAAGCTTTGGAAAGGAAAATGGAAGAACAAGCTAAAAGCATGCAAGAGTTGACGCACATTATGAAGGAAATGATGGAAACAAGGATAAAAAATTCTGATTCTACTCCAACAAGCTTTGCTACTGTGGTCGATTCCACCAGACCTCAAGGTAGGTTGTGGATTACGAAGTGATGTAGATAATTTTTTTTGTGCCAAATTCCAGATGAAAAAAGAGTAACATTATATGATGGACAAAGACGAGAGCTGGATTTCTAGTTATCTAATATCTATCAAAAAGGAAACATGTAGACTAGGATGGCTTCATCATTGATTTAGCTCATCAGATCTAAAGATGGGAAAAGCATTAGTGTGGTTGAGCAATTTAATACGCTGCGATTTGGATAACTTGAGAGTTATAAAGATGATTTTAAGAGTTTGAGGTCAATCATGCTATAAAACAGTCATGTATTACCAGATACCTATATTCTGGACAACTTTAAGCCATGTGTAAGAGCATTTAAACCTGAAACAATAGCTGATGCAATTGAATATGCAAGACTTCAAGATTGACAGTTGAATGTCAAATCACAAAAATCCTTCACAGACAGCTTTTCACTAAACCCTTACAATTTGTTTCCTGCAACTAAAACACAAATAAACTACCTTTCCTACACCCCAAAACAGACAAACACAAACAGAGTTAACAAAATACAACCCAAGACTATTTTAACACATTCCAGCTGATGTAACGTGAGAGCTGAAAGACAGCCAAGCCCAGGGTTTGTGTTATTAGGGTCTATTCTGTTCGACTTATTTTGACTTATTTCAGACAAAATAAGTTCAGATAAGATAATTCCGAAGAAATAAGGTTTTTTCAAAGATTTCTACACAATTAAGTTATTTCAGACAAAATAAGTTCTTTTCCGATAAAATAAGTTTACATTAAATTCAGATTAGTTCACATAATATAAATATAAAAGACAAAATAAGTCGAATAGAACGGAACCGTATTGTGATCAGCCTTTTGGAAGGGATGAAGAAGGGAAGTTTGAGGTGAGGTGAGGTGACGTGACTTGAGTTGGAGGTGAATGTTAACCATGTATTGATGTATAACAGTCAATACCCTAGTAATCAAAAAATTCATACAAAGAGAATTAGAAGTGCACTGAATATTGGTAGATTCAGGAAGTATTATTAAATTCTTGAATTTGTCAAAATTCAAAAATTTTGGGATATTCTTTGCACCATACAATGGCTGATGGGAACAACATTGCTTGCAAGGAAGGGAATTTTCAGCATCTGTTGCTGAGCTCTTTGGGCAATTGTGATATGCTTTGGAAATCAAATGGTGTTAAGTGCCTTCGGTGATTCGGTCCTGTCAATTAATTATGGAACTCACAATTGATTGGCCAGAAGAAGCACAACGGGGGTTCTAATAAGCAAGATGAAGGCGGTGGAAGGAGAGCCAAACAGTAAATTATTTGAAGCTGCAGCTCAAGTCTGTTTAATACAAGCGATGGTTATTTCTCTTAATTCAATTAAGACGGACATTTGAATTTCCTGAACTGTTGCATCTTAAAGTAAAATATATTGAGTTTTTGGGATCCTACTAACTCACCACCTAAGGGAGGAATAGATCTTTTTAACTATTAGTGCAAGAGATGTTAGATAGAGGAAGGATTCAGAATAGTTTAAGACCTTTTGCCTCTCCTGTAGTGCTTAGTGGAAAAGAAAAATGGCATTTGGAGATTGTGTATTGTTTATACGGAGTTGAATAGGAGAACAGTGAAGAGCAAGTTCCCAATTCCTTAATTGATGAAATGATTGATGATCGTCATCAGTTGAGAATGCACTATGAGGATGAGTTTAAAATTGCATTTAAAGGCATTAGAACTCATATTGGTCACTATGAGTTTTGGGTAATGCCTTTTGGCTTAAGCAACACTACAGCTTCTTGAGGTGGATGAAGCAAATACCATGTTGAGGAAGTGTGTTTTAGTGTTTTTTTGATGACATATTGGTTTACAATGGCTCTAGATACAATCATTGGAGGCAATTGGATGAGGTTTTCAAGTTAATGGAAGCTGAACAGATAAATCCAGCAAGTGTATGTTTGCTAGTAAAAAAGTGGAGTAGTTATGCCATTTTAGTACTAAGAAGGGAGTTGAGACTTATTCTCAAAAGGTGCCAGCAATACCTAATTTGCCTACTCTAGCCAATGTGAAAGAATAAAGAAGTTAACTATGATTGGCTGGATACTACCAAAAAACATTTAAGGAGGTTATGCTTTGATTAGCAAGCCCTTAACAAGTTCATTGAAGAAATGAGTATCTAAGTGGAGCAAGCTTTTGAAGCATTGAAGTTAGCCCCTATATAAAAAGTGCAAGATTTCTAAAAAAGTAGCAAAAACCTTTTGCGGAAGAGAAAAGTGCATCAAACTATTAAAGTATAAAACAGAAGCAGTTTTGATGAGAAATTTGCCAGTTTATGAAAAAGAGTTTCTTGCAATTGTATTCTCAGTCCAACAACAATACTTGTTTGGGAATCTACTTGTATTCTCAGTTCAATAACAATACTTGTTGGGGATTCCCTTTTATGTTGTTTGTTAGACAAAATCGCGGGTTGCGCATCTGCACCTTTTCGACCCCCTCACAATGAGACGTTAGGAAAAATATTTTAAGATTTGTTGAGGGTAATTGATGGTTAATTAGTTTACATCCAAAAGTTAGTGAAGTCAATTTATGGCTTTTGACGCCAAAAGCAATTAGCTTCGTATAAAACAACTAATGGCAATACCTATTCAGAAGGAGGGAGCAGGGTCATAACTCATAAGGGGCCACATCGATGTGCGATGCTTATGACATTAAAGGACCACTAACCATACAACATGTAAAACTACGTCAAATCGCCAATCAAGAGAATTGACTTGGATAACACAAATGTATTGAAAGAAAGAAAAAAGACCAGCTTCCAGGGCGGAGCTAGGGGGGCTGGCGGGTCAGTGATACGTTTAAAAATTAAATATGCACTACAAAAGCACATGTCTAAATACCTGTGAACCTGAACCAGGAAATCTCTTGGTGTAGCACCTCCGAAATAATGATCTTGCTTCATTGAGATTTCCCTTGTCAACCTCCATCCCTATATAACCTTGCCAGGCCTCAAGCATGGTGCCACTGCACACAAGAGGTGTCAAATATTGTGAAGGAAACTAAAAATTTCTCAATAAGTGAGAATTACGCAACAAAACATGGGATTTACAAACCTAATCTTCAGTAAGCTCTCCCACACTCCACGAGCAGCAACTATATCATTTGCCAAAGTCAGCTCCAGATGAGCCCAATAAGCATGCAAACGCAACAAAGCGTCTGTGCCTTTAAGATGTAAAGACAAGTAATCTGATGCACGCTGGAGATAGTTACAAGTAAAGTCAATCAGAAGCACTATACATATAAATTCCAACGCTCAAAAATAGATGGAAGAGATGCATACTTACGTAGGCACCAATAAAAGCACAAAAGTATCATATGCAACTACAAATTATCCAGACCAGCAAGAAAGGCATTATAATCTATAACATTTAAACAAGAAAACAATCTTAGTGAGGAGAGAACCGTGTGGAAGTAAGACAATCAACCCTCCAAGAGCTCCGACCCGTTATTAGTCAAAAACAACATTAACAAAGTGTCAAAAAGAAAGAAGAAAGACAACAAAGCAACTTAGTTCCAAGGCGACAACAAAGAAACAACTTGGTTACAAAAGGCTATATTACTTACAACCAATGGCACATATTTGGGAACAAGCCATAATTCTCAAGCATTTCAGCTCAACCACACTAGGAAGCAGAAGGCAAATCTCAAATGTCTAGCCACTTTTGAGGCAAAACTCACAGCCTTCTAAAAACCCCCATCTTTATAGCAAAACCACAGGTAATCATTCTATTAATGACAGAAGATCAAGAGGATGCCTTAATCATAGAAATAACTGCAGGCTTCCAAAGAAAAAAAATGAGAGTAATCAGACTGAGATTGGTCATACGGTGTAGTAGGGAAGCATGTGACAGGGTGTAGCCTTGTCCATTTCCCATCAAATCCACCGTCTGTTTTAAATGAAAAAGGCAAACACTCAGTAAGTTAACCAGGTATCCAACTGCTTCCTATGACTTTGTACCATGAAATGAAATTCCAAGATATGATTACAGCTTTAGCAGATGAAGAGATGACCAGTAAAAGCATAAGAAAATAAATTTCTCTATTCCATATATCCTCCTTTAATTCAAGTGAGAGACACTGAGGTGATGACATTGAGAAATCCCATGACTGGCATCAACTACTTTCAGTCTTTTGTACCCCAGCAATTATGATGGCCCCATAATACACAAAAGTAATGCCAAAAAGAAGTTTTCTTAAGATCAATCACCCAAGACATTCCCCATGGAATATTTTTCAATCAACATCAATTTAGAATGATGGGAAAACATCCAATCTAGGAAGAACCTCTCTGGCGATAATATTACATGCCAGAGCTTTGCAATAGAACTGCAAGGATATCTGAGAATTCACTGCACATTAACAAATTTGACTTCTAACAGCTCTAAGATAAGATTCAACTTTCTAAGAGAAACCAGCTAATCATAAAGTCATTTATGCAAGGAAAATTAGATCACATGATAATGTGAGACACAAATGATTTAGATGACAAGAGGAAGCATGTGACACAAAAAACTGAAAGCTCAACGTACCTGAAAGGCATCCCTGATTACAGCATAATCCAAGACCTGCAATTCACCAGCCACTGAAATCCTCCTCCGTAAACCATCAATTCGAGTAAGAAACAAATCCAAGTACTGCAATAAATTCTTGTGTGAGAACAAAATGCAATTGATTTTAATGGAAAAATATAGATACCAAACAACGAAGACGTTTACTATCTTCATACTCCCAAGTCCCAAATGATAAAGAAAGACACACGTAGCAGAAATTAAGCATTTGTCCGCATAGGCCCATAAACCTACTAAAATGCAGGCCAATCCTCTATTGTACCCCTAAGGTCTATACGGTTTCTCATGTACTTCACAAAACAAAGACAAGTAGTATCTTTATACTCCCAAATGATAAGGATAGATACTCAAAGCAGAAATATCTTGAATGGTAATTTTATGAAACTTCTTGTAAACAAATGTTACGCGTATCTAAATCTGACACCACAGGCTTCCTCGGTTCTATATTTATTGAAACAATTCGACTTCTACTACCACCTCCATTCCTTTTTTTATGGTTACGCTATCCGTTAACACCAGTTCCTTTTTGTTTATTACACATCTACTTTATTCCTATTTGGGCAAAGCTTTTTTCACCCTTACCCCTCATGCAACACTCTCTTTTCCACTTTTCTTACACAAACCCCACATACAACACTCTCCTCCTTACTATTCCTTACAAATTTTCACCTACAACATTCTCTTTCCTCTCCTACTCTCCTAAATATGTCTATCTACAATAACCATAGAAAAGATAAAATAATTTTAGAATACACCCACTGTATAAGGTTCTTTCCACTTCCCGAGACATTCCTCAAGTTCTTCCCACTTTTGTTTTACTTCATTAGTCAAAAAAATAAGATTATTACGCCAACTTGGTCCACGTTGTGGGACTACATTTTTTTATCAGTAATTACAATTTACATGTACTCGTAAATTACTCTATTCATTTGCCTTGGTATGGGGACCTACATCAAGTGAGAAAAACTTTGTGCAACGGACAGAGTAATAAAATAGGCAAGAATGTTTCGGAAATGGAAAAGAATAGTGGTTGGATTATTTTTATTTATTTAAATAGATAATTCTTTTATAAGAAAATAGACAATTAGATTACAAACTACTCCCTCAGTCGCGAAATACTCGCCCCGCTTTGACCGACAAAGGGTTTTAGGCAATGTGATAGTGGGTATTGTTTTAATATAGTAGGGGGAAATGTGTCAAACCTTTTTGAGGGGGGGGTTTGAATTTTTTAATGTTCTTTTAGAAAGTAGGAATATAGGTAGGCCCTTGGACTTGGTTAAGTGAGATAAATTATAGAAACAGGGCAAGTAAATTGGGACAGCTTTATAAGGAAAGTGGGGCATTATTTCGGGACGGATTGAGTATAAACTAAAAATAATTGTCACTTACATCCTTTTACATCGTGAATTACGCAATTACACCCTTTGTAGAAAAAGTAATTTAAATTTGATACTTTTGGCATTTTTGGAAGATTGGTTCTGATAAAATACTTCATTATTGGAATTTCAACTATTTCACTATTGAACTCAAACACCGGAAAATGACAAATGATATAAATTCAAATGATTTTGTTTTATAAGGTGGTGGTAAATCACAGTTTTTGTTAGAAAAGGCTGTTGACAAATTTTTCCTATACACTAACCACAACTTTGCCAAAACATTTCAAAAAGAATACAATTTTCATCTCATTCGATTAACCATTACAAAAATATTGCCTTCATGTTATAAAGAATTTCCCATTTTCAATAAAAATGGTTGTCCCATCTTGGATTCTGTACACATGATAAAATAGTGTTATCAATCTTCTTACTTCCCCACTTCTCTCTCTTCATTTTTAATAGAGAGGTCTCCTACTTTCTCTCACCTCCCCAATAAAACATTAAATTATACTCACTTCCCAAACTCCAATTTTTTTTTTTGTTACAGTTAGGAGAGTAGAAGAGAGCAAGTTAGTGTGGTTCGTGTAAGAAAAAGAAAGACAAAGAGTTAAACAAGTGGGTTTGTGTAATAAATGAAATAGGAGTGTGTCGCAAGCGGGGTGTGGGATATTGAGGAGTAAAACTTTGCCAAAATAGGAATAAAACAGAAGGGTAACCGTCAAAAAGAAGGATAGAAATAGAAAGTGTAACCAACACAAAAAATAAGGAGAGAGTATCAGAATTCAAACATATATCGTTATCGAATAAGAGTCAGAGTAGGATACATTGATCTTTCTTTTTTCTTTTTTGAGGGAGGGATACATTAATCTTCCATTTTGACTCTCTTACTTTTACTTCATGCGTTTTTTTTTTTACATTGATCTTTTTTCTATTTTCGTTTTTTTTAGGGAGGGATACATTAATCTGCCATTTTGACTCTCTTACTTTTACTTCTTGCGTTTTTTTTTTTAAATGCTATTTTGAAATGTACTTATTTAAACCATACTTACTTTTATTATCCCTTATAATATTTTTTTTTAAATATATATATATATATATATATATTCCTCTTATCTTACTTTCATTAATTACACTTTCTCCCTCTTCCATGTTTATTCTTTTAACTTCCCGCTTCTTTATGTTTTTATTGGTCACAATGACGATCTCCTATGACAATTCATGTTACAAATCATTTTGGGACTAAGGCTTTGTTGTTGTTGTTGTTGTTGTTGTTGGAGGGATACATTAACTTGTGTAGAGACCATTTTATCTAACTTAAAATAGATGTATAAATAGTTCAAAAGAATAATGTACACAAAAAAGAAAATAGTATGATATTATTGCAATTTAGTTAATACCGATTTGCATATATAATCAAAATACTTAGTTGACTTAAATATCTTTAAAGATTAAAAATACTTATTACAACTAGAATATCAAAATAAACTAAACAAAGCTTGATTATTGCCAAGCAAAATTAATTAAGGCCCATTAAATAGACAAATAAAGTCATACAAAATATGAGATACATATAATTTGCAATATCATTAAGTTATTAACATTATCATGAAATTGAAATCTAGCATTACTAAACAAAAAGGGTGTACATTGGTATAATGCCCTTACGAACCAATGCAAGGAAAAAAATACTCTACAAATCACTTAAGAGATGGATTGCACCCAAAAAAAAAAGACGGATTGCTCAAGTAATTGCATATTGGCATGTAATCAAGAGACATCCTCGACATCATCAATAACCTAACATATATCAAAGAAACTACAAAGTACAACGTTTCAAAGTTATTTTAGATAAAGAGTAAAGCAAGGGCACATTGAGGAATGTTGAAAAACCTTGGGGGTAATATTGAGAATTTCTCATCAAAAGATGTACACTTGATTGCCTCCAGAAATAGCTGGATAACAACTCTATTAAATAGACGTCTTTTATCATTGCTTTTCATCATTAACAAAACAAATTATTTAGATTATTTAATTATGATATCTGGATCAGCAATGAGATGAATACTTACTAAAGATGTCAAGTTATGCGTGAGACTGTGAGATAACTATTGTTGGCCTTTGGCATAGCTAACTGCCAAGTGCTAACACTTCATCTAATTTGTGAGTTCCATATGCATAAGGCTCCAGGAGATTTCAGTTAACCTCCAAGAAGCAGTATAATAGTTTAACAGCTCATGAATAAATTATTACTCGTAAAATGAAAGAACATAGACTATACCTCTTCATAACTTGAAAATGAACATTGGAGGGCCTTCTCAAACACCTAACAATGGACAAACACTTCAAATCATAGCTTTGGGGTACCAAAAATTTGCAATCAATTCAAAGTACGAACTTAGCAGAAAAGCAATAGATCAAATTCACTTTACAGGTATTGACATGACTTTAGATTTTGCGACGATTAGAAAAAGCAAATATTGTGAATCCAAAGTTAAAGTAGAAATCTGATAATTCATTCCACTACCTCTTCCCTTCTTTATTTCTTTTAACGGTTTTTTCATGAAATGCCCTCCACTTTTCACGAAGTTCATGAAATACCCTTCAAGTTTTGAAAATTCACCAAATACCCTCAAATTTTCACAAATACATCCAAATAACCTTGATTTTTAAGCTAAACCTCATGATCCATCTTATTAGTCGTGTCTAAGCAGCCAGCCTTGCGTGGGAATGTCAAGCATTCTCCACCCCAACAAATTATATCCAACATATCCCCGAATTTCGCACTTTGGCGAAGATCTTAGATTTACCTAATTGGATTGTCAGATGACGGCTAAAATCTAAATTAATGGTTGGTATGAGAGTTGTGGAGGAGTAGAAGGGGGTCGTCTATGGTGGTGAAGGGGGCTCCCATGTCTACCATGGAAGAAGAGAAGAGAAGAGAAGAGAAGAGAAGAGAAGAGAAGAGAAGGGAAGGGAAGAAAGATAGAGGAAAAAAAATGTAATTTTATTATTGTAAAATTAATAGGGTTAATTAGGCTAGTTAAGGATAATTAGTTAGTTAGGGTTAATGACTAGTGTTAGACTTCCGTTAGTATTAAGGTTATTTTGGTGTCTGTGTAAAAATAGGAGTATTTGGTGAATTTTCGAAACTTGAAGGGTGTTTCATGAATTTCTTGAAAACTCGGGGATCATGAAAAAACCGTGTTGTAAATATTTACTCTCATTTCCAAGAAGTAGGGAACCCTTTTAGTTGCACACCCTCTTCACATGTCCTTAGGTTTTACCATGATTAGAAAAAAAAAATAGTGTAAATTCAAACTTACAGTAGAAATCCCATAGAAAAATTAGAATAAAACCATACTACAGATATTCACATGTCACTAATATTCCAACTCTCCCACAACATAATGTGGATTTTAATCAGTGTTCAGCATAAATGAGAATATAGTGCAAGAACCTTTAAAGTTCAAAGGCATTCATTATCATTACCCCATTGCCAAAGTTCAAAGGCATTAAAAATATAAAAATATATTGCCACCGTTTCATTTTCACTTCAATGGGTGAACTTTAAGGCTTCTAAGCAATTCGTTTCTACCTCTCCATCTTGCTGATTACCATTTTAGTCAACAGTCATTGAAGACTCGAGTCACTACCCTAATATGTGAGCTACCTTCAACGCCTATACTTATGGTGATATCAGTCTCTTTAAAAAAATCGCACTAAAGGATTCATCATTCAACAGAAGCTTCCTTTGCCCCAAAACTGCAGTCAAAGCTAGAAAAAGGTCCAGTATTTGAAGGATATATTTACTGTTTCTAGTGGTTGGGAATTTAGAGTAAATGCTTAATTTCTCTACATTTGATATTCCAAATTCCACGCATTTCAGTAAAAACTACACCTCCATTATTGTTCAATAAGTTGACATGGATAAGGTACAGCATCCAAGAAAGTGGGGAAATCCTGTGGCCAGGATAAATTACTTTTCTTCGAGAAGTCCAAGGATCACTCGTCCCAGTTATGTATCAGGCACTTTTTGAGCATACTGGTTGGCTGGCCAATCCAATCAAGTGTTCTATTGAATTTTGAAATAGATAACATATGACATTGGTATGGTATGGTATGGTATGGTAGACAAACAAAACATTTAAAAAAGGTAATGGATCAGAATCACAACTATAATTCATTTTACTCCTCACCTCCCCTTCATCACCTGACTACCCATATTTTGATTTTCCAAGCTATGGAAGCCAGGAAGGTTACATTCTTTCACATAAATTTCACCTCCTTATGAGTGACCCTCGGGAGAAAAAAGGGATGGGTGGGTTAATTATTTTGGCAATTAAGTGTGGATTAATTTGTTTGGGGGAGTTGAGAGTTTTCACTGTAGTCTGAATCTCAGAAAAGGAGGGTGTAGCAGGTTCATCTTGCCCTTTCCCTCATAACTGTAGAGCAAAAGTGTATAGTAAATGAGTGTAGACCAACTAAAATATTGCTTATAACTTCAGTCTAAACTTCAGTCTAAACTACACCCAAAAAAAAGGAAGTGTGCCAGCTATGAGATCATCTCTTTGATCCATCAGAACTGAAAAAATTGTTTTCAGGCAACTGACAATAAGCTAACTAGCAGATTTCTCAACCAAAACAGTTAAAATAAGAAATACACCATATCATACCATGGAAACTTCATCCTCGGATGCACGAGCCCGTTCCAAGCAAAGCAACTGCCTCACCCAGAGTTCCCCAACCCAGGGACAATTCCTTGTGGCTCTACACATAACATTCTTCACAACATTCCCAACCTGGAATACAAAGTTGGTTACATAATCAACCATTATAAGCAAGGCAATAAGCCTATCACAATTGAGAAAGTACCTTGAGCTTCTTTTCTAAATAGCGAGCATAGTCAGTCCACAAATCACTAGATATAGGAAACTCTGTGATAGCACGTTCATATAGAATCTGAACACGCGCAGGGTCACCTGCAGATTCTTCAAATTTCAAGTATCTCTGCAGAAACATGAAACAAAATACATGTTAAAACCAATAAAGGGATAATTTGAGTTCAAGGGAGATAAACATAGTAAAAATGAAACAAGACAGCCAAGGAGGCCCCTCAATCTACTAAACAAGATATCAGACACCAAGAACCATGTGCCCAGCACATCATAAACCCATAAGTCAAAAAAACGCAAAGGCAGGATAATTTAATATAACATAAAATAGGAAGAATCCATCGGCATGAATAAATGCACAGATTAAGAAGTGCTTACAAGACCGAACTGAGACCGAGGCGACCAAGCTTAAGTTCATTTGGCTGAGCTCAAATATACGTAATATATACGACTCAGCACGAGCTCAAATACTGATGAGCTTGAGAAGCCTTAAACTTTAAGCTCGCTTGGTGCTTTTCGAGCTCAAAATTCAAGCTAGGCCGTTGAGGCTCGAATGTAAATAAGCTACTCTATCAGCCGAAGCTCCAGGAAGCCCAGCCCAAAACTAAGTCTGCATGGCCTGATGTGAGCCAGAGAGTGAAACTCAGACAATACAAGAAGTCCATCCAGTCCAGTTTGAAGGTCTCAAATTCTTAATCACAAAAATGGACAGTATATGTTCGTGAGGCAACAAATGAGGATCTGGGTTGTAGTTAAACTTGTTTTTCAATTCCAGCCCAGTTTCGGTAATCGTATTAGAATCGTATATTCACACTACAGGACCATATGCAGACACTGCATCAGTTGCCTGTTGACGTTAGAGGGTCTATCCCCGTAAATCCGTAATAGAGGAGCATATACAACCATATGGCCATGTTTGTGCTTTTGAGAATGAGTTGTGCCTCCTCTGGGAACGATTAGAACAAGTATTTCAAACTTGGCAAAGAAACTAGGGCGAGGAGTTGAGAGGTTCTTTCCTTAAGAAGAGCATATACAGGGATCATTAATGGTTGACGTTATTTCAGTGCCAAGAAAAAAACAACATAGCATGTTATAGTATTGATGATATTTACCTCACCAAGGAATAGTGAAATCCATTAAAGGTGTAGTTACCAATTAAAATTAATTTGCCAATAGTAATCTTCTTTTTTAAATCTCCCCATTGCTTGTACCCCTTGTTTATATGGCAATGTGGAACAGTATTGTTTCAAACGTTTGCAATATATTATCTCTTATCTTCTATAATAATACAGAATGTTTATATGATTTTGGTACCCAAGGCCCAAAAGTAAAGGGGTATAGAAAATTACAGTGTGTTAAATATTATTTTATAGAAAATTACAGTGTGTTAAATATTATTTTATAGAAAATTAAATACGTCCTGCGTTCTTTTCTACTTGACATGTATTCCGTTTTTAGGAAATTCTTTTTTACTTGACCGGTTTCTTTTTTGGCAAATTTTGTTAAGTAAAATACCTATTTTATATTTTTATGCTTACTTAACAACCATCTACTTTAACTTCCTCCCCTTTCTCTTGTTCCCTCCCTTGTTCCAAAATAGCCACCTCCTTCTCCTGTTGCATGGCATCCACCACCCACTGTCTCTCCTCTTCAGCGGCACCGCCACCTTCTCTTCTTCAACGCACCGCACGGCACCACACCACCTCTCTCTTCTCTCTCCCCTCTTCTCTTCCCTTAAACCAGACCTAAGATCTAAAAAGTTGGCGAAGGGAGAAAGGCACCAAGGGAGAACGACTAGTGAGAGACCGACCGAGGTAAAACGAGCAAGCGAGGGAGAACGGCCGGGAAGGGAGAACGAGGGAGGGGTCGAGAAAGAAAGATTGAGCCCTAGGCAGCATTGCGGGAGCAGCAGCCTAGAACACAGGGAGGAAAGAGAGAGAGGATGCGAGAAAGAGGGAGAGGAGAAGGAAAGAAGGGCATCCACCTTCGGTGCTTCTCCAACGGCTTCTGGTGGCTCTCAGGCGTAGGTAGGTGGCGGCTTTATTGTTTCTATGGCAAGAAACCAGGTTAGGTGACGAGAGCTTAGAGCTTGTCTGTTTGGTAAAGGAGAATGGTAAGGGTCTTTTGTTTTTTTTTGTTTTTTTTGTGAATAAAGTGACTCTCCTTAATTTATGTACCTATTTTCAATGGGTCAAGTAAAAAAACAGAGAAAGTAATAATTTGGCAAACGTAAAGCCTGCTCAGGAACTCTGAGACAAGCCAAGGTTAGTTCATGCATGGCTTGTTCTGATTTTGAGCGAGCCCCAGCCTCAGTCAAGCCTACACGAGCGAGCTCAAGAAGTTCATGAGCAGGCTCGGCTCATCTTCACCCATAAGACAGATAGCAGTTAATGAGTCAAGAGGTTAAATTTGGTAGTGGAATTACACAAGGGGTAAGCTAAGACATGAAAAATCATATAGTTCCCTGAGAATGGAAAATATCTTCAAAATGGTGAATGAGTGACTACAACCCACAACAACAGTTTTAAAGCCTGTATCATAATAGGGTGGTTGTTTAAAAAGAAAAAAGAATTATGTAACTTACAACTTACATTAACCTTGCTGGTCATGGAAAAGAAGTACGGAAAAAAGATTTGAACAATCAAGTCGCCAAAACCTGGAGGTTGTTTTGCAAATGTGCATTACAGGTTACTAAACTTAAGAGGCAGTACCTTTGAATTTGAATTTTTGGAATACACAGACCAAATGTCACCAACAACAACAACAAAGCCTTAGTTCCAAAATATTTTGGGATCGGCTAACATGAATCGTCGTAGGAGATCGTCATTGTCACCAATCAAACCAGAAAGGAGCGGGAAGTTAAAAAATAAACAAGGAAGAGGGAGAAAGTGGAATTAATGAAAGTAAGATAAGAGAAAAACGTATATATATATATTACAGAAAAAATATTATAAGGGATAATAAAAATAAGTAAAGTTTAAAATAAATAAATAAGTAAAATAAGTACATTTCAGAAAGAAAAAAAAAGTTGTATAAGTCAAATAAAGTCATCAAGGTATATTATCTGCCTCCACTCTGTCCTATCCAACGCCATATTTTCCTCAATTCCAAGAAAGCTCATATCGTGCTCAATCACCATCCTCCAAATTTTCTTAGGTCTTCCCCTACCCCTGGCAATTCTAGCACTTTGCCACCCTTCTAGCCTCCTAACGGGGGCATCACTTGATCTTCTGCTTACATGTCCAAACCATCTTAAACGATTTTCCATCTCTGTCCTATCCAACGCCATATTTTCCTCAATCCCAAGAAGGATCATATCGTGCTCAATCACCTTCCTTTTGGATAATAGATCCTAAATAACGGAACATTTTTGGAAAATTTCCCATCTAAGGTAATCGCCCCTGTCTCTCTGTCTTGGACTCCACTAAACTTACACTCCATATATTCCGTCTTTTTTTACTCAGCCTAAAACCCCAAGATTTCAAAGTTTGTCTCCATAACTCCAACTTACTTTTCACTCCTTTTGTTTCATCAATCAACACAATATCATCTGCAAACATCATGCACCACGGTATACCATCTTGAATTGACCTTGTCAATTCGTCCATGACTATAGCAAAAAGAAACGGGCTAAGTGCGAAACCTTGATGCACTTCAATCGTAATGGGGAATTCTATGATCTTACCAACACTAGTTCTCACACTCGTGCTAACTCCCTCATACATGTCCTTGATGATATCATTATATCAATATACTGCCTCGGATTTCCTTTCCTACTTAATCCCCACCAAAGAATTTCCCTTGGTACCTTAGTATTCGCCTTCTCCAAATCAATGAAACCATATGTAAATCCTTCTTCTTATCTCGATAATTCTCCATTAGTTGCCTTATAAGATGAATGGCCTCCATAGTCGATCTCCCAGGCATAAATCCAAACTGGTTCTCCGATATCTTCACAATTCTCCTTAATCTTTGCTCAATAATCCGCTACCAAAGTTTCATAGTATGACTCATTAATTTGATTCCTCGATAGTATAGTATTTTTCCTCCACTCTAATGGCATCATATTACTTCCCCAAATCTTGTTGAAAAGAGTTGTTAACCATACAACCCCTCTCTCTCCCAAGCATCTCCAGACTTCGGTAGATATACCATCGGGCCCCGCTGCCCTCTTGCGTCCCATCTTTTTCAATTTCACTTCGACTTCTCTCTTTTGAATTATTTGCATAAAGTCTAGGTTAACCATATCCCGAGGGATATTTGTATCTCCAATATTGCGCCCTTGATCCCCGTTGAACAAGTTATCAAAGTAGAACCTCCATCTATCCTTGACTTCCTTATCTCCCACCAAAACTTTTTTATCAACATCTTTCACACATTTAATCCTCCCGATGTCTCGCGTCTTTCTATCTTTCATTCGAGCAAGTCAATAGATGTCCTTTTCCCCTTCTTTTGTATCCAATCTTGCGTAAACACCCAGATTCACCTTTGCTCTAGCCTCTCTTACGGCCTTCTTTGTTTCCCTTTTAGCCTCCTTGCACACTTCTCGTAGTTCTCATCACTTCTACATTTTCCCAACTCTTTATAGCATTCTCTTATGCTCTTTATAGCTTGTTGCACAACTTCGTTCCACCAAGATGTGTCCTTACTTGGTGGCATGATTCCTTTATATTGCCCTAGGACCTCTTTCGCCAATCCCTTTATGGTGTGCTCCATTCTTGTCCATAAGGAGTCTATATCCAAATCCATATCACCGGCCCAAATACATTCAGTTGCCAACTTTTCCACGAATTATAATTGTTGCTCCCCTTGAAGTTTCCACCAATTGATCCTAGGCTCCACTAGTGGTCTTCTCCACCTTATATAACTTCTACCTCGAAAATCAAGTACCACAAGTCTATGTTGGGTTGATGTACTCTCACCCGGAATCACCTTACAATTGGTGTAGCACTGTCTCAAAGCAAGCCATACTAAAAAGAAGTCGATTTGCCTCGTATTACCTCCACTCCCATAGGTTACTAGGTGAGAGTGTCTTTTCTCAAATCAAGTGTTCATTATACCCAAGTCATATGCCAATGCAAAATCCAAATAGCATTTCCCGCTTCATTCCGATCCCCATACCCAAAACCACCATGAATGCTTTCAAATCCATCGCGACTCGAGCCTATATGTCCGTTGAGATCCCCACCAATGATCAGTTTCTCACTTCTAGGGACACGTTGCACCACTTCTTCCAAATCCACCCAAATTTGTTTTCAAGTTGAAGCATCTAGTCCTGCTTGTGGTGCATAGGCACTCATAATAGTTACAACTTCATCCCTATCACAAGCTTAATACTCATAATTCGATCACTCTTTAGAGACACGTCCACTACATCATCAATATATTCTCGGTCAATAAGGATACCTACCTCATTCCTACCCCTAGTTTTTCCCGAATACCAAAGCTTATAACCCCATGGAGCTATTTCTCTTGCGTTGTTTCCAACCCATTTGGTCTCCTGCAAACATAATATGTTAATTCTCCTCATAACCTCTAATAATTCAACTGATCCCCTGTCAAAGAGTCAATGTTCCAAGTCCCAAAACGCATCCTACTACCCTTACCTTTACCCCTACCCTTACCATGAAACCTTGGATAGTTAACATCACCGTCGAGTGGCACGCCGCTTCCGGGCGATGACCTAGCAACCCTTACATATTTTCCACTACATCCGGGCCTAGGAAGTGTAACGCACCCTTGCATATTTGACACCACCCCCAGGTGTAGGGGTGGCGCGCCGCTTCTGGGCGACGACCTAGCAACCCTCACATATTTTTCACTACACCCGGGCTTAAGAGGTGTAGCGCATCGCTGAGAAGAGGATGCCCCCACGATATTCCATTGTCGATTCATGTCATGATATGTGACTTAGTTTTACTGTTGGCCTCCACCAACCTACCGCAACCCTCCTCCTTTATCCGAGCTTGAGACCGGCAGTGAATGCCGCATACGCAACACACCCAGGCGGAGTTCCATATATATATATATATATATATATATATATATATATATGTATATATATATATTGATGCCTTAACACACACACATTTGGGAAAGACTCTAAGGATCAGAGAAAGGCGCAATAAAATTCAGCACTTCATAAAGGACTTCTTTAAAGAAACAACTAGAAAATAGCCACTTGAAATAATATTTCAAGCATCTTAAATACTAGGTAAAACGCCACGCAAACATGCAAACACCCATCTCAATTTACATAACCAATCACAACTTCCTTCATCGAGAGTTCATGTTCATAAGTACAAAACATAAGATGTTTGTGATGCATGCGTGTATCTCGCACACATAACATGCTCACACTTCATACCTTGAAGAGTGGAAGTCTTTCTGTGTCTGGTACATCAGATTTAGAAACTTGTTCTTCCAGAGTTACGCGAGCATCACACATCTCCAATGCTTTCTTATAAGCAGAAGCGGCATGAGAAGAAATACCTTCCAGGTCACTGGAGTTAGCATCAAGATCATTCCCATGCTCCACCTCCCACGCCTTATAAACAAGAAGACTTGACTTCATATCAGCCAATGGAACAGATAGCTGCCTGTGGAATATATTTCGAACACGCTGGATCTGCTTTTCTTTCCCCTGGAAAACAGGATGCAAGAAAATAAAATAAAGATAAGTTGACAAAATCAGAATCATTATAATGAGATAATAAATAATATCTGAACAAAGTGCAATTGAACTTTAAGCTATAATATTACTGACCAGCCTCTTTAACAGAAAGGACAAGTAAAACAAGCCAACAATACTAGTTAATGAACAAAAATTCAGCAAAAGTAAGGGGGTAAGACCACAATTAACAATGATGTCTCCCAGTTGCTTATCAACACGAAATACAGAAATTCCAGAAACTAGTAACTACCATCATAGCCTAAGGAATGATTATGAAACATGAACAGGTACGCTCTCCTTAGTTAAAATAGCTATATTTTCCATGGGAAATGGTTGCTTTTATTATGTAATGTAATAACAATGCCATGGAAACATGAAGAGGGGGGCATAGGCTCCATGCCGTTTTAAATAGCTCGAAATCTGGAGAAGGTGGTACCTCCTATTTGCATCATGTGTTTTTATTAATCACCTTCTTAGTTATTAGTTCTATCCTGAAGTTTTACCATCTATAAAAGGTTTGCCCCATGTGAAATCCATTCTATGTACACAAGCATGTGAAAATCAACCAAACAGAGATCAACGTGGATCAGGACACGACATCCATATCCACATGTACGTTGAGTCGTTCCCATGTTGAGCATGTATAAACTTCTGGGTGGGAGGAGGTAGATGTGGATGCGTATAACTGGGGAGCACATGCATGTATAAAAACACTACAGCAGCAGAAATCATCAATATAGAGATCACAAAACACACCTCGGTATTAGAATCATCAACTAAGAGGCAGATAGCTTGCTCAAATTCTTTGTAGGCTTCCCATATGTTACTGCCTTCACTAAAATGCAAACCACCAGCAGTAAGAGCACGCTCAAATAAGTTCCTTGCCTTTGAAACACCAGAAGCTGAACAGTCACGGACTGAGGGATCATGTTCTTGCACAAAATTTAAGTAGTCACACCAAAGAGGGACAAACTGCAAACAACATAAAATAAACAAGCACAATCAATTTCTTTGATTCAACAAATGTACTGCAAGTCTGCAACTACAGCAAGTTGCTCCCCATTTCCTGGTAACAGTGGAATGTAACAACCAATGCGGGCAAGTAATTGTCAGTGTTGGAAATTGTGGACTGATTTTAACCTACATTACATGTTAGCCTATCATGTGATGGCATGGCACCATGGCAAGTATGCTTAAATTCAACTCTTTCGATCCAGAAATAAACGCCTCATGATACTAACCCTGATTTATTAAGGACATGGCATGATAATACAAAGGGATCCTTAAAAGAAGTTGGACCATTCTCACACTCTCCCGGTGACTCAGTTTTAACTTCGGATAGTCAGGACATAAACCGTAATTACCATTTTACACAAGGTAGCAACTTTTTCCAGAGATCCTCAAGTAGTATATGTGACTACTCCTTCCAGACTGAGAAATATCATACAACAGCTTCCAATTAATTTCAGTGAAGCAAGTTACGGAGTAGATAGAAGCAGAGCAGCTTACCAGATAATCAGATACACCACGTTCATAGAGCTTTTCAATAGCTGGAACTGCCTCTGGCCTAGCAACCATGGATAATAAATACATCACTACAGGCTAGTCATGATCATTGAAAAAGGAATTAAAAAATATTAAAAAACAGTTCCAGACTTTAAAACCCAAGGTAGTAAAGGATAGAGATACAGTATCAAATTTCTTTTTAATGCTAAACACAATGGAAAGAGGCCAAAATTCAAAGTCCTTTTAAGCATTCTCGTTTAGGCCAGCAAAAAAAGCACTAGAAAGTATGTGGTTAACATTTCACAACAGCTTCCAGACAAATTTAGTAAGAAAGATATTGATAGTTCACTGACGATGATATTGGCAATGCATGAACTACATACAAATAGGAGATGGAGGAATTCTATTCAGCAACTATGCCGCTGGGAAATTTGTCACTGTTTCTTTTTCTACGATCAAGCGTTGCTAACTTGATTTGGCAGCTCAAATATATAATACTTTGGAAATGGGCAATCCATTTCATAGAAGTCCTTCTCTGAAAGGAATCTGGTAACCTTGGAGTTTAGAGATTAACTTGGCATTCTGTCCAGTAATTCTATCTACCAAGTACCGACGTCTTAAGAATAAACAACATTGCAAAATCTGACCTTCTTCAATTTCACTCAAAGTCTATAGTGCCAGTACCACGCCAAGGTGAAACAGAGCTCTCTATGAACTTGAAACCTGGCATATCTGTGATTTATGTTCGGAATTCAGGGTTCCCTTCAATCGTGGACAATGTTAAAGAAGTGAACAAGAGTACTTTCTAGTACTCACAAAGTTCTGCTCATGAACCAATATTCAAAACCGAAAAGGCTAAAAAAATCAACGGTATTGACCGATTTAAAATTGAACCAGAATAAGAAAGCCAGTTCCAAATAATTTCTCTAAACCTAAAAACCAAATAGAATAAATAAATCAAAACATACACAATAACAAAATCTGAGAAATGCAAGATAATAAGAACGGTGGGGAAAAGGTTGTATACCCAGAACACAGAGTGGTTTCATCTTTAGCCCACTCCTGCCACATTTTGGGCGATAAAGGAAAAATTGCGCTCATCGATTCCCTAGCAAGCCTGAGTTTATCAATCTCCCCCGTTTTCCTAAGCAATTGTATATACTGCAAACAACAGCCAAACAAAATTAGTACTCCACAGAAAGTTTCAAAAAAAAAACTGACTCTGTTAGCAAAATTTGAAAAACTATTGAGAAATGAAAATACAAATCCTGAAATTGGATTGTACCTGAATATGAGCATCGTAGTTGGAGGGATTGCGAGAGAGGTCAGATTCTAGGGTTTTGAGCTCCTCCGCTTGTTGAGCTTCGTTGTCGGAATCGGAGTCTTCGGAGTCCGAACCGTCGGAAGGTGCTGTAGCATCTAGAGTGTTCTTCTGTTCTTCATCGTCATTGGGATTGAGTTCTTCAAGATTTTCTGACATCACTGTCTGCTCCGCTTCCATGGGTTCCGCCATCTTCAGCGGGGGGGAGAGGGAGAGGGAGAGGGAGAGAAGTGCAAGTGTGCACAGCGGAAGTGGCGAGTTAGAGCTACCAGGGATTGGACTGTTTGGACCGCTGCCAAGGCAGATAAATTCACATGAAAATAGTTCTAATTTTTTTGTTTTTTTATTCTTTTTTTGTTGTAAGCTTCAAAATACTTTCAGCAATTTTTGTATAACACCATCTATCTATCTATCTATCTATCTATATTCTATATAATATACTACTAAATATAAGTGAAGAGGGGAGGGGTATTTCGGTAACACCACTTTTGGTGTCCCCCTAAGATAAGACTAAATTACCCTCTAAAATTCCACAATTAAATTCAATGAAAAAGCTAATTATTTATTGATTTAAAAATCTGATTATTTATTGATTTTAAAAACTGAAAAGCAATAACAAATCAGGAAAGTTTTTTATGCCAGCATTCTGGGCTAATTCCCATACATGTAAAATTTAATGGTATAATATTTGGAGATCTTTGACTTTCTATAAAATTAGAAAACTATTATGACATTTATTTTCCATAAGAATGGTAAGATATGATTATGTAGAAAAGACTATAAGAGTATAGTTGCACGTAGTATGTACAAGATTTTTGCTTACGCCCATACATCAATATTAAGTAAAAATACAATTTTAAGTTTTTAATAATTTTGTATGCATCGCGTGCATATATGATATATATCTCTATTTTATAAGAAAATTTATGAAAAATGGCATTTTGGTCCTCCTATGAAATAGACAATAATACCCTTAATAAGTTTTAATTTAATTTAATTATAATAATTCTAAAAACTGATAATTAATGTCATACTGTAAAAAAAATGAAATTTCAATGCACGTGGCAACCTAAAGTCAACAATAATTAAATTTAATTCCTATACCAAACATGAAAACAATTATTAAGGCAGTTAAAAAATTGGAATTAATCCCTTCAATCTTACAATTTTTTTTATTACCAAATTAAACTTAGTCTTACCCTTAATCATACCCTAATTTTATATGGTTATACAAGCACTTTGTGCCAAAAAAAAACGCAAAACAAACGAACAAGTAAAAAACACAATCTTTTACGTTTATTTTAGTTAATTTTTTATTACATTAATTCCTAAATAGATTTTATTACATATAAATTTGTATATTTTTTCTTTATTTTTAAATAAATTTTCTTACATGTTTTAGAAAATGTACATACTTTTAAGAATGTGTAGTATGTAGGACTGTGTTTTAATTAACAAATTAGAGAAGAAAGTCATTGAAGTATTATTTTAATTCATTATGATCAAACTTTAGTTTAATAACTTAGCACTTAAGTGTCCACATAAATATCGATAATACAATTATAAAATTGTTAAAAAATTTTATAAAACGTTAAAATATACTTGCATATATATCAACTTATATTTTTAAAAATATCTGCACGCATTGCGTGCATAGAATACTAGTAATATACTACTAAAAGAGAGGAAATCAATGTGGTGATGACAAATGTCACTCATTGATTGGCCTCTCTTTTAAAATAATTAAAATATTTTTTTTCTAACTATCTCTCAATAAAAATCTATTACGGACTACATAATACAGAGTATCCATATAATATACTAGGCAAATTTGCTAAAAATGACCTTGTATAACCCAAATTTTGCGAGAAAGGACCTTATATAACTTTTTTTGTGAAAGCACACCTTAATGTATTTTTTTTTTGCGAGAATGGACCTTATATAATATTTTTTTTGTGAAATCACACCTTAACGTAATTTTGTTTTGCGAAAGACAACCAAAAGTAAGTTTTCGGCATTGACTGGGCTTTTTCGGCCATTGATTTGCACGTGAGAAGCACGTGTGGCTTTATTTTGCTAACCACACCCAATTTTCCTCCAAAATTCTAAGCTTTAAAACCTAAAAGTTGAAAAAAAAAATCGAAATAAAATAAAGTTTGAAATTCAAGACTCGGGAAAATCATTGTCTTTAGCCAACTTAAGACACACGTGTTGCTCACGTGCAAGTGAATGGCCGGAAAATCTCAGTCAATGCCGAAAATTTCCCTTAGGTCCTTTCTCGCAAAATAATTTACATTAAGGTGTGATTTCACAAAAAAAAATTATATAAGGTGCTTTCTCGTAAAATTTGAATTGTAAAAGGTCCTTTTTAGCAAATTTGCCAATATACTAAAAGAGAGGAAATCAATGTGATGATAACAAATGTCACTCCATGATTCGCCTCTCTTTTAATATAAAAAATAATTAAAAATATTAGTCAAAATTTGTTTGTTTTATTTAAGGAAAAATATGCACAAAGAAAATATTATTGATTGGCAATATAAATATTATTGTGTTGATAATAAACATCCTAAAAATATATCATAAAAATGTAACTTACTAAGATTTTCATTTTTAAAGATTCTTATAATTATGTATAAATAGTTTAATACACAATACGTTATTTTCCCCTCAAACTCCAAATCTATTACATGGTGCTGACAAGTGTTGTTTTTTATTTGATTATCTTATAATATAAAAAATTATACTAAAAGAGTGGAAATCAATGTAGTGATGACAAATATCACTCATTGATTCACCTCTCCTTTAATATAAATAATTAAACTTAACAATAATTTATAACATCAAATATTTTACAGCCGTATAATCTCACGCAAATAGTATATTTCGAAAATATGGGCCGAGAATCGTAATATCAAATGGTTCATTGTTTTTTACCAAATATAATATGCATAACTAACACTTATTAAAGGTTCTACCACGTTAGTTATGAATATATAAAAAAATTACTAATAACTTTCCTATTATAATTTTTGCTTATTTACTTAATTATTCTAATCAAACAAAAGAATTGTCAAATACTCTAGAATAGAGTTTTAAAATTCAAAATTGTCTTAAAAAAAAAAAAGTTGAGGCTAGGGGTGGGTTTCAGGCGGGTGTGGATACACGGGGGAGGGTGATGAAGAGGGGATGCATTTTCTTTTGCACCTCTCAAAACGGGGATTGGAAGGGATGAAAATCATTCCTATCATTGATGGAGGGGGTATGGATGAGAATAATAGACGGGTGCGGATGTGCAGGCTAAAAGTTGATTATTTATCGAATATAGGGATGTTAAATTGTTAAATTGGGACAAAGCCAATAACTAACTTTATAAGGGTTAAGAATTTAAAATCGGTAATGGGATTAAACGGGTTATGGGTTGTAAACGATTCCAATCAAACGAGTTACGAGTTGTAAATGGTTCCAATTAAGCGGGTTACGGGTTAAAACAGTTCGGGTTGTCAATGGGTTTTCCTCGGGTTCAACGGTTCGGATTGAAGCGGATTGGGTTATTAACGGGTTTCAGATCCATTCGGTTTTGGTTGTTGCTGGAATGGTTTGTTATCGGGTTTCAAATCTAATTGGGTTAATATTTTTCGGTCGGTTCGGGTTGAATATAATCGGATCTGGTTTTGGGTTCCAGCTCGCGAGTTATTAACGGTCTGGGTTCTAAGCGATCGAACCAACCCAACGAGTTCAACGGTTCAGGTTTAGAATTGACATCTCTCATAGTATAGGATGATAACTGATTTTTATACCTAATATGAAATCATGGGTAATGCGTGAAAAAGAATAAAATAATCTACGTATTTTTCTATATATGTTTCTTTTTTCTAAATTAATTTAACTTTGCACTTAAAGTTAAAATATATAAACCGTGCATCGCACGGGTCCTATACTAGTTGGAAGCTAAGAGAGCTGCACACGAGTTTAGCGGAGTGTTAGGAATTGTTCTCTAATTCCCATACTATAGCATGTGTTTGTGCTAATGCAAAGGATAACTTTACTTGTATACTTTAAAATTCTACTAAATAAATTTATTCATTTCAAAGTTATATCCCCGTCAAAAAAAAAAATCTATTCATTAGGATTTTACTTTTTTTTGTAATTTGTGGGAGATCGTATGTATAATGGAGACTAAAAGTATATTATTACTTCCCAATTGTGTATTATTTGTACATTTCATTCTTTTTATTTTTTATAGTCTGCTACATATGTACGGTGTTGTATTTTTTTTTTAGGTTTATTTCATAAACTATATTATTTCTTTCCTGCTGCTGATTTTTTACGCTTATTTCAGAAACTTTGACTTTAATTAAATTAGATTATAATTTTAAGATATGAAAATTTGATAAATTTAGTTATTAAATTATTATTTTAATGAAATCTCCTTTTATGCTTTTCTCTTTTTTTCATGCTTGATTGGTGTGTGATTGAAGATATGAATTTATAGTTTCCTTTTGAAAAGGGTATGATGTGGCATATCTGAAAGGGAGTATGGGGGGTATGCTCATCTCTCATGAAAATTCTAAGCAGCGCGTCTCCTGTGAGACCAGTCACACCATCAACTTGATGGTGTGACGAGCGCGAAACCAATAGCGTACCTTCCCTAAAACTATAAAAAAAAAAAAGTAATGGATCTAAACTATAGAAGTAACATACCTAAACTAAAAAAGTACCTCCTTTAAAATTATATATATAAAAAAAGTAACATGTCTAAATTATAGAAGTAACATACCTAAACTAAAAATGTACCTCCCCTAAAACTATTTCGTATAAAAAAAAGTAACATATCTAAACTATAGAAGTAACATACCTAAACTAAAAAAGTACCTCATCTAAAATTATAAAATTAAAAAAAAAAAAAAAAACATGTCTAAACTATAGAAGTAATACATAAACTAAAAACGTACCTCCCCTAAAACTAATCCATATAAAAAAAAGTAACATGTCTAAACTATAGAAGTAACATACCTAAACTAAAAAGGTACCTCCCCTAAAACTACTCCGTATAAAAAAAAGTAACATGTCTAAACTATAGAAGTAACATACCTAAACTAAAAAAATACCTCCTCTAAAATTATTAAAAAAAAGTAACATGTCTAAACTATAGAAGTAACATACCTAAACTAAGAAGGTATCTCCCCTAAAACTACTCTGTATAAAAAAAGTACTCCGTAACATGTATAAACTCTATAAGTAACATACCTAAACTAAAAAAAGTACTTCCTCTAAAATTATATATATAAAAAAGTAACATGTCTAAACTATAGAAGTAACATACCTAAACTAAGAAGGTATCTCCCCTAAAACTACTCCGTATAAAAAAAGTAACATGTATAAACTATAGAAGTAACATACAACTAAAAAAAGTACCTCCTCCAAAATTATAAAAAAAAGTAACATGTCTAAACTATAGAAGTAACATACCTAAATTCGCAAGTGTGAATTGATCTCACCATCAGTTGATGGTGAGGACAGTCTCATATAAGAATTTGGGAATTCTAAGATAGTCATCATAAAAGGACCATGGTAGTGGAATTAATATGGACCACATAAATTGATTTTCTTTTATCTTTTTTTTATTTTCTTTTATCTTTATTTTTTTATCCAAAAATCATTTGGGAAATATGAAAATCAATATATTTATTTTTGTGAAAATCAATAAATAATTTCCAAAAATAATTAACTTTTGAGTTTTGTTAATTTATGGGTTAAGGTTCAATTCTCTCTCCTCTCCTTCTCCTATGCCGGCGCCGGAAAACTCACCAGCGTAACCATATTGAAGCGCGTTGTCACCATCTCCTGCCCCCGACATCCACTCCCCTTCTCAACTCTCTCAGTACACCATTCCATGATTTCCATCATCTTCAACCTCTGCTCATACTCCAGGAAAAAAAAAATTGAATGGCGATGGTTGTCAACGAGAGCTGCAACGTTTCCGAACGCAGATTAATTTGATGATAAGGAGAAATGGTTGTCGAAGTTTGGTTAAGAATTGTTAAAAAAAATGGTTTCTCAATTTTTCAGATCAGTGTTGCAAATTTATGTTTTAGATCTAGAAATTTTGTTGACAGTGTACTTTGTAATGTTGTTTGGTTGAATTCGAAGTTACACATTGACAGTTTGGGTGCATGTAAGCTATTGGGGGTCCGAGGAAAAAGATGCTGAAAATTGTGTTTTGGGTTTGAAGGAAGAATACGATAAACAGTAGTTGAATTTAGAATTAATTCCTGGACGTGGCTATTACCAAACTTGAGTGACAACCCCTGATTATAGTATTGTCTATGAATATTTGTGGCCACTACCAACGCAGAATGATGATTAAAAAACCAGTACGGTAGTTCAAATAGGCCATTACCAAATATATTTATCGTCATTACCGAACATATAAGATGAAGTATAATAGTCTAGTAGCTGAGTGAAATTACCAAATAGCTAGGTGTAGAAGTTAGGACACTTATCAAACTTCTAAGAGAACAAACAAGTACATCATATATATTCAAAAGATTACGAATTAAGAGATAAAACACAAACAAAAATATATATTATTAGGGTAACATAAAAAACAACAAAAAACACAAAATATAGAGGCAACATATATAGCTCAACTTGGCTGCCTCTAGATAATTAAAACAGGGATGCAGAAAACAGGAAATAAAACTACCAACAAGGGTGTAGAAAATAGGAAATAAAACTAGAACATGAAACAGAGGCTGCATCATCATCCATGGAAGCACCATCAGCTTCACCACCATCACTGCATGGACGAGACGTTCAAACAAGATTGTACATATTGTTAAAACCGGCTGAAACTATTTCATATGTCCTAATGCTCTCATGCACCATCGTTTCCGCGTTGATTCCAGCTGTTGTTGCTATATCAGCAGTCTAATGAGCACCTCTAAATAGACGAGCATCTATCCTCGTAGCCATCCATGCATAAATCCCAATCGGAGCTACCATATTAGAAGGGTAATGTGTTCTACCATGCCCTGCCAACTCATTGTAACACCCCGACAATTCTCTCTTTTCTAAAATAACCTTTTAATATAAAACGTAGAGAATTATCAAGGCATTATCGCCCGTGTGAAAACGTATCGACTTATTCAGAATTTTGCAGCGGAAAACATAAAAATAACTTTAGGTTTATAAATAATCAACTACAGAGTTAATCCCAAAACCAATCAACGAAAATAAAGTCAATGTAGCTAGTTCAACAAATTTAAAGTCCAATTAAACAAACCCAAGTCAACTTAGAAAATCAAAACTAAATACAAGCTCTCTAATCCCGATCCCAATCATGCATCATCTTCAAACCTGCAGATGGACAATGCTTATTGATCCTTAGAGACTGCTCACCAAAATGGGTCATCACATGATCAATAAGGCATAGCCATGATCAACACACACAACAAAGCACGTAATCAGCAAAGCCGAGTACTACATACTAAATCAATAATAGTCCTAACATGATTCTATTAAACGAACAATCGTAACATGATATTAATAAAGCATAGGTAAGGACAACCGAAACATATTAACTTGAATACCACACTTAACTAAACTAGACTAGGCTGGACTAGACTTTTATAACATTAATATTATTTTAATTGAAATAGTCAATGGACCGAGTTGTCCAACCAGAAGTCTTCACTAAGGAAGACGAGGTACGGGCGCGACTCCGTAACCTCAGTGACCTGCGATATCGAGGAACTTTTGAATAAAATAGAACACAGTGATCAATCCGGTCCCAGAAAAGGCCATGGGCTACCACCATGAACCCCAACTCCTGTTTGTCCGTCACTTCAAACGTGCATAGTCTAAAGCTATTGTTATTCAGTTTCACTTTACATGATTTACCAATTAATACTTTGTTATGACTCATCAATCACATAAATCATGTAATCAACAAATATTCACAATTGTTTTTATCTTGGAATAAAGTAAGCAATCACAAAATTATCAATCAAGAACTCATTCCAATTAATTCAACCTTTCCTTTAACAATGGTCAACCCCTTTATATAGGTATAAAGTTTCAACTTACTAAACAAGGTCCTCGGCCCTCATAAAGTAGTGAAATTCTAAAAGGGAACAACGATCAATCGATCTAAACCAATATATATAAAATAATATAATGTTCCCAACCGACATGCTTGCATCAAACATCCATGCTAACATGTTATAGTTCTCATAATAAAATCTATGTTCAACATGTTCGTCCAACAGCATTAAACATGTAAATTTCAACATAACCAAGTTCATAGACATGTTAAACATGTTCGTCCAACAACATTAAACATGTAAATTTCAACATAACCAAGTTCATAGACATGTTCAACATGGTTTCCATAATAGCACACATCCACAAGCACACAGGTATGTACGTACCTTGTGTAAACAAACTGCGATACCACTTTAATAATTCAAAAGTCGCCTAAAGAGAATTATCCGCCTAAAATAAACAACAAAGATTCCCAATCAACTTCTAATAATTTACAGCAACAATAAAGTATTCTAAATACATCCTAAACATATTTAGAACCTTCCCCAATATCAAAACTCAGATATTTAATCTCCTAGCATAACAATTATTGAATTAATCATTGAAATTTGTTGAAAACTCTTCAAAGCATCATACTTTAAATTTCCAGCAATATAAACTCGTTTAAAACTTCCCCAACATCAAATTATCATGCTTAGAGTATAAAAATAATAGTTTAAATCATTCCTAATCATTCTACAGTGATTTAAAACCATTAAAAACTTAGAATTCCCGCTTTTATTAATTCAAATTCTCGTTTCAATTAATTTATGAAATCTGAAATTTAATAATTTAATTATGCAAACATTAAAATCTGAAATTCGTAAATAACTCATAAAAATCATAAATTTAATTCAATCAAAACATAAATTAAAAAACTATAATTAAAACATTTAATTAACTTAGGGTTTAAGAAATTTAACCAAATAAGAAAGAGATAAGTGCTGGCCGACGGACAAGGGCGGCGGCAGCAGGCAGGGAGGTGCGTCTACGGAGGCTAGACATGTCTAAACTATGAATGGCGATGGTTGTCAACGAGAGCACACAGGTATGTACGTACCTAGTCAACGAGAGCACACAGGTATGCACACAAGCACACAGGTATGTACGTACCTTGTGTAAACAAACTGCGATACCACTTTAATAATTCAAAAGTCGCCTAAAGAGAATTATCCGCCTAAAATAAACAACAAAGATTCCCAATCAACTTCTAATAATTTACAGCAACAATAAAGTATTCTAAATACATCCTAAACATATTTAGAACCTTCCCCAATATCAAAACTCAGATATTTAATCTCCTAGCATAACAATTATTGAATTAATCATTGAAATTCGTTGAAAACTCTTCAAAGCATCATACTTTAAATTTCCAGCAATATAAACTCGTTTAAAACTTCCCCAACATCAAATTATCATGCTTAGAGTATAAAAATAATAGTTTTAATCATTCCTAATCATTCTACAGTGATTTAAAACCATTAAAAACTTAGAATTCCCGCTTTTATTAATTCAAATTCTCGTTTCAATTAATTTATGAAATCTGAAATTTAATAATTTAATTATGCAAACATTAAAATCTGAAATTCGTAAATAACTCATAAAAATCATAAATTTAATTCAATCAAAACATAAATTAAAAAACTATAATTAAAACATTTAATTAACTTAGGGTTTAAGAAATTTAACCAAATAAGAAAGAGATAAGTGCTGGCCGACGGACAAGGGCGGCGGCAGCAGGCAGGGAGGTGCGTCTACGGAGGCTAGACACCGCAGATGGTGGCGTAGGTGGGTGGCAGCTGCGTTGGTTGCTTACGAAAGGAGGAAGCCCATCAGCAAGCAAAAGGCGAAAAGAGAAGGGACGAACGAGAGGGAGAGAGAAGGGTGAGGCTCGTCGGCGGCAGGGCAGCGCGATAGGGGAACTGGGCGGTGGTGCGGTGACTGTGGTGGCTGTGCAAGAAAACATAACCAACTATTAAGGAGGAGAGAAAAACGAAAGGGAAAAAGAAAGAATAAGAGAAGGAGGAGAAGAGAGAAGGAGTACCAGAACGACGGAGGAGGGAGGAACGCCGGCGGTGGTCAGGCGGCTAAAGGTGACGGCCCAGAGGTTCACGTGAAGCTGAAGCAAGGAGGAGGTTTGAGAGGTTTCACGTGAAACAACTGTAATCCCCCGTAATTTAATACATTTTATTAATATATTTTAACGTATAGTTAATTATATTTAAATAGAATTTACAAATTTTAGAAATAAATATATAATTAAAGTATATTTATTTTATTACATTTTGAATATTTTTAACGATTTACGAAATCAAAAGTAATTTTAGAATTTCATGTTGAAAAGAAATCGGATTACGAAAATCGATTGAACTTAGAAAACGATCCTAATCGATTTTGGATTGAAATCCTAAAACTAAATCCTAATTCTAGCCCAATTGGCAAAGCCCAAACAATAAAACCCAAAACTCCCCTCATCCCTTCTCTACTTCCCATTCACGTGAAGAAACAAAAAAAAACAAAAAAAACCAAAACCAAAACCCTCTCCTTGCTTCAGTTTCATGTGAACTGTGTTGTTGCCCCTCTCCTTGCTTCAGCGCCGCCGTCAACCATATCGCCTGACTGCCGCCTGCACCACCTTCGCCGTCGGTGTCTCCTCCTTCGTCCGGTAATCCCCCCTCCTCTCTTATATCTTTCGGTCTTCTTTCCCTTCTCTCCCTGTTCGTTCCTCCTCCTTAACCGTTACTTTGGTCTTCGCACAACAACCACCGCGAGTCTTCCTTGCCGCCAACACAGCCGCTGTGAAGTACACGGTAGTCTCCTCCCTTCTTCTCTCAGTCGTTTTTCCTTTTCTTTTTCTCATTCGTTTTTCTTTTTTCTCACGTTATTTCGTTTCTTGCCTTCCTCCTTTTTCGGTTTTTCCACAGCCGCCGCCGAGTCGTGAAACCACTCCTTCGCTGCCGCCGAGCAGTTCTTCCGCTGCCAGCCGCACCTCACATCGCCTGCCACCTTCGTCATCCCTTTATTGTTGGTTAATTCTTGAAAACCTAAAGCTAATCTAATTTTAATTATATGTTATTAATTTAATCTATGTTGGACTGAATTAAATTTATGACTTTTATGACTTATTTATGAATTTCAAATTGTAATGTTGCATAATTAAATTATTGATTTTCAGATTTCACAAATTGATTGAAACGAGATTTTGAATTAATCAAAGCGGGAATTTTAAGTTTTAATGGTTTTAAATTATAGTAAGAATGATTAGGAATGAGTAAAACTATTATTTTTATACTCTAAGCATGATAATTTGATCTTTGCAAAGTTTTTAAACGAGTTTATATTGCTGAAAATTAAAGTATGATGTTTGCAAAGAGTTTTCAACGAATTTCAATCAGTAATTCAATAATTATTATGCTAGGAAATCAAATACTCAAGTATTGATATTGGGGAAGGTTCTAAATATGTTTAGGATTTATTTAGAATGCTTTATTATGGTTGAGAACGATTAGAAATTGATTGGGAATATTTGTTGGTTGTTTTAGGAGGAGAATTCTCTTTAGGCGACTTTTGAAAGTGTTAAAGTGGCCTATCAGTTTGTTTACACAAGGTACGTACATACCTGTGTGCTTGGAGATGTGTGTTATGGTTGAAACCATGTTGAATTGTCGATGAACTTGGGTATGTTGAAATTTACATGTTTAATATTGTTGGATGAACATGTTGAACATATATTTCGTTATGAGAATTATAACATGTTAGTATGGATGATTGATGCAAACATGTTGGTTGGGAACACTAGATTATTTTATATATATATTGATTCAGATCGTTTGACCGTTGTTCCCTTTTAGCTTTTCACTACTTTATGAGGGTCGTGGACCTTGTTTAGTAAGTTGAAACCTTATACCCATATAAAGGGGTTGATCATTATTAAAGGAAAGGTTGAATTTAATTGGAATGAGTCTTGATTGATACCTTTGTGATCACTTACTTAATTTCAAGATAAAAACAGTTGTCAATTATTGTTGATTGTATGACTTATGTGATTGTTGAGTCATAACAGAGTTTTAATTTGTAAATCATGTAAAGTGAAACTGAGTAGCAATAGCTTTAGATTGTGCACGTCTGAAGTGACGGACAATCAGGAGTTGGGGTCATGGGTCGCCTATGGCTTTTTCTGGGTCGGATTGGTCACCGGTTCTATTTTAGTCAAAAGTTCCTCGATATCGCAGGTCATTGGGGTTACGGAGTCGCGCCCGTAACTCGTCTTCTTTAGTGAAGGCTTCTAGTAGACAACTCAGTCCATTGATTATTTCAATTAAGATAATGTTAATGATACAAGGGTCTAGTTCAGTCAAATATAGTCTTCAAGTCAATATGTCTTGTTTATCCTCACTTATGTTTTATTAGTATCATGTTAGGGTTGTTCGTTTAATAGAATCATGTTAGGATTATTATTGTTTTAGTATGTAGTACTCAACTTTGCTGATTACGTGCTTTGTTTGTGTGTGTTGATCATGGCTATGCCTTATTGATCCTGTGATGACCCATTTTGGTGAGCAGTCTCTAAGGATCAATAAGCGTTGTCCATCTACAGGTTTGAAGATGATGCATCATTGGGATCGGGATTAGAGAGCTTGTATTTATTTTGTTTTGCCAAGTGACTTGGGTTTGTTAATTTGGACTTTAAACTTGTCGTACTATTTACATTTCCTTATTTTCTTTGATTGGTTTTTGGGATTAAATTTGTAATCGATTATTTATAAACCTAAAAGTTAGTTTTATATTTTCCGCTGCAAAATTCTGAATAAGCCGTTACGTTTTCACACGAGCGATAATACTTTGATAATTCTCTATAGTTATATTTATAAAAAGGGTTATTTTAGAAAAAGGAGAATTGTCGGGGTGTTACAACAACAATACGTGATTTTTCTTCTTTGGTGTGGGTTTGAGGGTTTTGCTTTTCCACGTGAAATTGAAGGAGAGGAGAGACTTATGGGTTTATCTTTCTTGGGCTTCACCAATTTGGGCTAGGATTAGAATTAACTTTGTTTGAATCCAAAACGGTTAGGATTGTTTTCCAAATTCAATCGAACGTGTTTTGGTAATTCGAATTCTTTTCAACATAAAAATTCTAAAATTATTTTTGATATCATAAACTGTTAGAATATTTAAAATGTAATTAAATAAAATAAATATACATTAATTATATATTTATTACAAAATTTCGTAAGTTCTATTAAAATATAAATAAATATAGGTTAAAATATATTAATAAAATTTATAAATGTGCTGGGGATTACACTCATACTGTCTAGCCAGCCGTGCAGCAGACTCAAAATGTTCTTGGCGCCCCCCAAAATCAACGAAGGCATATCCCAAGAAACCAGACCCGTCCCATTGTCCCCTCACCTTGGTTACCCTGAACCCAAGGCCGATGAGTTCATGTTTCAGCCAAGAAAGACTTCTGCTTGTTGGCTTCCCTCTGATGAACTCTATCGGCAAGTTTTTCATGACAATTGTGTAAGGATGAAAATACGGAACATTGGAAGCCATTTCTGTCTAGAATAAGAGGGGAAAGGAAAGAAAATATGGATGGTTGCTTGAAATGAGAAAGAAAGGGAAGTGATGGATTTTGGAAATAGAAAACAGACATCTATTTATAAAGGTGTTATCAACTTATCATGCATTGGGTTCTGCTTTCATGGTAGTTACCTGGGTAATTTACCACGATTTGAATACATGCATGGTAATCACCAATGTATTTTCATACTTTAGTCTCCCAACAATACCTGACTTCTTTTGAAAAAAAGCACTGGAAATCTATTTAAAGTCTTCAACAAGGACTTTTATTGAATTGAATGGTCATATCCCACTGTTTCCATGCTTGGCAGGTACCTGAATCATATGTCATTGATTGAATGAATGGTAGGTACCTAGGTCTTGTAGCCTTGCATTGTTTCGTTTCCCAATAACTAAGTCAGAAGCATTGAAAAGTTTCAAAGCATGACATTTTCAGCTAGGAATCTGAGTGGTATTTTTTTAAGTCACAATGTTCACTAATGTAACTATACATAATAACAGTAACCAAATAAAACTAGGCCCGCTGGCAGTGGTTACATGTATTTATCAAGACCATCACTGTTGGAACAATGGCATATAGTATCAATTACTAAATGTTTATCCTCGGTTGTATCTAGAGTGTAGTACTGGCCTATGCAAAATACAAATACTACCCAAAACAATCGAAACGTAAGTCTGTAACGTTGGAATTATATTTAAAATTCACTACCAAAATAAAATTATAATATAATAATAACCATTTGATGCATATTACATTGTTACCTCCGTTTAAAAATGATCTTGACGGCTGTTATTTGAAAAAATATTAAGACAAACGAGAACTAGAGTGTCACTAGATAGGTGAATAAAAAAAATATTGATAAATTTAGATAAACGTGTACTACATGCGGGGTGGTGGTAGAAAAAAATGAATAAAGTGAGATAACATGAGAAAAACATATACGTGTTGTGGGGAAGAAGGAGAAGATGGTTAATTTCCATGTTCATAAATAAAACAAATCATAAACATTATGAAACGGACTAAAACGATTAGTAATTTTGAAATGGAGATATTATTTGTTAAAATAATAAAATAATTTTTTTTTCTCAAAATAAAAAGTATGAGTTTTCTATATTAGTATTATAAATTGGTGAACATGTGTGAGTAATTACCAACTATTCACATGGATGGATAACACCATATTTGTATACCAATTGGTCATTACCGACTTATGTCTCGGTAGTTACCTTTCAAAAAACATGGTTCTATATTTAAGTTATTATCTTTAAGTAATGACCAAGATAATTCTCGGTAGTATGATAAGTCTCAAAGTGAAAAGGTAAATTTTGTGGTAGTTGGGTATGAGATTTAGTTAAAGTATTTTCAGTGGTCATTACCGAGTAATGGGTTAGTAGTTGCCGTCGGAAAAACATGGTTCTAAATTTAAGTTATTATTTGTAAGTAAGGACCAAAATATCTCTCGGTAGTGACCCACGTAATAAGTCTCAAATTGGAAAGGTAAATTTTGTGGTAGTTGATGAGTGACATTTATGTCACTCCTAGGGGTAGTTTTTAGGTACTTTTCTAGGTTGTTTTCTTATATTTTAGTCTATTATTATCCCTTTTAGCATTTATTTCTTATTTTATTATTTTATAGTTTAACTAATATTTTTATCGATTTTAATTAATTTTTAGGACTTATTGTCATTTTCTTTGTTTCGATAATTTTATAGAATAATTATTTTAGTTTTCGTTATTTATTTTCTGTTTTTCTCTATTTAGTTATTAATTTTAACTTTATTATTATTATTATTTATTTTATTTTTCTATTTCTTGTTTCTCTCCTATTTTCCATTTCTATTTTGTGTAGGTGCATGTTGTTTGGGAATCGGAATACAAGCTTAAAGGCCGGTCAAGAAAAGTCAACGGCTCAAAGAACAACAAACTACAACAAGCCAACACAACAAGCCAACACTCCTATCCTACACCACCTTATTTATCTATCCTACACCACACCTCACATCACCTCCTCCTTGCTGGCTGCCCTTCCTCGCCAGCACTGCAGTTGTCTTCTCACCTCAAACCCACTACAATCACCACACTCTCCTTCCTCGCCCAATATCACAGCAAAAACACAATCAAAATCAATCAAAATCGAACCCAGAAAACAGAGGAGGAATTGGGTTCGTTCGAACCCGTATTTATGTTCGACCGAACCCAAAATTTAAAGTTCCTGCAAGTCTGAGGTCCGGCTGAACTTCCTTTATGTTCGGACGAACATTTGAGCGCGAAGTCAATGTACGGATTAATGAAGATCGATGGCTACGATTTGATTTGATAATCAACGAATGCGATGCTTTATTGATTATTAAGAGCAACGAAATTTGAGCGCTGATTTGATGAAGATGATGATGGATTGATGATTTTTGTAACACCCTAATAATTCCTTGCTTTTATAAAACCATTTTCCAACTTAAAATAAAGGAATTACTAAAGTATTACCGCCACCGTGATAACGGTTAAAGCTATTACCAGAATTACGCAGCGGAATTTAATGTTAACTAACTTTCAAACCATTATAAATAATATTTATTGAGGCCTCCTACAAGTTGGAAATATAACGGCCCAAAACCAAAGTATTAAAAATCCATAAACTCCAAAACATAATTAAAGTATAATTTGAAATAGTTTAAAAGCACAAAAGAATGCAACTCTCTCAACCATCCCAAGCTACATGATTTCGATCGTACTTTGATCTACCAACCTGCTAAATTAATCTACTCCCCAACAATGCAAGTGCAAATGGTGGATCACCATAGGGTCATTAAGGTGAAGGCCATGACCAAAAGACACAAAGCACGTAATCAGCAAAAGCTGAGTACTTACAAGGCTAGAGTGAAATAAAACTATAGACATGCATCACTCGCTAAAGTACTAATCAACATGCAAAAGCCATTTAATAAATAACAAACGAATCATGAATACAAGACTCGACTCTTGACTCGACTCTTGACTCACAATTTAATTAGAATAAGCTTCGAACGGGCCAAAAGAATATTCCATAAAGGAAGGGTGTTGGGAGCCTACCAAACACCAAATAATAAATAATAATATCGGACCATACCAAGTGTCGGGCCATACCGACGGAATTCCAGCGCATAATTTAAATGAAACAACGTCTTGTATCATTAGTAGGAGATCAAGCATTCCGGCAAGTCTCCCCCCATTGTTCATACTCAAGGTATATACGTTCCAAGAGTTTTGAAGCTTGTTATGGTTGCCCTTTATGTTTATTAATATTTTATTAAGGCGAACTCGAGACTCAAACAAACATACATTTAATAAACAACAACCAAAACAGTCTCATTTTAATCCTTTAGGACTTGTGATCAATAAATCCAGACGTAGTGAAATTACTACCAAGTTCCTTCTCACAAAAAGGTGAGATTCCACATCATGCCTATTAACATGAGGGTTGTGCCCTTGCACGACAAATCCTAATTCATTTCATACAAAATATTCCCAACCGAACCCTACATGTGCGGTGGCTTACGTGAGCAAACCCTTCACATGTGGTAAAATAAATAGTGCAACGAGGCACGAATAATTGGCTCAAAAGTATGCTAGACATCCCGTACAATAGCATACAAATAAATAATCCATCCCTTGCATGTGAAACAAAACATACATGCATAAATATTGAACAACATGATTGACAATGAAATCTATACTCACAATAGTCCCAACATTCTTGTTCAACCAACGAATCAATAATTCCAATAATAAATATCCACATGATCGTTCACCAAACCGAATATAAATTCACCAAGTTCACATAATATAATTCACATCAATAACAATCATGTAATGTCCCTTGACAAATAATGTGGTCGCCCTAGACTTGTACGTACCTGGAGTACCTAAGTACGGGGACCACTGTGCGAATCACAACTTACTAGAAATCAACTCCTATAAACACAATGGAGAAACTTAATTATTATCCATGCTTACTAAATTTCCAGCAACTTTGTTTAGTTTTAAAACACTTGAATTAATTAGAACTTAAACGTTCATAAATAAAATAATAGTCTCAATCAATCGTTTAAAACCCTAGCATGAAATTAATTTATTTTCATGCATAAAACTATTAAAAATCGACGTTTTAAGTCTTTATAATATTCTGAAAAATATAATTGATTATCATAATTAAATTCACCATCTAATTATGCTAATCAATCACCCATAAGGCTTAGATTAAAACTCTAATCATAGTTTGTAATTAAACCATTAAAACTAATAAAAAGTGAAGCTTTAATATATATTTCAAATCTGAAAATTATAATATTTCAATCCAAAACATTCTTCAATAATTCAAACATACAAATCCTCAAAATTCGGTGTTCATAACCGATCCCAGCATTTTAATTTAACAAAACCAATAATATTAATATAATTTAAAATACGAAATTGAAATAGAATAGGTAAGGAAGAAGAGAATTATACCAATCCGGCCTATAGCACGGTACAATCACGAATTGAATGTGATTGGGCGAAAAAAGAATTAACGGAACACAAACAAACACACAACACACACGAAGGGTGTGTTGCGTGTGCGGACAACGAACAAGCAAGCAACATGGGTGGTGAGGGCTCGGCGCATCAGGCACGAGAGGAAGGAGAGAGGCGAGTGTGCGAGTGTGTATGGGCGAGGGCACCACAACACAGCAACAACACACGGCAACAACAGCAACCACAACCACTACAAAAATGAGAGCCTTTTAGAAACAAAGTTTGGCAACTGAGTTTTGTAATGTTGCTAAATAGAAACCCGTTTTTTTTAGTTGCCAAGTTCAAATGTTAGCAACGACATTTCTACTTGTTGCCATTGGAAACCAATTTTCTTACTATTTATTGCTAGATGGCATCATATATTTGATTTGTTGCGAATGGAAACAAATTATTTTTAATATTGTTGCTAGATAGCATCATAGTTTTGATTTGTTTCCATTTAGTAACAAAACATGGCAACGAGTACTTGATTTGTTGCCATTAGAAACAAGTCATTTTGGTATTTGTTGCTAAAATATGGAATTATATTTTTTTAAATAGATTAAAAAAAATAGTTTTAGCAACACAATGTGGAAACAAATGTTTGATTTGTTGCCATTGAAAATAAGTTGTTTTACTATTTGTTGCTAACATGGCATCAGATTTTTATTTTGTTTCCATTAGAAACAAGTTATGTTAAAATTTGTTGCTACTTTATGTGTATATATTTCCGCAGACGTGGAACGTCGTCTAATCAATTTTAGCAACCAACTATGAAAACATGTATTTGTTTTGTTGCAAATGGAAACACAATATTTTTATTATTTGTTGCGAGATGACATCATAAATTTGATTTGTTTCCATTTAGTAACAAAACATGGCAACGAGTACTTGATTTGTTGTCATTAGAAACCAACCACTTAACTATTGTTGCTAAAACATGGAATCAGATTTATTTTTTTAAAAAGATAAAAAATAAATAGTTTTAGCAATACGATGTGAAAACAAATGTTTGATTTGATATATTGTCATTGAAAACAAGCTGTATTATTATCCGGTGCTAACATGACACAAGATTTTTAATTTTTCCATTAGAAACAATTTATTTTAAAATTTTTTGCTAAATTATATGGAGATTTCGTTACAGTCAAAAAGTTCGTTGAATCCGTTTTCAACAACCTATGGCAAGTAATTTTTATTGTTTGCTTCTATAATGACCTTAAATCTTAATTTTATATATTGGTTGTCAATTCGTTGATAAAATTATAAAGCTATTCGAACAGTTTTAGCAACATGCAAAAATAACGTTCATATATAGACAATATGATTTATTGTCACGGGAAACAAGTGGTCTTACAATTTTGTTAGATTGACATCAAACTTGTTTTTTACTATTGAAAATTGGTGATTAAATATATTTTTATGATAATTACCTAAAAGTAGTAGGTGTTCATTTCATTAAGTTTGACTAGCCTTATCTGCAAGAATTCAAAGGTCAACGTGTGTAAATGATCTTGGTGATTGTAATATTCTTTCGTGATCATAAAAATAGATAAAATAAAGGTTAAATAATTCTTAATTGTATGAATAAAGGTTAAATAAAGTCTATAGTCATGTGGAAACATAATTTATACATATTTTATATATATTCCATAGTTTATATTCCATACTATGCAGCATTACAGAAAATATATGGATAACGAACATATATAGTTGTAGGGGAAAAACGATAACAAAGTATAAAATCTGGATTTAGTGTATTAATTTTCTAACAGTAGAGAATTGAACCTACGAGTGTAAGGAGTACATATAATTACTTATTGTAATTACCGTGCGATATATAGTACCAGTTTCTACTTTGATCGAGTAGCTAAATTGTAAATTCTTCTCGAGCTTGACTAATGTTCGACCAAGTACAAATCACAACTTAATAAATTATGATTAATAGGTTATGCATGTTAATTAGGTCCATTTAAAATCAGATACGTTAAAAGGTGAATATAACACACCTTATTAATTATCTTAATTAGACTTATCTGAAATTATTAGAACTTATCGATCTCAACTTACTTTTCATGAATTAAGTAAACATCTATAACTATAACTAAAACAGACCATCCTTACATCAAATTTATACACGTGTACGTTAACCGAGTAATAACTATAATTTTAGCAATAAACAAATAAAATTATATATGTTGTGCAATTACTCCATATGACTTACCTAGTAAGATGAACAAAACACTATCTTTATAAAACCGTAGTAATTATATGTAAAATATTATGATTCATTTGATTGATCTAGAGTCCTTAGTTTTTCATAGTGACCAATATTTACAAATGAAATTCAAATATCTCAAACATGGAAATTCAAATATTATTAGTGAAACTTAGTCTTACATATCTTTTCAAACGATTACTCACTTGAATTTATGCAAACTTATTTGAACTTGTTTTTAATTATACTTTGAACTTGGGTAGCCGTTCATGAAATTATTGATTTTGACTAGATTCTTTTATATTATTAAAACTGATTTTAGTGATTGAAAACTAATTTACTTTCCCTTCAAAAAAAAATAAAAAAAAATTTACTTATATAACTTATAATAATTACCATATTTTTATTTATTGCCATTGAAAATATATTATTTTACCATCTTTTAAACAAATTTTAAAAATATAACTTTTTAGGTAGTTTTAATTTTGGCGGAATTTCCAAAAAAATTGCCGCCTAAAACATTAAGTTATTAAAAAGATAAACTCCAAAAAAAAGGAGATGAAATAACTAACTAGCACAAAGCCCTAGGAATCACTTTGAGTTTCTCACCACCGTCTGCAATTCACCAAAAACACAAACTCACCGTATTGCTCCTCCCCGCCTTCTCCTTTCTCATCCCGTTCTCTCACGCCGCCGTGGATACTTCCGGAACCGGCGCTTATTAGGTACGTAACTCTTCTCCTTCTTCCTCATCTACTCTGTTTAATCGGTTTTAAAATTTTAAAGGGTAGGTTTCAATTGATAAACGAATTGATTCTTGATTGAATTTAATTAGGAAAAGGGATATTCTGAATGGATTAAACTCAAATGATTTTGGATAGAAACCTGTAAACGAGTTTAATCTATCTCAATTCTAACAACTAATTTTCCTATTTTTCTTTGTCATCGTCGGGTGGCATCATACGGGATTCCGACCAGTCTTGCTTTGCTAATTGTGGGTTTCCAGGTATTTATTTTTATCCTTAATTATTAAAATTGTGTCATTTTTATTTATTTATTTATTTAAGTTCAGTTAGAGTGTTCCTCTGTTTTTTTTTAAAATTGATTTTCTGAGTTGTGTGTTTGAATTAGTGTTAATGGATGGGTTGATACACTGCCAAATGGAAACCTGATGATATCACTACCATTAATCTGAGCAGGTTCCAAGATTTAGCCTGCGTGAAGAGGTCTGTGGGGGCAACTTTTTTACCGGCTGGGGTTTGGTAGGAGGCTGGGGTTTGGTAGGAGGTTGGGGTGTGACAGCGGTGTGACAGCATCCTGCACATGACAGTATTTCTGGTCAATTAAAAGGTTGCTAGTTAAGGGGGCTAGAAGAATTAGTTCAATAGTTTGTTTTTTTGATATTTGAGTTGGGTTTTAGTCTACAGTTGCTAGTTCCAATAGTAGATTTTCAGAAGCGAAATTGTAATAAGTGTTTAGTTGGCTGAGCAGTGCTCTGAAAATCGTTGCACTTTGTTAGGATTCGAATTTGCCTTGCCAATATGTTGGAGCTTAGATTCTTGCTGGATTTGTAAGTTTAGTGTGTTAGATTAGACTTGCATTAGACAGTCCATAGAGTGGCAAGTAACAAGTTCATTGGAGCTAGGATTGCTGGTTGGTCAGTTGTTAACTTTTTCGAGCATGTTCTTGGGAGTGCGGGAATCTGAATCAGTCTATCTTCTTAAGTTTATGATGTGTGTTTAGATTTACTATTTGGTGTTCAAATTCACATTCTGCTAAGTTCTGAACCTCAGTTTGTTGATCTAGTTCTGTTTGTTGCTGTGTTCAGTAATGTTCTACTGGTTTCTACCTGAAACGTTGACTTGTGTGTTAAGGCCAATGTTGACTATGCTGGATGTGCTGCTGCTTTCTGATCTGTTATTTTTCTAAGTTGTTTGCCTCTGTACTGTCATACCTGCCTCACAAGACTACTACCACTGTTATTGTTGTTGTGTTCATCATCATCATCATAATTACTATCAGTTGCATTCTCTGATAGTTTACGGGAATGTACATGAGGCTACTTTGTTTCTTTCATTTGAATTTTAGGGTCCTTAGTATAACAATTGGTTCTTTCATGCTTAATAAAAGACAAAGTTCTCTTGGGATCCTTCGATGGCTATAATGGTAAAGAAAGGATGGCGACAAAAGTGTTCTAGGCGGCTTTCGGGTGTAGTGTGTAAGATGTTTAGGACGAAAGGCTACCGTGCTAAATGGTGTCACCCAAGCATTAGGAAACGACTTGCAGCGTTGAGAGCAACTGAGGCCTTCAAAAAGAAATCTGATCAATGTTCTATTAACAGAAAGAAGCCCGGAAAAGCAACTCCTATCCATTGCCAAGGATCTAAATCATCTGAGCAAATTAGGATTGAACTGGTATGTCTTCTACCACATATTCAACTTGAATTCATTATCTAATGATCTGCCTGATGTATCTGCTTCGTGCATGCCATTCTAAGTTTATACCTGTTGCTACTGTTCCGAATGTCCGGCCTTGTGGCACAATTAGTTGATCTTTTAGCTGTTGTTCTGATAAACTTGGTCTGCTAAGTTCTGAACTTCAGTTTGCTTATCTACTTCTGTTTGTTGCTGTTTCGAATTTTTTAATTAGCATTCACAAATCAGTGCCTGATTCTATCAATATTCAGTATTTGGTGACTTACTGATTATTTTAGCTGGAGGAGTTCTTTGTTTTGTTTTCAATGGTCATGCAGTTGCTTTCTCGGTGGTTGAATAATGGGTGATCAAGTAGGTTGTTTTGGAATTCTGACTGCAGTATGTGGTGTCCGTATTCTTCTCCTCCCGTTTAATCATGGACCTATTTTCTTCATGTATAGGAAATTGAATTCATGTGATTTGGGATGATTTGTGAATCTTTATAGTCATTTTTCTGATTGTTGGTTTATATGTCGTAAAGTCAAATCATCCACTTCTTGATTCAGTGCTTGATCCACTGCCTGATTCTATCAATATTTCAGTATTCAGTGCCTACTCGCATCTCAATTCAGTGCCTACTTGCATCTCAAGTCAAGTCTGTAACGTTTCCTTGTTATTCTATGAAATCAAAACACGCCAACCACCATACTGCCGAAAGATTTAGAGTTTCCAAGAATCTCCTTTACTCATGTTAACTCCTGCTAACTCCTGTTAAGCCAAAAACAAATGCACCCTTTTTACCTTCCTTAAAGGGATCAACACAAACAGACCAACAAAACAGACTAGAAAAAGATAAGCAGTCATCCATCCAACTTTCAAATCCTTATAACTTGCTGGAGAATTCCCTTCCATGTTAACTCCTGCTAACTCATAAGTCTTCTTGATCAATCCCAAAAGATAAGACCCAAATCCACCTGTTACATCAAAGAAAAAACATGATCATATATAAATCTGATTTTGATCTGTTTATTCCATGGTTATGAACTCAAGAGACTATTCTCGTCAGGTTTATGTGTTAACAGGAAATGTTTATTATGCAGAATCAGTTTTTAACAGATGCATAGATGGAAAACCCCCATTTATATTGTTTTATCGAGGATTTATCAAAAACCTTTCTGAAACTCTGAGTGATAGAAGTAACATACGTCCAACACTGAGAGGACAAATATATAATTGTTATAATCTAACTGTAATACTAACAGCAACTAGCTACTTTCTCTAATCTTTTTCCAAAGTAAATCCATTACTTTTTTTTTGATTGTTATATTACACTTTTCCTTTCATCCTAACTTTCTTATAAATAGTTTCCTTTCATCCTAACTTTCCTTACAAACAGAATATTTAGGTTTGAAGAGTGGGTAGGCCTGAGGACGTCGAAGAAGGGTTCCTCTAATTCCACAAATGGTCCCGATATATGTTGAAGTTCAGCTTAGTCTAGGTGATCAGATTGAGATTATATGTGCTCCAAGGTGAAGTTGATACTTGAACTGCTAGTTTTTTGGGGGGAGGGGGGAGGGAGTGGTGGTGGGTATGGAGTGATTGGGTTATTACCATCTTCTTAAGAGTAAGCAGTAAAACACCGGTTGGAACACTGTATGAGATTACAGTCTGGGCGTAAGAAATGTTCTGGGACCACCTTATTCTAGATTCACCTTCTCCGCAATTGCAAGTCACCCTCCCTGCAGGAATTAGTTCATCTCTAGGTTATAATAGATCCCTAGTTCCATGGTAGGATGTTGACACTTTGAGTTGCCAAACAGATCAAGATACTTGCCTTTGCACCAAGTGCTTTCAAACCTGGTTTACATCCACAGGGCCACAGACCCACAGTAATCATATGAGCTAGGAAAGAGTACACGCTGTTCCACACGGGTACTCTCTTGAAATTAAGGCCACTATATTTGATTGGTTGAGTGACCTGACCTAGCTAATAGGGAACTAACTTTTAAGTATGAGTAGAACCATCGACCAGACTGTAACAATTTATCTGGTGCAAAACAGCTTTAGGGATCTGGAAGAAAATGGCTGAAAACACATGTAAATCACCTTAGTATAACTAATAAGATTGTGAAGATGATCATTAGTGTCAAGATTAATACCACTCATGTAAATCTCATTAGTGTTAAGATCAGTACCACTCATGTAAATCTCAGACTTGGAGAAACTTCCTACAAATCAGGATATATCAGGAAAATCATTGAAGAGTCTTCTAAAAGCAGCGACAGAAGGCAACGGCATTTGCTGACAACATGCCATCTATGATTAGATTTTCTATACATGGGATATCAGACCAGGAGAACTCTTTAGTTCTCCACATTTCAGCTTATCCTATTTTGTCATGCCTACTGAATTTCTATCTTTTCATGTTAATAGTAGCTTTGATGCGGATCACTCATTTTATCAGCATACTGTACTCTAAATATAAAGTGCAAGTAAATGTTAATGCATATACATATTGTTAATTACATCTCTTCTTTCTGCGAATATGGTTGCTTTCATACCTTATCCTCTAACATCAGGTTGTAAATGATGAGCTCATTGACCCCTTTGGAATTCCTCACGAGGCTAAGCACCGAGGCCTCTTTGAAATTTATTGTGATTCATTGTTGGTATCATCACTGCTGTAAATTGTATGTCTCCATCAAATCTGTGCATCCAGAACATAACTGCCAAACTGATGACAAATGGACAAACTTTCTCTAATATTTTTCCTCATCATGAATGTGTTATTATTCTTTGTCATCTGGGGAATGCTTAATGTCTAAGAACTGCGCACAATTCGCTTAATCCTCAGATCTGCGATAAAGTGTTATACAATAAAAACGTGGCTGCTGACATATAATTGTTACATTCTGCTCTGTATTCTCTACTCTCGTATTTATAGCCATTAGATCAGCAAGTTTGTTTGTTTGCATCCCTTAAACGAGTGTCCCCTGCAATCAGTTATAATATGAGCTATGAATCTGAAGTGCTAGAGCTATGAGGCAGATAGGCTAGGCTATGAATCTGAAGTAGCAAGCCTATCAGTAGGCTTGTGTATACTTGATTGTATTCATATAATTTTGTTCTGCCTTTAACTTATCCTCAGCTGCTCAGCTTGAAACCAAATAAAATACCATGGAGTTATCCTAGTGTGATATATAAATTATTTTCTTTCCTGTTTCATATAAGATATCTGACTACAATTTGAGATGATTGTCAAATTGGCAGATCAACTTCTTGAAAACTTGTATATTTATATGATTTTCTTGAAATGACCAGGAGAAAAAGTTGTTGCGTCCGCCTACTCCATCCGAGGTGTATTACAAAGGCCATGCTAAAGAGAATGGTGAATTCGTGGACGAGACGTCACGAAAAGTTTGGGTGAGTTCCTACTTATTTAATTTAATGCACATATGCCTTTGTGACAGAAAATGATAAAAAATTACATATTTTCACCTTTTTGGCAGAGTGATTTTCAAAAGCAAGAAATCTACCAACTTGGAGGACGAGAATCCTAAAACAGAGAACGAGTTGTTTTTGGAAGCCTTAGGTGGACGGAAGAATGGGAGAGTGTATGGTCTTGGAAATGCTACTGACAACTTTTATGTGAAACCAAACAACGACCCAAGTTTAAAGAAAGTGCGGAATGAGCTAGTGACTAATTTGACAAGTAATGTTGAACAACTCTCTTCGAAAAATTTGGAACAAGCAAAGGAGATTGAAGAAACAAAGGTAGTCCTAGTTGAAACAACAACGAAGCTCAGTGAAACAGAAAAAAAGCTTGATGAAACAACAAAACAGCTTAAAGAAACAACAGATGCTATGAAGGCTATGCAAGCTCAGATTCTTTTCCTAACTGAAAATGTCATTTTGCGCCAATCTTGAATGCTTATTAGAAGAAATTGCTTTGCTTTGTGTTATTTTTCGCTTGTTGATTGAAACACATTTGGACAATTAGTTTTGCGTAGAGTTTTTTTTTTTTTCTAGTGAAAGTAGGTAAACAATTCTTATATTTAGGGGATTACAGGTTATATATTGCATATCTATGCAATTTTGTTGGGATGAAACTTCTTTTGTAGGGTTTGAATTGATTTTTAATGAAATTTTTTATTATTTATTCGTTGTTGTAAATATTGCATCAATAAATTTGATTTGAATTTATTTCAGAATTTGAAAATAGAGCAGTAAATAAAGCAATAGAAAAAATATTTTGTTGCTAGGTTTGGCAACCAAAAAATATCCAGTGCAAATTTTGTTGCTAGTTTAATAGCTAATGTTAGCAACCAAATATATAATTTGTTGCCATTATTTACAACATAAATAAATAATTTGTAGCTAATGTTAGCAACCAAATAAATAAATTTGTTGCCATTGTTAGCAAGCAAATTTTTTTTTTGTTGCTACTATTAGCAACCAAATAAATAATTTGTTTCTCCTATTAGAAACTAAAATAAATATTCGTTGCCCTTTTTTTAGAAACTAATGTTTAATTTGTTGTTATTTTTAGCAACCAATGTTAATAAGTTATTGCTAGATGTGGCAACGGTTTGTTAATAGTTCGTTGCTATTTGTAGCAACCAAAGTAAAGAATCCGTTGCTAGGGCTGGCAACGTATTCAACGTATTCCTGGCAATGGTAACCAATATGGAAACCATATTCCATGGATGCAAAATGGCAACAAAATAATTTGGGATTTAGTTGCTAATATCATATGGCAACCAGCGTTTTAGTAACCATTATTTTTCGTTTCCAATCCGTTGCTAACTAGACTTAGAAACGGATTTCTTCAAAATAACAACAAATTTGAAGTGTTGCTAAAATGACTTTATTTTGTAGTGAACACGCAAGGTGTGGCTGTGCGGGTAGGTTGCAACGACGAGGGCGAGAGAGGGAGTGTGAGGGACAAAGCACGAGCAACGCAGCAAGGGAGTGCTACGGATGGTGCTCGAAGGCACGGGGTGCAGCAACGAGCAGCAGCGCTCGTGCTGAGTGCTCGGGTTAGGGGCGACGGGCAAGGAGAGAAAGAGAAAAGTGAAATACTGCAGCAGTAATTTAGAATGCTCATAACATTTAATCTATAACTCGGAATCGATTGATTCTTGAATAAAAGTTCGAGAACTTTTTGAGATCTACAACTTTGAAGAAGAAACCATTTTCTGAAAACGAACGGAAATAGGTGAAAAACGGCCAAACATAAGTTCGACGAAAGAAAGAGGAATTTAGGTTAGGGTTTTACTTTTAGGTTTAATGAATAATAGAGAGCGATTTTGAGGGTGAGCACCTATATTTATAGGCTTTAGGAAACTCAAAGATGGGTTAGGCTTTAGGATTCCCTTACGGGCTTCATAAAACATAAGCTGGGCTTGCTTTAATTTGTTTGGACTTGAACTTGAAATTGAATTGGGCTAGATTCATTTAAAATCGTTTTACTTTTGAAATCCAATTAATTTCTCAACTTGAAATAATAAATTCGTTTTGAAATTAATTAAAATAATAAATATTCTAATTAATTAAAAATGCATTTAAATAATATTTAAATGCGAAATAAATTCTAAAAATCATAAAATGCTTTATAAATATAATAAAATATATTTATAAATACAGAAAAATACGAGGTATTACAGTCTACCCTCCTTAAAAGAAGTTTCGTCCCGAAACTTGGGCACGGAAATCACAATTTGAAATCAAAACTTGAGACTTTATGAGAATTTATTGCGTTTTCTTTGCAAAAATATTTTAGTTGCTGTACTCTTTAAGTAATTTAACATGATAATATGAAGTGCAATTTCCATAGAAGGCACTAAATTAAGCACAAAATAAGGGAAAATAAGGTAAATGCGCGAAATTCTACCGCACTCTACCCCCCTTAAAAGAAACGAGTTACGACCCCGTAACTCAACTACCCTCGGGAAATAGCTAGGGATACTTTCTCATATCGTCCTCAGATTCCCTGGACCACAAAACTTCATTAGACCACAAAACTTTCACAATTTTAACACCCTTAGTTCGTGTATTACGACTTTACAATCCAGGACTTTGACTGGTCTTTCCTTGAAATATAAATTTTGGTCTAATTCTATGGTTTCCGGTTGCAACACATGTGACTTATCCGGAACATACTTTCTCAATTGAGATATATGAAACACATTATGCACTCTATGCAGGTCCATGGGTAAGGCTAGTCTATAAGCTACCTTTCCTATCCATTCTAGGATTTCATATGGGCCTATATACTTTGGGCTAAGCTTCCCTTTCTTGGCAAATCTTATCACATCTTTCATTGGTGAAACTTGGAGTAACAATTTGTCACCCACTGGAAACTTTTGTCAAGTATGCATAGCTCTTTTAGCGATCTTGCGCTACTTGAATCTTTGATTGAATAGTTCTAATTTGGTTCATTGTGTCTATCATTTGAGGTCCTAACACCATTGTCTTACTGACGTCGCTCCAACATAGTGGACTTCTACATTTCCTTCCATACAAGGCCTCAAATGGTGCCATTCCAATACTAGCGTGATAGCTATTGTTATAGGAAAACTCAATCAAATCTAGGCTATCTTCCCAACTTCCTTGGAAATCAATGACGCATGCCCGAAGCATGTCTTCCAGGGTTTGGATAGTCCTTTCAGTTTGTCCATATGTGGCTGGGTGGAAGGCTATACTCATTTTCAATGTCGTACCAAATCTCTTCTGCACACTTTTCCAGAAATTCGAAAGAAACCTTGAATCTCTATCTGATACGATATCCTTAGGAACTCCATGTAACCTCACCACATTCTTAATGTAGGCTTTAGCAAGTTGCTCAATCTTTCTAGGTCTCCTTCATTGGTATAAACACTGATGGCTTGGTCAGTCTATCTACCACAACCCAATTGGTGTCATTTCCTAACTTTGACTTGGGTAAACACGTGACAAAGTTCATTGAGATACAGTCCCACTTCCAACTTGGAATCTCTAAAGGTTGGACCTTTCCCTGAGGTATCCTATGCTCAATCTTAACTTTCTGACAAGTCAAACATCTTGCCACAACTCAGCTACTTCATTCCTCATTCTTGGTCATTTATAAACATTTTTCAGATCCTTATACAACTTGTCACCACCTGGGTGAACAGAATATGGTGTATTATGACCTTCTCTCATAAGTTTTTCTTTAACTCTTCGCACATTTGAGGCACACACCACCTTCCTTTGTGCCTAAAACTTTCATCAACATGGATTTTAAAATCTATTTCCTTCCCTTGCGAAATCTTTTCCTTGATTCGCTCCAAGTTAACCTCTCCAATTTGATTCTCCTTAATCTCATCCATGCAAACAACATGGCTGCTAGCTCTATGACATGGTAGGGTACTTAGGTTTATACGGTTTTAATTTCCTTGATGCATAGACAATAACCTTCCCGTTCTGCATCAATACACACCCTAAACCATTCCTTGATGCATCACTATACACATTATAGGTATCATTTCCATCTGGTAGAGTTAACACTGACACGGTTGTCAAACGCATATTTAGAGCTTGGAATGCTTCCTCACAATTCTCATTCCACTCAAACTTAGCTTCTTTCTTCATCAAGGTAGTCATTGGTTTGGGTATTCTAGACAAGTCTTGCACAAAGAGTCTATAATATCCAGCTAAACTTAAGAAAACTTCAAATTTCAGTGACTCTCTTTGGTGTAGGTCATTCCCTAACAGCTTTAATCTTGCAAGGTTCACTACAACTTCTTCTTTAGACACTAGATACCCCAAAATGTGACATTCTCCATCCAGAATTCACACATTGGTAATTTGGATAGAACTGGTTATCCCTAAGTGTACTTAACATAGACCCAAAATTTCCAACATGCTCTTTATTGCTCTTCGAATACACCAAGATATCATCTATGAAAACCTCTATAAACTTATCCATAAATACATGGAACACACGATTCTTCAAGTCCATGAATATTTTAGGTGAATTGGCCAACCCAAATGGCATAATAGTGAACTCATAATAACCGTATCTTGTCCTAAATGCATCCTTTGGTATATCGTTATCCGTAATTCTCAATTGATGATAACCTGATCACAATTCAATCTTCAAGAAAATTCCTGCTTCTTTAAATTGGTCAAAATAGGTGTCTATCCTAGGCAAGGATACTTTTCTCTCAATTATGACCTCATTGGTTTCCCTACAGGCTATACAGGGTCTCATACTCCTGTCCTTCTTTTCACAAACACAACTTATGCTCCCATTGTGCTATACTTGGTATAATATAAATTTTCTCCAAAAATTCCTCAAATGTACCCTTCAACTCACTCACTTCTTCTGGAGTTATTCTATATGGAGCTTTCGAAATAGGTGCATTTTCAGGTGCTAAGTCAATAGTAAAGTCAATAGATTGATTATGAGGTATTCCCGGGATCTCGTCCGGAAACACATCTAGAAATTCATTCGTAACTGTAATGTCCTCAAGTTTATCCTTAACTTCCTTATCGAGGTCTCTCACATTGCATAAGAATACTGGATTTCCCTTATGGATTAACTTCACGAGTTCCATTACCGTGATGGTTCCTATGTTTCTAGGCTTACCAAAACGACGGTAGGATACTACTTTACCTAAGATAGATCTCAAATGAACCTTTTCGTTACTCACAGTCAGTCTTGCCTTTGAACATGGCTAACCAATCCATACTTAAAATTACATCCAACTCCCCTAATTCAAACTCAATCAGGTTAGAAAGGAAAATGGTTTTGGTTATGGTCAGAGGCACACTCCTGTGAATCTTGGTACATTTTACTATGCTACCAGTTGCTATAACTATGGGTATTTCAATGAGTCTAGTTTCCAACATCCTTTCTCTTTTTTTTCCAGCTTCACTTTCAATCATGATCTTCCTCACCTGTAGTCCATACAGATGAGCAGCCTTTCCATATATATAGGGTATCTAGAGAATTAAAGGTCTCTCTAGATAGTAACAACTGCAAATCCATTTGACAATCTATTTTCAAACCTTTGAGCCCTAAGCTCCTCCGTTGCCACCACTTCAGGTGCAAATCTAGACAATTCTATTACTTAAAATAGTATTCCGTCACAACTACCCCATGCATCCTTAGCTCAATGTATTCTTGGGCTTTCTGTATTTTTTCAAGTACGGTTAGTAACATTTGATTCTTAAGGCATCTTTGAATGATTCCCATCCAAATCCAGGTGTAGCTCTCAAAGCGTTCTCACACCCTTGCCACCACAAATCAGTTTCTCCCATAAGATAATACACAACACTATTAACCCTAAGGTTCACTGGATAGTTTACAACAACCATCAATTTATCAAACTTTCTAAGCCAGTTCTCCAGTACACTTGGGTGAGACTCCCCTTGGTACAACGGAAGATTACTCTGGACTACCATCTTGAACATTCCCCTAGCAGGGTCATTAATTGAATTTTGCCTAGTCTCTTCTAGGTCCTAAAGTACTGCGGCTAGTTGCCTAACAACATTGGCTATTCCTTACTCATGCAAGACTCACTTTAATGACTGGGTTTGACATGGACAACGCTAAGGTTACAGACCAAAAAACCAATCAAATTATTTTGCAACAATGCATATAATTTCGAACATGATGGGGAAAGTGGAGCCACCTACTAGCCACCCCCTTGACTTGTTCGAACCACATAGCTAAGTGGCAAATAACCACGATGCACTTAGTTAATAATCAATTCGAGAAATGAAACACATAATCCCTTTGCGATACCCACGAAACTTTTAATCGAGATTTGAACTCAAGAGATAACAAAAGGAATTCAATGCTTTTATTAATACTTCAATGAAAAGGCCTTACATCCATCAATAACATTGCTTTTATTTCTCCAAACCATAATTGAGATAATAACCATAAATATATAGTAGCTTTGCTACTTTATTAATCAACAAAATAAATAACTAAGGATTACAGTTCTTTAAAGACTAATGTCATCACGACGATCATCTCTTTCCTTGTATTGTTTTGGAGTAAATTCTTGATCATTAAGATCATCCATGTTATCTTCCCGATCAGAATATTTATCTATAACCTCATCATCCAGTTGTGACACTCTATTAACCTCATTATTATCTTTTGGTTCTACTTCAAAGCCACTAGACAACTCAGTAGTAGATTCATGAACCACTGGATTCGGATTTTTCAACCTCAACAACTTCACCATAATCATTCAATTTCTCATTTTCTTCCATTTCATACTCTATCGTCATCTATGTCACCTAGACCTAATCCCATAGCAAGCATACCATCTTCATAGCACCTTTCTGCTAATTCAATGATAGTAGTCATAACCTCAGTATCATACCTTCATCTACCATCTACAATACAATACTTCCTCCAACTAGGTGTATCATTCTCAAAATGTATATCACTGAACTTATGCTTAAGCTCTATATAAGGTGTACTATGGGGTAAACAATATACAATCATCTCAGGCATAACACCAATTTTCCTCAAATGTGGCAATTCTTAAGCGTCCCAAAATAGTTGTATGCAAGCTCAATCTTCTTCACATACACATATGGAGTCTCACTATCAAGGTTCTCTAACTGTCCTAGATTGGAAAACTTTGAAGGCAACATTCTTAAGTCCTAAAAAAAACACACACTTAAGAGTCTCACTAATCGAGTTCCCAAAAAATTCAACCCCCAAGGATACAATAAATAGTTCGTGGAGCCATACAATTTCAATGCACAAGTACATGCATAATCATGAATCGTGATGCAAATAATCACATAAAGCAACATAAAACATGATCAATCTTAATTAAAAGGTCACAAAATCAAGGCATAATCACATAAACACTTGATTAAATTGCATACTTAGATTAAATGCACACTTAGTCTAAATATACCCTTCTTAATCTACCCATTCCTCACTTGGAAGTAATATTAATTTTCGAAATTAATTAAGAAATAACTCCTAACTTAGTTGAAATTATTAAAATTAAAATCGAAAATTAATAAGAATTATTAATTAATTAAATAAATAAATTTCGGATAATAAAAAGAAAAATCCGAAAATTTGAAAAAATAAATTCGAAAAAAATATTCGAATAAATAAATAAATAAATAAATAAATAAGAAAATCCGAAAATAATTAAAATATTTCGAATTTAATTCAAAATTTTTGAGTAAAAAAAAATTAGGAAAAAATTTAATTAAATTAAATAATAATCCGACTTTTTTTTCAACTCATTTCAAACGACACAAAATAATTGGTATTTGACCTTTAAAATATTGAGTACTCAAAATAATACGTTTTGACTTTAGGAAAATAATATTTAAAAATCCTAAAGTTCCGCAAATACCACTTTGTAGTATGAATTACTACAAAGAAGCATTAGTCTCCGATTACCACTTTGTAGTATTGCTTACTACAAAGAAGGAATGAAACTAAGCTCTAGTATACCACTTTGTAACACCCTAATAATTCCTTGCTTTTATAAAACCATTTTCCAACTTAAAATAAAGGAAATTACTAAAGTATTACCGCCACCGTGATAACGGTTAAGGCTATTACCAGAATTACGCAGCGGAATTTAATGTTAACTCACTTTCAAACAATTATAAATAATATTTATTGAGGCCTCCTACAAGTTGGAACCATAACGGACCAAAACCAAAGTATTAAAAATCCATAAACTCCAAAACATAATTAAAGTATAATTTGAAATAGTTTCAAAGCACAAAAGAATGCAACTCTCTCAACCATCCCAAGCTACATGATTTCGATCGTACTTTGATCTACCAACCTGCTAAATTAATCTACTCCCCAACAATGCAAGTGCAAATGGTGGATCATCATAGGGTCATTAAGGCGAAGGCCATGACCAAAAGACACAAAGCACGTAGTCAGCAAAAGATGAGTACTTACAAGGCTAGAGTGAAATAAAACTATAGACATGCATCACTCGCTAAAGTACTAATCAACATGCAAAATCCATTTAATAAATAACAAACGAATCATGAATACAAGACTCGACTCTTGACTCACAATTTAATTAGAATAAGCTTCGAATGGGCCAAAAGAATATTCCATAAAGGAAGGGTGTTGGGAGCCCACCAAACACCAAATAATAAATAATAATATCGGACCATACCGAGTGTCGGGCCATACCGACGGAATTCCAGCGCATAATTTAAATGAAACAACGTCTTGTATCATTAGTAGGAGATCAAGCTTTCCGGCAAGTCTCCCCCCATTGTTCATACTCAAGGTATATACGTTCCAAGAGTTTTGAAGCTTGTTCTGGTTGCCCTTTACGTTTATTAATATTTTATTAAGGAGAACTCGAGACTCAAACAAACATACATTTAATAAACAACAACCAAAACAGTCTCATTTTAATCCTTTAGGACTTGTGATCAATAAATCCAGACGTAGTGAAATTACTACCAAGTTCCTTCTCACAAAAAGGTGAGATTCCACATCATGCCTATTAACATGAGGGTTGTGCCCTTGCACGACAAATCCTAATTTATTTCATACAAAATATTCCCAACCGAACCCTACATGTGCGGTGGCTTACGTGAGCGAACCCTTCACATGTGGTAAAAAAAATAGTGCAACGAGGCACGAAGAATTGGCTCAAAAGTATGCTAGACATCCCGTACAATAGCATACAAATAAATAATCCATCCCTTGCATGTGAAACAAACCATACATGCATAAATATTGAACAACATGATTGACAATTGTGAGGGGGTCGAAAAAGCACGAGGCTAATGCGTGACCTTGTCCCTCGTGGGTGTGACGTTTCTTTTTGTCAAATCAAGTGTAATTGGATTTCCTGTGAGTTTACACCCAATTGACTAGTAATATAGGAGTCGCCATTCAGTTTTTAACGACAATGAGAAAAACTGACAAAACCCGGTTATCGTGACATAAAGGGAGTGCAATTATGTTTGACCACGACGACCGTTCCCTTGTGATCCCTGGTGTGGGGATCTCTCAACATACACCCGCAAGGTAGAGATTGAGGGTTCGGGGGACTGTAACTACCGAGAGGAGTACACGCTCTTCGATAACTCCAGAGGCAGGATATCCTTACTAGCTCAGCATAAATAATTGAAGGGACATGCGTTAACTATTAAACTAATCTGAGTTGATTTTAACAATATGCAACATATAGTACTAGATCGAACGCGATTATCTGATTTAGATTGTTTTAAGGGACCTAGCATGATAATCCAATTTCCCAACATATTATCTTTATTAGGCGTGATAGAACAATCAGATTTAATTAGTTTAACAGTTCATAAAAGGCGAGGAAAGAAATTAAACCATGGAAGAGGGACACATTACGACGCACCCTTGAGAGGTGCGTCACGATTCTCAGAAAACTAACCACTTTGACTTTGCTATTTCTCCTTTTATTTAACGAATCTCAAATTATAGGACAAGATACGTTCTGTTCGATGTTTGGATCGATTGCGACAGAACGCGTGATCAGTTTTGCAGCGTGAGGCTTAGGCTTAGGGGTTTAGAGTCAATACTCAGAATAATAATTGTGTGTTGTGTCTTTTTCACGTCGAACTTAGGGCCCTATTTATAGAAAAGAGTTCGTGGAAAGATAGAATTGAAGAACTCTAATCCACGAGGAATTAGGAAAGAACACGTCCCAGGTGATTTCAGCGCCCAGGGCTGGGCGCCGAAGATTTCGGCGCCCAGAGCCAGGCGTTAAAAATAGGGTCTCGGCCGTTTCTTTGTCAGATTAGGATTCTTAGAATTCGGAGTGTATGAGACTTTAATCGAGTCTTTTAGTGCGTATTAATTTTATGATGGAATGCATCTGGGCCCGTTACGAACTCTAGGCTCGTTAGAATTTTAATTAATACGTAACTCTTATTTTCGAATCGTATTAGGAATAGGACTCTCTCGCAATTTCTATCTCATTTAGGATTTATGTTGGAGTGCAACACCTAATTCTGAAAGGTTTCTATCTTTTATGACTTGCCACTTTTAACAACTACCCATTACGGCAGTTACTATTTTTAGCAGGTTTCCATAAATAGCAGGTTTCGGGTGAAATGAAAAGGGGAATTGAGATTCGTTATTTTATAGGAGATGCGTTGTCAAGTGGAGATTTATGTTCTCATCATCGAACCTTCCCTTTCGGGAATGGGGACAAAAGTAGGTGTCTACAGTTAGCCCCCACTTTGACTGAGTCTTGGAGTAAGACGATGGTCAAAGTATTAGACGGAGTGCGCCACACAAGTCATGGTGACCTGCTTTTGCGAGGGTCTCACGAGCCCCCGAGTGATAACATTTGACTTAAGGGTCATCACTGGAAGTGTCGACATATCCCTCACGTGTCATTGGGATTTGTCAACGGATAGTATAGAAAATTCCTCACTTTGTCATTGGAAGTATCTAAAGAGGCGTAGAAACTCCCTCACTTTTTCATTGGGAGTAGCTACAGATGTTTTCGAAATCAAAGCTATAAAGTGTAATTGGGCCTGGCCAAGCCCAACCACGAGGTAAAAATGTTTTTAAAGATTCTCATTTTCAGGGCTAGCTAAACGAGAAAACCCCCTTGTTTTTATGGGACGTAAAACGAAGGAAAATCCAGCACATCGTTCTTTTTTGGAAAAACGGAAAACCAATCCTTTAATTTTTGGAAAAAGGGAAAACCGAAAAAAGTTATCGCTGCAGCGACTAAGGACCTGCGCGGTTAGTGACGCAGACCCCGCCCGCTGACGGTGGGCGAGCCTGTCCGCTGAGGGTGGACGCCCCGTCCGATAGAAGTGGACGAATCTGTTTTGATGTTTTGAAAATAAGGACCTACGCGGTTTGTGACGTAGACCCCGCCGGCTGAAGATGGCGAACCTGTCCGCTAAGGGTGGACACCCCGTCCGATAGAAGTGGACGAATCTGTTTTGAAATTTGTTTGTGCTTTTTTGAAAATAAGGACCTACGTGGTTTGTGACGCAGACCCCGCCGGCTGAAGATGGCGAGCCTATTTTAAATTTGAAGACTTTATTTTTCGAAAACTGAGGACCTGCGCGGCTAGTGACGCAGACCCCACCTGTTGAAGGTGGGTGAGCCCATTTTGAATTTCTTACTTTCTTTTCATTTTGCCTATGTAGAAGGGCTTTTGTGTTTACAACCTGTTGGTGGGTCGCAATATTCCCTGATTAAGTGTGTCCTATAAGTGGGCCCACACTCATGTATTTCTGTTAACGATATTTTTTTTTTTTTTATAAAAATACTATTTTTTTTTAGATTATCCAAACACGGGACTGTGTATAGCGTAGTCCGGGAACATGATTTTAGCCTTGCACACTCTTTGTTGGAGTATATATTTTTTCGCGAGCCCCCAAGCAATTGGGCTCGTTGGTCATTTTTTTGCCAAGAGAGGTACGTAGCTTATAACGTCTTTTAATCATGTATGGGGTCATGCTCGTATGTGCGAGTGACCTTTATAGTGGTATGCTATTTTGACGAAGTCGTGGAGTGCGACTTTAGTTTCCGGGCGACAAAGTTTATTTTCCAATAATATTCGGTTTAGCTTGGCCCGGATTAATCTTCTGACAAACAAACATTGTTCATTTTTTGAGAAACCAACGACTTAACAATATATATTTTTTTTTTGGTGTTTCGAAGAATGACCTTGATATTTATTTTGCTCATATTTGTTTTGAAAAGTGTACACATATATTCCTTGAGACGAGTCTAAGTTTTGACCAAGTTTTAACATTCATTTTTTGGTATTTGGGTGCTAAAGGTGCTTTTGGGATTGATCTTAATTGCAATAGGGCCTCGCGTCTAGCGACACGGTTTTAAGTCCTTTCCTGTTCCGCGTTTTGTGAAATCTGGGCCTTGGGCTGCATTTTGAGCGCCCAAAGGAGGGCGTTAGTTATTTCGGCGCCCAGCCGTGGGCGCTGAAAGTCCTCTCCAGGCGATTTTTGGTTTTCGGATTTCTTTAGCGTTTCCGAATGGGATCAGGATGTCACTTGATGTCTTCAGCTATATATAGGGGCTAGATACGTCCCTATTTTCTATCACTCTCAATTTTCTTCTCTCTTGTAGTTGCTTAGCTTTAATTCCTCCTTGCTTTTGTCATGTCGATTCCTCCCTTCTTACTCCAACGAGCTGTTAGACGTTGGCTACGAGCCCTTACTCCTACAGAAAAGGCTTTGTTGAAAGAATACCACTTAGAGGCACTCCTAGGCTTACAACAAATTAATATTGATTATAACTTTCTGCATGCATCCCTAAGCTTTTGGGATTCCGATCATCATGTTTTTGTCTTTCGGGGCAACGAAATATGTCCTTTGCCAGATGAATTTGCCGCGATCCTTGGTTATCCTACTAATGCTACTCCTGCCACCCCTGGCACCATTGAAGAGGGTAAAACAACCATAGGGGCTTTCCTAGGACTAGATGCTAACACACTTGCTGAGATTGTTGTAGGTGATGAGGTTAATTTGGCAAAGCTTGTAAAACATCATTTTAGACCTAGTAACAATATGACCGAACAAAAATTGAACATTCGAGCCCTTGTATTTTGCTTGTTGAATCATTATTTGCTGTCGAATAACAATGGTGAGTTCGGTGACATAAGGTTGATCCCCTTGATTAGCCAGATGGAAAGTTGCTATTTTATCATACCGTTGGTTGTTGCCGAGAGCTTGCTGAGTGCGGATGAGCTGAAGAAGGATGCCAAATCTGAATATTTTAAGGGGAGCCCCCTATTACTGCAGGTAATCGATCTTTTCCTTGCGCATCTTTTTTTTGCGTTCTTTTTTACTCGTTCTGCCTGGAGCTGAGTTTCAGCGCCCAGAGCTGGGCGTTAGAATTTTCGGCGCCTGGTCTTGGGCGTTGATACTGCGCCCCAGGCTTCGTTTGTTTATTTATTATTTTTTAATCTGATCGTACCCGGTTTTTTGCTGATTTGGCTCATGGAACGACTTAGGGTCTTAGAAATTCCTGTCGATCCTAAACACTATCGCCCTATAGCCTTGGGTAACCGGAAGTGTTTGCACCGAGGCCAGGATGAGGCCGAGTGGGCCTCCTTTTTTACTCATGGTATCTGTTCTATTAAGTGGGTGGTACCGTGGTGGGGTTTGACTACTATGACGGGGGGTTCTGATGTATCGGTTTATGTTTCTTTGTTGGGGATATCCCAGCCCATTTATATCTTTCCTTACCGAGTCATGCGTCAATACGGCTTAAGGCAGACCATCCCTTTTTCTGATACGGTACCACCTAAAGTAGCGGCCTTTTCACAAGCACGGGTTCAAGCATGGGCTAAGTATTATGATGGTCTCCCGCGTTGGGCCGTAACTACAAATGGCTTTGTGGGTCTTTCTGAAAACTATAAGTTGTGGATGAGCTCCGATGATAAAGCTGTGAGGACCGAGGCTCGAAATGGGGAGCCGGCTGAGCTTTTGATACCTCGTATTCGGGTTAGATATGAGGGCCGTGATTCTGCCAATCCTCGCATCCATGGTATTAAGACTGTGAAAGCTCGTCCTGATCGAAAGCGAAAGGAAGTTCCTCCCCATTCCAGTTCTAGGCCTAAGAAGATGCCTAACATGAAGGGGTCTGCCGTTGCTAAAAGAAATGCAAGCTCTCGCGGAGATCGTCGCCGGAACAATGTATGGGTTAGGAAAGCTCAGCCGCCTGTAGAAACAATGACTAATCTAGTTGATGTTGAAAATCCTTCTCCCGCCATTGTCTGTGCCCTTGAGGCTGAGCAGGCTGTAACTGAGAATGTTTCTGAAGTCTTGGCATCTTTGGAAGTTAGTGTCCAGAAGCCGGTTCTTATGGAGATTGATATAGGGGAAGCGCAGAAGACTGTGGGGGTGGATCCTGCAAACCTTGCCCTCTACAAGACTTTATTTGATGATCCGGAAGAACTAGAATAGTGTAGTTCCTGCTAGGGTGTAGGTGCCCTTTGTTTATTCCAGTTGTGTTTGTTTTTCCTTCTTAGCACTTTTGTTTTCCTTCTTATTATTTTTTAATAAAGGCGTATTTTTTTTACTTTCGTTTTTTCTTCTCCCCCTTTTTTTATATTTTATATATGTCTAACACTTTTGCACAATGTATATATATTTTGCTATTGGACCGAATCCATAAATAGAATTGCCTACGTATCTTTGTTAGAATCAGGTCGCGCGTAGTTCTAGCTAGAATAAATTCTAGAATGCCGGATCTTAATAGATATGCCCTGAGGTGGAAACATATTATTTAATCGGTCAAATGAGTGAAGTATCGTCATTATTTTCATCTGCTGTTTTTTTTGCCGTAAGCCGTGTTTAAAAATGAAATTCCATGTGTTTTTTGTACGGCTATTTTTTGGTACGCATATCTAGATACGTGCTGTATCCCCCAAGTGTTCGTTTTTTTTTCCGTTATGTGCGGATAAAATGACGAACACTTTCTGGGAAGAAAAAAAAGTTAGGCAGGGAGAGAGTTTCAACGCCCAGGGTGGGGCGTCAAAGATTTCGGCGCCCAGCCCTGGGCGCTGATAATACTTCTGGGCGGTCTTTTTTTTTTTTTTTTGACGCTTTGCTTCACATGTTCTTGCATTTATTTCTTTTTGTTTTGTGCTTTACTTTTTTACTTGTATTAAGATCAATTTTGAGGCTATTTCGGAGGCTTTTTTGACTGTTAGCGTGAGACGCATTTTTGTCCGGATTAATTTTTTCTATTTGTGACTTGAAACGGTTTTGAGAATGGGGTTAGTGTGTGGAGGATATAAAGATCTTTGTATAGGATTTTGAGTGGGCTGAGGTGCGTGTTGATGCCGGGGGCGACGTTTATTTTTATGAGTTTTTTTTTGAGCAACATTTGTATGGTTTCTTTTGCTTTCTTTGGGTTGCATGGGTTCCCCTTATGTTTTGGTAATATGATAATGTGGTTCTCTTTTGGGGTTTGATGAATTTCGATGTCACGATTCAAGACCGAGTGGGCTTTGTTTGTTGGGCCTAGAGTGGGCCGCCTCTTTGCAAGTACGTTTGGTGCTTTTTTTTAGTGTTAGAAATAAAGTTTTTAGGAGGAATATTACGCCTTTATTAATTTGGAAAGTAAGGAAAACACACTTGAAATAAAATTAACCTATATTCTAAGGGGCCTTAGGATCATCTAAAGCCTTTATTTTTTCTACCAATCTAAAGAACTACTAGGCGCTTTTTACTATGGTGCTCTATATGGCTCAAGCCTTGGGTTTAGTCTCGTAAAACTTTGGTCCTTCACCGGTACTCATCTTGAATTCTATTCCTTTTGCGTTGACCCACTGATATGTCTTCACCCATCCGTTCTCGATCTCTTCTAGTGTTGACGCAGGAGAGATTAACCGGGTTGGATCGAAACCTTCATCTTGTAAAGCTAGGGTAGTCATCACAGTCTCGTCCTCCATAGGCCTTGATTCGTTAAACAATGTCCATAGAGCCTGGTTGTCCAATATTTCAGCTGTTTTGGTCTTGTTGAGGTGGGGTGCCTCATCCAAGGTGTGGCAGTCATGGAAAATTTCAAATCCGGGTTTTAGCAAGCCATCCTGAACGAAGGGTTCAGGGAAATCACAGCATGGGTGTTCTTCTCCTTCCCGAATGAACATCCGGTTAAGGGTCCTTTGATATGGGGGAAGGAGGGGGGTTTGTTTGGCCTTGTTGAGGCGTAGCCTAGACAGGCGGTCAGCAATATCTTCCTCCGTTGGTTCATAGCCTAAGCCAAAGGGAGTAGATTTGTTGGGTAAAGGATGGAATGTGCATTCCTTCTTCCTTATGCCCAATGGGGTTCCTGGGAAATAACCTTGAGCTAACAGCATTCTAGGGACGACTCGGGATGCGCGCGGGTCTAAGAATGCTGGATCATAATCTTCGACGAACTGGATTACTTCATCCATTTGAAACCCATAAAGGTCGTCTACAATTTCGGCCGTTCCAACCATAGTACAATTGACGTCAAGGGGAGGGGCGCGGATTTCCAGTATTACCCCGTTATGGTTAAGTTTAACCATTTGGTGCAAGGTAGAAGCCACACCTCCCAAGTCATGAAGCCAAGGTTGCCCCAAGAGGAGGTTGAAAGTGGGCTTGATGTCGATTATTTGAAACTCTGTGGTGCGTGCCACAGGCCCGGTTTGTATGGTAAGGTTGATTTTTCCCAACACAGGCCTTCGAGAGTTATCATAGGCTCGTACCCCTTGCGTGGAGGTTTGGAAGTCATCGTTTCCTAGCCCCAAGCAATGGGCGGTTCGCAATGGGCAAACGTTAACCGCTGAACCGTTATCTACGAGCGATAGGGGGATGTTTTGTCCTTTGCATCCGACCACTAGATAGAGGGCTTTATTATGAGAACCCCCCTCCTTGGGCAAATCTTTGTCAGTGAAAACTATGGCCTTTTCTCCAGCGTCTCTCGTGACGTGGCTAACCAATGAGTAAGGTGTGATATCTGTAGGTACCGAGATGAGGTCAAGTGAGCGGATAATCTTTTCGCGATGTTCCTTTGAAGTACACATGAGATCCCAGATGGTAATCTCGGCCTTAGTTCTTTTTAGTTGCTTCAAGAGAGGATTTTCAATGACTTCTGCGACGGCGGTGTGCCGTCCAGTCTCAGGAGTTTGTCTGACTGGGATATCGTCCATGGGAGGTGGGCGAATATCCGGTTGGTATATCCTTCCGGATCGGGTGAGATTGTCGACTTCGGGTTCCTGAGGGGTGGTGTCAATGAGAGCATACCCGGGCCAAGTTTCAGTAAAGAGGTCCTGGCCCGATACTTGAGATAGGTAGATACACTACAAGAAAACAGGCATTTAGTGACGGAAAAATCAGTCGCTAAATATCAAAATTCAGTCACAAAACGTCTTTAGCGACGGATTTGTGACTGATTTGATCCGTCGCTAAAGACCTGGTCGCAAAATTTTAACTGTCTTTGTTTTGCGACCGACAATATTATCAGTCACCAAATCGTAACCACTAAATCTGTGCTTTTTTGATGACTGATTTGTAATCATCGCTATTTTGTGACCGAATTTTCTAGTTACTATGTAGCGACCGACACTTTATTAGTGCCTAATTTGTGATGGTTATTTTGTGACAATGTAGTGACTGTATTCCGCAGTCACAAACTAACAACCACCAATTTCGCGGCAATTTAGTGACCGTATCATGTGGTCACAAATTAACAACCAACGATCTCGTGACAATTTAGTAACTGTATCATATAGTGACAAATTACCAACAACGTTTAAGAAGTCGCTAAATTGGTACTGGCTAATTCCGTCGTAGTTTAGTGACTAAGTGATTTTAGTCGCTTAATTGGTACTAAATGTGTTAACTAAAAAAGTCAGTTGCAAATTAGCCACTTTCTTAATTTATTGGTGACGAAGAATTTTTAGGATAATAACATTTGCAATATATATTACTCTATATAACCCAATGAATTCTACTTTTTGTTGTGAAAAAATCATTGTATTAAACTCAAAGAAAATGGTGTTTGTACAAGCGAAAACAAACAAACACCTAGAGAACGACACCTTGAAAGCCATAAAGGTAATACAACTCTTAGCAAAGTTAACCATAGTCAATTATGGTGAAAAAAATGCTTGAGTTCAAACAGAAAAGATAAGGTCTTCAACTAAGGTCTTCAGCTACTGTGAAAACATATAAAGTCTTCAACAACTACTATGAATTCCCTACTTCCCTGCAACTTTAATTTGGCTTAAAATCTCTATGGAATTGCTTTAATTTGGCTAACTGAGCAAATTAAAAGCTGTTAGAATAGAGCTTCACACTCTCCTTAACATGGCATGCTAATGTACTTGTGCTTAGATTGAATCAATTCAAGAAAGTAAATTGCCCACTCTTGGATGTTGTTTCTTCCGCCACCAGTTGCCTTCTTCTTTCAGCTGCAAAGTACAAAGCTAACAACCAGTATAGGGCTGTAGTAGTGTGAATGGAGTGTATAAAGCTGAAATCCCCATCCTTTTACTTTAGAGGTTCACTGTTTTCCTAAAGTACAACAGAAATTAACTTTAGCATACTGATTGAGAGATAAGAACAGTTTAAAAGTTTGACAACTTGAAGAGGCCTTACCATCTGCAAAGAAAATTTTGAGAAACTCCATAGATCGAGAAGCTAGACTTCCTGAAACAAATAGAGAGATATTTTTCACTGTTGGAACTGAGAGCTTTGGCCAGATATTTAGAGTTTGTCGTTGTTTTAACCCTCCTGTTCTGAACTCGGCATTTGGTCCTGTTAAAAAATTTGTGTGCTCTCAAATTCATTAGGGTAACTATGATGAAAAGTTACCAGTTAAAAAATTTTCATGGGTAACTGAAAGTATACCAACTGTATTAGCACCGAACAGACTAAAGGGAACATATTAGCAACTGTATCATCTCCTGCAAAGAGAACAATACAGACCTGCAAATGCACCAAAAACCCCACTAAATTAACCTCAAATCATGATGCGTAGGGCCACTACTACACTTGTGTAACTACTGCTATTATGTAATTAAGAACACCTAGAGACTGTAAGGTTTAACCCAAGAGCCATAGATAGAATTGTCATCATATTGTTCTTGATAAGATGTCCTGCTACCAACTTGAATTTAAATCAGGTAAAATCTTGTATGTTTGATCTGCTTTGTATTTGGTTGTTTATTAATGAAAATGATTACTCCCTCTGTCCCTTAATACTTGACCTGTTTTGACCGGACACGCTTGCCAATGCATAACTTTGACCACCAATTTCTTTAACTACATATTATAAAAACTTATAAAAATATTAATATTTTGAAAATATATATTAAGATGAAACCAACAATATATTGTATACTAACATTTGTTTTCATACACTATAAATAAAATAGGGTCAAAGTGAATTATGTGAATAGTGCAAAAAGTCAAAACGGGTCGAGTATTAAGGGACGGAGGGAGTAATAACATTATTGTCCAATCAAAACTAAGCAACAGAGAACATGGTAAGTGGTTATACCTTTGATACATGTGAAGTCTTTGGTTGACATAAAGAGGCACAAGCAAGTAGAATCATGCAGAGTTCCCAAAAGAAGTCCCCGAAGAGTGTATCAGGCAATAGCTGCCCATAATATGAAGATGCATATAGAAAGATAATTGAAGATACTTGCAATAAAATAAATGGTATAACTTACAAGTACATTCCTCATAACATTTTTTTGTCATAAGAGTGGGAGCCTACTTATCTAGTAAAGTGTCAAGGGAGTGATTCTAGAGACCTGTCGGTTCCCATTTGCGTCTATCAACATTTTTTCTTCCTCAGCTCTGTTCCTAAAAGAAACTAGACCATTATGTTCCATAACAAACTAATAATCGCAGTGTTGTAGACGTGTAAATGAAGTGAAAAGAATTCTAGAATAAATATCATGAACTTTATATGCACGTTAGCCAGCAGCAAAGAACTCAAATGCATAATCAATAGAGCCACAACCCAGCACTTACTGAATGATCAGCCAAGGGGCGCATACTGTTACAAATTCCTTCACAACAAGTGCAGTAGTTTTCCAATCCAGAAAGGATTTGTGGTTAGAGCTTCACCAACTGATTCACTATAGTCTTTAGCATAAAAATAAGAAAATATTACTAAGAAACACAATATGATTCTTTAAAACCTAAAGTTAGAAACTACCCCATCAAACGTCGTTAGAAAGACTGCGATGGGTTCCTACGTAACATCAACCCCAAAAAACTGGCAAAAGTCAGAGATACCAGGAAGTCTTTCCTGAAGTACCTTCGGTGGCAGGTAATCTAAATGTTACTAGTATCAATTATGGATTTTAGATGACTATCTATACGGATTAGCTATCAGAATTCAAAACACTTACAACTGATGCTACAAATACCAGTATGAATCTATATGAGCCCCATGAGTGTCAAAACATTGTTGCAGTTAGATACCTGGTAATTACAACTTCCAGCAGAGCCCAATAGAAAAATCACAACAAATAAAGATGGAAATTAGTTCTTGGCTACTGTGGCTAGGAACTATACTCCACGCTTTGAAAAGGATAATGCAATAATGCCAAGACAAATTGAACCAAACCAACATGTTGGGACTTCTACTTTTTTGGAGGAATAGAACCTAGCAAACTCGGGATAACACTACATGTAGCTAACTGAATGGGAAAAGAACCGAACTAATCAAAATTATTCCACAGAATGGTAATGACAACATAATTTCAATGGCCTTTACTTGAAAAATCCAGATCAAAACAAAATCCCATATTTCTAACTCACAAATTCACTAACTTATCAACTGATAAAATAGGTAAGTTTAAATAAAATCAGATGCTAAATTTTTAAGTACAAAGCTCATCAATATATACACTCAAGAATTGGACCTTGGCTATATACATAGTTTCATTGTAACATGATGGATAATTAATCAAGAAAAAAGTCCTTTTGTTTTAACAAATAAAAGAAAATAACGAGATATTGAATCAAGCTATGTTCCATATCTTACCTCTGTATCATCCATGTAAATCGCAGATGACATGATTGAATTTGTCATCCTTTTCTTCCCCCTGTTACAAGCCCACATATATGTGAAACACCATCAAACAAGCTAATGAGTCAACACAAAACCAACCAATGGTGATACACACTGATACAAACAAGGCTGTATAGAAGCATACCAGGATGTCAGAACCTGCAGAACATTATAACACCAACAACAAAAAAAGATTCAGGGAAATTTGTCCGTCAGACACAAACTTTATTAACATATACTACATAATAAGAATGTCAGTTTCTACATTATAGATGCCACATACTAATTTAATTTAAGTTAAAAGCTTTACTTTATTATATTATTAAGAATAAATTCATCTTTCAAATCATTCATGTAAATAGTCATTAAGTATATTCAACAGAATTCTTTTACTATCAACACTAAACATTGGGTCTATTTTTGCAATTTTGACATAAAACAAAGTTGTATTCTTTCTGTATAAATTTCCAGACCCATACCACCTGGTCTAGCAGTCTCATTCCTGTTTCAAACCGATACCGGAATGCTAACCAAACACCCCCTAAGTCAATAAAAGTCACAAGATTGCAGAATAGTACAAGAGATAATATAACCAACCATCACAAAATGACAATAACGACAAAGAAATTACTTGAGTTAGAGCTGCTATATGTTAAAGCAACCTAATACAAGGCATACAACAAAATAGAGCAAAAGAAAAAAGAAAAGCATCAAAACCAACTAAGCCAAGGAATAACTATATGTTCAGTTTGTCTGGTTAAAGGAACTTAGACTCTCGTATTTTGGTCTAATTGCTACTGAAAACAAAACTAGTTGAAAAACATATATTCCTATTCTATCCGATTAGTTAAGATTAGTGAAATTAATACTAGTTGAAAACCCTCTATTCCTATTCTATACAATTCTAAATTTTAATTATGCAGCCAAAAATTAAATAATCTTGAATGCCGATTACTTCAATAAATTAAAGAGCCTTATACTCCCGAATTTTGATTAATTCTCCAGTTGAATAAACCCAAAAAATCAATGAATATCCTTACCCAGATTAAATTAGTGAGATAACAACCAACAATAACAACAAGAACAACAAGAACATGGTCGAAATCAGAGAGAAATTAATCCTAACATCCAATTGATCGGTTTACAAATAACTACAACAAAATTTTAAGAAAGATGACAGTACGTACCTGAATTTCAATGCGTGAGTTGTTCTTCGTATCGGCGCCGCCTGCTCGGAGTGATTTTTTGTGCTTTCTTTGAATAATTTTGGGAATAGATGCGTAGAAGGAGAGAGATAGACTAATTGAGGGAAGATAATAAAACCTAATTGCAGTTTCCATAACCTGATAAATGCAAATATTGAGAGAGTTTTTGGAGGGAAAAAATTGGTGGTTTCTCTCTCAGAATCGTGGAGAAGATTACGGGAGATCTCCAACTGAATGTGGAGAAGAATACGGGATATGAGATTTTTTTACTTCCTTGCTTGAGTAGGAGTGCCAAAGAAGGAAGATGAGTTAGCAGAAGTTGGGTGGGTTAGCATTGATCTGTTTGTTTCCGATGAGTGATTGCGTTCCACCTTCCAGGAAACTTTGCTTGTTTCCTTTTTATTTTTAATTTTAAAAAAATCATGTGCTACCCTTTTTGGAATTATGTTGAGTAGTTTTTAAGGGGTTTTGACTATCTGTGAAGTTCGTATTTAATTATTTCTTATTGTTACTTTATACGGAGTACTTTGTAGTAATATTTTGTGTTAGCTATGGTCTTGATTTGACTCATATATCCTACCCGAAAAAAAATTCCTTTTGAAATTTATACTCCCTTCGGGTTCTTTATGTACCCAATTATTATAGTCTCGTGTTTATATGATAAAAAGAGGTAGTTAAATGATGGACAATAGTGGGTAACGTAAGATATATGACAGAAATGTGTAATTATTAAGGTAAAAGGAGTAACATGGTGAAATAAATATATGAAGTACTAAAAATAGAGCAAAGTTTAAGTAGGTAGAACAAAGAAAACAAACCCCTTCTTAAAAGGTGATTAAATACGAGGTGGTATTTATCCCCATTTCTTACTTTAATGAAATAAATTGATCACTTGAATCAATTGTCATTTCACTTAAAAAAATAAGATAAACAATAATATACTTCCTCCGTTCCGCAATCGATGCATCGTTTCTCTTTTAGACACTATTCATTAACTAACTTTGGCAATTATTCTTTCACATTATGTAAAAACAAACATAGTCAAGTGAGATCTTGTTAAATTCGTATCAAGGCGAGGCATCAAAATATCAAATTTTTATAATTTTTACTTACACGCAATTAGAGATATTAATGTTCAAAAAAGCATGTTGGGATGCGTGAAAAAAGAAATGATGCATCTATGCGAAACGGATGAAGTATTAGGTTATGTAGCAAAACATATACTCCCTTTATCCCTTAATACTCGCACTGGTTTGACCGGTGCGGAGTTTAAAACACTTGAATTGACTTATTAATTTAATGGGTGGCAGTTGATAATGGGGTATTTTTTTAATATAGTAAGTGGAAAATGTGTAAGGGGTAGTGGGAGTGTGAATTTTTAAATTATTTTTTTAGGGAGTGGGTTAGTAGGTAAGTGTGAGAAATAATATAATATTGGTAAAAAATTCCATTTATAGAAGCGGTGCAAGTATTAAGGAACGACCCGAATTGAAAAGGAACGCAGTGCAAGTATTAAGAACGGAGGGAGTATTAGTTTAACATATATTCCTTAAGTATAAAAATATTATCTTGGTCTTAGATATTAAACAAAGAGTTTACCGAATGGAGGAATTACTTGTGAATACTTACATATTAAAGAATTTTTTAAAAAAATTAACTTATATATTCTGATGGTTTTATATATAAATCAACCTTACCAAGTAATACTTTCAAATTAATTACACATACTGATTAAATAGTTATGTTCAATAATCATAATCTATCAACTAGTTATACTTTCTAATCAAATAATCTCTACATTCCATAATGTTCCTCACTTTTTTATAATATGTGGTCTCCAATGCACTATTTTGACCATCGATAATTTTAATTTGACATTAGTAAAAATTACAAAAATAATAAAAATTTAGAAAATTTACATTGAAATAATTCCAATGAGATCCCACAAATTAATTTTCTAGGATTTATACTAATAATTAAACATAAAAAAGTTTGACCATATAAATTAATGATAATTAAACATGACAAACATTATATTATGGATGAAGGTTACATTTTATCATTATATAGTCATGTTTCTTAATGATAATATGACTAGTAGTCTTATGCGTAAGCGATCTCATAGGAGAACTAATATAAATAATTTAATTAAGAAGGAGTTAAATATGATACTTCGAACTACATATACATATATATATATATATATATATATATATATATATATATATATATATATATATATATATATATATATATATATATATATATATATATATATATATATATATATATATATATATATATATATATATATATATATATATATATATATATAACCATTAACAAATTAACAAATAGCTTATATTTAAGAGTGAGTATATATAGATGTTTGAAAATTACTCCCTCCTTATTTAATTAAAAGATATATTTTGACCGACATTTAGTTATAGCTCAGAGAGCGAGTTAAATTTATTAAAATAAGATGAAAGTGAGATAGTAGGTGAATTTCTTTTAATTTCTTTCCAATATGTAAGAAAAAAAATATAATCATTTGGGGTATTGTTTATTTCGTCTGGCCAGTATTTTAACAATATCAAAATTTTATATTTTTCCTAACATGTAATTAGAGATATTAACTCTACAAAATATGCATTGGCAAGTGTACGTGCCCAAGGAAATGGAAAACTTTCAGGAACAGAGAAGTACAAGATTACATATAGTTAACTTGCCGTGTCATACGTTCATTGTTTGGTTAAATTCATGTTTGTATTGATTGTACACATACAAGCACACTCATGTCTTATTTCAATCGAAAATTTATAGTCAATATTATGTTCGTAGTGGAATAGGGACCATAAGTATTTCAGTGTTTAATTAGTGACTGAAATTTAGTTAGTAATAAAATTGTGACTGGAATTTGTGACAGAAAATTAACTGTAACTAATAAGTGACAGAAAATTAGTCAGTCCTTGTTTTTTGACTAAAGCATTGCAACTGAAATCGTGTCTGTAGTTACATGGGGACTGGAATTGTTTTGTATCAAAATAGTGACTAAAAAGTATTTCTGTAATTATTTAGTGACTGAAATTTGAAACTGAAATTTTGTTGGTAATTAAATAGTGACTAAAATTATTTCGGTAAATAATTAGTAACCAACGTATGGTTGGTAGGTAATTTGTTACCAATTGTTGTGACTGAATGATAATCCGAAGTTAAATAGGGATCGAAAATACTTCCGTACCAAATTGGCGACTGGCACTTGTCCGGTAGTAATTTAGTAACCAATATTTGTACGGTTACAAAAATCCGTCGCTAAATGGTCATTTTCTTGTAGTGATATCTTCAGCATCATCATCCCACACACCGCACACTTCTCTCTCGATTCGATCCATAGGGACCAAAGCGAGTGGTGCTCCTTGGGGTGTAATGTACACCGTAGGGTCGAAGTTCTCATTTTTTGGTTTGTCGAGAGAGACGTGACAAGAGCCGAGTGGGCTTTTGTTGTTGTTGGGTTTGCCAACGTTAGGGAGAGGTATCACTTCATCCTCTATCATGTCCTGGATCGTATGTTTTAGATTCCAGCAGTTTTCAGTGTCATGCCCATTTCCTTGATGGAATTTGCAGTAAGTACCTTCGACCCAATATTTGCCCTTGACAGGAGGGTCACGGGTGGGGCCTATAGGTCTCAACTTTCCTTGATTGGTTAGTCTTTCAAAGGCTTGTACCAAAGTCGACCCTAGTGGGGCAAAGTTTCGGTCTCAGACCTATCTTCCAGGGTTTCTTCGGGCGGGAGTCTCCTCTACGGCATGGACTTCTTGGGCTTGGGATGTGTTGCCCCTTGTGTAGGCGTTGCTTTTGTATGCGGGTTTACTTTGTATTGTTTTTGCGAGGTCATCCTCGATCTTTATTCCCACATCATAAACTCTTTTGAAAGTGTCAAGTCCCAGGTACCTAAGGTGTTGTCTGTAAGCCGGGTCCAGGTTGTCAATGAATTTTTGGACCAATTCTGTTTCGGGAGGCCTATTGATTAGCTGGGTCGCCTGGTCCTCCATCTAGCAAAGTAGGTTGTGAAACCTTCATTTTTCTTTTGGAAGAGAACTTCCAGCTCGCGCATGGTGACTTGAAAATCCATGTTCGACGAGTATTGCTTGATGAAGACATTGACAAAGTCTTCCCAAGTGGGGAAGAGCTTAGGGTCCTGGTGGTAGTACCATTTGAGCTGCACAGGTTCCAAGGACAAAGGAAAGGCAGGTAAATACATGGACTTATCCACGCCTTTCAAGTTCATAGCATTCACAAAGCTCAATAGATGATCACGGGGATTGTCCGTAGCTCAATAGATGAACTAAACTTTTCTGGTAGTTTGCCAGGAAAAGGTTCAGGATCAAGGGAGAAGTACTTGCTCCCCATGGTTTGCTGTAGGACCATTTTTTCAATCCTCTTCTCGTTATCGAGGTCATTTTTGGCTTGTGCAGCCGCTAAGGCTTCATTTTCCATTTTCAGTTGGCCCATGAGTTGGGTCATTTGGGCCATCTGGTCTCGCAATTCTTCGATGGACATGTTTGAGGGTGCGAATCGAGGTTGGGGAAGCGGAGATCCTTGAAATGAGGGATGACGGACGGAGCTTGGAGTCACTAAACCTGGTGTTGGCGATGTATCTTCGAGACGCACTAACCTTTGATTTCCCGATCGGCACCAAGTGGCAGGACCAGTCTTATGCATAAGATAAGCTAAAGTTTAGGCCCCAAAGTTTCAAGCATGACTTAGTCTAGACTTTGACTCTCTCTATTGGTTTCTTCGCTCTTTCTTTTGTTGGTACACTTTTGGTTCTTTCTTTTGGTCATTCTTTGGATTTTCGAAACACTTGCCCATTGTGACATTTATGGTTATTGGCATGTTCGGTTTTGGTGCCGAGCATTATCGTCGTAGGAGGCCTAACAACGACTCGAAGAGTTATTTATATATTTTTTAGTCGCTTTAAGAATCGAGTGCTTTTCATACGCCCTTGCAGCAATTTTTTTACGAATGGTTTTTTTTGCTACATAATTTTTGCGCGGGCACCGAGGCTGTTGCGCCTGACCAAAAGGCCAGGCAGCAACTTCAGCGCCCAACGTAGGGCGTGAGAAATTATGGCGCCCAGCCAGGGGCGTTGAAAATGCGTCCCTGGCTGGTTCTCGTTTTCTGTTTACGTCTACTTTTGTTTTTGCGACCATAATTTTGCGTGCTTGCCTTATAACGTCCTTTACGCGTTGTGCAGCGTTTGTGAGATTCTTTACAGGCCATCCCGAATGTTGCTTATTTTCGTGGCGATCGTTCGGGTTTGCGGAACACGTATTTCGGTATAACTCTTTAGCGAATTGGTTTATGAATGTTTGGGCAATTTTTAAGGTCGTTGGTTTTCTAACATTGTTTGTCACACACAATCACATATTTCGCTACACATAACTAACATTACATCATGAGGCAATAATAACATGTCATGTAGTTTATGATAGGCTTCTATGGGTAGTATTTGCGCCTGGCTTGGTACCGCTTCTATCGCAGATCCAACACATGCCCCGGTCGAGGTAGTGCATTCAACAGACGAATTTCGCCCAAGAGGCCAATCACGATGTAAGCCAAGGGGGCATGCACCAATGAGAGGGACCTAATGGGCGAGCGATTGGGTTTGGGACGGGTGTACTACTAGCGAAAGTGCCGAGTGGACAACATTCGAAGCGTATGCACCCCCCGGTTGGCGATGGGTATCCTTAGTCCTAACTCCCTGAGGGAGCCAAGATTCGTTATGCGGTTCTGTCCGTTCACATTAATATGCTGATTTTCAGGTCGTCCCAACTTGATGGGGAAATAAACGCGGGGTAGGATCGTTTCACCCTTCGGCTATTTTGATTACCTACAAGCACGAGTATTTCCTTCACTATCCCCAGTGGAGTCGCCACTGTGAGGGGGTCGAAAAAGCACGAGGCTAATGCGTGACCTTGTCCCTCGTGGGTGTGACGTTTCTTTTTGTCAAATCAAGTGTAATTGGATTTCCTGTGAGTTTACACCCAATTGACTAGTAATATAGGAGTCGCCATTCAGTTTTTAACGACAATGAGAAAAACTGACAAAACCCGGTTATCGTGACATAAAGGGAGTGCAATTATGTTTGACCACGACGGCCGTAGGTTCCCTTGTGATCCCTGGTGTGGGGATCTCTCAACATACACCCGCAAGGTAGAGATTGAGGGTTCGGGGGACTGTAACTACCGAGAGGAGTACTCGCTCTTCGATAACTCCAAAGGCAGGATATCCTTACTAGCTCAGCATAAATAATTGAAGGGACATGCGTTAACTATTAAACTAATCTGAGTTGATTTTAACAATATGCAACATATAGTACTAGATCGAACGCGATTATCTGATTTAGATTGTTTTAAGGGACCTAGCATGATAATCCAATTTCCCAACATATTATCTTTATTAGGCGTGATAGAACAATCAGATTTAATTAACAGTTCATAAAAGGCGAGGAAAGCAATTAAACCATGGAAGAGGGACACATTACGACGCACCATTGAGAGGAAAGCAATTAAACCATGGAAGAGGGACACATTACGACGCACCCTTGAGAGGTGCGTCACGATTCTCAGAAAACTAACCACTTTGACTTTGCTATTTCTCCTTTTATTTAACGAATCTCAAATTATAGGATAGGATACGTTCTGTTCGATGTTTGGATCGATTGCGACAGAACGCGTGATCAAATTTGCAGCGTGAGGCATAGGCTTAGGGGTTTAGAGTCAATACTCAGAATAATAATTGTGTGTTGTGTCTTTTTCACGTCGAACTTAGGGCCCTATTTATAGAAAAGAGTTCGTGGAAAGATAGAATTGTAGAACTCTAATCCACGAGGAATTAGGAAAGAACACGTCCCAGGTGATTTCAGCGCCCAGGGCTGGGCGCCGAAGATTTCGGCGCCCAGAGCCAGGCGTTGAAAATAGGGTCTGGGCCGTTTCTTTGTCAGATTAGGATTCTTAGAATCCGGAGTGTATGAGACTTTAATCGAGTCTTTTAGTGCGTATTAATTTTATGATGGAATGCATCTGGGCCCGTTACGAACTCTAGGCTCGTTAGGATTTTAATTAATACGTAACTCTTATTTTCGAATCGTATTAGGAATAGGATTCTCTCGCAATTTCTATCTCATTTAGGATTTATGTTGGAGTGCAACACTTAATTCTGACAGGTTTCTATCTTTTATGACTTGCCACTTTTAACAACTACCCATTACGGCAGTTACTATTTTTAGCAGGTTTCCATAAATAGCAGGTTTCGGGTGAAATGAAAAGGGGAATTGAGATTCGTTATTTTATAGGAGATGCGTTGTCAAGTGGAGATTTATGTTCTCATCATCGAACCTTCCCTTTCGGGAATGGGGACAAAAGTAGGTGTCTACAACAATGAAATCCGTACTCACAATAGTCCCAACATGCTTGTTCAATCAACGAATCAATAATTCCAATAATAAATATCCACATGATCGTTCACCAAACCAAATATGAATTCACCAAGTTCACATAATATAATTCACATCAATAACAATCATGTAATGTCCCTTGACAAATAATGTGGTCGCCCTAGACTTGTACGTACCTGGAGTACCTAAGTACGGGGACCACTGTGCGAATCACAACTTACTAGAAATCAACTCCTATAAACACAATGGAGAAACTTAATTATTATCCATGCTTACTAAATTTCCAGCAACTTTGTTTAGTTTTAAAACACTTGAATTAATTAGAACTTAAACGTTCATAAATAAAATAATAGTCTCAATCAATCGTTTAAAACCCTAGCATGAAATTAATTTATTTTCATGCATAAAACTATTAAAAATCGACGTTTTAAGTCTTTATAATATTCTGAAAAATATAATTGATTATCATAATTAAATTCACCATCTAATTATGCTAATCAATCACCCATAAAGCTTAGATTAAAACTCTAATCATAGTTTGTAATTAAACCATTAAAACTAATAAATATTGAAGCTTTAATATATATTTTAAATCTGAAAATTATAATATTTCAATCCAAAACATTCTTCAATAATTCAAACATACAAATCCTCAAAATTCGGTGTTCATAACCGATCCCAGCATTTTAATTAAACAAAACCAATAATATTAATATAATTTAAAATACGGAATTGAAATAGAATAGGTAAGGAAGAAGAGAATTATACCCATCCGGCCTATAGCACGGTACAATCACGAATTGAATGTGATTGGGCGAAAAAAGAATTAACGGAACACAAACAAACACACAACACACACGAAGGGTGCGTTGCGTGTGCGGACAACGAACAAGCAAGCAACATGGGTGGTGAGGGCTCGGCGCAGCAGGCACGAGAGGAAGGAGAGAGGCGAGTGTGCGAGTGTGTGTGGGCGAGGGCACCACAACACAGCAACAACACACGACAACAACAACAACCACAACACGCAAGGTGTGGCTGTGCGGGTAGGTTGCAACGACGAGGGCGAGAGAGGGAGTGTGAGGGACAAAGCACGAGCAACACAGCAAGGGAGTGCTAGGGATGGTGCTCGAAGGCACGGGGTGCAGCAACGAGCAGCAGCGCTCGTGCTGAGTGCTCGGGTGAGGGGCGACGGGCAAGGAGAGAAAGAGAAAAGTGAAATACTGCAGCAGTAATTTAGAATGCTCATAACATTTAATCTATAACTCAGAATCGATTGATTTTTGAAGCAACGTTCGAGAACTTTTCGAGATCTACAACTTTGAAGAAGAAAACATTTCCTGAAAACGAACGGAAATAGGTGAAAAATGGCCAAACATAAGTTCGACGAAAGAAAGAGGAATTTAGGTTAGGGTTTTACTTTTAGGTTTAATGAATAATAGGGAGAAATTTTGAGGGTGAGCACCTATATTTATAGGCTTTAGGAAACTCAAAGATGGTTAGGCTTTAGGATTCCCTTACGGGCTTCATAAAACATAAGCTGGGCTTGCTTTAATTTGTTTGGACTTGAACTTGAAATTGAATTAGGCTAGATTCATTTAAAATCGTTTTACTTTTGAAATCCAATTAATTTCTCAACTTGAAATAATAAATTCGTTTTGAAATTAATTAAAATAATAAATATTCTAATTAATTAAAAATGCATTTAAATAATATTTAAATGCGAAATAAATTCTAAAAATCATAAAATGCTTTATAAATATAATAAAATATATTTATAAATACAGAAAAATACGAGGTATTACAATTTTGGACGGCGAGATGATAGATTGGTGCTTGATGATGTATGACGGAAGATGATGATGATGTGTGGAGGATGAAATATTAAGGCTTTATTTGGTTGGTAGGAATTGGAAGGAAAAGAAAAGAAAGGAAAGGTAAAATAAGGTTTCTTGTATTTGGTACAAATAATTATACGAGAAGTGGAAGGAAAGGAAGGGAATTGGAACGAAAGCTCCTTTGTAAAATTTTCACTTTCCTTTCCTCCGAAAATTGGAGGAATTTGGAAGGAAAGAGAAAAATAAAAGATGTCATTTATATTTCCTTTCTCTTCCCTTCCTTTCTTTCCTTTAAACCAAAAACAGGAAAATAAAATATCTTTCTCTTCCTTTCTTTTCCCTTCCTTTCTTTTCTCTTCTTTTCCTTTACTAATAATGAACCAAATAGGGCTTAAGGGGTTCTAATTGTTTTTGAGGGGGGAACGAAGAGGGAGACACTAAGAAGAAACAAATTTTGGGTTGATGAGTTTTTAGGAGGTTTTATTTTCTTTTTATTATTTCTTTTTCTTTTTCTTTCTTATCTTTTTCTCTTTTTTCTTTTATTCCTTTTTACTTGTTTTTATTTTCCTTTACTTATTCTCTTTTCTTTTTATTTTCCTAGTATAAATAGCAAATTTTGGACCAACTTCACACCATGTACATAATTAGTCTTTTTCTTAGGGTTTAGGATTTAAGCTTTTAGAGAGAAAAAAGTGAGAAATTATCAATGAAATTGGGGGTTTTGATAATCAAGCATGAAAAATTGTTGGAGATTTCCACCATTAATCAATGAGAAATTTCTTACTCTATCTCTTCATTTATCTCTTCATTTATTTCTTCATTTATTTCTTTATTTATTTATCGTTTTAATTAGTTTAATTATTTTTGTTTAGTTTAATGATTCATGTTTAGATTAGTTGTTGTTATTGTTTAGAATCATGTTTTTAGTTGTTAATTTCTATAAATTTTGTGTTTTTATGATCATGGAGTAGTTTATTGGTTAGGGTTTTGGTGAAAACTCAACATTGATTGGTTGGGCATTTGTGATTGGATTTTAGGGATTTTCATGATTAAACTATTACATTTTAGGCATTTCCAATACATGTTGCATTTAACTTGATCAATTAAGTGTTCCATGATTGCTTGGAGTAGTCTAGTTGGGTTGGAAAGGGATTAAAGACCTAAGCTTGGCTATTTGGTTGAATTAGGATTTTGATTTACCCCGGGTATGATAGGGTAGAACGGGAGTTCATCCTTGATGCTTAGGGAAATTTTTCGCGCATCGGGAGATGGTTGGAACTATTTGTGAATCAACGCTTATCATGTAGTGCTTGTGAATCTTCCCCGTTTTCAATTATTTTATGTCCATTCCATGATTTGTTGTTGTTTGACCCATTACCCTAATCTCGTTTACTTTTGATTTCTTAGTTTAGTTTAATTAGTTTTAGTCTATTAGGATTTTTCAAAAACCTCGTTCCGACCTAGCTTGTTGTTCGATTAACATAAATTAGCGCACCTTAGTCCTTGTGGATTCCGACCCTTGCTTACCGCTTTACTCGTGTTTAGTGGTTAGTTTAGGTAATTTGTTTGATTAGGAGAGACTAGTAACGACCTAGTTTTTACCTCTATCAAAATGGCGCCGTTGCCGGGGAATACGGTTTGCATTAGTTTGCGTTAGTTTGATGAGTCTAGGTCATTGTGCATAGTCTTTTACTTTTTGTTATTTTTTTTTCTTATTTTGAAAAAAAATTGCAAAAATATGGCAACTATTTCTATACCTCAAAATGATGAATCGAGTACACTTGATGATTTCACGTCTCTCCACCATGAGCTTCTCCACAATGAATTTCTTAATGCTTTGCAATCTGAGTCGGTCATTTCTTTGTCCGAGTTTCGCATTTTTATAACTCATTTGGATTGTCAAGAATATTTTAAAAGGGATTCGTTTATTAACGAATTTGAGATTGCTTCCCAAACTTTTGCAAAAGGCATGGGAGATGTTTCTAGCCTTCTAAATGAATCCATTCGGGATGCTTCATGTAGAAGAGATGAATTTGAGGCTAATTTGCCACCTATGATGAATGACATTGAACAATTGAGTATTGGGGATTATATTCCTACTCATTTCTCCTTGAATGAGTGCATCGATGATGGTGATGAAGAGCTTTTTGCTCCATTTTGTTTTCAAGTGCTCAAATCGATTCTAATTGAGGGCTAGAGTAAATTTGCCAACCAAAAATATTTTCTTGAGGAGAGTTTGCCTATTCCTTTTTCACTTCCTTATTTTGATTCTTCTTTTTTCTTATTTTGTTGTTGTAACACCCCCGATTTACTAACTAGAAATCAATAAGAAATAATATATACTTTATAAAAATTTGCGGAAGCTTACACCTAAATCGGAGGTATCACCGCCACACTTGAACACATTGTCAAGTGCCAAGGCTTACAAAACTCAAACTATTACAACTCGATTACTAGGTGATCTATTGACAACTGTACAACTGAAAAATATTAAATTGTCATAAAAGACTGAACGATAATACTTGAGCTCCTTCAACTTGTAACTGTATCCTTCACGATCAATGCTCCAGGTAATCTTGACTGCTCACCATAGAGGACAAATTCCAAAAGGATCGTCGCAGGGCCACCATAAGAAAAAGACATGGCCGCAAACACACATAACAAATAAGCACACACGTCAGCAAAAAGCTGAGTAATCACCTGTGACAAACAAAAACATACTAATATAGAATAATAAAGTCTCATGTAAATAATGTAGTATGAAACTACATTCAAATACGATCCCAAAGATAAAACTAACTCCATACTCTATGGAAACTATAAATATTCTCTTCCTATGAACCTCAAATATATTAATATGATCTTTTCCTCTACTAAACGTACTCAAACCAATAGGTTCCATATTTGCTCTTTGTTCTATACCTAGCCTTGGACATGGGTAATTCGAATAATAAACCAACAAGTATAAAAACTTGAAACTCTCAATAGCTATTAAGAAGACTCTTTGAGTCAAGGCCACTTTTGGACCAAATCTCACTTTGGAGATATAAAGAAAATAATAAAGATTGTAACTTGCTCCTCTACTAATGGTTATCATCTCCTTACCAACATGCCAAGGACTAAGGTCTATAACATCGAGCCTCAAACCAAGAATATACCAATTTCTCAACCTTTTCTCATGATCTCATATATAATCTGATCAATACCCCTTCAGGGTTAAAAGAAATACTCTTGATGACACAAAATCCCAAACTATATACAATAACTTAAATTCTTTCTTATGCAACTAGTACCAATATTGAATTACAATTCTAAATCCCAATCTAATACAACCACCTTGGTTCATACGGAGTACTATACTCAAGCTCTTATGGGCACATGACATTGGATCATTATAATTTTCGGTCAATCTTGAACATAATAGTAATTTGACTCCCAAAACATGAGTTGGTCAAACCCAATTAAATAATAATCTAATCCTCCAATAACATACTCTACAATACAACTTAAAAATACATCACTAATCAACTTCATCAATACTACTTGCGCAACAGCAGTATAACGCATCAATATAGGCTAGGTCTATTGCCACATAATCAAGTAAATCTGTAAATGCAATTAGGAAAAATAACTGAACGACAATCAACTCACAAATGCACAACTCTAATGATGTTCGTGTAAATACATTTAATATAGTATAATCAATTTCGAATCGATTAAGTGCGCGTGATTACAACTAATAATTTACACGAACAATTAGAAGAGACTAAGCGTGATTACCTTCGAAGAATAAAGTACCAAATTAAAATCGGATATGCACACACATATATGTTGCTCATGTGTTCGTCTACTTTGCCGCAACTCCATAAAATTGGGTTATGGCTAAACTTAAATAAAATAGGGTGATGGTGGAAATTCTTGGTCAACTTTTGGTTGATTTCTATCTCACAAATGAGATTGATATTGATGACAGTAAATGGAGGTTAGGCATATGAAAATATGGAGATATCATTTGTTATTATCACTTTTCCGCTCACAGGATGCTAACGGCAAAGCATATATTACTATCATAATTAGGGTTTAAACCAAAGTATTTATATATCTTGAAAGCAAGAGTCATATCAAAAATTAACTAGTGGTTTAAAACCTCCCGAAACTAAAAATACACTATATAATTTATGAAAGTTCATTTAATTAATAAATATATTATTATTTTGCCTATAAATATAATTTATAAAAGTCATAAAATATTGGGGTATTACAGTTGTTTTTTCTTTTGATCCCTCTTCCTTTAGGCATCCTTCTCCTCATTGGCATAGAGTTGCAATGTACTTTATGCACATGTTGCATCTTGTCATTGCATACTTAATATCTTGTGAAATGTGTTCTAGTGCATTTGACAAGTTATTGCGCTCTTTGAATTGTTATTTACTAGAATGGTCATGCTTGGGACCTTAAACAAGCCTTTCTCGGGAAGTAACCCGTGTTTTATTTCTTTTATTTTCTTATTTCTTTTGAATTTTACTTATTTTTCTTTTCAATTCTTGATCTTATTTTAGGTACTTAAGTGGAATAAGCGCTCATTCTCGATAGCATAAGGAAAGCAAAGAACAATTTTGGAGAAAGTTGACTATAAATGGAGAAATTGGGTCATTTGTGGGTATTTACACCCACCCACTATCCGGTAGTGTCCTTCCTTTCCCTCATTTCATTACTCCATGTGTTGATTGGGCGTATGACTTGTTGGAGCATGAGGTTGGATGGTTGAAAATGTTGATTTGGTTGCCTCTGTTTCTCTTTCTCTAGTGTATTGTGATTTGCGGAATTATGCATATTGGTTGAATGCGTGTTTTGTTTCCCCCCTCCCCTCCCTTGAGTATTTGTTTCAAGCATTGAGGACAATGCTTAATTCTAGCTTGGGGGGATAGCTTTTCGCTAGCTTGGGGGATGCGTCATTCCTTTTCGTTTCTTTATTTTCTTTTCTTTAATAAAATTTAAAATCCAAAAATATTTTCTATATTTATTATTTTTTTTATCTTTTCTAAAAAAAATCAAAAAAATTGAAAAAAGTTTAGGAAATCCAAAAAAAAGTCCAAAGTGATTGAATAAAAGTACTAAAAATGATTTTCTTGTCCAAAGAAAGAATCTCGATGATTTTTAATGTGGATTCCCTTGCTTGTCATTTGGATAATTGAGTAGATGTATTTCCATTGGATACTTGCATGTGTGAGTTAGGGCGATTAGGGATAGCTTAATCTTTGGCCCTGTTTGGTGATTAGCGGTTAGCAGTTAGCTGTAGCGGATTGAATCAGCAGTTTTGACTAGCTTATTGAATTAGCAGTTTTGACTAGCTGATTGGATTAGCAGTTTGTATAAAAGTGTTTGGTAAATAGCTGTTAGCTGTTTGAATATGTAAAATGATACTCCGTAAATAAGGACATTGTCATATTGAATTGTTTAATTTAAAAGTACAAAATGTTAATATGATAGATATACATGTATAATATATTTTTGTGGAATAAATGTACTACATATATCATGAAAATAATTAAACAATATTTTGCAAAAATAATTTGTACATGTTTGTGCAAATAAATAAATAAATAAAAAATTCAAGAAAAAAATCCAAAATAAATAGAAAAGGGCAGTAAATAATAAGAAAAAAAAATTGGGAAAGAAAAAAAAATTACAAGGAATGATTCTTACCTTGGATCTACTATGGAGGTGAAAGGTTTCATTTTGAACCGTAGGTAGAGAATGAAAGAGAATGAAATAATAAACAGTAGAATGAATTAGTGTAAAACACTAGGTTGTTGAGGATAATGTGGTAAATTCACGTTAAAATCCCAATCCTCTAATGAAAAACGCTACTCCCAACTACTTTTTGGATTTAGCGGTTTGAGAAGAATCAGCTATTCCAAACCTCTAACAACCAAACACCCCAATTAGAGGTTTTGAAAGGTCAAACCTCTAAATTGCTCCAATCCTCTAATTTTCTACCAAACCTCTAACAACCAAACACCACCTTTGTTTCTTGAGTCTCTACTTGAAAAAGTTTTCGATGATTCTAAATGATAAGCTTTGGTTTGAAAAGAGTCTATTTTGTTCTCTTTTGGAAATTCATTGCTATCTTAGTTCCCTTTGGTGCACACTTCATTCCCTTAGGTAAGACCAATGTTAGAGTTAATTGGATTGTAAAACAAAAATATTGTGATTAATGTTCCGAGTCCAATAAGTGGTGCATTTGAGCCCACAGGGCGAAAGCCTAAGAGTCAAGTTCGAGTCAATAAGTGGTGCCAATGAGCCCGCAAGGCATAATAAGCCTATTAAAGTTCGCAAAAAAAAAAAAGAGAGTCAATAAGTGGTAAATACCACAAGTCCTTGAGAAAGTGGGTTAGTTTAGATGATTGAGTGGGAGCTTGAAGATTTATTAATTAAAGTTTTCCCTAGTGACGATGAATGTCATTGCGGCTCAAGAATTGAGACTCTAGACCCATTACTCAAGTTCCTTAATCTTATAATCCAAGATTCTTAGCAAAAGTCAAGTTTGGGGGAGTCAATGTGCATTTTAGGTGGTCGTGATCATATTTATCCATTTGAGAACAATTTTTGACTTTTCGATGCCTTAGTGAACCTAATTGATGATTCAATGCTTTGATTGTGATTCTCTTGCACCTTAGATTAGTTTATCCCCTATATTCTTAATTCATGGATGCATCTTGATGATGGTTATGCTTTGAAAGGTTTTTTGAAATGACCATGTTTGGTGAACCATGCTTGATGAGATGACTTTGGGCGAAATGTCTTAATTGTGCTTAATAAGAGTTATGGGTTAATCTTGTGGGAATCCCTTGCGAGATCTCACTCTCCCTCTAGAGCGATTTAGGGGTTTAAAGAGCTTATTGCATGTGCTTAAATGCAATCGTGATTCCTACGACAGTGAGTTAGTGTATATTCTCGACCTTGATTTTATTTATTTTCGTTTTGTTTGAATAAATCTCATTCTCTCCCGTTTTTCATCTTGTTTTGCTTGAGGACAAGCAAAAGCTTAGCTTGGGGGAATTTGATGAGTGACATTTATGTCACTCCTAGGGGTAGTTTTTAGGTACTTTTCTAGGTACTTTTCTTATATTTTAGTCTATTATTATCCCTTTTAGCATTTATTTCTTATTTTATTATTTTATAGTTTAACTAATGTTTTTATCGATTTTTATTAATTTTTAGGACTTATTGTCATTTTCTTTGTTTCGATAATTTTATAGAATAATTATTTTAGTTTTCGTTATTTATTTTCTGTTTTTCTCTATTTAGTTATTAATTTTAACTTTATTATTATTATTATTTATTTTATTTTTCTATTTCTTGTTTCTCTCCTATTTTCCATTTCTATTTTGTGTAGGTGCATGTTGTTTGAGAATCGGAATACAAGCTTAAAGGCCGGTGAAGAAAAGTCAACGGCTCAAAGAACAACAAATTACAACAAGCCAACACAACAAGCCAACACTCCTATCCTACACCACACCTCACATCACCTCCTCCTTGCTGGTTGCCCTTCCTCGCCAGCACTGCAGTTGTCTTCTCACCTCAAACCCACTACAATGACCACACTCTCCTTCCTCATCCAATATCACAACAAAAATACAATCAAAATCAGTCAAAATCGTACCCAGAAAACAGAGGAGGAATTGGGTTCGTTCGAACCCGTATTTATGTTCGACTGAACCCAAAATTTAAAGTTCCTGCAAGTCTGAGGTCCGGTCGAACTTCCTTTATGTTCGGACGAACATTTGAGCGCGAAGTCAATGTACGGATTAATGAAGATCGATGGCTACGATTTGATTTGATAATCAACGACTGCGATGCTTTATTGATTATTAAGAGCAACGAAATTTGAGCCCTGATTTGATGAAGATGATGATGGATTGATGATTTTGACGGCGAGATGATAAATTGGTGCTTGATGATGTATGACGGAAGAAGATGATGATGTGTGGAGTAGAGCTGTCAAAAACTGACCCGACCTGAAAACCCGACCCGAACCGACCGAACCCGTAACCGACCATGACCCGAAATTACGGTAAAATAGGTAACCCGAAAACCGACCTGTACCCGACCAGAAAAAACCGATAACCGATTTTAACCCGATGTTATAACACACGAACTTGAACCCGACACCCGACCCGAAGATAACCGATAACCGAACTGACCCGACCGAACAATGACCCGAACCCGATTTGATACCCGACCCGATATCAACCCGAAACCGATTGTAACTCGATGAAACCTGCTATTGACCCAACCTGTGACAACCCGCTACCCCATTTACCCGACCTGTTGATAACCCGACTTGTCATTGACACGACCAAATATTAACCTCAACGATAAATCTTATTTCAATTATTTATTACTAGATAGTAGATACTGAAAATTTTAACTGTAAAATAAGTTAAACAATATTTTTTACAATATAAAATAATTAAAATGTATAGGTTAATTATCAGACCCGAGTTTGACCCGTCCTCGAGAGTGACCCGACCTGAATTCTATCTGATAAGATTATTATCCGATCCAAACCAAGACCCAACCCCGAAAATAACTGTGTTGCAAACCGACTTAAACCCGACTCGATAAGACCCGAACCCGAAATTACCTGCTACAAACCGACTTAAACCCGACCTGATAAGACCCGAACCCGAAATCAAACCTGACCGAAATGTGACCCGACCCGAACCCGACCTGAACCTGGGTTAGGAAAAAACCCGACATGATCCGACTTGAAATCAACCCGACCGAACCCGAAGTCAACCCGGATGGAATATTGACCCGACACGACCCGACCTAATCATGACCCGAGACCCGAGATGACCCGACCCAAACCCGACCCGATGACCTGTTTTGACAGCTCTAGTGTGGAGGATGAAATATTAAGGGGTTCTAATTGTTTTTGAGGGGGGACCGAAGAGGGAGACACTAAGAAGAAACAAAATTTGGGGTTGATTAGTTTTTAGGAGGTTTTATTTTCTTTTTATTATTTCTTTCTTATCTTTTTCTCTTTTTTCTTTTATTCCTTTTTACTTGTTTTTATTTTCCTTTACTTATTCTCTTTTCTTTTATTTTCCTAGTATAAATAGCAAATTTTGGACCAACTTCACACCATGTACATAATTAGTCTTTTTCTTAGGGTTTAGGGTTTAAGCTTTTAGAGAGAGAAAAGTGAGAAATTATCAATGAAATTGGGGGTTTTGATAATCAAGCATGACAAATTGTTGGAGATTTCCACCATTAATCAATGAGAAATTTCTTACTCTCTCTCTTCGTTTATTTCTTCATTTATTGTTTTATTTATTTATCGTTTTAATTAGTTTAATTTTTTTGTTTAGTTTAATGATTCATGTTTAGATTAGTTGTTGTTATTGTTTAGAATCATGTTTTTAGTTGTTAATTTCTGTAAATTTTGTGTTTTTATGATTGGATTTTAGGGATTTTCATGATTAAACTATTACATGTTTAGGCATTTCCAATACATGTTGCATTTCACTTGATCAATTAAGTGTTCCATGATTGCTTGGAGTAATCTAGTTGGGTTGGAAAGGGATTAAAGACCTAAGCTTGGCTATTTGGTTGAATTAGGACTTTGATTTACCCCGGGTATGATAGGGTAGAACGGGAGTTCATCCTTGATGCTTAGGGAAATTGTTCGCTCATCGGAAGATGGTTGGAACTATTTGTGAATCAACGCTTATCATGTAGTGCTTGTGAATCTTCCCCGTTTTCAATTTTTTATGCCCATTCCATGCTTTGTTATTGTTTGACCCATTCCCTAATCTCGTTTACTTTTGATTTCTTAGTTTAGTTTAATTAGTTTTAGTCTATTAGGATTTTTCCAAAACCTCGTTCTGACCTAGCTTGTTGTTCGATTAACATAAATTAGCGCACCTTAGTCCTTGTGGATTCCGACCCTTGCTTACCGCTTTACTCTTGTTTAGTGGTTAGTTTAGGTAATTTGTTTGATTAGGAGAGACTAGTAACGGCCTAGTTTTTACCTTTATCAGTAGTTGAGTAAGAGATTTAGTTAAAGGATTTTAATCTATAAAATAGATCTCCATATGTATTTTCCCCACCAAAATAACGAGCATTGGTTAGGGTGAGGGGTTTCTCATAGGTAAACATTTTTAAGATCGATTTCTATTGCAATAAATATGTGTGTTGTACTTATTGGGTCCGTAAAGAATTCTACTAGTGAGTAAGGTGTACGTAGTAAGTTATCATGTTACTTTAAATCTAACTAATAACTCTTAGAGATATAGGGGTATTTACATTTGGTTTAACATTAAAGGGGTCGGCGGGTTCATCTATGAAACTAATAGTGAAACTTAAATCAATATACTACTTAGTGGTGTTACACATTTAATTTCTCTGGATATGTAGTTGATTTTTGTTTTTACTAATAATAACAACAATTAAAATTGTAATGGATATTGTTGTTTTAATCGCCACGTGTTAGAATGTTGTTACTATAGGTAACACACATATAATATACTCCAATACCCGATAAATGTGAGAGTGAATGTTGATGAGGAATTAGACTATAGGTAACACACATATAATAAACTCCAATGCCCGATAAATGCGCGAGTGAATGTTGATGAGGAAGTAGACTATAGGTAACACACATATAATAAACTCTAATGCCCGATATATGCGAGACTGAATGTTGATGAGGAAATAGACGAGTTATTTAAAACCTCTTTCGATAACGATCAAATACAAGTGACACATGTTATTTAAAACCTCTTTCTATATCAACTACAATTGACAGAGAAAACACATTAATCTAATATTTACACGTTATTGAGAGGGTGGCTGGGATCAAGCTCCAAGTGGAAACTCAGCTGTATTATAATCTTACATAAATAAGAACAAGATATCTTTAATGGTTATTTTACATGTACAAGTAGTATGATTGGAGATAAGAAAAATAGAATGACTAAGACAACTTAAAATTAGTGTAAGAAATTGAGGAATGAGTTGATTAAGTCTATATTTAATGTGTATCGAAGTTAACTTGGTACGTACCTAGATATATACTGGTAATTACCTTTACTATATCAGTGACATCGTGATTAAAAATTCGACCAAAAACGACAAAATAAGAACACATAATTGTTGGCGGGACCTTAAAAAACTCAAAAATATTCAGTTTCTCCAAATTTATTAATTCGCGGGTCATCCAAAATTCCTTGCCAAAAGTTTGATAAAAATCCCAATGTTTCTCTCTCCTAAACACCCTAAATCCCCTCCTCTTCCTCTCACCAAAAAACCCCCTAAAATCACCCTCCAATATCTACTAAATTTTGAACTCCGATAAGGTTTGTTCTTAGATTTGCTTTGAAATTTCTTATTTTGCTTACAGAATTATTGAATTACATAATTTCAGGTACTCCAGTTTATATTTTTGCATATCAATTGTCGCCGACTACACTTCCGTTCTCTTGTTCTGTTGGCAATACATTTATAATTTTGAGGTCAGTTCATCCAAAGTACCAATTAATTATGTTTACGGTCTGAAAATTAAACTAGAATTGGAAATTATTGTTGCAGATCTTGCAGATACTTTTAATTTTTACAATAGATAAAGGGTTATTCCTTTTCCTTTGATGTCGAGGGAAGAATTGTACTTTTTAAAATATGATGTCTCACGTGATTTTATACATTGATGTTGGATTTTCCTCTCGATCTGAAGCCAAAAAGTAGCAAGTGAAATTATTGGTGGTCTGTGTGACCTTAGGTTTGGAAATTATTGTTGCAGATCTTGCATATCCTACTATTTTTAGAACAATTAGAGTTGAATATTCAGTAAAAGGGTTATTTTTCCCTTTAGGTTTGTAGAATAAATATACTATAGAATTATGGTGTCATCGTATACCTTGATGCGCGTAGTATGTATTGTCCAAGAGTAAAGCTGATGTTCAATCTCCAATGATTTTAATTTTCCTCTCAATTTCAAGTCATGAAGTAGTTAGAACACATGGGAAATGTTGTTAAATTTGATGGCCTTTGTTTAAACATTTTGAATTGGAAATAAATGTTTGCTTTATGCATACTGATTTTGTTTGCTTAACTACTTCAGAGGGGAACCTCCTTAGGAGTTATCTGTGTTGTGAGTTCATATTTCTAGATTGATCCAAGATTCATTACTTGGGAACTTCATCACCACAGAATGCTAAGGCGAATGCATACAAAGGGACTCTTCCATTCTCTATACTAATGGTGGGGAGACGGGCAAGGGAGAGACGGAAAATGAAGTCCTTATGGATTTATGTTCACTTAATGATTTTTAAATGTATTACTAAGTTCTATGGTGATATCAGTGATATCAGGTATTAAGTTTGGAACTCCCCATCGCCAGGTTTGTTGGAACCAAATTTATTAAATAAACGTAAGTTGCTTGTAAGCTGGCAGTGACCAAGAACCAGATTTCTTAAATATACGCAAGTTGCTTGTAAGTTGGCAGTGACCAACCAACAACGTGGAGGCTACTCTGCATGAACTACATTGTTTAAAGTACAACATACAACAATATTACATTGATGCTATTGTCGTAATTTTTCTAATTTTTTTTCATCATTATTTTCGAAGAGGATCTAATTCTGATTTATTAGAGTTCAAACTTGTTAATTATTCAAAATGTAAGAATTTATATTTGTAAAGTTAGTACTTGAATCCCCCCTATAAAAACCTTATGTGAGGGGTTACCAATTAATGATTCGGTAGTCACCAAGGAGAATATATGGCTGTCACAAAATGCTAGGATCCCATTACATTTATGGTCCTTAGTAACAACTTGATTCCCCACTATAAAAACGTTATGTGTGTGGTTACTAATTAATGACTCGGTAGTGACCAAGAAATATATATATGGCTACCATGATTTATATGTTCTTGAGTTTGGTAATGTCCTGTTCATACTTGGTAATTGCCATAAACTTATATTTTGAAATGATTGTGCAGAAGTTCTAGTAATTTTTTGTTGAAAATATGTTGTGGTTCTTGGGTATGATATATAAAGAAAACTTTTATTCTCTAGAACTAGGTCTTGGACATAACAGTTCTCGTAGTTTAACAGTCGTATGATCAATTTCTATTGCAATGAATACCTGGTGTACTTATTGCGTTTGTAGTGGAATACTATTAGTGACTAAATCGTACATGGTAACTATGTAACTTTTACTCTTAATTGTAATGCCTAGAGATATTAGAATTTCCATTTGCTTCAACATTAGAATTTCCATTTGGTTCAACCATATTGGGTTCACGACTTAAGTGAATAGTAAACTAGTTTTTGGGCTAGGGCGATGCACGGAGACATTGCTTGGATAACTTTAACTATGTTTTGTTCCCAAAAATAACCATAATTAACTCAAACTCTTATTAAGTTATTGATTTTTTCATCACATTATACTTCAACTACAAAAATATAAAGTGTAGCATAATATAGTCAAGTGGATAAGTGGTTTACATCTGCATAAAGTGGTCACGAGGATAAGTCATTAGCATTCATATTAATAGTAAAGTTATAAATTAACAATATTCACATTAGTCACATGTATTTTCTTTGTATGTGTAGTGGACTGTTGGTGTTTTTCTAGCCCTATGTTATGCTAATGTTGATATTATAGGAAAATTATAGATTAACACCTTTAATGGTTGAATAATGTTCCGCCAATAACCATAACAGGGAAAGACACATGTTCTTTAAAATATATTTGGATATCAACTAACATTAACACACTTACCACACATTCGTCTTTGTTCACGTTATTAAGAGGCTAACCGGAATAACGATCAAATTTAATAATCGATTAGATGTAATGAGACTTTACATAAATTTGAAAAATATATACTTAATATTTACTTAAAACACATGTACAAATAGGATTCATTAGACATAAGAAAAAAAGGATCTCTAAGAGATCTACACTTAAGTATATGAGATAGTAAATTGAATTAATTTTCAATATTGTTTGTCTATCGATGTAGTGTTGGTAGTGACCATTAATAAAGTTAGTAAGTACTGTGATAAAGTAGAATATTATTTTGACTTTTAAGTAAAAAAAAACCTAAATTTTTGGCCCATGATTTTAAATTGAAGTCCTTTTTTAATTTTTTTTTTCGCGGGGTAGACGAAAACTATCCCCAACATTTTAATTTATACCCCAATTATTTTCTCTCTCATGGCATAACTTCTCAACTTCCTTCTCTCTCATAAAAACCTCTCTCCTAAAAACCTATATGTGAGGAGGTCGAAAAAGCACGAGGCTAATGCGTGACCTCGTGCCTCGTGGGCGTGACGTTGTCAGATCAAGTGTAATTGGATTTCCTGTGAGCTTACACCCAATCGACTAGTAATATAGGAGTCTCCATTAAGTTTTTAACGACAATGAGAAAAACTGACAAAACCCGGTTATCGTGACATAAAGGGAGTGCCATTATGTTCGACCACGACGGCCATAGGTTCCCTTGTGATCCCTGGTGTGGGGATCGCTCAACGTACACCCGCAGGGCAGAGATTGAGAGTTCGGGGGACTGTAACTACCGAAAGGAGTGCTCATCGATAATACTCCAGAGGCAGGTTATCCTTACTAGCTCAGCATAAATAATTGAAGGGACATGCGTTAAACTATTAAACTATTCTGAATTGATTTTAGCAATATGCAACACATAATACTAAATCGATCGTGATTATCTTATTTAGATTGATTTAAGGTACCTAGCATGATAATTAAATTGTCCAAGGTATTATCTTATTAGGTGTGATAGATCAATGAAATTAATAGTTTGACAATTTTATAAAAGGGTGATGAAAGCGATTAAATCATATGAGGGACACATTACAACGCACCCTTGAGAGGTGCGTTGTGGTTCTCAGAAAAGTAACCACTTGACTTTGCTATTTCTCCTTTTATTTAACGAATCTCGGGTTTCCAAGCAATGTTCCAGTATTTAGGCTTAATTCATCAAGCTACAAGGGGCAGGATGCGTTCTATTCGACTTTTGGGTCGATTGCGACAGAACGCTGGATCAATTTCGCAGCGTGAGGCTTAGGCTTAAGGCTAGAGTCAATACTCAGATTATGGAATTGTGTGTTCTTTTCACGTCGGTTTTAGGCTGTATTTATAGGAAAAGAGTGTGTGGAAAGATAGATTTTAAGATACGAACCCAAAAGGAATCCGGAGATAAAACGGCCCCAGGCATTTTCAGCGCCCAGGGCTGGGCGCCGAAGATTTCGGCGCCCAGATCCAGGCGTTGAAAATGGGATATGGGCCGAGTTCTTTGTCAGACTTGGACTCTTAGAACACGGAGCTTTTGAGATTTATCCGAGTCTTTTAGTGCGTATTAACTTATGACGGAATGCGTCTGGGCCCGTTACGAACTCTAGGTTCGTTAGGAATTTAATTAATACGTAACTCTTATTTTCGAATTATACCAGGAATGCAAATTCTATCTCTTTAGGATTTATGTTGGAGTGCAACACCTAATTCTGACAGGTTTCTATCTTTTATGACTTTGCCACTTTTAACAACTACCTTTTACGGCAGTTACTATTCTTAGCAGGTTTCTATAAATAGCAGCTTCGGCTGAAATGAAAGGGTGATTGAGATCCGTTATTTTATAGGAGATGCGTTGCCAAGTGGAGATTTATGTTCTCATCATCGAACCTTCCCTTTCGGGAATGGGGACAGAAGTAGGTGTCTATAGTTAGCCCCCACTTTGACTGAGTCTCGAGATTAGACGTTGGTCAAAGTAATAGACGGTGTGCGCCATACAAGCCATGGTGTATGTGACGTGTTTTGCGAGGGTCTCACGAGCCCCCGAGTGATAACATTTGACTTAAGGGTCATCACTTGAAGTGTTAACACATTTTTCACGCGTCATTGGAATTTTTTAACTGATAGTATAGGAACTCCCTCACTTTGTCATTGGAAGTGTCTAAAGATGTTTTCGAAATCAAAGCTATAAAGTGTAACTAGGTCTGGCCAAGCCCAATCACGAGGTGAAACGTTTTAAAGATTCTCATTTTCAGGGTTAGCTAAACGAGAAAACCCCCTTGTTTTTATAGGACGTAAAACGAAGGAAAATCCAGCACATCGCTCTTTTTTGGAAAAACGGAAAACCAATCCTTTGATTTTTGGAAAAGGAAAACCATCCTTTGGTTTTTGGAAAAGGGAAACCATCATTTGATTTTTAGAAAAGGGAAACCATCCTTTGATTTTTGGAAAAGGGAAACCAGGAAAAGTTATCGCTGCAACGACTAAGGACCTGCGAGGTTAGTGGCGCAGACCCCGCCCGCTGAAGGTGGATGAGCCTGTCCGCTGAGGGTGGACGCCCCGTCCGATAGAAGTAGACGAATCTGTTTTAATGTTGTTTTTTTTTTAAAATAAGGACCTATGCGGTTTGTGACGTAGACCCCGCCGGCTGAAGATGGCGAGCCTGTTTTTATTTTGAAGAATTTATTTTCTTTTCATTTTCGAAAACTAAGGACCTGCGCTGTTAGGGACGCAGACCCCGTCCGCTGAAGGTGGGAGATCCTGAATTCGTCTATTCAATTTGGGACTCGCATGGTTCATGGCGCGATCTTGCCCGATCGAGGTGGGCCAGTCCCTATTCCTTTATTTTGAGAATTTCTTATTTATTCATTCCTGTAAGAGCGAATTCTTTCGAGGGATGCTCGGATTTAGCTGCAACCTGAATGTGGGTTGGCAACGTGTCTAGACGGACCATTGTCTCGTGGTCATCATCTTTCATGGTTTTGAGCTAGTCTTTACGACTCAATTTTGCCACTACCTGGGTCCTTTGATTAGGGGACTATGTATAGGTATCAACGGCGATCTTTGTCTTGAGGTCGTAATCCGGTTTTATCTTTTGAGATTATCCAAACACGGGACTTCTAACAGCGTAGTCTGAGCATATTGTTTTAACTTTGCATACTCTCTTTTGAAATATATATTTTCTTTCGAGCCCCCAAGCATTTGTACTTGGTGGTCGTTCTTTGCCAAGAGAAGTGCGTATTTTATAATGTCCTTAATCGTGTTTGGGACCGTGCTCGTATGTGCGAGTGATCTTTGTAGTGGTATGCTGCTTTGATGAAGTCGTGGAGTGCGACTTCATTTTCCGGGCGACAAAGTTTCGCTTCATCGAGCTCACTTCGGCCCGGATTGATTTTTTTTGACAAATAAACGCTTTTTAATTTGAGAAACCAACGACTTGATTTTTTTGTTTTTGTGTTTCGAAGAATGACCTTGATTTTTATTTTTTCTATATTGCCTTGAAAAATGTACACATATTTTTTCTTGAGATGAGTCTAAGTTTCGACAAGTTTTAACATTTGTTTTCACTATTCGGGCTCTAAAGGTGCTTTGGGCTTGATCTTGATTACAACAGGGCCTCGTGTCTACTAACACGGTTTTAAGTCCTTTCCTGCTCCGCGTTTTGAAGGATCCGGGCCTTGGGCTACATTTCCGGCGCCCCTGGCCAGGCGTTAAAAATTTAGGCGCCCAGCCTTGGGCGCTGGAAATTCTATTTTGGCAGCTCCCGGATTTCTTAACGCGTTTCCGAATGGGATTGGGATGTCACTTGATGCTTTTCGTGTATATATAAGGGTTAAATACGTCTTTCTTTTTCACCACTCTCAATTTCCCTCTCTTTTGCAACTGTTTAGCTTTTATTCTTCCCTTCTCTTGCCATGTCGATTCCTCCCTTCTCCCTCCAACGAGTTGTTAGGCGCTGGTTAAGAGCCCTTAATCCCACAGAAAAGGCTTTGTTGAAAGGATACCACTTAGAGGCATTCTTAGGCTTACAGCAAATTAATATTGATTATAATTTTCTGTATGCGGCCCTGAACTTTTGGGATTCTGATCACCATGTTTTTGTCTTTCGGGGCAATGAAGTATGCCCTTTGCCAGATGAATTTGCCGCGATCCTTGGTTATCCTACCAATGCTACTCCTATTACCCCTGGCACTGTTGAATAGGGTAAAACAACTATAGGGGCTTTCCTAGGACTAGATGCTAACATGCTCGCTGAGATCGTTGTGGGTGATAAGGTTAATTTGGCAAAGCTTGTAAAACATCACTTTAGACCTAGTAAAAATATGACCGAACAGAAATTGAATATTCGAGCATTTGTATTCTGCTTGTTGAACCACTATTTACTGTCGAATAACAATGGCGAGTTCGGTGACATCAGGTTGATCCCCTTGATCAGCCAGATGGAGAGTTGCTATTCCATTATGCCGTTGGTTGTCGCCGAGACCTTACTGAGCGCGGATGAGTTAAAAAGGGATGCCAAGTCTGAAATTTTTAAGGGGAGCCCCCTATTGCTGCAGGTAATCGATCGTTTATTCGCACATATTTTTTATTCTTTTCTTTTTTTTCGTTTGCCTCGACAGCCCCCTGCCTGGAGCTGATTTTCAGCGCCCAGAGCTGGGCGTCCGAATTTCTGGCGCCTGGTCCTGGGCGTTGAAAGTGCGTCCCAGGCAGGACTTTCGTTTATTTATTATTTTTCTGATCGTACCCGTTTTTTTTGCAGATTTGGCTCATGGAACGACTTAGGCTTCTAGAAGCTCCTGCCGATCCTAAACATTTTCGCCCTATAGCCTTGGGTAACCGAAGGTATTTGCACCAAGGCCAGGACGAGGCCGAGTGGGCCTCCTATTTCACTCTTGGCATATGCTCTATTAAGTGGGTGGTACCGTGGTGGGGTTTGACTAATATGACGGGGGGTTCCGAGGTGTTAGTTCATGTTTCTTTGTTGGGGCTATCTCGGCCCGTTTATATCTTTCCTTACCGAGTCATGCGACAATACGGCTTAAGGCAGACTATCCCGTTTTCCGATACGGTACCACCTAAAGTAGCGGTCTTTTCACAAGCACGGGTTCAAGCATGGGCTAAGTATTATGGTGGCCTCCCGCGTTGGACCGTGACTAGAGATGGCTTTGTGGGTCTTTCCGAAAACTACAAGTTGTGGATGAGTTCCAATGATAAGGCTGTGAGAACTAAGGCTCGAAATGAAGAGCCGGCTGAGCTTTTGATACCTCGAGGTAGGGCTCAGTATGAGAGCCGTGATCTTGCTAATCCTCGCGACCATGGTATTAAGACTGTAAAAGCTCGTCCTGATCGAAAGCGAAAGGAAGTTCCTCCCCGTTCCAGTTCTAGGCCTAAAAAGGTGCCTAACATGAAGGGGCCTTCCGTTCACAAAAGAAATGCAAGCTCTTGCGGAGATCGTCGCCGGAATAATGTAAGGGTTAGGAAAGTTCAGCCCCTAGTAGAACCAGTGGCTAATCCAATTGATGCTGATAATCCTTCCCCTGCCATTGTTTGTGCCCTTGAGGCTGAGCGGGCTATAGCTGTTCAAACTGAAAATTTTTCTGAGGCCTTGGCATCCTTGGTTGTTAATGTCAAGGAGCCTGTTCTTATGGAGATTGATATAGGGGCAGCGCAGAAGCCTGTGGAGGTGGACCCTGCAAACATTGCCCTCTACAAAACTTTATTTGATGATCCGGAAGAACTCGAGTAGTGTAGTTCTTGTTAGGGTGTAGGTGCCCTTTATTTATTTCAGTTGTATTTGTTTTTCATTCCTTAGCACTTTTTGTTTTCCTTCTTATTATTTTTAAATATTAATAAAGGCGTAATTTTATTTTTCTTGTTTTGGTTTTGCTTTTTTTTTTTTTTTTTTTTTTTTTATTTGCTCATTTCCAACACTTACGCACATTATATTTTTTATTTGATTGGACCGAATCCATAAATAGGATTGCCTACGTATCCTTGTTAAATAACTTTAACTTAGAATCAGGTCGCGCGTAGTTCTAGCTAGAATAAATTCTAGGATGCCGAATTTGATAAGTATGTTCTGAGATGGAAACATATTATTTGAAACGGTAGAATAAGTGAAGTTTATTATTATTTTAATTTGTTGCTTTGCCGTAAAACAGAAATTTGTTTTATTTTTTGAGTACATGTATTTTGCACATCATTTTTTATGTGTTTTTTTGTGTGGTATATCTAAATACGTGAATACGTGCTGTACCCCCCAAGTGTTCGTTATTTTTCCGTGTATGTGCGGATAAAATGATGAGCACTTCTGGGCAAAGGTTGGCAAGCAGAGAGATTCAGCGCCTAGGCCGGGGCGTTAAAGATTTCGGCGCCCAGCTCTGGGCGTTGAAAATGATTCCTGGGGAGATTTCTTGGCGCGTTGCTTCACATGTTCTTGTGTTTATTTCTTTTTCTTTGTTTCATTTTACTTTTTATTCGTCATAAATCAATTTTGACGCTATTTCGGAAGCTTTTTGGACTGTTAGCGTTAGACGCATTTTCGTCCAGATTAATTTTTTCTATTCGTGACTCGAAACGGCTTTGAAAATGGAGTTAGGGTGCGGAAGATATGAAGATCTTTGCGTAGGCTTTTTGGGTGGGTTGAGGTGCGTGTTGTTAATGATGGGGATGATGGGGTTATGTTTTATGAATTTTTTTTGAGCAACATTTGCATTGTTTGGATTTGATTTCTTTTGGTTTCTTTGGGTTGCACGGGTTGACCTTTATGTCTTGGAAATATGAAGGGGATGGTATGGTTTATTTTGTGGTTTTCGGGAATTGGTTTCGATATCACGATTCAAGACTGAGTGGGCCTTGCTATTGGGCCTAAGGTGGGCCGCTTCCTTACATTTTTGTATTTTATATTTGCAAGTGCTTATTTAGTGTTAGAATAATATTTTAGGAGAAATTTTACGCCTTTATTAATTTGGAAAGTAAGGAAAACACACTGAAATTAATCAATATTCTAAGGGTTCTTAGGACCATATCTAGAGCTTTATTCTTTCTATCATCTAAAGAACTACTAGGCGTTTTGCTAAAGTGCTCTCTACGGCTCAAGCCTTGGGTTTAGTCTCGTAGAACCTTGGTCCTTCGCCCGTACTCATCTTGAACTCTATTCCCTTTGCGTTGACCCACTGACATGTCTTCACCCATCCGTTCTCGGGCTCATCTAGTGTTGATGTAGGAGCGATTAACCGAGTTGGATCGAAACCTTCATCTTGTAGAGCTAGGGTAGTCATCACAGTCTCGTCCTCCATAGGCCTCGATTCGTTAAACAATGTCCATAGAGCTTGGTTGTCCAATATTTCAGTTGTTTCAGTCTTGGTGAGGTGGGGTGCCTCATCCAAAGTATGACAGTCATGGAAAATTTCAAATCCGGGCTTTAGCAGGCCATCCTGAACGAAGGGTTCAGGGAAGTCACAGCATGGGTGTTCTTCTCCTTCCCGGACAAACATACCGTTAAGGGTTCTTTGATATGGGGGAAGAAGGGTGGCTTGTTTTGTCTTAGCTGGCTTAAGGCGTAGCCTAGACAAATGGTTAGCAATATCTTCCTCCGTTGGTTCATAGCCTAGGCCAAAGGGAGTAGATTTGTTGGGTGGGGGATGGAACATGTAGTTCTTGTTCCTTATGCCCAATGGAGTTCCCGGGAAATAGCCTTGAGCTAGAAATATTTTAGGGATGACCCGGGATGCACGCGGATCTAGAAATGCTAAATTATAGTCCTCAATGACTTGGATGGCTTCATCCACTTGAAAACCGTAAAGGTCTTCTGCAGTTTCGGCCGTTCCAACCATAGTACAACTGACGTCGAGAGGAGGGGCGCGTATTTCCAGAATTACCTCGTTATGATTAAGTTTAACCATTTGGTGCAAGGTAGAAGCCACACCTCCTAAGTCATGGAGCCAAGGGCGTCCTAAGAGGAGGTTGCAAGTGGGCTTGATGTCGATTATTTGAAACTCCGTTGTACGTGCCACTGGCCCGGTTTGTATTGTGAGGTTGATTTTTCCCAACACAGGCCTTCGAGAGTTATCATAAGCTCGTACCCCTTGCGTGGAGGTTTGGAAGTCATCGCTTCCTAGCCCCAAGCAATGGGCGGTTCGCAATGGGCAAACATTTACCGCTGAACCGTTATCTACGAGTGCTAGGGGGATGTTTTGTCCTTTGCATCCAACCACTAGATAGAGGGCCTTATTGTGGGCGCCTCCTTCTTTAGGTAAGTCTTTGTCAGTAAAAACTATTGCTTTTTCCTCAACATCTCTTGTTGATATGTGTGTTTTTTATAGTTTTTCACCCCCGTCCCTTAGTACTTTTTATGTGTCAAATGAGCTGTTAGGAGCCATTTTTAGTACTGATATGCGTTATTGAGTGTGCCTTGAGTTTCAGGTTTGATTATGAGAAATCAGTCTTTTTAGACCCGTTTCATGGTGATTTAGGCCACTACGCGAGCCCGAGGAAGTTCGGGACCTTTTTCGTCGACTTTCGGGAGCCTTGGATGCTTATGGTTGAGCCTCGAGAGTTAGACTCGGTGATATGGGCGAAGGATATTGAATATTGCAAATTGCTCTGTGAGCTGAGGGCGAAATGCAACCAACGGGCGGAAAGAAGAGGAAATTAAAGTCATCTATGCGCGCCCGATCGGGCGCACTTCGCCCGGTCCGGATCGGGCGGCCAAATAAGAGCAGCTGTGAAGAATTCGCAAACCGCCCGATCGGGCGGAATTTGGCCCGATGGGGCCGACTGTCGAGCAATTCGCCCGATCGGGCGACGCCAACCTCCAGCAGTTTTCGTGCATTTACTTTTCCGTTTTTTTGGGCTTTATTTTGGCAAACTATATAAACAAGCCTTAGTTAATTTTAGAGGCATCTTATTTTTCTAGTATTAGACCTTTAGTTTATTTTCTCTTAATCGAGTTTTCTCTCAAATTTGTTCCAAGCACTTATTTTTAGTTTCAATCAAAGCTCCAACTTTTAGTTCATCCTTTTGTTCTACATTAGTTATTGCTTTCTATTTTGCCTTATTAATTACTTTTGATCATGTTTTCCATTATGTTGATTACTTTGTTATTTGTTATTATGCTTGAGTAATTTATTTTCTAGGGTTTGGGGATCCTTGAATAGTATGAAGGGACATTGAATAATTGTGATTGTTGGCATTGTAATTAATTCCTATTGATTGGTTTATTTCACTATACAATTAGATTTGTGCAGGTTTAATTGTGGTAGTTATGCAATATCAAATTAAGATTCGAGAGATGCAATTTGATGTTTAGGCTTGTGTCAATAGGTGAAATTAGAGTTAATACGTAGCGAGAGCCCGTTAATTCTAAGTCTATGATTAGTATCGACTTGAGAGAGCATGCTAGTCTAATTGATTACTTTGTTGATTATCGCGATTGTTTATTGTCCTGGATTGTTATTTGTTGGTGAACCTACACCCTAGATTCCTTAGTATATTGATTCTTATTCTTTTAATTATCGTAGTAGTTTTAGCAAACCATCAAACCAACTCTTGTTCCTAATAGTCTAGTCTGATTGATTAATAGTAGAAAGAACACTGTTTCCCTGTGGATTCGATCCTGACTTCCCTTGCTACCTAGCTAGTGGACTTAGGTTATTTTTTATTAGGTGATACGACTTTAGCCTGTCAAATTTTGGCGCCGTTGCCGGGGTGAGCCGCAGCCTGACCCGTAGCCCCAGCCTGATCCACAGCCAGAGCCCCACCAGTTCGAGCCCGAGCCTCGCACCTACTTTAGGAGGGGGCGTCGAGGGGATGAGGGGAGGCCTCAGGGTGACCCGGCATTAGGGGAGGAGCATGGGTCCATTCATGAGCGGTTGAGCAGACTTGACCTCGGTTTCCACGAGTTCGCAGTTGATTACCAGAGGACCATGTTCTCGTTCTACGATCAGTATGCTAGGCAGGGCTACATCGCCCCAGATTATGAGCACCCTTCCTGGTTTACCTATCTCGCGGAGGGATATGGAGCTCCTGGTTCTATGGGCACCTTCACACCTACCCAGTACAGAGGGTTTGGAGCGGATCCTAGCGGGCATGGTGGCAGAGATGATGGTGATGATGCTGATGATGGCCAAGGCCGCCACTGATGCTGAGGAGGATGATGATGGTTCGGTACCCCTTGAGCCAATGAGGACATTGTCTGATTTGGTTTGGGGGGGGGGGGTTCACATTACATGTACATATTAGGTATGTTTTCCTTTTACTTATTGTTGTGTGTTTATTTATTTTGGTGTGTTTATTGCTTTCTAGGGTAGTTTATTGCTTTGAAAAAAAAAAAAAAACAAAAATACGTTCCGTTGAATACAATATCATGCTTCCCTGTGCCCCCTGATCGAATTTTTTTTTTGATTCTTGGTATTTGATGATGGGCAATGTAGATGTGTTGGCCATGATTTGATATTCGATTGATTTGATGCCTTAACATGAGTCAACTCTGACTAACTATTTGTGGACTTGGTGCTTGACTAGTTGACTTGGTTAGGATGTGTGATAGTTTCCTGGTGTGTCATTGATTTTGAGTATTGATTTACGACTATTAGTAGTGTTTTATGACTCATATACATGCACATTGTGGAGGACGAAGGCATTTTTCTGTTTAGGTAGCCTTCAGATGAATTTAGATACATTTGTTCCCTCCTTTTCTACCCATGTTGTTGCTTGTGCCCTTTATTCGGTGACTAGCCATATTACAAGCCTGTGAAAACCCCATTGGTTACTAGTCCCAAGCCTAGCTTGGGGGAGCTAATAGTAGTGAGGTAAGGGAGTTGTGGTGTGCTACATTTTGAGCACAAAGTGAGTAGTGAAAAAAGGAGTTCGTTTCATCATGTTGTTGTTGAAAATGAGTTGAAAATGAAAGAGATGAAAGAATAAAACAAATGTGAAGGTTACCAAAAAGAAAAAAAAAAAGAGATTGAAAAAGAAAAGAAAGAGAAAAATCTATTACTCTCATAAAGAGTTCAAAGTATTTGTTCCAATCAAGTTTTGTAATTTCATACCCTTGTGATGATTGATTATAATTGTGAAAAAGGCAAGAAAGTATGGTGTTGGTGTTTGTTGTTTCATCATGACTTGAGTGGGAGAGTTGTGATCATTATATTGTTTGATCGTGGTTGTATTTAGGATTCATGCTCCCCAAAGCCAAGGCTTTAAGCTCACATTATATCCAAATTTACCGCACCCTTACCTAAGCCTAACATCACAAGCTTTGAAGACCTTCCGACCTTTGTGCATAGAGTCGTACTTATGTGAAAATAGTTGTTTATCAATGCAAGTTATGACATGACACATTCCGAGTCGACTACTAGGTTGAGTGTATGTTTTTCTAGACACACGAGTGTTGTGAGTTTGGGAGGGCATTGTTCACTTATATGTTGGGAGGAGAGAGAACGGGTACATATTTTATCCGCCACATAAATAAGTGACGAGTGTGTGAGCACTAGTCTTGAATTCCATTGTGCATTTGTGGTTCGCTTTGCGTGACGATTGTTAAGGTGGATTAGCGGTTGAATGGATTTGATTGGTTGACATTGATGCATGCTTGTTGGATTTCGCCTTGAATTATGTGTTTCATTTTGAAATATGTTGGGGGTGAAGTTGGTCTTGTATTCATCGATGATTTCCTTGGTTCGGGACAAGCAAGGATCTAGCTTGGGGGAGTTTGATATGTGTGTTTTTTATAGTGTTTCACCCCCGTCCCTTAGTACTTTTTATGTGTCAAATGAGCTGTTAGGAGCCATTTTTAGTACTGATATGCGTTATTGAGTGTGCCTTGAGTTTCAGGTTTGATTATGAGAAATCGGTCTTTTTAGACCCGTTTTATGGTGATTAAGGCCACTACGCGAGCCCGAGGAAGTTCGGGACCTTTTTCGTCGACTTTCGGGAGCCTTGGATGCTTATGGTTGAGCCTCGAGAGTTAGACTCGGTGATATGGGCGAAGGATATTGAAGATTGCAAATCGCCCTGTGAGCTGAGGGCGAAATGCAACCAACGGGCGGAAAGAAGAGGACATTAAAGTCATCTATGCACTTCGCCCGGTCCGGATCGGGCGGCCAAATAAGAGCAGCTGTGAAGAATTCGCAAACCGCCCGATCGTGCGGAATTTGGCCCGATCGGGCCGACTGTCGAGCACTTCGCCCGATCGGGCGACGCCAACCTCCAGCAGTTTTCGCGCATTTACTTTTCCGTTTTTTTGGGCTTTATTTTGGCAAACTATATAAACAAGCCTTAGTTAATTTGAGAGGCATCTTATTTTTCTAGTATTAGACCCTTAGTTTATTTTCTCTTAATTGAGTTTTCTCTCAAATTTGTTCCAAGCACTTATTTTTAGTTTCAATCAAAGTTCCAATTTTTAGTTCATCCTTTTGTTCTACATTTAGGTATTGCTTTCTATTTTGCCTTATTAATTACTTTTGATCATGTTTTCCATTATGTTGATTACTTTGTTATTTGTTATTATGCTTGAGTAATTTATTTTCTAGGGTTTGGGGATCCTTGAATAGTATGAAGGGACATTGAATAATTGTGATTGTTGGCATTGTAATTAATTCCTATTGATTGGTTTATTTCCCTATACAATTAGATTTGCGCAGGTTTAATTGTGGTAGTTATGCAATATCAAATTAAGATTCGAGAGATGCAATTTGATGTTTAGGCTTGTGTCAATAGGTGGAATTAGAGTTAATACGTAGCGAGAGCCCGTTAATTCTAAGTCTATGATTAGTATCGACTTGAGAGAGCATGCTAGTCTAATTAATTACTTTGTTGATTATCGCGATTGTTTATTGTCCTGGATTGTTATTTGTTGGTGAACCTACACCCTAGATTCCTTAGTATATTGATTCTTATTTGTTTAATTATCGTAGTAGTTTTAGCAAACCATCAAACCAACTCTTGTTCCCAATAGTCTAGTCTGATTGATTAACAGTAGAAAGAACACTGTTTCCCTGTTGATTCGATCCTGACTTCCCTTGCTACCTAGCTAGTGGACTTAGGTTATTTTTGATTAGGTGATACGACTTTAGCCTGTCACTTGTGACGTGGTTAACCAACGAGTTAGGTGTGATGTCCGTAGGGACTGAGATGAGGTCAAGTGAGCGAATAAGTTTTTCACGATGTTCCTTTGAAGTGCACATGAGATCCCAGATGGTAATCTCGGTTTTAGTTCTTTTTAGTTGCTTCAAGAGAGGATTTTCAATGACTTCTGCGACGGTGGTGTGCCGTATGTTTTCAGGAGTCTGTCTGACTGGGATGTCGTCCCCGGGAGGTGGGAGAATATCTTGTTGGTATACCCTTCCGGACCGAGTGAGATTGTCAACTTCGGACTCTTGAGGGGTGGTGTCAATGGGAGCATGCCTGGGCCAAGTTTCAGTAAAGAGGTCCAGGCCCGATACTTGAGACAGGTAGACATTTTCAGCATCATCATCCCACACACCGCACACTTCTCTCTCGATTTGATCCATAGGGACCATGGCGAGTGGTGCACCTTGGGGCGTAATATACACCGTAGAGTTAAAGTTCTTATTTTCTGGTTGTTCGAGAGAGATGTGACAAGAACCGAGTGGGCTCTTATTGTTGTTGGGTTTGCCAACGTTAGGGAGAGGTATTACTTCATCCTCTATCATATCCTGGATCGTGTTTTTTAGATTCCAGCAGTTTTCAGTATATGCCCATTTCCTTGATGGAATTTGCAATAGGTGCCCTCGACCCAATATTTTTTTTTGAATGAAGGGTCGGGTGTGGGGCCTATGGGCTTTAGCTTTCCTTGATTGGTTAGTCTTCGGAAGGCTTGTACCAAAGTCGACCCGAGTGGGGCAAACTTTCGATCTCGGGTCCACCTTCCAGGGATCCTCCGGGTTGGGGTTTCTTCTACGGCGTGGACCTCTTGGGCTTGAGGCGTGTGGCCCCTGTTGTAGGTGTTACTTTTGTATGCAGGCTTGCTTTGTACTATTTTTGCGAGGTCATCCTCGATCTTTATTCCTACGTCATAAACCCTTTTGAAGGTATCAAGGCCCAAGTACCTAAGGTGTTGTTTATAAGCTGGGTCTAGGTTGTCAATGAATTTTTGGACCAATTCAGTTTCAGGAGGCCTATTGATTAGTTGGGCCGCTTGGTCTCTCCATCTAGCAAAATAGGTCGTGAAACCTTCATTTTTCTTTTGGAAGAGGACTTCCAACTCGCACATGGTGACTTGAAAATCCATGTTCGACGAGTATTGCTTGACGAAGACATTGACAAAGTCCTCCCAAGTGGGGAAGAGCTTAGGGTCCTGGTGGTAGTACCATTTGAGTGACACAGGTTCCAAGGACAAAGGAAAGGCAGGCAGATACATGGACTTGTCCACACCTTTCAAGTTCATGGCATTCACAAAGCTCAAGAGATGATCACGGGGATTGTCCGTGGCTTTGAACTTCAGTAAGTCAGATGAACTGAACTTTTCCGGTAGTTTGCCGGGAAAAGGTTTAGGATCGAGGGAGAAATATTTGCTCCCCATGGTTTGCTGCAGAACTATTTTTTCGATCTTCTTCTCGTTATTGAGGTCATTTTTGGCTTGCGCAGCCGTTAAGGATTCGTTTTCCATTTACAGTTGACTCATAAGTTGGGTCACTTGGACCATTTGGTCTCGTAATTCTTCCATGGACATGTTTGAGGGTGCGATTCGAGGTTGGGGAAGCGGAGATCCTTGAAAGGGGGAATGACGGATGAAGCTTGGAGTTACTAGACCTTGTGTTGGTGATGTAGCTTCGAGACGCACTAACCTTTGATTTTCAGATCGACACCAAGTGGCACAACCAGCCCTATGCCTAAGACAAGCTAAAGTTTAGGCCCAAAGTTAAGCATTACTTAGTCTAGACTTCTGACTCTTTCTATTGGTTTTCTATTCTCACTTTTGTTGGTACACTTTTGGCTCTTCTTTTGGTCATTCTTTTGGTCATTCTTTGGATTTTCGAAACATTTGCCCGTGTGACATTCAAAGTTATTTTAATTAGCATGCTCGGATTTGGTGCCGAACATTGTCGTCATAGGAGGCCTAATGACGACACAAGGAGTTGTTTATTTTATAAGTCGCTCTTAGAATCGAGTGCCTTTTTTCATACGTCCTCGTAGCAAATTTGTCACGAATTTTTTTTTATTGCTACGTATAATTTATGCGCGGGTACCGAGGCTGCTGTGCCTGACCAAAAGGCCAGGCAGCAACTTCAGCGCCCAGCAAGGGCGTTGAAAATGATTGGCGCCCAGCCAGGGGCGCTGAAAATGCGTCCCTGACTGGTACTCATATTCTGTTCGTCTATCCTTTTTTCGTACATACGACTTAATTTTGCGTGCTTGCCTAATAACGTCCTTTACGCGTTGTGCAGCGTCGTGGAATCCGTTACAGGCTGTCCTGGGTGTCGCTTATATTTGTGGCGATTGCCCGGGGCTGCGGAACACGTATTTTGGTATAACTCTTTGGCCAATTGGTGTTTATGAATGTTTGGGCAATTTTTAGGGTCGTTGGTTTTCTAGTATTATTTGTCACACACAATCACATAATTCGCTACACACAACTAACATTACAACATGAAGCAAAATAATATGTCACGTAGTTTATGATAGGCTTCTATGGGTAATATTTGCGCCGGCTTGGTACCTCCTCTATCGTCGATCCAACACATGCCCCGGTCGGGGAAGTGCATTCACGAGCAAATTTCGTCCCAAGAGGCCAATCACGATGTAAGCCAAAGGGGCATGCACCAATGAGAGGGACCTAGTGGGCGAGCGATTTGGTTTGGGATAGGTGTACTACTAGCGAAAGTGCCGAGTGGACAACATTCGAAGCGTATGCACCCCCCGGGTGGCGATGGGTATCCTTATTCCCAACTCCCGAGATGAAACATGCCAAGGGAGCCAAGATTCGTTATGCGGTTCTGTCCGTTCACATTAATATGCTGATTTTCAGGTCGTCCCAACTTGATAGGGAAATAAACGCGGGGTAGGATCGTTTCACCCTTCGGCTATTTTGATTACCTACGAGCACGAGTATTTCATTAACGTCCCTAGCGGAGTCGCCACTGTGAGGGGGTCGAAAAAGCACGAGGCTAATGCGTGACCTCGTCCCTCGTGGGCGTGACGTTGTCAGATCAAGTGTAATTGGATTTCCTGTGAGTTTACACCCAATCGACTAGTAATATAGGAGTCGCCATTCAGTTTTTAACGACAATGAGAAAAACTGACAAAACCCGGTTATCGTGACATAAAGGGAGTGCCATTATGTTCGACTACGACGGCAATAGGTTCCCTTGTGATCCCTGGTGTGGGGATCGCTCAACGTACACCCGCAGGGCAAAGATTGAGAGTTCGGGGGACTGTAACTACCGAGAGGAGTGCTCATCGATAATACTCCAGAGGCAGGTTATCCTTACTAGCTCAGCATAAATAATTGAAGGGACATGCGTTAAACTATTAAACTATTCTGAATTGATTTTAGCAATATGCAACACATAATACTAAATCGATCGTGATTATCTTATTTAGATTGATTTAAGGTACCTAGCATGATAATTCAATTGTCCAAGGTATTATCTTATTAGGCGTGATAGATCAATCAAATTAATAGTTTGACAATTTTATAAAAGGGTGATGAAAGCGATTAAATCATATGAGGGACACATTACAACGCACCCTTGAGAGGTGCGTTGTGGTTCTCAGAAAACTAACCACTTGGCTTTGCTATTTCTCCTTTTATTTAACGAATCTCGGGTTTCCAAGCAATGTTCCAGTATTTAGGCTTCATTCATCAAGCTACAAGGGGCAGGATGCGTTCTGTACGACTTTTGGGTCGATTGCGACAGAATGCTGGATCAATTTCGCAGCGTGAGGCTTAGGCTTAAGGCTAGAGTCAATACTCAGATTATGGAATTGTGTGTTCTATTCACGTCGGTTTTAGGTTGTATTTATAGGAAAAGAGTGTGTGGAAAGATAGATTTTAAGATATGAACCCAAAAGGAATCCGGAGATAAAACGGCCCCAGGCATTTTCAGCGCCCAGGGCTGGGCGCCGAAGATTTCGGCGCCCAGATCCAGGCGTTGAAAATGGGATATGGGCCGAGTTCTTTGTCAGACTTGGACTCTTAGAACACGGAGCTTTTGAGATTTATCCGAGTCTTTTAGTGCGTATTAACTTATGACGGAATGCGTCTGGGCCCGTTACGAACTCTAGGTTCGTTAGGAATTTAATTAATACGTAACTCTTATTTTCGAATTATACCAGGTATGCAAATTCTATTTCTTTTAGGATTTATGTTGGAGTGCAACACCTAATTCTGATAGGTTTCTATCTTTTATGACTTTGCCACTTTTAACAACTACCTTTTACGGCAGTTACTATTCTTAGCAGATTTATATAAATAGCAGCTTCGGCTGAAATGAAAGGGTGATTGAGATCATTTATTTTATAGGAGATGGGTTGCCAAGTGGAGATTTATGTTCTCATCATCGAACCTTCCCTTTCGGGAATGGGGACAAAAGTAGGTGTCTACACTATGCATTCATCTTCCAGTAACTTCTCAACCTCCACATCTATTACGGTAGTTCTTCGACTTGCTTTTTTTTCCATTTTTTCATGTTTCTTCTTTAATTTATTTTCAAAACAATCTCCCATTTATAATTTCAGGTACCCTGGTCTTGATTTCGCGGAAATATTATCGGCGAGTACATTTCTGGCTTCTCAGGTAATTCGCTTCTCGTTTTCCGTTGGTATTACACTTGAATTCCACGTCAATTAAACCAAAATATCATAAAATTTATAATTTAAGGATTGATGGTCTACAAATTAGGGTTTAGGGGGTTAAGGGTGTAGTTGGTTTGTATTGTGTACACTTATGACGGATGAATAGCCGTAGAGTAAATCTGAAGTTCATTCTCACATGATTTTGTACAGTGATGTTTAATTTTACTCTGATTCTCAAAACATAAAGTGGTTAGAATAGGATAAATGGAGTTTAGACATGTTCTTAATAGGGAAGATAAATTGTTGCTTTGGTAACTGATTGATGAATACTGATTTTTTTTTTTGCATTCCAAGTATTTTTGTATCTGTTGTGTTAATCAAACTGGTTATCTTTATAACAATGGAAATGACCAACAATGATGTGGTTTAGAATAGGATAAATTGAGTTTGGACATGTTCTTAATAGGGCAGATAAACTGTTGCTCTGGTAACTGATTGATGAATACTGATTTTATTTGCATTCAAAGTATTTTTGTATCTGTTGTTTTAATCAAACTGGCTATCTTTATAACAATGGAAATGGCCAACAATGATGTTTATTTTCTGTTATGAGTGTGATATGTGTACTCAATTGTTGAGGGCCTAATTAACTCTCATTTAATACGAAGGTGAAATGGTAAAGCCAAAGAAAATAACAGTTAAGCGAAAAGCGCCTACTACCAAAGAAACTCCCCCTACGCGTTCAAAACAAGTAGGTATTACCAATGCGGTCAAACATGTGTCTAATTGGAACAATAAGAAACAGTCTGCAAAATGTGCTCGACATGAAAACGGTAGCGGTAGCGATTTTATACCTGATAAAAGGTCCAGGAATGAAGACTACCAACAGCTATTCCAAAAGAAATTAGGAGAACGACCAGTTTGGGCAGGGAAGAACATTGACTTTCAGTCTTTCACTAAAGGCAATGCGAAAATTGTGCATGTGTGGTTTTTGTTCCAAGGGTGGGATGTCCTCCTACAGTATAAAAGGGAAAATATGGGATCATCTTGTGAGAGAGTTCTATACCCACGTCAAGGCCTTGGGTGAAAAGGAAGGGATTCTTCGTATTTGGGTGAGAGGCGTAGACATATATCTAAATGACGAGACGCTGGGACGTATTCTCGGCATTCCGCATGAGGGGATCCATGATGAACCTGGAGGAAATAATTCCCTTGGTCCAAGTTTGAATTTAATGCATTTAATGCTAAGTCTAATAAATGCGGTTTAGTATTAATTAACAAGTTAATAATTAAGTGAGATCAAGTGAACTGAATGCCTAGCTAGAGGTCGCTTCAGTTCAAGTGGAGTTAATAACATTTAATCCATAACTTACTCTTGACTGAACGGATCAAGTATTTAAGTGAATATATTATTCATTAATTACTCTATTTATGATCATTCGGAAATGACGGATCTCGGTTCCAGTGGGAGCTGAAATCGTCAAAAGGCAAAGTAAAGAATATTCCGGAAATGAAGATATTGCCGGAAACGGATATGGTTCATGATGGAAATATAATTATTTCCAAAGTCGTAGATGTTGCCGGAAACGGAAACATGGTTCGTATAGGAAAAATATTATCGGAAATAGAAATATTGCCGGAATTGGAAATATTGCCGAAAACGGAAATATTACCGGAATCGGAAATTTTTTCGTAATAGGAAATTATTTCCAGAATCGAAAATATTAAAGGAAGCGTAAATATTTGTTCGAAACGGAAATAGATTCCGGAATCGGAAAACGAATCGGAAACTCGACGAGCGACTAGCCAGCAAGCGAGCCGGCCCATCGCTCGACATGCAAAAGGCTGAGCGCACAGCACTGGGCGCGAAGCCCAACACCAACACCCAACCTTGTGTGATGGGCCAGGGAAGCAATGGGCCGCGGCAGGCCGTAGGCGAGCAGCGACCAAGCCACACCAAGCAACGGGCCAAAGGCCAACTGCAAGGCGCGTTTGGGCCTGGTCAGGCGCGCGCCAAACGTGGGCCTCGTGGCTGCGTATGGGCGTGCATCTTAGCCTTGTCCGATTACTTAGTCGCCAAGTAACTTGGGTGTTAAGTTTAGTTTTCCTAGTCCTACTAGAATTGATTTATTAGGAGTTTAATTATTCCTATAACTCTAATTGATTAATAATTACAATCCTAATAAGATTGGTAATTGTTTTCTTAGTGGGATTCTAATTCCTTATTTCCTATTCTATAAATATGAGGCTAGCCCTCATAATTTAACAACCCATATCGATCATATTCTTTACTTAGATTGTGTTCAAGGGAGAACATAGTTTATAGCCTAACCCGAGTGCATAAAACCTTAGTGAATATCCTAGTTGGTTGAACCTAAGACAGATCCAAACGTGCTGTGGACTTTCTACCGAGGGGCAACACTTGGAGCTCTAAAGACTTGTTCTTGTTCGGTTTGGGAGCAGCTAGGGAAGGCACACATCACATTGTATGTAACCTAAATTATGCTAGTTGACTATGTGGCAATTAATTTGGATTTTTGGCTTTATGGTTTTTCCGCATGAATTATATTGTTTGTATTATTCATAATCTGACAGTGGTATCGCGAGCCTCTAATTAATTCCATAATCAATTATAGTTAACATGGATAAATTTTATAAATTTGCAATGAATTAAAGGGGTGATTAAATTCGTGATTGTAATTAATTGCAAATTCGTGGGATTATTTGATTATATGTTCGCAGGATTTTCGGCAGTTTTGTCAATAATGGTCGAAATATTATGTTTTTATAGTACATGTAAACGACGTTTTAAAATTTTGACAAAAATCAGAGATTTGATGCCGAACCCAGAATTCCCAAATTCGAAGCCTAACTATGACCTTTCGGAGGTTTTAGTTTTTCGAATGAAAAATTTGTAATTTTTATGATGTTAAATTAAATATTTGCGAATCTTGTATGTAAATCTTGAATTTATGATTGACCTACTGTATATGTTTAACAATTTTAAGGTCTAATTTTGTTAATTATTCAACCTAATTTGTAATTATAATTAATTAGCTGAATTTCAAATAATTTAGAATTTGTTTTGATTTTCAATCTTAATTGATAATTTAATCAGGATTTTATGATTAAAACCACCATAAAATTTGTTAAAGTTGAAAAATTTTAAAATTTTATGACCTAGATTTTAATCCCTAAGAAATCATGTAATCGGAAATTAATTCGACTAATAAATTTTCGAATTTTCGCCTAAATTTAGTGAAATTAATATGGGTTATTAATTTGTCGTTAAATTTAAATATAAAAGTTTTAATTTTATGAATCTTTCACAATCTTGCACGAGCGAAGCAATGGAAGTTAAGTGTTACCCTTAAGGGGTGTTTCATAGTGCAGGCATGCGACGACGAGCAAGGGAGCTCGTCGCCCAGGCGGTACCGGGCAGCGAGCAAGGCACGAGCATGCGTGCGCGGGCACAGGGCCTGTGCGGTGTGTGCTGGGCGGGTGATCAAGCAAGGCAAAAAGGAAACACGTGCACACGCCCAGCGAGCGCTGGCGTCGAGGCATTGATGGATGCCCTCGTGCCATGCGCGCATGCCTACCAAGCAGCAGCGACATCGAGCGTTGGTGTCGAGCCAGCAAAAGCTGGCGAGGGGCTTGGTTGTGCGATGAACTCGACCATGCGTGCGGTCAGCTCTTGCGACGCTGCAGCCTTGCACCCATGAGCCTTGCCTTGGCCCAATGACTTGTTTTGTTTTTTAATTTTCGGTTGAACCACGATTTTAATTAATTTAATTTCATAATTTTAATTTTTCTCGGAATTTTATTTTGATTAATTTAATTATTATAATTTATTTTATACTAAATATTTTAATAAAATTAAAACCTTGGTAAAATTATAATTAATTAATTTTAATCAACCGGAAAATGATAAAAGGATTTAAAATTATTTTATGTGAGCTTTAAATTTTAATTAAATTTGTAAGTTTCCGGTTGGACTAGGAAATACAATTTTATGTTTAAAATTAGTAAAGCATGTAAATTCTTGGTTTTACTGGGAGCTTTTAGCCATTAAACTCTTGATTAGGTCTTTATTCCTTAAAAAAACTCGATTAGAACTAATAAAGTTGAATAATTTGTAGATTGTTGGAACCTTTGATTAGTTGCTACAAATGTTTATGTGATGCATATTTTTTTTTACTAACTTGCCAGATGAATGGTATGTTGTAAATGTAATATTTTGCAGGTTGTGGAAAGTGACTAGTATGGCCCAAATAGAATAGTAAATATGGTCTGCGAACCATTAATTTGAATGTAAAATTGGTCTAGTGCACCAAAGTTTTTATTTATTTAAATATGGTATGCGTACCATTAATTAGTTGTAATTAGTTTACTTATAGCATATCCTATTTGAAGAAAATGACGCCTCCCATGGTGAAATTCAAGACAGAGTTTCCAATCCATTTTCAAGACAGAGTTTGAAGTTGAAGCTTCAAGATGAAGTCGGGCCATACTAGATCACATTTAAATCTTATGCATGTTTTAAGTTATTTATGTTAGGTTATGATTCATATGACAAAACATAAATCATGCGGAAAAACCATAAAGCAGGAAAGCATATTATTTACACATAATCATTTAGCATAGTTTAGATGCATACACTTTGTTGCGTGCCCTCCCTAGCTGCGCCCGAACCGAACAAGAACAAGTCTTTAGGACTCCAAGTGTCGTCCCTCCGTAGATAGTCCACAGTACGTCCGGATCCGCCTCAAGATTGACCAACTAGAATCTCCCTTAAGGTACTAGGATTTTCGGCTAGATTAGTGCAAGTGTATGGCTGAATTTTTCTTTCAAAAACTTACCTTTTGAATACTTCAATTGTGTCTCTAAATAATGACCCTAGGCACTTATTTATAGAGGTATGGAAAGGGAACCGGAATCCTACTAGGATACGAATTAATTAAACTAGAATCCTATTAGAACTCTAATTAATTAATTCATCCTTTTAGGTTTAGGAATTTAATCATATATCAAATCCTAATAGTTTTAGGAATCCTGTATGAACACAAACACACACACGCACGGAAGCCCACGAGGGGCGCCAATGTGCGCGCGGCCTGTGAGCTCGCAGCCCAAGCCACGAGGCCCACACGGCACACGCTGCCGTGGCCTTGGCGCGCGCTGGGCCTGCCTTGCGGTGGGCCTGGGCGCTGCCTTGGCTTGGAGCGTTTGTGGCGCACTTGTTTGCTGGGCGATGGCCCGGCTTCGTGCTGGGCCTTCGTCCGGCAGGCCTCGTCCGATGCTTATTCGTACGATGCGCTTCCGATTAGATTCCCGGTTCCGGAATTCATTTCCGATATGAACAATATTTAATATTTCCGATTCCGGAATTTATTTCCGTTTCGAACAAATATTTAATATTTCCGTTCCCGGAATTATTTTCCGACTCCGATAATATTTCCGATTCTGACAATATTTTCGTTTCCGGCAATATTTCCGATTCCGGCAATATTTCCATTTCCATTAATATTTTCCGATACGTACCATGTTTCCGTTTCCGGCAACATCTACGACTTGGATAATATTTATATTTCCGATACGATCCATATTTCCGTTTCCGGCAATATCATCGTTTCCGGAGTATTCATTTCTTGACTGTGACGATCTCATCTCCCACTGAAACCAAGATCCGTCGATTCCGAATATCCATAGATGGAGTATTTAATGCCATTAAATACTTGATCCGTTTACGTACTATTTGTGTGACCCTACGGGTTCAGTCAAGAGTAAGCTGTGGATTAATATCATTAATTCCACTGGAACTGAAGCGGCCTCTAGCTAGGCATTCAGCTCACTTGATCTCACTCAATTATTAACTTGTTAATTAATACTGAACCGCATTTATTAGACTTAACATTGAATGCATACTTGGACCAAGGGCACTATTTCCTTCAGTCTCCCACTTGTCCTTAGGGATAAGTGTGCATTACCTAATTCCTTTGCCGCTCGATGCTTGCTCTTGAACATAAGGTAAGAGTTGTCATCCTTATTATGTCCAGAGGTGTTTCTCGGTTTCAGCGTTCAACTGATCAAATAAACAGATAATCATAGCCTATGATTCATCCGAGCACGACCATGCATTTTACAGTTTCTAGCTCTCCGAGTGGCCTTGTACAACTTTTAAGCATCTCATCCCGATTTATGAGAGGACAATCCCAATCTTGCGATCTTGAGATTAGACTTCGTTTGATAGGTGATTACCTGAGCGTTGCCTTTATAGCCTACTTTTACGGTGCGGCGGTTGGTCAACGTCAAAGCAACCAGTTCTCAAACAAGTAATCTCAAATCACTCAGGTATTGAGGATTTAGTGTCTAATAATTTTAATGAAATTTACTTATGACAGATTTTCATCTCTTACAGTAAAGTTTCATAGGTCTATCCGATACTAGTCTTCCCAAAGTAAGTATCTATGCAAATGATTTTGACATTGCCATGTCCACATAGTTCAAGAAACAGAACTACTAGTCATTTTGCATTCTAGTCGTCTAACGTTTTCTATGCGTCCAATTTTATAGAAAACTCCGACCAGGGACCATTTTCAACTTTTGACATTCAAGTTCACTTGATAGACGTTTCTTAGTCATAGGACTGGTCCTGACAGTCTATCTTGAATATATCGTCAAATTGAAGGGACTCATCATTTAATACTAAACCAAGATTAAATGGAATATGAAAATACATTTCATATATGATAAATGTTCAACCCCATTGTTTTACAACCATGGGCCTCAAACCCATCTTTAAAACAGTTCATGGAATTCAAAGCTATGCTTGATTTCCAGTGCTACAACGTGAGTGTTGCTTCTCACTTGTTGCATAGGTTTAGTTATCATGCTTTGCCAATCTTAATATCCTTTTCATCGAATGTTCTTTGAGATATGATGATAAGATCTTTTGAGTATGTTTATTTTGTGATCTATTCTTTCTTGCTACATTAGTGGTTCTACACATTTTTCAATGAAGAGCCATCAAGTCAGCAGACATCTTTCTTGCTTCAAGAGTGGTTCTACGCATTTTGCAATGAAGAACCATCAAGCCAGAAGACATGTGATCTACTTAAGTTCAGTGAAGAACTCTTTAACATAAACAACCCTGTTTTATTGTTTTTAGGCAATAATTACTTTTACTTCAACTGTTTAGGTTCCTAGTGATGCTTTGTTTGGATTTACTTATCCAAGCAGTTCACAAATATGTGGAAGACTTTCCAGCTGTATCTTAGAACATAGAAATTATTATTTTAATTTCCCACGCAACAACTCATGGTCTCCAATCCATGTTGCCATTTCAAAACACGATGCTCTATAGCTCGTCCTTATCAATAGTTAACTCCAAAGGGTCTTGCTTGATCCTTTGCCAGTGTTTATGCGTGTAGCATCAATATTTAGCATATCTTTATTTCCTTGAAACAAGAACTATTCCTATGTACCTTTTCAAGTACCATAAGTATTCTTGATCTCAATCTAGTTGATCTTCACTTAGATCAATAGAGATTGGTATATGTTCGTCATGCCTAAAGTCATACGATATGTTTTTGGCGATCCTCATATTATATTATACATGATAAATTCTTTTGCAGAATAACTCCCAATTGAATTCTATTCATGTAACTTTAGCTCATATAGTTTCAGTAGATACTAAATCCAGCTAAATTCATTGACATATAATATAGGTGAAGAATCTCATTAGATTCTTTGATGTTTAACTTAGTAAATGCTTATACATAGTTCAAACATTCTTTACTTAGATTTATTCACATGGGTCGAATATCTCCAATGGAGTATTTCGTGTTTGATTTAGTAAATGCCATTACTTAATCCAAAACAATATCATAAGATCTTTGTAAATAGATCTTAATACCCAGTGTGTACTAAGTTTCGCCTTGGTCCATCATTGATGAATAATTTCAAACCTAAGTCATTCGCATTTGAATGTTATTTCACAATAGAGAGATATGTGTGTGATACACATAGGACCAATTAAGTTTTTATGTACCCCCACTAAACTTCTTATATATCTATAAGAATCATGTACATTTTATGAAACTAAAATACTTATTAGCTTCACTAAAATACAATTCCAATTCCCAATTGCTTGCTTAAATCTGTACTTAGATTTCATAAGATAGCTTTCCTTTTCAAGCATTTATTTGTATCCACAAATCCCATGACATACCATGTACATAGTTATTCCAACATTTGATTGAGGAATAAGTTTTGTCATCAAATTGCCATATTTACCAATATGCAATCATTGCTTGATTTATAGACTTGAGCATTACGATTGTGCATGAGGTTTCAACACAATCCATGCCGTGAATTTGCTTGTAACCTTTAGCAACTAATCTAGTTTTGTGTGTGAACACAATTCCATGTTTGATGGTTTTTTATCCTTAAAACAAACTTGCAACCAATAGGTGTGAAACTATTCTTGCAAATCAACAAAATTTCAATTTTGTCATCAAAACATTGAGTATGTTTTATGGCCTTTAACCATCTAAAACATTTGAGTCTATATATGGCCTCTAACCATTTTAGGGAATCTAGGTGTCGTCATAGCTTTCTTACAAGTCATAAACTCATTAATCTACATGATAATAGTTTGACTGCAAGTTGTAGGTTTCTTCACTATCTAATAGAAGAATCGCATAGCTTCAGTGACCTGAACTCCATGTTTCTTCACTATCCAATAGAAGAATATCATAGTTCCAGTGACTTGAACTCTATGCCTACTTGGGTATAGAACATCAAACAAATAGAATATCAATAGCCACTTGAAAGTCCTTTGAATATTCTGTTCTCCTTGAAGCACTTGTAAAGTCTTCTAAGAGACGTCTATTCTTTAAAGCCACTTCTAAAGTCCTTAAAGAATACGTGTTCGGATTTTCTAAAGAACTTCGAAAAGCCTCCGGAATGTCCGTTTATGTTTGTTGTTCACCTCGAAGACTTTCAAGGTCTATTTTCTCCCACTTGTCATTTTGGAAACGAATCTCCAAAAGGACATTATTTCGAGTAAACAAACATTATGTTCTCAAAAATTCGTGGTAGAAACAATACCCTTGTGTCTCATTTGAATAAATCACAATGAAACATATATCTAGACTTGGGCCTTAGTTTGTTGAATAACAAACACTAAGCTCCCACTGAGTTTAGCAACTCTTTAGATATATATATATAATTGAAAAGATATCCCGAAATTACTTTTCAATAGCTTTGACGAAATTGGTTTAGTTTGGTGGTAGTTGAGCATTTTATTTAGAAATTATAGGAAAATTCTTTATGATTCATCATTGATCGAATCAAGTACTAATTGACTTCAATCATCCCAACTTCGATATGCCATATCTTATGGAGCTAGATTGTGAAATTACAACACACAATCATTGATGATCATATTTGGTCTCAAGTAATCATCAACATGATCTAACCTAGATCTTTATGATTTCTTGCCAAGTGGATTTTATACTTCTGAATCTTTGAATTAGCCAAACAGATTCAACTTATATCACATTTGAGTAAATAAACCTATATTCACTCAAATCCATGTGAAATAAAGTCATAAAATCTTTCTTTAGCTTTGAACTCTATTGTCTAGGCGTTCTAACAATAGTTCATATCTTTTGTTACTTTCAACAAGTAAGACTAGTTGTCTTAAATTGATCTAGAAATCAATCAACTTTCAAAAGTCCATCAAAATAGAGCTTTTGAATGTTAACTTGTTGATATGGTCTAAGCAACAATGCTAAAGGTTAGTGGAACTCAAATCAAGAGATTGATTTGAACCTAGTAAAGTTTTATTGTTAAAGATTTGTTTGTTTTAATCAAGCATATTGACTCAACCCGTAAATGACCATTTCATTCAAATAAACAAACAAACATTGTTTTTGTTCTTCTGAATGTGAGTCTTTCTGTGTTTGAAAACAGAAATTTAGATATGCTGATTGTGGAACAAAATAGCCATTAAGTTCCAGCCTTTGAAAGGACTTTAAAACAAACTAGATGACCCTACAACTTATGTAGCATTTCCATGCTTCATTTCCTACTTGTAGGCCATTAGTGTACACTAGCTTCCATTGTTTGAGTTATTACCGAAGTAAGAACCTCAAGCGGTATATGATACCAAGGAAGTTTGATTACTAGGTCACTTCTCTTTAAACATTAACTTTTAGGTAGAAACGGAATTGTAAATTCCTTTCATTTGTTCCTTTGTTTTCCTTTTTCTTATAGTCTTAAGAATTGAATTCTTTAGTGTTGACCTTTATACTTTGTTAGATATGTCCAATGTCACTCCAACAAGGTTCTTAATTACCATTTTAATTTATGTTGAATATTTTGTTTCAACTAGATGATCTTACCAGAAGCTTCTAAAGTTCTCTAAGCATCGATCTATTCGAATGTCTAGGGACTAGATTCATTCGAGAATTAAATGGACAAAGATGTTAGGTTGTTAACCATTGGTAAAGCTGAGCGTTTAAGCTCAATGCTTTATGATCTCAAAACTACAGTGTATTTTGAATTCACAAGCACCAATTGGTTTGCCATTCGATTTTGATACTCGAAAACAACCATAAAAGTCTCTATAATAAATGTACATTTTAAGTTGCTCATTTTCTCTCATTTCCGTGAATCGTTCTTGGATTCACTACCAATCGAGGAAATTTACTGTTACCTTTCTAAAAGGATTTACTATAGTACAAGATATTTAATTATAAACAATAATTAAAACATTCATTGAAGCATGCAAAGTCTAAACATTTATCATGAATAATAACTTGAAAATTAAAGCAATCATGCAATTTAAACAATTTATTAGCATTTTATTCGAATTTATTGTTCCGGCAGGTGTGAATAAAATGATTCCAAGATCCTAAAAACCATTGAAGAATTAAGCACATTATGTATTTTGACTCAATTCTAAAACATTTTAGGTAAGCAAAAGCCTTTTGCTAATAGTCTAGAAACTATTCTTAGTTAATAGGTACGTCTAAGAACTTATCGATTTTGCCACGACATAAAAGGACTCCTTACTTATATCGTTGAGTTTCACCAAAACTAACTTGTACTCACAATTATTTGTGTACCTTACCCCTTTAGTATCGATAAGTAACACCTCGCTATGGCGGAAAACTATTACTAAGATCGATGAAGAAAGGATATCCAAGTAAGTGTTATTTTGGCATGGCACCTTTTAACTCAATTTTTAAGTTTGGAACTTAAGGCTCTTACTATATTGGTTAGATTTTAAGTGAACTAAAATCCTTAATCATGCAACATAATCAAGCTTTGATCTCATGCATATTTAAGACATATTTAAAAGCAATAAATAACTTAAAACATGCATAAGATAAATGTGATCTAGTATGGCCCGACTTCATCTTGAAGCTTCAACTTCAAAGTCTGTCTTGAAAATCTCCGTGGGAGGCACCATTTTCTTCAAATAGGATAAGCTATAATTAAACTAATTACAACTATTTGATCGTACGCAGACCATATTTGAATTGAAAAACAATTTTGGTACTTTAGACCAATTACATTCAAATTAATGGTACGCAGACCATATTTTCTATCCTATTTGGGCCATACTAGTCACTTCATAACCTGCAAAATAGTACATATGCAATATATACCATTCACCCATTCATTATCATGAATGGCCCACATAGCTGGTTAGTAAAACACGTTATGCATCACATAAATATTTGCAGCAATTAATCAAGGGCACCAATAATCTACCAATTATTCAGTCCTTATTAATTCTAATCAAGTTGTTTAACCTTAAGGGATTTGTAGACCTAATCAAGAGTTTATGACTAAAAATGCTCCCACTTAAACCAATAAATTCATATGCTTTACTAATTTTAAACATAAAAATGTATTTCTAGTCTAACCGGAAACATACAAATTTAATTAAAATTTAAAGCTCATATAAATTTATAATCGAATCCATTAATTTAATTTAATTTATTTCAGTTGAATTAAACGAATTTAAATTAATTCAAGATTTAATTTTAGTAAAATAATTAGTATAAATAAAATTTATAATAATTATAATATTCAAAATTAAAATCCAAGAAAATAATTTAAATTTCGAATTTTAAAATTAATTAAAATCGTTTCCGAACTGAAAATTAAAATTAAAATCAAAACGAACCAATCGTCGCGAGACGAGGCACTTGGGCTTGCGCCCAAGCCCCATCAAGCTACGAGGCAGTGCGCCCCGTTCGATTGATCGTAGCACAAAGCACACACAGCGACACGCCACAGCTGGCCACGCTGCGCGCAGCCTTGTGCTGTGTCGCGTGTTGCTGCACAGGCCAGCGCGCGCCGAGCGAGGGATCGCTCCCTGCTCGCGCGTTCTTCTTGCTGGCTGGGCGAGCCAGGCGCGCTGTGGCGCGGCAGCATCACTGCCCACACTCGTCTTGCTCGTCGCTCGTGCCTTGCATCGTCACCCTCGCCCATCGCTTAGCACACACACACACACGCACAGGCTGCGTTTCCTCGTGCGCGCGCCATGCGCTATGTTGCTCGCTGCATTCGTACCACACGGGCGACGAGCTCCCTTGCTCGTCGTCGCGTGCCCGCACTACACAACACCCCTTGAGGGTAACACGTAGCTTCCATTGCTTTGTGCGTGCAACATTAATGAGCGTTTTCATAAAAATTTAAAATTTTTAATTCAAAATTAATGACAAATTAATAAAACATATTACTTTCATAATTTTAGGGCGAAAAATCGAAAATTTATTAATAAATTAATTTCCGATTAACATGGATTCAAATCTAGGTCATAAAAATTAAAATTTAACATAAATTAACAATTTTTATGGTGGATTTTAATCATAGATACCTAATTAAACTATTAATTAATTATGAAAATCAAATTAATTCTAAATTATTCGAATTTCAACAAGTTAATCATAATTAAAAATTAGGTTGTATAATTAACAAGGCTAGGCATTCAAACTTGTTAAACATATACTGTAGGTCAATCAAAAATTCAAGATTTATCAACAAGAATCGCAAATACTTAATTTAACATCTTAAATTTACAAACTTTTGCGTTCGAAAAACTAAAACCTCCGAAAAGTCATAGTTAAGCTTCGAATTTGGGAATTCTGGGTTCGGCCGAAAAACACCTTTTTTGTCAAAATTTTAGAATGTCTTTTACATGCGGAATTGACACAAAAATCACTCGATTTGGATGAGTAACGAAGAAACTGCCGAAAAACTGCGTACATATAATTAAATAAACGCAATTTGCAATTAATTAACAATTACAAAAATTAATCACCCCTTATAATTCCTTGCAAATTTGTGAAATTTAACCATGTTTATGCAATTTAGATTATGAAAATAATAAGAGGCTCGTGATACCACTGTTAGGTTATGATTCATATGACAAAACATAAATCATGCGGAAAAACCATAAATCCAGGAAAGCATATTATTTACACATAATCATTTAGCATAGTTTAGATGCATACACTTTGTTGCGTGCCCTCCCTAGCTGCGCCCGAACCGAACAAGAACAAGTCTTTAGGACTCCAAGCGTCGTCCCTCCGTAGATAGTCCACAGTACGTCCGGATCCGCCTCAAGATTGACCAACTTGAATCGCCCTTAAGGTACTAGGATTTTCGGCTAGATTAGTGCAAGTGTATGGCTGAATTTTTCTTTCAAAAACTTACCTTTTGAATACTTCAATTGTGTCTCTAAATAATGACCCTAGGCACTTATTTATAGAGGTATGGAAAGGGAACCGGAATCCTACTAGGATACGAATTAATTAAACTAGAATCCTATTAGAACTCTAATTAATTAATTTATCCTTTTAGGTTTAGGAATTTAATCATATATCAAATCCTAATAGTTTTAGGAATCGTGTATGAACACAAACACACACACGCACGGCAACCCACGAGGGGCGCCTATGCGCGCGCGGCCTGTGAGCTCGCAGCCCACGCCACGAGGCCCACACGCTGCCGTGGCCTTGGAACGCGCTGGGCCTGCCTTGCGGTGGGCCTGGGCGCTGCCTTGGCTTGGGGCGTTTGTGGCGCGCTGGCTTGCTGGGCGATGGCCCGGCTTCGTGCTGGGCCTTCGTCCGGCAGGCCTCGTCTGATGCTTATTCGTACGATGCGCTTCCGATTAAATTACCGGTTCCGGAATTCATTTCCGATACGAACAATATTTAATATTTCCGATTCCGAAATTGATTTCCGTTTCGAACAAATATTTAATATTTCTGTTTCCGGAATTATTTTCCGACTCCGATAATATTTCCGATTCTGACAATATTTCCGTTTCCGGCAATATTTCCGATTCCGGCAATATTTCCATTTCCATTAATATTTTCCGATACGTACCATGTTTCCGTTTCCGGCAACATCTACGACTTGGATAATATTTATATTTCCGATACGATCCATATTTCCGTTTCCGGCAATATCATCGTTTCTGGAGTATTCATTTCTTTCTTGTGACGATCTCAGCTCCCACTGAAACCAAGATCCGTCGATTCCGAATATCCATAGATGGAGTATTTAATGCCATTAAATACTTGATCTGTTTACGTACTATTTGTGTGACCCTACGGGTTCAGTCAAGAGTAAGCTGTGGATTAATATCATTAATTCCACTTGAACTGAAGCGGCCTCTAGCTAGGCATTCAGCTCACTTGATCTCACTGAATTATTAACTTGTTAATTAATACTGAACCGCATTTATTAGACTTAACATTGAATGCATACTTGGACCAAGGGCACTATTTCCTTCAATTTATTACTTTAAATATGTCTTAATATTATGCATGAGATTGTTCACCTCCTCCATCTTATCTTAGAGCTTTGATCTTCTTACCAAGTTTATTCCCTACTTCATTCTAAAACTCTCAGAATTTCTCAAACGATTCAAACTTGTGTTTCATTAAGTAGATATAGTCATATTGACTGAAATCATTTGTAAACATTATGACGTATAACTGAAATCACCTTTAGCTTTCAAACTCATAGGCCCACGTAAGTACGTATGTATTAGCTCTAGTAGTTCCCTTTCTCTTTCTCCCACCTTTGAGAAAGGTCTCTTTGTCATTTTGCCAAGTGATATGGTTTGCATTGGTAAATCTTCTCTAAGTCGAATGATTCTCAAATTCCCTTCCTTTGAAGTCTTTCCATGCGCTTTATGCTTACATGGCCTAATCGACAATGCCACATATATGTGAGATCTGAATCACCAGTTTTAACCTTTTTGGTATTATGTTAAATATTTGTTGGTTCGTATCAAGCACATATAGACCATTTTCTTGTTATGCAGAACCATAAAACATTCCATTCAAAGAAAAAGAGCAACTACTGTCTTTAAATTGAAAACTAAAACCTTTAGAATCCAAACTTGAAACAGAAATTATGTTTCTTGTGATACTAGGAAGATAGTAACAATTTTCTAGTTCCAAAAAAAACCACTAGGCAAAGATATAAACTAAGGTCCTAAGGCCAATGCAGCAATCCGTGCTCCATTTCCCACGCGTAGGTCCATCTCTCCTTTATCAAGCCTTCTACTTCTCCTTAGTCCCTGTGAATTGGAACATAAGTGTGTGCCCCAATCAATATCTAATATCCAAGAAGTAGAATTAGCAAGATTACAATGTATAACATACATACCTGAAGGACAAGAAATGTTTCCTTCCTTCTCTTCTTCCTTTATCTTAGGGAAATCTCTCTTGTAATGACCAATTTCATCACAATAAAAGCATGCGCCGTAGAAGGAGAATTAATTTTCTTCAACTTGCTCTTGGAAGGCGCCATTTTCCCTCCTGGAGTAGATGAAGATGCAGCTTTGACCTTTTTCCCCTTACTCACTTTCTTGAATTTTGTGCACTTCACATTCAATGGTTCATACTTAAACTTTTCAAGAAAAAGCTCGTATTTTCCAAGAATTTCCAGCAGTTCGCTGAATGTGTTCTCTTTCTGATTAAACATAGTGAATCTTGAATCTCTCATAGTCCTTATGAAGATAATTTATCATAAAAGCTTAGCTATTGGCTCTATGATGGAACCACCAAGTGTTTCAATGTGATTGAACAGTCCAACCATCGTGTTCACATTATTTCGAACTGTGTCTTTTGAGGTAATGATCCTGAGATTTCTCATTTAATTGGCCAATTTATCAACCTTACTGCAAACTCTTGGCCATTGGGTTGATACCTCACACAACACCTATCTCTGAGATGCCTTAGGAGTGCATAATTAAGGCTCATAAATAATGAACCTTTCTCTCTAATCTTCAGGGATAACGTTTAGGATAAGTTCCGAGACAAGGCACTTGTGAAATTCCAAGCTTCTATGCCTTTTTGGAGTCATATCCTTCGCATAATAGCTAGCGAAAGGATGCTTGATAACATAATACATGTCATTAGCATTCAAAACTTTGATGAGTTTCCTTTCCCATTCAAGAAAGTTACTCAAGCTAGTTCAACTCGACATAATTTTTTTTTTGGCAAGCAAGCAGAAATAATATTTTTCTCAAACAACAGTATTACAACCTAGACAGGAGTAGGCCAAATGAACACCCTAAGAACCAACCCTGAAAAACAACAGATTCACCACAATGAATCTAAAACAGACTAGAATGATTATAAAGCTAATAACCATTCTCTATCTAGGTCACTAAGCTTCTTGCCACTGATACTCAGAGCTCTGTGCTTAATGTCATACTGTAGTGTTTGCAGCAAGGAAGTCACAGTTGGGATTGTGTGTTCCCACAAAGAAGAGTTCCTTGCTCTCCAAATTTGGTACACTCCACCTGCAATAGCAGCATAGAACACCTTCCTTCTGAAAACTATCCTGCAGTTCCTCCTAATCCACTGAAGAGTCAGAAACACAGATTTTCTGTGAGTCTTAAGACCCAACCAATCCATCAAGGCTTTTAGGAAACCCTTACTGTAAGTACAATCAAAATAGAGGCGACCACTAGTCTCCACAGCAGTGCCACAAATGGCACAAAGGTTATTGGTGCCAATGCCATATTGGAACACTTGTCCCTAGTCTTGAGTTTGTCTAGAAGTAACAGCCATAAAGTAAACCTGTGTTTGGGAATATAAGGTCTATTCGAAACATACCTAGCCCATTGAGTCTTCTCAGCTTGGGTCTTGAGCTGATTATACACTCCTTTGATAGAATATTTAGCTTTTGTAAGCCAAGAAGAAGAGTGCATAGCAACATTACAGGCCTCTATAACCTTACAAACATATTTCACAGCCCAACTGGCAACAAGAGGGGCTTGATACTGCTGCCAGTTTTTGGTTTTAATATACACAGAATGCATCCATTAAACCCATATATTATCTTGCTTTTGTTCAATAGCCCAAGCTAGCTTCCCAACAGCTGCCTAATTCCACAAAGACAAATTTCTGAATCCAAGTCCTCCATGGTCTATCTCCATACAGAGTTTGTCCCATTTCACACTACCAGGTCTGTCGTCATCATACACCCCATAACAAAGGTAAGCTCTACACACAACATTGATCTTCCTGATGATAGAGTTAGGAATAAGAAAAATTTGCCCCCGGTAGATACTGATGCTCATCAATACTGAATTAATGAGCTACATTCTCCCTACAAAAGAGAGGTTCCTTGAGCTCCACACTTTGGTTTTAGCTACCATCTTCTCCACCCAAAGATTACAATCACCAGCCGGCCTTAATTTTCCTTGCACTGATAGGCACACCCAAGTATTTAAATGGGAGTTGATTAAAACTGAAACCAGAGCAATTAGCAATCTCATCTCAAGTGTGTCGGTCTAACCCACAACTAGAGATGGAAGACTTAGCTGGATTCACCTGAAGACCAGTAGTGGCATAAAAGAGCTTCAAGCCCTCAAGCATAAGCTGCACAGAGTTTGTGTCTCCATTGCAAAAGAGGAGCAGATCATCTGCAAACACCAAGTGGTTCAAGGCCATTGATCTGCATCTTGTGTAAAATTTAAAGAGGTCATGGGATGCTACCAACTTCATGGTTCTGGAGAAATACTCCATACAAAGAGTAAACAAGAGAGTAGAGAGGGGGTCCCCCTGTCTCAGACCCCTATTTGGGTGGATGATCGAGGAAGGCACACCATTAATCAAGATAGAGTATTGAGTAGTTGAGAGGCAAGTCATCACTAGGTGAATAAAATGAGTAGGAAAACCTAGCTCCTTCATGATCTCCTCAATAAATCTCCACTCAATAGTGTCATAGGATTTCTTAAAATCCAGCTTGAACATACAAGATGGTCTTATCATCCCCCTATTGTACAACTTGATGATATCCGGACAAATTAAAACATTATACAAAATGGACCTGCCAGCAACAAATGCTCCTTGGTTAGGGGAGACAATATCAGGAAGAACAAGTTTAAGCTTAGCACACAGAAGCTTAGAAATGCACTTGTCAATTACTGAAGAACATGCAATGGGTCAGAAGTCACTCATTGAAGCAGGAACATGAAGTTTGGGAACAAGAGAGACAGAAGTGACATTTATTTCCTTCAGTAGTTTTCCAGTGGCAAAGAAGTCTTGAATGGCTTGACAAAACTCAGTTTTGATGACAGGCCAAGCTGACTTAAAGAACTTATTAAAGCCATGTAGGCTAGGAGCCTTGATGACAGGAATAGAATCCAGAACATGTTTGATATCCTTGTCTTAAAAAGAGCATACCCGCATTTCAGTGTGTGCCTCTGACAGTCTAGGACCTTGATCCACCACTATAGGTTTTACAGAAACTCTATTCTCCATTTTCACCCCAAACAGAGAGGAGTAAAATTTAATAAAAGCTTGTTGAACCCCCTCCACTGACTGAATCCATACACCATCTGCATCTTGAATAGAGTTGATTTTATTCTATTTTCTCCTATGTTTGATGCTCATATGAAAGAGTCTAGAGTTCTCATCCCCAAGCTCAAGCCAGTTAATCTTAGCAATTTGTTGTAGAAAGGAAATATATTGTGAGTGAGCTGGTTTGTATTTGGCAGTAACATCCTTCTCTGCAGTAGCCAAGGTGTTGTTGGAAGGATCAAAATGCAGCAAATTTTGAGCTAGTAAAAGCTCCTGGTGACATTGAATGTTGGTAGCTTCAATGTTGGTAAAACCCTACTGATTAAGAAGCTTTAGATCATCTTTAATCCATTTCAATCTCTGGACCAATCTGAACATATGGCATCCTCTCACAGTTTTCTCCCAGTTGGACCTAATGATGGGTAAGAAACCTTCGGCAGTGACGCACATGTTCTGAAATCTGAAAGGCCTCTTCTGAGTACTATCTCTGTAGCAGCTAAGGATCATAGGGCAGTGATCAAAATCCCCCTCAGGGAGGAAAGAAGCCTCAGTTGTGGGGAACAAATCCTCCCATTGAGTATTAGCCAGAACCCTGTCAATCCTGGTGAAAACTTTATGAATCCCTCCTTGCTTGTTAGACCAAGTAAACTGTCTGCCAACAGTTTTGATCACACTCAGGTTGCAGGTTGTCATACAATTTCTCATGTCTTGTATTTCAGAGAATCTCACAGGGGAACCAATCCTATCTTCCATAGCCATTATTGCATTAAAATCACCCAAAGTGAGCCAAGGTTAAGAGATATCAGCAGTTAAGGCACACAATTGATTCCACAGAGTTACCCTATCCCTCCTATCATTCATGCCATAAATGAAAGAGCAAAAGAAACTAAGAGTAGTGCTTTTTAGGGTAATGTAAAAGTGTATGATTTGAGAACTCATAGCCCTAATATCCACCTCAAACACATCTGGATCCAAACCCAAGATTATTCTACCATCGAGAGCATGGCATAAGTTAGTAGTGAAACACCAACTAGGACACAAATTAAGGTAAATACCCCCCATTTTAGGAGTCCTTACCCTAGTTTCAAGGAGACTAAAAAGTTTGATTTGGTGAATCTGGATTAATTTCCTCAACTCATTTTGTTTCTCTTTCCTGTTTAGTCCCCTCATATTCCAGCATAGGATATTATCCATTAGGCACAGGGGATCTCACCCCCTGAGCTAATGCACTAACCACAAAGAAATTGTTTCCCCTCCTGAGTTACCAGTGTCTTCCTCTTCCAAGACCTGATAGTTATTCCTTCTTTGCACTGGCCTTGTGGCCAATGCCTTTACAGTTAGTGCAAGAGTGAGGCACCCAATCATAGGACACCTGCTGGTCAACAGTAACCCCTTTTTCATTGACAAATTGAATCATAGTGGGAAAGGGTTGGTCGAACTTAGCATCCACCAACACCTTGGAAAACATCAGCTTATCCCTCTGCAGTGTAGCTTGATCAACTTTAACAGGAACACCAATCTGACCAGCTATCTTGATCAAGATTTTGTCTCCCCAATATTTCACATTAAGGTTTGGAAGTTTAATCCAGATTGGGAGTGTTTTAACAGTGTCCTTAGCATAGTTAATATCAGGTGACCATGGTTTAAGAATAAGTGGTTTAGAATAAAAGAATTGGGTACCCCTTGGAGTACCTTTGAGCAGTTCTCCATAGTCAAGAAAAGTACCCGAAAAATACCCTTCCTTATCATTTCCACCTTATCCACCCCCATTTTACCCCAAATCCTATGCACAAATCCATCCATGACATGCTGTGGGGGGTTGGTACCAATCACATAACATACAATGGCAGATTTCCAAACATCAATTTCATCTTCAATATCCTCTAATTCAATTTGAACAGGTGGATTCTCAGGCAATATACAATCATTAATCTCAGTAGTAAATGAAACATGAGGCACATTATCATTCATGGAGTTCGCAATCACTGTGTTATCCCCACCAAAATTCTTCCCGCTCGAATTTGAAAAATGGGCATTGATAGTTTTACCTTGACTAAGGCCATTAATCCCGGCGTTGAAATCATCTCGCACATTGGAACGGTGTTGCAATTCCCTTAGTGAATATTTCGGGGTAAGAATTTGGTCCTCAATCAGAAGATCATCATCTAGGTATGAGTTCGATTTTTCAGAGGTTGAGTCAATGGCGCCATTATCCACCATTGTTGCAGTGGTGGTTTCCTTGGCATTTGCACGAGTTCAATTGGACACGTTGCTCTTTCTTCTTCTTCTTCTTCTTCTTCTTCTTCTTCTTCTTCTTCTTCTTCTTCTTCTTCTTCTTCTTCTTCTTCTTCTTCTTCTTCTTCTTCTTCTTCTTCTTCTTCTTCTTCTTCTTCTTCTTCTTCGTCGAGTTCTGGGCGTGCTTTCGAGGCTTGGCCATGGCGTCGAAGAGAGAAGGTCACTCCTTCGAATCCTCTCAGCAACCCAGAACATTATAATTTTTGATCATTTGATTGTATTACTAGACATTCTACAATTGAAAAGAATTTGCGATAAATAACCATTCATAATCTTATAATAAATTTGAAATAAAAGCAAACTTGCGATCATTAAAGAAATTAAAAATTTCATTCATGCAAATAAAACATGGTCCACAAATGAATTAAACGAATCCAAGACCCTAAAAGTCTCCAAGTCTTAAGCATGCTTTGGCTTGTCTTAATCCTTTTAAGTTTATAGGTAAGAAAAACTCAATTGATACTACTCTTGGTTAATAAATTTATGTCATAATTTATTCCATTGCCACGACATCAATGTGTTCCTTTGGGATACCTTACCATCTAGGAATACTAAAATAACACCTCACTTTGGTGGAAACCTACTATCTAAGGTTCGAAGATTTTTGTAAGTGCTTGATTTGGAATACAATTTTCAAACTCAATATTCCAAGGACCTAGTTGTTTCTATGTTGGTTTAATTATTTAGTGAACTAAATCTTTAATCAAACACACAAACAACATACACATGCATAATATAAATATACTAAAATATAAAAGCATATGTAAATTGGTGAACTAGTATGGTCACAATTTCTTGGTTTAGAAGCATCAAATCTTCTCTTCACCTTGTTAGCATGGCACCGTCTTGAAAACCATTTAAAATGTTAACTTATAATTTTTTTAAATAAACAACCTAGAAGTACTTGAACTAATAATCTAATTATTACAACAAAACTTCATGGTACGCAGACCATATTTAAAAACTTTACATTCAAAGATAAAACGGTACGTATACCGTATTTAACTATCCTAGTTGGTCCATACTAGCCACCTGCATAACCTGCAATACATAATAATATACTATGCATTCAACCATTCGTATCCTAAAACGAATGGCCCAAGTAAGCTTACACATAATTACATGATTAATGATAATCATGTTCATGTAAACGCGCTCTAAATGATTAATCAATTCCAAATTATTAATCCTTAATAACATTCTAATCAAATATTTAATTTAATTAAAATAAATTTCCTACGAAAAATTAATAAAAAATAATATTTAAATAGTTTCATTTAAACGGCTCTCACTTAAACCAATATCGTTTGGACTTTAATTTTAAATAATTAAACTAGAAAGTGAAAAAGCCAAGCCCATATGCGTGCCAGCGCTAGCTTGTTGCCTTGCCCCTCGTCTCGTTGCCTTGCGTGTGCTCATAGCGCGGCACGAAGCCAAGACACACGCACACATCGCACATGGAAAACAACCATCGACTGGCCTGCTCGTTCATACGAACATCAAAATCCAATTCAATGTTACGAAACGAAATTCACACGATTAAATTATTCATAATTTTAACAATTCCAATCGTTTTTAATTACAAAAAATTATTAAAGTGGGTGATTTATTAAAATTTCAAATAATCCTATTTATGAAATACATAAATCTAGGCTAAAATATTATTCAAATTTAGCGAACCATTATTATCAACAAAAAATTGAATACATTAGACAAACTAATCCAAACATTTAAATCGTTCTAAACATTCAAATTTCAGATTTTTGTCAAATTTGGTTTAGGTGAACGGTTAAAATTAACGAATCTAATCAAAATTTTAATCCTTGAATTTTTAAATAAGCCAATTAAACATGAAATCATATTCCTCTACTCGCCTTAACAAATTTCCAGATCTAACCAATTAATAAAATTAATTTTCGATTTTAAAAATCATTAATTTAGGGTTTTCGAATTAGGGTTTAATTAATATTTATGAACGAATTAAATTTTAAAACAACATAATAATCATAAACAATCAGTAGGACAAAATTCAATTAATTATAAGTCGAGTAGATATTATAATTAATTTTTAAACTCGTAAAATTTCACGTTTTATTAAACAAAAAAAACACCCAAAAATCATACTCCGGGGCTAAATTTCGAAGATATGATGTCATGAATTCAACTTAGAACGTTGATTCCAATCTATTTAGGCTCAGAAAAATCGAAAAATCGATACTTTTTGAAAACAACAGAATTTTCACGATTCATCCAATAATCCGAAAATAAATATTCGAAAAGAAAAAAGAGTATAGAAAATTCGACCAGATTCAAAACATGAAATAAATGCTAACAAATACTTTAAAACATGATGCTCATGATACCACTGTTGCGATTTATAAATGCTCATGCTCATAATAATCCCGAATAAGCGGAATAAATGCTCATGCTCATAATAATCCCGATTTATAAAAGTAACAATCTATAAATGCTCATGCTCATAATAATCCCGAATAAGCGGAATAATCCCGAATCCAGGATCCATGTAAAAAATATAGTTTAAGCAATACTTACTTTTGTAGCGTGTATTCCCGAATTAGTTTACAAACACGATCGAGAACTCAAAATGTAGTTCCTCTACAATTGCCCACCGACACGTGCAGATCCGCCTTGAGTATTGATAGCTTAGATCTCTAATCAAGGGTTTAGGCTTTTTGGGGTGAACACACTATGGAGGCACACAGAGAGAATAGGGAATCTCAAGGTGTGGTAGGGTATAGGATGAATTAGGTTAGATTGGAAAACATGTTTGTTAGGTTATTAAAATACCCTAGACAAGTATATTAAGGTTGACCGACCAAGACTTAAGGCCTTATGGCCGGCCAACACACAACACACACACATCCAAAATTGCACGTTGTTGGGCCTTGGGCCGCCCCCAATTCAGCAGGCGCTGCAACTTCTATGAGGCCCGCGCGCCAGGAAACAAGGCCATGGGTCATGCACCCATGGGCCTTGAGTGCCATGCGCACTTGGCTCATGGGCTGCCCCTTCGTATTCGTCTGATGGCCTTTCGGCCAATTCTTATCGTATAGTACGATGCGATCCAACGTCGTACCATACGATTATTTGTTTTGCCTAGCTTACGAATATACGCAATACGATATACGTTTCCGATCCAACGTCTTATCGTATATTTATGTTTTCCGAACTAATTTCCCGAAAATCCGTGAAATGAATTTCTGATTCATTTAATTCGGCGATCTATTTTATGTCATTGGTATGACCTTGTAGGTTCATTCTAGAGTAAGTTATCAGCCTAACATGGATTAGAACTCATTGATCGAAAACATCGCTCCAGCTAGCTATTCCGATTACTTAATCTTACTGAATTTATTATTCTTAATTAATCTAAACCTTGGTATTCGACTTATGCACCTTGGGGGAAGGATACATTTCCTTCAGCTACAACAAGGGGTAGAGTGGGGTTAGAGACGCAATAGGTGGTGGAGTGGTGCGGTGGAACTGATGGTTGAGTTTATTAGTGAAATTAAGTTTTTGTGATTGTGAGAATTGAAGAAGAAGGAGAGGATTAGAGAGATGGGCTTGTGAGTTTGTGGGGATGCAAAAGTGGAACAAAATGAAATGAAACCCTACTGAGTACAAACTACCAGAGTATCAACAGTCAACATTTTCACACAAAAAACTTCTAACGAGTATCTGAGCCCCTTTTAACTAATATCACGGCTCATGACCCAACCCTCATACCCGGATAAATTTGCGGGCCGGGTACCCGACTCATTTCTTTAAAAAAATGTAGAAAATTACCCATTTAATTAATGTCGTGTCAGGGGGTCAGGTAATGTTGGAAGGGTATTTTTTAACACTCCTACCTTGTACCCCTCCATCTCCCCCACCCCACCCATGGATGCCACCATCGGCTCGGTGAAGTTCAGATCGCTGGTATGGACAGTCCTGGGCATAAACAAGAAAAAACTAGAAAACAGTCGTGAGATCCGATCTCAAGGAACGGGAGTCCCTTTAGAAGTAACAAAAAATAATCTAGAAAAACAATTAATAACAGAAAGTAAAACCGTTTCCCCGGCAACAGCGCCAAAATTTGACAGGCTAAATCGCACTCCTATCAAAGATAGACCTAACGTTCACCAACTAAAAATATAGCAAGGGAAGCAGGGATCGTATCCACAGGGAAACATGCGTTCTTTCTACTATTAAACTACTAATCTAGACTACTGGTAACAAGAGTTGGATTGGTTTGTATATTAAACTAAAACAAGTAATCAAATCGGAAAATAACAATATTAAAGGAATCTAGGGTAGCGGTTCACCATAAATGCAGACCGGGATTGGACAACGGACAATAACAATCAATTAACAATCATAACTAGGAAAACATGCATCTCTCGAATCTTATGAATTCCTTAGGATAGAACAACTAGCGGGCTCTCGCTACGTACTAGAAATAATTCCTATCTAATAGCCACAGACCAAAAACATCATATTTATACCTCTCGGCGCATAATCTAAGGTTAATCAAACTCAAATCAAATTAGTCCGGCCGAACAGAATTGACGAGCAATAATAATAAGCTATAGAAATTATAATCAATCAATCAAATATCATGTCCACATATAATCCCAATCATGCATTCATGGATCCCCTAAACCCTAGAAATTAAACTACTCACTCATGATAATAAATAACAACGCAATTAACATAATGGAAAACATGATTAAAGCAATGAATTAAATTAGAGCAAGAAATAATACCGAATTAAAGGACAATTGAATAATAAAGCTTGAATCTTTGATTCAAATTAAAACTAAGTGTTTGGAGAAAAATAGAGAGAACTCAAATAAAACTAAGTAATTAGAAACTAGAATAAAAGATGTCCTACAAAATAATAAAGGCTAGCTTATATAGTTTGCCCAAAAAATAACATAAAAAACGGAAATAAACCACGCGAAATACTGCTGGAGGTTGGCGTCGCCCGATCGGGCGAGGTGCTCGATAGTCGGCCCGATCGGGCCAAATTCCGCCCGATCGGGCGGTTTGCAATAAGCTCAGAACAGCTCCAGAAGGGCGCCCGATCCAGACCGGGTGAAGTGCGCCCGATCAGGCGCGCGTTGAAGACTTCTATTCTTTCTTCCTTTCGCCCGATGGTCGCATTTCGCCCTCAGCTCACAGGGCGATTTGCAATCTTCAATATCCTTCGCCCATATCACCGAGTCTAACTCTCGGGGCTCAACCATAAGCATCTAAGGCTCCCGAAAGTCGACGATAAAGGTCCCAAACTTCCTCGGGCTCGTGTAGGGGCCTAAATCAACACAAAACGGGTCTAAAAAGACCAATTTCTCATTATCGAACCTGAAACTCAAGGCACACTAAATAACACATATTAGTACTAAAATGGCTCCTAAGAGCTCATTTGACACAAAAAAAAGTATTAAGGGACGGGGGTGAAACACTATTTAAAACACACATATCAAACCCCCCCAAGCTAGATCCTTGCTTGTCCCTAAGAAAGGAAATCATCGATGAATACTAGACCAACTTCACCCCCAACATATATCAAAATGAAAAACATAATTAAAGGCAAAATCCAACAAGCATGCGTCAATGTCAACCAATCAAATCCATTCAACCACTAATCCACCCTAACAATCTTCACGGAAAGCTAACCACAAATGCACAATGGAATTCAAGACTAGTGCTCACACACTCGTCACTCATTTATGTGGCGGATAGAAGATGTACCCGTTCGCTCTCCTCCCAACATATAAGTGAACAATGCCCTCCCAAACTCACAACACTCGTGTGTCTAGAAAAACATACACTCAACCTAGTAGTCGACTCGAAATGCGTCATGTCATAACTTGCATTGATAAACAACTATTTTCACATAAGTACGACTCTATGCACAAAGGTCGGAAGGTCTTCAAAGCTTGTAATGTTAGGCTTAGGTAAGGGCGTGGTAAATTTGGGTATAATGTGAGCTTTAAAGCCTTGGCTTTGGGGAGCATAAATCCTAAAAACAACCATGATCAACCAACATAATGACCATAACTCTCCCACTCAACACATGACAAAACGACAAATAACCAACACCATACTTCTTGCCTTTTTCACAATTGAAACTAGTCACTCATGAAGATGAGAAATTGCAATACCGAAGTGACAAAAGCTTTGAATTATTTTGAGATTAACGATTTTTTTTCTTTTCTTTTCTTTTTCAATCTCTCTTTTTTTCTTTCTTTTTAGAAACCTTCACATTTGTTTTTTTCTTTAATCTCTTTTCATTTTCAACAACAAACATGATAAGACGAACACCTTTTTCAATACCCACTTTGTGCTCAAAATGTAGCACGCTACAACTCCCTCACCTCACTACTATTAGCTCCCCCAAGCTAGGCTTGGGACTAGTAACCAATGGGGTTTTTACAGGCTTGTAATGTGGTAAGTCACCGAATAAAGGGCACAAGCAACAACATGGGTAGAAAAGGAGGGAACAAATGTATCTAGATTCATCTGAAGGCTACCTAATCAGAAAAATGCCTTCGTCCTCCACAATGTGCATGTATATGAGTAAAAAAAACACTACTAACAGTTGCAAATCAATACTCAAAATCAATGACACACCAGGAAGCTATCACACATCCTAACCAAATCAACTAGTCAAGCACCAAGTCCACAAATAGTTAGTCGGAGTTGACTCATGTTAAGGCATCAAAGCAATCGAATATCAAATCATGGCTAACACATCTACATTGCCCATCATCAAATACCAAGAATCAAAACAATTTTCGTTCAAGGGGCACAGGGAAGCATGATATTGTATTCAACGGAACTTATTTTTGTATTTTTTTTCAAAGCAATAAACTACTCTAGAAAACAGTAAACACACTAAAATAAACACACAAAAATAAGTAAATGCAAAAATAAAAGGAAAAACATACCTAATATGTACAAGTGAGTGAAACACCCCCCCAAGCTGAATCAGACAATGTCCTCATTGGCTCAAGGGGTATCGGACCATCTCAATCCTCCTCAGCATCACTGATGGCCTTGACCACCATCACCATCATCACCACCTCGACCACCATAACCGCTAGTGCCCGCTCCAAACCCACCGTAGTGGGGGGGTGTGAAAGTGCCCATGGCACCGGGAGCTCCATATCCCTCCGCGGAAGGGTGCTGAGTGTCCGGTGCAATGTAGCCCTGCCTGGCATACTGATCATAGAAAGGGAACATGGTCCTCTGGTGATCAGTCGCGAACTCATGGAAACCGAGCTCAAGTCTGCCCAACCTCTCATGAATGGACCCCTGCTCCTCCTCTGGTGTAGGCCTACCCTGTGGCCTCCCCTCATCCCCTCGGCGCCCCCTCCTAAAGTAGGTGCGAGGCTCGGGCTCGAACTGGTGGGGCTCTGGCTGTGGGGCAGGCTGGGGCTGTGGCTCACCCTCAAATCCAGCATAAAAATAGTGAGCCTGACCGGGTCTGAAACGGGTGCGGCCCTGAGGGTCACGCAAGGTGAAAAGCCTGTTCCCCTCGAACATCCACCACATGGCACCCGGCCTAAACAACCCATGCTCACCCTGTAGGCGGCGAAGTCCAGAAAAGTAGGCCAAATCAAGTAAGTTGCTGTTGCGATTAAAGCGAAAATTAGAACAAACTTATCTGATTCGATGAACTGAACAAAGAACAATTGTTGCGTCGTGGACACCCACTGTCCTAAAAGACGATTCCGCGCTACCTCCCGGTGCAGTAGAACAGAATGCGGTCGCCCTCCAGGATTAGCGCAACTCCGACGTTGTGTGCACTCACAAAGCCGGATGGAGTTAGAACGTATGCCCAAAACCGAGAGCAATTTTGTGTGAGAGTAAGAATGTGTTTTCGTATTTTGTGTGTATGATTTTCTGTGAGAAGGGAACTGAAACTCTGATTTAAATAATTAGAAGGAAAGCATTGCAACAGACAAAAACGGCTGAGGGAATGAATGTTGCAACAGCCAGAAAACGGTAAAAAACATTGATCATAGTAACGGACGTAATTAATGGCATTTAATCCAACGGTTACGTAATCAATACAGATTCCCGTAACAGTGACTTGCGCAAACCGGTCCAGTTACCAAAAAGAACAGGGTTGACCCACAAAACCCACCCCACGCCCGCGAACCGCATTCCCAAGAGCCCAAGTACCAAGGCCCACGGCCCGCGGCCCGCGCCCGGCCCGGCGCGCGCGCGCGTGTGTGTGATGTGTCCACCCATACCATTCTCACACTTTCTTAAACAAGAGTTACACTCATTCCCCAATTAATAAACAAGAGGAATATGAAGAGTTTTTCCAATGTGGGACTCTTGAATTTTCACTCACCCTTTTTTCCTTTGTGTTTCCCAATGAGAATTTCCAACAATCCCCCACAGGTTCGAATATGCGGAAAAGAAAGAAAAGAAAGGAGAAGGATATTGGTTTTGGGCAAACAAAACAATTGAATAGGTGTCAATGTCTTTCGACTTGAATTAACACTTAGTGACATTTAAGCTATGATCTCTTTCCTACCAAGTGACTTTCGTATTGAACTTGATAGGGAGATAGAAACCCGTCACTTAAAGCACGCAACTGAATATGTATGACATTCTGACTCCGCGAATAAAGTGACGCCTTATACTGGCCATACGTCCGACCTGGATATGCTCATAGGTGCTCTAGAGAATAGCCCACATCGCAATTCTCATAGGAAGCGGCCACACTTCCACACCTACGTAGGTGAATCCCATCAAGTGTGAGCTACATTCACACCACCAAACATATGGTATGGGTTCATTAAGAGCCGTATGCTCAACCTCTTTCCTATTGTAGCAAGCACATTATAACATCTAGGGGATGGACAAAAAATAAAATTTTGTGCTTCCGAATTATAACAATAATGTCGTCCTTTGAACTCTGTGAGTAGGAGTTCATTATTTTACAATTCATTCAACGGGCTTCAGGCCCATCCCTTCCGATGTTTCCAAAACTAGTTTTCTACATAGGCCTTTCGTTAACGGATTCGCAATGTTCATTTCAGACTTTACATAGTCTAGTGATATCACCCCACTTGACAACAAATTCTTTGATGGCCTTGTGCCTCAAACGAATGTGCCTTTTCTTCCCATTGTAGGCATGGTTGTTTGCCACAGCAATAGCCGCTTGCGAATCACAATGAAGTGCAACTGAAGGAGCTGGCTTCCCCCACAGCGGAATATCTGCAAGCACATTTCTCAACCATTCTGCCTCATGACCTGCCAATTCAAGAGCAATAAACTCAGATTCCATAGTAGACATAGCAGTACAAGATTGTTTACAAGATTTCCAAGACACAGCTCCACCCCCTAGGGTGAAAACATAACCACTGGTAGAGTTAATTTCATCATTGCCAGAAACCCAGTTAGCATCACAATAGCCTTCCAAAACTCCTGGAAACTTGGAGTAGTGCAAACTCCAATCCATGGTACCCTTAAGGTACCTGAGCAATCTCTTCAAAGCATCCCAATGTTCATGACTTGGGTTATGAGTATACCTGCTTAATCTACTCACAGAATAAGCAATGTCAGGTCTAGTGTAGTTCATCAGAAACATAACACTACCAATAATCTTAGCATATTCAGATTGGCTAACAGGATCACCATTATTTTTCCTTAAGTGGATGCTTGGATCATAGGGAGTCCTAACTGGATCGACGTCAAAAGAGTTAAATTTTTTAAGTAACTTTTCAACATAGTGAGCTTGGCTAAGACAAATGCCATTTGGAGTTCTCTTGATTTTCACTCCTAAAATCACATCTGCCTCACCCATATCTTTCATTTCAAACTTAGAACTTAGAAAACTTTTTGTCTCATTTACTCGATCCAAATTAGTCCCAAAAATTAACATATCATCCACATAAAGACAAATAATCACACAACCATCAGAATCATGCTTAGAGTAAACACAAGAATCACCTTCATTTACATGGAACCCATTACCTGTCATAGTCTTGTCAAATTTGTCATGCCATTGCTTTGGAGGTTGCTTAAGCCCATACAAGGACTTGACTAATTTACAAACCTTATTCTCTTGACCAGGAACAACAAACCCTTCCGGTTGAACCATGTAAATTTCCTCATCCAAATCACCATTTAAAAATGCAGTTTTAACATCCATTTGATGCACAACAAGATCATGAATGCAAGCAAGAGCAATCAAAGTTCTAATAGTAGCAATTTTAGTGACAGGAGAATAAGTATCAAAATAATCAATACCATGCCTTTGGGTGAATCCCCTTACCACAATTCTAGCCTTATACTTGTCAATGGATCCAGTGGATTTCAATTTTTTCCTAAAGATCCATTTACAAGTAATGGGCTTGCAACCCCTAGGCAGATCAACCAACTCCCAAGTATTGTTACTTAGGATTGACTGAAGTTCACTATCTATTGCCTCTTTCCAAAACACTGCATCAACAGATTTCATAGCCTCTTCATAGGTCCTAGGATCATCTTCCAAAATAAAGACATAAACAAAGTCATCATCAATCAAGTAAGGTTCAGTTAAGAAAGCAGTAATAAAATCATCACCATAACTGGTTTCCTTTCTTGCCCTCTTGCTCCTCCTTGGCTCCAATTCAGAATTCACATCAGAGGTGGGAGGAGCAACAACAGGCATACTAGAAGAAGTGCTAGAAGAAGGCACATCATTGATACAAGATATTTTCAAAGGAAATACTGTTTCAAAAAACTCGGCATCTCTTGCCTCAATGATGTTACCACCTGCATAAGAATTGTTAGCACCTTTAACAAGAAAACGATATGCAGCACTTTGGTAAGCATAACCAATAAAAATACAATCAACCGTTTTAGGACCAATCTTGTCCCTTTTGAAGCTGGGTATAGCCACCTTTGCTAGACACCCCCACACTTTCAAATAACTTAGGTTAGGTGCACGACCCTTCCATATTTCGTATGGAGTCTTGTCTAGCTTCTTGTGAGGTACCCTGTTTAAAACATGACAAGCAGATAATATAGCTTCCCCCCACATGTTATCAGAAAACCCAGAACTAATAAGCATATAATTCATCATGTTCTTCAATGTTCTGTTCTTCCTTTCAGCAATCCCGTTCTGCTCGGGTGTGTAGGGAGCCGTTGTCTCATGAATGATCCCATTCTGCTCACAAAATGCCTTAAGAGTGTTAGGGTCATATTCACCACCCCTATCACTCCTAAGTCTCTTGATCTTCCTATCAAGTTGGTTCTCCACTTCGGCCTTGTATTTGAGGAACATTTCCTCAGCCTCATCTTTTGACCTGAGAAGATAAACCATGGTGAATCTTGAGCAGTCATCAACAAAAGTAATATAATACCTTTTACCACCCCTGCTCTCATAATTTTTAAAATCCCCCAAGTCACTATGAACAAGCTCTAGTACTTTAGTTTGTCTATCTATTGATTTAAATGGCTTCTTTGCAAACTTGGCCTCAACACATACTTCACATTTTGCAAAATCAGTTTTAGAAAAACTGGGAATCAAGTTAAGTTGTTTAAGCCTTTTAATTGAAGCAATGTTAAGATGACCCAACCTTGCATGCCATAAATCAATAGACTCAGCAATATAAACAGAAGAAGTACTAGCATTCTTATTCATAATTTCAAGTTTGACATCAAGAGTAAATAAACCCCCATTACAGAAACCCTTTCCCACAAACTCCCCATTATGAGTAATAACAAGCCTATCAGAATCAAATGAAAGCTTCAATCCAGCCTTAATTAGCAAGCTACCAGAAATCAGGTTCCTACGCATTTCTGGAACATGCAACACATTGGTAAGAGTAATAAGTTTTCCAGAGGTAAGAGTGAGAACGATCTTCCCTTTGCCTTGAACAGTTGCAGAAGCTGAATTACCCATGAAGACATTTTCACCATCAGTTTTTTCGTAGGTAGTGAACATGTCTTTGTTGGTGCAGATATGTCTCGTTGCTCCAGTATCAACGATCCATTCAGCAACATTACCTGTCAAGTTAGCTTCTGAAACAACAGCAACAAAATGGTTAGAATTAGAAACTTCATTAGCTTCAGCAAGGTTGGCTTGGTTCTGATCCGACTTCTTCTTGGATCTGCAATCTACAGACTTGTGACCAGTTTTCCCACATTCAAAACACTTGCCCTTGAACTTATACTTCATTGGTTTCCCTTGAGGCTTGAAAGGACTTCCCTTTCCCTTAAACTTTTCAGAATATGCATGAGGCTTAGGTTCTACAAGGTTAGCCTTAGCAGACCCGGAAAACACAGATTGACCCTTATCCTTAATACGATTTTCCTCCTCAATTTTCAGGTGACCTACAAGCTCCTCTAAGGTAAGGTCCTTTTTCTTATGCATTAACTGATTACGAAAATCTTTCCAAGAGGGTGGGAGTTTCTCAATTAAAACTATAGCAAGGGTAATATCACAAATACTCAAACCCTCGGCAGCCATAGCAATGCAAATATTTTCATAAGCATGAATCTGATCAATAATTGGTTTATCATCTTGGACTTGAAAAGCTAACCACTTACTGACACAATAACGCTTAGTACCAGCATCATCAGTTCCATATTTCTTTTCTAATGCATCCCAAATATCCCTAGCATGATTAAACCCCATATAGATATCAAGCAAAGTATTCGACATATGATGCAGCAACATGCCCTTACATGTCCTATCATCTTTAGCAAATTTCAACTCAAAAGCATGCAATTCAGTTTCATCATCAGGTTCGACAACATCATCAAGCACATAAGCAATCTCAATTTGTTCTAAATAGAATCGCATCCTAACAGCCCAACGTTTATAATTCTTGCCATCAAGAGGTTCTAACTTAGACATATCAGGAATCATGAATTTGGAAGTCAAAGCCATAATAATCGTCTTTTAGATTGTTGCGATTAAAGCGAAAATTAGAACAAACTTATCTGATTCGATGAACTGAACAAAGAACAATTGTTGCGTCGTGGACACCCACTGTCCTAAAAGACGATTCCGCGCTACCTCCCGGTGCAGTAGAACAGAATGCGGTCGCCCTCCAGGATTAGCGCAACTCCGACGTTGTGTGCACTCACAAAGCCGGATGGAGTTAGAACGTATGCCCAAAACCGAGAGCAATTTTGTGTGAGAGTAAGAATGTGTTTTCGTATTTTGTGTGTATGATTTTCTGTGAGAAGGGAACTGAAACTCTGATTTAAATAATTAGAAGGAAAGCATTGCAACAGACAAAAACGGCTGAGGGAATGAATGTTGCAACAGCCAGAAAACGGTCAAAAACATTGATCATAGTAACGGACGTAATTAATGGCATTTAATCCAACGGTTACGTAATCAATACAGATTCCCGTAACAGTGACTTGCGCAAACCGGTCCAGTTACCAAAAAGAACAGGGTTGACCCACAAAACCCACCCCACGCCCGCGAACCGCATTCCCAAGAGCCCAAGTACCAAGGCCCAAGGCCCAAGGCCCACGGCCCGCGGCCCGCGCCCGGCCCGGCGCGCGCGCGCGCGCGTGTGTGTGATGTGTCCACCCATACCATTCTCACACTTTCTTAAACAAGAGTTACACTCATTCCCCAATTAATAAACAAGAGGAATATGAAGAGTTTTTCCAATGTGGGACTCTTGAATTTTCACTCACCCTTTTTTCCTTTGTGTTTCCCAATGAGAATTTCCAACAGTTGCTACCCAAAACCGGGGTTTGGTTAGCCTCAACAAAGTGGCCATGGCAATGTGGGTGATCAACCCACCAACGGTAATGTGAGTAGTGTGCGTACTAGTGGCTATAGAAAAGAGTTGGGAAGCCATATGATGTGCTAGGTTCATTTTATACCTCTCTTCCCCTTCTAAAACATAGCCACCCAAAATTTCTAGCTCAGTACTCCTAACGTTTTGGTTCTCCTCTCTACCAAAAATTGTGAACCCCAGAAACCTGTAGAAAACAATAGGGACGGGGTGTTGTATTTTGGAAGCGTGCAAGTGTTGCATACTACCGGGATTATCATTACCCGTCAGCTTTCCCCACATGGTACAGTTGTTAAGAGCACTACCGGGTTTCCTACTATAGGCGGTGGACAAACCAAAAATCCCACCAAAATCAGCTATACTCATGCTAACATTACGGTTCATCAAGCCAAAATGAACCGCCGACACAGTTCTATAACCATCTGTACGCAAAACCAACGAACTCAGAAATTCCAAAGTTATACGCCTAAAGGTGAGACGCAACATACTATACATATCCTTCATATCGACACCAAAAAAAAGTAGTTTTACATCACTCTCAATACCCATTGCATGCAAAGACCTTTGACAAATAAATCGGGTAGGAGTTACCTCCCTCTTTTTGAGGTGGATGAAACGGTCTCGTTGCTCCTCCGTAGTAAAAATCACCTTCGGAAAATCCTCATCGGCTTCGAATTGGGGCGGCGGAGGTGGTGGTGTCGGCTCCCGAGCTCGGCTTGTAGAAGCCTCATGTTGGTTTCTTGGTTGTGTGGTGCAACTCCTCCTTCGTCGGCTAGTCATGGTTAAAATATTATTTTTTTGTGATTTTTGGGGTTTTTTGTGAAATTTGGGGATTTGGTAGAGAGTGGAGGAAATTGAAATTGGTTGGGTGTAGGTTGTAGAGGAAGATGAGAGGATGATTTTGATGTAAAGAGTGTTGAATTTGGTGGAGATTTGAGGGAGATATGAAGGAATGAAGTTTGTGAGAGTTAGGGTTTAATGGAGGAAGAGAGAGAAAATAAGGTTGAAGATGAAGAAAAGAAGGAGGAAAGGAAGATCCCGTGCTCCTTTAACGCTGAAATCGCATTTCGCCCGATCGGGCAGCAGCTCGCCCGATCGGGCGGTTTTTGAACCTTTTCATTTGATCCGTGCGCTCCCGATTGGGCTCGCCCGATCCGGATCGGGCGATTGGCGAATCCCTTCAAAACCTCTTCCTAGACCAGATTTTCGTTTCTTGACTTTCCCATGACGTCATCATCAACCGTCCGACCGGGCGGAAGGTCGCCCGATCGGGCGATTTACTCGCCATTGGAGTCGATCGGGCAACCGTTGCCCGTTCGGGCGATTTCGCAACCTTTTTCTTGAATCGACACGCGCGATCCGAATCGGGCGATTCATAGGCATCTCCGTTTCAGCTTTTGTTCCACTTTTTCGAACTTTGAGCTTAGACCTGCACATCATTAAACACCTAAACCGTAAAATACCCTATTCTCGCCTCTCCAATACCAAAGACTACACTGAATCACACACTTGATAAAAATTTATACTAAAACACACAAAACGAAATCATAAAGTACACTACGGAAAGAAATAAATGGATAGTTAAGTACTCATCCCCTATTAGATTGATGTAATGTCCCCATTACACAATCTCAGTTTATGCACAGACAACGAAAGGAAGGGGATGAGAGCCACGACAACTCATCGAATGGGGGCACCAAAGGTGGTGCCATCTGGTGTGAAATCAATTGCCTTGGATGAGCTATGTGACGCAGGAAGTGACAGACCACGACCCCGATCATGAATACGGTGCCCACCGTTCAACGAGCTTTCGGCCTTTTGGGTCTCAGCATCATCAAATCGTGCCTCCTTTCGAACCCATGCCAAAGAGTTCATACTCCGATCACCTCCACCTGCAAAACAATTTGAAACATGCGCTTTTTTTGAAGGATTGTTGGAGTTAGTATGAGTCAATTTAGTATTAAAATAATCATTAGAAACATTGACTCCAAAACATGACTCCTCTACGATAGAGCTCTTAGCAACATGGGTTAAATTGAAAGTAACCTTGTCATCCCCCACATTTAAGGTCAGCTTACCATTCTTGACATCTATGATTGCCCCCGCAGTGTGTAGGAAAGGTCGACCTAAAATAATAGGAATCTGCCTGTCCTCTTCCATGTCTAACACAACAAAATCAACAGGAATAAAAAATTTACCTACTCTAACAGGCACATCTTCTAGAACACCTAAGGGGTACTTCACAGATCGATCAGCCAGTTGCAGAGTTATGTTGGTAACTTTTAAATCACCCATGTTCAACTTAGTACAAACATACAGGGGCATAACACTAACGCTGGCACCTAAATCACATAAAGCTTTGTCAATAAAAAGGTTGCCAATATTACATAGGATAGAGAAACTCCCGGGGTCCTTAAACTTGGGTGGGGACTTATTTTGTAGTAAGGCATTGCACTCTTCAGTAAATGCAACAGTCTCCACCTCACTAAATGCTCTCTTCCTAGTCAAGATGTCTTTCATGTATTTAACATATGCAGGTACTTGAGTAATTAATTCAATGAAAGGGACCGTTACTTACAGATTCTTTACCACTTCTAAGAACTTACCAAACTGCTTGTCTAGCTTGTTCTTTAGCTGACGATGAGGGAAGGGAAGTTTGATAGGTGGAACTTGTATCTCAAGTTTTTTCTCAACCCTTGTGTCAGCTTCCTTCTCCTTGACCACCTTTTCACTTTCTCTTGGCACAACACCACTGACAGATACTTCAACCTCTTCTTCAATAGTCATAGGCGGCCCATCATACTCATATCCACTCCGCAAAGTGACAGCATTTACAGACTCCCTAGTCACAGGCTATGAAGGGAGTTGACCTTTGGGTCTCTCTGCAAGAGTAGTAGCCATTTGTGCCAACTGTTTATCCATGATCTTGTTATGAGCAGTGAGGGCATCGATTTTGGCATCCTTTTCGCTCAGAGACCTATGCAATTCCAACATCATATTCCTCATCTCTACAAGCAGGGGATCAGGATGTGTGGGTTGAGGTGGTGGAGGAAAACCAGGTGGTCCACTAGGCTGCGGGTTGTAGTTACTCCGCGGTTGGTATGACTGTTGTGGTGGCGGTTGGTACTGTTGTTGTGGTGGTGGAGGGTGTTGAATCTGATGGGGGTTCTGGACATTAGTACTCCTATATGATAGTAGGGGGTTGTTTTTATACCCCTCATTGTAAGAGTTGGAGTACGGATTGTTCTTCTTGTAGGACTGGAATGCATTGCATTGTTCGATAGAGCTCCGGCATTCCTGTGCATAATGGCCTTGCATCCCACAACTATTACAGACATTGACAAATTGGGCACTCATTGCAGCGACACTAGCATGTTGGGTGGATTGGGAAGATGCGGTCTGTATATTATCTAGCTTGTGATGCAGGGCAGTTAGCTGAGCAGTAAGCTATTCAATAGAATTCATCTCATGCTTAACACCCCGGTCGGCAAAACCTCTAGGATTCCCATATTGGGCACTATGGATGGCCATCTCCTCAATCACCTCTAAAGCTCTAGGCACCTCCAGTTGCATAAATCTCCCACTGGCAGCTGAATCCAAAAGACACCTAGACTTATTACCCAAACCATTATAGAACTGCTGAACCAGGAACCAGTCATCCCAACCATGGTGCAGCCACTCTCTTTGCAAGTCCTTGAATCTCTCCCAAACCTCGAACAAACTCTCATCTGCTTGTTCAGAGATACCTAATATCTGACCCCTCAGACGAGCTGTCTTCTCAGGTGGGAAATATTTAACATAGAACGCAAGGGCCAAGGAATTCCAACCGGTGATTTTCATAGCTGCGCGGTTGAGACAGTTAATCCATAGCTTTGCCTTCCCACTCAATGAAAATGGAAAGAGTATCTCCATAGTCTGCTCCGGTGTTAAATTTTTCTGCTTAATGGTGGCACAATTCTGAATGAAAGACTGAATATGGAGATTAGGATCTTCACCCTTTTCCCCACCGAATTGGTGTCTCTCGATCATGTTTATCAGCTGGGGTTCGATCTTGAAATTCTCGACCGCAATGGAAGGCATGATTTCCTTGGGAAGCATAGACAGACTTGGTTTAGAATAGTCTGTAAGCCTTGGCACAAGTAGGGGTGGCGGTGGTGGTGCTTGGTCATTCATCTCTGAATCTGTATGGAATAGATTGCTAATCAGATAGTCGGATTTAGAGTCAGAATAGTCTTTCAACTGTTCAACGAATCTACGCCGTCTACGAAAGGTCCGTTCAGGTTCAGGATTGAACGAAGTCAGATCGCTGGTATGGACAGTCCTGGGCATAAACAAGAAAAAACTAGAAAACAGTCGTGAGATCCGATCTCAAGGAACGGGAGTCCCTTGAGAAGTAACAAAAAATAATCTAGAAAAACAATTAATAACAGAAAGTAAAACCGTTTCCCCGGCAACAGCGCCAAAATTTGACAGGCTAAATCGCACTCCTATCAAAGATAGACGTAACGTTCACCAACTAAAAATATATCAAGGGAAGCAGGGATCGTATCCACAGGGAAACATGCGTTCTTTCTACTATTAAATTACTAATCTAGACTACTGGTAACAAGAGTTGGATTGGTTTGTATATTAAACTAAAACAAGTAATCAAATCGGAAAATAACAATATTAAAGGAATCTAGGGTAGCGGTTCACCATAAATGCAGACCGGGATTGGACAACGGACAATAACAATCAATTAACAATCATAACTAGGAAAACATGCATCTCTCGAATCTTATGAATTCCTTAGGATAGAACAACTAGCGGGCTCTCGCTACGTACTAGAAATAATTCCTATCTAATAGCCACAGACCAAAAACATCATATTTATACCTCTCGGCGCATAATCTAAGGTTAATCAAACTCAAATCAAAATAGTCCGGCCGAACAGAATTGACGAGCAATAATAATAAGCTATAGAAATTATAATCAATCAATCAAATATCATGTCCACATATAATCCCAATCATGCATTCATGGATCCCCTAAACCCTAGAAATTAAACTACTCACTCATGATAATAAATAACAACGCAATTAACATAATGGAAAACATGATTAAAGCAATGAATTAAATTAGAGCAAGAAATAATACCGAATTAAAGGACAATTGAATAATAAAGCTTGAATCTTTGATTCAAATTAAAACTAAGTGTTTGGAGAAAAATAGAGAGAACTCAAATAAAACTAAGTAATTAGAAACTAGAATAAAAGATGTCCTACAAAATAATAAAGGCTAGCTTATATAGTTTGCCCAAAAAATAACATAAAAAACGGAAATAAACCACGCGAAATACTGCTCGAGGTTGACGTCGCCCGATCGGGCGAGGTGCTCGATAGTCGGCCCGATCGGGCCAAATTCCGCCCGATCGGGCGGTTTGCAATAAGCTCAGAACAGCTCCAGAAGGCCGCCCGATCCAGACCGGGCGAAGTGCGCCCGATCGGGCGCGCGTTGAAGACTTCTATTCTTTCTTCCTTTCGTCCGATTGTCGCATTTCGCCCTCAGCTCACAGGGCGATTTGCAATCTTCAATATCCTTTGCCCATATCACCGAGTCTAACTCTCGGGGCTCAACCATAAGCATCTAAGGCTCCCGAAAGTCGACGATAAAGGTCCCGAACTTCCTTGGGCTCGTGTAGTGGCCTAAATCAACACGAAACGGGTCTAATAAGACCAATTTCTCATTATTGAACCTGAAATTCAAGGCCCGCTAAATAACACATATTAGTACTAAAAATGGCTCCTAAGAGATCATTTGGCACAAAAAAAGTACTAAGGGACGGGGGTAAAACACTATATAAAACACACATATCAATCCTCCCACCAACTTCCTTCCACCTTCATCACCTTAATCATTTATGAAATAATCTCTCTCCTCCTCTCCTCTCCTTTAATTTTAAACATATTGTCACAATTTTATTTTTATTTTTTTTTGACGGGAAGCATATTGTCTAATTGAAGAATACGACATGAAAACATCAGGAAGACATGGATCAAAAGTTTCGCCATTGTAGCATCTTTCGACAAAACTAGGAAGGATTCAAGTTTCCCCATTATTATTATCAATATCATCGATTATACTGTGCATTTCCGCAGTTCTGCAAACTTCAATCGCAACTAGTTTCGTTACTAATTACAACTGTTCCCATCTCTCTTTATCTGCTTCGTTTCTATCAACTTCTTACATAGATGATTAATCAATGGCAAGAGAGAGAGTGATGAGATCGAAAAAGATGATGACGATAAATGCTACGAAGAGAGGATGAGATTGAAGAAGATGTTAGGTTATGAACAATCTAATGTCGTGCGGAAAAACCATAAATGCCAAAATCCAAATTAAATGAACATAATCATTTAGCATAATTTAGTGAACACACTGTGTGATGCATGCCTTCCCTTGTTTCTCCCGAACCGAACAAGAACAAGTTAGGACGCCAAACGTCGTCCCTCCGTAAAAAGTCCACAATACGTTCGGATCCGCCTTAGATCGTACCAACTAGGATATAAAATAAGGTTTTATGATTTCGGGATTTTCACTTTTAGGTGATAGGCAAAGTGTATTGAATTGTGTTTCAATTGATGTGTTTATTCATGACCATATACCATGCATTTATAGGAAAATAGGAAAACCCTAGGAGCCAAACACCCTAGAACGATTTTAGGAAAGTCTTGGAAACATACCAAAAACCAAAATCCTAAAACTCCAAGTGCTTGGCTGGCTAGCACAAAGCCTTGTCGCCCAAGCAAGCTTGCGGAGCAAGCAAACTTGGCGTCGAAGGCCATGCGATGCCCGCACAGCCCACACAAGGCCAGTACATCTTCGCGCTGGGCGCTAGGCATGTGCGCTGATGCTGGCGCGCTAAGCCTTTGTGCCTGGCGTGCTTGCGTTAGCGCTGGACTTTGTTGCTCGGCGCTATGCTTTTCTGCATTGGCCCATCGAGCGATGGGCTATCGTTCGTACAATGGCTTTTGTTTCGTGCTTTTGATTCGTTTTCCGACTCCGAAAAATATTTCCGATTCGAACAATATTTACGTTTTCGATAATATTTCCGATTTCGACAATATTTTCGATTCCAGTAATATTTTTGTTTCCGACAATATTTCCGATTCCGGCAATATTTCTATTTCCGATAATATTTTCGACACGAACAATATTTCCGTTTCCGGCAATATCTTCGACTTTGTTAATAATTATATGTATTTCCGTTATGAACCATATTTCCCTTTCCGGTAATATCTTCATTTCCGGCAAATATTCTTTCTTTGCCTTTTGACAGTTTGTTTAGCTCCCACTGAAACCAACATCCGTCATTTCTGAATATCCAGAATTAGAGTATTCACTGAATATAATATTCACATAAATACTTGATCCGATCACGTACTATTTTTGTGAACCTATGGGTTTAGTCAAGAGTAAGTTGTGGCATTAATGACATTAATTTCACTTCAACTGAAGCAGTCTCTAGCTAGGCATTCAGTTCACTTGATCTTACTGAATAATTAACTTGCATAATTAATATTGAGCCGCATTTATTAGACTTAACATTAAATGCATTAAATGCAGACTTGGACCAAGGGCACTATTTTCTCCAGTCTCCCACTTGTCCTTAGGGACAAGTGTGCATTTCCTAATTCCTTTGTCGCTCGATGCCTTCTCATGAACATAAGGTAAGATGGCCATCCTTATTGCGTTCAGAGGTATTATTCGGTGTCAGAGTTTAACTGTTCAAATAAACAGATAATCATAGCCTATTCATCTAAGCAAGGCCATGCATTTTACAGATTCTAGCTCTCCGAGTGGCCTTATACAACTTTTGGCATCTCTTCCCGATTTATGAGAGGACAATCCCAATCATGTGATCTTGAGTTTAGACTTCGTTTGATAGGTGATTACCCGAGCATTGTCGTAATGGTCTCCTTTTACGGTGCGACGGTTGACAGCGTCAAAGTAACCAGTTCTCAAACAAGTAAGCTCAAATCACTCAAGTATTGAGGATTAGTGTCTAATAAGATAATGAAATATACTTGTGAAAGATTTTCATCTCTTACATTAAAGTTTCATAGGTCTTGTCCGATGCTAGTCTTGTCAAGTAAGTATCTATGCAAATGATTACGACATTTCCATGTCCACATAGTTCAAGAAACATAACTCCTAGCCATCTTGCATTCTAGTCGTCTATCGTTTTTTATGCGTCCACATTTATAGAAAACTTCCGACCAGGGACCATTTTCAACTTTTGACATTCAAGTTCACTTGATAGACATTTCTTAGTCACATGACTGGTCTTAACAGTCTATCTCGAATCTTGTCAAATTGAAAGGACTCGTCATTTAATAAAGCACAAAAATTAAATTGAAGAATGAAACTTAATTCATTTCTATGAATGGTTAACCATAATGTTTTACATAGTATTAAAAACTTAAAACTTTAAAACTTTAAAAGACATCAAAGCCATTCTCCAATATGCTTGATTCCCATAGCTTCTTTGTGCGAGTTGTGTTTCTCTTGTGGCAGAGGTTTTGTCAATAGATTAGAGATATTGTCATCAGTTCCAATCTTGCTTATCTCGACTTCTTTTCTTTCAATGAATTCGCATAGAAGGTGAAATCTACGAAGTACATGTTTGAGTCTTTGGTGGTGTCTAGGCTCCTTCACCTGCGCAATAGATCCATTATTGTCACAATATAGAGCTACTGGTCCATGAATGGAGGGGACTACACCAAGCTCACCAATGAACTTCCTTAGACAAATTGCTTCCTTTGTTGCTTCATGTGCAACAATGTACTCCGCTTCAGTTGTAGAATATGCAATAGTGCTTTGCTTGGCACTTTTCCAGCTTACTGCTCCTCCGTTGAGGCAGAAGACAAACCCAGACTGTGATCTAAAATCATTTTTGTCGATTTGGAAATTTGTGTCTGTATAGCCTTTAATAATCCATTAATCATCTCCACCATAGACCAGGAAATCATATTTGTGCCTTTTCAGGTACTTCGGAATGTTCTTGGTAGCAGTCCAATGTGCCTCTCCTGTGTCTGACTGGTATCTACTCGTAGCACTGAGTGCATATGAAACATCCAGGCATGTACATATCATAGCATACATTATTAAACCAATCAATGATGCATATGGTATCCCACTCATTCGTCTTCGCTCATTAGGTGTTTTTGGACGCTGATCTTCCTAAGAGTCATTCCACGAGACATGGGTAGGTGACCTCTTTTGGAGTCAGCCATATTGAACCTATCAAGTACCTTATTGATATAAGTACTTTGACTAAGTCCAATCATCTTCTTGGATCTATCTCTGTAGATCTTGATGCCAAGTATGTAATGTGCTTCTTCTAGATCCTTCATCTAAAAACATTCCCAAGCCAAGTCTTTACAGAGTTCAACATAGGAATGTCATTTCCGATAAGTAATATGTCATCGAAATATTATACTAGGAAAGCAATCTTGCTCCCACTGACCTTCTTGTATACACAAGATTCGTTTGCGTTCTTGATGAAACGAAAGTCACTGACTGCTTCATCAAAACGTATATTCCAGCTCCTTGATGCTTTCTTCAATCCATAAATGGATTTCTTAAGCTTGCATACCTTTTTAGCATTCTTTGGATCCTCAAAACCCTCAAGTTGTGTCATAAACACAGTTTTTATTAAAACACCGTTTAAGAAAGCGGTGTTGACATCCATTTGCCATATTTCATAAACGTAATATGCAGCAAGCTAACATTACCCGAATAGACTTTAGCATTGCAACTGGTGAAAAGATTTCATCGTATGCCACACCGTGGACTTGCCTGTATCCTTTAGCAACCAATCTAGCTTTGAAAACTTCTAGTTTCCCGTCCTTGTCCTTTTTCAACTTGAAAACCCATTTGTTTCCTATAGCTTGGTAGCCATCTGGCAGATCGACCAAATCCCAAACTTGGTTTTTAGACATGGAGTCTAATTTAGATTGCATAGCTTCTAGCCATTGCTTGGAGCTAGTGCTCGTCATAGCTTATGCTAGTGCTCGTCATAGCTTGTTTGTAAGTTGCAGGCTCATTGCTTTCCAACAATAGAATTTCATGGCTCTTAGACATTAAAATACCAATGTATCTTTCTGGCTGAGACCTATACCTTTGCGATCTACCCGGGACAACAATTCCAGTTGGTTCTTGAACCTCACCAGATCCTTCTAAAGATTCCTGAGTTTCAACCTGAATATCATCTTGATTATTATCTAAAGTTTGTTCTTCAAGGTCTACTTTTCTCCCACTTGTCATTTTGGAAATGTGTTGTCTTTCCAAAAATATACCATCTCGAGCAACAAACACCTTGTTCTCAGATGTATTGTAGTAATAATACCCCTTTGTTTCCTTTGGATTTCCCACAAGGATACATTTGTCAGATTCGGTTGAAATTTGTCTGAAATTAATCGTTTGACTTATGTTTCACAACCCCAAATCTTAAGAAAATACACTTTTGGAGGTTTTCCAGTTTATAGTTCACATGGAGTATTTTCGACAGCTTTTGACGGAGCTCTATTTAGTGTGAGCGCTGAGGTATTTATTGCATTTCCACAAAATTCTATTGGAAGTTCGGCCTGACCCATCATTGAACGAACCATGTCTAGCAAGGTTATATTCCTCCCTTAAGACACACCATTCCATTGTGGTGTTCCAGAAGGAGTCAATTCTGACAAGATCCCATAATCTTTCAGATGGTCATCAAATTCGTAGCTCATATATTCACCACCTCTGTCAATCCGCAGTGCTTTGATCTTCTTGGCTAGTTGATTCTCTACTTCAATTCGAAGTTCCTTGAATCTGGCAAAGGATTTAGACTTGTGCTTCATTAGGTAGATATAGCCATATCTACTAAAGTTGTCAGTGAAAGTGATAAAGTAGCTGAAACCACCTCTAACATTTGAACTCATTAGTCCACATACATCTGTATGGATTAAACCCAACAGTTCACTTGCTCTTTCTCCAACTTTAGATAAAGGTTGCTTTATCATTTTGCCAATTGAGCATGATTCGCATTCACCATAATCCTCTAAGTCAAATGGTTATAGAATTCCTACTTTCTGAAGTTTTTTCATGCGTTTCATGTTAATATGGCCTAATCGTTAATGTCACATATAGGTGAGATCTGAATCATTTGTTTTGGCCCTTTTAGTATTTATGTTATAAACTTCTTTGTCGTGATCTAGCACATAAAGTCCATTGACTAACTTTGCCGATCCATAAAACATTTCTTTAAAATAAAACGAGCAACTATTGTCTTTTATTTCAAAATTAAAGCCCTTAGCATCCAAGCAACAAATAGAAATAATATTTTTAGTAATACTTGAAACATGGAAACACTCTTCCTGTTCCAAACCTAGCCTAGAGGGAAACGACAAATGATAAGTGCCTACAACTAATGCAATAATCCTTGCTCCATTTCCCACTCCTAGGTCGACTTCTCCCTTGCTAAGACTTCTACTTCTTCTTAGTCCCTGTGGATTGGACCATAAGTGTGAGCCACAATCTGTATCTAATATCAAAGAAGTTGAATTAGCAATTTTACAGTCTATAACGAAAATACCTGAAGATGGAACGATTGTTCTGTTCTTCTGATCTTCCATTAGTTTGAGGCAATCCCTTTTCTAATGGCCAATTCCATCACAATAGAGACATTTTGATGTGGACTTGTCCTACGGTGTCTTCCTCTTGAGACTTGAGTTTGCATTGTGTAGACACCTAATTTGTGTCTCCCCTTTGGGATGATGACGATACCATTATCCTTGTTAGGCGATTAGAGTAACTCCAGGCGGAAATCCCAATTGCTAAGAACACCTCCAAGATCCAATATCCAAAATCCAATCCCCGAGACCGTTCCCCTCCCGGAACTCGGTACAAAATACAACTTCCAAAATCCAATTTCAAAATCCAAGTTCAATATCAATTAGTAGACCATCCCATTGGTTTTACTAGGCCTTTTCCACTCAAAATCATATAAGGTAAGTCAAATTCAGGCGCCGACCCACAAAACCGAGCATGCCGGGCCCCGTCCCGTAAAACCGGAATCCAAAAACCCGAGAAAGGGTTGTTTTTAGACGCAAATTCAAGTCTTAACCTCCAAGCAAACACTACACGCCAAACATCGTACTATTCGTACGAAGGTACACCCATACAAGACAAATCAAGGACGACATCTTTCCGTCCTTTTTGGCGGCATTCAGGCCACGTCAGCAGCGCCTAGCGCTGGCCTGGCGCCAGGCGCTGGCGTGTGCTGGCGTTTTGCACCATTTCCCTCCTATACATACCCCTCATTTCCATCGAAAAAGGGAGAGCACAACACATACAACGTCGTAATTTCGACATTACTCCTCACAATACAAACTTCAAAACTCTTCAAAAACACGTACAAATTCAAAAATTCAAAAGCAATTGGGAGCTCGTGCCTAAGCCTAACTAGGTAAATCCGAATCCCATTTCAATCAATCATGCTATTTTTATTTCAAATGATTAGCAAGTTGGTGTTTTTTGCCATTAAAAACACCACTTGCAACAATCATACATGCTTTTTCAAAATACAAACTTTTTAAAAATACAAAATACAAACTTTCAAGATCAAGGATGTTCAAAGTTTCTTACATTCATCTCTTTGAACTAGAATCACCTTCAAGTGTGGAGTAATCAAAGACGACACCTTTTTAGCATTTAAAGGTTTAGTCTTTTGAGATTCAAGACTCCATTTTTCAATATATAAGTTCAAATTTTCAAATTTCAAGATCGCACCATGTTTAGGGTTGTTCATAACTACCTCTCTAAACTAGGATCATTTCAAGTTCAAATTTCAAATCATTTCAAGTTCAAACCTTTCAATATTCAAGCTTTCAATTTCAAGTTCAATATGAAAAATCTAGGACATTTGGGTTGAGCAACCTCTCCCAAGTTGAGATTTTTTGCTTTGAATTCGTGCCGGGCGCACTTATTTTTAAGGAGCCGCTTGGCGTTCGAATCTCATGTGCCCAAGTACAAATTTCAATTATGCACCTTTCAATATCGCAATTTCATTATCGCACCTTTCAATATGGCACTTTCAATACCGCAATTTCAATACCGCAATTTCAATACCGCAATTTCAATTTCGCACTTTCAATTTCGCACCTTTACTTGCCTAGTCCATTTCTAGGCAATGTGGACCTACTCCCTAGTCCTTTTCTAGGGGGTCTTGTATTTACTAATTCCGCACTTTATTTAGTATTGTGATGTTGCTTTATGTGCTTTATCGCTTTCATCACCAACATGCTAAATACAACAAAATACAAAGGTTACATCACGCTTAACGAAGATATTTTTGGACAAACCGGCTTTAGGTTCCTTAAATAATTCTTTAAAGCAAAGTGACCACCGTACAATTAGAAATTCTATTTTTCTCTAAATTTCAAACCCACATAGTCTAATCTTAGGGTTTATTTTCGAAACAATGTTGTGCCAACGTACTTGAATATTTCTAAACCTCGCCGAATAAGCATTTTCGTTCCCGAGCCCGGATCTCACCCATCCGTTTCAAGGATTCAAGGCCTTATCCAAAAATAGAGTCATTTTGCGGTCTTCCCAAACGGGACCTAAAATAAAGTTTGGTGGCGACTCCTTCGAGGTGCAAAAACAATTCAACGGTTATCTAAACAAACCGCCGCGTGCCAAACCCCCCTTGTAGGAATCGGGATAAAAAAAAACACCCCCTACAATTCTGGCGACTCCACTGGGGATTTTTCTAATTTCAATTTCGAAAATGAGAGCTGATTTCGAGCAACCAGCCACTGATCTGCCGAAGTACTGGATGCCAGCATTGGCGCCAGGCGCAGCCCCTGCGCCCATCGCCACTGCCTGCATCCAGGACAGTGGCTCACAGTGGCTTGTCGCCCACTTGTGCTCAACTTTTCGTGTTGGGAGTTAGTCTGTTTTTGCATCTGGAAGGACGCTCCCAAGCCTCGTGAACGAGTGCCGAAAAACGGGCTTTACAAATACAAATTCAAGTACGATTTCAATTTCAATTTCTAGGCATTTCATGCATTTTTCGAAAACCATATTGTGCAAAATGAATTTCTACCGTTGCCCAAACGGATGTGTTCTACATTCGGGCTAGCCCCGGGGGCAACGAAATGGTGACTCTCCATACGGTTCCCGACCAAAGTGTTTGACCATTTCCGCACCTACCGAAACTTGGCATTTGCTTGACATTCCCGTTGTCAAGTATAGAGGCCGTCTGCCGACACACACTTCCCTTAGGCGGATGTGAATGCTTGTCGCTGGATCCGTCTCTTAGCCAAGTACCTTTTGACACCCAAAGCCGACCACTTGCATCATACAAAACTTAGACCGACCTTAGGTTGAGAACTTTGCATGTCGCATTCATATTCATGATTAGTGTGACAACGTGCTACTTGTGCATTGTGTGGGCGTCTTTGCACGCGTGAATGGATAACCTCGAGTTCTAGCTTGCCAAAACCAATTATCCTCCAACTAGGAAACCAAACCCCTAGGAGCATCATTCAAACCTCATGCATCTAAATCGCCGATTTTAGGGTCTTTAGGAGTGTCACTCCATTTGATTCAAAACCCTTAAACACGCCTCACGCACAAATGTCAAATTTCAAAGTTCAATCCAACGGCGCCATAATGCCCGATTTTCAAGTCCAAATTCCAAACTACAAATTCAAAATCAATCCAACGGCGTCATAATGCCGGATTTTCAAGTCCAAGCTACAAATTCAAAGTTCAATCCAACGACGCCATAATGCCGGATTTTCAAGTCCAAATTCCAAGCTACAAATTCAAAATCAATCCAACGGCGTCATAATGCCGGATTTTCAAGTCCAAGCTACAAATTCAAAATTCAATCCAACGGCGTCATAATGCCGGATTTTCCATTTCGAATTCCAACTTTCAAGTTCAAAATTCAATCCAACGGCGTCATAATGCCAAATTTTTGAGTAAAAATTCCAAGTTCCAAGTTCAAAATGCAATCCAACGGCGTCGTAATGCCGGATTTCCTATTTTTCAAAACCTCAAGTTTCCAAGTCAAGTCCAAATCCAACGGCGTCATAATGCCGGATTTTCTAGTCCAAATTCCGAGTTTCAAAGTTCAATACAAATTTTCTAGTCCAAAATCTCAATTTTCAAGTCCAAATCCAACGGCGCCATAATGCCGGATCTTCCAAACTCAAGCTTCGATCTTCAAGTCAAACTCAACCACTAGTGGAAAAAACCCCTGTTGTAGCCCCCTTGTTGAGGGGGGCATATATAAGTGAGCCTCAATAACCCCTTAGTCAACGCGGGTCAAAAGTTTAAGCATGTGGTTGGGGCGGGCTTCTTAAATGCCCCCCTCAACAGGTCCTTATTTTCGCGCTTTCTGTAGAGGTTTTTGAGGCGGGCTTTTGAAAGCCCCCCACAACAGATCACCTGTTGAGGCGAACAAAGCCCGCCTCAACAGATCACTGAGCTGTTGAAGCTACGTCTATCGCAGCGGGCCTTGTTCGCCTCAATAAACCCAAAATGCCCCCCTCAACAGGTATTTTTTCCACTAGTGAACCCAACGGCGTCATAATGCCGGATTTCCTATTCTTCAAGCTTCAAGTTCAAATTCAAACTTTCTAGTCCAAAACTTCAATTTTCAAACACAACCCAACGACGCCATAATGCCGGATTTTCTAGTCCAAATTTCGAGTTTCAATTTCCAAGTCAAGACTCAATCCAACAGCGCCTTAATGTCGGATTTTCTAGTCCAAATTTCAAGCTTCAAACTTCAAAGTCGAAAACCACAAATCCAACGGCGTCATGCCGAATTTCCTATTTCAAACATTCAAGTCTTCAAGCATCGAAGTCAAGTTGCCAATTCCAAGTCTCAAAACCTCAAAGTTCAAATGCCAAAGTTCATGACCGGCGTAATGCCAACTTTTCAACTCCAACTTTCAAACCTCAAAATTCCATTTTTAAAACTTCAAATTCCAAATACATGCCGTCGTAATGCCGATTTTCCATTCCATATTTCAAACCTCAAGCTCGAAGTTCAAAAATTCCAAACCTTCAAATCTCAAATCCTACACTCCAAGTCCACGGCGGCATAATGCCGGACTTTCAAGTTCCCAAATTCAATGTCTCAAATCCACGGCGACATAATGCCGGATTTTCCAAATACGAAGCTTCATGTTCTACATGCAAAATGCGTCATTTTCCATTTCAAAATTCAAACCTCGAGTCAAACTCAAATTCCAACGGGTTGAAAATCCCCAGAAATAATACAAGTCCAATTGTTCAATCGGGTTGAAAATCCCCTGAAATAATACAAATTCCAATGGGTTGAAATTCCCTTGAAATAATACAAATTCCAATGGGTTGAAATTCCCCTAAAATATTGACGGGTTGAAAATCCCCTAAAATAATACAAACCCCATTCCAAATATTTCCAACGGGTCGAAAATCCCCAGAAATAATACAAGTCCAATTGTTCAATCGGGTTGAAAATCCCCTGAAATAATACAAATTTCAATCGGGTTGAAATTCCTTTCAAATATTCCAAGTCCAATGGGTTGAAATTCCCCTAAAATATTGACGGGTTGAAATTCCCTTTAAATAATACTCCCTCTGTCCCAGAATAGTTGTTACACTTTCCTGGGCACACAGTTTAATGCGATAAGTAGTAGTGTGGTTATCAATTATTATTTTATTGAACAAGTAGATGTGATAGGAGTTAGTGGTGTATTTTTTTAATTGAATGAGAGAGGGTGTGGGGACAAAAAAAGAGTTAGTGGGAAGAGAGAGACAATATAATAATTGTGGGGCCATTCCTAATTTAGAAGTGTAACAACTAATCTGGGACGCACGAAAAAGGAAAGTGTAACAACTAATCTGGGACGGAGGGAGAACAAAATCAATCCCTTTCAATCGGGTTGAAATTCCCTTCAAATATTCCAAGTCCAATGGGTCGAAATTCCCTTGAAAATTCAATTTCCTAGTACAAGTCCAATTTCAAAATCCTAGAGCGGGTTGAAATCCCCTTCAAATAAGTCCAATTTCCAATAGATCGAAATACTCTTTTTCGACATCCAAGTTTTAGTACAAGAGCCAACTTTCACAAAAGAATGAACGCTCCTCTCGAACATTTCCAACGGGTTGCAAATCCCGAATACAAGTACAAAATCCAAAATCCCGAATCTTCGGAGTGACACTTAGAGTCAAGTCTAGGTCTCATTCATTGCATGCATATCATATCATGTGTCGGGAGGTCCAAGTTCTAAAATTGTCTGGTGTGTCCTAAGTAGGAGTCCGACGATCCTGTGGGTTCGCCGAAGAGGGGATAGGTTGAAAAGAACTCCAGCAGCCCTAGCCTCCCGCATAGCCAGTGTCGAGCAAGCAGCAAGATCATCTCCTACAAATCAGACTCCCAGCCCCATTCAAGGAACAGTCCAAATGTCTGCCTCTGATCAACTCGCTCAACTCCTAGCGGCTTTCGCCAGCCTCAGTGCCAATGTGGAGAGCATAAGCAACCGATTGGGTGTCGTGGAACAGGGTGCGCCCACTGATGACTTAACCAAGAAGATCGAGAGTCTTGTCAGTAAGGTTACCAATTAATCAAGAGAACTACTTTGACACCTCAATGGAGGACAACCTCAAGGGGAAGGCTAATCTGCCAGACAAATTCTCCGCCAATAACATTCCAAAGTTCAAATCAACTGACAATCCCAAGTACCATCTCAAGAACTTCAGAGCTACAATGGCCATCAAGGGGGTCGAACTCGAGCTATACCCAGTGGTATTCCCTATGTCTCTGGAACCTGTCTGCCAAAAGTGGTACTATTCACTCAAGGAACATCAAACGAATACTTGGGAAGCGGTTGCTCGAGCATTCATGGAGCAATATCAGCCCAACATTCAGCTGCAAACTACTCTAAGGGAACTAGAAGTTCTCAGGCAAGGGCCTCAGGAAGGCTTTACTACTTACCTCAACCGGTGGAGGGAAATGGCATCCCAAATGGTAACCCGGCCCTCCGAGAGAGAGTTAATCAAGATTTTCATCGCCGGTCTTCTTTCAAAGTACAATGCTCACATGAAGTACCTAGGTCTGGAAAGCTTCAAGAGAACCTACAACATCGGGGTCGACATAGAGGACGACCTAATGAAAGCACCCGCAGCCCCAGCTCTGCAAACTGAAAAATGGAAGGGGAAGAGACCTGAGACAACACACAAAGTTCATGAGGTTAACGCCCTAGAGGCTCCTCAAGGTCCCAAATCGAACAACTTCAAAAGCAATGCTAACCAGCGCAACTATCAAGGCAGGCCCCAAGAGTCTTCACAAACCTCGGGATGTCTTACAGTGAGGCATTTGATCGACTGGTCGAAAAACAAGTCATAGCACCAATCGGTCTAACACCCGATCCTCAAGTTGACAAAGATCCAAGAGTTGGGATCCGACAGCTCATTGCAAATACCATCAAGGGAAGGGTCATGACATCGAGGACTGCTACAAGCTCAAACACTTGATCCAGAACATGGTCGACAACAAGACTTTACCCTTACCACCCGGGGCTAAGCAAACCCCGGCCCCTCCGTACAAGCCATCTCCTATGACTGCGAAGATGAAGAAGAGGAATTCCCATGCAATCTGATCTCCACAATATACAAGCCAGGTTACGAGCTTATGGTTCCAAGCTTTTGCCATCTACTTCCAAGTGCTCAAAATTGGGTGATCCCCGAGCCTAGGGTAACCACCGACATTCAAGTGAACATCTGTCCACTCGCCACTGTGAAGGCTTTAGGATTCTCCGAGTACGATCTCATGCTGAGTGCCCAACAAACTGTCAAACTCCAGGGTGTCGCGTACAAAGTCCTGGGAGTCCTTGAGCTGGGTTTCTCCTTTGACACCTATTACGACAATGCTGAGTTCCTAGTAATCGATGTGCCTACTAACTTCGATCTACTATTCGGAGAACCTTGGTTGGAGGAAATACTAGATGGCCATGCCTGCCTCACCCTCAAAGGTTCAAGCTTTCGAGACACTCTCATCAAGCAAAAGCCGGCTGTACGCCAGGAAAAGGATGAGTGCATTCAAGAATACTACCACCGATGGGCAATCTCTGCTCGTACAATTCAGCCTGAGCTACCAGAGGGAAAAATGGTGTTAATGTTTCTCTTAGGTCTCAACACTTCATGCAAGGGCAGCTTCGCCGCATTTCCTTACAGCACATGGAACCAAGTCTGGGAACAAGCCCTGAAAATCTGTGCATGCAGTCCCATCTTCGAGGATTATGACGATTACAATGCAGATGTCCGGGAGTACCCTGAGAACTATCTTTTCGATTAGTGTCTTTGTCCAGGTCTAGAGTCTTTCTTTTAATTTCGAGTCTAGCAATGAGTCTAAGTGTCTAGAACTAGAGTCTTGCATCAATCAAGTGCCTCTAAAGGCCGAGCTACAAGTCAAAACAGACGATGTAATGATTGCTGATTTCAATAACACTTCAATTTCTACTTACTCTTCGAGTCCTAATTCAAAATCAAATCCTAATCCACACAACTTTGCTTCACAAGAAACTGACTTTGAGTTTCTAAAAGCTATCGAAAATCATGAAAACAGGACGCCCATAATTGAGGAAACAGAAAAAATCAACCTTTCTAACAGCAGTGATTCAAAACTAGTTCAGATTGGTTTAACTCTTTCTCCATCTGAGCGGGACGATCTTATCAAGCTACTTTCAGAGTATGTAGACGTCTTCGCATGGTCCTATCATGATATGCCAGGGGTTGATCCAAGCATCGGTCAGCATATAATTCCCCTTATTCCAGGGTCAAAGCCCATCAAGCAGAAGCTCCGTCGCATGAAACCGGACGTTTCCCTCAAAATTCAAGCAGAGGTCTCCAAGAAGTTAGAGGCCGGGTTTATTCGAGAAGCAAAATATCCAGAATGGATCGCAAATGTCGTCCCAGTTCCAAAGAAAGATGGCAAAGTACGAATGTGTGTGGACTACAGGGATCTTAACAGGGCCAGCCCTAAAGACGGTTTTCCATTGCCTCACATCGACATCCTGGTCGACAACACCGCAAATCATGCCTTACTCTCTTTTATGGACGGGTAAGCAGGCTACAATCAGATTCCCATGGCAGAGGAAGACATGGAGAAAATAACCTTCATCACTTAGTGGGGTACATATTGCTATACAGTTATGTCGTTCGGACTAAAGAACGCAGGAGCAACTTATCAAAGAACAGCAACAGCCATCATGGACGATATGATTCACAGGGAAATTGAGGTATATGTCGACGACATGATTGTCAAATCCAAAGAACGGCACGAGCATACCTCAGTACTTCGAAAGTTTTTCAACAGGCTCAGACAATACAATATGAGGCTCAATCCTCAAAAGTGCGCATTCGGGGTAACGTCAGGCAAGTTGCTCGGATATGTTATCAGCTCTCGAGGCATAGAGGCTGACCCTTCAAAATCAAGGCAATTCTCGAGATGCAACCACCAACGAATGAAAAGGAAATTCGGGGTTTTCTCGGCAGACTACAATATATCAGCAGGTTCATTTCAAGACTCACAATGATCTGTGAACCAGTATTGCGAAAGCTTCGAAAAAGCAAGCCCAAAGTGTGGGATGACAATTGTCAGCATGCATCCGAAACAATCAAAAGCTACCTTTCCAACCCACCAGTACTAAAACCAGCAATGTCAGGGATTCCCCTCAGGCTCTACCTCACAACAACAGATTCAGCAGTGGGGGCTATGCTTGCTCAAGAAATTGAAGGCAAGGAGAACGCCGTGTACTACATAAGCAAAAAGCTGATCGAGTACGAAACCAAATACACTCAGCTCGAGAAACTCAGCATCGCCTTGGTTTGGGCTACAAAGAAACTGCGGCACTACATGATCTCCCATACAATACATGTGATCAGCAAAGCCGATCCTCTCAAATATCTATTCGAGAAACCAGCACTCAACGGACGTTTGTCTAGATGGTTGGTCATGCTAGCAGAATTAGACCTCAAATACATTCCACAGAAATCTATCAAGGGTTCAGCAGTCTCAGATTTCCTAGCCGACTGTTCTGTCGAGGCAGAAGAGGAAGATTACGACTTACCCGACGAGCAAATCTTAACGACCAGTGATGACAGTTGGTCAATGCATTTTGACGATGCCTCCAATCAGAACGGATGTGGTGTTGGAGTAATTCTAGTAGCCCTAGACGGCACACACAGTCCTATATCAGCAAAACTGCAATTCAACGTCACAAACAATGCGGCAGAATATGAAGCATGCATCATGGGCCTGGAAGCCGCCTTAGCCCTAGGTGTCCAGAAACTTCGAGTGTACGGGGATTCTTCCCTAATCATCAATCAAATTTCCGGCAAATGGAAAGTAAGGAGCGAGAGCCTGGCTCCACACCAGTCTTACCTTGAGCGGCTGTCCGAAAAATAGAAAAGCTCCGCTATACATACCTCCCGAGAGAGGAGAATCAATTCGCCGATGCACTGGCAAAACTGGCCTCAATGATCAATATTCCAAGCGGCATGGCTGAAATGCCACTTACAATTGAAACATGTCAAGAAGCAGCATATGTCCATGCTATTGACAACGTCGAGCAAGACGAAGATGAACCTTGGTTTACAGACATCCAAGGTATCTACAAAGTTCGGAGTATCCCCCACACTTTTCAAGCAAGAATCGAAGGGCTCTACGACTACAATCAGCCAATTTTGTCATAGAAGGCGACATTCTATACAAAAGGTCCCTTAACGGTCCTAACCTCCGATGTGTTGACAAGCACGAAGCTCAAAGAGTCATGGACATCATACATGCAGGAGTCTGTGGCACCCACATGAATGGGAAAATGCTAGCTCTTAAGATCGTCAGGGCACGATACTACTGGACTACCCTCGAACGGGATTGCTACTTCTTTGTCAAGAAATGTCCCACATGCCAAAAGTGTGCGAATCTGAAGCACATTCCTCCATCACTACTATACTCTCAATCATCACCGTGGCCATTCTCAGCCTGTGGTATCGACGTCATCGGCAAAGTCACTCCAACAGGCACCGGGGGGTCATGAGTTCATACTGGTCGCCATCGACTATTTCACCAAATGGGTCGAGGCCAGATCATTCAAAATATTGGGTTCCAAGCAAGTGGCCCAGTTCATACAAGAAAACATTATATGCAGATATGGCGTTCCTCACGAGTTCATCAACGACCAGGGAACCCACTTTCAAGGAGAGTGTGAAGATCTATTCACCGAATACAAAATTCAACATCATCGCTTTTCACCTTATCGCCCACAAACCAATGGGGCAGTCGAAGCAGCCAACAAGAATGTCAAGACCATCATCATGAAAATGACTACCAATTACAAGGACTGGCCCCAGAAGCTACATTTCGCATTGTGGGGATATCGAACTTCAATTCGCACTTCAGCTGGTGCAACTCCGTTCTCATTGGTCTATGGAATGGAAGCAGTACAAGCTATCGAACTGGAGATACCTTCTCTAAGGATAGTCCTAGAAAGAAAAATCCCAGAAGCTGTATGGGTACAAGCAAGATATGACGAGCTAGTCATGCTCGATGAGCGACGGCTTCAAGCCGCTCACCATATACAAGTTTATCAGCGCCGAGTGGCCAGACATTTCAATAAAAGGGTCAGAACCCGAAACATCAAGGAAGGTGAGCTTGTCCTGAAAGCCCTTCGCAAAAGCATCATGGACCCAAGGGGAAAATTCAAACCCAACTGGGCAGGCCCATACATCGTCAAGAAGATCCTCTCCGGGGGAGCAGTTGAACTAACAGACATCGACGAAACAGAATTCAGATCTCTTACCAACCTCGATCAACTCAAGAAGTTCTATGTCTAAGTTCCATGTTCAAATTCAAGAATCCAAATTCAGGTCTTGTAAGGTAGGCAGAACTACGTCCGGCCTGATTCCCTAACGGGACACGTAGGCAACCTCATCGCGAGGCCCGACCACTTTAATACAAAAAACAAAAATTCAAAATTTCCTCAATTAAGGGCATCCTAATAATCAAATCTAATCAAATTTCAAAACTCAAATGTTGTTCTCTTTATTCCAAATGTGCCAATTCAAAGCAAAGCATGTTCAAGCGGAATTTAACACAATAAATTATTTGGCCCTAAGGCCTTCAAAGTTAATTCAAATACAAAATCAGGATCAAGTGAAGCAAAGTTCAAAAGCCTTTTCACTTCCTAAACACATGTTCTAAACACATCTTCCAAACACACTCTAAACACAATTCCTTCCAAGACGGGAGGACGACGAACCTTCTTTGGATTCAGAACGGTCAAGCACCGAATGGGCCACACTCCCGTCACCTTCCCCATAGTCAGTTGATGCAGGACGTCTAGCTCTAGAACCTCGGACTCTAGCTGGTCCTGAGAAAAAGATGTCCCTCTGGCTTAGGCCTCTCATCCATACAATATACCCCCCAGATAGAGTAATTGGCTCAGGTGGGAATTGGATACTCAAGAATGGTTTGGCGACCCAATACCGCCTCCAAACTTCAAGTCGATTTGCATTCAGCGCAACAGGTCTCGGGTTCTCTTCCTTGCAGTCTGGGATCTCCTGTTTCAAGCCATATTGTCTCATCACTCGAGCAGGCGAGTAGAAGACCAGCATTGTGAGGCTTGGCACCCTCACAGCAGTAGAACCAGGGGCATGTCTCATGGAAGCAATTCCCCACCAAGGAACTACCCACCTTATACAAGATTCAATCCCAGAGAGTGCGCATCTCCACTCGTCCAATGAAAGCCGGCCATACACCATGGGCCGCACAGTGAATCCTCTTCTATTGTAGCTCGCCATGTTCTCCGGTGGTGCCACCACATGAGCCTCTCCATAAGCCAAACCTTGGGGAGTATACAAGAAGCACATTTCAAAATTCAAATACAAGTACAAGTTCAACAATACAAAGAAGGCTCCAGATCCTTACTTGGAGTAATATCGGACTTCCCGACGGCAATGAACAGGGGTCCGACTTCAGCATGTCAAGGCCAATCAATGTTTCGCCAATCACGAGCGGCATTGGGTCCTGACCATTAGCAAACTGATCTACAATCTCAATTAGGGAGGCATCGCCATTACCAAACCCCTGCTTCGAAAAGAGAAAGCGAGCAAATATACAAAAACTCAAGGCTCTCAAGCGGAAAACTTTGGGAACATCAAGCCCAGCAAAGTAGGTGACAAAGAGGGACAAATCCACCCCTCTGCCATATACAACAACACTCAAAAGTGGGGGCTTCAAGCCCAAATACCTTTCAAAACTCGAGAAAAAGTGTTCTTCAACACTAGGCATGCATGGCTCCAGCATCAAGGGCCACCCCAATATGGCACTAAATTCCTCAGGGAGGGGACATACCTCATTATTTCCAAAACGGAAGACATGATGATTCGGGTCCCAAGCCTCCAGAGCAGCAAGAATGAAGTGCAATCCAACTTTACAAAACCGGAAATAGACGAGCACCCCAAGATGCATGCCATCAAGCTCCCTTTCAAAAGACACATCCATATTTTCTCTTCGTGAGGAAGCAGTATGCAATGATAGTAGGGAAGGATTGATACAAGAAATGATCCGAAATGCTCCCTATTAATACAAGATTTGGCTTGCACGACAGCTCACAGGCGCCAGACGCCAAGCTCGCGCCAGACGCCGGGAGCCTGCACCAAAGGACGAGGCCACCGCCCTCTCTTATGACTCCTCGTACAAACTCTTTAGTGTTTCGGACAACAGAGTACAACTTCCATTATTCAAGATTCCAAGCCACAAGCCCGCGCAATTTCAAGCAGTCCGGATCAACGCTGCGGGCAGATTTCGGATCAATTTTCTCTTTCAAAATTCAAGCATTCTAGTCCTAGATCGGCTTCCTAGGTCGAGTCTGCATATGCATAAGCAAGAGTTGAATATACTTTGAATTGCGCTTTTCCTAACCAAAAAACCTCAGTCAAAGTGGGGGCTTATAGTGGGTACATACACCCGAAAAAAATGGGCAAATTTTTTTAAAAAATTTTCGCAAAATTGTCATGCATGCATATAGCTACAAAATTTCAAGGCACACACAACGCATACAATTTCAAGTATTCAAACATACAAAAGCCAATCTTCAAATTTTACAAACCAATCAAGTTCAAAACCATACAAACCATACAAAAATTCAAGTTTCAAGCCGTACAAACACAATACAATCCAGCCTATACAAAATCAACCCAGGCAAGATGGAACTCGCTACCATGCAGGGTCAGTCTGAGTCATCATCAACGGTGATGTCAACCACAGGCCCCTTGTCCCTGTTTTGCCTCCTAAGGCGTTCCAGCTCCGTCCCAAGGGTACTAGGATCCTCCTCCGAGATAGAAGTGTGCCAGTGGAGGGATGAACTCCCTGTTGAGGAGAGGGATACTGATAAGGCGGCGACATCGGCATATACGGGTACGACCCAAACATCTGAGCCTGGCGCATCCTCTCCATCTCCGAATAGCAACCCATGAAACCTGCACCCCAAGGCTGAGGACCACTTCCTCCGAAGTAATAGCCGGAAGGAGGAACAAAGGGTCGTGAACCGCTAGCACCTCCAATGAATGCCTGGTGGATCAACATGTACAAAAGGGGAAGCTCCCCACTCAGCATCAGAATGCCTCCGATGAGCACCAGCACCGGACCCCTGTCCCAGCTCCAAGCTTGGTCCCTCCTGTCCCAATGACGTCTCCGCCTGAGGCTCCCTGTCACCAAGGTCTCTACGGTCTCGACGGCGCTCCTATACAAGATACAATTTTAAGAATCAATTTCCCAGTTGGAATTTCCAGTATACAAGTTTCAAGATCAAGTGAGGTACCTCTCTGTTCCGGCCAGAAAGCTTTCGGGTCAGCTTGGCGCACTGCCTCTTCCAAGAATCAAGAAAGAGCATCCAGCGACGCACTATCACTCGAGACGCCTGCATACAAAATTCAAGATCAATTTTCCCATGCAAAGTTACAAACAGTTTCAAAATGCAACAGTACTTACAGGGGCGTAATGCTCGGGTACAACATCATATGATATTCGGTGCGGAGGAGAAGCCCAAGGAATGTCTCCACCACATCCTCCCCGTCTGAATTCTCATAGCGGAGGATCCTATCAGCATGAGGAATTTCCTCAGGATCAACCTCCTCCTCCTCCTACATACAATCATACAATCATACAATCATCCAATCAATACAAGAATAGAAGAATACAAGATTCAAAAGCTCACCGGCAGTACAAAGCGTACTGGTGGAGCCAGCCTCCTCAGGAAGTCATCATAGCTCCCCTTCCTGTGTACAAACTCCCTCCAAGAGCGGCAAACAGCCTCGCCCCTAGCCTCCGCATAGAGCCAGGCCAACTCTTCATCCAACGCCAGCATGGACTCCGGCGGATCCTTGGGGATGAGTCTCTCCCCCGAATTGTGCTGAGGGAAACCCGTTCCCCCAGATACCACATATGGAGGTACACCCCTTGAAGCAAAACCCGCCGCCCAGACAGGAAATGGGCAATGAGCGGCTGAGGCAGGTACAACCGCGTTGGCAAAAGGACGCCATACCACCTGCAAAACCAACAACTCAGGCAACAGTACAAATACAAATACAAGAGAGAAAAACAGTACAAGAACATTACCCTATCAGCAGGTAAAACTCTCCAAGCTCTACGAGAAGCAGCCAGGGACGCACCAACGCGCACCGCTCCTATCCAAGAGGCAGCATACAGGTAAACCGCATCTCTAGTACGCTCCGGCGCCAAAGTTGGGAAGTGCTCATAGATCCAAATCTTTCAAACCAAACATCAGTCAAGTTCAAGATACAAGCATGCAAATACAAAGTACGAAGTACAAGGAGTCTCGAATACCTCCAGCACGCTCCACAGATCAGCCATGCTCGGGTCACTCCCAGTGCAGTCCGGGAGGCCCGCCCCATTTCATACAAGAGGTGGCTATATGCCCAACCACCCCAGTTATAACTCGATACAGCATTCAAGTCCCTCAGAGCGGACAAGAAGCTAATATGCACCCGACTGTTCCTACTCGGCGCAATCACTCTGCTAACTAAGACAAGGAGGAAGAGCCTAACCCTCTGCTCCGCGGACACACCCTCACCACAGATAGCATCCACAAGCACCGTCACAGAAGTGTGCGAGTCGTCCTTTGACAAATCAACGACAGGGCCGAGCAAGTCCCTGGCAGCGGCCGAGCGCCACGTCAGCTCAGTATCAAAGGTCACATTCCTCTCAGAAAAAGGAAGACCTGTAATCATAGCAAACTCAAGAGGGGTAACAGTGATCTCTCCCATGCCATGTGGAAGGTGTTGGTGGTATCCCACCACAGCTCTAACAAAGCCCACAAACGGTTTTTAATCCCGTTCTCCTCGGGGAACCTCCCATGGTACACCAGAAATCGGCTAGGCCCATCTGCGACCAAATCTCCATAGCCTCTACATCAGCACGGAGAGCTTTTAAAAGCCCTTTGAACCTCCACAAGGACCAGTAAGTGCGGAACGGCTTTCCGTCGGCCTACAGGTGAACGAGTTAGCTCAAGACCTATACAAGTACAAAGTACAAACTCAAAACACAGTACAAGACTCACCATGCCAGCGCGAGGCCGCTGAGACAAGTGCCAATCCGGCCGAAACACCAGGTCGGAAGGGGTCCAAACCAGCACCAGAGAAAGCAGGCGCATCTCGGAGAACCATACCCCACCTGGCGACCTTTATTGCAGCCGCTTCATCATCCGAAGCGTCTTCCTCAGCGCTCGAACCACATATGACTCAGCGAGCTTTCTCCAAGTGTGACGATGCATACTAAATCAAGTAGCATACAAAGAGTCAAAATTCTAAACTGGGGGCTATCCTATACTAGCCTAAACAAAGTCAAAAAAAAAATCAAAACATAATCCCCTCTAATTCAAGGTACAAATTCTACACCAACGCCTAGGCTACCCACGCCGAAGCAGGTAATTCAAGTCCTACCTCAACGCCTAGGCTATCCATGCCGAAGCAGATTACCGAGTTCTAAAAATTTTCAAAGTACAATTCCAACAGTCAAGTTCAAGTGGCTATCAAACAGTTTTCTACAAGATTCAAAGCTTAAGCACTACAAGCATCATTTTCAAAGTACGAGAAAATCAAACTACATGCAATCCTAGGTTATTTCATTAGCAAAAACATGAAAAACTTACATGGACAAGGCAAGAACAAGACCAAGAGAAGAGCTTAATCAACCTTTGAGAGAAAGAGCAAAAGAATTTCAAGTGAATGTGCCTTAAAATGGCACGGCAAGGGGCACTTATATAGTGCAGCCCCGCGCAAGGCACCGCCCCAGCGCCGTGCGCTGACCTGCTGCATGCGCAAGTCTGCAGCGCACGGTCTCCCGTGCTGATTGCACGTCCTTTGCTGCTACGGCCTTCCGCACCAAGCATCAAACGTCACATCGAACCATCCATCGAAAATACGGGTATACACCTGTATCTCCGAGTGCAAACAGATGAATATTTCAAGAATACAAAGTCCAAAAAATACAACAACTCAGGCGTCCAACTCCCAACGGACCCAAAGCTCGCGGGAAAGTTAGTCGAAGTTCAAAATTTTACAGGGCCAGTAAAAAGCTCTTATCCCCAGCAAAGCACATCCCAACGGATTAACTCCGGGTGTCAAAGTTCAAAATTCAATATTCAAAAATTCAAAATTTTCGATGCCAAGCTCCGTCCTGGACTGAAGGCGCAAAAATAAAGTAACAATCGGAGTCATCCTTAACCGCACCGAGGTAGACTCTATCCTTTTTCTAACGCCTATTTTATGCAGGTACCGGCGTACAAAGAGTGGTCTCGATGCAGAACATCTTGACCATTCTCCGTCCCTTTCGAAATACTTTGACTTGCGCTTCCTAACCGAACGCTCAGTCAAGTGGGGGCTTCTGTAGACACCTAATTTGTGTCTCCCTTTGGGAGATGACGATACCATTATCCTTGTTAGGCAATTGGAGTAACTCCAGGCTGAAATCCCAATTGCTAAGAACACCTCCAAGATCCAATATCCAAAATCCAATCCCCGAGACCGTTCCCCTCCCGGAACTCGGTACAAAATACAACTTCCAAAATCCAATTTCAAAATCCAAGTTCAATCTCAATTAGTAGACCATCCCCTTGGTTTTCTAGGCCTTTTCCACTCAAAATCATATAAGGCAAGTCAATTTCGGGGGCCGACCCACAAACCGAGAATGCCGGGTCCCGTCCCGTAAAACGGAATCCAAAAACCGAGGAAAGGGTTGTTTTTAGACGCAAATTCAAGTCCTTAACCTCCAAGCAAACAGTACACGCCAAACATCGTACTATTCGTACGAAGGTACACCCATACAAGACAAATCAGGACGGCATCTTTCCGTCCTTTTTGGCGGCATTCAAGCCACGTCAGCAGCGTCCAGCGCTGGCCTGGCGCCAGGCGCTGGCGTGTGCTGGCGTTTTGGCACCATTTCCCTCCTATAAATACCCACATTTCCATCGAAAAAAGGAGAGCACAAACACTACAACGTCGTAATTTCGACATTACTCCTCACAATACAACTTCAAAACTCTTCAAAAACACATACAATTCCAAAATTCAAAGCAATGGGAGCTCGTGTCTAAGCCTAACTAGGTAAATCCGAATCCCATTTCAATCAATCATGTTATTTTGATTTCAAATGATTAGCAAGTTGGTGTTTTTTGCCATAAAAAACACCACTTGCAACAATCATACATGCTTTTTCAAAATACAAACTTTTCAAAATACAAAATACAACTTTCAAGATTCAAGGATGTTTAAAGTTGCTTACATTCATCTCTTTGAACTAGAATCACCTTCAAGTGGGTGTAATCAAGACGACACCTTTTTAGCATTTAAAGGTTTAGTCTTTTGAGATTCAAGACTCCATTTTTCAATATATAAGTTCAAGTTTTTCAAATTTCAAGATCCCACCATGTTAGGGTTGTTCATAACTACCTCTCTAAACTAGGATCATTTCAAGTTCAAATTTCAAATCATTTCAAGTTCAAACCTTTCAATATTCAAGCTTTCAATTTCAAGTTCAATAGCAAATCTAGGACATTTGGGTTAAGCAACCTCTCAAAGTTGAGATTTTTGGCTTTGAATTCGTGTCGGGCGCACTTATTTTTAAGGAGCCGCTTGGCGTTCGAATCTCATGTGCCCAAGTACAAATTTCAATTATGCACCTTTCAATATCGCAATTTCAATATCGCACCTTTCAATATCGCACTTTCAATATCGCACTTTCAATACCGCAATTTCAATACCGCAATTTCAATACCGCAATTTCAATTTCGCACTTTCAATTCCGCACCTTTACTTCCCTAGTCCATTTCTAGGCAATGGGGACCTACTCCCTAGTCCTTTTCTAGGGGTTCTTGTATTTACTAATTCCGCACTTTATTTAGTATTGTGATGTTGCTTTATGTGCTTTATCGCTTTCATCACCAACATGCTAAATACAACAAAATACAAAGGTTACATCACGCTTAACGAAGATACTTTCGGACAAAACCGACCTTAGGTTCCTTAAATCAATCTTTAAAGATAAGTGACCACCGTACAATTAGAAATTCTATTTTGCTCTAAATTTTAACCCACATAGTCTAATCTTAGGGTTTATTTTCGAAACAATGTTGTGCCAACGTACTTGAATATTTCTAAAGCTCGCCGAATAAGCATTTTCGTTCCCGAGCCCGGATCTCACCCATCCGTTTCAAGGATTCAAGGCCTTATCCAAAAATAGAGTCATTTTACGGTCTTCCCAAACGGGACCTAAAATAAAGTTTGGTGGCGACTCCTTCGAGGTGCAAAAACAATTCAACGGTTCTCTAAACGAACCGCCACGGCCAACCCCCCTTGTAGGAAACGGGATAAAAAAAAATACCCCTACACATTGCCCTTGGAATTTCACCTTTCTTGAATGGCCTCCCTTTAGCCTTGAGTAAATCCTTGGCCTCATAGTCGATTACTATTTTAGCAGAATGAACAAGCTGAATAAACTCACCAACTGTTTCTTCTCTTGGTTCACTCATGTAAAGTAGCTTGAAGCGACTAAACCCATCATGAAGTGAATTGAGTAAGATGGGGACAACCATCCTTTCGCTTATGGAGATCATAGCAGACTCAAGCATTCAAACAATGAAAGCATGTAGTTCACATTATCTCTTAGTGGATTACCAATCCTTTGTTTAGAGCAAAGGATCCGAGCATGCGTTTCTTGGACTTCCATCCTGAAACATCTGTTTTGAGAATCAACCTTCAATCCTTTCATTGATTGGATCAATTCATGGACATTTAGGTCTCTTTCTTCGTGCTTCCACGACAGATATCCTCAGATTCTTGATGAGCATATAAGGTTCGTAAGCTACAAACCTTCTATTCTAATCACTAGGGATGTTGCTCATCATGAGACTCATCACCTTCTTGAGATCCGCTTCCCACGCGGCATGTTTTTCAGGGGTCATGTCTTGCATAATAGATTGGAATGGGGTTGAAGAGCATACTCAATGTCATTGAGTTTACCATCTCAACAAGCTTCCTTTTCCATTCAAGAAATTTGTTAGGTTCAACTTGATCATAAGTTCCGAACCGATGATGATGTTTGATTGAATGTCATAGTTCAGAAACTACAATTGAAAAGAATAAACAAGTAAATAACCATTCATACATGCTCTTAATAAAATTAAATTCAAGAAATCATGCATAATTCAAATTTATTAAGCATTTTATTTAAGTTTATGTGTTCCGTTAGGTGTGAATAAAATTAATCCAAGATCCTCAAAACTATTAAAGAACTAAGCATGCTTTGGCTTGTCTCAATTCTAAAAACATTTTAGGTAAGCAAATTCGTTGCTAATAGTCTAGGAACTACTCTTGGTTGATAGGTACATCTAAGTACTTATTAGGAAAACCTATCCCATTTTCCACGACATGAAAGGACTCCTTACATATATCGTTGAGTTCAACCAAAATCAACTTGTACTCACAACTAATGTTTACCTTACCCCAATAAAATCAAGAAGTGACGCCTCGCTTTGGCGGAAAACTATCACTAACTTGACATAAAGGTGAGAAATTAAGTGTTATTTTGGAATGACACCTTTTAACTCAACTTTAAACTTTGGAACTAAGGCTTTTACTATCTTGGTTAGATTTTAAGTGAACTAAAATCCGTAATCATGCAACATAGGTAAACAATAATCTCATGCATAATATCAAGACATATGTAAAGAAATAAATATCTTAAACATGCATAAGATAAAATTTGTGATCTAGTATGGCCCGACTTCATCTTGAAGCTTCAATCATCAAACTTCGTCTTGAAAATGGATTGGAAACTCCGTTCTTGAATTTCACCATGGGAGGCGTCATTTTCATCGAATAGGATTTACAACAAATTAATGGTACGCAGACCATATTTAAATAAAAACCATGGTACATTTGACCATATTTTACATTCAAATTTAATGGTATGCAGACCATATTTTCTATCCTATTTTGGCCACACTAGTCACTTTCCGCAACCTGCAAAAAAAATATGGTTACATATACCATTCACCATTCATTTATCAATGAATGGCCCACTTAGCAAGTAGCAGAAAACATGCATCACATAATAATTGCAACAACTAATTAACGCTCAAAAATCTACAAATTATTTGACCTTATTAGTTCTAATCGAGTTTATTAATCCTAAGGTAATAAGGACCTAATCAAGAGTTTAACCAACATGAATAAAAGCTCCCACTTGAACCAAAATTTATATGTTTTACTAATTTTAAACATAAGATGTCTTTCCAAGTTCAATCGGAAACCACATATTTAATTAAAATTTAAAGCTCATATAATTATCCTAAATCCCTTAAACGATTTTTAGTTGATTAAAATGAATTGATTTTAATTATTCAAGGTTTTAATTTTATTAAATAATTAGTCTAAATTAATTATAATAATTAAACTACTAAAATTAAATTCGAGAAAAATTATAAGCACGAAATTAAAATTAATTAAATTTGTCGCTCCACAAATAAAATCGAAACGATCATATGCCAAGGCAAGGCAATGAGCACGAAGCCCATCGCTCGCCTAGGCCTCATACGCGCAGCACAGCAGCGACAGATCGCTCGTTGGCCCGCACAGAATTGTCGCGCACAACAATGCAGCAGGTCGTAGTGAAGCCAACGCTCGCTTGCTCGCTTGCTCACGTGCTGGGCAGAGGCGCAAGGCATTGCGCGGACGTGAGCTCCCTTGCTCAGCGTGTCGCTCTCCCACCCCTTTGCTTGTCGCCCTCCTCTCCCACTCGCACAAGCACACAAACATCTGCAGCGCGCGCCCATGCATCTCGCCCACCACACAGCTCGGCGCACAGCACGAGCATCCATCGCCCGCACTCTGTGCGCCCAAGCCAGCAACAACGCCCATGAAGGGTTTCGTACGTTCGTGGCCCTTGCGGCTTTGTTCGTACGTGCAAGATTGTGAAACGAATTATAAAATTACATATTTTAAATATTTCAAAATTTATGACAAATTAATAAATCATATAATATCATAAATGTTTAGGCGATAAATCGAAAATTCATTAATTAAAACAAATTTCCGATTCTATGAACTTTAGGGATTAAAATAAGGGTTCATAAAATTTTAAGATTCAAACTTTAACAAACTTCAGGTGGTATTTTAGTCAAGATCCCAATTAAATTACTAATTTATTATGAAAATCAAAACGAATTCCAAATCATTTGAAATTCAATAAATTAGTTACAATTACAAATTAGGTAGCATAATTAACGAATTTAAATCTTGAAATTGTTAATCATTTGCAGTATATCATTTATTAACTCAAGATTATTAAACAAGAGATGCAAATATTAATTTTAATATCATTAAAATTATAATTATGCATTCGAAAAACTAAAACATCCGAAAGTCATAGTTAGGCTTCGAATCTGGGAATTCTAGGTTCGGCCGAAAATATCTCATTTTTGTCAAACTTTTAAAACATCGTTTACATGCGGAATTTACTATAAAAACATAAGATTCTGATTATTATTGACAAAACTGCCGAAAATCCTGCGAATATATTAATTAATAATCGTATGACTTTGTAATTAATTATACCAAATTAATTCACCCTTTTAATTCTTTGCTAATTTATAAGATTAATCCATATTAATTTAAATTATTATGCAATTAATTAGAGGCTCTTGATAACACTGTTAGGTTATGAACAATCTAATGTCATGCGGAAAAACCATAAATGTCAGAATCCAAATTAAATGTACATAATCATTTAGCATAATAGTGAAAACACTTTGTGATGTGTGTCTTCCCTTGCTGCTCCTGAAACGAACAAGATCAAGTTAGGACGCCAAACGTCGTCCTCCGTAAAAATTCCACAGTACGTTCGGATCCGCCTTAGATCGTACCCACTAAGATATAAAATAAGGTTTTATGATTTCGCGATTTCACTTTTATGTGATAGGAAAAGTGTATTGAATTGTGTTTCAAATGATGTGTTTATTATGACCATAGGCCATGTATTTATAGGAAAATGGGAAAACCCTAGAAGTCAAAAACCCTAGAACGATTTTAGGAAAGTCTTGGAAAATACCAAAAACAAAAACCCTAAAACTCCTAGCGCTTGGCCGGCTAGCACAAAGCCTTCTGGCCCAAGCAAGCTTGCAGGCCATGTGCTGCCACACAGCCCACACAAGGCCACGTTGGGCCTGTGCGCTAATGCTGGCGCGCTGGGCCTTTGTGCCTGGCGTGCTTGCGTTAGCGCTGGACTTTGTTGCTCGACGCTATGCTTTTTGCCTTGGCCATCGAGCGATGAGCTATCGTTCGTACAATGGATCGTCGCTTGTTTCGTGCTTCCGATTCATTTTCTGACTCAGGAAAAATATTTCCCGTTCAAAAAATATTTACGTTTCCGATAATATTTCGACTCCGACAATATTTCGATTCGAAAATTCTCGACTCCGATAATATTTCCTTTTCCGGCAATATTTCGATTCCGACAATTTCTATTTCCGATAACATTTGCGACACGAACCATATTCCGCTTGCGGGAACATCTTCAACTTCGTTAATATT